>NC_141686.1:291965325-293165325 GCF_964263255.1 Lissotriton vulgaris | reverse complement strand
GAGAAGGGAGCCAACACCGGACAACATGACCACCCTCAAGCTCGCCACCCGGAAGCACCATCAACTGATCCACGCCACCAAGAAAACAGCATTCAAGGACCGGTTGGACAACAACGCACACAACTGCAAGGAACTTTCCAACATTGTGAAAGAGCTCTCCAACCCCAACGCCGGAAACAACGACATCACCCCGTCGCAAGACCTATGCAACTCCCTCGCCTCCTACTTCCACAACAAGATCGCTGACATACACAATAGCTTCAGCCCACAAACAACGCTCCCAACGACCGCACCAACGCCCCCCACCACCACCCTCAGCGCCTGGACACAGATCAACACAGAAGACACCATCTGCACGATGAACTCTATCCACTCCGGATCTCCGACCGACCCCTGCCCCCACCACATCTTCAACAAGGCCGACGCTGTCATCGCACCCCACCTGCGGGACATCATCAACACCTCCTTCGACACCGCCACCTTCCCTGAGAGCTGGAAGCATGCCGAGCTCAGCGCCCTACTGAAGAAACCAACAGCGGACCCCACCGAACTCAAGAATTACCGCCCCATCTCGCTCCTCCCATTCCCAGCCAAAGTCATCGAGAAGACCGTCAACAAGCAGCTGGCCGCCTTCCTCGAGACGAATGGATCCCTCGACCCCTCACAGTCTGGCTTCCGAGCCAACCACAGCACCGAGACCGCCCTCATCGCTGCCACCGATGACATCCGAGCCCTGCTGGACAACGGTGAAACAGCGCCCCTCATCCTCCTAGACCTCTCCACGGCGTTCGACACTGTCTGCCACCGCACCCTAGTGCAGCGCCTCAGCAACATCGGAATCCAGGAGAAGGCACTGGAGTGGATCATCTCCTTCCTCGCTGGAAGGACACAGAGAGTCCGCCTACCACCGTTCAGATCTGCAGCCACGGAAGTCATCTGCGGCGTTCCTCAGGGCTCCTCGCTCAGCCCCACCCTCTTCAACGTCTACATGAGCCCCCTTGCGGCCATCGCACGCCAACACCACCTCAACATCATCTCCTACGCCGACGACACCCAGCTGATCCTCTCCCTGACCAACGACCCCGCCGCCGCCAGAAACAACCTCCACGAAGGGATGAAAGCCGTAGCCGAGTGGATGACGACCAGCCGCCTGAAACTGAACTCAGACAAGACGGAAGTCCTCATCCTGGGCTCCTCGCCCTCCGCCTGGGACGACTCCTGGTGGCCCCCCGCCCTGGGCACCGCACCCAAACCGACAGACCACGCACGCAACCTGGGCTTCATCCTGGACTCCTCCCTCTCCATGACCAGACAAGTCAACGCCGTCTCCGCGTCCTGTTTTAACATCCTGCGCATGCTACGGAAGATCTTCCGGTGGATCCCCACCGAGACCAGGAAGACGGTCACCCAGGCCCTCGTCACCAGCCGACTGGACTACAGCAACGCCCTCTACGCCGGAACCACCGCCAAGCTCCAGAAGAGACTCCAGCGGATCCAGAACGCCTCAGCCAGACTCATCCTCAACATCCCCCGACGCAGCCACATCTCCGGACATCTGAGAGACCTGCACTGGCTCCCCGTCAACAAGAGAATCACCTTCCGTCTCCTCACCCACGCACACAAAGCCCTACACGACCAAGGCCCGAGCTACCTCAACAACCGCCTCAACTTCTACGCTCCCAAACGCCACCTCCGATCGACCAACCACGCCCTCGCCGCCGTCCCCCGCATCCGAAGAGCGACAACAGGAGGAAGGTCCTTCTCCTACCTGGCCGCCAAGACCTGGAACACCCTCCTGACCGACCTTCGCCTGACCCAAGACCACCTCTCCTTCAGGAAGAAACTCAAGGCTGTTCGAGCAGTAGCGTTCCCCCCCCCCCCCCCCCACCCCCCCCAAGCGCCTTGAGACCCTCCGGGTAAGTAGTGCGCTCTATAAATGCCTTGATTGATTGATTGATTGAAGGGGTTTGGCGTATGAATAATTGCCACTATGTGCAGACATGGGAGGGGGACAAACAGAGTAGACCGAGAGGGCTTGCTATAGGGCCTCCAGGCTTTTAAACGCCACACTCCCTGACTCGTGCCTTCTTATAGATGAACCTGGGTATGCAAAGACCCCTGCCTCTCACAAAAGCCCCCTACACATGGGAGCATAGGATAAGTATAGGGAGGGTGGGAGCTTCTGATGAGCTGTTTCCCTGTCAATGGATAAGAAAGAGAAGCTGTGTGTGGGATCTCTTTTGTGGACGATTAAAGCC
Organism: Lissotriton vulgaris; assembly: GCF_964263255.1. Taxonomy (NCBI): domain Eukaryota; kingdom Metazoa; phylum Chordata; class Amphibia; order Caudata; family Salamandridae; genus Lissotriton; species Lissotriton vulgaris. The sequence goes on along the minus strand of NC_141686.1, from coordinate 293,163,067 downwards.
CTTTCCATGTTCTAATGTGAAGAGCCATCACAATGGGAGGGCAGAGGAGGTATGCCCCAGGCCTGTGATCTTTCAGGGCCCCATGCTGATGGAAGGATGGATGGCTAAATGAAAGAGGGATGGAGAGAGAACGGGAGGATGGATGACTGAAAGGGTGAATGGGTGGATGGATGAGTGACTGGGTGGATGAATGAGTAAGTGAAAGGATGGCTGGATGGGTGAAAGGGTAGATGGCTGGATGGATGAGTGAATGGATGGATGAGTGTAAGGATGGATGAGGTGAAAGGATGAATGGAGAGATGGATGAGTGAAAGGGTTAATGTGTGGAAGGATGAGTGACTGGGTGGATGAATGAGTAATTGAAAGGATGGCTGGATGGTTGAAAGGGTAGATGACTGGATGGATGAGTGGATGGATGAGTGAAAGAGTGGATGGATGAGTGGACGGATGGATAAGGTGAAAGGATGAATAGAGGGATAGATGAGTGATGGGTGGATGGAAGGATAGATGAGTGGAATGATGGATGGATGGATGGAAGGATAGATGATGGATAGGTTTGCAAATGGTTGAATATTGATATGGATGGGCATCCAGATTGAAGGACAGAGTGTATGGTGAAAGACTGAATGATGGATGAAAGAATGATTACACCTTATAAACCCCATCATCTTAAGGACATTTCCTATAGATTGACTTTCACATTTATATGAGTTATTGTCTCTATATAATATGTGTGTGATGTAACTCCCTCCGACACCCTGTCCTTCTTACTTGGGATGAGTAGCACTATAAAATATATTAAATACACATGAGAGGGGGTCTATGTGAAGAGGAGGGTCACCATTGGAGGGTGGTAGCAAGGCCGGACTGTCGGGACCGTGCATCGAGCTTTTCCCTGGGAGGCTGAAAAGGTGATGAGGGGGCAGTTTTGTTAACCCAAAAAGACTTGCACATTTATTCAAAGCTGCGAGCATACTGAAAAAACATGAAGTGCACAATTATCTCAACCTAATATAAACTTCTTTTCACCTGTACTTAAGTGGTTGTCTATTTACTTACTTCTACACTATTGCACGACTTCTTCTGATGTGTCTGTAAAACATAACTTTTGTCCTGAATTTTGACCTCCTGTCCGGAATTTTTGTCCTGAATTTGGACCCTTTGTCCTGAATTTTTACACTCACCGTCCTGCATTTGCACCCATGCCAGTTGGTCAAACTAGATGTTCAGGGGGTGGAACTTCCACAGCAGCTCTAGCCTCAATCGCTGTTAAATATCCCTGCCACTGCGCAGGGGTTTGTCGCGAGGGGAGCGGCGCTCGCGCCTCAGCCTTGCCTTGATTTGTACAATCCGAGACCAGTACCTGCCGCAGATCCAGCAGCCACACAGCAATCCCAGGGCCCGCCTGCACCTTCCAGGCCATGGCGATCCTCCGCTTAGCTATACCCAGAGCGAGATCCAGGAATTTGTTCACATTCTTACGAGTCGAGCTACGTCTCGTAACTCTCAGCAGGAAGTGGAGGGGTTCCATCTCCACCCGCGCATCTACCGCTGCCATGAGCACTGCGGCCACCTCCAGCCAAAATACTCAAATGGTGGTGCCAGTCCGGACCATGTGTGTGTGAAAGTAGCTTCCTGATCTGGAGCAAACGTCCATGGCAGCAGGGTCCATGCGAGCCAGTCTGTGGGGAGTGAGGTACATGTGGTGAAGGTAATTAAATTGAGTGTATTTCACCCTGGCATTAATTGAGATAAAGTAGCAGGCCCCACCCGGCCGACCCCCCAGGTCTGCAAGAACAGGCGAGTCAGTAGGGCATGCAGTAAAAAGGAGCCCTATGGCACTCTATGTTTCCACCATGCCCTCAAACATTATCAGTGAGTCTGCAAACATATCCCCCCATGTGGTCAGTCCACTCTCCCTCCACGCCCCCAGTTCCGGACGTCCATGACATGAGTACGTGCCAGGGAGTAGCTCCAAGGGCAGATTAGGTGCGTAAGGCGGTGGTCAGCCTCTGGGCATCACGTACCGAACCCAGTGTCTTCTGGCTGCTATTATTAACAAGTTGCCCTGTCGCCTCTGGGGCGGCGTTGCCGTTCCCGTAAGCCATTCCAGGAGCATCGGGAGGTCCCAGGCCACGGCACCTGTGCTTAACTCCGTGAGGTTGCTTTTGGCGAGCCACCGCATTGGCCACTGTAGCTGTGCCGCTGCATAGTATCACTCGTAATTGGGCGTGCCCAGGCCGCCGTCCGAGAGAGGCAAGTATAACTTATAGAGTGCCACTCTAGCCCGTGTGGCTCCCCATATCAGCGATACCAGCAGTGATTCCAGGTCCCGGAAGAGTTTCTGGCGCAGGCGATACAGGAGTACGCAGAAAAAATATAAGAGACAAGGGAGAAGCAACATCTTGGAAATTGCTACCCGGCCCATCGGAGACAAGGGAAGACCCGTCCAGAATGGAAGGGCCGAGCGAGCTCACGTGATAGCCCGGCCTAGGTTCCCATCAATCGTGTCTGATGCTGTATGGTAGATCTGGACCCCCAGGTATTTAAAGGTGCTGAACGTCCATGACAGTGGAGTAAGCGGTGCCAACTGTCTTTGCATCAGTGACATCAGTGTCATCGGATACACCACCGATTTAGCCTAGTTAACCTGGAGACCAGAGACGCCCGCATGAGCATTTAAGAGAGGCATAATGGATTGCAATATCTCGGCCTCGCCGCAGAGGTAAATCAACGCGTTATCAGCATACAGCGAGATAATGTGCCATCGTTGGTTGACCCGTGGGCCCCAGTCCCCCACTCGCAACCATAATTTACATGCGAGCGGCTCCATGGGCAGAGCGAAAAGGATCGGTGATAGCGGCAGTCCTGGCACGTACCCCTCTCTATCGATAATAGCGGTGAGTAAGCGCTGCCTGTTTTCACCCTAGTTTGTGGCCCAGTGTGCAGTAGCCTTATCCATTTCAGGAAATGGGGGCCTATGCCAAACCCTGCCAGCGTCACCTCAAGGTATTCCCAGCTTAAGGTGTCAAAGCCTTTTCTATGTCAAGTGAGGCGATCCAAGATCGTTCCTCCCCACCCCGCGCCAACTCCAGAAGCGTGAATAATTGCTGCAGGTTCAGTCCTGTATTGCGGCCTGGGATGAAGCCATTTTGGTCCTTGTGGACTAACAGGGGCACAGTAACGATTAGTCAGTTAGCTAATAATTTCCCCAGGATCTTATAATCGATGTTCAGCATCGACAGGGGGCGATACAAAGCCATTAAAATGGGGTCTCAGTCTGGTTTAGGCAAGATATCTAGCGTTGCTTCTCTCATAGTGGCCGGTAGTTCTCCCGCCTCAAAGGCCTCAGCATATACCTAGGCCAGTTGAGGCGCTAACTGTGCAGAGAAGGTACGATAGAATTCAGCTGGCCAAAAGTCCGTCCGTGTGCTGTTCTATCTTGAGTGCGAGAGAGGGGCCGGGGTGATTCCTGGTGATTGGCAGCAAGGATGAGGACATGTGCAAAGTATGGAGTACGCATTTCAGATTGGCCCGCTGTCTTGCGACGGACAGCCCGACATGCGCACCTCAGATTGCACCAATCTCAACTGGTTCAAACAGCTGGGCGGATTGCAGACAGGCCCCTAGTCTCAAAAGAAGCCCTGGGTTAGCCTGCTCCAACCAATCCTGGCGCTTCTCTCATACTAAAAACAGAATGAGAGCATCTACAGGATTGGTTAAGTTTTTTGGCTTTTGAACAGAAGTCAACCATTTTCCTTCCTGTTCCCTCCCTTTGGAACTTGATCAGGCTCTTGGCTGATGGCCGTATCTGTGGTCTTCGATCAGTGCAAGAAAATGAGTCCTCTACTACGCCCACAAGTTATCTGATGCCGATGGCAAGCTGATCCTGAAGGCTGGCCACAATGTGGCTGTGGAGTACGGCACCTACGCTGAGGAGGCGGGTCTCCCAGTCCGGCTGCAGTTTGAGAGGTCCCCTGCATGCCTGCTTACCCTCAACATCCAGAGGGCCAGCCTGGCTGACAGTGGTAGCGACTACTGCCACGTGGAAGCGTGGCTCCTGAGTCCCAGCAATGCCTGATACAAGCTAGCCTAAAAGGTCTCCGCCTCACCAAGATCACCATCAAGCTGCCGGGTAAGTCTACGCCATTTTGACAGCGTGGCTGGCGCAAAGAGGATGCCAAGATGGCCGGGGGAGGCATAAGTACCCTCCCCCGACCTCGGCGCGCCAGAAGTGACGTGTCTCGCGTGCCAGGGCAAGAGGACTCCACTCCAAGTCCAAACACTAGCAGGGGTGTGTCTGTGCCCAAATGGCACTAAAGGGCCGTCCTTTTCGGGTGGCCCACTGCGGGGGCCACTGGCAGCCGCATTATATTTGGTTGATGTAAGTTTAGGCCTCACCACTACATCCTGTGATTCTGGGCATAAAAGCACCAGTGTTAATGCCGCCGTACATTGAGGGCTCTGGAGCTGAGTCTGAATGTACTGCAAGGTTCTCACAGTGCCTTTTAATGATGAGAGATTTCCCTTTCCCGTTTCCTGCGCTTACAAGAATAATAAAGCAAGTAAAATACTTTCATAGGGGAGATGCCTAAGTGCATTGGTTTAGACATGGAATCTGCAGTAAGTATGTGTGCATACGATATTTCAGAATGGATAAATTGCGCGAATAATGTTTTACATTATGAATACGGTCACTTAAAGAGAAGATTCAGATCAAGAATATAGTTTTGATCAAATATGACATAAATTTTTAGTACTTTTAAGAGATCTTCACTTATGTGCCTGTCAGTTGGACAAAATCGTGTTCAGAATACACAAGCATCCAATTCTTGGCCTCTCTGCAGAGAGAGCACCAGGCAATGGTCTCGTATTCCAATTTTGTTTGTGATTCTTTGCAAGGGGTGCACAGTCTTCAAAATAATAACAAGGTGAAAGTAAAAGAAAATGCAGTGCTCGCTCGTTATTTAAAAGTCATTATTAGGGCAGGTTTTAGGACTTTGAACTTCTTCTTCGTGGACTTCTTTCAAGCCATGGTGGACCGACCTGATCTGACCACCGTTCGGTGCCTGTAAGAGGCTGGTAGTCCAGGGCGTGGCAGTGAACATGCCCAGATCCTACCAGCTTTTCCCATGGCCAGCCGCCTCTGCGCTCCCACAGTGACGTCACCTCTGCGCTCCCACAGAGTCACCCCGCTCTATGCTCCCACAGAGGCACCCCTGGCCTGGGCTCCCCAGGGGCACCCGCTCTACGCTCCCACAGAGGAACCCCTGGCCAGGGCTCCTCCAGAGGCACCCGCTCTACGCTCCCACAGAGGCACCCCTGGCCTGGGCTCCCCAGGGGCACCCGCTCTACGCTCCCACAGAGGCACCCCTGGCCTGGGCTCCTCCAGAGGCACCCGCTTTATGCTCCCACAGAGGTACCCCTGGCCTGGGCTCCCCCAGAGGCACCCGCTTTATGCTCCCACAGAGGCACCCCTGGCCTGGGCTCCCCCAGAGGCACCCGCTCTATGCTCCTACAGAGGCACCCCTGGCCTAGGCTCTTGCCAGAGGCACCCGCTCTATGCTCCCACAGAGGCACCCCTGGCCTGGGCTCTGGCCATAGGCACCCGCTCTACGCTCCCACAGAGGCTCCCCTGGCCTGGCCTCCTCCAGGGGCACCCCTGGCCTGGGCTCCCCCAGAGGCACCCGCTCTACGTTCCCACAGAGGCACCACTGGCCTGGGCTCCCCAGGGGCACCCGCTCTACGCTCCCACAGAGGCACCCCTGGCCAGGGCTCCTCCAGAGGCACACGCTCTACGCTCCCACAGAGGCACCCCTGGCCTGGGCTCCCCCAGAGGCACCCGCTTTATGCTCCCACAGAGGCACCCCTGGCCTGGGCTCCCCCAGAGGCACCCGCTCTATGCCCCCACAGAGGCACCCCTGGCCTAGGCTCTTGCCAGAGGCACCCGCTCTATGCTCCCACAGAGGCACCCCTGGCCTGGGCTCTGGCCATAGGCACCCGCTCTACGCTCCCACAGAGGCTCCCCTGGCCTGGGCTCCTCCAGGGGCACCCCTGGCCTGGGCTCCCCCAGAGGCACCCGCTCTACGTTCCCACAGAGGCACCACTGGCCTGGGCTCCCCGAGAGGCACCCGCTCTACGCTCCCCCAGAGGCACCCCAGGCAGGGCTCACCCAGAGGAACCATCTCTACGCTCCCCAGAGACACCCCTGGCCTGGGCTCCCCCGGAGGCACCCGCTCTACGCTCCCACAGAGGCACCCCTGGCCTGGGCTCCCCCAGATGCACCCGCTCTTTGCTCTCACAGAGGCACCCCTGACCTGGGCTCCCCCAGAGGCACCCACTCTTTGCTCCCACAGAGGCACCCCTGGCCTGGGCTACTCCAGAGGCACCCGCTCTATGCTTCCACAGAGACACCCCTGGCCTGGGCTCCTCCAGGGGCACCCCTGGCCTGGGCTCCCCCAGAGGCACCCGCTCTACGTTCCCACAGAGGCACCACTGGCCTGGGCTCCCCGAGAGGCACCCGCTCTACGCTCCCCCAGAGGCACCCCAGGCAGGGCTCACCCAGAGGAACCATCTCTACGCTCCCCAGAGACACCCCTGGCCTGGGCTCCCCCGGAGGCACCCGCTCTACGCTCCCACAGAGGCACCCCTGGCCTGGGCTCCCCCAGATGCACCCGCTCTTTGCTCTCACAGAGGCACCCCTGACCTGGGCTCCCCCAGAGGCACCCACTCTTTGCTCCCACAGAGGCACCCCTGGCCTGGGCTACTCCAGAGGCACCCGCTCTATGCTTCCACAGAGACACCCCTGGCCTGGGCTCCCCAGAGGCACCCGCTCTACGCTCCCACAGAGGCACCTCTGGCCTGGGCTCCCCCAGAGGCACCCACTCTTTGCTCCCACAGAGGCACCCCTGGCCTGGGCTACTCCAGAGGCACCCGCTCTATGCTCCCACAGAGGCACCCCTGGCCTGTGCTCCTCCAGAGGCACCCGCTCTATGCTTCCACAGAGACACCCCTGGCCTGGGCTCCTCCAGAGGTACCCGCTCTACGCTCCCACAGAGGCACCCCTGGCCTGGGCTCCTCCAGAGGCACCCGCTCTACGCTCCCACAGAGGCACCCTGGCCTGGGCTCCTCCAGAGGTACCCGCTCTACGCTCCCACAGAGGCAGCCCAGGCCTCGGCTCCCCAAGGGGCACCCGCTCTATGCTTCCACAGAGGCACCCCTGGCCTGGGCTCCTCCAGAGGCACCCTCTCTACGCACCCACAGAGGCGCCCCTGGCCTGGGCTCCCCTCCAGGGGGCAGCAGCTTCTCAAGTCAGTGGCAGGGTGGAGCCCTGGGTCCTCGTAGCGTGCCAGGGTCTTGGAGAAGTTGACACCTCCAGCATGCCCATGGCAGGCCGGCCTCAGCCGGGCTTTAGCAAAGCCTCCTGCTGACAAAGGCCCAGGCCGCCGGGACCCGCCCAGGGAGCGGGCGACGCCCTCCCACGCCGGGTCCCGCCCGTTGATTGGCTGCCAGACAAATCCCATAATCCCTCGCTTTGTTGTGGCGGGATTAAGGCGCGGGCCGCCTGGCGACAGCTGCCTGCCGCCTTTCAAGAGCGTCTTAACACGTGTCACTGCGGTGTCGACGCCCCCGGCGCCCCCACCGCCCTTCTGGGCGTCTCTTGCCTCATGACCAAGCGGGACACGGTGCTTTTGTAAACTATGGGAAGGCAGCATGTTAAATGTGTATAAAACACACAAATACACGTGTAGTAGAGAGTTAGGCTCCCCCATGGCCTGCGAGTGACACAACTCCCTCTAAGCCCCTTTTCTGGGAGCTGCGAGGCCGGGGAGGGCGGGGTGGCCTGAGACCCTGTGCTGAGAACGAGCGGATGGGGTGATGCTGACACTAGGGCAGGTTTAGATATAGGGGTGCCCACTTGCAAAATAATGGAGTGGGGCTCACTAAATCACCACAGACATGGTCATGAAGAATGAATAACACTTAGGCCTCGTATCTAGAACAGCACAAAACGCCATAAATAACTGCAGGGCACACAGTTACAGCTGCAGGAAATGAGATTTAAATCGCAAGGGAAGGAAAACTGTATGACAAAGACATACATACAAATGCCTTTGTGTGGTAGTAAGATAGTATGAAGAGGGCACCGATTAATACCAGTCTGTAATTGAATGCCCCAGGTCCATGACTCCGGCCCATGCAGTGCACTCTGGGCAGTAAGAGTGCGGCGGCCTGGGGCAGCGCTGGGTGATGGGGTGGAGAGGACTCTGGTTTACTTCCTGCCATCTTAAAGACAGTACAATGCCACAAAAGAACCCATGGGATTTAGAAGACGGAAATGACTACACAAATGCGGACTGTACCAGGGAGCAGGCCTGCAGACAGAGAGGGTGGAAAGGCCATCGGGGGCTCAGTGCTGGGAGAGTACTCTGCTGTGGCAGAAAAGCTGGTGTGAGTAGGAACCAACCTCCTAAGACACAGTGGGAAGAGGAAGTGTCAGACCTGATGTCAGCGATGGGGTGACGTTTGCAAGGATACTCTACTGGGAAGATACAGACCATTCTAGACTTATGCAGCTTTTTCTCCAGGTCCTATGGCAGTCAGAGGGGCTTGTTGGAAAGAGTTGTATGTCAGAATATCTTTGTTAGAAGTATCATCTGACATAAATATTGTGTCCTACATATCGTTTAAAAAAAAAATATGAACACGCTGGTTGTAGATTTTCTGTTATTATCTACAGTTCAGTCGTTGTCGGCATAGCTCGTGGGTGGCAGGGCGGGCGGGTCGCCCGTGGGGGGAATAGGGTTGCGCATATTTTTTAAAAATCAAATTATAATAAACTTACCGCGCCTGTTCCTGCGTCTTCGTCTTCGCTGCTGCTCTTCTCCAGACGGAAGCACAGTCAGGCCCCACTACCCAATCCCAATGCTGCAATGCAGCGTTGTGATTGGTAGGCAGCCAGGCTCCCCTGACCAATCACAACACTGCAATGCAGCGTTGTGCTTGCTTGTGAGCGTCCTGGTGGTACGCTCAAGCAGGGAATGGGATTTTCGGCTTGTTCTCCATGCAGGCTGTAATGTAGCCTGTATTGTGAAAGAGTGCACAACTGGTTTGGGGGGCCCGAGAGGGCGGACCAAACAGTCATTTCGCACTTAGGATTGGGCAAACCATTCCTCCCCTACCCTGCTCCGTGAATATAGCAGCCCGCTCACCCGCCCGCCCCAAAGCAGCAGAACACGTCACAAAGCATAAAATGATAATAACTTGAAGTTAATATCATTTTATGCTTCTTCTTTATACTGCTTAAAAGCAATGGAGGGCGACACTCCTCCGCCATATAGTTGAAGCCGCCACTGCTATAGTTATTCGATGCTGTTATAAGTGATCTGTAGAACACAATATTTATGCGAGACGAGACTCTTACATAGATATTCTGGTACCATACCTTGGGATGATCACCCTCTGCACGGCCATCGACAATCAGTGCCTCCTTCTGGACAATCCTGTGTGTTCTCCTCCGGTGAGGTTGACAATCACGTGAGCACACATGAGGTGCTCCCTTTACTGTATGTTTTTGTCAAGGGGCGTCCAAAGTGTACCCCCTAATCACTGAGAGTGACTATTGCTGGCTGACCCCAGGCCATGTGGAGACTGGAAGTGGTGGCATCATGTTATGGTCAGGGACAAAGGTCTTTTTACATGTGACCAATGGTGCTGGTATCATTAGCCACCCCCAACACTTTTGACTCTCTTGAATGGCCCTACTTAAGTACTGGAGATTATGAATCTGGGACCACACTCTATTGCAATCTCCTAGCATGCATTCGAGTTAATGGTGAGTACTCTACTATGTTCCCCCTACATAGGGGCACTAGGTAAGGATGTTTCTTGTCCCCTAAGCTCTTCTCCACTGTGATGGAGCCACTGGCATGTTGAGTGGTGAGTGACCCACTGATAAGTGGTCTGAAATGGGCTCTAGACTGGGTGGAGAAAATCTCTCAGAATGCTGAAGAGATCGTAATGTATATCACTGATCGAGAACTTTCCATTGACAGAATAATGCAGGTGATACAAATTTATGTGAGATATAGTGAATTTGCTTTAACTGGTCCAAATATATCCTCTATCCACTGATGAGCTGGGAGCCATCCATGCTTATCAGAGGCAACTTACAGATTTGTAGGCTCGGTTTCCCATACTTGAGGATCTCTGTTACCTGCTCTCCTGAGAGCTTCCTTAAAGACAATCTATATGGCTCGCTAGAGAAATTCAAGAGTGATGCTATGCATTGGAGCACATTGTCACTCTTCCACACTAGGCGGGGTGGCAATGTATAAGAAATGAGCCCGATTCACAGAACTAACTTAAGACAAAATCCTAAACTTACTACCATTTTGGTAGTCACAGAAGCCACTTACTCATTTCGGTATTCACAGAATATCAGATTCCTCCTTGCTTAAACTGGGTGAACAGGATCAACTGTGCTTGATCCTCCTACAACTTCAGCAGGACTCTTGACAGAAGCTGAACTGGTGAAAATGCATCTGCGGGACCTGAGAGCAGCTGTACCTGAAGGCAGGGAAGTGTATGACATAAACCCGAGGACACTTCTTGTTCTGGGCTGTGACAAAGTGGTACATGCATGGACACCCAATCTAAAGGATATCTTCTCACTTTGGAGAATGGTTCCCACTTCTTGTCCTCTAGCGAGAGGCAACTAAGAGCATCTCCTGTCACATTGAGGGAACCTGCAGGGTGAGCCAGTTCAAGAAAATGAACCTGTTGCTGGGCACACTGCCATTTCTGTTGATGTAAGGGATAGTGGTAGTGTTGTCTGCAAGAACCTGAATGGCATTCCCTGAGATGGAAGGGAGAAAGGCCTGCACAGCAAGGTAAACTGCCTGGGTCTCCACAATGTTTATGTGCAACTGCTCCTTCGACAGGGACCAAAGCTTTCCCAGAGAGGAGATGTCTGTGACAACAGTAGGCTGCATGTGCGGAGGGGTGTGGGGAAGGTACACAGAAAGGTTGAAATGGTCTATCTTCAAGTGCAGATCTGGACAAACTGAGTGGAGAAAGTGTGCCTGAGCTGAAAGGACTTTCTTGATGTTGGAGCCACTAGTGTCACAGGCTGAACCTATAATCCATCCTGAAAAATGGGCGACGCCTTAGCCTCCCCTCAGTGCCAGATTGTGATGTAAGTGAGAGGCCATTGAGGTTTTGAGACAACATAGCCTGCAGAGGATGGTGGAGACAGGATCTACTGTTGCTGATCATGATAGTGCCCCCAGGATCTACCCTTGCCCCAAAATGAGTGGTTCATGTGTTGGGGCATCTGGATTGACTGAGAAGGTAGTCTTTGCCGGGACTTTCCGACCCTGGAATAGCCTTAAAATTTCCTCTACTGCTGATGAGACTGTTCCACTGGGAAGGGCATGCCCAGCGAGCACGCTTAAGCTCTACTGTTCTTAAAATATTCCAGGGAGTGTCAGGCTTCTATCCAAACAGCCTCTCACCATCAGAGAGTATGTTCCTCAGGGTGGTCTGGACGTCTCCGGAGAAGCCAGTTGAAAGCATCCAAGTGTGGCAATGCAGCCTGACCTCTGTGCTCACGGATTTCAACATGGTGTCCGCAGACCGGGACCACAATTTAGGATCTGTTTGAGTCATCCAAACCTTTGCTGACCAGATCGGAAATGTGATCCTGTAACTAGATGACTGTGTGTTTTGCCATTTATCCTAGAGTTCGACCATATAAGCTCAGGAGACAGGTGGTGTTTACCAATTGCCAGAGGCTCCTCTCCCTCTCTGAAGGTGCTGTGGAAATGGCTTTCGTATTTAGTATCGAGGAAGAAGGAAGAAGGGACTAATAGACTTTATGGTAAAGGATGAGAGTAAAAATAGTTACGATCATGATGAGAATACCACCCAGATACCTTGCGGTAGTACCCGGTATCGCAGACTCTGGTGTGAAGACAGTGTCCAGTCAGGGGTCATGCCTTGTCCAAATATGGAGCCCATTCAATGGCTGTAAGGCATACAATGCATGCCTTTCCCATGCATGCCTTTTCCATAAAGCCTTTACCACCCAAGCTATTACCACGCATGGTAAGTGAAACCTATATATATATATATATATATATATATATATATATATATATATATATATATATATATATATATATATTCACTGAAATGGTTCAGGTCTCCTCTCGTTAAAGGCGCTGCTAGCAAGTGCGTGGCTTCATGCGGTGGAACCAAACCGCTCTATATCCAAACTGTGTTTCCCCCGGGGATCCCCCGGTTCAAAACCAAAAGAAGCCGCCACTCCAGTCACTCAGTTTTTAAAAGGCAAGTTGATTTATTTTCAGATCCTCCACAGCATAATTCACAGCGCAAAAACCAACGCGTTTCGTGAGCTCCCCACTCACTTGATCACGGTTGTTACAAACACTGTTTGTTGAATGTATTTTAAAAAGGGAGTCCCTCCCACCTCGGTCACATGATTACAACCATATGTTTTACTTTCACAATGGCTTTCTGGGAGTTGTAGTTCTCAATTCTCATAATGCGACTTTACATCAATTTAATAGCTTGATTTTGAATACCCTCTTCCTCCTAAAAAGTAATTTCAGAATGCTTTAACTTTAAATGAGGTATTACCCCCAAAGGTTTTTTTTGCAAAAAAAAAAAGAACAATTGTTACAAACTTATAATTGTAAAGCATTAGGAGAAAAGGCAGGGCTGATGAAGGAAGAGGGTATTCAAAATCAAGCTATTAAATTGATGTAAAGTCGCATTATGAGAATTGAGAACTACAACTCCCAGAAAGCCATTGTGAAAGTAAAACATATGGTTGTAATCATGTGACCGAGGTGGGAGGGACTCCCTTTTTAAAATACATTCAGCAAACAGTGTTTGTAACAACCGTGATCAAGTGAGTGGGGAGCTCACGAAACGCGTTGGTTTTTGCGCTGTGAATTATGCTGTGGAGGATCTGAAAATAAATCAACTTGCCTTTTAAAAACTGAGTGACTGGAGTGGCGGCTTCTTTTGGTTTTGAACCAGGGGATCCCCGGGGGAAACACAGTTTGGATATAGAGCGGTTTGGTTCCACCGCATGAAGCCACGCACTTGCTAGCAGCGCCTTTAACGTGAGGAGACCTGAACCATTTCAGTGAATACTTTGAATTCCTTTCGTGGTGCTCATCGCGTTAACTTTGGAGCCGAGGGAAGCAGACCTGAGAAGTGTGTGTGGAGGACGGGAACCCACGCTGCCCGGAGAACACATCCGAGGTAAGAAGGGATCCCCCTATCTCCTTCTTTGTGCTGACGGAAAATCAAAACGTCAAGTTTGCAGATTTCCATTCGGAGTACGATTTAAAATAGAAGGAAAGCCTGGCGATTAAGCAACGGCTGCTAAAACGATGGGTGTGTTTTTGATGTGCAGAAACAATTGGAATTAGCGCGTTACACACAGTGAAACACGCGTATTTATCCTATGACATTTATAACCATTACGGAGCCAAAATCAGCCCATTAAGTTTCAAAGCCGACAGTCACGTTAAGAGACAGAGAAAATATAAATCACAGCAATTGATCCAAAGCAGCGCTTCACAGCATTAGAGAAATGGAGAAGAGAGAAGCAAAAAGAAAAGAACATGTCACTAATATGTTCGAAAAGGGGAATATGGAGAAAGTTCAAGCCAAACAGAGTGAAACACCGAAGGATGACACAAAAAGTAAAATAAGACATTGGGAAAAATTAACCAGAAAAGAAATCAATAAATCCTGGGAAGTCATTGCATTACGAAAATATCTGGAAGCAGAAAAGGTTCCAAGGGGACTCAGGATAATGTTAATGCCAAGTCAGCAGGATGTAACGAATGAACTGCTACAGGAATGGGGGGCATTCATTCTGGATTCATCATTGGGCCTAATAAAGATATTAGTTAGGCACATTGAAATTGCCCTGGATAAAATAAAGGAACAACTTAAGGAAGTGGAAAAAGAATTGGAATCATTAAAATTAAATCAAGAAATGACCAAATTCAAAGAGGACCTGGAAAAACAAATAGAGCAACATGAGGAAATTGTGAGACTGAGGAAGCACAATAAATTTGTAAGGGACGCAAATGACTATGCGGAAGGAAGAATTTTCACGTTTGCCCGAAAATATGATCCTTTTAAAAAACAACCATATACTAAAACCATTTCATCCTCCAGCCTATCCTCAATTACATCCAATGAACAAACGGAGGAAGACTTAAACTTGGATGAGGAACAGAAGCGTTTTTTAGGGGATATGCGCCTCGTGCTCCAGCAGCGACAGTGGGAACAGGAGCAGGGGGCGCCCAGACAAATGCAAGGAAGAGGAAGAGGCCGTGGAAGATCCGGGCAACCCAGACAAAGAAATCAACAACAACAACACCAAAAAAAACCAGAAGAGGCAGGAGGAGAAAGTGCACAAAATCTACAAAGTGGACCGGAAACGAGGGGTATGAAACAGAAGAGGGGCAAATGAGTGAAGAATTACAAGTGGTTAACCTATCCAAAAGGGTAATGACACCAGCTGAAACTACCTTGCTCAAGAGAGGTATCAACTTCCGTCCCACAAGAAAAATGGATTTGGCTCAAACGAGGATAGATCTGTATCTATATATTCGTAAAATAAAGTTGGCCAAACACTTCCTGGAGAGAAAAAATAAACCCCAAATCAACAGAATTCCCGTGAACCCATTCTCAGATCTGAGTGTGAGAGACGCAGAAGGGTACTTAACTCTTTTGAATTTGGATGCAGAGGAAGAAAATGAGATAACTCTGGAAACAGCAATACCACAACTAGGAGCTGGGATCAGCAAAATGAAGGCTAAGTCCAAATTTTATCCGCAACTGACTCCGGGCAATAAAATTGATATCTTCCAGGAGGCGGTTATACAGGAATTATACAATATTCCAAAAATCAAATTCAAAGACAATCTAACCCAACCAGAACGAGAAGCATTGACAACCCTCATCAATGACAAAAATGTGGAAATAAAAATGGCAGATAAAGGGGGCAACGTGGTGATTTGGGATAAGGACCTATACACGGAGGAAGCGATGAAGCAATTATCTAACCCCGAGTATTATGCACAATTATCGAAAAATCCAATGGATCAAATAAAAAGAGAGTTAGACCATAAACTCACAACGTGGGAAAACAGAAATCTAATTGATTATGAAGAAAGGAAATATCTAACAGTTGATTTCCCTCGTATGGCTACCATGTACTTTTTACCAAAGATCCATAAAAACTCCACTAGACCACCAGGAAGACCGATAGTATCGGCAAATGGTCCATTGATGGAACCAATGGGCAATTTTATTGATTTCTTTCTGAGACCCTATGTAGAGGATTTGAAATCATACCTCAAAGACACAACAGATTTCTTGTGTACATTATCTGATTTGGTTTGGCAGGATAATTATCTTTTGATATCCATGGACGTCATCGCATTGTACACAAACATTGATAATGACTTGGGTTTGGAGGCTTGCAAGTACTTTCTTGAAAAACGCAACATACATTATAAGGAACATAATGATATGTTGTATGAAATGATCACTCTGTTGCTAACCAACAATATTTTCTTCTTTGGGGAACAACTCTATCGGCAGCGGAATGGCGCTGCGATGGGCTTCTCATTCAGCCCAAGCTATGCGTGCATAGCAATGGGATGGTGGGAGGAGGAGATAGCCTGGAATCCCCAAAACTCTAAATTCACCCGACACATTATACAATGGAAAAGATTCATTGACGATTTATTCATAGTGTGGGACGGAAGCGAGAGTGAATTCGAAGAATACTTTGAACTCTTGAATAACAGTACAAGAGGATTGAAATTTACCTACACAAAAAGTAGGGAATCCATATCTTTCTTAGATACAGAAGTATACGTAAGCAATAACAAAGTGGAGACAACCTTACATAGGAAAAAAACAGCTACAAACTCCACCTTGGAAGCCACAAGCTTTCATCAACCTGCCCTAATTTCGAGCATACCATATGGAGAATTTCTCCGCATTAAACAGATTTGCAGTGAAAAAACAGAATGGGAAAAGCACAGTGCCATAACAATGGAGAGATTCCAGAAGAGAAAGTATGGAAAGAACCTGACCAAAACATTTTGGGAAAGAGCTAACGAGAAATCAAGGGCAGATTGTCTCAAACCACAAGTCAAAGAGAACACAATGGATGAACCAATAAGACTCATATTGGATTACAGCAAGGAATCAAAACAAGTAGTCCAGATTCTCAAAAAAACCTGGAAATTGTTAAAACTGGATCCAACGATTGGTCAAAAGATGGGAGATCACCCGGTGGTCACATATAGAAGATCAAAAAATTTGAAAGATCAATTGATTCACAGTCATTTCATGAACGGCAAGAAAACATCATGGCTCAAAACTGTAGGGTTTAACAAATGCTATAACTGCAAAGTCTGCGAGATAGCCAAACCCACGAAACAAATCAAGATGGCCAATGGAAAAATCTGGAAGATAAAAGAATTAATTACTTGCAAAAGCCAATATACAGTTTATCTGATTGAATGTCCTTCTCAGCTACGCTATATAGGAAGCACAATCTGTGAGCTGAAAAAGCGAATTTTGGAACATGCAAGAGCCACTACAAACAAGGACAGAGGGAATGCAGTGGCTAAACACATGGAGACAGATCATGATGGAAATTGGCGACTGCTAAAATTTCTGGGCTTGGAAACATTGGCCCCATCAGAAAGAGGAGGACACCGGGAAAAACTGCTACGCCAAAAGGAGTCACGCCATATCTTGAACTTTCGAACAATGACCCCTTACGGACTGAATCAGTCTGAAGAACTTTATGTACACATTTAAAAAAAAGACAGAAAACTTCTCTAGATGAACTCCATAATAACTTTTTCCCTCCATAAAACCACGGCACAGTATGCAAACAAGCAAAGATCTGGGACAACACTAAAGCACATAGATTTATAAAGACCTTTTTCAAAAAATTATACTTTACCCTTAGTAATGTCAGCCCACTAGAGGGCACCGAACAGGTCTGATAAATAAGACTTGGATAATGAACCCTGCTTATTACCGAATATTTTATGTTTATAGATTTTGAAAATCATTTAATTTAGAATTCTGGAGGTAACACCTCATCTAAAGTTAGAGAGAGTAATACCTTGAGTATAACTATAGTGAGGTATACGAATAGGGTACTGAAAATCTAAGATATTAATCGACAATATAAATGCATTATGTTCATAATAGCCATGGTCAACAAATATATGGTTATATTATATGACTGAGTCAGCCCACTAGAGGGCACCCAACACATCTGATGAAATAATATTTAGGAAAGTAACCCTGCCTTTTCTCCTAATGCTTTACAATTATAAGTTTGTAACAATTGTTCTTTTTTTTGCAAAAAAAACCTTTGGGGGTAATACCTCATTTAAAGTTAAAGCATTCTGAAATTACTTTTTAGCAGGAAGAGGGTATTCAAAATCAAGCTATTAAATTGATGTAAAGTCACATTATGAGAATTGAGAACTACAACTCCCAGAAAGCCATTGTGAAAGTAAAACATATGGTTGTAATCATGTGACCGAGGTGGGAGGGACTCCCTTTTTAAAATACATTCAGCAAACAGTGTTTGTAACAACCGTGATCAAGTGAGTGGGGAGCTCACGAAACGCGTTGGTTTTTGCGCTGTGAATTATGCTGTGGAGGATCTGAAAATAAATGAACTTGCCTTTTAAAAACTGAGTGACTGGAGTGGCGGCTTCTTTTGGTTTTGAACCGGGGGATCCCCGGGGGAAACACAGTTTGGATATATATATATATATATATATATATACATTAGAAATTCCAAAGTTATAGTCATATCTTAAATTTATGACAATTTACCACCACCATCAAATTACTGCAACTAGCACACCACCATACACACTGTGGTCAACTCACTACCCAGACTACATTAACTAAAGTCACGCCTTTAGAATGCACTGATTATACCCTTTCATATTACATCACGTATACCATATGAAATCATGGCAGCCATAAGAACCCCTAAGATATCTCAAATTACAGCATTTGTGAGAAGACTCTGCAAGGTGCAGGGGTGAGTTATGGTTAATCTAGTACGGTGATACTAGATTCACTTTGTTATACATACAGCCATCTACTCTGCATCTAATGCTGAATTTATTACATGATTGTATATAGTAAGAGGTATCTGGAGCAGCCATTTGTCAGTATATATAAAGGGAACCCCATAACGTTTGGCAGCAATAGGTCAGGAAGGGGCTTAACGTACACATGACAATCTTGCTGCCATGTAGCTGTCCTCGTGGTATATACTACTGTGGGAAAACACAAAAAACAGTAGATATGATGCAACACTTGAATGTCAGTAAACAGATTAAACAGCAGAGCCTTAGATCTTGTTATAAACCTCCTTTTGTGCAGTATTAATATTATATACCACTTCAATGATTACTTAGTAGTCATGTTATGTTATATTACATTATGTTATGTTATGTATATTTTGCTATGGAGGGTATGCTGCAGGTGAGCAGGTGTGGTGGGTCTGGCCTCGGTGAGCGCAGGATGGGCTAACCAAAGTGCCAGGTCTTCAGCTTCTTGCGGAACTCAAAGAGCGTAGAGGAGGCTCTGATGTGCAGCTTTAGCAGCGATGTAGGAGAAGGCCCAGATGCTGGATCTGGTGCTACATATGCGAGGGATGTGCGAGAGTAGGAGTCTGGCAGAGCGGAGGTGTCTGGCTGGTTTGGGTATGGAGATACATATCAAAAAAATCAGTCAGAGAGCAAGGGTGTGTAGGGCACGTCCTGTCCCCAGGGGTAATCTGTATAAGCAGTTTGGACTAGCCCACTATTTGTATGCAATTCTCTTAGGAATATTGTTCCTTTAGTAGTTGCAGGGACTCCGATGATAAAGCATGACACCAACCAGGTTGGTGTGTTAGGGGTCTATTAACAACACCTAATGGGTCCAGTTTCTAGGCCACTAATAAGAGTGACTAAGAGAATTGCATACACATAGTGGGCTAGTCCACATACATAACCATTAGTGGCTACTTATGTTTGCTATAAAAATATATTTTTTTAAATAATGCTCACTTCAATGCAGTAAGTTAAGTATAAGGACTCAGATGTTGGTAGAGGATGGAACACGTGGTGTAGATCTCCACAGTTCAAGAAGGGTTTGGGGTTGGGAAGAGGGGAGAGTCACTCTCCACCTTTCCCACAGCTCCTGAACATTGCCACCTCTGCTTACTGTCAGCTTCTTCGTTAGTATGTTTGTTTAATGCACCCTTTCAGTTTTAAGTTAGCTTTATCCTTAACTTGAAATGCTGCTGGCTATTTTGCAATTGCAGTTTCCACTTTCTAAAGTGCCATTTCACTTGAAGTCTGACAATTGAGATTACCTGTGTGGTCTCTCAGTTTGAAGTGTTGGAAAATATGTTTTTGTCTAAAGCAGTGCAATCTGTTAAAGTACCTTGCTAGACACCTGCATTGTCTCCAGTCATGTAATTTCGTTTGAGATGCTTTTAAAAACCATATGAACTAAGATAATTGCTGCATGAGGTAATTCAAGGAGCACTTACTTTTGAATGCAGGAAAAATTAAAAAAACATTAGCACAATGTCAGTTCAGACTTGTTTGTCTTCTACACACAAAGCATTTTGAAAGCTAAAGTAGTGAGTCACAATGTCATTTACCACATTGTCATTCACACACTATTTTTAATCACCTTCTTCACTCACACCCAGCAATGACCTGACCTTTTCTACATCCCCTCAGGTCAGTCTCCAACCTCAATGAGTTACTCACTGTGATTGTCCCTAGTTGAAAGATCACGTGGCTAGTGTGGAATGGCAGGATTAGAATATTTTAGAGTTTTGCTGATCCCTATGTTGCTATATTCTCTCAGTTTCATATCTCTCCATTCCTGAACGCTCCCTGCACGATCGGACAGTTTTCGATGATGCTGTGTAAGATCTCTCAGTTCTAAAACCCTCTGTTCCTGATCCCATTGTGCAGGATCTCTTAGATCCAAATCCTTTAGATCCTGATCCTTGGATGATCCCTCTGTCAGTATCACGCCTGCTGTACATGGTCTCTAAGGAACATATTCACAAAGGTGAACTTACACATGAGTTGTTACACCTATCAGCCTTACGGTGGTCTCCCTCAATCATTTTGCCTTCGCTCCTCCTGTTTTGCTAGAATTTGTTGTTGTTGACCTTAGGGCTCTGTTCACTTTACCACAGCTAATCAGTGCTAAAGTGCTTGTGCTCACCCTTTAAATCACAGTAAAATTGGCTTACACCCAATTTGCATATTTAATTTACTTGTAAGTCTGTGGTAGAGTGGTACAACATGTACTCAGGCTGGTAAATTAAATGCTAGTAGTGGGCCTTCTGCACTTATTGTTTCACACACCTGAGTAGCCTTTTAAAACATGCTCCAGGCCTGCCATTGCAGCATTTGTGCCATTTTAAACTCTCAAGATGACTTGGCAAGATAGCAAATACAAACAGTGCACACAGACCCACTCTTCAGTTCACCCCTGGGCCTGCTGAGAACACTCAGAAGAACTGCATGCTTGAGGCCTGCTTCGTATTCCAGAACCCTGTCCTGCTGCTACCAGAGGCCTGCCCTGCTGCCTGTAGCCTGCCTTGTACCCTCAGAGGACTGTCCTGATGCTTAAGGCCTGCCTTGTTAGTTGAACCCGTGACCTCCAGAGTCACTGCAAGGGCTAGGTGGCTGGCCCTAGGTGCTGACTTACAGGGACACAAAAAGCTCCAAAACCTTTTAATTTGCATCTGGAGCCTGCCTGAATGCTCGGAGTACTTAGACCGACCTGGGCGATGGTCCATCTGACGGGCATCGATGGTTAGCCTGACTTCGTGGTAGATCCCCCTACATTCTTCTCCGCAGATATCACTTATTTATTGCCAGTTGGTCCTAGTCAGGGGAGTGCTGTTTTTGTTGAAAAGTAAAACTTAGGAAGTCATGTAATGTGTCACATAATGTCAACACATTCTGCAGCAGCGTCTGGGGGGTTTAATAAGGAGTTTAGCAAAGATATGCTCCGGGATGTTGCAGACCCCTCCGCAATACAGTATGGTCTTCTCGTTATTTACCGCCACCCCTTCCTCTGCCCAACACACTTTATGGTTAGAAGCATTACCAGTGGTGTAGCTGTAGTAGCGAGCCTCAGCAAGGCCCACCAGTGCAAGGGGTTCGCCCTTCTCTGCACACAGTCCTCAGACCAATAGGAAGAAGTTGGCACAGAAACAGGAATAGAAAAGATAACATTTATTACACCTCATGAGGTGGTGCTACGGTTCAGACAGTACCCTTCGGTATTGCAAGAAGTAGCACCATGAACTAAAAGAGCCTGGTCCATTTATACCCACACAGGGGCTCAAAAGAAGGCGGTACAAACACAGAAGCAAGTTTTATGTACATATAAGGTAATATAGAAAGGCAGAATCGATCAGTGGGAGGAGCTAACAGTTTTGGGAACTGGTAAACACATTCCTGTCTGGTACTAATCACTAGCAGCTGTAGACCCTACTGGGCATGCGCGAAAGTGGGGGATGCTAAATATAACTCGTCACCGGATAGATTTCAAGCGCAGTTAACAGGAAGATAGGACAAAGCACATGGTCGACATGCGGAAGCATGTACCAAACAAAATGGCTGCCATGAATACAAAATGGAGTCCGCTGAATGTCACGATAATAGCTAAAACTGAGATGTCTTCTGCTGACGCTTAATCTAATTGCTGACAAATTACAACAGACGACCCTTTCAGCATTAGCTGAAGACATTCGCTTTCCTGGGATAATCTAAATATTCATCCTGTATATCTGTACTCATCATTTCAGCTATTTCCTTATCTAACATATGTTGTGCTTTCATTTCTGTAACATCCTTCTTGGCTGGTATACAAGCAGTAATACACATGGAGGAAAGCATTGGGCCACAATGAATACACATACAACATGTGAAAAATACTGCAATTACAATACATAGAATAGTCAGTAGTTTCCAACCCCAAGCAGAGACTAGAGACCAAAACCATCCAGCAAAAGTCCAGGTACCAGTTTCTGTATGAATTTCTGCAGCAATTTTATGCAATTTAAATATTGCATCATATACTGAGGGCGAATTATCGGGAATAAAGACACAACAACTATTACCGATAATTCGACATGCACCATCTCGATCAGCTAACATCACATATACCACCATACAATTTTGGAGCGCTACAATCCTTACGATTTTCAGTTCCTCAGTAATATTTCCAAGTCCTATAGCTGTCTGATTGGTAACAGCTTCTTCAACCCTAGTTAATCATCTCACTTTCCTACTATTTAATGCAGCACCTACAAAAGAGAACAAACCTAAATTAAAATCGACATATTGTTGTAGACTAGTGTCTGTTTGGTCTAAATCATCATTACCTATTGTCCTCTTGTATCTGTTTTTAGTAATATCATTAAAGAGTTTAAAATCTCGATGATATGATGCAGGTGCCAGAAACACAGGAGGTAATAGAAAAGATACATAACATATACCCGACCACCCACATGGTAGTCGATAATATCCATAATTGCCACACATGAAGTATGTGCTATGTGAAGCTACAAAAGAACTATCGTTTACACCTTCAATATCTAAAATTGTAATACAATCGCTTATTCCAACTGGAATACGACAATACTTTGTACACATAAATCTACTTTAGTCTTTGTAACAGTAATCACAAATTGTTCATTTTCGGCAGAGTCTCTTGTGTTGGTGAAGACATATATATTGTCCGGTGGGCATTCCTCCCATTCCCATTTGGTTCCATTAGCTTGGGGATACCCATCTTTGTCTTGATAACACACTTTATTAAGGCGAAAAAGAAGTCCGCCCACTGTAGGCCTTCTTGATGCAAACAAAAGTGTATAACAGGCTTGGCAAGAACCATTATGTGAGAAAGGAAGTGGAATAAAATGTGTTCCTTCTTTCTTTTGATGCGCAGGTTTCGTTTCACATACCCAACAGTTGTTAGTGTTTGTGGCATTATGAGTATGATGCAACATCTGAACAAAAGTCTTATTAAGATAAGATTGATAATGCTTCTGCTCATGATACGGAAGAGTAAAGTAGTGGTGGTCCTCTGGGACTGGAGTAGTAGCAAAAGTAGCAACAAAAAGCTCACAAGCAGGGGCCATCTTCTCGATAGACCAAGTGATTGCTGCCATAATCATCAAAACAGCAACAAACCCTATAGTACCGATGATCATTTTCTTATTCATCTTAGCAGCAATGAAAATCAATTCTTTCCAGAAACTAAAAAAACAACCGTTGGAGCTCTTACCCCTGGGCAGCCGCTGATTTCTTCACCACGGGCCAAGACGGGTGTCACTACACTAATGCATGGCTGACCCCCCTCCCCCTTGCCTCATTGGCTCATCCACTAACCCAGGGCAGCTCAGCTAACTTTCTTAGACACTGCAGACTCTTTCCTCAGTCTCAAATGATATCGTGATGTTTCAGAAATCGTGGGGTCCGGGAAGAACTCCGCAGATTCGTCAGGTGATACAGTTTGGCCTTTCTCCACAGTCAGGATCTCTCGATGATCGGTCAGCACAGCAGGTTCCACCAAGGTAGGCAATACTTTCTTGCAGTGGATGCTATGCACCCAATTTTTCCGGTTCGTCACTCGAACTGCTGTTCTTGTGGCCAAGAGCACTTGCTCTGGCCTTCGCCACCTTGGTTCCAGGCTGCTCGATCTTTCAAACGACTTAACCATTACATAGTCACCAGGTCGGAGTTCATGGCCTTCACCTGTAGATCTGTCAGGAAGTGCTTCTCGAACCTGTTGATAAATTAAAACTAAGCTATCAGTTAACTGTGCAAAATAGTCATTTATCAGGACACAAGGTACATCATATACAGAACTCGGATTCGGAACTCCCCAAATATTCATTGGCCTCCCAAACACAACCTCATAGGGAGTAAGACCTGTTCGAGAATGTGGTACTGATCTAATGGACAACAATGCCAGTGGCAGTGCATCTGGCCAAGTCAAAGATGTGGAAGCCTGTATTTTCGCTATTTTCAGCTTCAGAGTAGCGTTATACCTTTCCACCAATCCTGCTGATTGTGGGTGGAACACCGCATGGAACTTCTGTTTAATCCCTAATCCTTTCAGGACATATTTAATAACTTCCCCAACAAAATGAGGTCCGTTATCATTCCATAAGAGTTTGCAAACACCAAATCTTGGGAAAAATTACAGCAACAACACCTTCGCTGTTGTAATAGCAGTATTATCCTTTGTGGGGTACGCCTTGATCCATTTACTAAAGGCACAGACCACCACCAAGACATACTTTAGGTTGTTGCAACGCTCAAACTGAATGTAATCCATTTGCAAAATTCCAAAAGGTGCAGTTGGTGTAGCAAACCCTCCTGCAGGAGTTTGTGTCCCTTTTCCAGGATTATATTGTAAACAGATTAAACAAGACTGTACTACTCTCTTAGCTGTGCCAGCAATTTCTGGATGCTCCCAAACTTGAGTAAGCAATTTCGTTATTGCTGAAGCTCCAACATGTGCGAGCCCATGTGCCATCTGAACCGTAGGTTGTACAAAGGCTGTAGGCAGTTTCCACCTATCCATCTGCTTATTTCGCCAACAACCCTCATCATCCAACTCTCCTTCTTCAGACCACTGTTCACGTTCTTTTACAGAAGCAGATTTCTGTATCTCTAGTACTTCTTGTCTAGCATCATTCCAATGTTCAGCTTTTGACTTTAGTATGGGAGTAGTGCTTCGCTGCATCACAGTCTCACGTGCTACGTGGTATGCAAAGGCATTACCTTGCCCAACTTTATCAGTCACTTTCTTGTGTGCACTACACTTCACAATATATATTTTCTTTGGGTATGTCAGTGCAGTTAAAAGATTATGCACTAGTTCTCCGTGCATTATTTGCATCCCGTGGGATGTAAGAAAACCTCTTTCCTTCCAGAGCAGGCCAAAATCATGCGCCACTCAAAAAGCATAGCGGCTATCTGTATAAATATTCAAACATAAGTCAGTACTAAGCTCACATGCTCGTGTCAAAGCTATCAATTCAGCTGCTTGAGATGATTTCTGTGGTATGCGAGCTGTCTCCACTATTGTGTGAATCGTAGTAATTGCATATGCAGCCGAAGTCGTACCATCTGGCAATTTCAAACAAGACCCATCAACCCACAATTCCCCGTCCACATCTGGAAGGGGCGTATACTGCAAATCAATGCGACCCTTTGTCTGTTCTTCAGTAAGGAATATACAATCATGTGTTTCTTGTGACTGAGACTAAGTCACCAGATACGGCAACAAAGTAGCTGGGTTTAGGGTTGCACATCTCTTCAATGTAATGTGAAGAGCTAGCAATGTCAATTCATATCCTGTCAGACGAGCGCTAGTAAAGTGCTGCGTCTTTGTTTGATTTAAAAGGGCATCAACCTCATTGGGTACCAGCACCAACAGCTTATGTGATAAAACTATCCCTTCACTCTGACGTATTGACACAGCTGTTGATGCAACTGAACGAAAACACCCAGGCAACGCTCGGGTGACAGGATCACGGACTGCTGAAAAATATGCACAGGGACGTTGCTTATCGCCATGTGTCTGAACTAAAACTGACAATGCACATCCATCATTCTCATGCACGTAGAGTGTAAAAGGCTTTGTATAATCTGGAGTGCCTAACACTGGTGCTGAACAAAGGGCTTGTCGTAACTGCCGAAAAGCAGTCTCACATTCATCTGTCCATGGAAGGGGTATTGCAGTATCTTTTGTCAAAAGTGGTAGCAAAGGTTTAATAATGTATGAAAACCCCAATATCCATTGCCTACAAAAAGAAGTAAGACCAAGAAATGCTCACACTTCTTTCTGTGTAGAAGATACTGGTGTGTCTAAAATTGCTTGTATGCAATCTGATGTGAGTGCACGTCCCTCCTTAGAGAAAAGGTGACCTAAAAAGGTTACCTTTGGTCTACAATATTACAGTTTCTTTCACAATACTTTATGATGGTGTGAAGCAAGAAAAGAAAGCAAGGACAAAGTGCATTTTTCACATTGTTCAGGGGTATCGGCTGCTAACAAGATATCATCGACATATTGTATGAGAGCCACACCTTCAGGCAAAACAAAAGAATCAAGTTGTCTTTCCAATGCTTGGCTGTAAATACTTGGACTCTCAGTATAGCCTTGAGTAACTCTGCAAAATCTATACGATCAATTATTCAAAGTGAAACCAAACAAATTTCGGCTATCAGGATGAATATGGATCGAAAAGAAAGCGTTCTTCAAGTCTATAACAGAGAACGTGGTTGCAGTCGGGGGAACCAAAGTAAGAAGTGTCGTAATGTCAGAAACCACAGGATACTGCGGTACTACAATCTTGTTTACCTTTCTCAGGTCTATGATAAATCTATAAACCCTAGTGTTAGTATCTTTTTTCAGAATAGGAAGAATAGGCTGTTACAAACATTAAATGGAACTTCATCAACAACTCCAACTTGAATGAGATCATGAACAATTCGTATGAGTGCTTCTTCACCCTCCTGTGAAATTCTATATTGAGGCAAAAGTGGCAACACAGCTCCCTCCTTGACACTAATATGTACCGGTGGGATAACCATTTGACCCACATCAGTATCTGAGGTAGCCCACAAAGTTTTAGGGAGTGAAGCCAATGCAATATCCTCTTTGACAAGACAAGCTCTTTCAATCACAGGAAGGTGTTCCATCGAAACCTATCGATGTAATACTTACGCCAGACAGGGGAGCCCTAGGAACCAATTGTTTAGACAAGGCGCTACGAGTAGCTCCTGTATCAACCAGAAACTGATCAGTAGAACCCAAAACATGTGCTGTAACATAGGGACCCGTCTGATCTACTGGAACTTCAACTGATTCCTTACCCCATTCTAGGCAATCCTATGTATAAGCAGAATCGTGAAAATCAGGCCGCCCAATTAGGCATGGGCGGAAAATCCGTTCCGCTCGCGGATTTTGCGGATTTTCGGGAAATCCGCAATCCGCGAGATTTGCGAATTTCCTGCAAAATCCGCAAATCCGCGAGCAGCGGATTTTGCTCGCACTGCTCGCACTGTTCGCGTGAGTTCGCGCCCCGCGAATAAGTGCGAAATTGCAGAAATACGATCTAAGCAAAACTGAAAGTAACTACTTACCAGGTTCAAAAGTTCAGGCACATCATTAGTAGCCATTTCCTGTAGTGCTTCCTGAGGGGCCCCTCCAGAGTTCAGTTGCCAGTTGAAACTATTATGTGACCCTGCTCTGAACCTCAGAATAGTTACACATATGCCACAAAGGTCATGAATTACAGCTAAGGGAGACAAGCAGGAGCCAGGCTGGAAGTTAAAATCCATTAATCAGCCCCTAATTCATTATTGTCAGTTGGGGCAGGGCAGGTGTTGTAACTAATTTTGCAACAATGAAAGCACTTAGCAAGTGCAAAAGATCACTAATCAGGGCGCACTAAGGAAGCAGGTGCCAGCTAAAAAAATATTCTGTGACACATTAATCAGCCCCAAATTAATTCAGGTCACTTGAGGCAGGGAAGGTGTGCTTTGCTTTGCCGAAAATAATGTACACTGGACAACCAGAGGGTGTGGTGATGAAACAGAGGGTGGCATGGGTGGGCCAGAGGGTGGCATGAGTAGTCAGAGAGTGGCAGTGGTGACAGAGAGTGGCAGTGATGAAGAAGAGTGTCCCAAACAGGTTGGACACGTAGAAACAACAAGTTCGCAAAACTTGCGACCCGACAGGTAAGTTCGCAAATTGCGAAATTGTAAAAACCCTCGCGAACTGGCAGAAACACGGGCGAACACAAAAAAAAAAAAAAATCCGCAAATTCGCGGGAATTCGCGGATTTTGCGGATTGCGAGTTCGCAAATCCGCAAATTCGCGGATTGCCAATCCGCAAAATCCGCTCATGCCTACGCCCAATGCCCAAATTTCTTAGAATACGCACATTGATTAATAGACAAATTCGAACGAGTGTAAGAATAACTATAAGCCTCTAGAAGGCGGACCATAAGCTTGAGCCAACATAACCTTTGTTTTTAATTCCTTAGACTTCTTGTTCTCACTCCCTTTTGCTACTAATTCCTGACGCTCATAATATTGAAAGAACTATTACTAGGCTACCTCAACATGGGGGCAGGCTCCTAAGCGCACTGCTTGTGTAGACTAAAGAGTCTTGTTCACTGGTGTGGTACAATAAAGGTTGTTGAATCCAAAAAGTGTTTTGATTCCAGTGTCTTTTAATTTTCAACACATTATCTTCATGGTTGTTGAAAAGTTCATTTCAAAGTTAACATCGTAATGTCGTTATCGCCAATTATGTAGTCCTTCTCATTATACATTCCCAATGCATTTCGGGCTCTATGGAAGCCCTTCGTCAGGGGATCACTCTACAAGTAAAGAAACACATAACTGTAAGTAAATGCGTCCGCATGACTCTCAAGGTCGACTCGTTAGTGCGCGTGGTAGAGAAACCAAAGCGTGTGGAGTTAAACGGCAACATCGTGTGTGAACGTTCTTCTATAGGGTGAATATTAAAGAGGGTGTACTCCCATGCGTATCTGAAACAGTGCGCAAATGAACTAAGCGAGTGCTCTTGTGGTTGTTTAGCCAAACTAAACGGCTCCAAGGGTGCTGAATACAAAGTGGGAAAAATAACAGTTAACTCACATTACCGGCGGTCTATTCGAAGGTGAACCTGAAACGATACCGTAAATAACGGGTACCGTTACTGATGTTAAAGTATTGCATGCGCAGTGTAAAGATCACGGGTCCCTAACATGGGTACTTACTGGTGTTTGATAAGTGTAGCCTCCTCCGCGTGAGTTGTAACTGTTGCCGACGGGTCTGGGACATGCTGGTTAAACCGGCTGGTGAATAGTGCTAAACATAAAAGATGGTGCGACTCTCTGTCTATAGCCGCCATCTTGGAGTGGTGACATTACTATGGGGCGAGGTTAATGCTCTAGGTGCTTCGTGAATTGTGTGTCTGATGTGAAAAAGATGAACACAATAATAAAAACAAGAAACTAAATCCTGAGTAAACCAGTTAAAGAAAATAGTGCAGACTATGCATGTTAAATAAAATAATGCGGACTATACATCATAATCAGTAGCTGGTAATGCTTATGCCAACATAAAGAACATTTCTTATTACAGGTAACATAGGAATTCCATCCTATCATTCAACCCGTTCGGTTGCATCGTTGCCATATATCGGATCCAGAAATTCTGTCTTTTCAAAAGTGTGTTTTTGTTGTTCCTAGTGGGTTTGATCTGTTCCAGTATGAGGAATTTCAATTGTGCCACGGTGTGATTTTTTTCCAAGAAGTGCATAGCTACCATGGATTTTGTGTTTTTAGTCCGAATATTACTCTTGTGTTCCAAAATGCGCACACGAATCTTCCTTTCTGTATGGTCTATGTAACAAGAGCCACAAGGACATTTTAGCATATATACAACATTGGAAGAATTACATGTGGCGTTGACCCTCAGTCTGATTTTGTGTCCTTTCATAGGATGGTAAGTATAGCTCCGAGGGATGATATTGTTACAATTACTGCAATTGTAACATGGCTTGAGTCCCTTGTACGCCTCGGATGTTGGTGGTTCACTAGGTCTGGTTAAAATCTCTTTTAGGTTACGTCCTCTAGTGTAGGCAAAGATTGGCTGTTGGGCGAAAGCGCCTTGGAAATCAGGTTCGGTACTCAGTAGTGACCAATGTTTGGAAATGATTTGCCTGAATTTATTGCTGATGACGGTGTATTTGGACACTACCACCATGCGTGTGTTTTCTGCTTTGGGTTTCACTTGAAGCAATTCTTTGCGATTGATCCGCTTACATCTGGCTGCCGCTTTGTCTAGCGTCTCTTGTGGGTATCCTCGATCTTTAAACCTGTCTAGCATGTGTTTCAACTCGAGTTCACATTCTGTGTTGGTAGAGACTATACGCTTGACCCTCAATAGTTGAAAAAAGGGTAGGTTTTGTTTAAGTCCTTGTCGATGGAAACTGTTGTAATGTAAGATCGAGTTACGATCTGTGGGTTTTCGAAAAATAGTCGTCGATATTTTGCCATCTCGTCTGTGTATTTCTACATCCAAGAAGTGTATGCTGTTGTTATCATAGCTCCAAGTAAATTGGATTCGATCATTGATTTTGTTCCAGTTGTTAATATTGAGCCATAGTCAAAACAGATGCTGGAGAAGATGTAGTCCAAGAGCCTTCACTGGCTTTTAAACGGCTAGCTATCCCTGGTAACAAATTTGTAACATATTTATCAACACAGAGATGTCTGCCCTTATCATCGGTCAATGACTGACCGCTAAAATCATGAAATGCTTCTTCAAAGTGCGTAAAGAAATCAGAAACTGATTCATCTACCATTTGCTTACACGACGCTAGAACAGTCTAATCTATCTTTTTAGGGGGAACAATCGTTTTTAGTTTAACTAATATAGTTGCGGGAAGATCTGATATCAACTGACATGGCTTTTGAGAAGGTTCCCTTTCCTCATCCATTTGCTCTAAATCCTTCCATTCCGCACCTAAAGTTACACGATCATTAACTTTATGAACGGTCCTTCACATATCCGGCGGTAATATCAATCCAAAAAAATAATCAATATCACACAAGGTCATAGTGCAAGAGCTAATGGCTCCCTCAACTTCCTCATAGAAAGCGGCTGGATTTTTCCGCGGGTCAGGTAATGCTGTTTTAAGTGCCACTACATCTGCCCTATTCCAAGGAGTATACACCCAATTATAGATAAAATAACCTTTAGCATCAATAGAACTTTTATCATCACTCGTACCCGCTCCTTTAGAAGGAACATACAAAGGCACGGCTTCCCGCATAGATTTCGTATGAACTATCATTGTCTTATCTGTTCCGAAGATAGAAGCTTGTGACCCTCCGGTCTGAGATGTCCGTGCAGCTGCAGTCTTTTTCTCCTCCCGCAAGCGAACTGCCTCAGTTCGTAGTTTAACCAAACGCCTGATCGTATCATCCACCTGGGAGAGAACAATAAGACCATCACGCATTTGCTTATAATTAGCTGCTATATCATCAGGCTCTAAGTTTTTAGAACATTTACGAAATGACTCAATAACTTCCATGGCAAACGTCTCAGTAAAATATAACTGCTCTCTGTCCTGCCACCCTTTCATGCCATTTATAAGTTCGGAAGCAGGAGCAGTGCTAAGTAGTGCTTTACGAGCGGCCTGTTAGAGTTCGGACGAACGTTCAACGGACAACATAGAACGAGTCTCTTTGGTCTTTTGTTGATCTGACTCGGAATCCTCATCGTCTTCAGACGGAGCAGACGGAACTGCATACGGAGGTGGAGGGCGATCTAGTAACAAAAAATCATCTTGCGGTTTATTAAGGACAGGATAGAGAGGTTGTCGAACAGCGTATTGGCCAGATACCTGGAATCTGTATTCTTTCTCTTCTCTCTCTTTCAATTCTTTCACTTCTTTCTTTCTCAACTCCAATGCTTTCTCATACACATTCTTCCGTTGCTCTTTCTCAATCAATGCTTGCTCACGCTTCGCTCGTTCACGCACTTCTTTCTCCCACATACGCACACAATCAAACATATCACGTCTAGACTTTCGCTCAAACATACCTTGTTCCACATACTCAATCTTTCGCATATCAAATGACCCAAGTATAGGCCAACGTAACTCGGGATCCTTGCGAATGTATTTATTCCACAATGTGCTGTACCTTATGGAAGAAAGACAGTGTTTAACATACATGTCTCTATTAGGCGTCCCCTCTGGGGAAGCAGGTTGCAATTCCTCAAGTCTCAAACTGGTACCACTACAAAACCAACACATCCTACGAAGTGCGCTAAAAACAGGCATGCCAAAAATAATGCAGAATATGCAGTATTATAATCAAAGTAGCACTTAAGGTACTTCTAGTACAATGTGCCGTTCAAAATCAAATTGGAGAAAAGTCTCCACATTACCTGCCTATTTGAATTGCAACTCATATATCCCATACAAAGGATACAAATCTGACTAGTCTTTCCAAACAAATATGCCACGGTAAGTGTTCCTAAAACTACCTTACCAAACAAGGGCATCAAAAACCCATAGCATGTGCCGAAAAACAGCTCTTACCACTCACAGGGTGTCCAGATTCCAACTGCCAAGTTCTAAATTCCACCGAACGGTCACTGCACGGCGAATCAACAGAAGAGATCTCAGTCGAGGACCGGCGCCACCTGGATGGTCAGATCAGAAAGAAGGGAAAAAATGCCTTGGTTTGCCAAGACTCAGGTCTCCTCGGGCAATGATCGTCTGAGTAGTCGATGAGCCCCACGTGTCGGGCACCAATTTGTAGTAGGGAGCCTCAGCAAGGCCCACCAATGCAAGGGGTTCGCCCTTCTCTGCACAAAGTCCTCAGACCAATAGGAAGAAGTTGGCACAGAAACTGGAATAGAAAAGATAACATTTATTACACCTCATGAGGTGGTGCTACGGTTCAGACAGTACCCTTCGGTATTGCAAGAAGTAGCACCATGAACTAAAAGAGCATGGTCCATTTATACCCACACAGGGGCTCAAAAGAAGGCGGTAAAAACACAGAAGCAAGTTTTATGTACATATAAGGTAATATAGAAAGGCACAATTGATCAGTGGGAGGAGCTAACGGTTTTGGGAACTGGTAAACACATTCCTGTCTGGTACTAATTACTAACAGCTGTAGGCCCTACTGGGCATGCGCGAAAGTGGGGGATGCTAAATATAACCCGTTGCCGGGCAGATTTCAAGCGCAGTTAACAGGAAGATAGGACAAAGCACATGGTCGACACGCGGCAGCATGTAGCAAACAAAATGGCTGCCATGAATACAAAATGGAGTCCGCTGAATGTCACAATAATAGCTAAAACTGAGATGTCTTCTGCTAATGCTTAATCTAATTGCTGTCAAATTACAACATAGCAAGGCTGCAATGGGCCCTAAAGCAATGAAGGAAATTGGGGCCCCCATCCCTGGTTCGGTATTGAAAAACTGCATCTAATTGGGGTACAGTGGGCCCTTTATAGCACTCCGCATGCTGCGCTATTAATAGATACCCCCTGTTGTGCTTTCACTGTGTAACACTGTCGGCTTGTGCTGTGAGGGTGGAAGGGAAGTTGGCGATGCCTATGTAGGGCAAAGGTTGAATAGGGAGCTGTAGTAAACATATGAACTACACACTTCACTTTGTTGCACCGTAGTGGGGAGGAGGACTTCTCTGCTGGTGGTGATTTGTGAGGCTAGTTAAATTCCACAGGAGAGGCAGTGTCAATGTAGGGGCGCACCGGCTAGTCCTTGCCTTGGCACTCAACCTCGGCTCTCCGCCCTGGCACTTTCTTTTTTCTAAGTGGTGGCTCCTCCCCTCCCAGGCTCCTGGCCGATGTGATGTCCATCACTGTGATTGGTGCAGCCCAGAAGCATGGGACCGAGGCCAACCCTAAATGAAAGTTTAGACATTAGGAAACCTGAAATCTTCAGGAACAAATAATAACAAGCATTGGCATAGCCAATAGGTCTCACCTTTGGGACCTTATAAGTGTTTAGCCATGCAACAGTTGATGCTGTTGTACCAAAGATATTGTGCTGCATAACTAAATACTTATAAGGTCCCAAAAGCGAGACCTATTGGCTATGACAATGCTTGTTTTGTATGCCATGGAGTGAAGATATTTGCATAGCGCTATTTCCATTGGTATGACCTCGATGCGCTAGACAACTAGAAATGGGAAATAGGTTATGAGGGAGGGGAGTCCAGAGTAGTATGCTACCTGGAGGGAAAAAAAGGAACATCCTGGAAATAGCAAACAGTTTTAGGGAATGCAAGATTAAGTAAAGCATTTATTTATTTATAGTCTTATAGCGCGCATGAATCAGCCCCGAAGGGGTATCTCCGCGCGTGGCTTCTGTATAATTTGTGAATCTGTGAAATTTTTTCTTAGCCCCCCCCCCCCCGAAATGTGGCTCTAGTGGCGCCTCTGGGCAGGAATGTGACGCTGTCTGCAGTGCCCCATTCTCCGCGGTGTGACGAGCCTCTTCACTCCTCCGTACAGCACTCCCGTCCCCTGAGAGGCCTCCTGACCCTTCAACAGGTGTGGGCTTCCGAGAAGCAGGACAGGGGATAAGTGCGGCCATTATTTGTTTGTTCTCCCGTGTAGCGTGAGCTCCACCCAATAGGGTTTCGTAGCGCAGAACGGCACAGGTGTGAACAGCACCGATCTCATTGTATTTACTGCAAGGGGCTTCTCACTACCTGAGCAGATCACAACAGACGGCATCAGTTTTTCAAAAGTGACATCCGCTCTCCTTGGGAAATACGTGTGTTGATGTAGGGAAATGTTTCTCTGCGTCTGCCCTCGTTTGGCACACAGAAAGAATAAAACGTTACCTTGTGGGTGCTTTTATCAAACAACTGTTCTCCGTGGACGTAAGTAGTGTCTAAGTGCTTGCGGACTTCTCAAAGGCCCTGCCCCCCAGGTCAGCGGTTAATGGTATCCATCTAGCGCGCACCCACCTCCGAGGGCAATAAAACGTCGGCTGCTTTACAAAACGGAGAGAAGAAAACAAGTAGCAGCGGTGGCAGGGAGCCGGGGGCTGACCTACGCAGTGAGCACATATCTTTCTTTTTTTTAAAGTTCAACAGAAGCCTTTATTTTCATACACATGTGGAACAGTAACACAGCCGGTTGCCTGCAACCCTGGGGCCGGCAGCAGTCGTCAAGTTCTTACGTGGCAATTGAACACAGCCTTATTGCCGGTAACCCGGGGGTCCGCCGGCGTTTTGTAGCATTAAACGTGATTTTGTATTACCATTTTCCATCTCAGTTTCACATGTAGTTATAGAGGACTTTGGGGCTCCAGAAGCTGTTGACCCGTTTCCAGGACTTTTGTGTAGCTAGAGGGTTGGTGATAAACGTAGAAAAAACGAAATATCTGATACTACGTCCACCAAGGAAACTAGGTCGCCCGCCCACTTTGAATTCAGTCCCTCTGGAGAAAGTGACCGAATTTGATTATTTGGGTTTACGCCTGAACGACAAGATGAACTGGTCTTCTCACATTGACAAGATGGTTCTCTGTCATAAAAGGGTAGGGGTGCCTTACTAAAGGAATATCATACATCTTCCAGATCCTCAGTGGCGCCCGCAGTTGAGATCTACAAGGCAAGGGGGGTCACTTCTGCCTTGTATGGCGCGGAGCTATGGGGCAATTGTAATGTGGATTCCCTATCCAAGGCCGAAAATAAGCTCCTAAAGGACCTCTTAGCCCTCCCCTCGAGCACCCCCACAGTTCCGGTGCTCTTGGATTTGGGCTGCAGAAGCATCAAAGACCAGGCCCGTCTTCGCCCATTGCTCTTATGGTCCCGCATATGGAGGGTCCCGGAACTAAAATCTTATGCCGAGGGCCTATCAGAAGTAATGGACATGGGGGTTGGAACAAGATCAAGTGGCTGAGGGACACAAAAAATCTTCTGGGGGAACTGGACCTGGGACACTGTTGGTCTACAAAATCTGCTCCCCCAAAGGCAGTCCTCCAAAAACTTTATTGGGACTGGGTCTTTTGTCAGCAAAGCGGGAACCCCAATCACTGCAATTCGACTACAGCGTTCCTCAGAATAAAGGATGTGGCATTATATGAACCTTACATGGATTTTATCACTATGCCAGTGGATAGGGCCCTTTACTTCAAGTTCAAAGTTGGCACTCTCCCGCTAGGAACAACTGTATCAAAGTGGAAGTCCCATGCTCATTTATCCCCCTTCTGCGCATGTTGCCCAGCCAGGCCTGAGACGGTGGCTCATGTACTTTTTGAGTGTCCAGATTATATTTATCCAAGGAGATACTGGTTGAAACCCCTTTTCAAACGCTTGGGAACACGCATACATTCGGTGGCTCTCCGAATTTTACTGACTGATACCTCCCCTCTCATAGTCTGTGGTGTCTCCAAATTTTTAAAATGTTGCTGGTTGATCCGTTGCAAGAGATTGTCTATATTGGTTTAATTCCTTTTTAGCTAATTTATTTTAGGGGGTTCCCTACAATTTTATCTTCTTAAAATGTATGACATACTTGCACTTTTTTGTAATGTTGTTTTTATAAATGTATGTTATGCTTGTAAGATATCTTTGCATATCGAATAAAGCTTTCAACCAACCAACCATATTTTAATTAGAACAGTAAGAACAGTTTACAAACTAAACTGAAACCTAGGACGCCAGGACAATTCTGCATTCCGTCACCACAATTGCGCCTCGTGAGGGCCATGTGTTTAGATCAGGGTTGTTGTACCGCGTGTAACTAGTTTTGTACATGCTTTGCAGGGTCACCTTTGGTTATATTAGACAGTAACTATCACTCAGTGTACTTCATCTTCTTCTACGCTCTGTAAGTATACAGTCAAATAGCACCAGAAGTCCTTCGGGCGTGACCTGTTTGGCAGTTCCTCTTCATAAGTGAGCAGCTTATCCCTGCAATATGCCATATCCTTCAGCCATGCTTTGGTAGTGGGCACCAGTTTACCCTCCCAGCATTTAGATATTTGCCTCTCAGCGCTTAGTAGGGCCACCGCACAAAACTTCTTTTTACCTGCCTTTACATTCGATACAAGCCCCAGTAGACATTCTTTCATTGAGCAATCTATTTCAACACCCACCATCTTACCCAGCAAAGTGGTTATTTCCACCCAGTAGTCATGTATCTTGGAACAGTGCCAGGCCAAGTGGGCAAAATCCGCCTCCTGGTACCCGCATCTTTTACAACTAGCTTCCTCTCGCAGTCCATACTTATGTAGCCTCTGCGGTGTATGATATGTGTGGTGTAAGTATTTGAGATGCGTGATTCGTAAATTTTCATTCGGAGTGAGCAGTTTAATACGTGAGCAAGTAGCTGACCACTCTTTCTCTGTGAGTGCCTCTGGCAATGCTTCGTTCCACCGTTGTAGTGCCTTGTCTGAACTATATGGGAGTTCACTCTGAGCCACAGTGTAGAGTCTGGACACTAGATGGGAAGTGTTGGAAGATGTGATAATTAGTTGTAGCGTTTGTAGACTTGTCGGCTCTACCGGGTAATCCGGATACAGCTCACGTATTGCCCTCTGTAGTCTATAATAAGTGAAACGAAAGAGCAATGTGGGGTTGTGTAAGATCCTGGATGTTGATAAGAAAGCAGCTGACACAGGATTGAGTTGAGAAGGAGCTCAGGTTTATTGAAGAATAAGGAGACACATTCAGATCTCATCCAAGCTGAAGGTAATAACTTCCCAGCTTGAAAACATACATTCTAGTAACTGTGGTAACCACATGGAATTCATGACATCATACAGTGTGGATCAGAGAGTGAAGGATGCTACACATCTTCCCCCCATTAAAAAAAAAACGAAAACTAGAGTAAAAGAAGAAGAAACATTAATTGTAAAACAACAGATAAATAAAAATTGTAAAACAATCGATAAACAACAATACTTTCATTAAGAAACATAGTCTTTCAAATGAGAAGGTTTCTTGACATACCTGGAAGAGCGTCGAAATACCCTAGGAACCTCATGATTGGCGGTCGCTCCCTTCACGCTGCTCTGCCTCGCCTGCCTGCTGCCCTAGCTGCTGCCTGGCCGCTACCTGCTCGCTGCTGACCTCCGCTCACCTCCTCCGCTGCCCTCCGCATCAGGCTCGCCTTCTGCCCGCAGCCTGCCGCCTCTGCCCCCGCTCCTCTCCGACCCCGCTGCCCCGGTCACCTCCGTGATTCCCGCCGCCGCTGACCAGTAGCTCCACCTCCCCTCCACTCCCGTTGGTCCTCCCGCCTCCCGCCTCCCCGCTGACCCTCCCTCCCGGCTCCTACTTATGACGCCCCCTCAGCGACCGCGCAGCGGACGCACGCAGCGGGAGCGCCGACTGAGTGCCGAAGGTGCGCCAAAGGTAAGCCCGTCTGCGCCCGTCCGCGCCTGGACCGCGCCCAGCTCCAGGACCCCTGGCCCCCGCCGTCACCAGCCCACCCGCCGGACCTACAACGCCACCGAACTCAACGCCCTCAACGCCGGCCGACTCCCGGGCTGTTACCGAGCCAACCCGAGACGCACCCACGGACCCTTCTGCTGCAACGCCTGCAATCACCTGCATCCGGACCTGCACCACTCCGGCAGTGCTCAAGACCTCGACGAGCAACAGCAGCAACCACCTGAAGTGCATCCTGCTCAACACCCGCTCCGTCCACAGACACGCCGTCGAGCTCTGGAACCTGCTCGACACAACGTCACCAGACGTCGCCTTCCTCACGGAAATCTGGATGAACGCCTCTTCAGCGCCCGACATAGCCATCGCCATCCCAGACGGCTACAAGATCATCAGGAGGGACCGCATCAAGCACACCGGAGGAGGCATCGCCATCGTCCACAGGAACACCATCCGCATCACGACCAACACCGACGACACCCTCGCTACCGCCGAGCACCTGCACTTTCAGGTCCACATCAACCCCAAGACCACCCTCAGAGGCACCCTCATCTACAGACCCCCGGGACAACGCACACAATTCAGCGAAGACATCGCCGACTTCATCAGCCCGCACGCCCTCTGCCCCGCTGACTACATCCTCCTCGGGGACCTCAACTTCCACATGGACAACAACAACGACCGCAACACCACCACCCTGCTGGACAACCTCACCAACCTGGGACTCAAGCAACTGGTGACCACCCCCACCCACTACGCCGGACACACACTCGACCCCGTCTTCTCATCCAGCAAGGACATCGCCTTCAGCCACGCCACCGGACTCCACTGGACGGACCACAGCTGCGTCCACTTCAGCTTCGCAAGGACCACGATCCACCACCACCAGCAACAGACTGCTCGCAGGAGCTGGAACAAGATCACAGCCGATCAGCTCGCGTCCTCCCTGAGCATGAACCCTCCCACCAGCACAACGAACCCTAGCCAGGCAGCCACCAACCTCACGGAGTGGATCAGCGACTGCGCAGACGAGCTCGCCCCCCTGAGGACCCCGCCCAGCAGACCCGGTAGCAAGAAATCCCCATGGTTCACCGACGAACTCAAGAGCCCCAAGAAGAACTGCCGAGCCCTCGAGAGAACCTGGCGCAGAGACCCAACACCGGACAACATGACTGCCCTCAAGCTCGCCACCCGAAAACACCACCAATTCATCCGCGCCACCAAGAAAACTGCATTCAAGGAACGACTGGACAACAACGCACACAACAGCAAAGAACTCTTCAACATCGTCAAAGAGCTCTCCAACCCCAACGCCGGAAACAACGACATCACCCCTTCGCAAGACCTCTGCAACTCCCTCGCCTCCTACTTCCACAACAAGATCGCGGACATACACAACAGCTTCAGCACTCAACCAACGAACACCACGACCGAACCACCGCCCCCCACCACCACCCTCCGCGCCTGGACTCTGATCAGCACCGAAGACACCGTCCGCACGATGAACTCCATCCACTCCGGATCTCCGACCGACCCCTGCCCTCACCACGTCTTCAACAAGGCTGACGCTGTCATCGCACCCCACCTGCGGGACATCATCAACACATCCTTCGACACCGCTTCCTTCCCGGAGAGCTGGAAGCACGCCGAACTCAGCGCTCTACTCAAGAAGCCATCGGCTGACCCCACCGACCTCAAAAACTACCGCCCCATCTCGCTGCTCCCGTTTCCTGCAAAAGTCATCGAAAAGACCGTCAACAAGCAGCTGGCCGACTTCCTCGAGACGAACGGATCCCTCGACCCCTCGCAGTCTGGCTTCCGGGCCAACCACAGCACCGAGACCGCCCTGATCACAGCCACCGATGACATCCAAGCGCTGCTTGACAACGGAGAAACAGCGGCCCTCATCCTCCTCGACCTCTCCACGGCCTTCGACACTGTCTGCCATCGTACCCTAGTACAACGCCTCAGCAACGTCGGAGTCCAGGAGAAGGCACTGGAGTGGATCATCTCCTTCCTCGCCGGAAGGACACAGAGAGTCCGCCTCCCTCCGTTCAGATCTGAAGCCACCGAAGTCATCTGCGGCGTCCCTCAAGGCTCCTCGCTCAGTCCAACCCTCTTCAACGTCTACATGAGCCCCCTCACAGACATCGCACACCAGCACAACCTCAACATCATCTCCTACGCCGACGAC
Source organism: Lissotriton vulgaris (assembly GCF_964263255.1). Classification (NCBI taxonomy): domain Eukaryota; kingdom Metazoa; phylum Chordata; class Amphibia; order Caudata; family Salamandridae; genus Lissotriton; species Lissotriton vulgaris. The sequence goes on along the minus strand of NC_141686.1, from coordinate 293,122,738 downwards.
AACCAGCTGATCCTCTCCCTTACCAACGACCCCGCCACCGCCAGAGCCAACCTTCACGAAGGGATGAAAGAGGTAGCCGAATGGATGAAGAACAGCCGCCTGAAACTGAACTCAGATAAGACGGAAGTCCTCATCCTGGGATCCTCACCCGCCACTTGGGACGACTCCTGGTGGCCCCCCGCCCTAGGCAGCGCACCCAAACCAACAGACCACACACGCAACCTGGGCTTCATCCTGGACTCCTCCCTCTCCATGACCAGACAAGTCAACGCCGTCTCCTCGTCGTGCTTCAACATCCTGCGCATGCTACGTAAGATCTTCCGGTGGATCCCCACCGAGACCAGGAAGACGGTCACCCAGGCCCTCGTCACCAGCCGTCTGGACTACGGCAACACCCTCTACGCCGGAACCACCGCCAAACTCCAGAAGAGACTCCAGCGGATCCAGAACGCCTCAGCACGACTCATCCTGGACATCCCCCGCCGCAGCCACATCTCCGGACACCTGAGAGACCTGCACTGGCTCCCGGTCAACAAGAGAATCACCTTCCGTCTCCTCACCCACGCACACAAAGCCCTACACAGCCAAGGCCCAGGATACCTCAACAGCCGCCTCAACTTCTACGCCAGCTTCGATCGACCAGCCACGCCCTCGCCGCCGTCCCCCGCATCCGTAGAGCCACCACAGGAGGACGGTCCTTCTCCTACCTCGCCGCCAAGACATGGAACTCCCTCCCCACCCACCTCCGCCTGAACCAGGACCACCTCGCCTTCAGGAAGCAACTCAAGACCTGGTTGTTCGAGCAGTAGCAGATCCCCCTCCCCCAGCGCCTTGAAACCCACTGGGTAAGTAGTGCGCTATATAAATGCGATGATTGATTGATTGATTGTCAAACCGGGAACCCTCAACATCCGTCCTAAGATCAAGAGCAGGAGGTTGATGATTTCCAGATAAAACACAAATTCTATTTAATTCTATATCCTGTGGTCAAGGGTTCTCACAGCATTTTTAAAGACTTTTATTACTTTTATTGGTTCAGAGAATTTGATTTTTTTACCAGGAAGCTTAACAACTACCATGTCACCAACCTTCACAGGCGTTGCTTTAGCGGCATGTTTGGAATCGAAGTAGAGCTTTCTGTTGGAAGAGTTCAAAATCTCTTTCTCACGCCAATTAAGTCCATTATTTAAATCACTATCTTTAGAACAATTAGCAATTTCATCACTCAAATCCCTCACCCATGTTGGTTCTAACAAAGTACAAGGTGACCTTCCCCTAAAGAGGACAAAGGGTGATTTACCTGTGGAGGAGTGAGGAGTGAATCTATAATTCTCCACTTTTTTAAGAACTTGTTCTTTCCAATTGAGACCTGCCCCTTTTGCCCAAGAGATGGTTTCTTTGAGTACGTTGTTGAATCTCTCCACCATTCCATTGGTTTCTGGGTGATAAAGGGCACATTTTTTATGATTTATCCCACACCTAAGTAAGAAAGACTCCATTTCCCTGGAAACCAATTGAACCCCATTATCGGTGAGAATGGATTGTGGAAAGCCTTCCCTTGCAAATAGGGTCTCTAAGAATCTTATAACACAGCTAGTCTCAATATTGGAAGTGAAGTGTATCTCAGGCCATCTAGAAAATAAATCCATTAAAACAAAAATGAAAATCTGCTGCCCATCAGTGTAAATAGGACCAAGGATATCAAATGAGACCTCTTTCCACGGCCCACCAGGGAGATCCCTAATGATCATAGGTTGCACTCTAACAACTTTGGATTTATCACTTAGATTACAAACCACACATTCTCTAATGACACGCTCAATGTGCAAATCCATGCCAGGCCACCAGTAGGATGAGCGAACTCTTTCCTTAGTTTTGGTCATACCAGAGTGTGACTCATGCGCCAGGTCAATGATGTTCTTACGTAGCTCAGACGGAGGAACCAATCTAGTCCCACGAACCAAGAGATCATTACTAACTGCCAATTCATCCTTCACCCCCCAGAATTTCGCACACTCAGCAGATCCCTGTTTCTTAGAATGCCAACCCTTCTCCAAGAGAGACATCACACCAGAGAGAACAGGATCAGATGATAATTTAGAGCGCCATTCAGATTCATCAATGACCTCAACAGATACAGGGCAAACCTGATATTTATCCTCTTCATAGTCATCTTCTAAAGGTACGTCCTGTGAAACATCAACCAGCCTTGACAAGGTGTCAGCAACACAATTCTGAACACCTGGTATATATTTTATTGTGAAATCAAATTCTTGAAGTGCAATAACCCATCTAGTTATTCTGCTGGACACTAAATTAATACCCTTTTTGGCGAAAATCTCACACAAAGGCTTATGATCAGTTTTGATTATGAACTTGCTTCCCCACGAGAATTTCTTGAATTTTTTGACAGACCAAAACACAGCCAGAGCCTCCCGTTCAATAACGGAATAGCGAGTCTCAGGGTCCTTAAGACCACGTGAGGCAAACATAATGGTCTCTAAGACTCCGTCATTCTCTTGTTGGAGGACAGCACCAAGTCTGGTGCAATCAAAGGCACATAAGAAAGAGAAATTGGTACCTTGAAATTGAAGAAAGGTATTTTGTTGAGAAAGTTGAGTCTCCTATTTCTCCAGCTGCCGACTACGCCAATGTAAGATCCTGGATGTTGATAAGAAAGCAGCTGACACAGGATTGAGTTGAGAAGGAGCTCAGGTTTATTGAAGAATAAGGAGACACATCCAAGCTGAAGGTAATAACTTCCCAGCTTGAAAACATACATTCTAGTAACTGTGGTAACCACATGGAATTCATGACATCATACAGTGTGGATCAGAGAGTGAAGGATGCTACAGGTTGCTAATATAAGATAGGTCTCCCGCCTTACGAAAGGACCCTTCATGGTATAGGTCGCCAAATGTACTTATTCCTACGCTCTTTAGAAGGCCCATTCCGACTTGTTCGGCCGTCACCGATATTTCAGGGTGGTGGTGCAGTGGGAGCGCTGGCGCGTATAATGGCAGTTTGTGGGTCAGTCGTCCTAGTGTTCACCAAGCACGCGCCGTGGTGTCGACAGTGTTTATATCCGCTGCGTGCAGAGGAGGTCGTTTGTGCGTGACTATCGCTGTTAAGGGTACCGGTAGTGCATCTCCCTCTTCTACTGCAGTGTGTGTCAGGTACGGTGAGGGGTGATACCAATATGCAGCATATTGGGCCTGTGCGCACAGGTAGTTTAGAAAAAAATCTGGGACTGTAAGAAATGGGGGTTACCCAAATCTCCTAGGGGGTAGCATGGAACCAAGCGGGCAGGCCAAACTTCGGAGGACATGTGAAGCACTCACGCAGTACCCACAGACAACACACCAGGCACACCACAAAAGAGGCAGGACACCAGTTTGAGTTGGAAAAAGATAAGTAGATTAGTAGTGTTTCCAACCTGCAAGGCAAAAATGCAAAACAGTAGTGTCACAACAGGACGCCAATTGGCGCCAGAGCTAAGTGTATAAAGGGGGGATTATTTGCATGGGAAGTAAGGGCTGAATCTGTAAGTCCAAAGCTGAAAATAAAGAAGAATGTTTACATTGTTATTGAATAAACCTGGGGTCAGAATGGCGGGGCCAACTCAGGCTCTCATCCTTGGCAGTTTCACGCCAACCCACCTCTGTAAAAGAAAACTTCAGGGCTTCACCGTAAATCCCAACAAACAGGAACACCTGTATTAAATAAGCAGTGGGATATAACCAGGGGCCTGGAATGACACGTCAGGCCAACCTATAGACCAACATTAGGTAGAACATAAATCGCCCAGCATTACCATCAGGTAGGGGTATTAAACATCAGGCGGAGCAGGCCTAAATCAAGGGGCAGGACATCTGCAATAAAAGACACATCAAGGTTTCCTCTTTGGCAGGGGGTATAACCAATGGCATGGAACCATCTCCACGCATCAGGCAGAACGTTGGCATCACTATAAGCATAGAACATCAGGGTGTACACAACAGCCAACCCTCTTCATGAACATTAGGCATACACATTATAGAGCAATGGCAGGCATTAAACCATGAGCATGAGCCTAATCCTCCCCACTGGTGCAGGATTTAATGAAGGCTCCCTCAGCATCTCTTCCCTCCCGGCCCACTCAAGCCAACCTATATGGGGGCGTGCCCTTAGGCCATAAACACACTGGGCGCGAAATTCAGCAGAAGCACTGCCTTATGCCACACTAACACAAACCCCAGGGCCTACACTAGCTGGCATTCACCTGGACCCCCAGGTAGGGGTTAACTAATGTCTTGGCCCAGTTCAAAGGCCTGGCAGTTCCAAAGGTACTTCTCTCTGGGGGCTCTGGTGTGCAATTAGGGCCAACGAGCTCCAGTACAATGTCTCCCAGGGGGGTGGGGGGGCTGCTTCTTCCTTTAGGCAGATTCCCCGAAGATGGGGAGGGGCGAGCACCGACAATGTACCCCGTTGCCCTCTCCAGCCCGCCACTCCGTCTGAATAAGGCCCCACTCACCGGCTATTCCGGTGCTCTTCTCCCTCACTGCTGGCGCAGGGAACACGCTGGGCACTCTCCTCAATACGGGAGCCCCGCAGGCAGCAACACCATCCTGGCAGCCAGACTTCCACTGTGGAGGGCCAGGCACCAACAATCTGCCTCGAGGCCCCCTCTGCTGCGCGGGGTCCTCCAGGACTATTGTGCCAGGCGGGGGAGGGAGGGGCAGGCACCGACAGTGCCTCGAGGCCCCCTCCTCCTCTCGATGGCAGGGCTCCCCCTTCACACGGAGCCCTGCAGGTGGGGCAGTCTGGTGGGCGGCTCTCCGTCCTCCCCCGGGCCCCTGCAAAACAATCGGGGCTCCCTCTTCCTCACGGGAGCCCCGCAGGCACTCTGCACCTTCCGGCCGGCTTCTGGCCTGCACCGGGCCCCTCCTCTCTCTCTCGGGGCCCCGGGGCCTCCGTCGACCTCCTCCGGCTGGGGCACTCACCGACGGGCCGGTTCACAGGCCCAATCGGGGCTCCCTCTTCACCATGGGAGCCCCGCAACGCTGCCGACTGGCTTCTTCCTGCACCGGCGGGGCTGGCACCGACAGTGTGCCCCGGCCCGCCTCCTCCAGCGGCCCCTCACTTACAGTGGCCACAGACCGGCGGGGTGGGCTCCCGCTCCGGTCGTTCCTATCGGGGCTCCCCCTTGACCATGGGGTCCCCGCACCGATACTTCACCTGGGTCCCCCTCCCTCACGGGGACCCAGGGCTTCGCGTCGCTCTTCTTCCCGGGCTGCCCGCCGGCGGCCAATCCCTGCGCGGCCTTCGGGAGGCCTGGCCGCGCGGGCCATTCCGTGTGCGGCGTTGGCGGGGGCGGGCCGATGATGCGGCCGGACTCCCCCGTCACGTGACACGAGTGTCGGCGGCCTCAGGGCTTGACGTGGCCTATCTTCACTTCGGCGGCCCTCTCCTGGCACCGGGGGCCGCCGCAACGATGCCCACAGCAGTGGGGGGGTCCCCACGACAGCGCCGGGCCGTGGCGGTGATTTCCGGCGGCAATAAGGGGTAGGCTCCCTTTTAATTAATTATTTCGAACACCAAATCAGCGCGCCAACGCGCGGCGCTCTTCTCCTCAGACAGAGGGCGCTTTTCACGGAGCACAGCTCCTCCTTCGGCCCACACAGCTTCCAGGGACAGCAGCACTCCGGGGGCCACACCAGCCCCAGCGCTTCCCCGCACAGCGCTATGCAGGCAGTCCCTCCCAGCATCAGAGCTTCCACAGGGGGCCACAACTTCCTTGGGGGCATCAACCTCCCCAGAATAGCGCTTGCTAGGCAGTACCTCACAAGGGGCAACAGTTCCTCCAGGCAGCTCCTCACGACCCAGCACTTCCACAGGGTCACAGCTTCACAAGAGGGGGTAGACAGACCCTCTCCTCACCTGGGCGCTTCTTCATCGCAGCGCTGGCGTAATTCCCGGTCCCGGACCTGGGTAGGGGCCCTCCCTTGTCAGGGGCCCAGGGGACAGCAGAGGGGGGGTTTCTAGGGGTGCAGGGCCCAGCCAGCTCACAGGCCCATGTGGCGGTAGCACCTCGCAGCAGGTCCCCTCTCTTCCTGGTCCCAGCTCTGACTGACTCTCTGGTGGCACTTCCCCCTTACTTATACCCTCCTCCCCAGGCAGTGCCAGAACCTTCTAGAATGTTGGCAAAGCTGGCCTAAACTGGCTCAAGGGGAGGGGATGAGCACCCTGGGTGCCAGGCTTTCCCTCCAAAAACTAGGGGTGGCTGGGTAATGTTATCTAGACCGCTGACCTATGGCAGTCCAGTGGCAAAACCCATGGCCATGGCATCCATTTTAAACACAATACATTTCAGTCAGGTGCAGTTCTAAAATGGGGAAATTTACAAGTGCTCACACTATTACATGACATTACATTTTCAACAAGGTGTCTCACCCCACTCATGGCCTATACAGGTTAAATCCCATGGGGGAGACATCCTAGACAAGGGGGTCAAAAGCGAAAAATTTTGGGGGAAAAGGCCAAGTCCAACAGGGACACAAAATCCTCCTTTTTCGTATGGTAATGTCAGTGTGCGTAACTCTATGCGCGCCTGCTTGCCCGCCCAAATAAGCTTCAGCACAAGGGACGTTATGTTTCGGAATACCACCTTAGGTGGCGTGATTGGGATGTTATTGAATAAATACAGGAATTTGGGCAGGACGTTCATCTTGACTATCGCAATTCGGTCCGCCAATGACAATGGTAATTGAATCCATCTAGCCACCCTCCCCTCCAGATCAGAGATAACCCTACCATTTTAGTCCGTACCACCTCTTCAGGGTCTCTGCTGAACCATATTCCCAGATATTTAGTTGGGCCAGTTTGCCAGTCCAGTGGAAAATCTGGTACATGCGGTGTGGTGGAGTCAGTTAGCGGGATAATTAATGATTTGTCCCAGTTGATTTGTAGGCCAGAATGTCGGCCAAACCGTACGTATTCCCTCAGTAGTGGGCTTAGGTTCTGCTCAGGATCACGCACATATAGAAGCATATCGTCAGCATATAACGATATATGTAAAGGCCTCCCAGGGAAGTGAAGCGCCGAGTGGTTATGCCTCTGTCTAATAATACACTCCAATGGTTCCAGTGCCAGTGCAAATATCAAAGGCGATAATGGGCACCCTTGTCTGGTGCCCCTCGCTATGGGTAAGGGTTCCGAGATATACTCATTTACTCTAACCCTCGCTGTCGGATTAGTGTACAGCAGTGTCACCCAGGCTATGAACCTCACCGGAAACCCCATGCGCTGCAGTGTTGTACGTATGTAAGACCATTCGATGGAGTTGAATGCTTTTGCAGCATCAAGCATCACTGCCGCTGCTTTAGTCTGTGGGTTTAAATAGTGAGATAGTGCAAAAAGAGTTCTGGTGTTGTGGGATGTGGCCCTTGTAGGTATAAACCCGGCCTGATCTGGTAAAATCAGATTTGTCATTAGGGGCTGCAGTCGAACTGCCAATAGCTTTGCCAGTATTTTAGAATCTACATTTAGTAGGGATAGTGGCCGATATGATTCGCATAGCTCTGGATCTTTACTCGGTTTCAGGAGGGTGATTATCACTGCTTCCCGCAGTGACGGAGGTAGAGTTGCTTGATCGAATGCGCGCCATACATTTCCACTAATTGCGGGGCCAGCAGATCCACAATTTTTTTAATAGAATTCACCAGTGTAGCCGTCGGGACCCGACGCTTTCCCGTTCGGCAGTGCCTGAATTATCTCAGTGACCTCTTCTACTGTAATGGGTTGCGCTAAATATTCCCGCTGGTGATCTGATAGCCAAGCTATGGCTACGTCATGTAGGTATGTGACAGTGTCTTGTGGTGGAGCCGGTTGCTGAGACGTGTACAGCGCTGTATAATTGTGGACAAAACTGTTTAGTATACCTTCAGGTTGTGAGTGTAGGTTACTGTCTTTGTCCCGTACCTGTGTGAGTATCTGAGAGCACCGTCCCTCACATATTTTCCTCGCTAGCACTCTACCAGGTCTCTCCCCCTCTCCGAACCGTCTTGCTAGTGGTCTCTTGGTGACGTATTTTAGCTCCTCCTCAGCATATGTCTGATGCTCCGTCAGGACCTGTCTTATCTCACCCAACAATTCAACGTTACATTTATTCTCATATTCCAGTTCTAGTGCCGTCATACGTTGTTCAAGCCTGCTGAGCTTTGCCCTAATATCCCTCAGAATCCCTATCGATGTACTGATGCACACCCCTCTTAGTGTCACCTCAAACGCCTCCCGCAGTGTGCAGGGATCTTCCACAGTGCCAGTGTTAATCCGAACGTATTCTTTGATGGCCTTGGTTATGTTGTCAACATATAGGGGATCTAACAGTGCTTGTGCGTTAAACCTCCAGCTAAAGGGAGTGGGTGTGTAGTGCGGTACTTGCAGTGTCAATAATACTGGATTGTGGTCGGATAGGGTTCTCGGGAGCGTTTTCAGCGTTGTAGCCCATAGAACTGCGTTATCTGGTCCCAGCCAATAATCTATCCTTGACAAGCCTCCATGTGCCATGTTGATGTGTGTTGCACCAGGTGTTGAAGGATATTTCGCCCTCCAGATGTCCCTAAGGGACAGTTCTTCCATAATGTCCCTCAGCTTTGCCCTAGCCTGAAGGTGAGGTTCTGTGGATGCTGAGGAACGATCTAGGGTGTTGCTTAGTGCTACATTAACCCCCCCCCCCATATTATAGTCGTGTCTGTGAATTCCAGTAGGGGATTCCATAGTTCCTGAAAAAATTCAGGGGAGTCAATATTTGGCCCATAAGTATTCACTAGCGTTAAACCCTGCCCTCTAAGTACCCCTGAGATAACAACATATCTACCATTTTTGTCAGTAATCGTGCGTGTAATTCTGTAGTTAGTCCCTTTTTGAACCAGTATTAGAACTCCTCTAGAGTAGGAGGAATAGGCAGCAGAGTAACTAGATTCTGCCCATCTAGCCCCAATACTCCTGCGTGTCTTGGGATCTAGTTTCCTGCAATAACGCTATATCAATATTGTTCCTGTCTAGGCAAGCAAATATCTGTCTAATTTTCTTGGGGTTGGTGAATCCCCGCACATTCCACGTTAATAAATTCAAACTATCTCTGCGCGCAGTACCTGATTCCTGTCTCTATATACCATGTGGTACTTTGCATCTTAGTTATCTTTATCACATTACAATACAACATTTTGACATTTGTCACTTCCCCACTTCCCATTTATCGTCCTGCACAATATGGAAACTAGCAATGCATCTCGATCGCTCCGGCAGGTCCCAAAATAACAAACCTCAACTAACCCTCTTCCCACCCACTCCAGCATCCCAATTCTGCCGAAGCCTTTTTATTATTATTATTATTATTGTACAGTCTTATATAGCGCTCGACATACCCTGGAGCATCTCGGCGCTTGCCTTGGGAACCCGTCCTGGCTATTCCCTGTGAGATAACCCGTACTGGGCATCCCCAAGGTGAAAGCCAGGCATCCCGCCGCGGGGGGACCGTTGTGGAGATTAAGCAAGCTAATGCCCAGAGTTGCAGAGTGTGAACCCATGATTTGAGTGGGCACCGAAGCGAGAATTATCGAGTCCGTGGACATTTGGGCTCAAGACCCTGCCGCGTCAGGAATTGAACCCTGGTCCCGGGCTGACCTCTGCTTCTGGGTCTGCCTCCTCTAACCAGTGAGCCACACTTCTCAACATTTTACCCTTACATCAACATTAACCATCATAACTGGTCGGGGAACACCCTTGTGGAGGTCCGCCGAGGACACACTACTAAGCATGGGCGAATTTTGCGAATCTCGCGTTCGCGAATTTTGCGGATTTGCGAACTCGCAATCCGCAAAATCCGCGAATTCTCGCGAATTTGCGGATGTTTTTTTTTTTGTGTGTTTGCGCGGGTTTCTGCCAGTTCGCGAGGGTTTTGTACAATTTCGCAAACGCGAACTTACCTGTCGGGTCGCAAGTTTTGCGAACTTGTTGTTTCTACGTGTCCAGCCTGTTTGGGACACTCTTCTTCATCACTGCCACTCTCTGTCACCACTGCCACTCTCTGACTACTCATGCCACCCTCTGGCCCACCCATGCCACCCTCTGTTTCATCACAGCACCCTCTGGTTGTCCAGTCAGTGTACATTATTGTGGCAAAGCAAAGCACACCTTCCCTGCCTCAAGTGACCTGAATTAATTTGGGGCTGATTAATGTGTCACAGAATATTTTTTTAGCTGGCACCTGCTTCCTTAGTGCTTCCTGATTAGTGATCTTTTGCACTTGCTAAGTGCTTTCATTGTTGCAAAATTAGTTACAACACCTGCCCTGCCCCAACTGACAATAATGAATTAGGGGCTGATTAATGGATTTGAACTTCCAGCCTGGCTCCTGCTTGTCTCCCTTAGCTGTAATTCAGGACCTTTGTGGCATATGTGTAACTATTCTGAGGTTCAGAGCAGGGTCACATAATAGTTTCAACTGGCAACTGAACTCTGGAGGGGCCCCTCAGGAAGCACTACTGGAAATGGCTACTAATGATGAGCCTGAACTTTTGAACCTGGTAAGTAGTTTCAGTTTTGCTAAGATCGTATTTCTGCAATTTAGCGCTTATTCGCGGGGCGCGAAGTTGTACTGGGAAGCCGCGAACTCACGCGAACAGTGCGAGCAAGCCATAAAATCCGCTGCTCGCGGATTTGCGGATTTTGCGGGAGATTCGCGAATCTCGCGGATTGCGAATTTACCAAAAATCCGCAAAATCCGCGAGCGAAACGGATTTTCCGCCCATGCTTACACACTACACCATCCTGCCTAGAGGATGGTGCGGATCTGCAAGTTATGTTCAGATCACTATGGGGAACAGCGAGGTGTTGTTAGAAGATATAGCTTCCACACCATCCATTGCACACAACAATTATGGGAAACTGCTCCTGAGAGACGGTGCTCTCCCCGCCCACAGCAATGATCATTATTGTAAGTCATGCATGGTGTCATTACAGTTATACTCATTTCCACCCTCCGTTAAACGTGACCCTCCGGCCTAGTACCAGAGCGTATGATAATATCCCATGGCTTTAGTTCATTTGTCCAGCCGAGTCTCAAATCTTGCACTTCCTAAGCTCATATGTCGAGTGCCAGTTCTAGCGCCCCAAATTAGGCTGTCCATGCCATTGTCTTTCCAGGGTAGAGTGTGCGATCTAGTTCAGTGCATAAATTGCCATAATGTCTTACCTTTAGTCAGAGTCCAGCTGCCTGTCTCTTCGGTTCGATCTCTTACCCTTGGTCACCGTCTTCTTGATAAACTCCATCGCCGCCTCGGGCGTTGTCAGAAACACCGGCTTGTCCTACCACGTGATTTTCAGTCGAGCAGGGTACAACATGGCGTATGTTATCTGTAGGTCTCGAAGTTTGGCTTTGACGTCATTAAACTCCTTGCGCACCTGCTGCACCGCAACCGTGAAGTCTGGATAGAATTCCAATTTGTTACCCTGATGAAGGATCTCCCCCTTGTCACGTGGCAGTCTTTAAACCGTGTCTCTGTCCCGGTAGTTGAGGACTCGGGCCAATATCGGTCGGGGCGGAGCTCCCGGTTTCGGTCGGGGTGCCAGTGATCGATGCACCCTTTCAATAATGAGGATGGGGACAGATTGTCAGCGCCAAAGATATATTTGCATAGTTGCTCCACATAAGGCTCCATGCGGCCCGTGTTGGTGGATTCCGGCAGTCCCGCTATGCGTATGTTGTTGCGTCTCGATCTTGCTTCCAACTCCTCCGACTTGGCTTTAATAACTTCTAGCACCTTCTCCATACCCGAACATTTGGCCGTTGTTGAACGTGATTCATCTTCAACAGTGGAGATCCTGTTTTCTGCCGTGTCTAGCCTCTCGCCTTTCTTGTCCAATTTGGCCGCCATGCTGTCTACTCGCCCAGTCAGGTGGTCCAACTTGCCATTAATGTTCGGTAGATTTGTCTGTATGGCCTTGAGGATAGTCTCCATCGCGCCACCCTCCGGGGTTTCTGATTCTAGTTCCTCCTCCGTTTGATCCGTTTGGCCTTTAGGTGTTTTCGGCAGCTCAAAAGTTAATTTGGATTGTTGCTTATCTGGCTTTCCCATGTTGTTTGGTGGAGAGTTTTGGGCGTGTTCTCAGGTGGCTTTAGCGGCACAAGGGTGACCCCCCCACAGATCCTCACTGTGTGATCCCAAGAGTAGATGGCAGCGGGACCACCACCACAGGCAGATACATTCTATTTGTCAGCGATATTCAGTAGTATAGGACGTACTCACAGGATCAGTGCCCGGCGAACAGTGGCGGCAATGCTATCTCGTGCCAGCAGTAGTTGTAGTTGTAGGTCTAGCGTGTGGCCGTTATGAGATATCGCGCTATGTCTGGAGGCGACTGTGGACAGAAGGTGAAATGCCTAGTGGAGTCCCATCTTCTTACCCTGAGCTATATTGCTGCTAATGGGCGGCGCAGCACCAGTGCGCTAGGGTGGGTCGCAAGTGGAGTTTCCCCCAGCCGTTGGGTAGCCCTGCGGGTCCGCATACGATCCGGGGGCCCGACCTGAAAGCACGGGTTCCAGCAGTGTAAATTGAGGCAGCGGTGTTGGCATTCGCCCGATTCCTCCACCGCCTTCCTGGTAGTCAGACACCCCTCATCGAAATGCCCACGTTGTGTGCTGCTGCGGAGATATGCCGTCTCTCCACAGTGCAGCTTAGCCCCTGCCTCTAGTGAGGGCCGTAGGACACCGCCTCTATGTCCGGCTCTAAAACTCGGTCCACACTGCTGCCACTGTTAATCACCGTTAGAGAGAGCCATGGGGCCCCGATATACGACTCTTAGTATACGTCTCTCTGCCGTCACTATGCGGGATGCCAGGCTTACAGTTTTACGCGCTGCTCTCGCCCCCGGCCATGGGCGCCGCCATTTTGTCCCCCTCACCTTAGTATGGGCTGTGACATAGTCTAAATTACTACAGGGGATCGTTTAGACTCCAGGCCGCTGATATCCTCTGCGTTCCTCTGTGCTTGCTGTGGTGGATCGGAACTCCGGCCACCGGTGCCTGCAAACGCGGCTGTGCCCTGGTGAGTGTGAAGGCAGTTAGTTATTCCCGTACCTCAAAAGCCGCCATTTTTCCCACAGAGGTCAGCGATGTTCCCGCCTGTAGAGTCGCTCCGCTGCCCGGCTTGCCCCTGTGAATGCCGGCTTTTCCACCACTGTTCCTCCGTGTCTCGCTGGACATACCGCGGGTGTAGCTCTCCGTCTCCGTGGTCAGCGCCGATACTGCTCTTCACCCCCAGCTTATACAGAGCGTGCACAGGCTACCATGTTGGGTCGCCCGGTCAAGATAATTCTGCGGGCTGTTTTAGGGATACGGGTGATCGCTGCCTCCGTGTTCTTCTCTCCTTACATGCCGGACTCTTTCCCATCCATGGAGATGTGATCATCTCCCCACTGCGATCCGTTTTTACGCATGTTTTAGGCGATATTTTGATCCGCCCGGCGGAGCTGCATGTCTATGCAGCCATTCCGCTGTGCGCCCCCTAGCACCTCCCCAGTGAGCACATATCTAAATAAATGTTGCAGCATGAGCAGCGGGGCTTAGCAAATTAGCCTCTCTTCTGATGGGCGTGCGCTGGAGGAGCATAACCCTAGAATCCTGGACAGAAACTACTGGGGATGCAGGTCATAGCGCGAACACAGAGGGGGTCATGTAAAGCGCTCCAATACCTTCCGGTCGAGTTCACGCTATATAAAACCGCAACAAAAACAAGACAAGCCCGACCCGAAAGTGGTGCGACCGTGAGTGCGTTTGTGCCCGCCGCGGTGATAGTGAAAGCACTGCGTTTGCACATATGCTTCCAATTAAAGCGACGATGGTGCGATAATTGGAAAAATATGGCGCTCATGCTAGCTCCCACGGACCCTAGGCCACAGAACAGAGAAGGTGGGACATGCAGCCCCCTTGGGCCAATTGCGTACTGTCTTTTTTAGAAAGACAGCACGCAAAGCCCAATAGCAAGTAATAAATTCCAAGCACACGCACAAGCGTGTGTTTGGACTTTAAAAGCCCTCACAAAATGCCTCGCAGATCATCACATATGCGCTGGCTCAGGCGAGACCTAAAAAGGGGTCCAGCACCATTCCCCCAATCCCCATGCCTACCACCTTGCCTGTTGGGGTAACACCTTTGTGAAAGAAAGGACCAGTAAATGGGCAAAGGCTGGCTCTATAATTTAAAGGGACCCACCAAACCTCTCCATTCCAAAGTCCCTGCAATTGACTTACTGTCTGGTAGGCTGGCCAGGCTTCCACTTAGGTAGTAGGTGCCACTCACGTAGAGGCTCACAACAGATCCCTTGGCTTTCAGTGACTTGCACAGCACACATGCTCCACATAAATTAAACATCACGTACAGGGGGTAATCATATATAGGCCATTGGGAAGAGGGTGTGGTTTAAAGGCTAGACCGGCCAACCTTGAAGCTGGGGAACCAGGTTCGAGTCTGGTGGGAGGCTAAAGCTTCCTCTGATTTTGGGCAAATCACGTAATGTCCCTGAGCCAAAAAAAATAATGTGTCCGTCTGTAATGCAACTGGTGCTCATGTAAAACCCTCTGATACCTTTGTAATGAGTTTGCATTATATAAAACTGCAAAACAAAAAAAAAGCCATTAATGTCTGACGTACTCCTTAGGCATAGGGAAATCTGAGGTCCAATTAGAACTAAAAAACAAAGTTAGTCACTGGCTAACCAGACATAGACCTATTCCCCAAGCCCTAAATGGTCAAATTCTTCAGGTCAGAAGAATAAACTGGGTGGGACACAGGAAAAAGGATTATGAGGGGGACTGCATTGTTATAAACTTCAAAGATCGGCGGGTGGTTAACTACATTAGTGGTTGGAGGGATGGTGATCTAGAAAGCAGAATACAAACTGTAGATATCAGCTATTTCTATCAGCCACCCTCCACGTTTCTAGGGAACACAAACCGACAATACCCACATAGAACTAGGTACTACACCCCACACCAAATGGCATATGGAAGCATGCACCCCAATTACATTTCTGGTCAAGGGCACCCTGATTACTTTGACACTCAGTACAAGGTACCCACCTTTAATCGATTTGCTGCCTTCTACCAGCAGGAAGGCCTCGAGGGAGTGGATTGACTTTATGATACCTCTTCTACACCAGTAGTAGATGCTCCCCCAGACCCCCGAAAAAGCGTAGATAACAGGGGGACGACACAGGAAGCCGAGATACTTTACATTGACACAGGGGTTACCACCAACCATCAGCCGAAGGACATACACAGGGATACAATTGTCACCGAGGGCATCTGTTGACAACTAACGGACTGCCGACATATAGCGAGCCTGATAACATTGGGCATCCACAAATACAAGAACATCCTCAAATCCACATAAGCAAATGGAATCGCAATATGGAACTAAGACCAGCGGTAGCGGACAGTCCAGAGTCAAGTCCTATCAATTCTGACAACAAAGCCTTAATGGGTGAAGTTCCTGTCCCAGAGGTGTCAATAGTAGCGAGGCATAATGTAATTTCATGGAACATTGCTGGGTTAACTAGCAAAATCAACGATCCATCTTGGGTGTCTTTTATAAAATCCTATCCAATAATTTGCCTACAGGAAACAAGGCTGGTAGGAAACAACGCATTTACAGAAGGATATAAAAGTTTCTTTGTGTCAGCCGAACCCTCAAGGAGTGGTAGAGCCATAGGGGGTCTTGTTGTGTATATTGATTTAGCACTATCATGCTCTGTTAAAAGATTTCCCTTTAATAATAGCGATATCCAGATACTGACGATCAAAAAGGGGAAAGAGACTCTAGCATTGATTAATTTTTACAACGCTGTTAACCTTAAAGGGGGTTGCAAGATTGTGGATCTAGATCGTTTTCTAAGGGATAACATGGAGAGACTCCCACCTCAGGTTGTCATTGTAGGTGACTTAAATGTACATCCCTGTGGGAACCCAGCAATTACCCCAATAGGCTTAATGGGTTGTAATAGACTTGAAGGCTTTCACTTCGATCATACCCCTCGAGGAAATTTGCTGAATGCCTTTATGGATGATTTTGACTTAGTTACCGCCATGTCTCAGGTGGATGATTACACCTTTTATGAAATCCCTACCTTTAAAGGCAGCGTGGGGGGTTCCTATATCGATCACATACTTTATTCCAGCAACCTTAGTCCCTGTATTTCTGGTTTTAAAAATTTAGAGAACTCACTGAGTGACCACAATCCTGTTTGCATTTATTTTGGAGGGACGCTCCTCAATGTACAAGAAGAAAGGCCAGACAGTGGGGTCCTAAAATTTATGGACGGTAATAGACGTCTAAAGTGGGAAAGGGTGAACTCGGCCGAACTCTATGAAAAGATTAATAGGACATGTAACACTGTGTTATCCACCTGCGTATCTTCCATGCCATCAGCACAGGAAATGTTATTATCCTTTAATGGTATAGTTACTAAAGTTGGGGGAATGCTAACAGTAGCCTCTACAGGCCGGATCTGTAATGGGCCAAAGTGGTTTGACAATGCTTGCTCTAAGGCAAGCCGTGACCTAAAGTCAGCCCTTAAGGGACCAGGTAAACATTAGGGCAGCTCGGCTCGCCTATGAAAGGGCTCTGGTTAAACGCAAAGCAGAAGTAAAAGCGTCCACTTGGGAAAACCTGTTAGACCCAGAAATACTTGGTAATAGCACTAAATTCTGGGGTATTATAAACAAACCTCTCTTTGCTTCCACAGGTGATTCCCCCCTAGGCACCCACATTTCAGAAGATGATTGGGTCTCTCATTTTAGTCGTATTTTTAACAGCGATATACCACAACCTATATATGACAAAGGTGTCCCAGGTAATAACCCCTTGCGTTTCAACATTTGTGAGGTGGAGAAGGGCATCATGGGTTTAACCAGCAGGAAAGCACCCGGGCCCGATGGTGTGCCTCCGGACCTTTTAAATCAAGGACATCACTTTGGGCCCCCGTTCTCTCTGCTGTATTTAATGCAGCCGCTGACCATGGATGCCCAAAGTCTTGGGGGTTGTCCACAATAGTCCCCGTTTTAAAAAAAGGGGACCGTAACAGCACATCCTGCTACAGGCCAATATCCTTAATTGATTCGGTCGTTAAAGTAGTAGGTGGTGTAATCCTGAATAGGCTAACAACCTGGGCTGACGAAAATAATATAATTTCTCCAATTCAATATGGTTTTAGACCAGGCCACTCTACCATCTCCCAGTGTCTCAACCTATACATGGTGTTAGGAAAATATACGATGGCACGTCAGGGCACAGTCCATATGGCTTTTATGGATCTCTCTTCAGCCTTCGACTGTGTCAATAGGGGCAAATTATGGGAGGCAATGAGAAATATGGGGGTGGAGAAGACCCTGGTCAATTTCCTGGCGGATCTACACCAGGACACCCGAGCTAACGTGCGATACACCCAGGACCTGAAGGTGACCAGGGCATTCGGAGTACAACGGGGTGTAAGACAGGGTTGCATCCTGGCCCCGTTTCTTTTTAATCTATACATCAACAATCTGGAAAATACCCTCTTAAAAACATGCGCTGATTATCCCTTTGTTGGACGTAAAGGGTTACCTGTTTTACTTTATGCGGACGACGCCGTTTTGTTGGCAAGGACCGCAAAAGGGCTCCAACTGCTGCTTAACACCTTTTTTACATTTATGAAATCCCGGGATCTCTCCATTAATAACTCAAAATCTTTTGTTATGAATGTAGGTACAGCACATAAGAAGGAATTTTCATTTCATGTAAACGGGGAGAAGATTCCCACGACTAAAACCTTTTCATACCTGGGGCTCCTGTTTGATAACTAACTGAAATGGGGTCCCGCTGTACAGAAGAAAAAAGGGGAGATAACACGGGCAAATGCAGCAATCTTTAATTTTGCGAGGAAAATAAGGGAAACGGCCAATTGCCGCTCTGTTAAAAGTATATCAGGCCAAGAGTGTGGCAATAGGCTGCTACAGAAGTGAGTTATGGGGGCACACAAATGTTAAGGACTTGGTGGTAGCAGAAAATAACTTTTTGAAACAGCTTCTGGGGGTTCCAAGAGGAACTGCCAATTTTATAGTGCATGAGGAGTTAGGTTCCCCTTATCTAGGTGACACCATTGCACTTCGGCTTTTAACATTCTGGCTGAAATGCTGGCTAAATAAGGACCTCCCGTTAAACCACCAGCTCCTGAAAGAAGCACTGACATGGGATAATATGTTAAAAATCCCGTGGCTAAAATACCTGAAAAATTGTTTCACTGCATTGGGGCGTCCCGAACTCTTCTCAAATCCCGACTCAATTACTGTAACCGACGTAAAGTTTGTGAAAAACACTTTCTTTCTTTCACAGCTATTCCAGCGGGAGGAGGTGGACTTAAAGAAAAGCAGCAACGGAGTTGCCATCGTTCATGCACCGTTGCTGGGCAGAAATCCGGGCGTACGAAAAACTCACACCCCATACCAACCCATCTCTTCTCAGGTCGTGCCAGGTCGTATAGTCCCTCCCGCAACAGATAGTTATTAAGGCAAATTAAAATCGCCATGGGGTATGAATTTTGATCAGCTTGTCGCTTACTCCTGCGATGCCGCACAGTAAATGGGAACCTGTGCGCACTAATCACCTCGGTTTCCCAGTTCCAATCGCTAAGTTCAGGAAAGGCTTCCTTAAAGAGCTGAATAATAAATTTCTGTGGGCCTGCCCCTTCCTTTGACTCAGCTATACCTAAAATGCGCAAATTATTGCGTCGCGGGCGGTTCTCTAAATCCGTGAGCTTCCAGTCCACATCTTTTTTGGACTTTTGCAGAGTCTCGATGGCTGATTGCTGTTTGACCAGGCTATCCTCGGCTGAGGAAACTCGTTCTTCCACTTCCACCACACAAGTGGAGACCTCTGCGCAAGTCTTTACCAGGCGCCGTACTGTATTTTGGAGTTTCCTCACAGCCCCTTGTGTGCGCAAGCCCTCTGCTTTAGTTTCAACACGGTGGGCCATTATACTCTTGTAAATTAGGCCAAGAGTGATCGAGTCTTCCTCAAAATCCTCATCCAAATTCGGCTGAGCAAGTTGTAGGCTTTGCGCCTGCATTGATCCGTCTCCGGTCTCAGCCGCCTTCCTCACTGTCTCATGGGTGAGAGAGCGCTCAAGATCGTCACCTACGTCTTCATCTAGGACGTCCCCCCAGTCTCCTGGGTTGCTGAAGCTATCCTCTTCATTCACCTTATCAGAGGCAGTTGTTAAATCGGACATAGAGTCGAACTTGCCCTCGGACCCAGCATACTCTAAATCACTGCCCTTCTCCATAGCAGATGAGACCAGGGACCACTATCTCCTGTGGTTGAATCTCCAGAAATTACAGGGTCAGCAATTACTATGGTGTTTACATTATGTACCATTGATTCCTGAGTTAACCCATTCCTAGCCACTGGAGTGGCCTGAGCAAGACTTGCTGCCTCTGAGCCTGTTTTCGCCTTCACTCCCTGTTTTTTATTGAAAATTGCTGGGACAATCCGCTGCTTTGCTGGAGTATCATAATTCCCCTGCACGCCCTGTGTTTTAGAGGCTGTAGATGGCTCCTGTTGCGATTTATTACCACCGCCTGTATTCTGTATGCCAGCTGTGCCTTGCATTATCGCAGCAGGATTACTATCGATGTTGCCGCTGTTACCGCTATTATCCATAGCTTTGGTGCCTTTACTCGCACTAGTATCTTCGCTATGAGAGTGCGCAGCATTTTCCGTGTCGCCACTGTTCCCCAGAGCCGTAGCGCCACCCTCCAGCACTACGCCTAAAGATGTATTGGCCGATACCGATGCCCCTCCACGGTTCCTTGCGCCTCCTCTGCCTTTTGGCACCATTGCTGTAATTGCGCTGATCACCGCGCTGAGTCTGCTGCAGTTAACAGTTAACAACTAACAGTGCACTAGCTCACTACCCCCAAAAGTACCTCGCACACCTGCTCCTCCTCGTTGTGGACCCGCTATGAGCTGTCGTTTAGACCCGCAGCACTACAGTCTCCAATTTACGGGTCTCAGGGGCACATGCATCAACCTATTTAGGAAGTGCAAACGGTGCGAATCGGTAAATTCGGCCGTTTGCACTTCCTAAATATGTGTTTGGGATGCATCAAGCATTTTTGAGTAATTCGGTATTTTTACCGAATTCCAAAAATGCGATTGCTTTTAAGGAATTGCAAATTTGCGATTCCTTAAAAGCTATGCATCATTTAAAAAAAAATTGTGATTATTCAAATTGGAAGTGCAAATTACCACGAGGTTCAACCTCGTGGTAATTTGCGAAATTGTTTAAAAATGCTTAAAAATGCATTTTTTAAACTGTCCAGTTACAGACACACATGTCCTTAGGACATGTGTGTGTGAAACATGCACTTTCAAATGCATTTCAGGGGTGTAGGGGGGGGTCCTTTGGACCCCCCCCTGCACCCATGAAATTTTCTAAGTGCCACTCGCAATTTGCTACTGCCTTCCAATTGACTACATTGATTCCTATGGGCCTCTAGGCCCATAGGAATCAATGTAATGCCATTCCTTAATTGCACTTCGCAATTAAGGAATCGCAATTTCCGAAAATTAAGAAATGCTAAAAACTTTTAGGATTTCTTGATGCATAGAATTTTGCATTTCCTAAATAGCGATTCCTTAATTTTCGCTATTTAAGAAATGCAAAATACTAGATTGATGCATGTGGGGGATAGTCTCTCGAGCAGCAACCACTGCGATAGTCACTCTCCTGCAGCTCTTACTCCGTGAGCGTCACACCCAGCGAGGCCAGCGGTGTACCTTGATTCTGTGGTTCACCGTATCGAAGGCTGCGATCTAGTCGAGTAGAATTATAGCCGCAGATTCTCCTGAGTCAACAATTCTTCTTGATTCTTCCACCACGGCTAGCAAGGCGGTTTCGGTGCCTTGGCATGGGCAGAAGCCCATTTGGGAGAGGTGGAGCAAATCCATGCCCCACTATCTCACTCTTGAAGGCTCTTGCTTTCTCCCTTTCTGACAGTTCCCATCTTTTTAGGTTTTGCTTGCACCGCACTTGTGCTGTACTTGCGATATCTCTTGTATTTAATATAGCTTAAAAGGGGGCTCTTATCAGTTCCCAATGCCGAATTTCTGTGTTTATTCACTTTTGTCTGGAACTTTTTTTATAACTTCCCCTGGCTGCACGCATTTGCGATACTTCTACTGAAGCTATTCACACTGCTTTAAGTGCCATTCACTGTGGAGATAATTTCTCTTCCCACAAAAATGGCAGACAGCTTCTAACAGCATGCTGGAATACTTGCTTTTTATTACTTAGTTTCAAAGCAGATGCTTTAGCCGTAGAAAATATGTGGCATTTCCTATTCATGCCTAAGTACCTTTCTTTGCACGTTGTAGGCATTATTGGAATCGGGTTTTTTCAACTAATTCAATTTGGTTATTATGATCGAATTCTAAATTTTGTAATAAACATTGATTGTTAAAAATAAAGTTAATATACAAGAGCTACACTAAATGTTAAAACTAAACAGGCAGTCAAAAGAACAGTTACCTTGCAGACAACAGGGTCATGATTGGAATGGTGCAACAGGTGCAGTAGCACCGGGCCCACACTTTGTCAGAACTCCTCTAAACACATAATATTGCTATAATTGACTACTGCACAGGCAGTTACAATTGCAGTTGCCTTGCAATTAAAAGGGACTTCATTTGAATGATACAGCAGGTGCTGTGGCACCAGGGCCAAAAGCTCTAGAGACTCCATTAAACCCAGATTATAGCTATATTTTACTACTAAACTAGACAGTTACAAGTGCATTTATCTTGCTGGCAATAGGGCCATGATTTGAATGATGCAACAGGTGCAGTAGCACCAGGACCCAAAGCTCTAGGCACCCCACTAAAAACCGAGGGCCTTATTTATGAGGCCCTGACGTGTTAAAAAGGGTTTCAAAGACAACCAGTAACCAAAGACCCTTTTATGTTGCCCGGCGGTATCGCCTCTATGACCCACCAATGTTAATCAATGAAGAAGCAGGCGCTGGAGACTGGAAGGCAGGAAACGAGGATTTTATTCTCTCCGGAGGAGAACACATCAATTCAGACAGCAAGTATCGTCACGAGGTGCTCTAACCACATCTCTGAGGCCTGGCCTCTTATACTAGGGTTTATGACCTTTATTGCACATAACACATTCTCGCAACACTTTGATATTTGAAAGAACATCCTCGGAATCTCCCCTTCAGGCCCGTTCCCACATACATTTACAGTTGGATTCCCCACCCCGGTCACAACAGGTGATGGTTGTCGCACAGCAAGGCATTCCGCCGATTCACGGAATGCATGGGGTTGATCGGATCTCATAGGGTGGGGGCTTTGATCGGCTCGAGGGTCTTTTGATGGGGAGGGGAAGCTTCCTACTGTACGGGGTAATAAACAGCATCCGCAGGGCCAGGTGGCGGCCTGGGAACAAGGAAGACAAACGGGGACACAGGGAAAGGGGGTTTGCATCAAAAGGATCTGAGGTCATGAAAGGAATGAGGGGAGGTGTTGCGCTGGGAACAGGATGGGATTCTGTGGTGAAGCTGCGCTGAAGAGGGGTTTATGACCCGAGGCATGAGAGAGCGGGGGTTGTCAGCGTGCGGGGGGATGCTTGCGAGGTTTAAGAGAGAGAGAGACGCGCTGGCTATTAGCGAGGGGCAGGGAGGCCATGGTGCTCAAAATGGCTGCCGCTTACGCGCACGAATGGGCTCGAAAAGGGGCAAGATGGCGCCGATAATGTTCATCAAGCTTGTATTAATTTTCCACAGTCCTCCCTTTAACATTTCCAAGACATCTTGCTGGCCTATTTCCTATCTATACCTATTGCAGCGGTCATAAGTAAGGGAGAGGGGACTTAGGCAAAGGAACTGTACATAAACATCAGATTATAAACATCACATTGAAAAACCTCATCATCTAGTAAGCGGGTTCATTGTTAAGTTGGTTGCAGAAAAAGTCATCGTAATGTGATATCAGACTAGAATTACGTAGCGAGGGCGTTGGGTACAGATCATAGATACTTATAGTCATTCGAAATAGAGCTGGTAAGTTATCATATAAGTAAGTCCTTTTTGTATTCGGCGGGAGCACAGTTAGTCCAATGGTGATTGGGAGAGAAAGGAGATATAGAAAAAAATATCAGAGTTCTCGGTGTCTTTGTCGTCTTCTGTTGGCACTGTTGAGCTCTTGGGTCACAATTTGTTCTGTCAACAGAAATGTTCATGTGGATTGAGTCGTTGGGGGTCTGCGGGTAGGGGTACATTTTGTCTGGTTTCGTCAGACCTCATAGGAGAAATGCGTTACGGTTTTGGAGCAGGTGCATTTTCTTTCGTAACGCAGAGCATAGGATTGTGATGAAAAGTGCAATTGTCCCTGAGTTGTGGGATCTGTTTGTTTATTGAGTCTTTGTGGTGGGTATTTCCTGTTGCTTCCATCATCATTGAGGCGTTCAGCAGCGGGTAGAACCACATACTTCGTTCATCTTCTCTTTAGGGGCGACCCTTGGTGGAGTTCTAGGTCACCGTTCTGAGATTAACATAGTTCGTGGTCTACTTAGTCGGAGCTCCCTCCCTTTTGACGCAGGGAATACCCTTCTCTGGGTAGTTCAGTAGGATTTCGGAGGAATTTGGAAGTTCAGGTGGAAAGGTGTGGGTGTGAACAGTCCTTATGGTAGGTCGGAGGAGGAGGGGATGGAGCAGGGCCAAGTCGGGAACAGATCAGGGGGACGGAGAATTTGAGACAGGCGGGTCCATAACCAAGTTCAGAGAGCGGGGACACTTTGGCACACGTCGATCTAGAGCAGGGGCTTCAGGTCAGCCCTTTCCTTAGTTTTGTCTGAAACAGTGCCTCATCCTGCGACTCCTTACTGCTGTGGTCTCGCCTCGGCCTCCGTCGCTGATGTTCCACGATCCGCAGTCAGGCCGCGTGCTCCCACATCCGGTCTCTTTCTCCTCCGACAGTGATACCCTTGAATGAGTTTTGAAAAGACAGTCTTTAGAGATTTTGCAGAAGAAGGTAATTACATAAATCTATTTCTCTCCCAACACCAGGCAACTGGGGTAAACACTCGCTACATTTGAGATTTTACAGCCAACGTATAAACAATTGATGATGGGTTTGCTGGATTCCTTACAACTTTTCCTTTGTGGCTAATTCTTTGGCGTTTTGTTGGTTATTACATTCATTCGTAATTGGTACGAGGTCTGGTACCCATTCATTGCATTCGTCTATTACAGTAGATGTCAGTTCTTCTGGTAGAGACCCATTTCCCTAGTACGAGTCTTGCAAGGCCAGGCTGGTCTGCAGGGCTTTGTATTTTACGAAAAAGTGCAACGTGCTATTCACCATAGTCTGATAGGCATCCTTCTGAGGGATGAACATAGGCTAAACAACTCTTCATTACATCAAAACATCCTATTTTCAACAAGGTTTACTGCAACAAGTTTTTTCGATTTTCGATCTAATTTTAACTTTGCACACATCTTTCTAACTTTCTATATAAATTCTCGCAACCTGGTTACTACAAAAACTCGGGGGGCTTGCGATAATTATTAAACTTATCCTTGGGGTGTGTGGGATCTTATGGAAAGCAATTAGGAACACAGCGAATTGGAGCAAGGGGCGTTTTTCAGGTTCTCGTTCAGGGCAGCTGATACCAAACTGGGGGCATTTTGGGAAGACGGGGGTGTCTCGATCATTTCTTACTGCTTGGGGTATGGAGACAATTTGGAATGGGGATGGTCGCATTACCACAGACATATTTTATCATAGAAGCCACTGACAAATAGTTCCCTGACTGTGGGTCAAATTTAGGGAACCTTAGTCGTCTTACCTGTCCCTTTCCTTTTGGCCAATTTAAATTTCATCCATATTTAGCAGGAAAGGAGAGGTAGTAACGTGGTACCGATACAATTTTATTAGGACGAATTTGTGCAAATACTTGTGGTATTTGGGGCCAATCAGGAGGTGCACCAGGTTCGCCAATTAGGTGCCAGTCGCTAGGAAGAGGGAAAGTGTGGAGGGGTGGAAGAGTGAGAGAGAGAGAGAGAGTGGAAGAGTGAGAGAGAGAGAGAAAGAGAGAGAGAGAGAGAGAGAGAGAGAGAGAGAGAGAGAGAGAGAGAGAGAGAGAGAGAGAGAGAGAGAGACAATAGGCCAAACAGTACACGTGTGACATGGAGAATGACCGTGTATTGTTTGGGCTATTCAGTGCGTTACCCAACGTTAGACGTTTCGGGTCTGTGTTAGGATGTAGAAAGCATGCAGTTTTGGGACGGAAGAGCATTAGGTCAGGTACAGAAAGATCGTGCATTGGGTAGGGCGTCTTTTTGTGTCGTCTTGCAGCGTTAGTCCGTTTCCATGCATCGGGCGTGACGTGGCTTCAGATCCTTTACGGTACCCTAATCAGGACCCCAATGTGATCTGCAGAGGGAAAAAAGAGGAAAAGGGGGAGGGGGGGGGGGACAACATTCGAACACATCAAATGTACGGGCACGAAAGTCCTTTACTTACCGCATACTCGTACTTATCTCTTCGGGATATAATCCCTAGGGTCTTGGTTTCTGAAGTCAAGGGGGCGGGCAATGTGATAGGTGGTTCATGGGGGGGTGTTCGAGGATGGCATTAAGGATCGCGTGTAGGGAAACGCTAAAAAGAGGAATCAGAGGTGCCTAGCGTGAGGTACCCGGTTTTGTAGACGTATCCGGCCATCGGGATCCTTAAATCATTCCCAAAGCTGTGATGTTCTAAGGCATATCAGTTCTTCGTTCAACCCTGTACCTTAGTACCTTCGACCACCATATCTTTATAACATTTTATCAATCACACCGCTTTACTTTACCCATTCTCAGAAGTCGAGGTCCTTCTTCATACGTTAGTCCCTGAGCTTAGTCGCATATTTTGGAGGCAGCGTGTCATCCCTTTGATTCGGTCATCAATCCAGGGCCGAACAACCATTTCTCAGATAACCTTAAAAAGGAGCAGAATGGTTGCGCACAGAAAAACCCTCCCACTGATTCCCACATTTACAAAAGTATGTGATGCCTATTCATAGTTTTGAAGACCTTTATTTGCATAATCATTCAGTACGTAAAATGTTAAGAGTGCAATCATATTTTGGCCGGACATGTCGACGATGGAAGCACATACAGTAGGGGGTTATTTTGTGGCACAAGAACATGTTAGAAAGGGCCTAATTAATTACTTGCAAGTAACTAAAAACATTTCATAGCGTGATGAGGGATCAGGGGCATTTCAGTTCATCAATGGAAACACAGTCAAGCTCATTGTAATCACATTTCCTAGATGTATACCGTGGGTGTGCATCATAAGCGACGTTATGTACCAGTTACACTAAATATCAAAATAAATCGTTCATTGAAATCAACATTTTTACGGAACCCCTTTCAAATGTTCGCCAAGTGAACCCTCCTCCCTTTTTCATTGAGTGCGCAATGGTTCGTATATATATCTTAGTACATCAAGTTTCATTAGCTAAGGAACACCACGAGGCATCCGTTAGTTCCTATTGATACCGGCGCCATTTTGGGCGAGGCCGGTCTAGTCCGGAAGTAGCATCAGGGGCAAAAATGTCCCCGACGATTGGCGGTTGGACCAGGGTCCCTTTCGGCAGTTCAAAAAAAACTGTGCTAACAGAGGGGCTGGTGGTGTGGACCGTCAATCAAGAGAGGGAGGGGGTAGAGTCTTTCTTACCGGGTCATGTTGATGTTCAGCCGGAACTTACTCGAGTTCGTTAGCCCATAATGTTCCTGGGTGGTTCAGACGGAAGCTGATGCAGACACGAGAGCACCGCCATCTTGTTGCTGTGCCGTGGTTATTTCATTTGTGATCAATGCAGCTGTTCCCCACCGGAAGTCTGAAGGGGCTGAGGGCTCTTGAGACTTTGGTAGAATCTTCAAAGTCGAGGGGATGTTTATCGATGGTGGGGGCTTGCGCCCAGGTGGGCAAGCGCCCGAGTTGTAATTTCGGACAAAGTCTCTCCAGCGGCCTAGACCCGCCTTCTGAGGGCCCAGACGCCATTTTGAGACCCTGCAGCAGCCACCCTTCGTCGTATCTATCAGGAGTGGAAGAAAAACTTCTTGTGGTGATGAAAGACAGAACATCATGCTGTTGGAGCAGGACATTTTGGTTCGGGGCGCCAGGGTGCAGCAGTGGAGCCTTCATCAGGGGAGGTGAGGGAGGCTCGTCTGTGCCGTCTCCCTCTCCCGGCGCATCCCACGCCGTCCCTTTGAATCAGTGGTGCACATGATGACCACCCTACACCCCAGATTCCGACTCTTGGGGGACCATTGTACGTCCGGTGCTCCGCAAGTATGCCCGTCGGACATTGTATGTCCTGTGCTGCGTAAATATACCAGTCGGGCGTTGTATGTCTTGTGCTACGGAAATATACCAGTCGGGCATTATATGTCCTGTGCAGCGTAGGTATATGGCCGTCGCCCGGCTGGAGGACATCGGCGCCGGACCAGGGCAGGGAAGCCTCCTACCTGTGGAGGCGGGAGAGGCTCGTCCGCGTCGCCTCTCCCTCCCTGCCCACCCTGCATCCGCTCGATGGAGGAATTCGTGATGGCCGGACCAGGAGATACGAGGGAGGGGGTCATTTGCATCCGCCCCCTCCCTACTCGTGGCCCGGGGGACGCCATCCCTGGAAGGGTAGTATGGGAAGACCATTTCATTGCCTGCTTTGTGGAGCCTCCAGTACCTTCTCGCCGGCGATCTCTTTTGGCCCACGGCTGCTGGCAGGCCCCGCCCCACACGTGCTATGTGTTTCGGGTGGGCGGGACCATCGAACTGTTACATTTCGAGGACTTCCGGAGTGAGCATAATACGTTTTATTTTTCTCCTATTAGTACAGTTTGTTTTAGAGAGTGTTCTACTAGTTATTCTATTTACCGTTGGTTGTGTGTTTTCTTTACCGTAATTAAATCCTAAGTTATATAATAGACGCTTGGCTTCCTTGAGTCCTTTCTCTAACGGGGGTTGTTTACACTGGTCTGTAATTGTGTTTGGTTTTCAGGGTGGGGGAGCAACAGAGAGCAATCAGTCCCAGAACTCTAACATGTCGTTAAAATTGGTCTGATGAAATCTGTGCCATCGAGCATAATCAAACGGGGTGGTTCTGTCTGTCCTGTCTGCACTAGTCTGATTGGTTTTTATCTCGCGCCTCTTCCCTTTCTGTCGGCCTGTTCTTTCTGTCGACCCTCCGTTCTTACCTATGCTCTGCAGAGTCGGGCATTGGGCTTTCCAGTGCCCGAGACATTTACAGAAAGCACATTGGTTTTGTTTTAAATCTGTTCGTCCTGTGCATAGTGTCGGGGGATTACCTTCGGGTCGTTGTGTCCCTGGGTTGACTTGTCGGCACATCCCTTTACACCGTTCTCTTTTCATGTCTACTCCTCGGAACTGTGCCATCGCTGGCCCTTCCCTTTGCCTACTAGACGTTTGGAGGGTTGTCCGTCGTGTCCCTTCACCTTTTCTGAATTCGTCGCCTTCCCTTCGTCGTGTGGCTTCTTTGCGCCACATACCGAGACTATCGAGCATAATAGGTGTTGTTTCATTCCTACGAAGGGCTATTTCTACCGTTTCTATTTTGTCAAGATCGAAGGATCCTCTCAGTGGCCACTGACTTTCTCGATCCTTTTTCGTATATTTATGCCACAGCTCACTATAGGCTATAGCGATCAATCCATGCTTCATGAACATGTCCTTATTAGGGGTGCCTTCCAGTGGAGCCGGATGGTTCATCTCTAATAAGCGGTCCGGGCTAAACAGGCTACTAACCAATGGGGAGAAGACAGGCATGACGGATCACAATGGGATAATAGTCAGCACTACCTATCTTATCGCTGCGTGCAAAGATTAGACAGAATATTTCTATTCTACGTTGTTTGCACGTAGTGAATACCTCATGAACCAATCTTGAGCAATCAATGTTAGGTCAAAAATAAAAATTCAATATGGTCAATGGGGAGAATAAGTAGGCTCGCAAAGGTTCGCGTCACCTACCCTTTCACTATCTGCAAAGAGGGGACCTATTCTTCCCTGTTTGCAGACAGAGAATCTCCAGAAAACAATCTATAACAGTTAATCAATGGGGGGGGGGGCAATTGTTCAATGGGGGAGAAAGATAGGTCCGACGGGTGCGTACCTATCCTTCGCTGTTTATAAAGGGAGAGCCTGTTGTTTCTCCGTTTGCAGACAGTGAATCTCCAAATAAATTAACAAAAAGTAATACTAGTATTTTCTCATCAATTATCAATCTCTTTCAATTATCAATCACTTTCAATTATCAATCACTTTTCGCAATTCGTCGTGTTTACACGACCTTACCCGGACCGCATGGACAGTTTCTTGTCTTCCGAATCCAGCGCCCGATCGTCCTCTTCTCTTCGTACTTCTCGTGGCACTCCTGATGGTTCCCAGTCAGGACCGCAGATCACTCGAGAGAGGTCTGTTCGGAACCAGTGAAGTTCGGATGATCGGCTGTCAGACAAGGTCTATCGGACAGGGTACCTTCCGATCGTTGCAGTCGTTCACTCTGTCGTCAGGACCTCTCCCACTGGATCCACGAGTCGCTGATGGGCCCCACTTTGGGCGCCAATTGTTAAAAAGGGTTTCAAAGACAACCAGTAACCAAAGACCCTTTTATGTTGCCCGGCGGTATCGCCTCTATGACCCACCAATGTTAATCAATGAAGAAGCAGGCGCTGGAGACTGGAAGGCAGGAAACGAGGATTTTATTCTCTCCGGAGGAGAACACATCAATTCAGACAGCAAGTATCGTCACGAGGTGCTCTAACCACATCTCTGAGGCCTGGCCTCTTATACTAGGGTTTATGACCTTTATTGCACATAACACATTCTCGCAACACTTTGATATTTGAAAGAACATCCTCGGAATCTCCCCTTCAGGCCCGTTCCCACATACATTTACAGTTGGATTCCCCACCCCGGTCACAACAGGTGATGGTTGTCGCACAGCAAGGCATTCCGCCGATTCACGGAATGCATGGGGTTGATCGGATCTCATAGGGTGGGGGCTTTGATCGGCTCGAGGGTCTTTTGATGGGGAGGGGAAGCTTCCTACTGTACGGGGTAATAAACAGCATCCGCAGGGCCAGGTGGCGGCCTGGGAACAAGGAAGACAAACGGGGACACAGGGAAAGGGGGTTTGCATCAAAAGGATCTGAGGTCATGAAAGGAATGAGGGGAGGTGTTGCGCTGGGAACAGGATGGGATTCTGTGGTGAAGCTGCGCTGAAGAGGGGTTTATGACCCGAGGCATGAGAGAGCGGGGGTTGTCAGCGTGCGGGGGGATGCTTGCGAGGTTTAAGAGAGAGAGAGACGCGCTGGCTATTAGCGAGGGGCAGGGAGGCCATGGTGCTCAAAATGGCTGCCGCTTACGCGCACGAATGGGCTCGAAAAGGGGCAAGATGGCGCCGATAATGTTCATCAAGCTTGTATTAATTTTCCACAGTCGCCGCCATTGCATCACTTTTTGTAACACTGCAGCGGCATAAAAAATGCGCCACACTGTGCCATATTTACAAAGTGACGCATCTAGGCAGACGCGTCACTTTGTAAACCCCTGTGCTACATTATACCTGCAACAGGTATAATGTAAGCAGGGTGAGCATTCCGTCGCAGGAAAGCCACTTAGAAGTGACGCAGTGAAATCTATGAGGTTTCACTGCAACATTTCTACAGCATCAAATCCTTACGTCTGCTTGCAGCAGGCGTAAGGGGTGATGCAGTGCCTTTCTGTGACACATTGCTGGAGTTGCGTCTGTTTTCAGACACACTCCAGCAAGGTAAAAATGTTGTGCCTACAGATATGTAGGGAGTACTGACGGCGACGGCCTGGGAGGTGTTGGTGCAGGGCCTCAGGGATAGTGTACTAGTGGATGAAGGGGAGGACCTAGGCGTTGCCGGGGGTAGCACTTCACACTGACCAGGAGATAAGAGAACCGATAGAAGGGAATGCCTGAAGACCAAGTTTAGCTGTACACATCAGGTGCCTCCAGTGCGGATGATGGGATGGGGAGGGGATTAGAATCTTAGGGACGGGGGGCAGTTGGGGGGGAGTTCTATGTTTACTTAGTTGAGGACTTAAAAGTAGGCACACACACAACTCTGAGACGATACTCCTGCGGAAGTACAACCAGGCGTGTGGGGGCTGAGACTTTGTTGCCGCCCGGCCCTCGGGATGTGGGCCTGCAGGCTGTGTAAACTAGAAGATGATATACCAGACTACAGCACTCTAATTGATACTGTACGTGTATAACTATTGGCCTGCGTAATGTGTGTCTACAATAAAAATTACTTTAAAAAAAAAAGGAGTACTGACGTGTCTGTAAATTCTTGCAACATGGTGCACTGTACAGTAAATACGCCGCAGCCATGGTGCCGCAAGGACGGCGCTATGGAAAGTATTGCATTGCTGTTTTACCGCAGCAATGCAATAGTCTTCATATAGGAGGCCCCTAATATTGCTATATTTTACTGCTAAACAGGTATTCACAAGTGCAGTTACCTTGCAGACAACAGGGTCATGACTTGAATGGCGCAGCAGGTGCAATGACACCGGCCCAAAAGTTGTCAGAACTTCTCTAAACACGTAATATTTCTATATTTTAACTACTAAATAAGCAGTCACAAGTGCACTTACCTTGCAGGCACTAGGTTCATGATTTCAATTGTGCAGTAGGCGCAGTGACACCGGGGCCCAAACCTCTAGGAACCCCTCAAAACACCAAACTTTGCAATATTTTACTACTAAGCAGGCTGTCAGAAGTGTAGTTACCTTACAGGCAATAAGGTTATGATTTGAATGGTGCAGCAGGTGCAGTAGCACCAGGGCAAATAGTTGTCATAACTCCTCTAAATACCAAGGGCCTCATTTATGAAGTTTTGCCGTAGGCAAGCGCAGCAGGCCCTCCTGCTGTGCTTCCCTACAGCAAAAGAAAAAGGCAGGAATTCGCCGTATCTATAAGATATGGCACATTCCTGTCCATTACCCCTGCGCCGCACAATGGGCTGCTGTGCGCCAACGCAGGCACCTTTGCAGAATGGTGCATGGGTGCCTGCCTTGCGGGGATGATTATTTTTGTACAGGAAGGGAAACCTTTCTGTACAAAAATAATCACACGAGGCTTTTCCTCTTTCTACGTGTGCTGCAGAATGCAATACACATAGAAAAAGGAAAAACAAGGAGAAATAAAGATATTTCTCCCCGTTGCGCCTCCCCTGGGGAGGCGTAAGCTTTTGGCACTGCCTCAGATTTACGAAGTCTTGTAAATCTGGGGCAGTGTCAAAAGGCCATGGATGTTGCTGGGAACGCCCCCAGCAACACCCATTACATGCCCCTTTAATTCAGAACACTGGGTTAAAGGGACTGATATTTATCAGGCAGCATTAAGCCACAAAAAGTGGCTAACTGCTGCCTGATAAATATCACGCAAGCTTCTGCGCCACGGAACGTCACAAAAAGTGACGTTCCGATGGCGCAAGGGGCCTCATAAATGAGGCCCCAAATATTTCTATATTTTACTACTAAACAGGCAGTCATAAGTGCAGTTATCTTGCAGGCACGAGGGGCATGGCTTGAATGGTACAGCAGATGCAGTGGCACCAGGCCCTAAAGTTATCAGAGCTCCTCTAAACACATAATATTGCAATTACACCAATTAAGTCGATTATTTTTCTCTTTCCTTTCATTTTACAAAATGTTGCTATTACTTACCTGCACTATGCCACTAGTAACAGCACAATATATTGCCTTTTTTAATGTAAACAAGTCATAACACGGAACACACCACCTCCCTCAACCCAACCCCTCATCCTCTATCCCCCCCCACTCTTAGCCCCCACCATCCTACTGTCACTCCCTCCTTCTCCAGCCTACACTCATCCCTCAACTCACCTACGCCGCCTTCCGCCAGCGCCATCACCTCCGCTACCAACAGCCCCTTGTCCTCATCCACGCCATCCACGCCCCTTGATCACAAACTCCCTCATCCATCGAATGCCACCCCACCTACTATGGCCGCAGAGCCCTGTACCCCGCCTACTACGTCCGCAGTGCCATGTACCATCGCGTGCACATCCCGCCCCACTCGATACAGTGCCCACCCCATTGCACTCAATCACTCACCCACTGCGCTCACTCCCAATACCATCCCCAATCCAACTCTGGACATGATCATGTCCACCCTCCTACAAGTCAAAGAAGATCTTCACTCCATCAAAGAACTTCTTTTCACGCACCCCAGACACCCTCTTCCCTCCACTTCTGCGCCCAACAAGTGCATCACTCGCCCCTCAAACCGCTTCACTCATCACTCTCCGCCCTGGCCCTCAATCCCCGACCGCAAGGCCACCGGCCGCCCCCGTCGCACCCTACACCCCCTCTCTGATCGAGACTTGCACACTCTACTCCGCTCATATGGCCCAGGTCCCACAAAACTCCCACCCACCACACACCTTCCCATGCCCACGATTCTCACAAATCCCCTAAGGCCCCCCACACGGAGCAACAGAAGCTCCGTCCCCTGTAATCTCAGAAAAGTCCCCCTCTCTCTAGAACACTCACCCACTCTCCTCACCCCCAGACTAAAGTGTATCCTGCTCAACTGCAGATCGGCCCCGAAACACTCCTCCGGCATCGCGGATCTCATCTCATCAAGGGACCTCGATCTAGCCATTCTGACTGAAACGTGGCTAACTGAAGCCTCCGCACCTATTATGGACATACTAGTACCCCCCAACTATCACATTATTAGACTCGACAGAATGGCAAGACGGGCGGGGGAATCGCATGCATCTTCAGGAGCAACCTCGCCATCACTGAAGGTCCCTCCCCCTCCCTCTCCTCCTGCGAACTCATCTGCCTCGATATTACTAGCGAGGGCAAACCTGTGTGCTCCCTTCATGTTATCTATCACCCACCCAGGGACAACCCCACCTTCTCCCAACAAATCATGGACACGATATCCACCAACGCCGGGCGTCAGATCAATCAAATCTACTTGGGAGACTTCAACCTTCATTGGAACGACCAGAAAGACGCTGTGGTGAATAGCCTTAAGACTTTCCTCAACGCGCTTGACCTCACCCAAATCTGCAACCGTCCGACCCATGAAAAAGGCTCTATCATTGACCTAATCATCGCCAAAGAAGACTCTACCCAGCTGGAGGCAATCGAACCCTGTGATTGGTCAGACCACCACATCATCACCTTCTTCATCAACGAAAAGGTCAAACTTAACCCGGCTCAACCTGCCAAAACCAAGATCTGGAAGAGGGACATGAAAAATCTCAACCCAAACTCCTTGCCTGCCCACACAGTCAATCTCCTTCTTCCCCCGACGGGCATCTCTGATGTGCACTCACTGACCGACCTCTACCTAGACACTATGTCTGCAATAATCAATGAAGCCGCACCCCTGCAAATGAAGAGAGTCACCACCAAGAATTCGAACCCATGGTATGATGGTAGACTCAATGAAGACAGACGTGCTATGCGCATGGCAGAGCGCACGTGGAGATCTGACCCATCAGCACTGCACCTTAGAGCGCTTAAGAGTAAGAGAAACGCTTATTTCAGGAAAATCAAATGCTCGAAATCAGTCTTCTTTAGCCAACAGCTGGATCAAGCCAAAAATCGACCAAGAAAACTGTTCGAGTTAGTCAAAACCCAAACAAAGACGCAGCCTCTACAACCTAACAACTCAGCAAAGGATACACCAAGTTGTGAAGACTTCTCTGCTTTCTTCAAGCAAAAGACCGACAATATAAGAAGTGATCTCCTCAACGATGTAAGTCGCTACTCCTGCTCCATGTGCATAACTAACACTCAACCCAAAAACAACGCTTCATGGACGTCCTTCGACACGTATACTGAAGAATCAATTCACAAGCTGCTCGGCACCTTGAAACCCGCCAATCACCTCACAGACCCCCTACCTGCCAACGCTGTTAAAGCCCTCACCCCCCTGCTCCTCCCACTCTGGACTAAAATCATCAACTGTTCCTTGCAACAAGGACTCATCCCAGACTCCCTCAAGATAGGGCAAGTCACGCCTATACTCAAGAAACCCACAGCTGACCCGGCCGACCTAAACAATTACCGACCCATCACCAATATCCCCACTCTGGCCAAATTGCTAGAAAAATGCGTACAACTCCAACTGACAAAACACATTGAGCAGTTTGACCTCCTCAACCCGCACCAATCAGGTTTCAGAGCAAAACATAGCACGGAAACGGCTATGACACACATAATTGATGACGCCCTTCAAATCCTTGATCACAATGAGTCCTGCCTCCTCATCCTCCTTGACCTCTCCTCAGCATTTGATACGGTCAAACACGAGAATCTACTGGAGCTGTTGAACACCAGAATGGGCATATCCGGGACTGTTCTCAAATGGTTCACTTCCTTTCTGCACAACCGGTCTCAGAAGTTCAAGATCAACAACGCATTGTCCTCACCTGTGCCCGTAACACTAGGCGTCCCACAAGGCTCCTCCCTATCCCCCACACTGTTCAACCTCGTCATGGAACCACTCACCACCTTGCTGCAAGCATCAAATGTACACTTCCATATGTACGCCGATGACACTCAGCTCTACCTCAAGCTTCAATCACCTGAAGACATCAAACTTTTGAATGCCACACTAAGAAACACCCAAGCATGGCTGGCCGACAATCACCTTAAACTAAATGCTCTGAAAACTGAGTTCCTTCTGATCTCACCTCCTGCGAAAAAGGCCATCACCCAAACCTGGCTCAATCATCTAACCGCACTAAATGTCCAGCCCACCATCGTGGACTCGGCGAAATCCCTTGGCATCACACTTGACTCCAATCTCGACATGCAGCAGCATATTAGCAATGGTTATTTTTATTTAACAAAGGTCCTAGGTTAAAGGAATGACAAAAGAATTAAATTACACAGGCTCGAGATAAAGGCTGTGTTTTTCCTTCTTCAGAGTCCAGCCGGACCAAGAAGCGTTTATTTTGGAAAACAATTTTGTAAGCATAGATAGAATTTAGGCGAGAACAGGTCGCACATGAATAACTGGGCACAAGCCTGTACCTGGTCAGAAGAAGACAATACAGGGGAAAAGGAAAAAGAATTAACAGGCAAACAAGGAGAAAAGGGTGGCTTATAACACAATGCAAACAGTTTTTGAATAAGCACAAACCCACAGTGACTACCGTAAAAATTGCAAATCATAACACGAGCAGTACTGTAAAACAGTCGACGAACGTTTCGATCCCTATCTCCAAAAATATAGTGGGATCATCTTCAGGACTAAAGTGTGCTTTGCCTGATTGGTTGAGTGAGCCTGTAGGGTTTAAACAGGGAGGAAAAAGAAAGGGAAATGAAAATTCTAACAACAATTTTTAACTAGTCAGTCGCCTCTTTTTTCATGCAAGGTGCAACACGTGCACATGCAGTTGGTTAAACCAAAGGGCACAGATGGCTATGTGCTCGTATTTGGAGTGTGGGTGACCGAGTAGGACATACCGCTTTCGTTCATTGAGAAGTGCTCATGGACGTGATATCCGGCGTTGGTGCGAAAAAATGACAGAGTGGGGGAGTGTAGGCCAGGAGTTCGACAAGGGTTGTGAATTAATCTAAAATTAGAAAATCATGGTTACCACGGGCGAGGCACAGTGGGCTGGACGTGGCTTGAAACACTTCAGTTGGCACTCAGGTTCCGAAGTAACCAATGCCTATAAAAAAGTGATTTAGTCATTGTGATCGTGGGCGGTCGGCGGACTGGTAAAGCAGGCGCGGAGGCCGGATATAGTGGGCGATAGTGATTTATTGAGGGTTTTTGTACAAGGTAATTCGGGGTCGGTATGAGGGTCCGGACCAACAACCAGTAGGGTGGATACGTCTTCTTCTCTGTGGTCCTGGCGGGATGGGGTCCAAGGATCGTCCTCGTTCTTTGGTGTAGCCGCCTTGCTGTGGTCGGAGAACACCTCGGAGGGCAAACAAGAGAAAAAGAGGGAGCCGTTAGCTGTGCTTGGACTCTTGTTTCGGTTCCTTCACCGTTAACCCGGGAGTGTGTGGAAATGAAGGGGAAGTGGGGGCGGTATAGGTAAGGAGGGGCTCAAGGGAAGGAAAGAAACAGAGTGTTCCGGGATGTGGGGGAGAGGGGTGCTCTATTATACAGTGGGCAGTGCGTATTTACAACCTAACTAGTGCTTACTGGTGACGTGCCTAGGATAGCGGGAACAATTTACACTGGGAGGGGTTTCTAACTATGTACACAGGCACAAGGGAGCAACTGGTACTCACGCGCTCCGCCGTAACTCTCCTCCGAGTTACGGCCGCTCTCCAGCCACCTCCGTGGGACTCCACCACTCTTCGGACCACTCCTCGCGTTCTCCGATCCCGTCTTCTCCGTCCGTCACCGGTCCAGCCGAAGTCTCCTGCCACAATCCTTCGACGCCGCTTGTGTCTTCCCTTCCGGCTTTTCTGTATCCGTCCGTCGGAGGAGAGGCGGGACTTCCGGGTTCTCGGGGTATTCCTTCCGGTCCTGCGGTGCGTCTGATTGGTTCCTGCAAGGGAGAGAGGGGCGGGATGCCTGTCGTCAGGGACGCTGTTGTTGGGGAGTCTACGTGTCTGCCTGAACGGGATATGGTGCGAGGTGGTAACGGAGGGGATATACCGTCTCGGATATGGCGATCTTGGGGTCCGAGATCACATTCCCTTCCCCTAGCTGTCTTTCTTGTACCCCTTTGGGACATAGGGTAACGAGAAAGGTAGTCCGCGTTACCTTGCTCCAAGCCCTTCCTGTGGACAGTGGCGAAGTGATATGGTTGGAGGGACAGGAACCAACGGAGGACTCTATCGTTGTGTCCCTTGTTCCGCGCCATCCACTCCAGGGGAGCATGGTCAGTGTAGATGGTGAATTGTCTCCCCTCCAGATAATAACGTAGGCTGTCTACCGCCCACTTTATGGCCAGGGCTTCCTTCTCCACCACGGCGTAGTTTTTCTCTCTTGGAAACAGTTTTCTGCTAAGAAAGAGTATAGGTCTCTCGTTTCCTTGGGGGTCTTTTTGAGACAGGACTGCCCCGAGTCCCTGTTCGGAGGCGTCCGTCTGTAAGATGAAAGGCTGTGTATAGTCCGGGCTAACTAACACGGGATGTGAGGTCAGCGCGTTCTTAAGGTCGGAGAAGGCTTTCATCAACTCAACCGTAGGGGATCTAAGGAGGGTGTCTGTTTTCATAGATTTTTTTAGGAGGTCTGTGAGGGGGGCCGCTCTTTGTGAAAAGTTGGGGACGAACCGTCGGTAGTACCCCAGGAGTCCCAGGAAAGCACGAAGGTCTCTTTTGCTCTGAGGGAAGGGGAGGGACTGTATGGCTTCGATTTTGTTCTCCTGTGGTCTGATCAAACCTTCTCCCAGGAGGTAGCCTAGGTACTTCACGGTCTGTGCCGCTAGGGTGGTTTTGGAGGGATTAATGGTAAAACCATAAGCCCCTAGGGAGGAGATGACCTGGTACAGATGTTCTAAATGCTGGGACCAGTTGTCACTGTAAATCACGATATCATCGAGATATGCCCCAGCATAGAGAGAGTGAGGTTGTAGGATTTTGTTCATGGCCCGTTGGAAAGTGGCTGGGGCGCCATGAAGTCCAAATGGAAGGACTAGGAATTGATACAACCCGTCAGGGGTGGAGAAGGCCGCCTTTTTTCTGTCTTCTTCCCGGAGGGGGATCTGCCAATACCCCTTACAGAGGTCTAGCGTGGAGATGTATTGGGCCTTCCCTATGCGTTCGACCATCTCATCAACGCGGGGTAAGGGGTATGTGTCAAAGGAGGATATTTTATTAACCCCCCGGAAATCAATACAAAACCGGACAGACCCGTCCGGTTTGGGTACGAGTACTATCGGGGAATTCCACTCGCTTACCGAGGGCTCGATGATACCCATCTTCAGCATTTGTTCCGTTTCGTGTCGTATCACTTCCCTGCGGGCCTCGGGGACTCTGTATGGCCTTTTTCGGATAACCTTCCCGGGGATGGTTTGTATCGCATGTTCAGTGATGGTGGTATGTCCCGGGGAGGAGGAGAACACCTGTCGTAAAGGGAAGAGGACTGTTTCGAGTTCCTGTCTCTGATGTGGGGTGATGTCGGGATCGATACAAGGGGTGAAGGAGAGGGGATCTGTGTTAGCCGACCCACTTAAGACGGGCCGAGGACCTTCCCATTTCTTTAAAAGATTGACATGATAGATTTGAGTGACTCCACGAACGGGATCGATGTCTAGCTCGTAAGTGACTGGGGTCACCTGACGTAATATGCTATATGGACCCTGCCACTGTCCCAGGAGTTTTTGATCGGAGGATGGAAGCATAAGTAACACCAGGTCTCCTACCAGGAAGGTTCTGGGTTTTGTGCCTTTATCGTATTGTCCTTTTTGCCTGTTCTGGGCGCTCTCTAGGTTCTGGCTTACTATATTTCTCATAAGGGCTAGGTGGGTTTTTAGGTTCTCCAGGTATTCCGGAAGGGGCCGGGTACGGTCGGGTTCTGCTTCCCATGCTTCTTGGGCCATATCAAGAAAAGTGCGAGGGGGTCGCCCATATAACAATTCATAGGGGGAATACCCGGTGCTGCTTTGGGTGGCACAACGGATAGCAAACAGGGCAAGGGGTAGCATATCTTCCCACCTCTTGGCTTCTAAGCCCAGCAATTTCTTAAGGGTCTGTTTGAGGGTGGCATTATACCGCTCGACTAAGCCGTCGGTTTACGGGTGGTATGCCGAGGTTCGAATTTGTTTGATCCCCAGGTTGGCACATACTTGTTTCATCAGAGAGGAGACAAAAGGAGTGCCCTGATCTGTTAGTATTTCCCGGGGAAAACCCACCCGAGTGAATACAGATATGAGGGCCTTCGCAATGTTCTGGGTGGTGGGTTGTCTCAGGGGCAGGGCTTCTGGGAAGCGGGTGGTATAGTCAACAATAACCAGGGCGTAACGACACCCGCTCCGGGACGGTAACAGGGGTCCGATTATGTCCATCCCAACTCTGCTGAATGGTATGTCAATGATGGGAAGGGGTTGCAGCGGGGCTCTAGGGGTTCGGTATCTACTATGCTTTTGGCAGACCGGACATTCTTTGCAAAACTTTTTAATATGTTGATATATTCCGGGCCAGTAGAACTTGTCCAGGATTGTTTGGCTGGTCTTTTCTTCTCCGAAATGTCCACCCAGGAGATGGCTATGTGCTAGGAAGAGCACTTTCTCCTGAAAGGGACCGGGGACTAGGAGTTGGGGTTTCTGTTGGACCCCCCCTTTCCGGTATAAAAGGCCATTTTTCTTAAAGAAGTAGGGACCTACGTTAAGGGGTCCTCTTGATCCACAGCCCTTCTCCAGGCTTCCTGTAACAGAGGGTCTTCCAGTTGGGCTGCCCGGAATTCACGGTCCGTTTGCCAGGGGTGTTCATCCGGAAGCACTGGGTAGGCGCCAGCATATTCCCTTTTCTCCTTTTTCTTCTGTGCTTTGGTTTTCGCTGATTTACGGTTCTGCATGGGGGAGGACAATCCTATTGGGAAGGGGGCTTCTTCCCACCAGTGTGTCAGGGATTCTGTGGTATCCTGCAGCATTCCGGGCAGTCCGGGGTAATCACTTCCTAGGATTGCTTGTTCTGGAAGGGCGGGGATTAGTCCCATTGTAAGAGCTGTGCCGGGATCCTTTTCATGTTGGACCATTACTTGGGCGGTGGGATAACTCTTTGTGTCTCCGTGCACGCATTGGATGGCAACCATGCCGGACGAAGGTTTAACCGGGTGCGATAGGTCTTGAGGTCTGAGGACGCTCTGTCGACACCCGGTATCCGTAAGAGCCATGAGGGTCTGTCCATCAAAGTTCACTGGACGTCGGAAAGGGGGAGGAGGGGCCCCCGGTACGGAGCACACATAGTTCCGTGCCAGACCCACTTCCATCGGCTCATCCTTGTGTGGGCAGTTCCTGGCAATGTGACCGAATCCGCCACAGCTATAGCATTGTGGTCCGGGATTAACAGGGCGATGTAGCACTGGGTGGGGAAAAAGAGGGGAGGATCTGGTCTCCTCGGGACAGGGGGACGTGTAGGTCGTAGTCCGGTAGGGGGATGAGGTTTGTGGGGGTGGTCGTCCTTTCCTCTCTGGAGCTCCTGTGCCCTGCTATAAGCGCTAGCGATTTCGATTGCTGTATTCAGCGTCAGGTGAGCATGCTGACGTACCCATCTTTGCGTGCCTGGGTGCAAAGATGATAGGAACTGTTCCAAGTAAATTTTTTCAAGGATATTCTCTTTAGTAGAGTTGTCGGGTTTCAGCCAGCGGTTGGCGAGGTCTTTGATTCGGAAGGAGAGGGCTCTGGGAGTCTCTTGTGGCCCTTCTTTTACTTGGCGGAGACGTACTCGGTAGGTTTCCTCATCTATACCCAACCGCTCAAGAATGCATTTCTTTACGTCGTCATATGGGGTGTTACCTTGAATATTAGCTTGCTGATAGGCCGCCTGTAGATCCCCCGTTAGCAGGGGGCCTAAATAATGGGCCCATCGGTCCACTGGCCATCCGGCGGCATGGGCCAGCCGTTCAAAGTTGGTAAAGAAAAAGTCAGGGTCCTCCCCCGGTACGTATTTCTGCAGTACTACTGACGGGAGAGAGGACATCGGGCGTGGTTGACCCAGGACATCAGTCAGTTTCCCCATAGCCTGATCGTGGGAGGTTCCCTGTCCCTTTAAGACATCATGGAGCTGTCCTCGATCGTCCTCGGCAGTTTTGAGGAACTGCTCCATCAACTTTCCCAGTTGTTCTTGGGATTCCGCCATCCTTTTCATCACGGCCTCCATTCCTCCAGGGAATCCCACTTCTGACACCAGATGTGATCGTGGGCGGTCGGCGGACTGGTAAAGCAGGCGCGGAGGCCGGATATAGTGGGCGATAGTGATTTATTGAGGGTTTTTGTACAAGGTAATTCGGGGTCGGTATGAGGGTCCGGACCAACAACCAGTAGGGTGGATACGTCTTCTTCTCTGTGGTCCTGGCGGGATGGGGTCCAAGGATCGTCCTCGTTCTTTGGTGTAGCCGCCTTGCTGTGGTCGGAGAACACCTCGGAGGGCAAACAAGAGAAAAAGAGGGAGCCGTTAGCTGTGCTTGGACTCTTGTTTCGGTTCCTTCACCGTTAACCCGGGAGTGTGTGGAAATGAAGGGGAAGTGGGGGCGGTATAGGTAAGGAGGGGCTCAAGGGAAGGAAAGAAACAGAGTGTTCCGGGAGGTGGGGGAGAGGGGTGCTCTATTATACAGTGGGCAGTGAGTATTTACAACCTAACTAGTGCTTACTGGTGACGTGCCTAGGATAGCGGGAACAATTTACACTGGGAGGGGTTTCTAACTATGTACACAGGCACAAGGGAGCAACTGGTACTCACGCGCTCCGCCGTAACTCTCCTCCGAGTTACGGCCGCTCTCCAGCCACCTCCGTGGGACTCCACCACTCTTCGGACCACTCCTCGCGTTCTCCGATCCCGTCTTCTCCGTCCG
The DNA here is from genome assembly GCF_964263255.1 of Lissotriton vulgaris. Lineage (NCBI taxonomy): Eukaryota > Metazoa > Chordata > Amphibia > Caudata > Salamandridae > Lissotriton > Lissotriton vulgaris. Next base: position 293,080,085 of record NC_141686.1, on the reverse strand, counting down.
TCACCGGTCCAGCCGAAGTCTCCTGCCACAATCCTTCGACGCCGCTTGTGTCTTCCCTTCCGGCTTTTCTGTATCCGTCCGTCGGAGGAGAGGCGGGGCTTCCGGGTTCTCGGGGTATTCCTTCCGGTCCTGCGGTGCGTCTGATTGGTTCCTGCAAGGGAGAGAGGGGTGGGATGCCTGTCGTCAGGGACGCTGTTGTTGGGGAGTCTACGTGTCTGCCTGAACGGGATATGGTGCGAGGTGGTAACGGAGGGGATATACCGTCTCGGATATGGCGATCTTGGGGTCCGAGATCACAGTCATACACTTGGCGAATGACAGGTTTGAGTCAATAAGGTAGAAGTAGGGTTACCGGGGTTACCGTTTCCGCCTTGCATTTGGCGCGCGGCGTTTCAGGAAGGATAACAGTATTTACCCAGTCTGGTCGGTTCGATTTAGGCCTGAAAAAGAGTGGTAGGTCGGAGATTAGGACCTGTGAGGTGAGGCCAGTGTGGCAGGTATAAGTGCAGTGGAGGAATAGAATATTACCGTTACTGCCTAGCGTCTCTAGCGTAGGCTCGGCGGGAAACTTCGATAAAATTATAACCTGTGAATAAAAAGGGGGGGTTTTTAGGAAGTGCATACGGGTGAAGGTAAGGGCGGCGGGTGTAGGCAGGTAATTACCGTGAGTTACTGATTATTATCTCCGCAGGGCGCTCAATGGCGTAGGCCTTTTCCGTGCGAGCCTGCAAGGAAGAATATGGAAGGCACACATAAGATATATTAGACTGGACCCGTCCCTAGTGCGAGTCAGGGAGGTGTGTCAAGTCAAGGCTTACCGTAATATGCTCGTAGTGGGGCCGAAATGGGGTCCCGTCTGGAGGCTCAATGGCCTGGTGTTGAGTGTCTGCATGCTGCCGCGCCTAATATAGTCCGTGATTGTGGTGATGGAAAGTGAGAGCGGACTTATCCGGAGTGACAGTGATTCCGATAATGGGCGCCATCTTAGAGTGGTTGAGTGAACCAAACGGTGATTTAGGGGGTTAGAAGGGAGTGCATCTAAGATATATGGGCTCTTGTCAAAGTGCGGTTCTCTGAATCACAGGGTCACACGCTAATTAAAACCAACTAACATTTGAGAAAATTACAATTGAATTACAGACGATTGTATAAGCTCATGCAGGAGGACAACAACTTATATTAAACTGGTCCAATCCTCTGTTCTGTTTAGGCCATCCTGGATAGAGTTGAACTGTATGATTGATTTCAGTTCTTCTTTGTTCAGTAACTGTCCCATGTTACCACCTCTCGGTGGGAGTCTCAGTACTTTCAGGACAGTCCATTTCAAATCGCTGTCAGAATGTTTTTGGGCTGCAAAATGTTCCACCGGAGGTGCATTTGGAGTCCCGCACCGAATGCGACTTCTGTGTTGCCCAATACGGATTTTTACCTTCTGGCTAGTTTGTCCAATGTAAACTTTTTGGCATGGGCATAGGACTAAATAGATGACATTGCAGGTGTTGCAGTTGGAGAAGGAACAACATTGTATTGTAACATTGTTAAAGGTGAAACTTTTTCCTTCTATGGTGCTATCACAATTATTGCACCCGCCACATTTAGCATGCCCAACAATGGGGGACAGACCCCATACATTATCAAGTGTAGCCGGAGGTAAAGAAGTGGGCAAAGCAGCCCTCACAAGATGGTCTCTGAGGTTTTTACTTTTTTTGAAAGCAAAAACTGTTTTTTCAATGGGGAGAACACCTGTGTTTAGTATTGGCCAGTGTTTAAGAATGGTCTTTCTCAACTGATTGGAAATTGGTGAGAAAGTCGAGACACAAGCAATGCGCTTAGAGTCAGTCTTTTCTTTTGGTACTAGTAGGGCTTCCCTAGGGCAGTACCAAGCACGCTTGGTAGCGTTTTTGACTAGTTTTTTTGGGTAGCCCCTTTCCTTGAGTTTGGATGCTAAAGTAGCAGCTTCTCGGAAGTAGTCATCTTTACAAGAGCAGTTCCGCCTGATTCGCAGGAATTGCGAGTAGGGGAGTGAATCGCGCAGTGCTCTTGGATGATTGCTATTGTAAGCCAGAAGGGTGTTTTTCTCAGTTGGCTTACGATAGAGGCGTGTCAGTAGGGAGCCTTCACTGTGGTAAATGGTAAGATCCAAAAAGGAGATAAAGTCATTACTGGTGGAAATGGTGAAAGTGAGCCCTAGGCAGTTATTATTCAGCCAGTGTAAGAATTGGCGCAGGCAATCGTCGCTTCCATTCCAAATGATGAAAATATCATCGATATACCTGCGCCAAAACTTTATCCCTGAAAGGAAAGGATTGGTGGGATTGATGATCACATTGGTCTCTATCTCATCCATGAAGAGTATCGCCAGATTAGGGGCAAAAATAGCGCCCATGGCGGTCCCCTTTATTTGTTCATAGAAATTGCCATCAAAGAGGAAAAAGTTTTTTGTGAGGCATATTTCTAGGAGCTGGATGATAAACATGCTCGGTACAGCGTGGGGACGTGGTCGTGAGTCCAAAATCTTTTTGATCACTAAGAGTGCTGTAGTTTGCGGGATGTTAGTATAAAGGGACTCGATGTCCATAGTGACCAGAGTTTCAATCATTGGATTGTACGGGTGGTTTTCGATCATGTTGATCATGTGCATAGAGTCCTTTATGTAGCATTGTGTTGACGGGACAAACTCTTTGATAAAGAAGTCTACATACGATCCCAATGGTTCTAAGATGGAACCGCAGGCTGAAACAATTGGACGGCCTGGGGGATTTTTCTCATCTTTGTGCACTTTGGGCAGCGTGTATATCACCGGGATTCTGGGCATTTTGACATTTAAGAAATTGTACTCTTTTTTCGATAGAAATCCTGCTTCAAGACCTTCTTTTGTTATTTTTTGTATTAGGCTCTGTATCTCTTTAGTTGGATTATGACTCAGTCTTTTGTAGTGCTCTTTATTCTCCAATTGCCGCAATATTTCTGAAATATATGCTGTTTTCTCTTGTAGGACGATTCCCCCGCCTTTATCGGCGCTCTTAATTATGAGATTATCATTGGCTTTGAGTTGCGTGATGGCATTTTTCTCTTCCCTAGAAATGTTATAGGGAATGAACTTTTTCTTATTTTGGAGGTTCTGCAGTTCCTTCAAAATAACCTTCTCAAATGTAACCACTTCAGTGGGAATCATACTGGCAGAAGGAGAAAAGATGGAGGTGGTCGAAAGGGGGTATTATTTGTCCTTTTTGGTGTGGGATGTAACTGAAAGAAAGCCTGTAGGCGTATACGTCTAAAGAATCTCATTAGTTCAGTTTGTAAATCCATATAGTTCGGTGGAATTGTGGGTACAAATGATAGGCCTTTGATGAGTAGTGACAACTCATCTTGTGCAAGTGTGTGTTTGGAGAGGTTAAATATTGGGATGCTGCCAATTCGGTCTGAGGGTGTAGAGACTACATTTACCACTGGTAATAATTGTTGCGAGTTCTGCGCTCGCCGGGTGGGTTTTGCCATTGTTGTGGTTTTTTGACCTTTCCGCGTTGCGGTGGGTCCTGGGCACCTCTGGCTAAAAAAGAGTTCTGGTGTAGTCCGCCTCTCCTTGCACCGCTACCACCTTCACCGGGATCAGAGCTATCCGAAGATTTGGCAGAAGTGTCTGAGAATCCCACTAGGTTCTGGCGTCTGTTGTAGCGGCCCCAAGGGCGGCTGTTTGGAAAGCGAGGATAAGTTTTATTAATATAGAAATCCTTCTGCAGGTAAGGATAGGTGTTTTCTATATTATATAGTTTCACGTCTTTTTTTATTTTGTTGGATTTTTTGTTTTGTTCAATCCTGTGGAATTCAGCCACAGTTTTGTCAATTTGTTCCAATAGTTTTTTTGCGTCTGCACTGGGGTCGGAATCCGTTATTTGTTTTAGAAGATCTGCAATCTCTACTTCCAAAGATTTAAGAGTCTCACTCGCGATATCGATGCCCAGGGCTAGCCAGTGGCGTGAGCAAGTGGTGCCTATAAAGCTAAAGTTTTGAATATATTTGGGATTGTCGGTGAAAATTCCCGGGATGTTTCGAACCTGTAAACCTAATGGAATTACGTTGGCCTTTAGATAATCTGTTAACATTAAGATCATGAGTTCTAATTGGACTTGCTTCTTTTTCAGTTTTTCTAATTGGTCTGGAATAGAGTCATTTACTGAGATTGGAGCCTCTGGTGTCTCTGATAGTAAAGAGGGGCGTGAGCATAGTTGTTTCAGATAATCGTCTGTGTAGAGAGGTGTATTAACTGACATGTTTAGGGGACAAGTGTAAGGAGACACAATGTGGGGATTAGAAAGGACGAGGTGTCAGGACTGGCCCGCCCCCGAGGAGAGGTGGGCAAGGGAATAGAAAACCCTTGCAATCTAGTGATTGCGCTAAGTGTAGGTATCGGTATACAAGGGAACCCGTAAAATTGGCCGCGGACCACGGGTAGAACTGGTTATTTTTATTTAACAAAGGTCCTAGGTTAAAGGAATGACAAAAGAATTAAATTACACAGGCTCGAGATAAAGGCTGTGTTTTTCCTTCTTCAGAGTCCAGCCGGACCAAGAAGCGTTTATTTTGGAAAACAATTTTGAAAGCATAGATAGAATTTAGGCGGGAACAGGTCGCACATGAATAACTGGGCACAAGCCTGTACCTGGTCAGAAGAAGACAATACAGGGGAAAAGGAAAAAGAATTAACAGGCAAACAAGGAGAAAAGGGTGGCTTATAACACAATGCAAACAGTTTTTGTATAAGCACAAACCCACAGTGACTACCGTAAAAATTGCAAATCATAACACGAGCAGTACTGTAAAACAGTCGACAAACGTTTCGATCCCTATCTCCAAAAATATAGTGGGATCATCTTCAGGACTAAAGTGAGCTTTGCCTGATTGGTTGAGTGAGCCTGTAGGGTTTAAACAGGGAGGAAAAAGAAAGGGAAATGAAAATTCTAACAACAATTTTTAACTAGTCAGTCGCCTCTTTTTTCATGCAAGGTGCAACACGTGCACATGCAGTTGGTTAAACCAAAGGGCACGGATGGCTATGTGCTCGTATTTGGAGTGTGGGTGACCGAGTAGGACATACCGCTTTCGTTCATTGAGAAGTGCTCATGGACGTGATATCCGGCGTTGGTGCGAAAAAATGACAGAGTGGGGGAGTGTAGGCCAGGAGTTCGACAAGGGTTGTGAATTAATCTAAAATTAGAAAATCATGGTTACCACGGGCGAGGCACAGTGGGCTGGACGTGGCTTGAAACACTTCAGTCGGCACTCAGGTTCCGAAGTAACCAATGCCTATAAAAAAGTGATTTAGTCATACACTTGGCGAATGACAGGTTTGAGTCAATAAGGTAGAAGTAGGGTTACCGGGGTTACCGTTTCCGCCTTGCATTTGGCGCGCGGCGTTTCAGGAAGGATAACAGTATTTACCCAGTCTGGTCGGTTCGATTTAGGCCTGAAAAAGAGTGGTAGGTCGGAGATTAGGACCTGTGAGGTGAGGCCGGTGTGGCAGGTATAAGTGCAGTGGAGGAATAGAATATTACCGTTACTGCCTAGCGTCTCTAGCGTACGCTCGGCGGGAAACTTCGATAAAATTATAACCTGTGAATAAAAAGGGGGGGTTTTTAGGAAGTGCATACGGGTGAAGGTAAGGGCGGCGGGTGTAGGCAGGTAATTACCGTGAGTTACTGATTATTATCTCCGCAGGGCGCTCAATGGCGTAGGCCTTTTCCGTGCGAGCCTGCAAGGAAGAATATGGAAGGCACACATAAGATATATTGGACTGGACCCGTCCCTAGTGCGAGTCAGGGAGGTGTGTCAAGTCAAGGCTTACCGTAATGTGCTCGTAGTGGGGCCGAAATGGGGTCCCGTCTGGAGGCTCAATGGCCTGGTGTTGAGTGTCTGCATGCTGCCGCGCCTAATATAGTCCGTGATTGTGGTGATGGAAAGTGAGAGCGGACTTATCCGGAGTGACAGTGATTCCGATAATGGGCGCCATCTTAGAGTGGTTGAGTGAACCAAACGGTGATTTAGGGGGTTAGAAGGGAGTGCATCTAAGATATATGGGCTCTTGTCAAAGTGCGGTTCTCTGAATCACAGGGTCACACGCTAATTAAAACCAACTAACATTTGAGAAAATTACAATTAAATTACAGACGATTGTATAAGCTCATGCAGGAGGACAACAACTTATATTAAACTGGTCCAATCCTCTGTTCTGTTTAGGCCATCCTGGATAGAGTTGAACTGTATGATTGATTTCAGTTCTTCTTTGTTCAGTAACTGTCCCATGTTACCACCTCTCGGTGGGAGTCTCAGTACTTTCAGGACAGTCCATTTCAAATCGCTGTCAGAATGTTTTTGGGCTGCAAAATGTTCCACCAGAGGTGCATTTGGAGTCCCGCACCGAATGCGACTTATGGGTTGCCCAATACGGATTTTTACCTTTTGGCTAGTTTGTCCAATGTAAACTTTTTGGCATGGGCATAGGACTAAATAGATGACATTGCAGGTGTTGCAGTTGGAGAAGGAACGACATTGTATTGTAACATTGTTAAAGGTGAAACGTTTTCCTTCTATGGTGCTATCACAATTATTGCACCCGCCACATTTAGCATGCCCAACAATGGGGGACAGACCCCATACATTATCAAGTGTAGCCGGAGGTAAAGAAGTGGGCAAAGCAGCCCTCACAAGATGGTCTCTGAGGTTTTTACTTTTTTTGAAAGCAAATACTGGTTTTTCAATGGAGAGAACACCTGTGTTTAGTATTGGCCAGTGTTTAAGAATGGTCTTTCTCAACTGATTGGAAATTGGTGAGAAAGTCGACACACAAGCAATGCGCTTAGAGTCAGTCTTTTCTTTTGGTACTAGTAGGGCTTCCCTAGGGCAGTACCAAGCACGCTTGGTAGCGTTTTTGACTAGTTTTTTTGGGTAGCCCCTTTCCTTGAGTTTGGATGCTAAAGTAGCAGCTTCTCGGAAGTAGTCATCTTTACAAGAGCAGTTCTGCCTGATTCGCAGGAATTGCGAGTAGGGGAGTGAATCGCGCAGTGCTCTTGGATGATTGCCATTGTAAGCCAGAAGGGTGTTTTTCTCAGTTGGCTTACGATAGAGGCGTGTCAGTAGGGAGCCTTCACTGTGGTAAATGGTAAGATCCAAAAAGGAGATAAAGTCATTACTGGTGGAAATGGTGAAAGTGAGCCCTAGGCAGTTATTATTCAGCCAGTGTAAGAATTGGCGCAGGCAATCGTCGCTTCCATTCCAAACGATGAAAATATCATCGATATACCTGCGCCAAAACTTTATCCCTGAAAGGAAAGGATTGGTGGGATTGATGATCACATTGGTCTCTATCTCATCCATGAAGAGTATCTCCAGATTAGGGGCAAAAATAGCGCCCATGGCGGTCCCCTTAATTTGTTCATAGAAATTGCCATCAAAGAGGAAAAAGTTTTTTGTGAGGCATTTTTCTAGGAGCTGGATGATAAACATGCTCGGTACAGCGTGGGGACGTGGTCGTGAGTCCAGAATCTTTTTGATCACTAAGAGTGCTGTAGTTTGCGGGATGTTAGTATAAAGGGACTCGATGTCCATAGTGACCAGAGTTTCAATCATTGGATTGTACGGGTGGTTTTCGATCATGTTGATCATGTGCATAGAGTCCTTTATGTAGCATTGTGTTGACGGGACAAACTCTTTGATAAAGAAGTCTACATACGATCCCAATGGTTCTAAGATGGAACCGCAGGCTGAGACAATTGGACGGCCTGGGGGATTTTTCTCATCTTTGTGCACTTTGGGCAGTGTGTATATCACCGGGATTCTGGGCATTTTGACATTTAAGAAATTGTACTCTTTTTTCGATAGAAATCCTGCTTCAAGACCTTCTTTTGTTATTTTTTGTATTAGGCTCTGTATCTCTTTAGTTGGATTATGACTCAGTCTTTTGTAGTGCTCTTTATTCTCCAATTGCCGCATTATTTCTGAAATATATGCTGTTTTCTCTTGTAGGACGATTCCCCCGCCTTTATCGGCGCTCTTAATTATGAGATTATCATTGGCTTTGAGTTGCGTGATGGCATTTTTCTCTTCCCTAGAAATGTTATAGGGAATGAACTTTTTCTTATTTTGGAGGTTCTGCAGTTCCTTCAAAATAACCTTCTCAAATGTAACAACTTCAGTGGGAATCATACTGGCAGAAGGAGAAAAGATGGAAGGTGGTCGAAAGGGGGTATTATTTGTCCTTTCTGGTGTGGGATGTAACTGAAAGAAAGCCTGTAGGCGTATACGTCTAAAGAATCTCATTAGTTCAGTTTGTAAATCCATATAGTTCGGTGGAATTGTGGGTACAAATGATAGGCCTTTCATGAGTAGTGACAACTCATCTTGTGCAAGTGTGTGTTTGGAGAGGTTAAATATTGGGATGCTGCCAATTCGGTCTGAGGGTGTAGAGACTACATTTACCACTGGTAATAATTGTTGCGAGTTCTGCGCTCGCCGGGTGGGTTTTGCCATCGTTGTGGTTTTTTTACCTTTCCGCGTTGCGGTGGGTCCTGGGCACCTCTGGCTAAAAAAGTGTTCTGGTGTAGTCCGCCTCTCCTTGCACCGCTACCACCTTCACCGGGATCAGAGCTATCCGAAGATTCGGCAGAAGTGTCTGAGAATCCCACTAGTGAGATTCTTTAGACGTATACGCCTACAGGCTTTCTTTCAGTTACATCCCACACCAGAAAGGACAAATAATACCCCGTTTCGACCACCTTCCATCTTTTCTCCTTCTGCCAGTATGATTCCCACTGAAGTGGTTACATTTGAGAAGGTTATTTTGAAGGAACTGCAGAACCTCCAGAATAAGAAAAAGTTCATTCCCTATAACATTTCTAGGGAAGAGAAAAATGCCATCACGCAACTCAAAGCCAATGATAATCTCATAATTAAGAGCGCCGATAAAGGCGGGGGAATCGTCCTACAAGAGAAAACAGCATATATTTCAGAAATAATGCGGCAATTGGAGAATAAAGAGCACTACAAAAGACTGAGTCATAATCCAACTAAAGAGATACAGAGCCTAATACAAAAAATAACAAAAGAAGGTCTTGAAGCAGGATTTCTATCGAAAAAAGAGTACAATTTCTTAAATGTCAAAATGCCCAGAATCCCGGTGATATACACGCTGCCCAAAGTGCACAAAGATGAGAAAAATCCCCCAGGCCGTCCAATTGTTTCAGCCTGTGGTTCCATCTTAGAACCATTGGGATCGTATGTAGACTTCTTTATCAAAGAGTTTGTCCCGTCAACACAATGCTACATAAAGGACTCTATGCACATGATCAACATGATCGAAAACCACCCGTACAATCCAATGATTGAAACTCTGGTCACTATGGACATCGAGTCCCTTTATACTAACATCCCGCAAACTACAGCACTCTTAGTGATCAAAAAGATTCTGGACTCACGACCACGTCCCCACGCTGTACCGAGCATGTTTATCACCCAGCTCCTAGAAATATGCCTCACAAAAAACTTTTTCCTCTTTGATGGCAATTTCTATGAACAAATTAAGGGGACCGCCATGGGCGCTATTTTTGCCCCTAATCTGGCGATACTCTTCATGGATGAGATAGAGACCAATGTGATCATCAATCCCCCCAAACCTTTCCTTTCAGGGATAAAGTTTTGGCGCAGCTATATCGATGATATTTTCATCATTTGGAATGGAAGCGACGATTGCCTGCGCCAATTCTTACACTGGCTGAATAATAACTGCCTAGGGCTCACTTTCACCATTTCCACCAGTACTGACTTTATCCCCTTTTTGGATCTTACCATTTACCACAGTGAAGGCTCCCTACTGACACGCCTCTATCGTAAGCCAACTGAGAAAAACACCCTTCTGGCTTACAATAGCAATCATCCAAGAGCACTGTGCGATTCACTCCCCTACTCGCAATTCCTGCGAATCAGGCGGAACTGCTCTTGTAAAGATGACTACTTCCGAGAAGCTGCTACTTTAGCATCCAAACTCAAGGAAAGGGGCTACCCAAAAAAACTAGTCAAAAACGCTACCAAGCGTGCTCGGTACTGCCCTAGGGAAGCCCTACTAGTACCAAAAGAAAAGACTGACTCTAAGCGCATTGCTTGTGTCTCGACTTTCTCACCAATTTCCAATCAGTTGAGAAAGACCATTCTTAAACACTGGCCAATACTAAACACAGGTGTTCTCTCCATTGAAAAACAATCAATCAATCAATCAATGACATTTATAGAGCGCGCTACATCCCCGTAGGGTCTCAAGTATTTGCTTTCAAAAAAAGTAAAAACCTCAGAGACCATCTTGTGAGGGCTGCTTTGCCCACTTCTTTACCTCCGGCTACACTTGATAATGTATGGGGTCTGTCCCCCATTGTTGGGCATGCTAAATGTGGCGGGTGCAATAATTGTGATAGCACCATAGAAGGAAAAAGTTTCACCTTTAACAATGTTACAATACAATGTCGTTCCTTCTCCAACTGCAACACCTGCAATGTCATCTATTTAGTCCTATGCCCATGCTTACATTGGACAAACTAGACAGAAGGTAAAAATCCGTATTGGGCAACACAGAAGTCGCATTTGGTGCGGGACTGCAAATGCACCCCTGGTGGAACATTTTGTAGCCCAAAAACATTCTGACAGCGATTTGAAATGGACTGTCCTGAAAGTACTGAGACTCCCACCGAGAGGTGGTAACATGGGACAGTTACTGAACAAAGAAGAACTGAAATCAATCATACAGTTCAACTCTATCCAGGATGGCCTAAACAGAACAGAGGATTGGACCAGTTTAATATAAGTTGTTGTCCTCCTGCATGAGCTTATACAATCGTCTGTAATTCAATTGTAATTTTCTCAAATGTTAGTTGGTTTTAATTAGCGTGTGACCCTGTGATTCAGAGAACCGCAATTTGACAAGAGACCATATATCTTAGATGCACTCCCTTCTAACCCCCTAAATCACCGTTTGGTTCACTCAACCACTCTAAGATGGCGCCCATTATCGGAATCACTGTCACTCCGGATAAGTGCGCTCTCACTTTCCATCACCACAATCACGGACTATATTAGGCGCGGCAGCATGCAGACACTCAACACCAGGCCATTGAGCCTCTAGACGGGACCCCATTTCGGCCCCACTACGAGCACATTACGGTAAGCCTTGACTTGACACACCTCCCTGACTTGCACTAGGGACGGGTCCAGTCCAATATATCTTATGTGTGCCTTCCATATTCTTCCTTGCAGGCTCGCACGGAAAATGCCTACGCCATTGAGCGCCCTGCGGAGATAATAATCAGTAACTCACGGTAATTACCTGCCTACACCCGCCGCCCTTACCTTCACCCGTATGCACTTCCTAAAAACCCCCCCTTTTTATTCACAGGTTATAATTTTATCGAAGTTTCCCACCGAGCCTACGCTAGAGACGCTAGGCAATAACGGTAATATTCTATTCCTCCACTGCACTTATACCTGCCACACCGGCCTCACCTCACAGGTCCTAATCTCCGACCTACCACTCTTTTTCAGGCCTAAATCGAACCGACCAGACTGGGTAAATACTGTTATCCTTCCTGAAACGCTGCGCGCCAAATGCAAGGCGGAAACGGTAACCCCGGTAACCCTACTTCTACCTTATTGACTCAAACCTGTCATTCACCAAGTGTATGACTAAATCACTTTTTTATAGGCATTGGTTACTTCGGAACCTGAGTGCCGACTGAAGTGTTTCAAGCCACGTCCAGCCCACTGTGCCTCGCCCGTGGTAACCATGATTTTCTAATTTTAGATTAATTCACAACCCTTGTCGAACTCCTGGCCTACACTCCCCCACTCTGTCATTTTTTCGCACCAACGCCGGATATCACGTCCATGAGCACTTCTCAATGAACGAAAGCGGTATGTCCTACTCGGTCACCCACACTCCAAATACGAGCACATAGCCATCCGTGCCCTTTGGTTTAACCAACTGCATGTGCACGTGTTGCACCTTGCATGAAAAAAGAGGCGACTGACTAGATAAAAATTGTTGTTAGAATTTTCATTTCCCTTTCTTTTTCCTCCCTGTTTAAACCCTACAGGTTCACTCAACCAATCAGGCAAAGCTCACTTTAGTCCTGAAGATGATCCCACTATATTTTTGGAGATAGGGATCGAAACGTTCGTCGACTGTTTTACAGTACTGCTCGTGTTATGATTTGCAATTTTTACGGTAGTCACTGTGGGTTTGTGCTTATTCAAAAACTGTTTGCATTGTGTTATAAGCCACCCTTTTCTCCTTGTTTGCCTGTTAATTCTTTTTCCTTTTCCCCTGTATTGTCTTCTTCTGACCAGGTACAGGCTTGTGCCCAGTTATTCATGTGCGACCTGTTCTCGCCTAAATTCTATCTATGCTTACAAAATTGTTTTCCAAAATAAACGCTTCTTGGTCCGGCTGGACTCTGAAGAAGGAAAAACACAGCCTTTATCTCGAGCCTGTGTAATTTAATTCTTTTGTCATTCCTTTAACCTAGGACCTTTGTTAAATAAAAATAACCAGTTCTACCCGTGGTCCGAGGCCAATTTTACGGGTTCCCTTGTATACCGATACCTACCTGCAGCATATTAGCAAAGCAACCAAGGGAGCCAACTTCCAAATCAACACGCTGAGAAAACTCAAACCCTTCCTGCCACCTAAGGACTTCCGAACTGTTGTACAAGCCCTAGTCATTCCTCGCATAGACTACGGAATTGTGGCTCTCAGCGGGCTCCCCCTTACAACAACGGCGCCCCTACGCGCCTCCTTGAACGCGGCCGCGAGACTCATCACTAGTTCTAGAAAACACTCACACATATCCCCTGACTTAAAAGCCCTGAACTGGCTGCCTTTTGAAGCTACAGTCCAGCTGAAAATTGCCTGTATGACACACTCGGCCGTACACCACAAGTCACCCAACTACCTCACTCACAAGCTGACTATATCAGGAGGCTCAAGGTCCAACAGAAGCACAAAGAATCTCCTCCTGAAACCTCGTAGATTCCGGAAGGAAAAAATATACAAACGCTCCTTCTCAGGAATGGCACCCAGGATCTGGAATGCGCTCCCGCCAGAAACTAGGCTTATCCCCTCCTCTGTACTCTTCAAGAAAGAGGTAAAAGCCATCCTTATGGCTAAGTTCACCTGAACCCTACTGTTACTGGAACAATCACAGTACATGGCTCCTATTTCATCGGCTACCCGAATGCTTATCTATGTTTTGACTCTTTTATGACTGCTACTGGACCAAAATCTTTGCACGGATGCTTTATTATTTGGTTTTCAGATTGTTTATTAGGTCTGTACACTATGATCTGAGTGACTTACTAACTGCAATCCACTCACTATTACCTACTATTCAGTTTTCAACAGCGTGTTTACTCTCCCTCTGGGGTGCTATAATCTTATTCGAGTCGACATTGCATGGCTTCAATATTATTACCTCTTGATTGTTATTAGTGTGCATACTCTTGTGCGATTATTACCCTATTGGCAACTCACTCCCTACCGATTAGTATACTGTTTTCAACAGTTTGTTTATCCTACCTACTGTTTCTGTAAAGCGCTCTGATATCTGCAAAGATCTTGTTCGCGCTATATAAAACTTTAAAAATAAAATAAATAAATAAATAAATAAACAGACTTTCTGTAACCTATATTGTAAACCTACTCAGAATGCTACAACTCACAACAAAAAACAGCTGATTATTTATCACATCAGTGAAACATAATGCATTCACCAATGCTTGTTTCCATTTCTTTCCCCTTTGCTTGTTATGGTCTTTCTTGCTCCCTGGAACTCTCCGATGAGGCTGGTCCCCAAAAATGCGCGCCGGTGGGCCCCACCAGCAACCACCAGCTCAAATAAGTACTGACCATACCATACTATGAAATGACAGGCCATAACATACCACAATGACAGGCCATTCCGTACCATAATATAAAACAGGTTTTACCATAATATTCTATACAATAACAGGCCATACCATACCATAATGTACATCAGGTTTTACCATAATAGTCTATACAATCACAGTCCATAACATACCATAAAATGACAGTCCATACCATACAATATAACTAAGAAAATGAACAAAGCATATATATGTCCCATAGGTGAAACCTGTTGCCTTTGCCAATGCTTGTTCTTTCTCGCCTCCCACTCCAGCTTCTTTTCCCGGTTCCCTGCCCCCCTTTAATTCTATCCAACCTCTCCTCTTCCCCTCTCTTCCTCCATTTCTCTTGTACTAGTTTCTGCCTCGGCCCACCCCACCCCCCTTTTCCTGGCTCGTGCCCCCTCCCCCTCCTTGCCCCTTAGCCTCTGCCCCCGCTGAGGACCTGGCGGTCTGCGTGTGCATCCCCCGTGCTGCCACCTCCCCGGGTCACCAGAGGTGAAGGGCTCAGCTCTGCCCTCACCCCAGCCGTGTAAGGCGAGACAGGCTGAACTCAGCACAGGCCTCAGGCACTTCCTCCCTCATATATCCGAAAACCTGCACATCGTAAATCCACGAAATAAAAAGAAAATCCGGAAAGCTCAGCCCTTAAATCACTCACTGAGAGAGCCAAGAACAAGACAGGCCGGGCACGCACACAACACTACTGCGACAAACACCTAACTCTAACCATGCACGCACATGGGCAATGTCACAAACACCTAACTCCAGCCTTGCACACACCAGCAATGTCACAAACACCCTCACTCCAGCCGTGCACACACACCAGCAATGTCACAAACACCTAACTCCAGCCGTGCACACACACCAGCAATGTCACAAACACTCTCACTCCAGCCGTGCAAGCACATCAGCAATGTCAAACACCCCCACTCCAGCCGTGCACACACACCAGCAATGTCACAAACACCTAACTCCAGCCGTGCACACACACCAGCAATGTCACAAACACCCTCACTCCAGCCGTGCACACACACCAGCAATGTCACAAACACCTAACTCCGGCCGTGCACACACACCAGCAATGTCACAAACACCCTCACTCCAGCCGTGCAAGCACACCAGCAATGTGACAAACACCTAACTCCAGCCGTGCACATACACCAGCAATGTGACAAACACCTAACTCCAGCCGTGCACACACACCAGCAATGTGACAAACACCTAACTCCAGCCGTGCAAGCAAACAACACCAATGTGACAAACACCTAACTCCAGCCGTGCACACACACCAGCAATGTGACAAACCCCTAACTCCAGCCGTGCAAGCACACACCAGCAATGTGACAAACACCTAACTCCAGCCGTGCACACACACCAGCAATGTGACAAACACCTAACTCCAGCCGTGCAAGCAAACAACACCAATGTGACAAACACCTAACTCCAGCCGTGCACACACAACACTACTGCGACAAACACCTAACTCTAACCATGCACACACATGGGCAATGTCACAAACATCTAACTCCAGCCGTGCACACACAACAGCAATGTGACAAACACCTAACTCCAGCCGTGCAAGCAAACAACACCAATGTGACAAACACCTAACTCCAGCCGTGCACACACAACACTACTGCGACAAACACCTAACTCTAGCCATGCACACACATGGGCAATGTGACAAACACCTAACTCCAGCCGTGCACACACACCAGCAATGTGACAAACACCTAACTCCAGCCGTGCAAGCAAACAACACCAATGTGACAAACACCTAACTCCAGCCGTGCACACACACCAGCAATGTGACAAACCCCTAACTCCAGCCGTGCACACACACCAGCAATGTGACAAACACCTAACTCCAGCCGTGCAAGCAAACAACACCAATGTGACAAACACCTAACTCCAGCCGTGCACACACAACACTACTGCGACAAACACCTAACTCTAGCCATGCACACACATGGGCAATGTCACAAACATCTAACTCCAGCCGTGCACACACACGAGCAATGTCACAAACACCCTCACTTCAGCCGTGGAAGCCCACCAGCAATGTGACAAACACCTAACTCCAGCCGTGCACACACCAGCAATGTCACAAACACCCTCACTCCAGCCGTGCAAGCACACAACACCAATGTGACAAACACCTAACTCCAGCCGTGCAAGCACACAACACCAATGTGACAAACACCTAACTCCAGCTGTGCAAGCAAACAACACCAATGTGACAAACACCTAACTCCAGCTGTGCAAGCAAACAACACCAATGTGACAAACACCTAACTCCAGCCGTGCAAGCAACCAACACCAATATGACAAACACCTAACTTCAGCCGTGCAAGCAAACAACACCAATATGACAAACACCTAACTCCAGCCGTGCAAGCAAACAACACCAATGTGACAAACACCCTAACTCCAGCCGTGCAAGCACCCCAGCAATGTGACAAACACCCTAACTCCAGCCGTGCAAGCACACAACACCAATGTGACAAAAATCCTAACTTCAGCCGTGCAAGCAAACAACACCAATGTGACAAACACCTAACTCCAGCTGTGCAAGCAAACAACACCAATGTGACAAACACCTAACTCCAGCCGTGCAAGTAAACAACACCACCAACGTGACAAACACCTAACTCCAGCCGTGCAAGCAAACAACACCAATATGACAAACACCTAACTCCAGCCGTGCAAGCAAACAGCACCAACGTGACAAACACCTAACTCCAGCCGTGCAAGCACACGCCACCAATGTGACAAACACCTAACTCCAGCCGTGCAAGCACACAACACCAATGTGACAAACACCTAACTTCAGCCGTGCAAGCAAACAACACCAACGTGACAAACACCTAACTCCAGCTGTTCAAGCAAACAAACCAACGTGACAAACACCTAACTCCAGCTGTGCAAGTAAACAACACCAATGTGACAAACACCTAACTTCAGCCGTGCAAGCAAACAACACCAACGTGACAAACACCTAACTCCAGCTGTTCAAGCAAACAACACCAACGTGACAAACACCTAACTCCAGCTGTGCAAGCACACACCACCAATGTGACTGATGGGGAAATACTGGCAACCTCCCAGGAGTATATGAATTAAACTCACCAGACATAGCAGGGTTGCTCAGAAACAGAGTGACATTTATTTAATGGTACCAAAAGTATGCATCATTGCTAATTAGCAAGGAAGTAGTCAGATCTGCTACTTTAGGGGCTCTCAGACCGCTTCTTCCCAGAGTGACACGTTTCTAGGTGCTATATACTGTATGCAATGCCTTGTCAGCGGAACTAGAATAAGGTACCAAGCCAAATATGGCTGACATGGATGTGCAATGTCTGCACCATGCACAACAGCCAGATATGGGCAGACCAGAAAGGCAGGCTCTGCACCGTGTAACACTTGCATATCATATAGTCAAGACAAGCAAGGTGACCTGTAAGGGTGTACAGAATAGCTTGTTGAAGCTTGTCCAGTCAGGGTCGGATAGGAGCCCTTTTGAGCTCCAGGCCTCATGTTAATGTGATCTTATATAATCATGAACTCTTTGGAAGAACATGCAAATTAATGTTTATGGATATTTATATTTTACATCAATCCCCCCTTTTGGATGTACCTATCCAACATTAATGTAAAACCAAAATATATATATCTATATATGTAGGAAACATTAGTTACATATCTTTGGATGGCATTACACAGTCTTTGCATAAAATGCATATATTGTCACATTGATACATCTTAATGATTTCAATATTATATCAGCAGGCTGTTGTGATACCAGCAGTTAGTGTCCAACAAATATTTTCTCTGTGCAATGCATAGTGCTACAGTGACACTTTTTACTCAGTTCCTGGGAACCTTTTGCAAGTGTCAGTAGTTTAAAGGCACGCAGTAAGCGGTCGTCTGCTTCTCTTCCTGGTCCGCAGTCGTTTTGTTCAGGGGCAGTGTCCCGGACCTGCCCTGCGTTGTCCTCTTCAGTCTATTTTTTTTGCAGGTGCAGACCATCATGTGTACTTCACTCAACAGCATCAGTAGATGGAGATGTCGTGTCCCTCTGACACTTTATGATGGGCCCTCATGGATCGTGGAAATGGTCTGGTCTGTCCTATTCTTGACTGCTGTGTTGCTCAGGTCCTCTGGTGACAGATGGTCATCACTTTCTGGTATCGTCTTCTCAGGCGTTGAGGCGCTGCCTTGCATCTTCTCCCCTCAATCCATTCATGGCGTTGGTTCACCGTCTGTGGTCCAGTCCACCTAGAACTAAAAGAAACAGCTTTTATTGTTCTCGCAATGACCATGTATCCATAATCGCTATAAGAAGTCTTTGCCACATTGCATGCAGTCCTAAATTCAGAGCACCAGGACCTTTCAGGAATGTTCCATTAGTTGCTTTTATTAATAAATTATTTATTTATTTTTCATTTTTATTTTGGAGTTAATTTACTCCTCCTGGCCTCAAGTTGGAGGATGGTATGGGGTATGCATGTTATACTCTATTCCCAAAACCAACTTCTTCAGCATAAATGTAGTCACTAAGTGATCTCCTTTTATCGCTATTTATGCCCTGGTGGGTCCCTAGCCTTGGAGAGATGGCTTTACTGAAGTACTGTGCCTCAGTTGCTGCATTATTCTTCCCTGTTGGATACACCTCCATTCATTCTGAAAACATATCCTCCCACACCAGCTGATATTTAAATCCATTCACTGGGAAGAAACATGCATATGCGCATTTATCCTCCCGTGTACAATATCAGAGAGTCTCTGCTCCAGTCTTGTAAGGGAAAGGAACATACTGCGTGGGGATACAAGCATCTATCTCACCCTGGAAGGCCCAAACTCTCTTAATTATTCAGCTCACATCCATCATCAATCCTCCCTCTATGTTCATCTGTTGTTGGAGACCATTGTGCTTCCTTTACATTAGCTTACAACAATTGTCTCTGAATGAGCTGTATTTTTGGAACACTTTGTTCATTAGTCCCATCTGCACTCGCTGCAACAGGCTTTCATTTAATGGTCTGTCAGCAGTGGCATCACCTTTGGCTAACGTAGTATTAGCTCCTGTGTATGCTTCACATTTTATTACCGCTATCCTGGTGTATACTAGTATTGCTTTTAACAAGATCCTTACTAAAGGACCATTTTTAATAAGGCGCCCTGCTTCTGTTATGCATCTGTGATACTTCCACAGCTGGCCACAAATAAGAGCTGCAAAGCATAATGTGAGTCAGTTTAAATGTTAACAGTTTTACCCTTTAACTAGTATTCATGCTTTGTTACAGCATATCTCATCTTATTGGGTAGATGTTCCAAGTGGCAGAGCTGCACTTCAACTATTGCTCTAGCATTCCCTGCTCTGTAATCAGTGTCTATCAGTCTGCTGGAAGAACCATCAGTGTACCACTCCTATAGTCTACCTTATTTAATGGTGTCTAACCTTGGCGTGGTGCCGTTTTCTGCAATCTCAACACCAACGTACTTGGGGGTCTTATCTTTCTCTAAGAGAATGGATCTCATCAAAATAACCTATTACAGGTAATACTTTTGACAAATTAACAGGTGGGCATCTTACATGGTGCCATTATAACCTGTGTGCCTGCTAGCAGAAAAATGTTGTGTCGATCCAGACAGCAACAACTGCACCAAATATGGCACTTAGACAATACAGGTATAGTCCAAGACAATGAGAGCCGTCCTCTCAACCATCACTGCTGCGGATCCCTAATCACTGCAGAAAGCAAAGTCACGTTGTTGTGTCCCACAGGCCTTTCTTTTCCAGCTGTGTCAGCACATCTTTGGCAGCATCACTTCTTTTGTAATGTTATTTTGCTCTGAAACAGAGATGGAAAGGCATTTTGTAGTCAGGCAGTCCAGCATTCCACACGAAGGTGCAGTACACAATGTCTCTTTTAATTTTCGAAACAGTTTGCAAATTCATTTTGTAACAGTCATAGCATTTGCATTAATGGACCCATTGATGGCAACAGTTCATTATCCCCAGGAAGGACATCATTTTTTTTCCTGGTGGGCAGGAGCTGATTGCCCTGAAACAATTTAATTATGTCAGGTGATATGCTGCCGGTACCTTGGAATATCACAAAACCCAGGTAAGTCACCTCTTTTTGGCAGCACTGGCATTTCGACAATGAGGCTTCTCTTCTCTCCTGGAGGTAGTTCAGCAGAGCTACAGTGTCTTTTGTCACAGACTTTCACAGGCCTCAAGTGATGGAGATGTCACAAGGAGCTTATCAGCTTACTGCAAGACAATGTACCACCTTCCAGGCATAGGTGGCCCAAGTCTCTCTTTACTGTCTGCGCATTGACATTGGGACTCACAGTGAACATAGTGTATTTGGTATCTCAGTATGACGGCAAAGAGGTTACTACGCAGTGGATGGACTTTAATGCTAAAACCCACTGAGGAGAGAAAAATACTTTGGGCCCGATTCACAGAATGAACTTAAGACTCAATCCTAAACTTACTACTATTTTGGTATTCACAGAATGCACTTACTACTTTTGGTATTCACAGAAGTTAGGATTTTGTCTTAAGTCTGTCTTAAGACAAACTTAAGACAAAATCCTAACTCTGTGAATAACAAAAGTAGTACGTTTAGGATTTTGTCTTAATTTAGTTCTGTGAATCGGGCCCTTTGCCTCTACAGGTATATATAATAATATAGTACTGGTGTCAGGCACAACATGTTCTAAGGGAACCACAAATTCAAGGTATTCAGTGGAATAAACCCACCCTGTATATCTCCTGCAAATGTATTATTTCTCAAAAAACAGTTATATCCCCATCTGCTCCTAAAACAATGCAATGTATCCTTTAGGTAATGATACCTAAACAGATCTTTGGTGTCCAATGTGGTTCCAGGAAGGATAATGTGATATCCCTAATATTATTACCATGAATTGAGAATTAATTTGAACCCTAATTTCCCTAGGCACATTATATTTAGACATCATTAGAGCAAAATGTACATTTACCTGTAGTGTTGTAACCTACAATGGTAGAATCAGGATATTTTATTAATATAAAGGAATTTAAGTTGTTTAAACTACTCTTCAATATTACAAGCTTTCATAGTGTAATGTAGAAATCACATATTGTCACAGTGGTTTAACCTCAGATACAAAATGCTCAAACTCCCTGCATGGACAGACTTTACCTTACTTGTACAGGACTGCAGACACTTCTAAAATTATTTCTCTTAATAAAAGCACCTGCTTAGGACCATGCACTTATGTTTTGCTAAAGAACACATGAGCATCTTTCCTGCGTTCTACTTTTCATGATCCAAACTATGCAACATCAGCTCTAATAAGCACGGTCAGCTTATTGACACAGACTAGCTAATAAAGCAATGTAGACTACTCATCCTCTCATTAAAACATCAGACAGGATGGGCAGTAACATAGCATATATATATATATTCATTTTATTAATGCTAACACTTTTAAAACAGTATTACTGAATAGCCAATTAAATGTCTCATGGTAATTTCATAGACAGTTTAGACAGGCTCAAAAGAGATTGAGAAAAGGAGAGAGCAAGCACATTTTTTCTTATCCTTAACTTGTGCAGGAGCTAACCTCCTTCCCCCATTTTGAAAGTTGGAAACCTGAAACATTTTCACTTCTGTCAACACTATCAACCCCTATATGTAGAAACTGGGCATAAACAAACTCCTGGGAAGTAAATAGCATATTTAAGCAGAATTTCCCTTAGCATGAGTGCATATAGTTCTTTCTTTAGAGTAAACTTCTCGTTTTCTCTCCCTGTGCTGCCATCTCCTCTGTAAAAAAATGTCAGAGTTTAAAATGTCAAAGACAAACCTTGTTCTTGAGCCCTGTTAACCTTCTAAATGTGGACCTCGACGTTTACCTATTAGCAGCTGGCTGCCCCAAGGCGTTCCCTATGTGGCCATCACTGTTCAAGTAACTCTCGAGAAGCATGGCTGAAATATATTTCTGCTCCGCGCCAGCGCGCCGATATATCTTTCTTTTAAGGTAGGATCTTTATTATTTGTTTTATTCTTGAGCACTATGCTCCTCCAGCACCCCAAAAAGTGGCTCAAAACATCTCAGTTTTCAGAATGGCATAATTTTATCCCAGTATTCTTGTGCATGAAAGCAAAAGATTGCATAAATGCAGGTCTCTAGAGCTACTCTGCATTTCTTTTGAAAGCCTTTGTATTTGACACTGCAGCCATTAGGCCTTACTACATTTTAAGATTGTCACTAAGAGACAATAATATTGGTGTTGTTAGATAAATTAATATCCACACTTTTCGTGTGGTGCAACAACATAGTTTAACCAGTTGGAGATACATTTTAATGTGCACATTCAAAATCTGGATATATACTTTGATATACTTTGCACAGAATATTTTTCAACAGTGCTAAATATTCCAAACCAGTCTAAATCTATTAGCATTGTTTATTTTACAGCAGCTCATCCTCTGAGCAGCCACCCTGAGCAGCCACCCATTAATGTGAATGCCTTTTCCTAGGAACAGTCATTAACATTTTTTTTTAATAATTTTTATTGTAGTCATACCTGTACAGGCCTTTACATACATAAGCAGCATCATAAGATTGAGCAGATATACAATATGGTTTGTTGGATAGTACACAGCCGTTATGCCCACAACCCGGGGGTTGGGCGGCGATGATGTCTCTGCTCTTCCATGCCTGACGTTCAAGACAAAGGAGTAGTTGTTGTCCGGATCTTGTGCATGACTACTTTTACAGTCCTACCCAACTATGCGCAAAACCCCAACTCCCACACCCTGCGCTAACCCTAAAACTCCCAACAGTCATTAACATTTATCATGTAACAAATAATTTTAAAGACACACTGAGAAAACCAGTACCAAATCACTCCCCCGCACTCCTACACATCTATTTCTGCTGACCTTTTCTGACCTTTTTGACACTTGCGTTAACATCTGCCAAGAAGCTTCAGATTCTGACTGCATCACTGAAGGTAGTAGTTCCAGTGAGGCTATGTAGAATGCTCCTAGTAACATGACGATGTATGCTAGTATTTCCCAAAATATTTATATTGGAAAAGAAAAAAGCATTGCCAAAGCCAGTAGGTCTGAACTTGGAGGTCAGTCTTTTTATTTTTATTTTTCAATGCATGCCTTCTTCTAGGCATTGTTTTTCTAAACCCATATCAGTGTTGGAGCTGCTGGGCCCTCACCATTCTAACAAGCACTGGCAAAATCAAAAATAATTTTTGGTCTCAAAAGTACTCATTGCCACAGGAATTCTGTGCACTGTACAAAACTACTTTGTGGGTCAATATGCTCCTTGTGAAAGAGCAGAATACAGTCACTCACAGTGATGCCAGCTGATAGAGAGAGAGTGACAAGCATATCATATTCTTACCTTCATTTGAATTTTTCTCTCCTGACAATTTTTTAAACAGCTTTCTAGTGTGCTTACCATTATTTTCATCTGAGATCCTGTCTTGTGATGCCTGCTTTGTATTTACAATGTGTGCTTACCCTGAAAGATAAATTCAAAATATCACCTAACTCCAGCCGTGCAAGCAAACAACACCACCAACGTGACAAACACCTAACTCCAGCCGGGCACGCACATGAGCAATGTCACAAACACCCTCACTCCAGCCGTGCACACACAACACCAATGAGACAAACACCTAACTCCAGCCGTGCAAGCAAACAACACCAACGTGACAAACACCTAACTCCAGCCGTGCACGCACATGAGCAATGTCACAAACACTCTCACTCCAGCCGTGCAAGCACACAACACCAATGAGACAAACACCCTAACTTCAGCCGTGCACACACAATACCAAAGTGACAAACACCTAACTCCAGCCGTGCAAGCACACAACACCAATGTGACAAACATCCTAACTCCAGCCGCGCAAGCACACAACACCAATGTGACAAACATCCTAACTCCTGCTGTGCAAGCAAACAACACCAATGTGACAAACACCTAACTCCAGCCGTGCAAGCAAACAACACCAATGTGACAAACACGTAACTCCAGCCGTGCAAGTAAACAACACCACCAACGTGACAAACACCTAACTCCAGCCGTGCAAGCAAACAACACCAATATGACAAACACCTAACTTCAGCCGTGCAAGCAAACAACACCAATATGACAAACACCTAACTCCAGCCGTGCAAGCAAACAACACCAATGTGACAAACACCCTAACTCCAGCCGTGCAAGCACCCCAGCAATGTGACAAACACCCTAACTCCAGCCGTGCAAGCACACAACACCAATGTGACAAAAATCCTAACTTCAGCCGTGCAAGCAAACAATACCAATGTGACAAACACCCTAACTCCAGCCGTGCAAGCACACCAGCAATGTGACAAACATCCTAACTTCAGCCGTGCAAGCACACCAGCAATGTGACAAACACCCCAACTCCAGTCGTGCACGCACAACACTAATGTGACAAACACCCTAACCCCAGCCGTGCAAGCAAGCAGCCCCACCGTGACAAACACCTAGCTCCAGCCGTGCACGCACATGAGCAATGTCGCAAACGCCCTCACTCCAGGCTTGCAAGCACACAAAACCAATGAGACAAACACCCTAACTCCAGCCATGCACACACAACACCAAAGTGACAAACACCTAACTCCAGCCGTGCAAGCACACAACACCAATGTGACAAACAACTAACTCCAGCCGTGCAAGCAAACAACACCAATGTGACAAATACCCCAACTCCAGCCGTGCAAGCACACAACACCAATGTGACAAACACCTAACTCCAGCCGTGCAAGCACACAACACCAATGTGACAAACACCCCAACTCCAGCCATGCAAGCACACAAGACCAATGTGACAAACACCTAACTCCAGCCGTGGAAGCACACCAGCAATGTGACAAACACCCCAACTCCAGTCGTGCACACACAACACCAATGTGAAAGACACCTAACTCCAGCCGTGCAAGCACACCAACAATGTGACAAGCACCCCCAACTCCAGCCGTGCACGCACAACACTAATGTGACAAACACCCTAACTCCAGCCGTGCAATCACACAACACCAATGTGGCAAACACCTAACTCCAGCCGTGCAAGAACACCAGCAATGTCACAAACACTAACTCCAGCCGTGCACACACACCAGCAATGTCACTAACACCTAACTCCAGTGGAGCCTCAGATCAGGACATGCCATGCAAGCATACAAACAATATCACAAACACCTTAACTCCAGCCGTGCAAGCACACAACACCAATGTGACAAAAATCTAACTGCAGCCATGCAAGCACACAACACCAATGTGACAAACATGCACAGAGGGGCTTTTAAACAGGAAAGGGAGTACAGATTCAGCGCAAACATCACTTAAGGACTTACTTGGGTATTCCAGGCTCCAGGACTGATGCTGGAGGACTCCAAAATAAAACAAAATCATAAGCTAAGTAGATGACCTGGCCTTACTAGCCCCCACCAGAGAAATACTTAAAAGTTAGCACAAGCTGACAGCTGACCCACCACAAAAGACTTACATAAAGAATAAAGAAGGACTCTTTGCCTTCTTCATCTCCTAGAAGAGTCCTGCAAACCATGAGCCTGGTGGAAACCCCGAAAATGACTCACCAAAGACGCTACTTATCTGGAAGTTTAAAACTGGAAATAAAGTCACTTCAAGAACAAGCATTGGCAAAAACGCTAGGTTTCGCCTTTGGGGACCTATTGGCTTTGCCACTGGCTTTACCAATATGTTACTGTACATATATTGCATTTTTTACTTAAGTAAACACTTTGAATCGGTTCACATTTGAAAACTCTCTTTGCTTTAGTGCAATTTTATATTATAATTTAAAAATGTTTGGCAAAGCCAAGAGGTCTTGACTCTAAAAGGCTGAGCTATTGGGGTTTCCAGTGCTTGTATGGTGCATTTCATCACACCCACAGCTGCCACCAGCAGCTTCAGCCCATCACATGATCTGTGTAACGACCTCTCAAACTTCTTTTGTAGCACGATCACAACCATATACAGCAATTTTGCCCGCAAACTGACCCCCTGACTCTCTCCAGAAGTCTCCCAGTTACGGTCAAAGACAACACAATCACTACATGGGACACCATTAGCACAGAGGAAACCACAACACTCATGACGATCATTCGCTCCAGAGCCCCGGCAGACCCCTGCCCCCACCACACCTTTGACATAGGATCAATCCTGTTATACCTGCTGCTCAGCCAGTTTGACTGTGGTGGTGGAATGTTGGTGTGTGGGGTTGCTGTGGAATGTTGGTGTGAGGGGTTGCTGTGGAATGTTGGTGTGAGGGGTTGCTGTGGAATGTTGGTGAGTGAGAGACTCAGTTTGGGGATGGGCTGAGCAACAGGAAGGCTGCTGCTGGTGTGGCTCTTGTTAACATCTTACTTAAATAAACCTACTCATCTAATCTACCTTGGAACTAGGTGTCATTTATTTACTACATATTTTGGCGACAATTTGAAAAAGGAACCATAGAAGAATCTACACGTGTCAACTCAGAGAAAGAACAAAACTAACCTACTAGTAACAAACTTGAAGAAACAACTGAAAGAAGAATATTAAAGTAACCTTAAATTATAGAGAAAGACAGTATGTCCTCCAGCCCCACCAGTGTCCTGCTCCACCAGACAGCCTACCAGACAGGGCATACTTAAATTGCAGTTGTAACACCTATAGCAGTTGTAAATTGACAGCAATGGGTTAGCATTAGCAGAAGCCATCCTGTCTTCAGAAGTTATCCTATCCGTTTTGTGAAAGCCATTTTGTATTTCTGGCAGCCATTTTAGTTTGCCATGTGCTGCCACGTGCTCGCCATGTGCTCTGTCCTCCCTCAGTGTTGACTACTCTAGTAATCTGCCTAGAAACTAACTATATTTAGCATCTTCCACCTTCGCACAGAAGGGCCTAGCTAGTAGAATGCACCTGCTTCTCTAGTATAACTGTCAGGCTATTTTTGCTGCTGTATGGAGAAGTAACTCTCCTCCCACTTTGTTGAGCAAGCAGATCTTGTATGCCCATCTTAGTCATTTTTGCATGCTTACATGAGCCAGGACTGCCCCTTGGTCTTATGATGACTATGTAACCCTAAACATATATAAGGCCCCAGTTTTCTGTACTCCTCAGATGCTAAGGCTTCTGTGTGACGTAGTCTCACTCATTTGAGGTTAATAAAGATGTTCTTTTATATTTCAGCTTCTGTACCAATTTCTTCTTTGTTGCTTTAAAAGGACCAAGTATCAGTGGGACCCCTAAGAAGGTTTTTTGATTTCTTCATAGCTATCAGGCAGAAGTTCAGGTGTCTCTGCAGGACTATGAGTTATGTTTGGAAAGTAGAATTGGCCTACCTGGTGAGCTGCATGTTCATTGCCTCAAACACTGGTCAAATGGATGCTATGGAAGTAGCAAAGGACTCATGTGCCAATGCAAACACTGGTCTGGAGTGTAGTGGCAACACAGTGAGGCAGTGAGGGGGCCAACTGAGCTGTACCAGTCTCATCTACTTCCTTACAGAGGATTGATTCCTTCAAGAACCCGTGGAGTGAAAGTCTCGACATGGGCTGTGGTTGGGATTTGAAATTGACTACTTGTCCAGCCAGAGTTATGTGCGAGCCTTACTTGCTTGCAGTACAGTATTGGCGGTGTCCGTTTCCATGGAACCTGGTCTAGTGAGAGGAGTGCAGCAGCCCTGTTCTGTTGCCGCTCTTCAGGGCGCAACAACATTTGGTGCACGTACGCACCTTGACCCACCCAGCGTCTTTCACATCACTGTGCCTCCATTTTGATATACTAACACTAACTTCGGCTTTTCTCTGTTCTCTGGGAATCGTAATAACCGATGTGAAAATGGAACGTTGTCTTCACACCGACGCGACAAATAGAGTTTGCTATTTCAGTTGGCACTAAAGTTTATATTGTATGGCGTGTCTTCAAATTCTTGACGGTTTTTCCACTTCACTGTGCGAGTAAGACTGGATCAACATCTAACAGATTGGACAGTCTCATTGTATATTCATGTTGCTACTGTTTGTAGGTCTCGCCTAAGCCATCCCGTAGGGCTGGTGGGCGAGGTTATAGTAAGGCTTTCCAAAAGACTACCCAAACTGCGGATCGCGTACAGTGCATGTGAGCCAGGCGCGTGCACATAGCACATCACAAGACTCGGCATCAGACTTCATCGGAATCCGCTCCCCCGCCCTCGCATCAGACTTCAAAGGAATGCGCTCCCCCACCCCTGCCACATCAATGCCGAGATCTTGTTTCAGTAAGCGGCCCCTTTGTCCTTTGGCTATTCAGTGGTCTGAATTCCTAAAGTTAAAGAATGCACGTCAATATACTCAGGCTAGGGAACTCAATTGAGTGAAATATAATCGAATTTAGCGCCTATCATCCCAAACATAATCCCTCTCTGTCCTTCCCGTCCCTTCATCACAACAACCCCTCACTCTGTCGCCCTTCCTCTCCCATCTCTTTACGTGACCCATATGCTATCTCCTTTCCATTCTTGGTTCATCTTTCTCTCGCTCCTCTCGCATTCACCTTTCATCTCACGTGTTCGATATCTCCCTCCACCAGCTCCTCTCGCCTCCCCCAAGCATCTCTCGCCCTCTCTATCTGTGTGTGTTGCACAAGGTCACATTCATTTTTGGTAGTCATTACGGGGAGATTAAGTGAATTGGCCAGAATCACACTGCGTTGATCCAACGCCGATGCTCGAGCCTGGTTTCCCAAAGTCGCAGCTCTGGTCATTACGTCGTCATTAAACATGGCCCTTGCCCTCCCCCTCCCCCAGCACAGAGCATGCATCGCTTGTTTACCTTCTCTCCAACCACCCAATCTGTGCTGTGTGACTTTATACCCCCGCCTCCTTTGTGTTGCCCAGGTTAAAACCAGAACCTGGGCTGCTATGAGAATTCACAAGGGCATGTTATCAAGCCCATTATCGCCGCTTTAGCAGCAGTTTCCTGCCGATAAAAGCGGCAATAATGTATCGCCCTTTCTTGATAATATGGCCCCAAGTCTTTAATGTAAGGTTGGATGGCTGTGAGTAAAAAGAGTCATTAGTGCTGTGGAATTAGCTCTCACTTCATCACCCCTCTAACATATTAATTTCAGAGAGTGATTAAGAGTGAAAATATGCACACTTATTGTTGGTTCTCTACAGTGCCATCTCGCGCACTCCCTGGCTGCAACATCAACTGGACCTGGCTCATCCCCCTTTATTTAACTTGTGCACCTTGATAACGTCTCATTCACTCCTCTTCAACACCTTCAAGCATATCATTGGAGACTCGCTTCTCGTCGGGCCCTTGTGCACCTCAAAGGCGTTTCACTGAATCTATTTATTGACTCATACGTTTCACTTGAAGCATTCACCATCACTACACCGCACTTTTCATCACTCTACCTCACTAAATTTGAGACTTGCTTTCCCTTCAGCCTGCCCTTTCTGCAACCACCACAGCGCGGGTTTCCTCTCTAACTGGTGCTTTTCATTCCCCTCTTCCTCCACCCCACGGGGTATCCTCCTGCCCTTCTTTGTTATCTTAAAAACGTGTCCCCTCCGCTTCCTCTCTCCCCTCTACACCATGGACCCCTTTCTATATCCTCTTCTTTCCTTAGCATGCACTCCCTGTCTCCACGCCATGAGACACCCTCTGTTCCTCTTTCCCCTCAGCCTGTCCCTTTCTTTCAAAACAGTTCCTCTCCAGTACTTCTCTCCCCTCTGACTCCTTTCACTGTTTCTGTGTGTACTACGCAAAGCTGTTGGGGCTCACTCAACCCAGAGGCGTAATGTAGGCCCCTGCAGGGGGCTTAATTTAAGCTGGTGTCTCCCGGGACGCACACAGCGAAATTCTAATTAAACCTGATCGTTTGCGGAAATTATATAAAAGTGCAATATTAAAAGGACACAGAGCATCCTGCCTGTAATTTCTGACAAGGCACAACTTGTTTGAAGTGCCGCAGAACCGGTTTCTAAACCCAAACAATCCTTGACAACAACTGACTGAGCAACCAGCAGCTCTGTTGTGTAAACACAACTATTGTTGCGTGAAGGGGGCCAGTCCCCTCTGAACATTGGGAACCACCACATCCACCAATACCGCATCACCACCACTGCATCCACCACCACTGCATCCACCACCACTGCATCCACCACCACCGCGTCCACCACCACCACACCCACCACCACCTCCACCACCACGTCCACCACCACCACGTCCACCACCACCATGTCCACCACCACCACGTCCACCACCATCAGGTCCACCACCTCCACATCTATCACCACCATGTCCACCACATCCACCACCACCATGTCCACCACCACCACCACCACCACGTCCACCACCACATCCACCACCACATTCACCACCACCCCATCCACCACCACTATGTCCACCACCACCACATCCTCCACCAACACCACGTCCTCCACCACCACCACATCCACCACCACCATGTCCACCACCACCACACCCACCACCACCACGTCCACCACCACCATGTCCACCACCACCACACCCACCACCACCACCACCATGTCCACCACCACCATGTCCACCACATTCACCACCATGTCCACCACCACCATGTCCACCACCACGGCCACCACCACGTCTACCACGAGGCCACCTCACTCTATCTATCTATCACCCTCACTCTATCTATCTATCGCCCTCACTCTATCTATCTATCGCCCTCACTCTATCTATCTGTCGCCCTCACTCTATCTATCTGTCGCCCTCACTCTATCTTACTGTCGCCTTCACTCTATCTATCGCCATTACTCTATCTATCTATCGCCCTCACTCTATCTATCTACCGCCCTCACTCTATCTATCTATCGCCCTTACTCTATCTAACTGTCGCCCTCACTCTATCTATCGCCCTTACTCTATCTATCTATCGCCCTCACTCTATCTATCTACAACCCTCACTCCATCTAGCTATCGCCCTAACTCTATCTATCGCCCTCACTCTATCTTTCTATCTATCTATCTATCTATCTATCTATCTATCTATCTATCTATCTATCTATCTATCTATCTATCTATCTATCTATCTATCTATCTATCTATCTATTGCCCTCTATCTATCTATCTATCTATCTATCTATCTATCTATCTATCTATCTATCTATCTATCTATCTATTGCCCTCACTCTATCTATCTATCTATCTATCTATCTATCTATCTATCTATCTATCTATCTATCTATCTATCTATCTATCTATCGCCCTCACTCTATCTATCGCCCTCACTCTATCTATCTATCGCCCTCACTCTATCTCGCTATCGCCCTCATTCTATCTATCTATTGCCCTCACTCCATCTATCTATTGCCCTCACTCTGTCTATCTATCGCCCTCACTCTTTCTATCTATCTATCTATCTATCTATCTATCTATCTATCTATCTATCTATCTATCTATCTATCTATCTATCTACATATCTATCTATCGCCCTCACTCTATCTATCGCCCTCCCTCTTTCTATCTATCGCCCTCCCTCTATCTATCGCCCTCCCTCTATCTATCTATCGCTCTCCCTCTATCTATCGCCCTCCCTCTATCTATCGCCCTCCCTCTATTTATCACCCTCCCTCCCTCTATCTATCTATCGCCTCACTCTATCTATCGCCCTCCCTCTATCTATCTATCTATCTATCGCCCTCCCTCTATCTATCGCCCTCCCTCTATCTATCTATCGCTCTCCCTCTATCTATCGCCCTCCCTCTATCTATCGCCCTCCCTCTATTTATCACCCTCCCTCACTCTATCTATCTATCGCCCTCACTTTATCTTCCTATCTATCGCCCTCACTCTATCTATCTATCTATCTATCTATCTATCTATCTATCTATCTATCTATCTATCTATCTATCTATCTATCTATCTATCTATCTATCTATCTATCTATCTATCTATCTATCTATCTATCTATCTATCTATCTGTCTGTCTATCTATCTATCTATCTATCTATCTATCTAT
The DNA here is from genome assembly GCF_964263255.1 of Lissotriton vulgaris. Taxonomy (NCBI): domain Eukaryota; kingdom Metazoa; phylum Chordata; class Amphibia; order Caudata; family Salamandridae; genus Lissotriton; species Lissotriton vulgaris. Next base: position 293,048,075 of record NC_141686.1, on the reverse strand, counting down.
CTATCTATCTATCTATCTATCTATCTTTCTATCTATCTACATATCTATCTATTGCCCTCACTCTATCTATCGCCCTCCCTCTATCTATCACCCTCCCTCTATCTATCTATCGCTCTCCCTCTATCTATCGCCCTCCCTCTATCTATCGCCCTCCCTCTATTTATCACCCTCCCTCCCTCTATCTATCTATCGCCTCACTCTATCTATCTATCGCACTCACTCTATCGCATCACCACAGCATCACTCAGGGCACCACAACATCACCATGCGCTACCACAGCATCACTCAGGGCACCACAACATCACTATGCGCTACCACAGCATCACTGAACGCCACAGCATCACTCGTCACCACCACAACATCACTCAGCGCCACCACAGCATCAATCTGTGCAACCATTCAAAAGCGATTTGTACAGTGAAGAGTGAACTCTTGGTTATGCTGTTCAATGTATGGGTCCTAAGAGGCAGTCATTTATTTATTTATTATTATTTTTTTATTGCTCAGTGCTCACTGTGACCAGGGCAGTAGTGGGTGTTCGCACTATTGTATGTTTGGGTGGTATTTTGTGTGCATTTTTATCCATGCTGTGTGTTGTTATTGAAAGTTACAGTGTAAGTCATTTCTCAGTGCTCATGTGTGGGGTTTCTTCTTAGTTGGTCATCCGTTTCTAGGAGGTACATTTGGGATGACTGTGATGCTACGGTCATGTATAAGTTCTCAGGTCTCCCACTGGTTGGGGTGCTGCTTTGTTTGTGAATTGTGGGATGGTGCAGTAATACCACCCACTGTTGTGCTCGTGCTGTTATCTACCACTTTCTTGTGATTGTGGGATGGTGCAGTAATACCACTGACTGTGGAGCCCGTGGGATGATGCAGTAACATCACCCACTTTTGATGTTACGTTTGTGATGATTTGTGGTTGAAGGTGATGGTGATGTGTTATTAAAAGGTGCTTCCTACTTCACTACGGGTTTGGGTGAAGAGCAGGGAAGATGCTGATTGACTGGTGTTTGGAGTGTGGAATTTTTCCACTCTGCCTATGGAGTAAGGGTAAAGGGCGAGAGGAAGCCAAATTTTGAAGTGTCAGTGAAGACATTTTACTAGTTATTGCAGTTCCCACCCTAACTACGGGTTTGGGTGAAGGGCAGTGTAAATGCTTTGTGGTTGGTGTGGTGTGGTGTTCCACCCTTACTAAGTTTATTTTTGCAGTATTTTTGCAAGGTTTCCTACTGTGCCCTTTGGTCTGTGCCCACTGTGCCCTTTGGCCTGTGCCCTAGGTACTACCTTTATGTCAGTCCGGCCAGCTGGCATGTTTTGTGGTATCAGGGTTTGGATGTTGGTTTTGTGGCGTGGTACAGGTTGTGTTTTTTTTTGTTAGAAAGGGATTTGATGTATGTGAGTGTATTCTTATTACCATTACCATTACCATTCCTTTGCAGGTATTATGTTTTGGCATGTTTAGCAAATTTGCATTCAATGTTTTGCCATCTGTCTTTGTATGCACATTCACATTTAGTGTGTTACGACATCTCTTGCATGAATTGTTTCCATCTATTATTTTTATGCATTCACATTAGTTCTTTGCTACATGGTATACATGCTTGCAAGAGTTCCAATGTTATTCTGTGTAAAGCAGGGAGATGTGTTTTACCTGCTGCTAAGCCAGTGTGACTGTGGTGGTGGAATGTTAGAGTGTGGGGATGCTTTGGAATGTTGGTAAGTGATAAAGTCAGTTGGAGGATGGGCTGAGCAGCAGGAAGACTGCTCCTGGTGGGGCTCTTGTTAACATCTTACTTAAATAAACCTACTCATCTAATCTACTTCGGAACCAGGTGTCATTTATTAACTACAAATCCCTATCAGTGAGCCCCGCACCCCCATTGTTTACACTTCCATCAATACAGAGACCTTTCTGTAACCATATAAACACACAGCCGTCAAATCCCTTCTAAAGAAACCCTCGGCCGACCCAACCAAACTCACAAATAACGGCCCAAAATTCCTCTTTCCTACCCAGCCGAAGCCATCAACAAGTGCCTCTCTGACCACCATACCAAACACCAGCTTCTCGATGCCACACAATCAGTATTTAGGCGCAACCACAGCACAGCTTATAGCAGCAACAGAAGACATCCGGATGATCCCCGACTGGGGAAAACCACAGCCCTCATCTTTCTATACCTATCAGCGGCCTTCAACACCATCTCCCATCCCATTCTAATCCGAAGACTCCGCAAAGCAAGCATCCAAGGACACACCCTAGAATTTATCTGCTCAGTCCTCATAGGAGGAACCCAAACAGTCAACACGCCCCCCCACCCCCACTCCTCTGAAGCACAAGCTCCAATCTGTGGAGTTGCACAATGCTACTCGCTCTTTCGATGCTCTCCAGCATCTACATGACTCCGTTGGCTGGCGTCATACGAGCTCACCACTTAAGCATCCTCACTTACACCATTTATGTACAAAAACAATGGAAGCGGTGTATAAACAGTCACACATCAAAGGAAATCTGAAAGTGTAAAGGGGTAACAAAACAGAAAAGCAAATTTGTGTGCAAAAACACGTAATTGGAAAAGTTGTGGTGCCACTCGGGATTATTGGCACCCCACTACCATGGGTGCAAACAAACACTTAAACCCAAAGGGTCGAGGTGTACAGAAATGCGATTGGAAGAATCACGGCACTCTGAAATTTTAACAATTAATAGGTGACTAGACTTAATCAGTTTTTGTATCAATATGGCAAAGTTCTGTTCATTCACAGACCAGGGATAACTTCACAAACACATTATTAGTGGGATTTTGAGAAATTAATGCATATCAAAAGTGATTTTTACATGTAAGCTAAAATCACCATCATAATAATTTTTGTCAAGACTGAATACATTCAGGGCAATCCCAAAATGAATATAAATAGCAGAATATTTCCTTGGGGAATACGTGCCTCAGTCCCAATGAGCCGAAACAGCCGACACGTGTTTCGTCACGTCCAGTGACTTACTCAAGGCTTTTTTTTAAAAGAACTTTGTGGTCCTGGAATATGCTGGTATGTTGACAAGCTTGTCGTATGGATAACTCTTTTAGTTCATATACATAAGAAATAGGGAATGCCCTTAATCAAATATGTAAGGGCCTGTAATAGCCGCAGAAATAGTTATGTTGGCCGTTTACCTGAAAAGTAGTATGAGTACATTTTCTGAATAAAGTTCAAGTATTCCAGGATGTGGTGTTATTAACATTAGCAGTAGATCAAGAAGGCTGTGACAAGCCCTTGAAGATACTTTGTCGGTTGGAAGTGCCGTCCTACGTCTCGGACATCAGTTTTTTCGTCACAGCATCCAACGACACACACCTGATACTGTCCATCCTAGATAAAACACCCAACATGAGAAACAAGTTCACCACATGCAATACAGAAGTGGCCACCTGAATGAAATCAAGTTGTCTCAAACTGAACTAGGACAAGCGGTCATCTTCAGGAAAGATGCCTCGCCATGGGACTCTGGTGGCCCACAGACCTTATACCCACACCCACGCCTTGTTCACAAGTGAGAAATCTCAAAATCTTCATAGACAAAAAACTGGGCATGTGTAACGACCGGATTCTCGGACCAGATAGAATCAGCTCACCAAAACACCACTAACCCAGCGGAAACGTAACCACCTCCCTCCTTAGGACCTATTTACAACAGGTATCTATGTTTCCTACCCAAGGATGGGGAATTAGCAATATACATGCTTAGATCTTCTAAAATACCACACTCATACAATATAGTCTCGCGGCCACACGGGCCCAGACTAATCTACCCTAGGACAGTTCTGATTACTTACCATTACCACTGGCTGCAACCAGTGCTCTCGCAAGCCACAATCCTGTGGGTATACACACCAGTCTCCCCCCTGGTGCTCTCTCTCTCTCTCTCTTTTATTCATACAAGCCACAATCCTGTGGGTATACACACCAGTTTCCCCCCTGGTGCTCTCATTAACGCCGCCTTACAACGACGATCACTTTCCTATGAATACCGTTAGCTTTTCATATTGGGGAGTCTCTCACTATCCACTAGAGGTACAATACTACAATATTATGGATCACACAAGAATGGCCGAATTACACGGTGAACAACTAATTGTCTATTTCAAGGGCTCCTCTCTCCCTCATTATTCAGTTACCATTTACCTGAACGGGGATAGCATCCGTTCGTATAACAGCATCCGACTAGAAGAAAGGCTAACTTTACTGTATGAGAGTAAGACATACACACTGGTTCACTAGGAACTGGGGTACCTTTATTATCACAATATCAACAATAACAATATAATACTATATATCTAACATATAGCCTGAAAAGGAAAATGAAAGGTTAGAATGTGTGTGCACGCTAATACGAAAGGGTCGACGTCACCTTATTAATATGAAGTCTGGACTCAGCAGTCATCTGGGTTCCCTTCTCGTCTGTGCCTTGGCTCGTCTTAGGGACACACTTCTGCAGTCACGGATACTTGTCTGCACCGCTATGCTCTGTCTCCTCCGCTTCCCTTCAAGTCACTGGAACCTTCCTCTTATCAGCTGCTTTCTCTCTGGCTGTTCTGCACTACTCCTCTCTCCTCTCAATCCCGACCGTCTTCACTTCTCAGTTTCGATCTTATAACTCAGTTTCTACCATTCTGGTATTCGTTCCCTCAACTAACCGCTTCACTCTGTATGCTCTGATCTTAATGTCAAAGCTCACCAGCTGCTCTAACTAAAATAACTTCAATCTTTCTAAGAGAGTTTCAGCTTCTCGGTCTTTCTCGGACTTCAAAATGGCGACTGTCTGCCTTGAAAGGATTAATTGCATTGATGCTAACGACTAGCTGCCGCCTACAGACTGACTAACTCACTGCCTCATGCTTTCGCTAATATGGAGGCTTGTCCCTTCATGGAAAGTTACGGCCAGTAACCTGCCGCCCACGAAATTCTTGTACCTCCCCGTACCGAGGACACGTTCTCAGTCGGCCGATCTGATGTTATGTCTTCGACACGGAGAAAAATACAGTCTTTCGATAAGGGCCAGCCTGAGCCGGTTCTCTCCAAGCGAACAACACCTCGTAACTAAAACATTACATTTGACGTAGAAGCATCTCAAGCTGTCGGGGCAGAAAGAAAGATGGAGTCTCTCCCGTTTGAGGCCTACAAGGCCCGAAATAAGTATAACTCCATGGAAAGTATACTAGCACTCTTATAAAAGGACGGATTATCACTAATACTAATGAATCTATCCCTTAACATAGATTTATAAGCCCTGATCTAAGGAAAAGGGTACGGGATTGTGTCAAATGCCTTGTGAATAGGCTCTATTTACCTAATCCTTCTATTAGAATGATAGCAGACTAAAGTCACCTCCAATCACCTTCCCTCAAGAAAGGGCCGAAAAAGTCGGTCAGAACATTTCACCCTTGACTTTAGGCTACTAATCATTCGCTAAATGGAACTAACATCCGTAGAGGAATAATATGAAACAAAATTAACTGATCTATTTCTTGTATTACATCTACAAATCTGGAGTAAGGAAGGAATGCACTGAATAAAGCAGCAAATAGCTACTAAAATGCTAATAGTAATCATGATACCCCCTAATATCTGTCACAAAGAATGTAAGTCAGGCAACCAATTGAAGAGCCAGTCAAACCAGCCCTGGTCAATGTGTTTTCTAATTTCTTCAGTCAAATCACGAAGTTTGTGAATATGAGCCTGAGTGGATCTGGTATGATCCGATAGATTGAAGCAACAAAAGCCCTCAAAGTCAGAACAGTCATGTCCATGTTTGAGCAAAAGAAAGTCAATGGCAGCCCGGTTCTGCAAAATAGCTCTGTGTTCACCCTGGGCGTCTAGTAACATGTCAGATAAAATTGTAGAAGTATGATTAATAGATTTAACCATCCAGCAGGCCAACTTCCCAATGGACTTCGCATTGTAGACGGCTAAGGCTGGAACACCTATAATTGAGAAAGCTAAACTAATATATTCAGATTTGGAATATTAATGTAGTGTAGAGTCACAATCATCATGTAACATCACAGCATCACGAACAACACGGGAATGTGTATTGGGATGTGAAGAAAACATCAATAAGCTCAGTCTAGTGATGGCACAAGGTCCTCCAGAAATATTTGCGGGAATGTAGGGCCAGGACGTATTACCACAAGAGAAAAGCCATCCAGAAGGTAAGAGCATTGTACGATAATGACTAGGGGTAGCTACTAAGCTCTTGCAAGTCATATTATTTTTAACAGAAATACATGATTTCAGGGATCTTCGGGAACACAAAGTTTGTTCATGAGCTGAAAAAGAAGTTGCTCCTTTCAATTTTAAACGCACACATTCAGTAATTGCATTAGGATCACAGGTAAGGAAAAATCATAAATCACCTTGTGTGATATTATACGTAATTATTTGAGAATGAATCGGGGGTGTTGGATCTGAAAGCACAGTACACAAAGGACAGTACTCGTGCGTGGCAAAGTCTCCAAGAATAACATTAGGACGGGCATTTGATATATTAAAGATATGGGCTAAAGTCTCCAACGAAGCAGGGACAGCAACCAAACAGGTCGCTAATATGTCAGTCACCGAACGCATCGCTGTTAAACAGAAATGTGGAGAGTTCGTCACCCTTCGTGCCAGGGTAGTCCAAAAGTTAGATGATGAATCCCACACAGCAAAGGAACTCGGTACTCGGGTATCAAATCAACCAAAGTCTGTGGGTACCCTCCTTTCCCGACGTAGCAGACCAAAAGGAGTCCAAGGCCGGCACATCCTGCAACAGCAGTCCAGAGAGTGATCTGAAAGAAAGTCAAATACAGGCATTATTCATTCTCGTAAGTAACATTTGTCAGCCGGGACTGCTTCCCAGCTATCGTTCCCTGGTCTCATGACAAGAATTGTGTTATCATGACCGGTTGCAATAAGTTCAGCTTGTTCAGGGGGATTTTTAGGCGATTGCACCCACACTCTTGCTCCTGGATTATCTGTGGAGCCAAAACCTTTTTGTCCTCGTACAGTTAGCAAAGTTGGGGCAGTGCCTTTCTGAATCTCACCACTGAAAACAGGCATGAGTAGCAACTGAGCAATTCGGTCAGTTTTATGAATCGGTAAATCAACCTCACTGCTATTCAGCAGGAGCACCTTAATCTCTCCCTGATAATCACTGTCAATGACTCCTCCTAGTACTTGAACGCCTTTTAAGGCCAGGCCCAATCTAGGGGCAATCAGTCCAAAATTTCCAGTTGGTATACAGACACCAACACCAGTCTCAATGATAACTCGATCTCTGCTTTTGATTATGATATCGTTCATGGCATGCAGGTCTAAGCCTGCAGAACCTGGGGTTGCTCTGCATGGAGCTAATGCTCCAGGGGAAATTTCCCAATACATTACAGTATTGTCAATTGTATTTGGCTTGGCATCAATAGCTGGAGGAAATAAACGCATTAATGGAGATTCAGCATTCAAAAAGGGACGATTATTCAAAATTAACAGTGCCTGAAACAAATAATCTCTCCAATTTTTATATTTATTGTCAGTTAATTTTCGTAATTGATCTTTTAGCAAACCATTCATTCTCTCAATAAGACCTGCTGCCTGTGGATAATATGGTTTATTCTCCACACAAAATTCCTGCACCAATCTTCCCTTGAAATGGGATGCATTATCAGATTGAATTTGAAATGGAACACCATAATAGAGCATAATCAATTCCAATGTTTTAATGGTATTCACTTGGGTAGCTCGCTTACAGGGAAAGGCCACTAAAAGGCCACTGTATGTATCAACATGGTGCAAATATATTGGCAATTTTTACTCATAGGGAGTGGACCAATATAATCAATTTGCCAAATTTGAGCGGGCAATTTTTCTCGATGTAAATGTCCTTTAACAATTTGGGGTACTTTTCGTTGTCTGGAATGTTGACAGATAGGACAGTGCAATATTGTGTCTTTAATCAAATTTAAAGGAATATAAATTCCTCGATCAGCAGTCCACCTGCTAGTGGCTCTCTCTCCAAAATGTCCTGCTTTCTGGTGGGCCCATTTCGCCAATCCCGCCAAATCAGAATCTTGCATGTCCACCACTGCCTCAGCAATTTTAGATATCTCATCTGCAATGTTATGAAAGAATTTGTCAAGGGAGTCTATCGGTGTATGAGCATCCACATGAAAGATTGTAACAGTACTTTGTGGGAGTGTGAGAAGGTGGCCTGATATGCAGTGGTCACTATTCTAGTGAACACTATGTATCAGTCCAGCAACCCTTATTGATGATTGGTTGTAAGTCAACCTTATAGACCAGCTATCCTAGTAGCGTGGATACGAGCAGTCTAAGGCTAAAGACTCGAGAGGGCGTGTTAAGCCAGCTGTTATACCACATATACCCCTTGAACACCAAGTGAAAGGACACCACACAAGTGTTATGAAAATAAACAAGATATTTATTAAGAATCACAACAGCCCTGTACTCTTTATGAGGACAGGGTACTAAGCACAAACCAAAACTCTTACAAAAATACTTAAGTTAGCACAGTATATACGAATGCCCGAGGGGCACGGAAAACCATATACTTGAAAAGTGGAATGCGAAATTACTAGCAGGTAAGTACAGTACTAGTAGGCTTTGGAATCGCTAGGACTTGACTATAGAATCGTTAGATTACTTCTAGGAGACCCAGGGGACTCGGGTGCAGTGGGTGCACTCTCACGCGAGATGCGGGACAAAGTCTATGGTAGCTAGAAATTGCAAAGTTAGTGTTCTCGGGCGAACCCGACCTGGTAGGGAGAAAACGAAAGTGGATCCTGACCCTTGGATAGTGAGGCTATGCTGGGGCACCGAAATGCCGAAGTTACCTAGCCCAGGGGCTGCAGCTGCATAGGACTCAAAAGACGTCGGGAATCCTCGTTGCCGGACCAGGAGCCTGGAAGAAAGAAGTTGCTGGCAGGCGACCAGTGAAGAAAGTTCGGTGGATCCAAGCCTGGATCGATGGAAGATGGCACCTGAAAGCAGAGGGGACCAAGTTCGAGACTACTAGCCAGTAGTCAGTGGGCACCAGAAGGGCACCGGATGGTAGCCACCTCGACAAGGCGAGTGGGTGACGCTGTGCTCGAAGATCTCACGGACCAGGAGGCGTTGTCGGCGACCAGGAAGGAGGATCGAGCTGCCCCACGAAGATAGAAGCTGTCGGCGTCGCTGGACCCAGGATTGGGCAACAAAGCCTTGGCAAATTCAAGCCCACGCGGTGGACCTAAAATGGCGTCTGGAGTGGACCAGGAGGGTCCGGGGTGCCTCTCTTAAAGAAGGAAGCAAGGGCCAGTCTGGAGCAACCAGACCAGCAGCAGTGATGTCGTCGGGCGTCGTTCAGAAGGCCACAAGCCAGCCGGCTAGTAGCCAAACAACGCGGTGCACAGCAAACAGCAGAAGGGCCCCACGCCGATCGTGGAGATGCAGGGAGGCTGATCTTGGGTGCTGGAGCTGCGCAGGGTTGGGGCTTCTCGGACCTCAAAGCACTCACCAGTGGAGGACACGGTGCGCTTGTTGTAAAGATGTCGTGCAGTCTTGGCGATCGTCGGTCCCTCGAGGTCTCGTCGCACTCACGGTTCTCAGCTTGGCTGTAGAGGTGAGTAGAGGTCAGAGGTGCCAGGGAAGCCGGGTCTTGACCAGCTGGGTCGTCGGATTTGTGATGAAGGACTTGCAGCAGACCGCAGTGTTCTTTAGGATGGTGCCTGCGGATGCAGGGTGACTACTCCTTAGCCACAAGGGAGAATCTTGATGAAGAAATCGTGAAGTCCTTTCGCAGAAAGTCGTGTCTTGATTCCAAAGATGATCTAATTTTAACAGGGAGCCCGCTCCCATCTTTATACTAAAAAAGGGGCTGACCCGGTGACTAGGTCCTGCCTATGGGTGGGACTAGGAGGGGGGTGGTTACACCCCTCTGCCATGCCAGACTTTCCCCAGGCCAGGGGCTGGTGTGCCCCTGGAACTGGTTCTGACCGGCCTATGCGTAGTGAGCACCGGGGTGCCACTCAGCAGTCACCTTCCTGTAAAGCCCTGCCTACCCAGGATACACAAAACCATGTCTGGGACGGTGCTAGCACCGCCCCTGACAGGAAACCCTTTGTCCAGGCTCCCCTCGCTGGAAGGACTCCCAGCTGCAGGGGGTCAGACTCGTGTCTGTGGTGGCAGCATCCATTTTGTGGAGCTGAGGCTTCAGTTAACTTTAACCGGGGTTCACAGTTACATACATGTCGTGTCCCTCTAGAAGGGTGGAATGCTAACCCCGTCGCCAGAATTGGCGAGGGGTTAGTATTCCAATTCGTATGACACCTTACTCGACATGTTTTGATAAAGCAATACCAAAGTTAGCATTTAACCGCGAGGATTATAATGCACTTAAGAGTATATGGTATGCGATATCATGGAACAGCTATTAGGACTTGGTTCCGCAAGCTGCAGACAGGCTCAGCTCATGCCAGAGCACCATCTCACACGATTCCAAGCACTCTGCCTTCAGGATTGTCAAGGCCTGCCATAGGAGTGACTGATAGGAATCTGTGTGTCCATTTTAGGGTTAGGTATAGGTATACTATACCTACAGCAAAGGGTGATTACACGACTTTGCCCCAGCTGTCATGCAGCCAGTTGTGTCAAATTTAAGAGGCCAGCCAGGGGTGGCATAATACATGCTGCAGCCCCTGGCAGCCCTGGGTACACCTATGCCCTGAGTTACAGGGTCTGATAAGGGGGCCCAGTACCAATTGGAAATGTACCTAGGGTACATGGAATCCATTTTACAGAGAGAGCAGTAGGCCTGGGGTCCTGATTGGCAGGGCCCCAGGTCGACTATGTCAAAAACCAGCTAAAACACAGGGCAAAAAGTTGGGGGCAACCATAGTCAGGAGGTACCTTCCTACACCACCCCCCCCCCCAAACGAAAGGAGATAAGGCTATCCTTGTCCAGGTAAGCCTCTATTACCTAAGTGGCCATATAAGGAAGGACCAGCTCTGGCTTGGTTTCCCCCTGTGTCATGGTCCACTAGGCAACCCCTCACCCTAAGGGTATCTGAGGGTCTCCACCATAGGGAATCTCTGCCTCTGGTGTGTCTTGGGAAAGAAGAAGGCTGATGCTGGGATGGAGTGCTGAAGTGAGGCTCCTCTACCTTTGGGCTCAACTTCCTCCAATCACCATTCATCATGTGTGCCTTTCTTTCTTTAGCTGAGATGCACTGAGCTCTCAGGGTCAGCCTCTGGCTACCTAAAGCTGGAGGCTGAGTCCCTCTGTTTGGCTTACTGGAGGGACAGGTCAGGTCTGGGGTTTTTAGGCCCCATGTTTGGCTGTGCCCAACAGTGTCCAGCTGTGGGAGTTCCCTAACTACTTTTAAGGGGGATCCCTCAGGAGTCTGTTCTATTTTCACCTGGCTAGGTTTACCAGCTTCAGTGATCCTAATCTGCTGATTAAGGGGTTCTTTTGGACAGGGGGCCCTTTGGGGTTCACCACTGGCCTCCCTGACCTCTTCAGCCCTGGGCTGACTGAGGCAGGGTAGAGAGGTGCAGGTTACCTGCTCCAGACTGGGTCCCACCTGGGAAGGGTCCACTGCCATCAGGGGCTCTGCCAGGCTAGGCCTGACTACCTCTGGGGCAGTTCCTTCAACAGGGGTAGAGTTAGTTCCCTGAGGAGGCTGGCTCTCACCTAGTGTCTGGGAGGGGGAAGACTCTTCTTCCTCCTCAATGCTCTCTGTCTGAGTGGAGTGATCCATTGTTTCAGGCTTCACAACCTCACTGAAATTGAATGGGTCTAAGACCGAGATCCTCCTGATGGGCCACAAGGGGCCCTCTCTGCCATCCCACCTCTGGCCCAGCTGCCTAGGTGATCCCCCCGCACCCAAGGAAGAGGTCAAGAGCCTTGGTGTGTGGATCGAGAAGGACATGAGCTTCAAAACCCAGGCAAAGAAAACGGCAGGGACATGTTTTGGACTACTTAGAGCCTGCAGGAAGATCTTCCCCCTGCTCCCTGATACCGCAAGGAGGCTCCTCATTCAGGGTCTAATCCTGGCAAGGTTAGACTACTGTAACGCCATCTATCTGGGAGCCCCTGAAGCCACCATGAACTCACTGCAAAAAGTGCAAAACGCCGCCGCCCGCCTACTCACCGGCACTCCAGGCCGATCTTCCGCCAGACCGGCTCTAAGATCTCTCCACTGGCTCCCAGTCAGAGAAAGGGTCGTCTTCAAGGCCCTCTGTCTGGCCCATAAAACCCTCAACAACACCGGCCCCCCTCTTCTCAAAGAAGTACTAATCCCATACAAAGCGGAGAGAGACCTCCGGTCTAGTACAGAAAACTTCATCGTTGTCCCTAGAGTCAGAAAAGCCAAGACCGGCGGCCGTCGCTTTTCGGTTCACACGGCCAAACATTGGAACCACCTACCACGTAGACTCAGGACAGAACCGAACTATCTCCAGTTTAGAAAAACTCTGAAAACCCTCCTTTTCCCGCAGACATAATTTCATTGGTTGGCAGAAACCTTCGGAGAATCAGGTCAGCGCTGGGATGCTCATTGAGTTACTACGCGCTTTATAAAATCATTAAATAAATAAATAAATAAATACTATCTGTTTGAGTAGAGGCTGAGACCGTTTCAACCTTGCCAACCTTTTCAGGAGGGCACTCAGTCTGTGTTTGGGCTGTGACTGTCACAGCCCTCCTATCCTGTTCTGGAAAGTCTGTCTGAGCCTGGGCAGTGGCTACCACTGCCCTTCCAACCTTCTCAGGGAGGAATGGTGCTTGGACTGGGGCTGTAGCTATTACTGCCCCACTAACCTGTCTGGATAGGCCTATCATTCTGGAATGAGTTTCTTGTTCCACCTCAGCCCATGCTGAGAGTTCAAGGTCATTCCCCAGTAAGCAATCTACAGGTAGGTTATCTGTCACTGCCACTCTCATGGGCCCTGTGACATTACCCCAACTGAGCTTGACTACTGCCATGGGATGCCTTCTCTTCACTCCATGAATGTCTGTCACCTGATAAGTAAAACCAGGGGTCAGTTGAGCAGAGGGGACCAGATGGTCACTCACCATGGTGAGGCTGGCCCCTGTGTCTCTGAATGCCTCAACTTTCTGACCATTCACTAAAACTTCTTGTCTATACTTGCCCAAAATGTGGGGTCCAGTAGTGAAGTTGGCAAACCCCATGCCAGTCTCACAGACAAGAGTGTGGTCAGGGAACCTGGCTAAGCCATAGTCCTCCTGATTGCCCAAAGTAATGCCCACCACATTCTTGGGGGTACTCCCACCACCTGGGGGATTACCACTAGTGGTAAAAGGAGGTTTAGGAGTATTACCTGGGGGTACATTTCCCTTATTACCATTTTTAGGGCAACTGGCATCACTTTTGTAATGACCCACCTGTTTACAGGTATGGCAATAAGGTTTCTTCTGTTCTGAAGGAGTGTTCTGGGACCCACCACCCTTGTTGGAGTTTTGGGGCCCTTGGGAAGTCTTCTCTGTGGATTTATCCCCACCCTTCTCTTGAGGCTTGGTTGATTCCTTTTTCTGGTCACCACCCTGGTTTTTAGGCCTAACCCTGGTTCTGACCCATTTGTCTGCCCTCTTACCCAATTCCTGTGGAGAGGTCAGATCAGAGTCTACCAGGTGCTGATGTAATAACTGGTTCTGACAAATATTTAAGATTTGCTCCCTCATAATTAGATTATACAATCCTTTAAAATCAGTAACCTTACTACCCAGTAGCCAGCCTTCAAAAGCCTTAGTGGCACAATCAACAAAGTCAGTCCAATCTTGAGACTGAGTTTTCTGGGTGTCTCTGAACAGCATCCTGTATTGTTCAGTGGTTAAACCAAACCCATCAACCAGTGTATTCTTCAAGATTTGGTAATTGTTAGCATCCTCAAATCTAGTAGTGAGGAGCTTATCTCTACCTTTACCATCAAAGGAGAGCCACAAGATAGCTGCCCACTGACTTTGGGGAACACCCTGCACAGTGCAGGCTCTCTCCAAAGCAGTAATCCATTTGTGGATGTCATCCCCTTCTTTAAAGGGGGGCACTATCTTATTCAGGTGCTTTGTATCAAAACTCCTTTCCCTATTGCTAGGTTTATTGCTGCCACCAGTGGGCTGTAGCCCACATAATTCTTGCTCTCTAGCAAGGGCAAGTCTCTCTTTGGCCAGGGCAAGTTCTTCCCTTTCAATCCTCAGTTTGATTGCCCTTTCTTCAGCTTCATACACTCTCCTCTTAGGGGAAGACATCCCTCTGTGAGAAGAGTTGAGAGAGCCATTGGTTCGAAGGGATCTGTTAGAGCCTCTTGATAGAGACCTAACTCGTCCATTCCCAATGTTAAGCTGACCTGAGAGTGGGCCCAGGAGTCCCCTAGTACCAAGCTCATGTCTGCTTAAGTTGGACCTGGTTAGTCTATTGACTTCTACCTGTCCCTTATCTGCCTCATCCCCTGACAACTGGTCCTCATCCTCATCCTCAGCATCATCTGCTTCCTGGAGGGGATGTTCCTGGCTATCAAAGGGTCCCTGTAAGGAGGGCAAACTCCCCTCTGGATTAGAAGGGTCTGGGTTACCAGCCCTACTGGCATCATAAGCCTCTAAGAGACCAATCAGAAAGGAGGTGGTGGGGTTAGACCCCTGTTTTAGCTTCCTGAGGGTACACACTTGTCTCATCTCATGGAAGCTAAGAGCAGCATATTTTGAAGTAAGGACCTGTGGAGGGTCCACTGACACAAGGGGATACTCAGAGTTTCCTCCTTTGTCTGACATGCTGATTCTAGTGTGGTGTAAGTGATGCACCTACCTACACTATGTGTTTACCTACTGATCCCTTGCTAAGAGTTGCAGCCAAGGTGTGCTAAGCCTTGAGGAGCTGCAACAGCTGGTTCAGTAGAACTCAGAGTATTCTAAGCTTAGTTATATGTACTAACAGTACTTATGTGATCTTTCAACAAGATATTCTTAGGATACGTGTGGTAAAACAACAGCAAGCTCAAATCCCAACCGCTGCTCACCAATGTGAGAAGGTGGCCTGATATGCAGTGGTCACTATTCTAGTGAACACTATGTATCAGTCCAGCAACCCTTATTGATGATTGGTTGTAAGTCAACCTTATAGACCAGCTATCCTAGTAGCGTGGATACGAGCAGTCTAAGGCTAAAGACTCGAGAGGGCTTGTTAAGCCAGCTGTT
The DNA here is from genome assembly GCF_964263255.1 of Lissotriton vulgaris. NCBI lineage: Eukaryota > Metazoa > Chordata > Amphibia > Caudata > Salamandridae > Lissotriton > Lissotriton vulgaris. Next base: position 293,032,834 of record NC_141686.1, on the reverse strand, counting down.
ATACCACATATACCCCTTGAACACCAAGTGAAAGGACACCACACAAGTGTTATGAAAATAAACAAGATATTTATTAAGAATCACAACAGCCCTGTACTCTTTATGAGGACAGGGTACTAAGCACAAACCAAAACTCTTACAAAAATACTTAAGTTAGCACAGTATATACGAATGCCCGAGGGGCACGGAAAACCATTTACTTGAAAAGTGGAATGCGAAATTACTAGCAGGTAAGTACAGTACTAGTAGGCTTTGGAATCGCTAGGACTTGACTATAGAATCGTTAGATTACTTCTAGGAGACCCAGGGGACTCGGGTGCAGTGGGTGCATTCTCACGCGAGATGCGGGACAAAGTCTATGGTAGCTAGAAATTGCAAAGTTAGTGTTCTCGGGCGAACCCGACCTGGTAGGGAGAAAACGAAAGTGGATCCTGACCCTTGGATAGTGAGGCTATGCTGGGGCACCGAAATGCCGAAGTTACCTAACCCAGGGGCTGCAGCTGCATAGGACTCAAAAGACGTCGGGAATCCTCGTTGCCGGACCAGGAGCCTGGAAGAAAGAAGTTGCTGGCAGGCGACCAGTGAAGAAAGTTCGGTGGATCCAAGCCTGGATCGATGGAAGATGACACCTGAAAGCAGAGGGGACCAAGTTCGAGACTACTAGCCAGTAGTCAGTGGGCACCAGGAGGGCACCGGATGGTAGCCACCTCGACAAGGCGAGTGGGTGACGCTGTGCTCGAAGATCTTACGGACCAGGAGGCGTTGTCGCGACCAGGAAGGAGGATCGAGCTGTCCCACGAAGATAGAAGCTGTCGGCGTCGCTGGACCCAGGATTGGGCAACAAAGCCTTGGCAAATTCAAGCCCACGCGGTGGACCTAAAATGGCGTCTGGAGTGGACCAGGAGGGTTAGGGGTGCCTCTCTTAAAGAAGGAAGCAAGGGCCAGTCTGGAGCAACCAGACCAGCAGCAGTGATGTCGTCGGGCGTCGTTCAGAAGGCCACAAGCCAGCCGGCTAGTAGCCAAACAACGCGGTGCGCAGCAAACAGCAGAAGGGCCCCACGCCGATCGTGGAGATGCAGGGAGGCTGATCTTGGGTGCTGGAGCTGCGCAGGGTTGGGGCTTCTCGGACCCCAAAGCACTCACCAGTGGAGGACACGGTGGGCTTGTTGTAAAGATGTCTTGCAGTCTTGGCGATCGTCGGTCCCTCGAGGTCTCGTCGCACTCACGGTTCTCAGCTTGGCTGTAGAGGTGAGTAGAGGTCAGAGGTGCCAGGGAAGCCGGGTCTCGTCGAGCTGGGTCGTCGGATTCGTGATGAAGGACTTGCAGCAGACCGCAGTGTTCTTTAGGATGGTGCCTGCGGATGCAGGGTGACTACTCCTTAGCCACAAGGGAGAATCTTGATGAAGAAATCGTGAAGTCCTTTCGCAGAAAGTCGTGTCTTGATTCCAAAGATGATCTAATTTTAACAGGGGGCCCGCTCCCATCTTTATACTAAAAAAGGGGCTGACCCGGTGACTAGGTCCTGCCTATGGGTGGGACTAGGAGGGGGGTGGTTACACCCCTCTGCCATGCCGGGCTTTCCCCAGTCCAGGGGCTGGTGTGCCCCTGGAACTGGTTCTGACCGGCCTATGCGTAGTGAGCACCGGGGTGCCACTCAGCAGTCACCTTCCTGTAAAGCCCTGCCTACCCAGGATACACAAAACCATGTCTGGGACGGTGCTAGCACCGCCCCTGACAGGAAACCCTTTGTCCAGGCTCCCCTCGCTGGAAGGACTCCCAGCTGCAGGGGGTCAGACTTGTGTCTGTGGTGGCAGCATCCATTTTGTGGAGCTGAGGCTTCAGTTAACTTTAACCGGGGTTCACAGTTACATACATGTCGTGTCCCTCTAGAAGGGTGGAATGCTAACCCCGTCGCCAGAATTGGCGAGGGGTTAGTATTCCAATTCGTATGACACCTTACTCGACATGTTTTGATAAAGCAATACCAAAGTTAGCATTTAACCGCGAGGATTATAATGCACTTAAGAATATATGGTATGCGATATCATGGAACAGCTATTAGGACTTGGTTCCGCAAGCTGCAGACAGGCTCAGCTCATGCCAGAGCACCATCTCACACGATTCCAAGCACTCTGCCTTCAGGATTGTCAAGGCCTGCCATAGGAGTGACTGATAGGAATCTGTGTGTCCATTTTAGGGTTAGGTATAGGTATACTATACCTACAGCAAGGGGTGATTACACGACTTTGCCCCAGCTGTCATGCAGCCAGTTGTGTCAAATTTAAGAGGCCAGCCAGGGGTGGCATAATACATGCTGCAGCCCCTGGCAGCCCTGGGTACACCTATGCCCTGAGTTACAGGGTCTGATAAGGGGGCCCAGTACCAATTGGAAATGTACCTAGGGTATATGGAATCCATTTTACAGAGAGAGCAGTAGGCCTGGGGTCCTGATTGGCAGGGCCCCAGGTCGACTATGTCAAAAACCAGCTAAAACACAGGGCAAAAAGTTGGGGGCAACCATAGTCAGGAGGTACCTTCCTACAGGGAGCATTTCCCAAATTTCTTGCCATAATTCTTTTCCCCACAGTTCTTTAGAATGCAATTCCCAATTATGAGAATGCCAAGTTGGTAGCCAAACCGCCAGTCCATTAGCAGTGGACCAGGAATCAGTAAAAAGATGACATGTACCAGGTAACTCTTGTTTTAAAACTTGGTAAACAGCATATAATTTAGCAAATTGACTACTCTTTCCTTCACCAGTTGTACTGAGCAATTTTTGTGTGATGGGATTATAGGACACTGCCTTCCAATGTCTTTTCTCTCCTATGTACCTCGCTGAACCATCCGTAAACCAAACATGGTTTCTGTCCTCCGCGGACAGATCATCAAATGGCTTACCCCACTTAACAAGGGATTCCTGTACTACGGGTAGGGAGCAATCACTCCCAGTCTCAAGCGATGGCGCCCGCGCCACTAGCTCATGTAATGATGCCACACCTTTCGGTCCAACACGTGCCCCGTCTTGTATATACCATTTCCACTTAATTTCACTCGCCTCTTGAGTATGTCCAATTCGATGAGTTTTTGGCGAACTCAAAACCCACTGCATTATAGGAATCTCAGGTCTCAAAATCACATCATGCCCCAAAGTCAATTGCTCGGTATCCACCAGAGCCCAATAACATGCAAGTAATTGTTTCTCAAAAGGTGTATAACGCTCACCAGCATCAGGTAACTTTTTAGTCCAAAAACCTAATGGTACTTTATTTCTGCCTTGTTTTTGCCACAAACTCCAATTTGCATAAAGACCTTGCACGGACACATTCAAATCCACATCACCTTCACGCACAGGCCACAAATCCAAAGCGTACTGAATCGCTTCTTTCGCCAAATCAAACGCATCCTGCTGCGGCTTACTCCATTCAAACACATTCTTTTTACGAGTAACTTTGTATAAAGGGGCCAATATCTGACTCAAATGTGGAATATGTTGACGCCAAAAGCCAAATAAGCCAATAAAGCTTTGAGCTTCTTTTCTGTTTCTTTGAACTGCAAAATCAAGAATTTTCTGTTTTACTTGTGGAATCACCTCTCTATGACCTTCATGCCAATTAATGCCTAAAAATTTCACATTTTGGGATGGTCCTTGCAATTTATCAGGATTGATTTCCCAACCTTTTTCACGTAAGTGATCAATAATTTGATCTAACTGGGTTTGAACTTGATCTTGTGTCTCACCTTGAATCAAAATATCATCAATATAGTGACACATCTGAATTTGCAGATGTACGGGTACTTCAGACAAATGTTCCGCTACCAGCCGGTGACAAATCGTAGGACTGTGTACATAGCCTTGGGGAAGACTTCTAAACGTCATTTGACGTCCATTCCATGTAAAACTGAATTGTTCCTGACACTCAGGGGCAAACGGGATTGAAAAGAAAGCATTGGCAATATCAATAGACGCCTACCATGTTCCTGGATGCTTCTGAATTCTCTCAATTAAAGTAATTATGTCTGGTACTGCAACAGTCACAGGGGGTGTATGTTTATTCAATTCGCGGTAATCAACAGTCATGCGCCAAGAATTATCACTCTTACGCACGGGCCAAACGGGATTATTCCAAGCAGAAGTAACCAGAGTTATAACTCCTGCATCCACCAAATCTTGAATTGTAGCACTAATTTCTTCATGGCCACCTGGGATACGATATTGCTTTTGGGAAACAACCTGTGTAGCCTGGGGAATTTTAATAGGGGGCATTCTTAAGCGACCAACTCGTACAGGTCTGGATGATATATAACTTTTACTTCCAAATTGATAACAGCCGTCATCTAAATGCAATGTCATTCCTGGACCAGCTTCAGAACGGTCGCTCCACCACGCTCCTCCTGTGCATCAGCAGAAACGCTCCCTGGTATCGTTATAGCGCGCTGTTCACTGAAGTGCTGCTACCTTTGCATTATAGCGCCTCACACGCATAGCGCCAGTGTTAATATTTGCCTCATTCAGCGCGACCTCGCTCAGGCTGTTGGGATCATTATTTGCTTGTCTGTGAATTGGATTTTTAGAATACTGCTTACTCGATAGTTTGTTATAGTGTTTAATTTAACAGCGCATTTGTTCAGATTGTGCTGCTCACTCGTCGTATTTCTGTATTTGCTGCCCCTGTCTGCCTTTCCCTCTGACCCTCCATTTGGTTGTTGTTGATATCCCCTGGCCCGCCCCTCAGCCACACTACCGCCTCCCTGCTGCCCCTCCCACGCTCCGCCTCCTCCAGTCTCCATATATGCCACATGTCCCAACGCGCAGCGTCCACGCGCTACGGCCCTGCCGAAGGTGCGCCAAAGGTAAGCCCGTCTACGCCCGTCCGCGCCCAGCGCCAGACCCCCTGGCCCTCGCAATGCCCTGCCCTCCCGCATTACTTACGACGCCTCCACCCTCCTAGCCCTTAACCCCGGCCGCCCCCCCGACTGCGTCCAAGCCGCTCCTGGACTCACCCATGGACCCTTCTCTTGCAACTCCTGCAAGTTCGACGGCACCAAAACCAGCTCCTTATCCACCAACACCAATCAGAGACCTGACACCAACCACCTAAAATGCATCCTGCTCAACACCCGCTCGGTCCACAGACACGCCATCGACCTCTGGAATCTACTCGACACCATCTCACCGGACGTTAACAGAAACATGGATGAATGCCTCTTCAGCCCCAGACATCACCATTGCCATCCCGGAAGGATACAAGATCATCCGTAAGGACCGCATCGAGCAAACAGGAGGAGGCATCGCTATCGTCCATAAGAACTCCATCCGCATCTTAACCAGCTCAGACGTCAACCTTGCCAGCGCCGTACACCTCCACTTCCAGATCCACACCGACCCCAAGACCACACTCAGAGGCACCCTCCTCTACCGGCCTCCAGGACCCCGTGCACAATTCAATGACGACATCACTGACTTTATCACCCCACACGCCCTCCCCTCCGAGGACTACATTCTATTGGGAGACCTCAACTTTCACCTTGAAAAGAACAATGACAACAGCACCACCACCCTTCTGGACAATCTTGCCAACCTCGGACTCAAACAACTGGTCACTACCCCCACCCACATTGCTGGTCACACACTCGACCCTATCTTCACTTCCAGCAAACATGTCTCCTTCAGTCACACCACAGCTCTTCACTGGACGGACCACAGCTGCGTTCACTTCACATACAATAAGACCACAATCCACAACCATCCTCAACCCACCATGCGAAGAAACTGGAACAAAATCACCATCGACCAGATCTCCTCATCGCTTCTTCAAAACCCTCCTGTCCACTCCTCAAACCCCGACCAAGCAGCCATTAACCTCACCCAAAGGATATCCAACAGCGCCGACATCCTAGCACCGTTGAAAAAACGTCAAAGCAAATCAGGCAACAAAAACGCCTCCTGGTTCAACGATGATCTTAAGAAATCGAAGAAACACTGTCGCTCCCTCGAGAAGGCCTGGAAAAAAGACCCAAACACCAGCACTAGGGACGCCTTCAAAAACGCCACCCGCATACACCACCAACTAATCCGCTCTGCCAAGAAAGCCGCATTCAAAGACCGTCTAGATAACAACGCCCACAACAGCAAGGAATTATTCAACATCGTCAAAGAATTTACCAACCCTTTAGCCAACTCCAACAACATCACTCCCTCTCAAGCCCTCTGCGACTCCCTAGCTTCCTTCTTCCACGACAAAATTGCAGACATCCACAACAGCTTCGACTACCAACCCGGAGACCAACCCACCCAACCTTCTGCCGCACCCTCACCCCCCTTGAACATCCTCAATGACTGGAACCCCATCTCCACTGAGGACACCATCCGCCTGATGAACTCCATCCACTCAGGATCCCCAACTGACCCATGCCCTCACCACATCTTCAACAAAGCAGACTCCATCATAGCTCCACACCTCCGAGACGTCATCAACTGCTCCCTCTACTCCGCCACCTTCCCGGAAATCTGGAAACACGCAGAACTCAGCGCCCTTCTGAAAAAACCCACAGCTGACCCCACCGAACTCAAAAACTACCGCCCCATCTCGCTTCTTCCATTCCCGGCCAAAGTCATCGAGAAAGCTGTCAACAACCAACTTGCCTCCTTCCTCGAAACCAACAAATCCCTCGACCCCTCACAGTCCGGCTTCCGAGCCAAACACAGCACTGAGACCGCCCTCATCGCAGCAACAGACGACATCCGAACTCTACTAGACAATGGAGACACAGTCGCCCTCATCCTCCTCGACCTCTCTGCTGCCTTCGACACAGTCTGCCATAGCACCCTTCTACAGCGCCTCAGAAACGTAGGAATCCAAGGAAAAGCACTGGAATGGATCACCTCGTTCCTCACCGGAAGAACCCAGAGAGTCCGCCTCCCACCATTCAAGTCAGAGGCCTCTGAAGTCATCTGCGGCGTGCCACAAGGATCGTCACTCAGCCCCACCCTCTTCAACGTATACATGAGCCCCCTTGCGGCCATCGCTCGCCAACACAATCTCAACATCATCTCCTACGCGGATGACACTCAACTGATCCTATCACTCACCAAAGACCCTAACACCGCCAAAACCAACTTACACGAAGGAATGAAAGAAGTAGCCGAGTGGATGAAGCACAGCCGTCTGAAACTGAACTCAGACAAAACAGAAGTCCTCATCCTAGGCACCTCCCCCTCCGCCTGGGATGACTCTTGGTGGCCAGAAGCCCTTGGAAAAGCACCCATACCGACGGACCACGCACGGAACCTGGGCGTCATCTTGGACTCCTCACTCTCGATGACCAGACAAGTCAACGCCGTTTCATCATCTTGCTCAACATTCTTCGCATGCTCAAAAAAACTTTTCGCTGGATCCCCACCGAAACTAGAAAAACGGTCACCCACGCACTGGTTACGAGCCGACTGGACTACGGAAACACACTATACGCCGGTACCACCGCAAAACTCCAGAAAAAACTCCAACGCATCCAGAACGCTTCAGCCAGGCTCATACTAGACATCCCGCGTAAAGAACACATCTCTGGTAACCTGAAAAACCTCCACTGGCTCCCCGTAAATAAGAGGATTACATTCCGCCTCCTAACCCACGCACACAAAGCACTTTACGAACTTGGACCCGAATGCCTCAACACACGACTGTCCTTCTACACCCCCTCCCGTCAGCTACGATCCTCCAACCAAGCCCTTGCCACTGTACCTCGCATCAACAAAACCACCATGGGAGGTAGATCCTTCTCCTACTTGGCAGCTAAAACCTGGAACTCACTTCCCACTCACCTTCGCCTTACTCAGAACCACCCAGCATTCAGAAAACAACTTAAAACTTGGATATTCGGCAAATAATTCCCCTCCCTCCCTCTAGCGCCTTGAGACCCTATGGGTATGTAGCGCGCTATATAAATCTCTTGACTTGACTTGACTTGACCTTTCAAAATATCAATTCTAATTATGTATTCCAAAAGTGGCACAACTAAAACAGAATATTCTTTTTGAGGAATTCTACCTATTCTCATTTCAAGTGTAGTTTGCACTGCAGGGGTTTCCTTTCAACCTAAACCTGTAATTGTGAAAAATTGGCATTTAAATCTCTTTGATTTTCCATGAATAAGAGTGGCCTCTGCTCCTGTATCTACCAATGCTCGGGCCCTTTGGATATTACGATGTTTCCAAAAAATTTCAATATCTACATAGGGTCTATTATCTTTGTGAGCTCACCTGCGTACTGGAGCTTGACCTATTTCCTAGTCATTTTTACTGCGTTCTGTTAACCAGGACAAATCAGGGTAAATGCTCTCATATTTCTTGGACGATAAAATGTCATGTTCATATCCATCCCCATTACGAAATGGATTCCTGTCATCTGCATGGTACTGTGAATTTCGATCGGAAAGTCTGTGTCGATCCTCTCTTCTCCTCATCTCAGGGGAATGATCCCTTTCATCCCTATATCTGCTGTTAACACGGTCATCTCTCCCCCTTTCTCTTTCCCCCTCTCGCTCTCTCTCTTTTTCACGTCGAGGGGACACATCACGTTCATGCCGTCGTCCATCACGACGATTAGAATCATCACGACGTCTATCGTCTCCACTATCATCAGAATATTCACGATCACATTCATTCTTCCGCACATGTCGGGCACCCTCCTTTCGATCCAGACCACGCTTGCGGAACATGTCCCACAAGCGATTATTAGGTTCACCATCAATGTCCTCCTTTTTCACGCCATCAGCCAACAGCGCAAGAAACATATCACGTCTAGAGAACTTATAATCTCCAGCAGTACGACCCTCAGGTCTGGACTGCCTCTCAGGTTTAAATCAGTCACCCAACTCACCAAGCTGACGGACAGATTCAAGCACCATAGACAAAGCATTGCCAGTTTGATTGATTAACAAAGTCATCATAACCTGCTTATAAGCAACAGGGGAAGAACGGATAATGCGATTACGCACAGAAGATGTTAACAATCTGTCAGCTGTACTCAGAAAAATCGCAGTTTTCATCACCTCCTCTTTCAGCCGTTGCGCCGCATCGCGCAAGGTGTACCACGGCTTGTCATTTACAGGCCAATCAGATTCAGTAGGGTATTTGTGATTACAGCCATCAGTCGCTAACTGGAGCAGACTAATCTGACCGATACCATTATAATTCCGAAAATGATCTTGTACAGTAGAATCGTAACTCAAAGAGCAAAATTTCAAGGCATCTCCTGCATCTAACATGATACCCGCAGCGCCTAACTCATAAAGGCGCACCATCCACGTAAGCAAGGCATCACCAGGCCGTTGTCGAAATCGTTGCAAAATGTCACTAACTTCCTATTGTGTAAAATCTTCCAAACTATCCAAAGGAATACCATTTGGATTACTAGGAGCTTGTTGTAACTTTCGTCGAAAAACCGGATGCGCAGAAACCTCAGGACGAGCATCAGAAGAATCCCGATCCATAGATTTAGAGGAACAATCAGAATGAGAAACATCATTAGAATGGGAAGAGCGACCATGGTCGCCGGAATCATCATGTTTGTCACAAGAAGCAGATTTACAGTCACGTCCGGAGCAAGAAAACTTGCGCCTGTCAGACTCCTCAGCCGAGGAGCCAGAATCATTCGAGTCCCAGATATTACCGTCCCATTCATCGGGGTTCCAGTCCAGTCCGCTTTCGCCACGACCAGACGCACCTTCCATTTACAAACACGACCACGACGATTCTTATATTTGTATTTCGCAATTCGAACTGCAGCCCTTTCGGCTATCGTCTGATAAGTTTCAAGTTTGTCGGCAAGCAATTTATTTTGACATCGCAAAAGAGTATGAGCATTTTGCACTTCAACAAACTTCTCTTCCATATCCACATATTGTTTCTGCAATTTAAAAAATTTCTCATGTACAATCCTGTACGCAGTTAAAACAATCCAACCTCTGCGTCCCAAAATAGGAACCTCCACACCCTTCACTACCGGCGCCTTCTGCAAACAAGCAATCACATTAGCCGGCAACGCCAGCTCCAAACAAGAACTCCAATTTTCACTCAAACCAGTAGAATCGGCCCACTCACGGGCCAAAGCCTCGTAAGATGTTGATTCCCAGCCGGGAATTTCAAGTGGTAATTTGAAAGTAGATTTTGACCTCCGCAAAAACATTTTGACAAACCAAAAAGATATATACAACTATAAACAAATAATATACAAAATAAACTTCGTACGAGCTGAGTGCAAACCAACAAGATAGAAACAATACAGCGCACACAGGCTTTGTAAACAGTTTGTGACGCCAGTTGTAACGACTGGATTCTCGGACCAGATAGAATCAGCTCACCAAAACACCACTAACCCAGCTGAAACGTAACCACCTCCCTCCTTAGGACCTATTTACAACAGGTATCTATGTTTCCTACCCAAGGATGGGGAATTAGCAATATACATGCTTAGATCTTCTAAAATACCACACTCATACAATTTAGTCTCGCGGCCACACGGGCCCAGACTAATCTACCCTAGGACAGTTCTGATTACTTACCATTACACACTGGCTGCAACCAGATCTCTCGCAAGCCACAATCCTGTGGGTATACACACCAGTCTCCCCCCCCTGGTGCTCTCTCTCTCTCTCTCTCTTTTATTCATACAAGCCACAATCCTGTGGGTATACACACCAGTTTCCCCCCCTGGTGCTCTCATTAACGCCGCCTTACAACGACGATCACTTTCCTATGAATACCGTTAGCTTTTCATATTGGGGAATCTCTCACTATCCACTAGAGGTACAATACCACAATATTATGGATCACACAAGAATGGCCGAATTACACGGTGTACAACTTATTCTCTATTTCAAGGGCTCCTCTCTCCCTCATTATTCAGTTACCATTTACCTGAACGGGGGTAGCATCCGTTCGTATAACAGCATCCGACTAGAAGAAAGGCTAACTTTACTGTATGAGAGTAAGACATACACACTGGTTCACTAGGAACTGGGGTATCTTTATTATCACAATATCAACAATAACAATATAATACTATACTATAACATATAGCCTGAAAAGGAAAATGAAAGGTTAGAATGTGTGTGCACGCTAATAAGAAAGGGTTGACGTCACCTTATTAATATGAAGTCTGGACTCAGCAGTCATCTGGGTTCCCTTCTCGTCTGTGCCTTGGCTCGTCTTAGGGTCACACCTCTGCAGTCACGGATTCACGTCTGCACCGCTATGCTCTGTCTCCTCCGCTTCCCTCCAAGTCACTGGAACCTTCCTCTTATCAGCTGCTTTCTCTCTGGCTGTTCTGCACTACTCCTCTCTCCTCTCAATCACGGACTGTCTTCACTTCTCAGCTTCGATCTTATAACTCAGTTTCTACCATTCTGGTATTCGTTCCCTTAACTAACCGCTTCACTCTGTATGCTCTGATCTTAATGTCAAAGCTCGCCAGCTGCTCCAACTAAAATAACTTCAATCTTTCTAAGAGAGTTTCAGCTTCTCTGTCTTTCTCGGACTTCAAAATGGCGACTGTCTGCCTTGAAAGGATTAATTGCACTGATGCTAACGACTAGCTGCCGCCTACATACTGACTAACTCACTGCCTCATGCTTTCGCTAATATGGAAGCTTGTCCCTTCATGGAAAGTTACGCCCAGTAACCTGCCGCCCACCAAATTCTTGTACCTCCCCGTACCGAGGACACGTTCTCAGTCGGCCGATCAGATGTTATGTCTTCGACACGGAGAAAAATACAGTCTTTCGATAAGGGCCAGCCTGAGCCGGTTCTCTCCAAGCGAACAACACCTCGTAACTAAAACATTACATTTGACCTAGAAGCATCTCAAGCTGCCGGGGCAGAAAGAAAGATGGAGTCTCTCCCGTTTGAGACCTACAAGGCCCGAAATAAGTATAACTCCATGGAAAGTATACTAGCACTCTTATAAAAGGACGGATTATCACTAATACTAATGAATATATCCCTTAACATAGATTTATAAGCCCTGATCTAAGGAAAAGGGTACGGGATTGTGTCAAACGCCTTGTGAATAGGCTCTATTTACGGTTCTAATCCTTCTATTAGAATGATAGCAGACTAAAGTCACCTCCAATCACCTTCCCTCAAGAAAGGGCCGAAAAAGTCGGTCAGAACAGCATGATCTCTCATATCAACTCATTTATCACCCTAAGGATGACAAAGAACATCTTCAAGTGGCTACCAGACTACACCAGGAATACGATAACCAAAGCCCTAATCAACAGCAGACTAGAATATGGGAACATCGTTTATGCAGGGATAACCAACCAGCCCGCAAGCAGACCTTAGACAGTAAGCATGGGCGGAAAATCCGTTTCGCTCGCGGATTTTGCGGATTTTCGGTAAATTCGCAATCCGCGAGATCCGCGAATCTCCCGCAAAATCCGCAAATCCGCGAGCAGCGGATTTTATGGCTTGCTCGCACTGTTCGCGTGAGTTCGCGGCTTGCCAGTACAACTTCGCACCCCGCGAGTAAGTGCTAAATTGCAGAAATACGATCTTAGCAAAACTGAAACTACTTACCAGGTTCAAAAGTTCAGGCTCATCATTAGTAGCCATTTCCTGTAGTGCTTCCTGAGGGGCCCCTCCAGAGTTCAGTTGCCAGTTGAAACTATTATGTGACCCTGCTCTGAACCTCAGAATAGTTACACATATGCCACAAAGGTCCTGAATTACAGCTAAGGGAGACAAGCAGGAGCCAGGCTGGAAGTTAAAATCCATTAATCAGCCCCTAATTCATTATTGTCAGTTGGGGCAGGGCAGGTGTTGTAACTAATTTTGCAACAATGAAAGCACTTAGCAAGTGCAAAAGATCACTAATCAGGAAGCACTAAGGAAGCAGGTGCCAGCTAAAAAAATATTCTGTGACACATTAATCAGCCCCAAATTAATTCAGGTCACTTGAGGCAGGGAAGGTGTGCTTTGCTTTGCCGAAAATAATGTACACTGGACAACCAGAGGGTGTGGTGATGAAACAGAGGGTGGCATGGGTGGGCCAGAGGGTGGCATGAGTAGTCAGAGAGTGGCAGTGGTGACAGAGAGTGGCAGTGATGAAGAAGAGTGTCCCAAACAGGCTGGACACGTAGAAACAACAAGTTCGCAAAACTTGCGACCCGACAGGTAAGTTCGCAAATTGCGAGCGGGGACAGAGACAAGTAGCGCAACTATGCACAAGTGCAGCTCGCTTGATCCCTCTCAAGGGGGCACGGGTGCTGCTGGAATGAATGCGCTTGGAGTTTGCTCGATAACCCTCGAGCGGGGACTGTGGTTTCGAAATACTGGTCCCTACAAGGTGTTCTCGGAACTCTCTCCAATGAGTGGGCATACGCATCCCCTGCGTCCCTAACTGCGGAAACAAGGAGTCTGTCCAAGAATCAAGGTCTCACCTTGTCAGAAGCACTGGCCCAAACCACGAACACGGAATATCCGACGCCTTCTTTTGCGTCCGATGTCCGTTTTATGCCGGCTCGACTGCCTGCGCGTACTGCGCATGCTCCATGCATTGCCCTCTGGGTAGTGTAGTTCCTGAGCGCGATTGTTCTGGGGGTTGTAGTTCTGTTAATGGAACGGTAGTGCAGTCGATCCGTTCTGTGTCCTAACACAAGCCCACATCACACCACACATTAAAGAACTTCACCAGCTCCCGATACAAGTGCAGACACTTTAAACTCCTCATCCACACCTACAAAGCACTCCACTACACAGGCCCGGCCAACCTGAACAGCCGCATTAACTTCCACCAACCTTTGAGGTACTTCCACTTTCAGTCTCTCACTAGCACACCACACACAAGCACATTCTTGTACCTGCCCCCTAAAGCCGGGAACAACCTCCCACAATACAACAATACTCCTCATCTCTTCTTGCCTTTCACAGGAAGTCGAAGACCTGGCCTTTTCGAGTAATGCCTCCAGGTCTGGCATCACAAATCTGCTATAGACCACCTAGATACACTGATAACATATCTTAACATGTGAGCTGACACACATTAGGGTGTCTAGGTCAGTTTTGGCTGTGGGAGGCTTTTCAAAATGGGTCATGGTAGAGAGTGCTGGAGCTGAAGCTGAAGACGCTGTGAGTCCGTGGGCCATAACAGCGTTCAGAATACAAGCTCATCCAATCTTTGGCATCTCTCCAATGCGCAAATAATGATGGTCATAGATGTATTATTTGTAATTTCCAATTCCAATTATTATCAACAAAATCACTGCTGTTAGTGTTACTCATTTATATCAAACTGCTGTTAAGCACTGAAAAAGACACTGTTTTTCTTATTGTAGGCATATGTTTGCTAGGGGGTGTCCTAGTTTTGGGACACCCCCGCGCCGCACGGCCACCAGCTGCTGCGTGTGCCCCCTTCCTTGTGCCTCGCTTTGTGCCTTGTGCCTCGCTGCCCGACTGCCGGCTCGTGACCACGCCCCCTCCTTCGAGCGGCGTGGTCCGTGTTCAGCGCTCCTCTCCCTGTGCCCCCGGGGCACTGTGCAGACTCGTTCTAGTGCTCTTCTGTGCTCATAATTGTTTGTCCGCCGTATTGCCTGTTGACCTGTTTATTTGTGTTTTTTGTGATCATTGTTGTTGTTCCGCCGTATCTACTGTCTTTTTTCCCGCCTGTTGACGCCCTCCCCGCTCCCCGCTTCCCGCCTCCACCGCAGACCCGCCCCTTTTTTCCTTCTGTTCCCTCCCCGCTCCCGCCTCCCAGCTGCTCCGCCCACCCGTGCACTTCGCCTTATATGGCGACCGTGCGAACGCGCAGCGGTCACGCGCAGCGGGCGCGCCGATTGTGCGCCGAAGGCGCGCCAAAGGTAAGCCCGTCTACGCCCATCCGCGCCCGGACCGCGCCCAGTGCCAGGACCCCTGGCTCACGAAGACCCCGACCGACCCGCCTGACGTACACCGCCGCCACCCTCTTCGCACTCAACACCGGCCGACTCCCAGGATGCCACCAAGCCACACCACGACGCACCCACGGACCCTTCAGCTGCCACGCCTGCAAGTTCACCTGCATCCGGACCTGCCTCGCACCAGCACCCGCCAAGTCGAAAACCAGCAGCACCCACCTCAAGTGCATCCTGCTCAACACCCGCTCCGTCCACAGACACGCCATCGAACTCTGGAACCTCCTAGACGCCACAGCCCCTGACGTTGCCTTCCTCACGGAGACCTGGATGAACGCCTCTTCAGCTCCCGACATCGCCATCGCCATCCCAGAGGGCTACAAGATCACCCGGAGGGATCGCACCGCCAACCAGATGGGTGGAGGCATCGCCATCGTCCACAGGAACACCATCCGTCTCACGACCAGCACCGACAACACCCTGACCACCGCCGAACACCTGCATTTCCAGATCCACACCGACCCGAACACCACCCTCAGAGGCACCCTGATCTACCGACCCCCGGGACCACGCACACAATTCAGCGAGGACATCGCCGACTTCGTCAGCCCGCATGCCCTCCCCTCCGCTTACTACATCCTCTTGGGGGACCTCAACTTCCACCTGGAGAACAACAACGACCGCAACACCAGCACCCTGCTCGACAACCTCGCCAATCTTGGACTCAAGCAGCTGGTGTCCACCCCCACCCACCTCGCCGGACACACACTCGACGCAGTCTTCTCATCCAGCACAGACATCGACTTCAGCCACGCCACAGAGCTTCAATGGACGGACCACAGCTGCGTCCACTTCACCTTCAAAAGAACGACGACCCACCACCACCAACAACAGGCTGCCCGCAGAAGCTGGAACAAGATCACAGCAGACCAGCTCGCCACCTCCTTGAGCCAGCACCCTCCTGCCAGCTCAGCGAACCCCAACCAGGCCGCCGACAACCTCACGAAGTGGATCAGCAACTGCGCGGACGAGCTCGCCCCGCTGAGGACCCCGCCCAGCAGACCCGGCAGCAAGAAAGCCCCATGGTTCACCGACGAACTCAAGAGCTCCAAGAAGAACTGCCGAGCCCTCGAGAAAGTCTGGAGAAGGGAACCTACACCGGACAACAGGACCACCTTCAAGCTGGCCACCCGGAAGCACCACCAGCTGATCCGCGCCGCCAAGAAAACTGCATTCAAGGACCGGCTGGACAACAACGCACACAACTGCAAGGAACTCTTCAACATCGTGAAAGAGCTATCCAACCCCAGCGCAGGAAACAACGACATCACCCCATCGCAAGACCTCTGCAACTCCCTCGCCTCATACTTCCACAACAAGATCGCGGACATACACAACAGCTTCAACAACCAACCAACGCACACCACGACCGAACAACCACCCCCCACCACCACCCTCCATGCCTGGACCCCGATCAGCACCGAAGACACCATCCGCACGATGAACTCCATCCACTCCGGATCGCCGACCGACCCCTGCCCTCACCACGTCTTCAACAAGGCCGACGCTGTCATCGCACCCCACCTACGAGACATCATCAACACATCCTTCGACACCGCCACCTTCCCTGAGAGCTGGAAGCACGCCGAACTCAGCGCTCTACTCAAGAAACCCACAGCGGACCCCACCGAACTCAAGAATTACCGCCCCATCTCGCTCCTCCCGTTTCCAGCCAAAGTCATCGAAAAGACCGTCAACAAGCAGATGGCCGCCTTCCTCGAGACGAATGGATCCCTCGACCCCTCACAGTCTGGCTTCCGAGCCAACCACAGCACCGAGACCGCCCTCATCGCCGCCACCGATGACATCCGAGCCCTGATGGACAACGGAGAAACAGCGGCCCTCATCCTCCTAGACCTCTCCGCGGCATTCGACACTGTCTGCCACCGCACCCTTGTACAGCGCCTCAGCAGCATCGGAATCCAGGGCAAGGCGCTGGAATGGATCATCTCCTTCCTCGACGGAAGAACACAGAGAGTCCGCCTACCACCGTACAAGTCAGAGGCCACCGAAGTCATCTGCGGCGTCCCTCAAGGATCCTCGCTGAGCCCTACTCTCTTCAACGTCTACATGAGCCCCCTCGCGGCCATCGCACGCCAACACAACCTCAGCATAATCTCCTACGCCGACGACACCCAGCTGATCCTCTCCCTGACCAACGACCCCGCCGCCGCCAGAGCCAACCTGCACGAAGGGATGAGAGAGGTAGCCGAGTGGATGACGACCAGCCGCCTAAAACTGAACTCAGACAAGACGGAGGTCCTCATCCTGGGCTCTTCACCCTCCGCCTGGGACGACTCCTGTGGCCTCCCGCCCTGGGCACCGCACCCAAACCGACAGACCATGCACGCAACCTGGGCTTCATCCTGGACTCCTCCCTCTCCATGACCAGGCAAGTCAACAACGTCTCCTCGGCGTGCTTCAACATCCTACGCATGCTACGGAAGATCTTCTGGTGGATCCCCACCGAGACCAGGAAGACCGTCACCCAGGCCCTCGTCACCAGTCGACTGGACTACGGCAACGCCCTCTACGCCGGTACCACCGCCAAGCTCCAGAAGAGACTCCAGCGGATCCAGAACGCCTCAGCCAGACTCATCCTCGACATCCCACGAACCAGCCACATCTCCGGACATCTGAGAGACCTACACTGGCTCCCCGTCAACAAAAGAATCACCTTCCGCCTCCTCACCCACGCACACAAAGCCCTACACGACCAAGGCCCGAGCTACCTCAACAGCCGAATCAACTTCTACGCTCCCAAACGCCACCTCCGATCAGCCAACCACGCCCTCGCCGCCGTCCCCCGCATCCGAAGAGCGACTACAGGAGGAAGGTCCTTCTCCTACCTGGCCGCCAAGACCTGGAACTCCCTCCCGACCGACCTGCGCCTGACCCAAGACCACCTCTCCTTCAGGAAGAAGCTGAAGACCTGGCTGTTCGAGCAGTAGCGGCACCCCCCCCCCCCCCCCCCCCACCCCCAGCGCCTTGAGACCCTACGGGTATGTAGTGCGCTCTATAAATGTCTTTGATTGATTGATTGATTGAATGTTTGCTATGTGAATGTCTGGATGCAATAGCAGAAAACTCACAAAGAGGCACTTTTATGGTGGTCAGGAAGCATGTTGTGTGAAGCAAATGTTTATAGTTCACATGTTTTTTAAGCCACAACTTATTTACTTAGGCTACGCCCCTTTTAGAGACCGCTCCACCTTTTCATCTCACTTAAAACACTGCTATCCACAAAAGGCTTTTGCAGACAGACAACTAAAAGCTACCTTGTGTGTGAGAACTAAAAATGGTGATGTTGTACCACTGGAGTCCTGGGAGTCTGAGTCAAACCTAAGACTTGTGGAGCAGAAAGGAGGAGCGAGCACTTTCCTCCTCTGTGGCTCTCACTTCACAGCGCCTCTGGGATGGCAGGAGCACAGCTGGTGTTATGTGTTAGAGGAGGGAGTTGTGAACTTCAGTGGTAGAAAGCAGAGGGCCTGACCTCCTCCACTGTGACACCCAGGCCATGATTGCATGTCCCGGGACTGCGGGTGCCACCGCCCCTCTTTAGAAGTTGAGCTGCAGTGTTTGTTCGCTGGCACAGTTCATCAGAAAGAAAAGACACGCATGTCATTTGCTTTCTGATGAAGTCGATCCAAATATTGTCAGCTACTTTGAGAGTCAAACACAGAGAGAGAAACATGGGCAAGAGACAGCAACATGGAGTGGGGGGAGGGGGTGCAAACAATGCAGAGAGTGAGTAGCAGAATCACAGAGGATGGGGGTGGGGGAAGCAGCAGGGTGCAGGACGAAATGACAGTCCTGGGCTTTCGTCAGGGTGGATTCATACTTACATCACCCCCACAAACATATTCAGCATGTGTGTTTTGTGTGCGGCATGCAGATGTTTTTAAAGCATGCGTAGACAGTGCTAACACTTGCCCCTTTGGGTAGTTACTTAAAATGAAAGAGAAAGTATATATGGCATAAGTATAAATGCCAACATGTGACTGGTCAAATTCAACACACAGATCACGTCTCCTTACGTGCTTATTTCATACTGTTAAAATGTACGTATTCCACTCATTGGTGTCTGCTTACGTACACATGGTCCGTGACTGGCTACCCGCCCCTCCCAGCTTCCCACACCACACCTTGAAGGATTCACATAAGCAAGTTGTCTTTGGAAGGCGGGGGTCAGGGACCCCCCGGCCGTATTTATTATACAAAACAATAAAAGTATGAATATCAACATGACATCAATATGTTAGAATAACAAAATTCCAGACATTAGATTTACAGTATTGAAGACAAGTATCAAAGGCTAACCTTAACAAAAGTCTAATACAGCGTGTTTCCTATCCGAATCTAACATCCTGCCTGAATTATGCATTCTAACATTTCTGGCCTGACAGCAAGGTCGCTAACCGGTGTCAAGTCCTACTAACCACGCCCTTACCTACAGGTGCGCATGCGCGACAGGGGACCGCCTACCCCGTCGGCATCTTGAACTCCATTTAACCAACAAGGAGGGCCCTTACACTCTGCGTCATAAGCTGACGTCATGGTGTATGTGCGGGGTGGCTACTGGCCTAAGGAAAGCGTGACTCCCTCCCCCGTGTTTTTAGCAGCTAGCGGATATACCTGCCCCTGAAGTTCTAGGAGGGACCAGTGGCCCCTCCCCCTGGGCCGTCCCCTCCATGGATGGTGACGCCCCCCTATGACCTTAAATTGCTGCTCACCGATCATGACCTTACCGCCCGACCAACTCTAATAAATACGACAATGAACCTAGAGAAAGAGAAAACCTCACTAAAGGACAACTACACTAAAATTCCACCAGAACAGTACCCAAAGCCTGCTGTACTCATGGGAAAAAAGGCCTAAGCACACATAATATTACATTCTTATTGACGACTCAATCACAGCTAGAAAACGGGAAAAAGGCCTAAGTACACCAAACAATATTTGAACACAACCAATTACAGCTATAAACGGGAAAAAAGGCCTAAGTACATAAAATCACACATGAAACGGGAAAAAGGCCTAAGTTACAACTCACATATTACCTACAACTAGTATTGTTTAACAGCTTGTTTTTGGGGCTGGTGGGTGGGGAAAATTAGAAGCCCCGAGCGTGGGGCTACGAGGTATGCGGGGAGCGAGCCAGGGGCAAAGAGGGCGCCCAGCTCGCTCCCCGGGCCTCTTATGTGGCTATCTCGCCAGGGGGTCGCCGGCCCAGCCGGCCCGCCCCCCAGTCGACCCGCCCCCATGCCCCGGAAGCTGTCCAGCCGCTTCCGGGTCACGGGGGAGACATCAACCTATCGGTGGTGGGGCGCGCCGCGCGTGTCATCACCACGCGACACGCCCCACCATCGAGAGGCCGGAGGAGGGGGGCGCCGCACCGCCATGTGGTCGGGGGGGCTGAGCGGCCCCCCTTTTCACATGGTCCGTGACTGGCTACCCGCCCCTCCCAACTTCCCACACCACACCTTGAAGGATTCACATAAGCAAGTTGTCTTTGGAAGGCGGGGGGTCAGGGACCCCCCGGCCGTATTTATTATACAAAACAATAAAAGTATGAATATCAACATGACATCAATATGTTAGAATAACAAAATTCCAGACATTAGATTTACAGTATTGAAGACAAGTATCCAAGGTTAACCTTCTAATACAGCATGTTTCCTATCCGAATCTAACATCCTGCCTGAATTATGCATTCTAACATTTCTGGCTCGACGGCAAGGTCGCTAACCGGTGTCAAGTCCTACTAACCACGCTCTTACCTACAGGTGCGCATGCGCGACAGGGGACCGCCTACCCCGTCGGCATCTTGAACTCCATTTAACCAACAAGGAGGGCCCTTACACTCTGCGTCATAACCTGACGTCATGGTGTATGTGCGGGGTGGCTACTGGCCTAAGGAAAGCGTGACTCCCTCCCCCGCGTTTTTAGCAGCTAGCGGATATACCTGCCCCTGAAGTTCTAGGAGGGACCAGTGGCCCCTCCCCCTGGGCCGTCCCCTCCATGGATGGTGACGCCCCCCCTAGGACCTTAAATTGCTGCTCACCGATCATGATCTTACCGCCACAGGCCAGCATTGTTTCCCCACGATCTGGCCCCCCCACAACTCCTGCCTGAAGGTCATCCCTACCTCACAAAGCCCTTCAACCAAGCTAGGATATTGTCGCACTATATTGCATTCCCTGCCTCAGTCAAATGGACCCCATCTTGTAAATACAAATCATCCCCCCAAATGGTCCCATGTGGGATGGTCTGTAAGTGTATGGTTCGGAAACGTTTTTCTAACTTGGTATTGATCCTCTTTACCGAGTGATTCAATGCCCTGACTGAATCACCCCCACGCCACTGCAGCCGAGGTATCAGCTGAGACCAAACTACAATGCAGTCAGGGCAAACCCTCCTTACCCAACCTGCTGCTGAGATGATCTCTTCTAGGAGGACCCTCCTACCCAGTCTAGCAAGGTCATTCCCTCCCAGGAGAATAATTACCACCGTTGGCGGTGCTGCATGTTGGGCGACCAATTCTGCAAAGAATCCCCGGAATTGGCTGAGGCAGAGACCCCCCCCTCTCAAAGAAGGAGATGGACAATCCTTTGTGCTTTAGCTCCCTTCTACCCTTGCCTGGAAAAAAGACATGTTTAGCACGATGCACATATGAATGACCAACAATCCAAACCCTGCCTGACTGCGTTCTTTGTTCCTGATTGTCCACGCCGCGATGAGTTGCCGATGAACCTTGATGATTACCCGAAGCGAGTCCTCCGCCTGCGTCACAGAGCGAAGAAACTGCAAAAAAACTAAAAAAGCAACCTAATGTCAGCAAAGCTCTAGGTACTTTACAACATGTGTACCCGCACATAACGTTTGTAGCAATTGGATGACCACCTCCCAATTCTCTTAACACTGTTCTCCTGCAAACCCCTTGTGGTTGCCTCTGAGTTGGAAAGAGCGGAGTAAAGATGTCAGACAGGGGGAATGTTGCATTCTGTTCTATCACTTCCGTGCAGTTCCCCAGTGTCAGAATGTCTGCCATATATTTGTTATATAATGTTCCTGCAGGTGGAGCTATAGTTGTTCCTGCACCAGAAGTACTTTTCTTTAAATTCTGCAAGACAGCTATTAGCTCTATTTTTACTATTGTTATGTAAATGGCATAACAGGATGCTGCAAAAGGCAATGGAACTTGAACCAGGGGTAGACTTTGATCTACAGAAGCTGGGAATTGCAAACATATCCAGCAATTTCCCCTTGTTAATATCTTATTGGTATGATGTAACAAAGTCACAAAGGAATTGTGGTGCATATCTTCTCTGTGGGCTATTTCTTCAGGTGACAAAGTGTATGCAGGTATGGTAGCAGGGGGTGTTGGTGTTGGGACCAATTGTTCCATGGGATAGAGCACGTCCAATAGATATACAGTAATTAATGCTAGCAATAACAGACAGAATATCACCCCAGGTATGCACATTTTAGAACTATACTTTCTTTAATTAGAGGTAGTGTTATTGATGACACTATGTTGTGAATTATCACTGTGAATCTTTACTATAATATAAGCTAAACACACTAAAAGCATGAACACATATAAGGTGAGGCTGTAGTACACAATATATTGCGAACAGTTATTCATTAATATTTCAGATGGCCTTTGAGAATTTCTTGGTACTTCCCGCCTTCCAAAGATATGCATGTAATTCTTGTAATGCACAACCCTTTGATCATGTATATCAATCGTTAGTGCAGCCACACTTTATTTTACAGGAGTGTCCACTGTATCTCACCCCAAAGGTAGCTTTCTAAAGTTGGCTGGAAAAAGTTCTTTGCTGGTTGCTGCAGCAGCACGGGTGCTCGCAGTGACAGAAGGACTCGCAAATACCTCCTGGATCAGTTCATATACTAATTGCTGCAGTGGCACGGGCACTTTGCAGTGACAGGAGGACTCGCAAATACCTCCTGGATCAGTTCATCTACTCAATGCTGCAATGGCACACTCTTTGCTACTCAGCTTTCTTTCTAGACTAATCATTCCCTGATGAATTGTTGTAGACTGTTCTTGTTATGAAAACAGGCTATTACACCTGGTGGTAGTGTGCAATATACCCTATTTGAATTTTTCTCAGTCTGAAAGTACTCTACTCAAAGTTTCTTGTAATGCTATACTATTTAAATCTCGCATTAGTTGGTATTCTAGCTGATCAAATACCTCCTGAAGGTAAATGAGTGCGTCTTCGCTGTCTTCTTCACTGCTATTTTCAAAGTCAAAAATTGTTGTCAAAATATCTGTTAGGATAATGTCTAGTAGTAGTACTTCATCTATTTCCTGCAGAAGATCAGTTACCGGAATTACTGACATTTCATCTCCTTCTTCTTTGTAGACCTCAAATTGTACCTTTTTTCCTCTTTGATCAGTTCTGGTGTTGGCATGTGCTGCTGACCTGGGTCTTGGATGGATGCAGTCTCAGGAGGTGCCCTCTTGGTGTGGCTGGCGTGGATCCAGGATTTGTTGTTGGTGCACTTTACTGCTGTCTTTGTGGCGAGCAGGACTTGCTGTGGACCCTTCCAACGAGCTCGACCTCTGGAATGATTTTTTGAGCACCCAGTCACCGGGCTTGAACTTGTGCCCCTCGACCTGCAGTGGCTCTGGAAGGGTCCCCCTCACCTGCTGGTTGATAGAAGCAAGAGTACGTGTGAGTGACATGCAGTAATCATTCAACAATTCATTCGTCATCATAGGCAGAGCATTTTTGTCTGGAACTCCCCAAGCTACCACTGGCAACCCAGTGACTATTTCATGTGCACTGAGTTTTGTCTTAGCATCTGGTGTGCTCCTCATGCTCATTAGGGCAATTGGTAAGGCATCCATCCAGGTCAATTTTGTGTCAGCACATACTTTCGCAATTTTATTTTTTAATACACAATCTTTCCTCTCTACTGCACTAGCCGCCTCTGGATGATAGGCACAGTGTAGCTTCTGCTGTATTCCCAGAGCTTTACATGTCAATTTTATTATTTCATTACAGAAGTGGCTGCCATTGTCTGAAAATATTGTTTTTGGGACCCCAAAACGTGGGATCAACTCTTTTATCAGGCACTTGGCTGTTGAGATGGCATCGTTATGTTTTACTGGATATGCCTCTATCCATTTTGAGTACATATACACTGCCACCAGGATATACCTATACTTATTTGTAGGTGGCATCTCCACATTTTCAATTTGCAGGGCTTCAAACGGCATTGTTGGTTTTTCAAAGTGGCCTTTAGGTACTGGAGCAGTCTTACCCACATTGTACTGTGCACATACCATACATGTTTGACATATCAATTGCACATTGATAACGGATCACTCCTGAGGCGGAAAGCCGGGAGTTAGGCCACAGACATTATTTTAACTACCCCTCTTGCACTATACTTGCTTTTAAATTGTTTTTAAAAAACTGTTGTTTACTTGCGTAAAATTGCACACGAGCTCGAATCTGCCCAGGGACAGTTGGGGCGCGCTCTTTTACTCGCCTCACGCTCACCGAGGGCCGATTCAGGGTCACTCTCGGATTCAGACGGGCTTCCCCGAGGGCGACGACTTTGGCCGCCATCTTGGAGGGAAAGCCCGGTTAGCGCTCTAGCGTTCGGGCGATTCACGGCCCGGGCGCCTTAAAATG
Source organism: Lissotriton vulgaris (assembly GCF_964263255.1). NCBI lineage: Eukaryota > Metazoa > Chordata > Amphibia > Caudata > Salamandridae > Lissotriton > Lissotriton vulgaris. The sequence goes on along the minus strand of NC_141686.1, from coordinate 293,008,211 downwards.
AAGCCCTTTTCCCGTCCGCGCAGCGGGCGGGCGCAGCGGGCGCGCCGATGGCGCGCCGGAGGCGCGCCAGAGGCAAGCCCATCTGGGCCCGTCCGGGCCAGATCGGGCCCAGGACCAGCCTCTATGCCCTTTTCTCGGCAGGATCCAGCCGCTTACACTAGGGATCAACTGCTGGCATTACAAAACCACGGGGCTTCAGGCTGCTCTCAACGGGACTGGACGATGGCTCCGTTCTGCCGCTGTCGGTCCTGCCCTGAGCCTGGTTCCGTGGGGACCAGCGGCAAGAAAACCAGCCGAGTCCTGAGGATGGCACTTCTTAACTGTAGATCTTTGCCAAAACACGCGGTAGAAATCAACCTGCTGATCGAGGATAGCAACCTGGATCTGCTTTTCCTCACGGAAACTTGGTTAACCCCTTCCACTGATTTTGATGTCATCTCTGCCCTACCTTGCGGTTTTAGGATTCAGACTCAGAACCGTGATAAGGGGAAAGGGGGGGGTCTTGCTATAATTCACAAGGAATCCCTGACCTGCAGATTGGAGGATAGTGGAATCTTAGACACAGAGAGCACGGGTTTCAACATCCAATTGACTCCGACATCCTCCCTCTCTGGATTCCTCATTTACCGCCCTCCGGGCAACCTAAAACAATTTTTAGATTCCCTTTTAGAATCCACCTTAGCAGCTGCAGCTCGGTCCTCCAACTTCTTGGTTCTGGGAGACCTGAACTTGCATTTTGACGACCCTAACGATAAAATAGCAGCGGATGTCATCTCAAATCTAAAAGCTTTTGAATTGGATCTCATAAATACGGAATCTACTCACAATAAAGGTCATCTGTTAGACCCTATTTTTTCCAACCTTCCCAAGCTGAGAGTTCAATCTCCTCTGCCCCTACCGTGGTCCGACCACTTTTTGGTCCCTTTTTCCTGGGAAATCCACCCTGAAACAGATCGGCCCACGTGCCCCCGTATACTTCAGAGAGACTGGCCAAGGTTATCGGTGGGAGATCTCACTCGGGCCCTTGAACAATCGATTCCAGACACAGAACTTGATCCACTCCTGGCGGATGAAAACTTTACTAACTGGCTCACTAGCTCCCTGGACACGGTCCTTCCTTTTAAATTAAAAACTAAAAAGAGCAGTACCTTTAAATCCCCCTGGTTTTCAACTGATCTGAGAGACCTTAGAAAATCCTGTAAGAAATTAGAAAGAAAGTGGAGGAAAGATTGGTCAACTCTTACTAAGACCTCCTACCAGGCCGCTCTTAGACTCTACAAAGCTGCACGGCAGAAAGCTAAAGTAGAATTCTTTAAGGAGAAAATTGAAACATCAGCTAACTCCTCTAGGGAAACTTTTAAAATTGTTAATCAATTGCTCAAAATCCCTGTCCCTATAACCACTCACAGGGACCCCGAACTAAGATGTGACCAGTTAGCGGAATTTTTCGACAGCAAAATTCAAAAAATCCTAGATAGCCTGCCCCTACTGCCCACCCTACTCTCGAGAGAGGCCGCTACCCCCGTTTCTCCCTGTCCTCAGCTCGAGGCCTTTAGTACTATCACCAGGGATGACTTCAGTAACACGTTAACAACTATAAAAAGTGGCTCTCCCTCTGACCCAGCCCCTATGCACATCCTTAAACAAATTGTGGGGACGATCTCACCTAAGGCCACAGAGCTCCTAAATACCTCATTCGCCACAGGCATTGTTCCCCCTAGCTGGAAACAAGCTAAAATTAAAACACTTCTTAAGAAACCTGGATTAGATCCCTTGGACTTGGCCAATTACCGCCCAATTTCCTTGCTTCCAGGAATGGGTAAAGTGGCTGAGAAGTTGGTGAATAGGCAGCTCTCAGACTATTTGGAAAAGAATGGTCTTCTGAGCGACTCCCAAACTGGTTTCCGCCCGGGTCAGAGTACAGACACTGCCCTTCTGGTGGCTACTGAAGAAGCAAGATGCATCTTGGATTCAGGGGGATCTGCAGCTCTGATCCTCCTGGATCTAAGCGCTGCATTCGATACCGTCGACCACCCAACCTTGGTTCAGCGTCTTGCCAAGGTTGGTATTACAGGGTCGGCTCTTAGATGGCTCGAGTCCTTCCTTGATAAAAGATCGTTCAGGATTTGGGAGAATGGCTCAATGTCCAAACCTGTCCCCTTGCAGTGTGGGGTGCCGCAGGGCTCCTCCCTGAGCCCCACACTGTTCAATGTTTATATGGCCCCGTTAGAGGAGGCAGTAGCCCCCTTCGGGATCAAATCTGTTAGCTATGCGGACGATACGCAACTAATCGTCTCGCTTTCACAACAAAGGGGACACCCATCTGATTTGTCAGGTTGTTTGTCAGCTATCTTCTCCTGGATGACTGCCTCCAAACTTAAACTCAATGGAGCAAAGACCGAGATCATGGTCATGGGTCACCCACTTCCATCTCTGTCCTCCGACCATTGGCCTCCCTGTTTGGGGGACCCACCACCCCCAAAGGAGAAAGTCAAGAGTCTCGGGGTCTGGTTTGAACCCCAACTCACCTTTAAGACCCACGCGCAGAAGGTGGCCGGAGGATGCTTCGGATCCTTGCGGGCCGTAAGGAAGGTCCTCCCCCTGCTCCCCTTCGAATCAAGAAAACTTCTGATTCAGGGCCTAATCCTGGCCAGACTGGATTATGGCAATGCCCTCCTCCTGGCGGCACCCCTGGCCACGATTAACATCTTACAGCGGGTCCAGAATGCCGCAGCCAGGCTTCTTATGGGAGTCCCGAGAGGGGTTTCAGCCAAGCCCCTGCTTAGAGCCTTGCACTGGCTCCCAATCCAGGAGCGAATTTCCTTCAAATCACTTTGTATTGCATATAAATCCCTCCAAGGTAATGGCCCCCCAGCCCTCAGGGGATTGATTCGTCCTTACAAAGCCACTCGTGCCCTCCGATCTGATGAAGAATACCTGGCCGTTACTCCTAGAGTAAGGAAGGCCCGCACGGGAGGTCGTCGCTTCTCGCTGAATGCAGCAAAAAAGTGGAATGCCCTGCCCAGGGACCTACGGAAGGAACCTTCATACCTTAAGTTCAGAAAGTCACTTAAAACCTTCCTTTTCCCCAAAGCTCCCTAAACTTTTTCTTCCTCATTTCGCTCTGTTATCATTTGTTTTAAGCGCTGGGACGCTCAAGGGCAGCCATGCGCTCTATAAATCCAATTCCATTCCATATCTCCTGTGCTATTTTTCTTATGTTCTTGTTCACCCAGAATTTGTCCATACAATTTACTATTCCATCCCTGCATATGTGGGCTGGGCCAAGCATGGCCAAACACATGGAGTAGACCATTGTGTCTGGCAACATGTACTTCTCCTTGGTCTCATTCATCCAGCATCCGTGAACAAACGACCCATTCTTTGACCAACTCATCTGTTCCTCTGCTGTTGCTCCTTGCTGCATTAGTCTTACACCTTCAGTTGTTAGGTCTAGTGACTTCACTTCTAGAGGTAATTCTTGGGCTGTTAGTACTAATGCTGAATGACTTCGTGCTGTCTGTTTTGCTGTTGCATCAGCAAATGCATTTCCCTGGCCTACTTTGTCTGTAACCTTTTTGTGAGCACTGCATTTAACTATGGCCAATTTCTTTGGAAGTGCCAAGGAGTTAAGTAATTTGGTGATAAGCACTCTGTGCTGTATCTTTGTGCCTTGTGAGGTAATAAAACCTCTTTCCTTCCAGAGTCTTCCAAAGGAATGTGCCACATTAAAGGCGTATTGACTGTCTGTGAATATGTTAACACACCTTCCTACAGATAAATCGCAAGCTCGTATGAGTGCCACAAGTTCTGCTGCTTGTGCAGACAACTCGGGTATCTTACAGGACTCAACCACATTTTTATTTGTTACAACTGCATAGGCTGCTGATGTATTGCCTTCCTCTGTTCTAAGGCAGGAACCATCCACCCACAATTCTCCTTCAGCATCTGCATAGGGTGTATCAGTCATATCTATTCTACCCTTTGTTTGCTCCTCAGTTAACAAAATACAATCATGGTCTGAGTCCACTAGATCATCAGTGGGAACAGGTAACAGAGTGGCAGGGTTAAGAACATTACACTTGTGAAGTGTTACATGTGCTGCAAATAGACAGATCTCATACTCCGCGAGCCTGGCATTTGTGAGGTGCTGAGTACGTGTCTTATTCAGTATCAGCTCCACGGCATGTGGAACATAGACATGAACTTCATGTCCCATTATTATGCTTTCTGCACGTTGTAATGATAAGGCAGTTGCTGCTACCGAACGTATACAGGAAGGTAAAGCCTTGGCTACAGTATCCAAGGTGGCAGAGAAATATGCGCATGGTCTTTTGTGGTCACCGAACTGCTGGCAGAGAACCCCAAGAGTACACCCGTCAGACTCATGAACATAGAAGTGGAAAGACTTAGAATAGTCTGGTAGGCCTAAAGCAGGAGCAGAGCAGAGAGCTTGCAGAATGGCAAGGAAGCTTTGTTCATATTCTGGCAACCACTGAAGGGGTTTGGGTGTGTCCTTATGGGTCAGGGCCAATAAAGGTTTTGAAATCAAGGAAAAGTTAGCAATCCAATGTCGACAATAACTGGCCATACCTAGAAAGGCTCACACCTGTTTTTGGGTGCGTGGCACCGGTGTCTGTAGAATCAATTTAATGAGCTTATCATCCAATCTTCTCTGCCCTTTCGACAGGATGTGTCCTAAATAGGATACTTCCTGTTGAACAAATTGTATTTTCTCTGGTGAAACCTTGTGACCACGTTCAGCTAGGAAATGTAACAAATTAATGGTGTCAGTTGTACATTGTGTCTCAGAGATGCTACCAATCAGCAGGTCATCTATGTACTGTATTAGCACAGAATTGGGTGATAAATTGAATGTATCTAGTTCTCTTTTCAAGGCTTGATTGTAAATACTCGGGCTCTCTGTGAACCCCTGTGGAATACGACGGAAACAGTAAGTTCTCCCGCTTACAGAGAATGAAAAGAGGTACATGCTACCCTCATCTACTGGAATTGAGAAGAAGGCATTTTTTAAATCCACTACTGAAAAATATGTCATTTCTGGTGACAATGTTGACAATATTGATACTACATTTGGGGCAACCGGGAACTGTGGCACAACAATCTTATTTATTTCTCTGAGATCAACTATGAATCTGTAATCCTTTTCATCAGTATTTCCATCCCCCTTTTTCAGGACCGGTAGAATAGGGCTGTTGCAAGGACTGCCTGTTATTTCTTTCACAATCCCTTCTTTTAGCAAGTCAGCTACTATGTCCTGCAACCCCTTTAGGCCTTCTGGAGCTATTCTGTACTGTGGTATCCTTGGTCATTTCACATTCTGTTTGACTGTAATTGTTACAGTTGTGATGTTCATTCTCCCTGTGTAATTTTTTTGTTTTGCCCAAATTCTAGAATCTATCTGGTCCATTATTTGTGCTGGTATATTTTTTATTCCTATTGACAGTAAACAGTTGTCCATTTCCTCTGTCATCTGCCCATCTACTTCTAAGAAAACTCCATCTGCCCTACACTTAATAGTTGCATTCATTTTTTTTAGCAAGTCCAATCCCAACAAATTAAATGCACATTTGTCTGATATTAGAAATTAATGGGTGTCCTGTATTGGGCCTATACTGTATTTCAAGGGTGCCGAAATTGGACTTGTTACAGGTATGTTGGTGAATCCCACTGACTTATTTACTTGTCCCGAGAGAGGAACATCTGGAAACTTTTTCTTTGTCAAGGAGGAGTTGGTGGCCCCTGTATCTATTAATAATTCCACAGGTGTACCTTCATTCTTTCCCTTTACATATGGTCCAGAGGGATCTACAGGGATTACCATCCTCTGTATTAACTCTCTCGGGCCTCCCTATTGAACATAGTAGTCCCATTCTCCTTGGGGCCCTTCTTGATAGATCCCATCGTAAGGGTGATGCACCTGCATTTTTGGTATTTGTTCATTATCAAAGAAATTTGTGTTGGGGGGATAGTCTTGTGGGCCAGGTTGTGAGTCACGTCCTTGTTGTTGGTATCCAGCTCTTCCCATGCTCCTTCCCCGGCCTCTTGATCTCCCCATCCCACCCCCTCTTTGTGACTGTTTGACGGGGTGTGGGCATTGAGCTCTCCAATGATGATGTTCCCCACAATTAAAGCATCCCTGTGTGTGTGTTTGTTCATTTGTAGTCGTATGCAGTGTTGGGGGAGCCGAGAATGACCTTTGTGGGCCCCCACGGCCCCTTCCTCTCCCCCTGCCTCTTTGTCCTCGGCCGCTATACTGGTTTGCCTGCTGAATTAAAACCTTTGTTTTTAACTCTTTTATTTTGTTATTTTTGCTTTCCAAGTCCTTTTTCCCTCGCATCTCGTAATACTGTGCTAATTGCAAAATCTCTGTCAAAGGTTTGCATGACCAAGTTGGATTGTACTCTAGAATCCCTTTCTTAATTGTAGGTTTTAAATTATTTACAAAACAGGAGACAAGTGCGCTTTGTGTTGCCTCTTTTTCACTGTCTAAACCACTTGAAGCTGTGAACACTTTCTGTATTCTAGCGAAAAACGCAGAGACTGTTTCTTCAGTATCTTGTATACATCCATTTAATTTTGACCAGTCAATTTGTTTTATTGGTACCAGTATATTTACTTTAGCCATTATTTTTGCTGGTAAGTCTTTAATATCATCCGATATATCCTCTCCTTGTTTCCTTTTTGCTGAAGTTATATCTTCCCATTTTATCTTTAAATGTTCATCATCCTCTCTCCTTATTTTTCCCCAAATGTCTGGTGGCAATATAATAGAAAACATTTGTTCTATGTCTTCCAGGGTGAGAGTGCCAACTCTTAGTATTATTTCTGTCTGTCTATACCATTCTTCTCTGTCTTGTCTAATATCTGGAAACTGAAGCGCAAATCTGTGTAACTCAACGTTAGACCATGGTGTGTGCACTTTAATAGTAGTGTGTCCTGACTGACCTCCTGGTACTTCTCTCAAAGGCATGGTGTGATCAGGTAAAAGAACACAAGACTTAAATGGCTGTTGTTGTCCCCCTCTTCTTTGCTTTTCTTCAACCCTTCACATTTTCTTTCTACTACTATCTGTGTGTCCACCCATTCAGTTAATATCTGTAGCGCTTCTAATCTTTCTTTTTCTGTTGCCGCTGTGTCTTCTAGTACCGTTAGTAATTTGTTATATATTTTATTAGGCAAATTTTAAACACGTGGGTATCCGTCAGAAGAGGGCCAAAACCTCTTCCAACTCTTAAATCTGTGAAACGCCCTGGTGTCCAAATCTATCAAAGCAAAATGTTGAAATGCTGGTGTGTAATGTGCTGGGAATGCGCACCTTTCATTCAACCACAATGAGGACCCTTTCTTCATAACTTCATCTACCCATGCCTGTACCTCACTCTGTTCTTTCTGTGAAAGTGCTAATTGTGATCGCAGACCCCTTTTTCCTATAGGGGTAGCAGATACCTCTTTCTGTTGTATAGTAGTTGTGTATTTTTGTTCCTGTGATGCGTTTTGTGATGTTTGTGGGCTACATGGAGGAGGAGTTGTTAATAATTCTTCTATTACAGGATCCTCTGTATCTTCCTGTTCTAAGGGAGCATTAGGTAGAGTGGGGTACACATCTGGTATTGGTTTATGAACTGTGAAGCATTTGTCTATTTCCATTTCTTTGTCCCTACAATTAGTTACACGTCATTCTTGTGCCTTCTCTCTAGGATGTTCTATGGCTTTTGCCCACCTTGTCGTAGGTTCCCCTGACCATCTATTGGCGGCATATGTTCGCCATGCATGAAATGCATCCCTTTGTAAGACACGTACTTTTTTTCCTTTCTTTTCACGTTCCCTTAAACAATCTTCTAAATAAAGCATTTTAGCTCTATCAAACGTGCCATATTCTGGCCATTGTAAATCAGGATTTTTCCTGGTATAATGAGTTCATTGATCTAGAGGAACAGCTGTTTGGTACCCTTTTTTACGTGTCACCTACCATGCAGGCGTGCCACGAGGAGGTGTCGGTTGAGTGACATCTAAGGCTGCCCTACGCCCTTTGGCAGTACTATGAAATAGTTTACTGGGCATTTTTTTTTTTATACTAGAAAAACACAGTTGTACAACCTATTTTAACCATATGCATGTATTTTTAGACGTCCTTCAGAGCTGAATGCATAGGCATGCTCTGTTTGGAGGCAACCACTCTTTGTCCCCCCTGAGGCAACCACCCACGGCTCCTCTTCTGTCCTTGGGATCCTCACGATCTTTCACAGACTGGACAGCCTTCCTCAGGCACCTATCTTAAAGGCGCCCTCAGACCTCCCCTGGGGATCCCTAATGAATCCCAGTGTGTACCCTTTGAGGTAACAGAAAAACAACATACAATTTATAAAATTGAGTTCAGTACATTTAAGCACTGCCTACCTGATCATCTGACCAGTATGCGTCCTTCTTGTTGTGGCAAAATCACCTGATGGCTCGAAGGAAGCTGCTGGTGTCTGATGTCAAAGGCTTATCAACGGGAGCCTTTTTGTCTGGGCCTTGCAGGAAGCTATGTCCAATCAGCAGCTGCGCAGCATACACCGAGACTGGAAGGCCCCCGAAGAGTCCTGAGACCGCAGTACTTTAACCCCTGCAGAGACCAACAGTCCCCAGCGAGTCCACGGCACCATCTGTTAAAGCACGTTTTTTCAAAGGTTAAGAAGATGGACACACACAAGGGCTTCAAGTGTGGCTCTTTATTGCCAATGAACTGCAGTTGAGACAATTTGCCAGTAGGACTGCAAAGAGATCTACTGTACAGTAAGGAAATCAGTCCTTATATACTTTTTACAGAACTTGGACACATTAATAATTAACAACAACAATATGGTGTGAGCATTTCACAAATATGTCCACGTGTATATTTGCTGTTTGGACGCATTAATCATTAACAACAACAATATGGTGTGAGCATTTCACAGATATATCCACGTGCACATTTACTGTACATTTACTTAATACATGACGCACATGACCATGCTAATATTTAGCCAACCTCTTACGCTACTACCTCCTGACCTAGAACTTTAAGTCTGTTATCTTGTTTTTGTCAAACATACACTATTTGATGTAGTCAGCAGATATTCGTGGTCTCTGCTTTCTTCGTACAATGTAAACACACGACCTTTGTCCTAAGCAAACACTTTACCCACGCAGGGGCAGAGCAGATTGACACGTCCCAGTTCAGAGAGTCAGTTTCTAGGAATTAACTCTCTGAACCGGCCCGACACGTCCCAGGTCAGAGAGTCAGTTCCAGGAACTAACTCTCTGAACCGGCTCCTTTACACAGATGAAGGTCAGTGAACCATTACACATGTTTGAGTTACAACAGAAGGGACACGTACTCTTTCATTTGCCATCCATTTGGTTTCAGCTGAATTTCAGACAATTCAGTTTAACCATCTGTGCACCATGAAGTCGCTTTTCATTGTGATTAGTGGACCCATATTATTTGCAAGCAGCTAAAACATAGAAATTAATGTAAAACTACGGTTCACTTTAATGTATCCCTTCATCAAAGGGTTAATTAATTTTTCATCTTTCACAAAATCATCCCCCCAAATGGTCCCATGTGGGATGGTCTGTAAGTGTATGGTTCGGAAACGTTTTTCTAACTTGGTATTGATCCTCTTTACCGAGTGATTCAATGCCCTGACGGAATCACCCCCACGCCACTGCAGCCGAGGTATCAGCTGAGACCAAACTACAATGCAGTCAGGGCAAACACTCCTTACCCAACCTGCTGCTGAGATGATCTCTTCTAGGAGGACCCTCCTACCCAGTCTAGCAAGGTCATTCCCTCCCAGGTGAATAATTACCACCGTCGGCGGTGCTGCATGTTGGGCGACCAATTCTGCAAAGAATCCCCGGAATTGGCTGAGGCAGAGACCCCCCCCCAAAGAAGGAGATGGACAATCCTTTGTGCTCTAGCTCCCTTCTACCCTTGCCTGTAAAAAAGACATGTTTAGCACGATGCACATATGAATGACCAACAATCCAAATCCTGCCTGACTGCGTCCTGTGTTCCTGATTGTCCACGCCGCGATGAGTTGCCGATGAACCTTGATGATTACCCGAAGCGAGTCCTACGCCTGCGTCACAGAGGGAAGAAACTGCAAAAAAACAGAAAAAACAACCTAATGTCAGCAAAGCTCTAGGTATTTTACAACATGTGTACCCGCACATAACGTTTGTAGCAATTGGATGACCACCTCCCAATTCTCTTAACACTGTTCTCCTGCAAACCCCTTATGGTTGCCTCAGTGGCTGCGCCTATCCTAAAGGAGTGTGTGCCAAATTCCTTCGGGTCAAGGCCCACCCTGGTGATGGCCAACTCCATGACTCTTCTGAACTGGTATTTAGTTAAAGGGGTGCCGTCAGCGTGCAATAAGAGCGGCCCACCCAACAAACCACCTCGCTGCTTGAGGAAAGTCTCCACATGGTGTACCGGGCAGCAAGGATTGGCTCTTGCCCTGTGCAGAACCACAGTCTCCCCCCGCGCCTCCTGATCAGTTTTTGATCTCAAAATTGTCACCCACAATGTGTCTCCCTGTATTGTTGTGTTCAGGAACTGAATACCCCCTTGCCTATCTGCCTTGGAGGCTGCAACCAACTCGCTCGGTCTCAGAGCCCCATAGAAGGCCAATGTGAAGGCTGCTTTGCACAAATGTATCTCCCAGTCTGAACTACAGACGTCATGCAATGCAGGCAGTAATGCCGTCCACCTCCCCAAGCCTATTGGTTTTCTAGTGTCAGCTGTGCTGCCCTGTAGGCGGCGCCAACCCCTCAGGCCCTTACGCACCACAAAGCTATTAGTTGGGTCTTTTACTCCCTTTGCCTGTGCGTAGAAGGAGACAGCTGCCCTATGCCTGTTAGCTGTTGCCACTGAGCGACCCTCCTGGTGCAATCTACCCAGATAATCTGCAAAGCTATTCTCCAGGGCCCATTTGGATTCCCAGTCTCACCCTAAGAAAGTACAGTATGAACCAAACGCCCCTTCATACGCTGTTCTTGTCTTGGGGGCTAAGCTAGCAGCCACGAGGTCCTGTAATTTGGGGCACTAATCTGCCAGAGTGTTGACGGGAAGTGTGTCGGTGTAGGTTCTGCTGTTGGAAGATGTTCCCTGAATACCTGCAATTTTTGGCGAGACAGTGCATCCGCTACATTATTAAGGACACCTGGCACATGTTTTGCCCTGAATATAACATTCAATTTCAAGCATCTCAACACAATCTCCTTCAAGAGGCGGAGTATGAACCTACAGCGTGCCGCTTGCTGATTAATACACTCCACCACTGTCATGTTGTCTGACCAGAATATCACTGATTTGTTGCGCAGATGTACTGGCCAGACCATCAATGCAACCCATATGGGGAACAGCTCCAGAAAGCCAATGTTTGTTGTCAACTCACTGTACACCCAGTCGTCCGGCCACCTGTGGGTGACCCACTTGTTCCCAAGGATGGCACCAAACCCAACACTTCCAGCAGCATCAGTCCATAGGCCTAACTCTGCCGAAGTAGTGGGGGGGCCGGACCACACAACCCTGCCATTGAAGCTCTCCAGAAATGCCAACCATATGCGCATGTCCTGGCGAACCTCAAGTGACAGTCTAGTGCGGTGGTGGTTTTTTTTGCAGACCTTTCATCGCCTGCGCAATTGAGCGAGAAAAGGGGCGAGCCATTGGTATCACTCTCAACGCAAAATTCAATTGGCCTACCGTTTCCTGGAGCTGTTGTAAAGAGACATTCTCTCTGGCCAGGCACGCGTGCAGTGCCGCCTTGAATTTTGACACCTTCTCTTTTGGGAGCATAAAACAACCCTCCGAGTCTATTTCAATGCCCAGAAATTCTAAGCTAGTGGCTGGCCCCACTGTCTTTCCTGGCGCCAGCGGGACCTAAGAGCCCGCATGAGCATGCGAAATTCCTGCAGTGCCCGCGCACACTCCTGAGACCCCGCCTTGCCAAGGAAGAGAAAGTCATCCAGGTAGTGCATGACCTGTTGATGCCCGGTAGCCTGCCTCATTACCCATTCTAAGAAGGAACTGAACATCTCAAAATAGGCGCAAGAGATAGAACAACCCATAGGCATGCATTTGTCCATGTAATACTTCTCATCAAACTTGAAACCCAGCAGGTGGTGATCATCCGGATGCACCGGGAGAAGACAAAATGCCGACTCTATGTCAGACTTGGCCATCAATGCCCCTGGACCCAGGCCCCTAAGCAACTTTACCGCTTGGTCGAAAGAGGCATATTTTACACTGCAGACATTCTCATCGATAGCATCATTCAAGGATGCCCCCCTTGGGGCTGAGAGATTATGAATGAGTCTAAACTTGCCTTTCTCTTTTTTGGGGACAACACCAAGTGGGGAACAAACAAAGTTGGGCACTGGCACCTCATCATAGGGTCCTGCTATCCTACCCAGGCGTAATTCTTTCTCAATTTTTGCAGCCACCACACCTGGATTATGCTTTACTGATAATTGGTTCCTACACTTACTCTTACCTATGTACCCTCCTGCAGGTATCCTGAAACCCTGAGAAAAACCCTCCTGAAGTAGTTTAGCCGCTGCGTGATCAGGATATCTGTTCAGCCAAGGGATCATTGCCATGACATCAATGGGAGTGTGTGATACTAAACCCCCCCTCTTGTCTATTCAGGTTTCCTTCTCCCCCTGGTCCCCTGGTTACCACCCTTAAATCTGCAGGAAGTCTCGGGGTGTGAGGGATGCCCACACAAGGCACAGGCGTGTCTAAACTTACATGTGCCCGCTGCCCTAGTGCAGGACCGTTTGTTAAAATCCCAACATACGCCCTTTTTATCCCCCCAACCCTTACCTTTGCCTGGTACCTCACTTCCTTGCGCATGCCGAAAGGGCTGTTGGGGCTTAGACGGGTATATTTTCTGTGAACCAGTTGCCCCCATCGCTGCTGACCCCCCAGTTATCTGGCTGTACCATGACAGGAAATCTACCATATCCCATGTTAAAGAGGGATTGAATTCTTTAGCCTTCCTGAATGAAATGTCATATTCCTTCCACCCGTCCCCCACGTGTTTCTCGCTCCACATGGCAATCCTGCTCTGGTAGCAGGCCATTTCTGCGTGTACATTGGGTGACCTTTCAGCAGTAATGGCACTGAATACGGAAAAGGCCCTCATCCAGTTAATGAATGTCTCCTCCACTCTGAACTTAACCAACTCTGTTCTCCATTCACTGGGCAACATCCATTCCTTTTGTGACTTGGCATATTCCAGTTCCCTATTATCAATTAACAAGGAGAAAATGTTGATTTATTTGCCTGCCCAGATCATCTCTTTCCCAGCCTGAGACACATGTTGCGCCAGATTCTCACTCCTTGAGGGCATAGCACCATCCTCTAATAATGGCAAAGCCACCTCCTTACCACTGTCACTGACTTGCGACGTAGCCCCATCCTTCTTAGCCGTCTGCTCGCTGGAGGAACCTGTGTGGGAAGGAATTGGTGCCAATGGTGCCCCTTCACTCGCCCTGGCCAACTTAATCACCTCAACCAGTTTCAAGGCTTCCGCCGAATGATCCTGGGAAGATGGCAACACCCCCCCTCCCCCCCCCCCCCAACTGTAACCAGGGTAAAACGGCAGCTATCTGGGATGCCAGTTCCACCGGAACAGGGCTGGTCAGTGGTGTTGGGACCCCGGAGGGGATGGGGGCAATGGTCGCGGGGGTGACAGGGGCAATGACCCCGAGTGGGGCCACCGGCAGTGCTGGAGTAACAGGAGCTGGGACCGCCGGTGCAATTGGGGGCATTAAGGGAGTATCCATAGGTACTACTACTGGCATTCCCTCCCCCTCTGCGGTGTTCCTGGGAACTGTGCCTACACTTTTCTTGAACCTGCCCCTCTTAGGAGGAGTGAGAAAATCACCTCTGGGCAATGGCGGATTAATAATCCTTCTTGGCCTATCTTGTGGTCCCGTAGGGCCATCCAACCTCCGATTGATTTCTGCCACACTCTTATCCAACTCGTCCATTCTACCGAGGCGCCTATCCATCGCGTTCACCTTACGCAACATAGTCTGCATCATTAGCTCCATGCGGGCACTCTTATTGCCTGCACTCTTATTTACTCGTGGGCCTGGCATTCTAACACAATACCAAGTGCACTCTACTCCTAGCCTAACCCAGTATTTGAGTGCACGTGTGCACTAGCTAGTCTTAGAATGAGGGCGAGCGCCAACCCCTTGTAGGAAGGCCTCAAGCCCGGTGGCCCTCCAGAAGCAATGAAGTGCAGGCCCGCCTCACTCCCCTTACCACCGATCTCCTGTGTGTCCCCCGTCCGATGCCGTCCTCAGCGCCCACGATCTGTTGACTTGCACAGAAAGAAGCACTGGAGGGGCTACGTGGTATGCGGGGAGCGAGCCAGGGGCAAAGAGGGCGCCCAGCTCGCTCCCCGGGCCTCTTATGTGGCTATCTCGCCAGGGGGTCGCCGGCCCTGCCGGCCCGCCCCACAGTCGACCCGCCCCCATGTCCCGGAAGCTGTCCAGCCGCTTCCGGGTCACGGGGGAGACATCAACCTATCGGTGGTGGGGCACGCCGCGCGTGTCATCACCACGCGACATGCCCCACCATCGAGAGGCCGGAGGAGGGGGGGCGCCGCACCGCCATGTGGTCGGGGGCCGAGCGGCCCCCCCTTTTCATGCACCTCAACTGGCCGGTCACAACTAAGAGTCGTGAGAGACGCCGCAGTGCACCACAGTTTCACAACTGAAAACTCAGAAGTGCAAGCACCTTGACGAATGCCAGTGAGAAGTCAGAAGCAGTCACGGAGGGAGGGGTATCCCTTGATCCTTGGTTAAGAGCAGCTCTCTACCCATTTGGTACCGTGGGGTTCACCTGGATCTCTCAGTATGATTCTCACATACCCTTTTGTTCAGTGCAGGGCTTTAAGTAGGATGAAAAAACGTGGGTGTTTCTCAAAGGGGCGTGGCTAATGTAATTAAGGGCGTGGCTTACACACTTAAACTAAAATCTCTGCTTAGCATAGTGTGCCGCGCGACTTGTATTTTTCTGTTTCTGTCATTGCATCCAGATATGTGATACAACAAGTAACATCATAACGACAACAAATCAGCACCATTGGCTTTGTCAATGGCTGTTAGTTGCATAAAATGAATCAGTTTCAAAAAGAGAAGGGAAATCCAGAGAGAAAATGACTCTCTTTAAAGGATTTCCCTTCCCCTACAACGATCACCTGGCATGACGTCATGCCGTCACTTCTCCACTAGTGAGAAGTGAGGAGTATGAGCACGCGCACATTATTGTGCCTGCGTCACTCCAGTCCGGGAAAAAACGGTCCGCCTGTGCCAGGGCACAAAACAGAGACCCGTTTCGAGGCCCCCTTTAAACAAGCATTTACAATGCAATGGTTTCGCCTTTGGAAAAGTTTGAACTATTGTTATGTTATGTTATGTTAGGCTAAATTTATAGAGCGCACTGACACCGGAGGTTTCCTGGCGCTGAGATTGGAATTGAGGTAGAACTGAGAGCTAATGGGAGTTCGAGAAGAGCCAGGTCTTTAGGCTCTTTCTAAAGCTCAGCAAGGTGTCAGAGGTTTTGATGTGTAAGGGGATGGAGTTCCACAGCTTGGGTGCCAGGAAACTGAATCTCCGGCCACCCTGTTTTTTTAACTTGATCGCTGGGACGGTGAGAAGGCGAAGATGGGCAGAACGGAGATTGGGAGTGGGGCAGTGAGGATTAATGAGGGATTTCAGGAAGACCGGGCATTTGGTATGCCGGGCTTTGTAGATTAGGCATCCAATTTTGAAGGCAGCCCTTTGTTCAATGGGCAGCCAGTGCAGCTTGGCCAGAAGGGGTCTAGCTGATTGCCATTTGGGGGCTTTACAGATGAGTCTTGCTGCCTGGTTCTGCACCATCTGGAGGCGGTGCAGCAGGGACCTGGATAGGCCCCAGAAGAGGGAGTTGGAGAAGTCGAGGCGGGAAAGGACGAGGGAAATAACGATTTGAACCAAGGCCTCGTGGGAAAGCAGGTGGGAGATTTTCCGGATTTTGCGTAGCTGGAACATGCTAGCAGAGATGATAGCTCCGACGTGGGTTTTGAGGGTGAGGTCCCTGTCAATGGTGACACCTAGACTTTTTACTGCACTCGACGGAATAGGGGCAGTGCCCAGCTCAGCTGGCCAGAATTGAGGTCCCCAGTGTGCTGAGCTGGTACCAGGCAGGATAAGTTCCGTTTTTTCCGGATTTAATTTAAGCTGGTTAGAAATCATCCATTGTTGGATGTGCAGCATTACTGCCTGGAAGTTAGATGCGGCATCCGGGGTGTCTAAGGGAAAGATGATCTGCATATCATCTGCGTAGTTGAGAACAGTGCAGTTCCAGTTACTGAGTGAATGAATTAGCGGGCGGAGGTATAAATTAAAAAGGAGGGGTGAAAGGGAGGATCCCTGGGGGACTCCACAGGTGGTGGATACCTGGGTCGCAGTGAAGGGGCCTAGATGGACAGTTTGAACTCTGCCAGAAAGGAAGGACTTAATCCAATCCTGTGCAGGGCCCTGAATGCCTGCTTGTCCGACACGGTGGAGAAGAATGTCATGATCCACCGTGTCGAACGCGGCCGAGAGATCCAAAAGGACAAGTGCCTGTGGGGACCCTCTGTCAGCATTCTCCCGGAGAGTATCGATGACTTTTAAGATAACTGCCTCGGTAGAATGGGCTGGCCTAAAGCCTGCCTGGTTAGGTGCCAGGAAGTCAGAGCTTTCTATAAATGCCGATAGGCAAGTAGTGTGGTAAATAAAAATTACCTATACTTAATTTCTATGCGGTAAAGTTCAATAAGAATAACTCAATCAAAAATGAGAGGCAGAGTCCGTGGCATCTGAGTTTATAAGGGTTTTATTCCTTAAAAAGGAATTGGTTCGAACCAGGTATCATGTTCCATCACCACAAGGGTTCAGGAAGGGAATGGACATGGACATGTACAATGCTTTATTAACAGAATATCATATATATAGTCAATGCATACAGTGGTGATGGATGCAGAAGGCGTAACAGCTGAGAGAAAAGAGATAAGAACACATATGCGTAACAGAAGGCGTGCACGAGGGCGTACACGGAGGTGTGTGCTAGACAACGTCATAGAGAAGTGTCACAGGTGGGTGGATCCATAGAAGAATCCTGCAGAGTCAGCAGAAACATGTGGCAGAAATGCGCGCGCAGCAGCATGACGTGTGATTGACGTGGAACTGGAGGGTGAAGGGGACTTGACATTTGCGCTATACGGGGAGACAGAAGTCTGGCGTGTCAGAACAACCTAAACCCAAATCATATCTGGTATCTTGTGTTTGAGGAACTGTATTATCTAAAAGGAAAGGTCTCTCGGGCAGAGGCTATTCTATACTGACTGCTAGTGCGTGCATATGTGACTACGTGTCTACGTGTAAAGCAAGGGGGCCATGGGCCTACCATGGTAGCGGGAGCTATGAATTTCTTGCATGGAGACAGAGAGGCCGGGCCCTTTGCTCTGCAGCTGGGAAGATGTTTAGTTAAACTACTAGACAGGAATGTATTTTCGAGGAGCGGAGCAGATAACTTGAAGGCTGAATACAGTCTTGGCAGGCAAGCAGGCCGAGCCAGGCACCGCTCGCCGCACAGGGAGTAAGGCAAAGGTCAGGGATGCAGATGCAGGTCCAGGCTGCAGCTTCCAGAGACAGAAGGCAGAAAAGGCTCGATGGCAGAAATCAGGGCCTAGCTCGCCAGAGCCAGGAAAACGTGAAAGTGCACCATGTAAAGACGGTGGCAAGGCATACTTAGGAACTGAATATTCGACCCATTCATGGTGGATCTGAAAGAGGACATGTTAACGTTGGACGCAAATGTATTTGCGTCTTCATAGCTGGTTGTGGAGGGAACATACATGTACTTGAAGCACGTACATGGAGCCGTTGGGGTCTACGTTAGGGGACACAATTGACCATAAAAATTCATATTACCTCATTCCCTCCTTGTCCCCTACGGACCCTTCATGATATATCAATCCTCATTAATCTATCAATCTGTTCATGTAACATCATTTGCTCTTCTTTCTTCTGACGAGATTTTGAACGTGGACTTGAATGGGGAATACATGATGTGGCGCACAAGCCGCAAATCGCTGGCCCACATTGTAAACATAAGCAACAACTGAATACTATAAGAAGGGCTATTCCGAGGAAGGATAGGACTTTCCATCCCCAGGCTGATAACACGCTCCAGAACCAACCGGACCAAGTCCAAGTACCTGGATTCTGGTGTATCTGACTTGCAATCTTGTGGAGACGGGTTATGGCTCTATACACTGATGGCGCGTTTTCTGGAATGAAAACACAGCAACTCGATCCGATGACTCTACAAGCTCCGCCCCTATCGGCCAGAATGACGTCAAGAACAAGACGATTTTGAAGAACGACAAGTCTCATAGCAGACTGTTCCTCTGTTAAGTTGCCTAGGGCGGAAGTAATTTCATTCACTACTGCTTCAAGGGTTCTAGTTAATTTACGTATCAGTTTACTATTAAAGACAGCACCTAAGTAGGGAAAGAAACCTTTATTGAAGTCTGTATACTGCTCCCATGCCGTTTCAGTATAGTCGACAATCGGGAGATCTCTCTTGGATCTATTGTGTACTAGATGGGAGTCCCTATGATAATCAGGAGGGGCTAGGAAAACAGGTGGCAGAAGGAATGCAATGTAACAAGTACCATCCCAATCTAGAGGTAAACGTATATATGCTGTATGACCACAAATGAAATAGGAATGACGGGAAGCCTTGAATGTAGACTTGCCTTTATCACTGAATTCGATCACAGTAGTAAATGTACTATGACCTAGGTGTACTGAACCATTCTTTCTGACACATAATTCACCTTTGACTGGTAATACGGACATAGCGGGCAAGACTGGTTCGGCTTCGGACTGGACATTCAGAATCATGAGGTTAAGTGTAAAGTTACCTAATCCATATACTTCATTTTCTAGATCGGTCCCTGTCCTTTGGGGAAGACCCTCCTTGTCAGGAAAACATACTTTATGCAGAACTGTGTTCAGGTTTCCCCATACCCAGTTGCCCTGGTAAACTACGGAATCAGAATTTAAAGAATTCATTAAACTGAACCATGCACCACAGGAACCATTATGTGTGAAGGGATACGGAAAGAGGGGCAGAACTCCCTTGTACTTCTGATAGGGAGGGAGTCGGCCACATATCCAACAATTAGTAGCATTGCTGGTCTGATGGGAATGGTGTAACATTCTAATGAATGTATTGTTGCGCAGCGCAAGTCTGTAGGACAACTCGTGCGGGGGCAGTTCACTGAAAGTGTGCTCGACAGTGTTATTTGAAGAAGAATGTGCACGTGTGAAAATAGGAAAATATACATGAAGTAGTATACTTGCAGCAATAATCATAAGACTCAGAAAAAACATAATCAGTAAAGTCACTATGCAGTGACTACGGAGTGATTTACAATATTCACGTTTCTTGAGCTGTTTCTGTCTATCTCTCTCTCTATTGGGGTCTAATGGATACATGTCAGAAACTTGTCTAACCGATTCACCTAGGGGAGGACTTAAACAATTAAACTGTCTGACTTGCTAGACCTAAACTTTAATTTATACTCCTGAGAAGAAGTTTTCTCTACCAGGGGGAGTTTTGTGTAAGTCTCTGGAGGAGGGCAGGGCTGGGAGTCAAAGTCTGGCGGCAGTCCATGGCATTTCTTAACGTGACTCGAGTGAAGCCAGCCCTTACGGCCCTCCACTTTTATCGCAGTCCTTGTAGTCAATAACACGGGCTTCGGCGCCTGCCAACGGGGCTCCAGCGGACTCCTCCTGTCGAAGTTCCTCACGAACACCAGGTCCCCCGGAACAATCTCGTGTGGCTTCACCTCGGTGTTGTCGGGAAAGGCTGCAGCAACCTGTGAACGACATGATTGTAGTGCAGACATCAAGGAGGCAAGGTAATCTGTCAGCATGTTACAGTCAACATCAGTAATTTTACGAGGCAGAGGCGTCCCCCACATATTCGGTGGCCTACCAAAGACCACATCATACAGGGATAGCCCTGTTCTTGAATGAGCTACCATTCTCATAAAAAAGAGTGCAACTGGTAAAGCTACTATCCAGTCGACGCCTTTCTCTCTACAGATCTTGGCAAGACGAATTTTCAGAGTCTGATTGTGACGTTCCACGAGACCTGCTGCCTCGGGATGTCGGACACAGTGGAATTTCCATTGGTAGCCTAGCAGGAGTGATACCTGCTTCATAAGCTCGGACGAGAATGGCTGACCGTTATCTGAGTATACGATACGGGGCAAACCATACCTGGGGAAGAATTCACGAACCAACTGCTTGGCAGTGGTCGGAGTAGTGTAGTCTGGGACTGGATATGCTTCTGTCCAACGGGAAAGTGCGCATACAACTACGTGGACATATTTGAATCCTCGACAACGTTCCATCTGGATATAATCCATCTGGAGGACTTCAAAAGGGTGATCGGGAGGATGAAATCCACCTTGCTCTACGGGAATGCTTTTACCTGGGTTGAACTGACAACAGATCATGCAAGTACGCACTTTCTGTTTTGCTGCTGCTCGTAAATGTTTATTGAACCAAAGGTTTTGAATACTGTCTAACATGGCTTTTTCTCCTAAATGTGCAGGACTGTGTACTGTGTTAATGATAACTTGAACCATAGAGTCGGGGAGAAACCATGTGGCTTTCCCCTTCGTCATCCATCCCTGTTCTGTCTGGATCCCTCCTAGTTCAGTCCATTTCTTGATTTCGTCTGGTGTAGCATGTGTCTGTATGTCAATTACATCTAGGGCGGGATCCTTAACTGTCATGCAATGTGTCGGTGTCTGGACTATTGTCTTTGTCAGGTCAGTTGTGTGAGTCTGAGTCTGAGCAGTATGCTTGGCTGTTCGGTCTGCCAGGTCGTTACCCTGGGAAATAGTGTCTGTGACTTTCGTATGTGCCTTGCACTTCATGATGGATATGGCTGTAGGCAAATGTATTGCGTCTAACAGAGCTTGAATGAGGGGACCGTGTTGGATCTTTGTTCCATGAGAGGTCAAAAAACCTCTTTCTCGCCAGAGTACTCCGAAGTCGTGTACAACTCCGAATGCATAACGGGAATCTGTGTATATGTTAACTCTCTTACTCTTGGCTCGAATACAACCTTGAGTCAGAGCGATGAGCTCTGCTGCTTGGGCTGACAGGGTGTCAATACAATTCGTTTCTATGACTTCAGTTTCTGTCGTGACTGCATATGCGGCCACTAACTCTCCTGTACTTGTTCTCATACATGAACCATCCACATAAAGTGTCAGGTCTGGATCTGGTAATGCAGTGTCCGTCAAGTCTTGTCTGGGTTTCGTCGTAATGGTAATGACTTCAATACAATCATGTGCCAAAGGGTCTGTCTCACTTAATGGCAGAAGTGTAGCAGGATTCAATGTATTGCAACGTCTGATTTCTATGTGTGGCTGAAACAATGTCAATTCATAACCTGTCAGTCGTGCTATGGTCAAGTGCTGAGTCTGTGTTCGGTTTAAAAGAACTTCCACGGAATGTGGAACTTGTACTGTTAATTGATGTCCTAACACTATGGAATCACTCTGTCTGATTGCTAGAGCTGTTGCTGCTACAGATTTCAAGCACGCAGGCAGAGCCTGGGCTACTGGATCTAATGTACTAGAAAAATAAGCACACGGTTTGTGTGAACCTGCTTGGTCTTGTGTGAGTACTGATAATGCAGTACCTTCACGTTCTGTGACAAAAAGTGTAAAAGGCTTACTGTAACATGGTGTCGCTAAAACAGGTGCTTGACATAAGGCTTTCTTTAAGTCGTCAAAAGCTTGTGCATGTTCCTGAGTCCATGGGAGGACAGTCGATGTCGCTGCCTCCTGGGTTGTCAACTGTATGAGTGGCTTGGCTAGAAATGCATACTGAGGAATCCATTGTCTACAGTAAGAAGTGAGGCCTATAAAAGCCCGTACCTCCTTTTGTGTCTTGGGTTGTGACATATTTACAATTAACTGGATGCGGTCAGGCGTTAGCTGTCTCCCCCCTTTGGACAGCAAGTGCCCAAGGTAAACCACTTGCTGAACACAGAATTGCAGCTTCGAAGGAGACACCTTGTGTCCCTTGTCAGCCAAGAAATGCAAAACCGTCAGTGATGCTTGCTCACATTCAGGTTCACTTCGGGCGGTGATCAATAGATCATCGACATACTGAAGTAGGGCAGTGTTATCAGGCATGTGAATACTGTCAAGTTGTCTTTTCAGTGCTTGGCTATAGATGCTGGGGCTTTCTGTGAATCCTTGAGGTGCGCGTGCAAATTTGAAGCTTCGGCCATTTAAACAGAATCCGAAAAGATATTGGCTTTCCGGGTCAATGGGGACACTAAAGAAGGCGTTCTTCAGATCAATTACAGTAAAGAACGTTGCCTCGGAATCAATAGCTGTCAATAGTGAGGAGATATCTGGAACCACAGGGTACTGTGGTACAATGCATTTATTCAATTGCCGTAAATCGATAACTAATCGATAAACTGGAGGTGCATTCGGATCAGTGCGTTTAAGAATTGGAATGATAGGGGAATTACATAAATTTGAGTCGGTTTCTACAACCACTCCTTGTGCAATGAGCTCGTCAATGATTTTCAGTAAAGCCACTACAGCATCTGGGGGTAACTTGTATTGTCGGATTCGTGGTAAAACTACTCCTGGCTTGAGTGTGACACGATATGGTGTAATGTGCATACAACCTACATCAGTGGGGCCTTGTGCCCATAAATGTGCAGGAACATTCTGTAATCTGGGATCAATATCTCTCAACACATAGTGACCCTTAAAGTCACGTAAAAACAATCTTACTCCTTCCGGAGAACAGCATATCACAGCTCCTAGAGCTTTCAGTGTCTTGATACCTAACAAGTTTTCTGGACATAATTTCGTTAGCAGCAAATCTGTAGTGCGAGACAACGGACCAACTGCTAGGGGGACTGGTTTCAATACTTCATTTACAATAGGCTTGCCTGAAAATCCAAGGGAAACATTCTGGGAGCCTGAGAGGGGTGCCCCTGGAACCTCGTCGTGACTGATTGTCGTTCTGCTTGCCCCTGTGTCAATCAAAAACGTTCTATCTTTACCTAATACCTGACTATGTACGTAAGGACCCTCTTGATCTACAGGAACCTCAATAAGAGGCAAGCCAACTTCCCTCTCTAGGCTGTTTCATGTGTATCGCTGATAATCGGGATAATCAGTTTGGGCATACTGGTACATCTGCTGAGTTGCATGTTTTGTTGCGGCAATCGGTTGTGGCTGTGGTACTGCTACGGTCTGTACTGTCTATGGGGAGCATGCATAGGCTGTACATTCTGTGGAACGTGTTGCTGGACCTGGTCTTGTCTAGGTTGCCGCGGTCTTTCTTTAGTTTTACCTGTAGCTATATTGTGTTTCAAAACTGCACAATCGTTTATATAGTGACCTGGCTGTTTACAATAGTTACATGTCCCTTTAACAGGAGCTGCTGAATTATTGGACTGTGTCATGCCCTTTTTCTGACCGTCAGCTGGAACTGACTGAGCTACTAACATTTTCATTTTCGTGTCTTTCATACGTCTTTGTTCGTGATCATGTTCTTCTCTAATTCTGTTCTGGTGATACTGTAACATTTGTAACATTTGGGAAGGCGTGTTTGCTTGCCATGTGCTCTCGACTTTCAGTACACGATTCTTTACTTGGGGCAGAGAATTCTCGACTAACTTGGATACAAAAAGATGTGGATATGACTCGCTACTTGCTTTCAGGCCACTATTAATAATAAAACATTTCTCAAATCGGGAATAAAAATCACTAGTGTCTTCATCGGGTTTCTATTTGCAGGCTGAGATTGCATCCCAATCCTCCTTTTTAGTTGCTAATAAACGTGGCAAAACCTGTACTAACAATCCTGGTAATGCTTTAGTTTTATCCCCAAGCCCTAGGCCTGGGGTTCGAGTATTTTCTTCGTTTTCTAATGCAGCCCAATCTATCTTAGTTTCTCCCACCTCCCATTCTTTTTCTTTGAGTTTCTCATAAATACCGGCAGGCAATAGAACTTTCAATATTTTCATGATGTCGGGATAGGTATAATCTCCCATAAGTAACATGTCTTTTATGTCACGGTGGAAACCTGCAGGGTCTTTATCGTGACTAGGCACTATTTTCTTCATTTCCAATAATTCCATTTTAGTTATGGGCGTGTAACCCAAACACACGTCTAAGGGTATTATCATCATTCCTGACTGGATGCACTTCTCGCAAGGGATTTTGTCTGTCTATGTAAAACATTTTTCTTTCTGGGGGTGGAGCTGAAACAAACTGTGGATTCAGGAAAGCACTATATCTGTGTCGATGTTCTAGAATTACCTTAATTAAATCGGTACCCAGGCCTCTCCATTTATTCATGAGTAACTCTATTAGTACATCAGGTAAGGGACCTGGACCAGAATGTTGGCTCTTATACAATATAAGGAGGTGCTGTATCATGTACATACCAGCTAGTCGCTGTTCGTCTGGGGAAATATTCAAAAATGTTTGCGCTAATGCGTCATCATTATATTTATCGGAATTGTCAGCCCATTGTACTGCTGACCTGGCTAATTCTTGTTCATCCATGGAATTGAGTACATGGTACCCCATTCGTTCTTGAAGTATTTTATCAGTAGCCTGAAATAGATGTTCAGGAGTCTTCGGGTTTGACAAAGCAGAGTGAAAAAGTCTCTTGCTTTCTGGACGTATCGGTTTATTAAAGGATCTACCCTTTCCTACATATGCTATCGTTCCTCTATCTTCTGGCTCTTCCTCCCCTGAGGATTTATTCGCGTCTGATTCTGCTTCCCTTTCAGCTCTCTCTTTTGCATGAAATACTGTTATTTCTTTACGAATTTTCCTGTACATGGCCTCTATACATGCCTTTTTATCATGTTTTCCCTCTGCAATATTCTGACCCCATGTAGTTAGTACCTCCATCTCTTCTTTATTTACACCAGGCCGGTCTCGTTCTCTTATGAAACAGTTTATGAGGAATCTTAATAGTACACCTTGAGTGTCTACTTTCTGATGTGCCATGGCCTCGTGAATACATTCCTGACCCTCCCCAGTCTGAACAAAATGATATATCCTGTCTAGGTAATCCTGCATTCCTGGAAATAAAACCAAAAAGTTTGCAGCACGTCTTATGCGTATTGAGGCTAATATCATGCAACCGTCTTTGCCTGGTACTAGGTCATATCTACAGTCTGTAAGAAGCTCTTTAAGCTTTTCAATTGTGACTGGTTTCGGAGTACGTTCCATTGCTAGTTCTCTAATAGTTAATCGGCGTGCTGGTGGCGGGGTATTGAAACCTCCTGATGCGCCTCCTGAGGCGGAGGCTTGAGCATGATCTGTCTGTAGGGTCGGTGGCGGCTGTAACGGAATTCCAAAACGATTTGTAGGGGGTGCAGGAAGTGGTGGAGGAGGGGTATGCTGTTGCGGACCTGGGGGCTGATGATCAGGGAGCGGGTTACCGTCAGCAGGTGGTACACGGGCCGGTACATTGGTGTATGCGGGTGCTACATCGTCTAAATAGGAAGAAAGGAAAATCTCTGCTGCGGTCTTGTGACGTAATTTAGTCGGAACCAATGGAGGGGGCAGATCTTTCGGTACTTCCGGGGTCGCCTTGGGCAGGCCCTCGGCCAGGACTGGATACAATCCTGTCATAATAGCATTACTACGTCTATCGTGTTGTTCTATTCTAACTCGTTCTCCTTCTTCTAGTAGTTCTTTTTCTTTGGCTTTTTCGGAATCCTCTTTACTTCTCTCTGCTTTTCTGAGTGCTTTCTCTGTCCGTCTATGCGATTCTTTACGCCATAGTCCAATGGCATCTTTCTGTGACTGTCTGGCTTTCTTTTTCCATAACGCTTCTTCTACTCTCATGATGCACTCGGCATCCCATGTCCCTGTAACGGGCCATCTTTGATTCTCTGCTAAATCCTTGGTGTAATCCACCCACAAGTTGAGATATAATACAGCGTCTAAGCCGTGTTTGTGGTACATAAAATATCCGGGAGTGTGCCTGGGTGGGATGGGAACAGCTTCCTCGAGTATTCCTTTCCTAGTTCCTATCTATTTCAGTTTAGAAAACAGCGGCATTTTGAGCCGTGATACTTGATACTTGATACTTACTCGAATTTGGACACCACTAATACAATAAACACAGTAATGAAAATCAAACAATCACTCATACCACGACATTTAAAACACATTGAAACATTTCGGACAACGAACAATAACTTAATAGCTGAATACTTGATATACTGCTAAACAGTACAGATACACTGCTAAACAGTGCAGACCGGATCTGTGTACCCAAACCCGTCTTGACCGGACACAAATTAATGCACCCGTCTAGATGCGTCCCCAGCAACGGTACTCACCGGGAAGCACGGAACGGAAGGCCTCGGAAACTCGACGCTGGACTGGACCGGACTGGACTCGACTCGACTCGTGACGTAGGTACTTCGGAACTTCGGAACTGGTGGGCCTCTGAATACCTCGGACCTTGCTCTCTCGGCTGGGCTCTGGTCGGGATCCTCCGCACTCCTCACCGCCTCGTCTGGGTGTCGATCGCAGTCAGAGGTTTTGATGTGTAAGGGGATGGAGTTCCACAGCTTGGGTGCCAGGAAACTGAATCTCCGGCCACCCTGTTTTTTTAACTTGATCGCTGGGACGGTGAGAAGGTGAAGATGGGCAGAACGGAGGTTGCGAGTGGGGCAGTGTGGATTAATGAGGGATTTCAGGAAGACCGGGCATTTGGTATGCCGGGCTTTGTAGATTAGGCATCCAATTTTGAAGGCAGCCCTTTGTTCAATGGGCAGCCAGTGCAGCTTGGCCAGAAGGGGTCTAGCCGATTGCCATTTGGGGGCTTTACAGATGAGTCTTGCTGCCTGGTTCTGCACCATCTGGAGGCGGTGCAGCAGGGACCTGGATAGGCCCCAGAAGAGGGAGTTGGAGAAGTTGAGGCGGGAAAGGACGAGGGAAATAACGATTTGAACCAAGGCCTCGTGGGAAAGCAGGTGAGAGATTTTCCGGATTTTGCGTAGCTGGAACATGCTAGCAGAGATGATAGCTCCGACGTGGGTTTTGAGGGTGAGGTCCCTGTCAATGGTGACACCTAGACTTTTTACTGCACTCGACGGAATAGGGGCAGTGCCCAGCTCAGCTGGCCAGAATTGAGGTCCCCAGTGTGCTGAGCTGGTACCAGGCAGGATAAGTTCCGTTTTTTCCGGATTTAATTTAAGCTGGTTAGAAATCATCCATTGTTGGATGTGCAGCATTACTGCCTGGAAGTTTATTTATTTATTTTTTGCACTTATAATGCGCACAGATACCCACAAAGGGTTTCCCGGCGCAAAGGAGGTGAGAGCTGAGAGAAACACCGACAGCGCAGAAAACAACCTGTTTGAAGCCTGCAATTATTTATCAAAGAGCCAAGTTTTTACACCTTTCTTAAAACTGGCGAGGTTTGCCTCCTTACGCAGGGCTAAAGGCAAAGAGTTCCAAAGAACTGGTCCCAGATGGGAGAAAGACTTTCCCCCCATACGGGCCAGTTGAAATCTGGGAACCACAAAGTTGGCTCCATTTGAGGAGCGGAGGTTTCGTTCAGGAACATAGGGCCTAACCAGATTCTGAAGGTACTTTGGGGCGGTCCCTGCCTTGATCCTAAACATGTAGGTCAATGCTTTGAACCGGACACGGTTCTCAACCCTAAGCCAGTGAAGGTCCTTAAGGTGTTTTGATATTCTGGCAGTCCTAGGGATCTTACAAAGCAGCCTGGCGGCGGAATTTTGGACCAGTTGGAGCCGCCTAATCACAGCTAGATTGGAGCCCAGGTAAAGGATGTTACCGTAGTCAAGCCTAGATGTAATCAGTGCATTGACTACGGTCTTCTGGGTATCCATAGGTAGCATCCAGATGATCTTCCGTAACCACTTCAGGATGGTGAAGCACATACCAGCTACTTTGTTTGCCTGCTGTTTCATTGATAGCGAGTCATCAATGCATACCCCTAGGTTTCTGACTTGAGTTGCCGGGCGGGGGAAAGCACCCAGGGAGGATGGCCAATGAATATCCTGCCATAGATCTCTCTTTTTCCCTAGGATAAGAATCTCCGTCTTCTCCCCGTTAAGCTTCAGCTGATTAGTAGACATCCAGCTGAAGACTTCCTGAAGGCCTGATTTCAATGCAGAGGGGGATGAAGGCTCTGCGTTGGTAAGGGAAAAAATAATCTGCGAATCATCCACGTAAGACATAAGTTCTAAACCGACTCGCTCAGCTAGATCGGCGAGTGGGCGGAGATACAGATTAAAAAACAGCGGGCTCAGAATTGAGCCTTGAGGCACGCCATGTGGAGACTGAAAGGTGTCAGACTGAGCTTGCGAGGACGAGATCTGAAACGTCCGGTTGCTCAGGTAAGACGCGATCCAGTCAAGCGCTTTCCCTCCGACACCATCATCACTCAGCCTAGCAAGTAGTCTGTTGTGTGAGATGGTGTCGAAGGCCGCACTAAGATCAAGTAGGACAAGAGCAACTGTTTGCCCCTCGTCCAAAAATCCCCTGATCTTTTCGGTGACTCCCAATAGGGCGGACTCGGTGGAATGGCCGGCCCTAAAACCAGACTGAGTAAAATGGAGAAGATTGTTGTTCTCCGTGTACATTGAGAGTACACCGTGAATGTGCTTCTCTAAAATCTTAGAGAACGCAGGTAGCAGGGAAATTGGGCGGTAGTTGGCCAGCACCTCAGGATCAGCCGCCGGCTTTTTCAATAGAGGGCTGACCATGGCATGCTTCCAGGCCGCTGGAACAGTTGCCAGATGGATGGAGGCATTTAAAGTATCAACAATAATCCCTAGAGCTGGGTCGTCCAGCTGCCTCAGGATGTTGATGGGGAGAGGATCACAGGGAGAGCCTGATTTGATGGACGCAGCTAAAGATTTCAAAATGTCCAAAGAAATGAGTGGCCAAGAGTCAAGCCGTGGTCCTGTTTGATTTGCCAAAGGTAGGGATGGAGCTTCCCCGTCGTCCCTCATCAGAGGGTTAATGTTGGCAATTATCTTCTCTATCTTTTCCACAAAATATGTGGCGAGATTTTGACATTTTTGAGGGGTCAGGGGAGGTGGGGCAGCCATAGAATTTGCTCCAGCCAGCTCCTTAACAGTGTCAAAGAGAGTCCGTGCTTTGTTTGCGGCTGTATTAATCGTCTCAGTTATGTAACAAGCCTTGGCTCTCGTGCAGGCTCTATGATAGAGATTTCTGGCATTACGATAAATTTCCTTTTTTAAAGGATCGTAGTGTTTGCGCCACTTCCGCTCTAATGCCTTACACTTGGTTTTTTCTAATTGTAATTCATCATTATACCAAGGGGCTGGCGGACGATGGACGTTGCCTCTGCACTTAGTGGCGGGCAAACAGATATCGACTGCTCTCTCCAGCCAAGTATGAGCTTTGTGCGCAATCGTTTCCATATCGGTGCCCATAACGGGGGGGGTGAATCTTTAGTGCACTCTGCAGCTCGGATAGGTCTAACCTTTTCCAATTTCTCATAAGAATTGGGGGCCGAGCAGAGAGTGATGGCTTAAGGTCAGTAGGGGTAATGCTAAAAAGGGTTAAAAAATGGTCCGACCAACAGATGGGGTCGGTTTTCAACCATTTTAGTTCCTGTAGGTTGGATATTATGGTGTCCAGCAAATGGCCAGCTTGGTGAGTGGGGCCCTCATTCCGCAGTGTCATGCTAAGAGTGTTCAAATCTTCCAGGAGGTTGACAACCATGCTATTTGATGTGTCCTCCAAGTGGAGATTTAAATCACCCAGTATGGTCAGATTTTGGGCATTCAGAAAGTAAGGCGAAATGAAGTTAGATGCGGCATCCGGGGTGTCTAAGGGAAAGATGATCTGCATATCATCTGCGTAGTTGAGAACAGTGCAGTTCCAGTTACTGAGTGAATGAATTAGCGGGCGGAGGTATAAATTAAAAAGGAGGGGTGAAAGGGAGGATCCCTGGGGGACTCCACAGGTGGTGGATACCTGGGTCGCAGTGAAGGGGCCTAGATGGACAGTTTGAACTCTGCCAGAAAGGAAGGACTTAATCCAATCCTGTGCAGGGCCCTGAATGCCTGCTTGTCCGACACGGTGGAGAAGAATGTCATGATCCACCGTGTCGAACGCGGCCGAGAGATCCAAAAGGACAAGTGCCTGTGGGGACCCTCTGTCAGCATTCTCCCGGAGAGTATCGATGACTTTTAAGATAACTGCCTCGGTAGAATGGGCTGGCCTAAAGCCTGCCTGGTTAGGTGCCAGGAAGTCAGAGCTTTCTATAAATGCCGATAGGCAAGTAGTGTGGTAAATAAAAATTACCTATACTTAATTTCTATGCGGTAAAGTTCAATAAGAATAACTCAATCAAAAATGAGAGGCAGAGTCCGTGGCATCTGAGTTTATAAGGGTTTTATTCCTTAAAAAGGAATTGGTTCGAACCAGGTATCATGTTCCATCACCACAAGGGTTCAGGAAGGGAATGGACATGGACATGTACAATGCTTTATTAACAGAATATCATATATATAGTCAATGTATACAGTGGTGATGGATGCAGAAGGTGTAACAGCTGAGAGAAAAGAGATAAGAACACATATGCGTAACAGAAGGCGTGCACGAGGGCGTACACGGAGGTGTGTGCTAGACAACGTCATAGAGAAGTGTCACAGGTGGGTGGATCCATAGAAGAATCCTGCAGAGTCAGCAGAAACATGTGCAGAAATGCGCGCGCAGCAGCATGACGTGTGATTGACGTGGAACTGGAGGGTGAAGGGGACTTGACATTTGCGCTATACGGGGAGACAGAAGTCTGGCGTGTCAGAACAACCTAAACCCAAATCATATCTGGTATCTTGTGTTTGAGGAACTGTATTATCTAAAAGGAAAGGTCTCTCGGGCAGAGGCTATTCTATACTGACTGCTAGTGCGTGCATATGTGACTACGTGTCTACGTGTAAAGCAAGGGGGGCATGGGCCTACCATGGTAGCGGGAGCTATGAATTTCTTGCATGGAGACAGAGAGGCCGGGCCCTTTGCTCTGCAGCTGGGAAGATGTTTACCTAAACTACTAGACAGGAATGTATTTTCGAGGAGCGGAGCAGATAACTTGAAGGCTGAATACAGTCTTGGCAGGCAAGCAGGCCGAGCCAGGCACCGCTCGCCGCACAGGGAGTAAGGCAAAGGTCAGGGATGCAGATGCAGGTCCAGGCTGCAGCTTCCAGAGACAGAAGGCAGAAAAGGCTTGATGGCAGAAATCAGGGCCTAGCTCGCCAGAGCCAGGAAAACGTGAAAGTGCACCATGTAAAGACGGTGGCAAGGCATACTTAGGAACTGAATATTCGACCCATTCATGGTGGATCTGAAAGAGGACATGTTAACGTTGGACGCAAATGTATTTGCGTCTTCATAGCTGGTTGTGGAGGGAACATACATGTACTTGAAGCACGTACATGGAGCCGTTGGGGTCTACGTTAGGGGACACAATTGACCATAAAAATTCATATTACCTCGTTAGTCACATGGGCCTCCAAGAGTTTGGAAGAATAGGGTAAAAGGGAGATAGGCCTGTAATTAGCAGGATTGGCAGGGTCGGCTCCGGCCTTTTTTAGGAGGGGAACCAATATGGCCTGTTTAAACACAGAGGGGACCGTGCCAGTACTTAGGGAGGTGTTCAGGAGGGGGAGTATGCTGTCAGGTAAAGCTGAGAAAACTGCCCTGAAGACCGGGGGGGGACAACAGTCCTTGGGAGAACCTGATTTAATATGGGTTGTGAGCTCAGTAAGGGTACTGGGAGTAATAGCTGGGAACTGAGTGAAGGTATAGGGGTTGAGAGGGGAGGAATCTGAGGAAATAAAGGGAGTGGAAGGGGAGATGGCGTTCTTGATGTCAGCGATTTTCTGAATAAAATAAGTATTGAGCGCATTGCAAGTGTCTTGGGTTGGAGCCTGGGAGGGGAGAATTCTTTGATCAGAGGAGAAATCATTCATGATTTTAAAGATTTCTTTGGATTTATTAGAGGCTGAGTTGATTCTTTCAGAGATATGTGAGGCCTTAGCTTTAATGATAGCACTTTTATATTCATAGCGGGCCTTCACATACTCAGCACGGTCCTCCGTAGAGTAACCCCGTCTCCATTTGCGTTCAAGGTGGCGTAGTTTCAATTTTTGTATTTTAAGTTCCTCGGAAAACCAGCGATGGGAATTGCCACACCTTGTGTGAACAAATCTAGTAAGAGGGGCAAATTTGTCACTGGTGGCTTGCAGCCAGGTGGTAATTACACCTTCCATAGAATCGATACCGGATGCTGGGTTGATGGTGGGACAGGTGTTAGCTGCAAAGTCGAGAAACCCCTGGGAATCATAAGAGTTCCATTTGCGACACTGTCCGCCAGGAAGGGTAGGGGCCTTGATGCTCCCTTTAATGGTGATAGTAACCTCTATCAGGTGATGATCTGACCAGAGGCAGGGAGAAATGTTAGGGCGGGACAAGGCAAGATTGTGGGTCCAGACGTGATCAAGAATGTGGCCTTTGGAGTGGGTAGGTGAGGAAATGTGTTGTGTAAGGTTCAGGCAGGTCAGAGTTTCAAAGAGCTCTGTAGCATGAGGCCCTGCAAGGTCGTTGTCGTACCAATAATTGAAATCGCCAAATATGGCGATTCTCGAGTTGTGCGTAAGCAGGTCAGCCACCTGTTCACTCAAGGATAGAGGGAAAGATGGCATCGACAAGGGGGGACGATAAAGTAGTACAATTGCAAGGGCACCACCTCCGGTTTCCAGACTGATGACTAAATTATCTGTCCCGGGTAGGGTGAGTGAAGCGGAGGTGAGAAATCTGAACTTTTTGTGAATGATAGCCGCTACTCCGCCTCCAGGGCGGTTCAGAGGGCGATTGACATTGAGGATGTAATAGTCTGGGGGAAGGGCAGCTAAGATGTCAGGATGAGAGTCCGGAGTGAGCCATGTCTCGGTGAGTAGCAATACATCAGGTCTATCCGTGGTGAGCAAAAGGAATAGGTCAAGCTGGTGTTTCACCATGGAGCGAGTGTTAAGGTAGAATACTCGGAGATGTGTATCAGTGCTTGACGCCTGTGGAAGTGCATGAGAGTGGGAGTGGCTGGTCCTATAGTCTGTTCCGGTATGAGGACTCGGTGGATATTTGGAGATGCCTTGGCATTGTAAATGACAAAATTAGTATTTATGTGTTGGTTTTGAAAACAGATAAATAAATGGCATTGTCATTTACATTGCCATTAGCTTAATCTCTCGCAAATGTGAGACCTATTGTACCCTACGGACGAGCTCAGCAGACAGCAATTACTACCACATAAACACACCCAAAGCCAGCCACACACACCCAGAGCCAGCCACACACACACACCCAGAGCCAGCCACACACACACACACACCCAGAGCCACACACACCCAGAGCCACACACACACACCCAGAGCCACACACACATACACACACACACACCCAGAGCCACACTCACACACACACCCAGAGCCACACTCACACACACACCCAGAGCCACACACACACACACCCAGAGCCACACACACACACACACAGAGCCACACACACACACAGAGCCACACACACACACACACACAGAGCCACACACACACACACACCCAGAGCCACACACACACACCCAGAGCCACACACACACACACCCAGAGCCACACACACACACCCAGAGCCACACACACACCCAGAGCCACACACACACACACACACCCAGAGCCACACACACACACACACACACACACACACACACACACACACCCAGAACCACACACACCCACCCAGAGCCACTCACACCCACCCAGAGCCACACACACCCACCCAGAGCCACTCACACACTCCGGGGGCAGGGAAGCAAGCACAGCGAGGGGGCAGGTAAGCAAGCACAGCGAGGGGTTTTAGGCTATGTAAGATACACTATAGGGTAGCTTTTCATCAACACAGTATCTAGAAACATGACTTGCCCCTGTGTCACTGTGATCAAGTTTCCACACAAAGCACAAGTCACTTTATACTGTTTTGCCCCTTATACACTGATTATAGGCAAGATTATTTAATTTCTGTTTCAAAGAATTCTAATTCAAGAATGCATAAAGAGGACTTGACCTTCTTAAAGAAACTTTCTACCCATGAGATATACTAAATTTGATAAGAAACGTCCCTGAACTAAGGAAATATATGAAATGCTGGCATTATGAGTAACATTTGTAATTAAGAATTTTTAACCTTGGTATAGTGCTGGTGATGTAATCTGTTTGAGTTTGAGTTTTAGAAAATAACAAAATATTGTCAGATTGGTTCATTATGAGACCCAGTCCAATTTTTTGTAAAATGTGAACGAATTTAAATGCTTAATAAACAAGCAGCAGGCAACAGAGGCAGACGCAAAACTGGAGCACAAGCAGCAGGCAACAGAGGCAGACGCAAAACCGGAGCACAAGCAGCAGGCAACAGAGGCAGACGCAAAACCGGAGCACAAGCAGCAGGCAACAGATGCAGACGCAAAACAGGAGCACAAGCAGTAGGCAACAGAGGCAGACGCAAAACTGGAGCACAAGCAGCAGGCAACAGAGGCACATGCAAAACCGGAGCACAAGCAGCAGGCAACAGAGGCATACGGAAAATGGGATGTCGTTTCCGTGATGACCTGGAGTGAGGTGGTCACCCTATATAGGACTGTGGGGGTGACCAGTAAGATCACGAAGCCTAACGGAAGGTTGCAGCTGCATGCGAGAGAGAAACCGAGGAGAAACAGTGAAAGACAGAAGAGAGCTATTTAAAAAAAATGCAGACTAAGCTACACAAAGAGAAGAAATAAGAAAGACGAGATGGGTAGAGAGAGGAGAGATAAGGAGACAGGGAGAGAGAAAAAGAGACAGTTTAGTATAGTGTAAGAGAGAGGATCTATGGAAAGAGAGAAGGATAGGGGAGATAGATCGAGAGAGAGACGGACTCTAGCACAAATATGCCCCCACGAGCCTCCGTGGCTCTGAAGACGAATGCCTCCGGTTGTGGGAGTCCCTCGTGGGGGACTCGAAAGAAATGCCCCCATTTTGGAAGAGCCTCGTTTGCTCTGAAAACAAAATGCCCCTGAAGCTGCTAAGACGCCCGCACTCACCGGGAGCTTCTGGCGGAAACAGCACTCTTCTGCCTGTATGCTCCGTGGCTCTTCCTTGCTCCTCGGAGCCCCGGGGGAAGCCGAAGGGTAAAGTTAGAGACCTGCAGATGACCCAGTGGACTCGGGTGGATCCAACCGACGTGGGCTTGACTGGACCTGCACGTCACATCCCGTGCACGCTTCCGTGCACCACTCGGGGCTGTGTGATCCCGGGGTGCAGAGCAGCGATCGTTATAGGGGTCCCCAGGGAGGCATGGTGCCTGAGCCCCCATGCAAAGATCACCATAGAAACCGCCCCCATACTCGCACGCCACCCCGGGCGTTTTTTTAAAGCAGAGCCGCCGAGCGGGGCCTGCAACAAGCGCCCACCCCAGCAGCGCCCAACTGTCGGCTGTGGGCAGCTCTCGCTGTAACACCACATCCTCACTCCAGGAAGAACCAAGAGGAAGGGGGCAATATTCAGGGCAACGGTAAGTAGAGGGTCTGGCGTAACGGCCAGAGCGGCAGACCTTGAAGCTGAGGAACCAGGTTCGAGTCTTGGCGAAAGGGTCAAGCATCCTGTGATTTTGGGCAAAAAAATACGAATGTGTCCGTCTGTAATGCCACTGGTACTAATGTAAAGCGCTCCGAAACCTTCTGGCCGAGCTCGCGCTATATAAAACTGCAAACAAACAAAAAAGTAGATACAAGAGCAGAGGTAGCAATTTGGAACGAAATATGAAGTGGTCAACTGTTGAGAAGAGCGAGGTGTTATTAGGGCAAGAATTTGGGCCACCCAAGGCAACGAAGAGACGAATGGGGCAAGAACCTGGGACGGAAACAGGAGTCAGCGAGGGAGGAGGAGTTTTTTTGTACAGCCTGCACCACAGGAGAGAACGAGGAGCTAAATATCCCACATTATGCACAAACTTTGCAGTCCACTGAGGAAGTAGGCCATTTTTGGCTGCTTAGGCGAGATTCGTGAGGAGTCAGTCTATCGGGCGGGTGCATTCAACCTAGTTGGAGCACTTTCCCGCGAGGGCTCCTCCGTCACTCACTCACCTTGTTTCAGCGCATGTCTTCCGCGGAGGGTTCAGGCGGTGCTGAGTGTCGCCTGGACTACTCGGGGCCCTCTGGCCGTGCCACAGGGCTCTCCTACGAGACTAGGAATTCAGCAGCCACCCACTCCTGGGGTTAGGAAAAACAAAGAGTCAAAAACATGCCGAGACAAAAAAAAAAGAACCGCCCACCGCATGACGATCGCAAAGGGGCGGGATGAGTAAAAATCACCAGAACGCCCACGAATCTGCTCCGGCAATGACGGACAGATCTCTCTTCCAATGGCTAGCCTCCATTTATGGAGCTAGCCAATGGAAGAGAAGGCGGGACAAAGCCCCACACTGGTAAAAACATAAGATTTCGCCTGCACGAACGCTGCTGCGCAGCGGACGCCAGGCGAAACCTAAAAACTGCCAGTGCTGTGCACCGGTGAGACCCGGCCCACTTAAAGCCCTGGTTCAGTGTGTGACTGTGAAGAACAAAGGTGCAGCTGTAGTAAATGGTATTCCCCCTCAGGCAGTACACTTTTGGTAGTGTTTTGTATTGCAGCATTTAGCTAGCGCTTACTACTTCTATGTGGGACCTTGAAGTGCTAGCCTGCATGAGCATAGTGAAGGTGCTGAGATTTATTTATTTATTTATTTATTTGTGTGTTTTATATAGCGCAACAGCTACCCCAACAGGGTGTCCCGGAGCTTTTGCTTAACGATGCCATGGTTGGCGGGAGATATAAGTGGAGAGATCTGTTGGGTTGGGTGTGACCGCGAGTGTGGGACTCCAGCAACGATTGAAAGGTGCCTCCACCCAAGGGGAAACTCATTTTTGCATCATAGTGATCGCCCCGGTCACAGATGGCACCCTCACTGAACTTGTGGGTCTGCTGTCACCATAGATCAAGGTCATTTCTCCCGCTGTCTCTCACTAGCCACCATTACCCAATTTCAGCGGTACTCAGCCTGACTTAAGCGGTACTTCCCCCCTTGATTTCCCTTCCCTCTTTGCAGATTAACTCTCCTCGCCCTGCCACGCGGATAACTACGGCCAACCACGGACAAAATTATCGCGGGTAAGTCCCTCTTTTTGTCATGAATGGCCCCAGATGCACCCATACTGTATAGCCGGTTTATCCATTATTCTAATTCGCCCCTTTCTACACAGATCGACTTATTCTGGTACGATCACCCCTCCGTGAGTATTCTTACCTTGTTCGGACCTCCCGGTCCCGGATTACTTCTCACAATTACCCCTGGTAAGTTCCCCCTCACTCCATATACGTGACTCTCAATAAACCCAAACCTCAAGCCCTCCAATGTCAAATGGTTCTCCACCTTGTTCCCCTCCCACAGGCTTCTACATAACCGAAGATGTAATCTCGGACCTGCCTGCACCTCTGCCCTGCCTCCTAGACTTTGTTTCTCAAGAGACACCATTCCAGTCCCGTGACCCGTGGTACGCTCCCAACAGTTGCTAAACGGTGAGCCTCCCGTCCCCTTTCCCTCTTAGAACTTTATGGACCCATGACCCGACCCTCTCCTAACTCTTTCCCTCCCTTCTTTTCCATGCTGCACGGCCTTCGGCCCCTCAGTCCTGATGATGATCCAAAGTATTATGGATCAAAACGCCGTCGACTCCCCAGCGAGATTCTAGGCGCCCTTCTCTGTGGTTCTGTGATACTACAGTACCAAGGGTCTGTGGTTCTGTGATTCTGAACCTGCTCAATAAGGTCATCGGATATGGACGATTTTGGTATCAGCGAACCGCAAATGACGAGTGCGGTGTGAACGAGTGTTTTCGTCACAATCGATCAATGAGAACACTACGTATTCATGGATTTCGTTTGAACCCTCAGGTTTCATTTTGTGTGCGGCAGCCATTTTGTGTGGTTGCCCTCACATAGGTCTATGACTATGGCCGAACGAGTCCTTGGGACACGTACACTTTAGCTGACTTTTGTGTGACCTGGCCGAACTGACTCCCTTGCCCGAGGCTAACCTCGCTGAGCCAGTTCCTTGTTCAGCAGCTGGTCAGATAGAGATCAAAGAGTAAGACATTGCTGACTTTATGGTACATGCAAACACCCTTCTATCTTGCTTCTCATCTGTTTCTGTTCCTTCCTTTATGGCTTAATTATTGATCTGGGTTGATGCCTTTATGATGGGTTTGTCCGGCCTGTTTGAACACGAATGTTGGATATTTGCTTGGTCATTTCTGGTGGGCTGGACAACTGAAAAGTGGGTTTGTCATCACGCAAATGTTTTGTGGGATTGGTCAACTGTAAATAAGGAATGTTTGCCTGAAGCACAATTTTTGGCATAAAAGACCATGCTCCGCTCAATGAATTTGTGCAGTCTCTAGCGAACCACCCGTGTTGTGCTTCGTAGACCTCTGTTTCTGGTTGCAGCCAATAAACTTTGATCTTTGACGTCATCGAGAAGTATCCCGTATCTCTGTATTCTAAGACAGGTGAACCCGAAGACATCGAGCGTTTCCACTGGCGCCGCTGGGTTCTAAAAACCCGGTTCTTCTACAGTTGGCGCCCAACGTGGGGCGACTTCAGCGGTACCGGTCCAAGCCCGAAGATCGTGAGGAGCTTTGTGTGGAAATTCTGGAGGAAGGCCAGCCACTTCATCGACCCCTGTATGTCGTCGTGGTCCGAAAGTCTTTGCTGCGAGGTTCCCCGCTTTCAGACGGCTATGAAGGACTGCTGCCCTGACTGTCGCCCTGTCTTGGAGCCATTAGATGATTTGTAGAGCGAGACAATAGACGGGTCTTCTGGTGACGCCATCGACATTTCAGTTAAGTATGAGTGGAGCGTCTCCCAGTCCTTAGTTTTGTTTGGTATCCCTTCGAGGATCGCTTTGATTTGGTACCTGCAGGCCCCAAAGCCGAGGGACTTGTGTATTCACGAGACTATCGTTTTGAGATTTCCCTTGAAGTTTGAAGCTAGACTAGTGAGCGAAGATGCCTGGTTTTAGCTGACTTGGTAAGATATTTGGTTTTGGTTGTAATAGGGATTTCCGGTTGGAGGATTCGTGTCCGGTTCCTCCGATTGGAACACCGACCTATGAACTTTACGTAAAACATGGAGTGGGCCCCATCGCGTATAATGAAATATGGGTAAAATATACCAGGAAAGATGGTGTCCTACATTGGCCCCGTTATGGTAGCTTTGAAACAGAGATTTTAGATAATCTCAAGGTTAGACTGTTCAAGAAGAAAGCCCGGCCGGCGATGTTTGACTCTTTCCGCTTATGGCGAAAGGAAGCCAAACAGAAAGAAATTAAGTTAGAGAAGAAAAATAAACGTGAACGAGGTATGTCAATCGTGCAAGCTGCTATACAGTTTAGGGATAATGAAGAAGAACGATCTTGAGAGAGATCCTTTAATGTCGCATCTATTAAATTCGCCACCCCCTTATGCACAGAATGCTACGGCACCACCGCCGCCAGTGGTAGCTGCGCAACCTCTGGTTGCGTTGCCACCTGCGATTCCTCAACAGCCAGGAATGTCGTTGGCAAAGCTGGGTAGCACCTATCTATCGCTAGCTTACGCTGCCTAAGC
Organism: Lissotriton vulgaris; assembly: GCF_964263255.1. Classification (NCBI taxonomy): domain Eukaryota; kingdom Metazoa; phylum Chordata; class Amphibia; order Caudata; family Salamandridae; genus Lissotriton; species Lissotriton vulgaris. Next base: position 292,968,278 of record NC_141686.1, on the reverse strand, counting down.
ATCTGTTCATTTTCCTCTTCAACTTCGATCCACCCTTGGATCCATCCGGACACTTCTCTCCTGGTCGCCTGCAGCATCTTTCTTCCAGGCTCCATAGGAATCGACGACGAAACCCGACACACTTTGACACCTATGCACCCGCTTCCTGTGGGTGAGGTAACGCGAGTACTTCGGTGCTCCTGTGGGTATCAACTATCCAACTGTCTAGGTTTCAAGTAATTTCACCGAGTCCATTCAGAAGTACCCTAAAAGAACTAGTTTGTAACTTTTACATTCCCATCCATTCTCTATGGTAACAAGCGTGTGTGATTAGACACTGCATCCGCCTCCCATGGGTCTCCTGCTTCCTAACTCTTGGTAGCTATTTTAGTATATGGTTTAGCGTGCCCCTAGGGCCCTACTGTATTTTGTGCAACTTATTGTATTTTAATTGAATGTCTTGTATTGTGCTTGTGCCTCTGACCTCATAAAGAGTTCAGAGGGTTTGTCTAGTAATAAATAACATATATATTTTATATATATATCCTGTGTGTAGTCCTTTCATTTGGTATTAAAGGGGTTACATATGGTAAAACAGCTGCCTTTACATGCCCTCTTGAGTTTAGCCTAAGACTGCTTTGTCCATCCTACCCCTAGGATAGCTGGTCCATAAGGTTGACTTTACAACCATCACCATGAGGGTTGTTTGGACTGGTGCAAGGTGCTCACTAGAATAGTGAACATCATATACCAGGCCAACATCTCACAATTACCTTAACTTGTAATGTTTGACCTTATTTAGTCACATCGATCTAATTTTGAACACTTATTTTCATTTTTGTTTTGCAGATTACCTACCCTACTTCTATTGGAGTCCATATCACATTTTGTTTAATTGTTTTTAAAAAGTTATGTTTCTAGTTATTTATTACATTGTTATCTTTAAGTTACGTTTCCAGTTATTTATTGTTGTTTTAATAAAAGTTAATTTTAAAAAAGTATATACGTCTTCTTTTTCTGACAACATTTCACTATTATTTAGTGTGATAATAATACAGTTAGAAAACATTTAAAAATAGAAATGATATTTATAACTTGAAGCATAATACTGAGGCCAACTCTTTACCAGCTCTTTTCCAGAGTCTATAGCTACGAGTAACGGTTCCGATGGAAAACCTTTAAAACTCCAGCACAGTAACTGTTTCGATTAGCAACATAGGGGGTTGGGACCGCCCGCCATAAGGGCGGGGGTCCCGTGGTGGGCATTCGGATGCGCCCGCCACAGTGGTGGGCGCATCCTGCATTTTTAGCATTGTGGCGGGCGGTGCTCTCAGCACCGCCTACCACAATGCTAAAACTGCACGTATGCATTTGCATACACAAAGCGGCAGGCACTGCGCGGTACCTGCCACTTTGTTTATGCAAATTCAGGGGGTACCACAGGTACACCCTGTGTGCACCTCCTATCTCTCCCTCACTCTGGGGGCCCACAGGGAGCCCCCAAAGTGAAGACCCTATGCCTTTTCGATGCCGCGATGGAAAGGCATCTAAAGAGGCCCATGTTGATATGGATGGCGGTGTCTGATAGACACTGCCACCATATTAAACCTTTTGCGACCGGGGCAGAGAAGTGGTGGACGGTCTTTCCGTCCGCCGCGGTCACCCCCGCCATCCTAATATGGCGGGGGTCATTCAGGTGAGGATGGCGGGCAGATTGCCCCAGCCAGGCCAGCGGTGGCCCCCATAGTCTGGTGAACGTCTAACCTCTGTGCTCACTTAAGTGTTCCATGAAGTGTACTATGGTAACAGGCAGTAATCCGTTTGGGTGTAGGGTTCAAAGGTACTGGCTGTTCAGAAACCATTATATTTACCCAGGATCCTCTACATGACAGAAAGGAAAGCAAAGTAAAACAGAACACTGTGTACCAGATTTACAACCCCCTTGCTCCACATTCGTGTCCAAGGCCCCCCCCCAGCAAAATTAGAAGAGTGGGGGCCTCAACAACCGCCCTCAAGCCCCGGGAACCACCACCCCCCGGGGATTTGTGCATTGTGGGAGGCAGGCTGCGTGGCACTCCGCCTGGAGCCCTCGAAGGCCCTGGAGACCGCCACGCCCCAGGGCCGGCTCCTGCAGTGTCCCGGGATGCCTACCCCCGGGACACTGCTGTTTGCTATAAGAGGGCGGGAGTCTCGCGGCTCCCGCTCTCCCATAGCAAACTTGGTTTGGATTTTGAAAGACAGAGCAGTGAAATCTGTTCTCACTTTCAAAATCCAAAGCAGATTGCTTTTCCACATGCAAGTATGAATCTCCCCATGTGGAAAAGCAATGCCGGCTCCCGAAGGACGCGGGGAGCCGGCGGGACCGTGGGGGCATTATGGCTCCCCCCACGGTCCCCAGCATTTTTTATAAGACCCAGGGGATAGGGTCCCTGGGGATATTAGAAATTACTGATAGGGGCTATTTTTTTACAGTAAAATTAGAAGTCGTGCACCCAGCGCAGCGCTCAGTGCAGCCCCTCTGGTGTGCACGCGTTGGATGCACGACTCATAATCTGTTGGGTGCACGACTCCAGCGCCTTCGGTGCACAACTTCTACGCGTTTGGGAGCCGGCATTGCTTTTCCACATGGGGAGCTACTAACATGCAGCTCCCCATGTGGAAAAGCAATCTGATTTAGATTTTGAAAGAGAGAACAGATTTCCTTGCTATGGGAAGGTGGGATAGACACCCCGGGACACTGCAGGAGCCGGCCCTCCATCAATACATAAAGCCCCGGGGAGTGGTGGTCCCCAGGGCTTTGGAGACCTTGCAGCCCCACCAACCATTTTTTTTGTAGCCCCGGGGGGTGACGGGCCTCGAGTGCTCTAGGAGGGGGGCCATGCAGTCCCCCTCCCACAATACATAAAGCCCCAGGGGTGGTGGTCCCCGTGGCTTTGGGGACCTTGGACACCTCCCCCGACCATATTGCAAATGCAGAGTGAGCGCGGGAAATGGCGCTATATGTACACCTTTTCTGCCCTGGTTGCTTGCTGTAAACCATTAAAATTGTGCAATAAACATCTACCTGGCGGCTCTTCCTTGGGGGCAACTTTCTTGTTGTTATGGATATTGGCGGCTGGCCCGGCCGCGGAAGAGCCACACTGCTGCTGCGGTCCCGGAAGGTCTTCAAGAAGGAGGCTTCAGTTTAACGGGAGGTAGAGCCTGGTGGTTTTCATTACGGAGCAGCGCCTGTGAGCAAGATAGATGTTTCACCCACTGGGGTTTTTATTTATTGATGATTTTGGTGCAAGAATAAGCCGCATCACTGAATGAACAATGAATGCCACTACAAGGACCATAAAGCTGCGGGAGCAGCAACGCCCACTGGGGCAGGTCCAGGTGTACAGATAGCGGCATTTCCCGCGCTCACTCTGCATTTGCAATATACGCCACTGAAGAAAGGATTTAACTGAAACGCGTCCGGCGTTTAAATGCTGAAACTGCTTTTCTGCCCTGGTTGCTTGCTGTAAACCATTAAAATCGTGCAATAAAGAAGGGGCGTGGCTAGCAGCATGGCCGAGTGAGTTGCACTCTGCACGAGCTCCGGCTAGCCGAATGAATCCGACGTAGATATATTAATCCACCGCCCACAAGCAAGGCTCAATTGGTGGCTGAACGCTTCCTGACCCCGGCAGCTGCACTTGCCACCCTTTCTGGGCCGGTAGATCGAAGGGAACCCCCGAGAAACTTTGATCGCGCTCGGAGCCGGGGCCACATCCAAGATGGCGGCGGCCGCGATGAACTCCCGAGTGCGCTGGAGCCTGAAGCCGGAGATCGCCTGAGGGGCTGTGGGGTTGAGATCTCGTGCCACCGATCACCGCAGACACAGAGGGCATCCCCGGAGTCCTTCCCCGAAGCATCGAGACCAGCGCAGGCCCCGCGGGGTTGTGGCTCGAGGAGCACACAGGTGAGATCTTCCCCGCCCCCCTTCCCCCCGTGCGGCGCTGCAGCCGGGAAGACACGGCGCTCAGGATCGGGGCCCACAAGACACTCTAGGAGGTGTGGAGTCTCCCGTCAGCGATGCGGCCCCAGCTGCCCATATGAGGGGAAGGGACAGTACAACTTATGGACGCTTGGAGGTGAGGCGCATGCACGGCGGGAGTATTGCCCTGAGGCCGGGGAACGAAGGCAGGACTGGAGAAACACCGCAACGCCCCTGGAACACCCAGCGCAGGGGTTCACGCTGAGGCCTGGGGCCGATCAGGGGGCTGCCTAGAAATGGCACACACTGCCACTGGGACCCCGGGGATTGACTGCCTCATCGGCTGCGCACCATTTCAGAACCGGGGTTTCCTCCCCAATGCCCGGCCCCACTGGGGTCAGCGACAGCGCCACAGCCTCTGCCTGAGGGGGGGAAATAAACATCGCGGCTTGAGGCCCCAGCTGGTCCAGCACCCTCCGACTGGCATTGCTCACCCTCGTCCTCCCAGCCAGGCACCAGGGGCGACGACACAGTGGAGAGAAGAAGTGGTCTTCGGGCGGCTGCATGGTCCTTGGACTCTGCCCCCCCCCCCTCCCTCACCAGCGGCGGATAAGTCAACCCGTCATGGGGAAGAAGGAGGTGGCCATGAACACCCAGAAACAAGGCCCCATAGACAAGTTTGCAGTGGCACAGCAGCCTGGTGGCGGTGAGGCAATGGGAACGAACACGGACACAGCCCTCCTGATGAATGCCATACAGGCCTCCAGGACAGATATCCAGGCGTCCAGAGCGGCCCTTGAGATGAAGATATGTGAAGTAGGGTTGGAGGTCAACCTACTGAGGCAAGACTTCAGAAACCTTACTGAGAGGGTCACTGTGGCGGAGACGAGACTGGGAGAGGCGGAGGAGGTCATACACGGACTCCGGAAGGACGTCAAGGACCTGCAGGTTGCACACAAACAGCTCCTGTGGAAGGTGGATGATGCAGAAAATAGGGCTCGATGGAACAACCTCCGTTTCGTAGGATTTAGAGAAGGAATCGAAGGGGCCCATATGACAGAATTTCTGCGCACATGGCTGACCAAGACCCTACCTCAAGCACCCTTCTCCAACTGTTTCATAATTGAAAGGGCTCATAGAGCGCTGATGGCCAAACCGTTGGTAGGGGGACGGCCGAGGCCGATCATTGCGAGGTTTCTGAACTTTGCTGATAGAGACCTGATCCTAAGAGAAGCCAGGAAACTGGGTGAGATTAAATTTGAGAACTCACAGATAATGATTTTCCCTAACTACAGCCAGGAGGTACAGAAGGCGAGACGTTCCTTTGACACGGCTAAAGCTAAACTTAGAGATCTGAAGATACAATACATGCTCCTCTTCCCAGCAAAACTAAAGGTCATATATAAGGACAAGACATATTTCTTCCTGCACCCGGATGATGTGTGGCAGTGGTTGGAGGAACGTCCGCCCTTTCAGAGACGAGAGGGAACCAAGGACACTGCAGAAAGGGCAGACCTGGTAACGGGGCACCAATGGGAGAGAGTACAGCCGCGGCGGAGGAATAGACCGCGAGGACTGCGGAAGACGCAAACGACACCGTATCCATCAGTAAATGGGTCCTCCAGGAGACCACGAGACTCCGGCGCGGCGCGGCTCGACGACCCCGGGAGGTCTAGATTCAGCGCCCTTGCTGTAGAGGAACGCACAGAGATGGAGAATGACATGGGAGGTGACACATCCGGAGTAGAGGAAGGAGAGGACCAATCGCTTCACCCACTGTCACTCGCCATTTGAGAATTATAGAATGGGCCTACCACGGACCGGCCCCGACGCCTGGTGGGACCACCTCCTGCATCGTATGAGCAGTCGGAAAGGTGGAAGGAAAAAGATATCGGCTAGACCACATGGAAGCACGCAAGTGACTCACACGACTCCAACTTTTTGTTTATTATTGTATTCTCTTTTGATTGTGTTTTCTTTTCCTATCTTCTTCCTATAGAGAACTCTTGCACAACACTGTGGACTCTGGAATACGCGGTCATCCGTGCCACTGTGTGACTGACAAGTTCTACAGGGAGGGAGATACCGGCGAGGGCAACAGACCTTTTCCTGCCATTACGGCCTATCGAGCGGGGAGGTAGACGGTGGGCCTGATCGGGGAGGAAGGTGGGGTGGGGGGAGCGAGGGAGAGTTGGGGCGAATTCTTGAGTTGGTTGCAGCAGGTTGGGGACAGCACAAGGGGGGGGTGAGGGGGTTGGGGGATTTGGGGGGGAAGGGGGAGAGAGACACTCAACATGAGCGGCACACTCATCTGTCGGGTAGGCACACATGCGAAGCAACACATCCCATCACAGTCAGAGGTTACCAAACGTTACATAGCACACCACGCCGGACGCTAACTTATGTTCCGCACCGAACACCTTCACAGGAGGTCCAAGGTCTTCCATTTACTCACCACCAATATGACTATGGGGGATCATGAGGGAGAAGCTAACCACGAGGGTTGCATTAAGGTGATGACCTGATTTCATCGGAGGCGGTCGCTCCTCCACGCTGCTCCCTGACCTGCGAGACTGTCTGGTATCGTAGCGCCCACAGCTTGCTAGACTTGTGCCTGCATTAATTAAATTACCGCATTGCTCGTTGTGCCAGTTCGAGTCAGAACGCTCAATTTAATTGCTGTATTGTTGCTCTGCCCTGCCGAGTTCACGAGCGCTCATTAGCATATTATCGTGGCGCTAGTCTGACATAGCGCGCTGCAACGCTCTGATTTAGTGTGCTGCCTGTGTGTGGGATTTCTGTGCCTGATTGTAACTTGTGCCGGTTCCACTGACCTACAGATCGCGTTCTGCTGCTTATAGTGTGCCCCAACACGATTGCGCTTTTGGGCTGACTGCCATTTTGTGTCTTGTTGTTGTTTGTGCCTCCCTGCCCTGAACGCCTCCCCGCTCCCGCCTCCCAGCTGCTCCTCCCTCCCACTGTTGGTTAGGCCGCGCTTTTCCATTCGAACACTGTGACCGTCCTGATTTCATCGGAGGCGGTCGCTCCTCCACGCTGCTCCCTGACCTGCAAGACTGTCTGGTATCATGGCGCCCACAGCTTGCTAGACTTGTGCCTGCATTAATTAAATTACCGCATTGCTCGTTGTGCCAGTTCGAGTCAGAACGCTCGATTTAATTGCTGTATTGTTGCGCTGCCCTGCCGAGTTTACGAGCGCTCATTAGCATATTATCGCGGCGCTAGTCTGACATAGCGCGCTGCAACGCTCTGATTTAGTGTGCTGCCTGTGTGTGGGATTTCTGTGCCTGATTGTAACTTGTGCCGGTTCCACTGACCTACAGATCGCGTTCTGTTGCTTATAGTGTGCCCCAATACGATTGCGCTTTTGGGCTAACTGCCATTTTGTGTCTTGTTGTTGTTTGTGCCTCCCTGCCCTGAACTCCGCCCAGCTCCCGCCTCCCAGCTGCTCCTCCCTCGCCCCTCCCCATCCACTATCCACTTATGACTGATGCATTTTCGCGCAGCGTTCACGCTCAGCGGTCGCGCCCCATGCGCGCCGAAGGTGCGCCAAAGGTAAGCCCGTCCACGCCCGTCCGCGCCTGGACCGCGCCCAGCGCCAGACCCCCTGGTCCCCGCCGTACCCAGCCCACTAGATTCTCATATGATACCGCAACTCTCCTCGCCTTCAACCCCGGACGCACACCACAATGCTGCAAAGCCACCACAGGACAGACCCACGGCCCATTCGCCTGCCTCCCCTGCAAGTTCAACTGCATCAGGACCCTCACCAAATCCACTTCCTCCAAACAAAGCTCCGACTCTAACCACCTGAAGTGCATCCTACTCAACACCCGCTCGGTCCACAGACACGAAACTGAGCTCTGGGACCTACTCGACACTGCATCACCGGACATCGCCTTCCTTACAGAAACATGGATGAACACATCATCAGCACCCGACATCGCCATAGCCATCCCGGACAATTACAAGATCATCCGGAAAGACCGCACCAATCATACAGGAGGAGGCATCGCCATCATCCACAGGAACACCATCAGAATCTTGACCAGCTCCGACGATAACCTTACAACCGCCGAACACCTCCACTTTCAGATCTACACCGACCCTAGAACCACACTTAGAGGCACCCTCATCTACAGGCCTCCAGGTACCCACAGTCAATTCAGCGATGACATCACGGACTTCGTTAGCCCACATGCCCTCGCCTCCGAGAACTACATTCTTCTAGGAGACCTCAACTTCCACCTTGAAAACAAACACGACAGCAACACCTCCACCCTTCTGGACAACCTGGCCAATCTCGGACTCAAACAACTTGTTGACACCCCCACCCATGTCGCCGGTCACAAGCTCGACCCTATCTTCACCTCCGGCAAGCACATCTCCTTCCATCACACCACAGCTCTCCACTGGACGGACCACAGCTGTGTTCACTTCAGTTACAAAACTACCATGACCCACAACCGCCCACAACCTATCCTGCGAAGAAACTGGAACAAAATCACCACCGAGCAACTCCTCACATCACTCAACCAAAACCCTCCCACCCTCTCATCGGACCCAAGTCAAGCGGCCACCAATCTCAAGCAATGGATCACCCACAGTGCTGACGAATTAGCACTCCTGAAAAAGCACCAGATCAAATCAGCCAGCAAAAAGGCTCCCTGGTTCAATGATGACCTTAAAAAATCCAAGAAGCTATGCCGCACCCTGGAGAAATCATGGAGAAAAAACCCAACCACCGACAACATGGCCACCCTCAAAGCAGCCACCAGCAAACACCACCAACTGATTCGCTCCATCAAGAAATCAGCTTTCAAGGATCGTCTCGACAACAACACTCACAACAGCAATGAACTCTTCAACATCGTCAAAGAATTCACCAACCCCACCGCAGCATCTAACGACATCACCCCCTCCCAAGACCTCTGCGATGCGCTATCCTCCTTCTTCTACAACAAAATTGTCGACATCCACAACAGCTTCGAGAATTCTCCCAGCGATCAACCCTCCCCATCACTCTAAGATCCTACTCCGCCAACTAACAACCTTAACGCCTGGAGCCCAATCACCACCGAAGACACCACCCGCCTAATGAACTCAATCCACTCTGGCTCGCCTACCGACCCCTGCCCCCACCACATCTTCAACAAAGCGGACTCCATCATCGCACCCCATCTCCGCGACGTCATCAACTGCTCCTTCAACTCTGCCACCTTCCCAGAAAGCTGGAAACACGCCGAACTCAGCGCCCTTTTGAAGAAACCCACAGCAGACCCCACTGAACTTAAAAACTACCGACCCACATCCCTCCTCCCATTCCCTGCCAAAGTCATTGAGAAAGCCGTCAACAGCCAGCTTGCCGCCTTCCTTGAATCCAACAACTCCCTCGATCCCTCACAGTCCGGATTTCGAGCCAAACACAGCACCGAAACCGCCCTCATTGCAGCAACTGACGACATCAGAACACTACTGGATAACGGAGAAACAGCGGCCCTCATTTTACTCGACCTATCCGCCGCTTTCGACACAGTCTGCCACAGCACCCTCATAGTCAAGTCAAGTCAAGTCAAAGATTTATATAGCGCGCTCCATACCCGGAGGGTCTCAAGGCGCTTGGAGAAGGGTGGGGAATTACTTGTCGAATATCCAAGTTTTAAGTTGCTTTCTGAATGCTAGGTGGTTCTGAGTGAGGCGAAGGTGAGTGGGAAGTGAGTTCCAGGTTTTAGCTGCCAGGTAGGAGAAGGATCTACCTCCCATGGTGGTTTTGTTGATGTGAGGTACAGTAGCAAGGGCTTGGTTGGAGGATCGTAGCTGGCGGCGGGGGGTGTAGAAGGAAAGTCGTGTGTTGAGGCATTCGGGTCCAAGTTCGTAGAGTGCTTTGTGTGCGTGGGTAAGGAGGCGGAAAGTAGTCCTCTTGTTGACGGGGAGCCAGTGGAGGTTTTTCAGGTGATCAGAGATGTGGTCTTTACGTGGGATGTCAAGTATGAGTCTGGCTGAAGCCTTCTGGATGCGTTGGAGTTTTTTCTGGAGTTTTGCTGTGGTACCGGCGTATAGGGTGTTTCTGTAGTCCAGGCGACTCGTGACCAGTGCGTGGGTGACCGTTTTTCTAGTTTCGGTGGGGATCCAGCGAAATGTTTTTTTGAGCATGCGAAGAATGTTGAAACAAGATGATGAGATGGCGTTGACTTGTCTGTTCATAGAGAGTGAGGAGTCCAGGATGACGCCCAGGTTCCGTGCGTGGTCCGTCGGGATGGGTGCTTTTCCGAGGGCCTCTGGCCACCAAGAGTCATCCCAGGCGGAGGGGGAGGTACCTAAGATAAGGACTTCTGTTTTGTCTGAGTTCAGTTTCAGACGGCTGTGCTTCATCCACTCGGCTACTTTTTTCATTCCTTCATGTAGGTTGGTTTTGGCAGTGTTAGGGTCTTTGGTGAGTGATAGGATCAGTTGAGTGTCATCAGCGTAGGAGATGATGTTGAGGTTGTGTTGGCGAGCGATGTATACGTTGAAGAGGGTGGGGCTGGGTGAAGATCCTTGTGGTAAGCCGCAGATGACTTCAGTGGCCTCTGACTTGAATGGTGGGAGGCGGACTCTCTGGGTTCTTCCGGTGAGGAACGAGGTGATCCATTCCAGTGCTTTTCCTTGGACTCCGAAGTTTCTGAGGCGTTGTAATAGGGTGCTATGACAGACTGTGTCGAAGGCTGCGGAGAGGTCGAGGAGGATGAGGGCGACTGTGTCTCCATTGTCCAGTAGAGTTCGAATGTCATCTGTTGCTGCGATGAGGGAGGTCTCAGTGCTGTGTTTGGCTCGGAAGCCGGACTGTGAGGAGTCGAGGGATTTGTTGGTTTCGAGGAAGGCGGCGAGCTGGTTGTTGACAGCTTTCTCGATGACTTTGGCCGGGAATGGAAGGAGCGAGATGGGGCGGTAGTTTTTGAGTTCGGTGGGGTCAGATGTGGGTTTTTTCAGAAGGGCGCTGAGTTCTGCGTGTTTCCAGCTTTCCGGGAAGGTGGCGGAGCTGAGGGAGCAGTTGATGACGTCTCGGAGGTGTGGTGCTATGATAGAGTCTGCTTTGTTGAAGATGTGGTGAGGGCATGGGTCTGTGGGGGATCCTGAGTGGATGGAGTTCATCAGGCAGATGGTGTCCTCAGTGGAGATTGGGTCCCAGTCATTAAGGATGTTCAAGGGGGGTGAAGGTCCTGCAGGAGGTTGGGTGGATTGGTCTCCTGGTCGGTTGTTGAAGCTGTTGTGGATGTCTGCGATTTTGTTGTGGAAGAATGAAGCTAGGGAGTCGCAGAGGGCTTGAGAAGGGGTGATGTCGTTGGAGTTGGCTGAGGGGTTGGTAAATTCTTTGACGATGTTGAATAATTCCTTGCTGTTGTGGGCGTTGTTATCTAGTCGGTCTTTGAATGCGGCTTTCTTGGCAGACCGGATTAGTTGGTGGTGTATGCGGGTGGCGTTTTTGAAGGCGTCCCTGGTGCTGGTGTTTGGGTCTTTTTTCCAGGCCTTCTCGAGGGAGCGACAGAGTTTCTTAGATTTCTTAAGATCATCGTTGAACCAGGAGGCGTTTTTGCTGCCTGGTTTGATTTGACGTTTTTTCAACGGTGCTAGGATGTCGGCGCTGTTGGATAGCCAATGGGTGAGGTTAATGGCTGCTTGGTCGGGGTTTGAGGAGTGGGCAGGGGGGTTTTGAAGAAGCGATGAGGAGATCTGGTCGAAGGTGATTTTGTTCCAATTTCTTCGCAGAGTAGTTTGAGGATGGTTGTGGGTTGTGGTCTTATTGTAGATAAAGTGAACGCAGCTGTGGTCCGTCCAATGGAGAGCTGTGGTGTGACTGAAGGAGACATGTTTGCTGGAGGTGAAGATAGGGTCGAGTGTGTGGCCTGCGATGTGGGTGGGGGTAGTGACAAGATGTTTGAGTCCGAGGTTGGCGAGATTGTCCAGAAGGGTGGTGGCGTTGCTGTCATTGCTCTTTTCCAGGTGAAAGTTGAGGTCTCCCAATAGAATGTATTCCTCGGAGGGGATGGCGTGTGGGGTGATAAAGTCAGTGATGTCGTCACTGAATTGTGTACGTGGTCCTGGAGGCCGGTAGAGGAGGGTGCTTCTGAGTGTGGTCTTGGGGTCGGTGTGGATCTGGAAGTGAAGGTGTTCGGCGCTGGCAAGGTTGACGTCTGAGCTGGTAGAGATGCGGATGGAATTCTTATGGACAATAGCGATGCCTCCTCCTGTTTGGGCGGTGCGGTCCTTACGGATGATTTTGTAGCCTTCCGGGATGGCAATGGTGATGTCTGGGGCTGATGAGGCGTTCATCCATGTTTCTGTTAGGAAGGCGACGTCCGGAGAGATGGTGTCTAGTAGAATTCAGACGTCGATGCCGTGCCTGTGGACCGAACGGGTGTTGAGCAGGATGCATTGTAGGTGATTGGTGTCAGATCTCTGTTTGGTGTTCGTGGAAGAGGAGTTGGTCTTGGTGCCGTCGAACTTGCAGGAGTTGCAAGAGAAGGGTCCATGGGTGTGTCCAGGAGCGGCTTGGACGCAGTTAGGAAGGCGGCTGAGGTTTAGGGCTAAGAGGGTGGTGGCGTCGTATGTAATGCGGGTGGGGTGGGGTTTGCGGGGACCAGGGGGTCTGGCGCTGGGCGCGGTCTTGGCGCGGACGGGCGTAGACGGGCTTACCTTTGGCGCACCTTCGGCGCGGCCGCAGCGCGTGGACGCTGCGCGTTGGGACATCTGCTTCAAATGGATAGTGGAGGGGGCGGAGCGTGGGAGGGGCAGCTGGGAGGCGTGAGCGAGGTGGAGGGAAGGGCTCTGGTCAACAAGGAAAATGGCCGCAACAACAACAAACAAGGAGCAATGGGGCGCTATGAGGGCAAATAAAGTTACAGGAACTGTCGCTGTGGGAGCGGGTTCAAGCGCGGAGACAAAGCGCTATGCTAATATTGATACAATCTCGAGTAATGCACAGCCACAACAATTACAGGTAATGCACAGCCAAAAACAATTACAGGTAATGCACAGCAGGTTATACACACAATCAAAGCGCTGCGGAAATGAATAAGCAAAGGTGTGCGCTAGCGGGAATGCAGAGGTAGAGATCGGCGCTACGATACCACAAGAGATGGGTGAAGGAGGGAGCGAGGGGAGCGACCACTCGCGTTGGAGGCAAGATGGTCACAGCTCTCCGTGTGGGTGAGGACGGCCTCTAGCTCTCGTGGGTGGGAGGGGCAGCTGGGAGGCGTGAGCGAGGTGGAGGGAGGGCTCTGGTCAACAAGGAAAATGGCCGCAACAACAACAAACAAGGAGCAATGGGGCGCTATGAGGGCAAATAAAGTTACAGGAACTGTCGCTGTGGGAGCGGGTTCAAGCGCGGAGACAAAGCGCTATGCTAATATTGATACAATCTCGAGTAATGCACAGCCACAACAATTACAGGTAATGCACAGCCAAAAACAATTACAGGTAATGCACAGCAGGTTATACACACAATCAAAGCGCTGTGGAAATGAATAAGCAAAGGTGCACGCTAGTGGGAATGCAGAGGTAGAGATCGGCGCTACGATACCACAAGAGATGGGTGAAGGAGGGAGCAAGGGGAGCGACCACTCGCGTTGGAGGCAAGATGGTCACAGCTCTCCGTGTGGGTGAGGACGGCCTGTAGCTCTCGTGGGTGGGAGGGGCAGCTGGGAGGCGTGAGCGAGGTGGAGGGAGGGCTCTGGTCAACAAGGAAAATGGCTGCAACAACAACAAACAAGGAGCAATGGGGCGCTATGAGGGCAAATAAAGTTACAGGAACTGTCGCTGTGGGAGCGGGTTCAAGCGCGGAGACAAAGCGCTATGCTAATATTGATACAATCTCGAGTAATGCACAGCCACAACAATTACAGGTAATGCACAGCCAAAAACAATTACAGGTAATGCACAGCAGGTTATACACACAATCAAAGCGCTGTGGAAATGAATAAGCAAAGGTGCGCGCTAGCGGGAATGCAGAGGTAGAGATCGGCGCTACGATACCACAAGAGATGGGTGAAGGAGGGAGCGAGGGGAGCGACCACTCGCGTTGGAGGCAAGATGGTCACAGCTCTCCGTGTGGGTGAGGACGGCCTGTAGCTCTCGTGGGTGGGAGGAGCAGCTGGGAGGCGTGAGCGAGGTGGAGGGAGGGCTCTGGTCAACAAGGAAAATGTCCGCAACAACAACAAACAAGCAGCAATGGGGCGCTATGAGGGCAAATAAAGTTACAGGAACTGTCGCTGTGGGAGCGGGTTCAAGCGCGGAGACAAAGCGCTATGCTAATATTGATACAATCTCGAGTAATGCACAGCCACAACAATTACAGGTAATGCACAGCCAAAAACAATTACAGGTAATGCACAGCAGGTTATACACACAATCAAAGCGTTGTGGAAATGAATAAGCAAAGGTGCGCGCTAGCGGGAATGCAGAGGTAGAGATCGGCGCTATGATACCACAAGAGATGGGTGAAGGAGGGAGCGAGGGGAGCGACCACTCGCGTTGGAGGCAAGATGGTCACAGCTCTCCGTGTGGGTGAGGACGGCCTCTAGCTCTCGTGGGTGGGAGGGGCAGCTGGGAGGCGTGAGCGAGGTGGAGGGAGGGCTCTGGTCAACAAGGAAAATGGCCGCAACAACAACAAACAAGGAGCAATGGGGCGCTATGAGGGCAAATAAAGTTACAGGAACTGTCGCTGTGGGAGCGGGTTCAAGCGCGGAGACAAAGCGCTATGCTAATATTGATACAATCTCGAGTAATGCACAGCCACAACAATTACAGGTAATGCACAGCCAAAAACAATTACAGGTAATGCACAGCAGGTTATACACACAATCAAAGCGCTGCGGAAATGAATAAGCAAAGGTGTGCGCTAGCGGGAATGCAGAGGTAGAGATCGGCGCTACGATACCACAAGAGATGGGTGAAGGAGGGAGCGAGGGGAGCGACCACTCGCGTTGGAGGCAAGATGGTCACAGCTCTCCGTGTGGGTGAGGACGGCCTCTAGCTCTCGTGGGTGGGAGGGGCAGCTGGGAGGCGTGAGCGAGGTGGAGGGAGGGCTCTGGTCAACAAGGAAAATGGCCGCAACAACAACAAACAAGGAGCAATGGGGCGCTATGAGGGCAAATAAAGTTACAGGAACTGTCGCTGTGGGAGCGGGTTCAAGCGCGGAGACAAAGCGCTATGCTAATATTGATACAATCTCGAGTAATGCACAGCCACAACAATTACAGGTAATGCACAGCCAAAAACAATTACAGGTAATGCACAGCAGGTTATACACACAATCAAAGCGCTGTGGAAATGAATAAGCAAAGGTGCGCGCTAGCGGGAATGCAGAGGTAGAGATCGGCGCTACGATACCACAAGAGATGGGTGAAGGAGGGAGCGAGGGGAGCGAGGGGAGCGACCACTCGCGTTGGAGGCAACACCTCAGCAACGTCGGCATAAAAGGAAAAGCCTTGGACTGGATCAGCTCGTTCCTAGCTGGGAGAACTCAGAGAGTCCGACTTCCCCCATTCAACTCAGAGGCCACTGAAGTCATCTGTGGAGTACCACAAGGATCATCACTCAGTCCCACCCTCTTCAACGTTTACATGAGCCCACTCGCATCCATCGCACGCCCACACAACCTCAACATCATCTCTTACGCCGACGACACCCAATTAATCCTTACCCTCACCAAAGACCCTAACACCGCCAAAAACAATCTTCACGAAGGCATGAAAGAAGTAGCCGAATGGATGAAACATAGCCGCCTTAAACTCAACTCAGACAAAACAGAGGTACTCATCCTAGGAACTTCCCCCTCTGCCTGGGATGACTCCTGGTGGCCATCCGCCCTGGGCACAGCACCCACACCTACAGACCATGCACGTAACCTTGGCTTCATCCTAGACTCCTCCCTCTCGATGTCCAGACAAGTCAACGCAGTCTCATCCTCCTGCTTCAACGTACTTCGCAGTCTCAAAAAGATCTTCCGCTGGATCCCCCTCGAGACAAGAAAGACTGTCACCCACGCACTGGTTACGAGTCGACTGGAATATGGTAACACACTATACGCCGGAATCTCGGCAAAATTACAGAAAAAACTCCAACGCATCCAAAACGCATCAGCGAGACTCATATTGGACATCCCTCGCCAGGATCACATCACCGAACACCTAAAAGACCTCCACTGGCTTCCCGTCAACAAAAGAATTACATTCCATCTTCTCACCCACGCACACAAGGCCCTCTACAATCTAGGCCCGAATGCCTCAACACTCGACTGTCCTTCCACAAACCCACCCGCCAACTAAGATCGTCCAATCAAGCCCTCGCCGCAGTCCCGCGCATCCGAAAATCCACCATGGGGGGCAGATCCTTCTCCTTCCTGGCTGCCAAGACCTGGAACTCACTCCCCACCCACCTCCGCCTTACTCAAAACCACATCGCCTTCAGAAAAGAACTTAAAACCTGGCTTTTCGACAAATAATGAACCCCTTCCCCAAGCGCCTTGAGACCCTCTGGGTGAGTAGTGCGCTATATAAATGCCCGAACTTGAACTTGAACTTGAATGTAAACGGCCTGGGCTGCAAGATAAAACGAGGATTGGTAAACAGCTACATCAGAAGGTCTGGGGCGGATGTGGTACTCCTTCAGGAAACTCACCTGCAGGGTACTAGATGCGCCTTCCTGGCAAGAGGGCAGTACAAAGTTTTGGCACACGCGGGGTTTTCCTCAGGTTCCAGAGGGGCTGCAATACTGATCAAAAAGCATCCACCTATGAGAGTGACACAGGTCTAGACTTACAGACAGGGCACCTATGTAGGTGTGCGTGGGACATGGAGAAGAAGGGAATACACAATCATATCAGCCTATGCTCCACCTAAACTGCAGGCCGACACCATGAAAGGGGTATCAGACATCATTCTCAATACATCAGACACGATCCGAATCCTTGGGGGGACTTTAATGACGTAATGTGTCCTACTGCAGACCGGACAGGGGAGCGAGACAGACCCCAAACTATGACCCCACTAGCTAAATCCATGGAGACACTGGGCCTCTTAGATGTGTGGCGCTGGCTAAACCCGGACACACAGGCGTTTTCCTTCTTTTCCGGAGCGCACAAAGTTTATTCCCGCCTGGATTATATCTTCATGGCGCGACAGGCATTGCAAGTGTCGGATTCGGCGGAATACTATGCTCGAGGGATATCTGACCACTCACCCCTGGCGATACAGATTGGTAGGCAGAGGAGGGGTGGCCCCGCAATCCTTCGACTCTCGGCATGGGATTTACAAAACCCAGACATTCTGAATGGTCTTAGAGCCGACGTAAAGGTGCTCTTGGCGGAAAACGTGGGATCTGTAGACTCTCAGGTAATCTTATGGGAAGCACTCAAAGTGGTGCTTCGTGATAGGGCCCACTGTAGACTGGCAGAGGTGAAAAGGAAGAGTCGAGCAGAGATTCAGACCATAGAAACACAAATATTACAACTGGAGCAAGAACATTTACTCACGAAAGACGTAGGGACACAGCGACGCCTTGCGGATACCCAGGCCCAATATAGACAGCTGGTGACGGGGGAGGCCAAGACGCAAGCGCTGGCTACCCTACACCGCATATATGATGTGGGCGATAAATCAGGGAGACTACTGGCCTGGCTCAGTAGGAAAGAGAGAGACAATCTCTGGGTCGAGAGAATAAGGGTAGGCCTTGATGGTTGGGTCTGCAATGATGATAAGATAGCGGACGCGTTTGCCGACTGTTATGAAAATCTATACGAGGCCCGCGATTTAGGCTCCAAAGCAGAGGCATTGCAATACATGGCATCCATTAACCTCCCAGCGCTCGAGGAAACCGACCGCGCTGATCGGAGTCTGACGTCACGGAAGAGGAAGTTCGGGTTGCTTTGACCAAACTTCGTACAGGGAAGGCCGCGGGCCCCAATGGCTTTCCTGCAGAGCTCTTTAAGAAAATGGCTGACCTCCTGACCCGACATTTACTGGGCTTGTTCCGGGATGCTGAAGAAGAGGGACAGTCCCCTCTGGATATCAGACAGGCCACAATTGTCCCTATTCACAAGTCGGGGAAACCGACGGAGGACTGTACTTCCTACCGTCCCATTTCCCTGCTGAATGTGGAGGCCAAGATCTATGCCACTGTGTTGGCTCTACGCATGAGGAATGTCTGACATAATATCGACAGACATTATATCGAAATACAAAAATATCGGCACAAAAATATCGACATCAAAAATATCGGAGTCATATCTTCATAAAGGTAAGTACAAAAATATCGAAAAAATAATATCGTAGTACAAAAATAGCAAAATTAAAAATATCGTTTTTTTAAATGTATTAATAATAATGTAAAAATAATTTTAAAATACATATAATTTTACAAATATTAAATAAAAATATTAAAACAAAATTAAAACTAATACATATACATTTAAAATAAATAAAACACTTAATAATTTAATGTAATTTTCTTTTTTTTAATTTCATTTAATTGATTTAATTTAAATTTTATTTTATTTTTACCCTGTACGCCTCTACCCCTAAACCCCAAAACTGACTCTGAACCCTAAAAATATCCCTGTACCCCAAAAACCCAAAACTGACCCTGAACCCTAAAAATATCCCTGTACCCCAAAAACCCAAAACTGACCCTGAACCCCAAAAATACCCCTTTACCCAAAAACTGAAAACTGACCCTGAACCCTAAAAATACCCCTTTACCCAAAAACTGAAAACTGACCCTGAACCCTAAAAATACCCCTTTACCCAAGAACTGAAAACTGACCCTGAACCCTAAAAATACCCCTTTACCCAAAAACTGAAAACTGACCCTGAACCCTAAAAATACCCCTTTACCCAAAAACTGAAAACTGACCCTGAACCCTAAAAATACCCCTTTACCCAAAAACTGAAAACTGACCCTGAACCCTAAAAATACCCCTTTACCCAAGAACTGAAAACTGACCCTGAACCCTAAAAATACCCCTTTACCCAAAAACTGAAAACTGACCCTGAACCCTAAAAATACCCCTTTACCCAAAAACTGAAAACTGACCCTGAACCCTAAAAATACCCCTTTACCCAAAAACTGAAAACTGACCCTAAACCCTAAAAATACTCCCTTACCCAAAATTAATTAATATTATTTAATTACCAATTAATTATTAATTAACAATAACAATAAAGTAAATATATTAGCACATTAGCTGTAATTAATTTAATTTAATATTTAATATTATTTTTCCCAATTAATTAATTAAGAATAACAAAAAATTATATATAAAAAAATTACTCTAATTAATGTAATTAACTAATTAATATTAATTAATTACCAACTAATTAATAATTAAAAATATGTACAAAATTATAGTAATTAATTAAATAATTAATATAAATTAATTACCAATTAATTATTAATTAAAATATTTACAAACATATATTAATTAATTATTTATTATTAAATTACTTCCCGCCCTATTCCCCTATAAACCCATAACCCGCTACAGAACATATTTATCAATTAATCAATTAATTAAAATTAATAAAAAATTAATTCTCAATTAATTAATTAATAATTCCTACTAATTAATAATTAATTTAACATAATTAAATTACTTCCCACCCTATTCCCCTATAAACCCACAACCCGCTACAGTAGTAATAGACAATATTTAATTAAATTACATTAAAAATAAATAATAAAACATAATAAATACAATATAATATACACTAAATTTATTTAAAAATTGATATTAGTAACATCGAAGTTATTTATTTCGATATTATTGACATCGATATTTAAAACTTTGATATTACTGATATCATACTAATATCGATATTAAGACTGTCGATATTACTTACCTTCGATATTTTGTCCCATCGATATTTAAACTTCGATATAAATGTATATCGATATTTTGTCTGTGTACCACGCATGAGACGGGTCATCCCAGGCTTGATACATATGGATCAGACAGGGTTCATTCCCGAAAGGGCGACCAGATATCATTTAAGGAGGACACATAATTGGCTGCATGTGATAGAAGGCAGAAGGGAGCCGCATTGGTTCTTGTCCCTGGACGCAGAAAAGGCGTTTGATGCTGTTCATTGGCCCTTCTTAGAGGGAGTACTAGAACAAATGGGCTTTGGACCCAAATACAGATGGAAAATTAGTCTACTCTATGCAGGCCCTGGTGCCCGTGTAAGGGTCAACGGGGCGATGTCGAGGACTTTCCTATACAACGGGGAACCCGACAGGGATGCCCCCTATCGCCCCTGCTGTTCGCCCTGATGATCGAGGTGTTGGCCTGCGCGGTCAGACAAAACAAGAGGATCACGGGGTTCCGCGTAGGCCAAGCAGACACGCAGGATGAAAAATTGTCCCTATACGCCGATGACGTCCTGCTCTATGTCACACAACCGGAAAAAACAATACCGGCGCTGTTCGATGAACTGGCAAGGTATGGCGCGAGTTCAGGATACCAGATTAACTGGCACAAATCGATGCTTTATGATCCACAATGGCGTAAGGACTGGCCCCAATTGCCGCAAAATCTACAGACGACCGAAGAAGGCTTCCAATACCTGGGCATATTTGTCAAAACTGACAGAGACGCCTCATTTGATCGTAATATTGCCCGTGTTATGCGTGGCTTCAAATCCGACGCTAGTAGATGGCAGTCACTCCCCCTGACAATACTTGGTAGGGCTGCGATGTTCAAGATGATCTCACTCCCAAAATTCCTCTTTGCCTTTCAAAACGAATACTTCCCAGTACCACCCAAGACTTTTCGGGACATACACGCGGAGCTCCGGTCATTCCTATGGTTGGGGAAGAACTCCAGAGTCGCACTGGCAACTCTGCAGAGACACCAATATGACTGGGGGATCTCACTCCCTGACCTAGAGACCTACTACTGGGCGGAGCACCTGGCCCCCATTAATGATTGGTTCCACGAGCCTGCCACTCACCCCAGGTATGCCCTAGAAAGGTACCAAATGGGTACACACTCAAGCTTACACTACATATATGGTGGGAAGGGTCAGGCCAGATTGTTGCCAGCCACTAAAATTACACTGGGGGCATGGAACAGAGCCACGAAGGTCACCGGGTGGGTACACAGAGCTACGAAGCAAACACCACTATGGGAGTGTTCCTGGCTCAAAGAACTTAGCAAATTGAGAGGGTTCCAGAGATGGGACGACATTGGCATCTCTACACTAGGGGATGTCATCAAAAATGGAGCATTAAAACCCTTTACCTCCCTGCAGACCGAATTTGGGCTACACCGCTCTCAGTTCTTTAAATATATACAACTGAGACATGCCTGCCAGGCGGAAGGGGCACTGCGGGAGCCGCTCCCCGAATATGCGCCACTAGAGGGCCGACTACTGCAGGAAAAGATCCCTGGAAAAGCGGTCTCCCTGACCTACAAAACTATTATGAATAATAGACCGAATACACTAGCGGGCCTTCGAAACAAGTGGGAGCAAGAAGTGGGGGAGATGGATGAGGTGGATTGGGGGGGGGGGGTACTGATGCACCCTAGAGAAGTAGCAATCAAGTCACGCTTACGCCTAATCCAGTTTAAGATCCTGCATAGAGTATATTATGACAGAGTAAGGCTCTGTAAAATGGGGAGGGTGTCGGACCCCAGCTGCCTACACTGCGGACATGAGAGCGGGACTTTTCTACACATAATATGGTCATGCCCAAACATACAGGCTTATTGGAGTGCGATCACCACGGAATTGAGTAAGATACTGGAGATAGACATACCACTTGATCCGAAGCTTGTCCTGTTGGGAATGACCAATGACATAGATCTGGCCCGCCCACTGTTAATCTTTCTAGTGCTGGCCTTAGTAGTGGCTAAGAGAGATATAGCCAGGAAATAGGGGGCACCTGACCCGTCCCAGCTCGGGGAATGGAGGAGGGGACTGGACACGTACATGGCGGCGGAAAGGGTCACATATATAGCAAGAGGTTGTCCGAGAAAATTTCGTAAAGTATGGAGTAAATGGAGACGTTACCATGGTCTAGATGGGGGTCTTTGAAGAGACCAAAGCAAACACGAGTTGGCCAGCAGGGGTGGGGAAAGTTATGCAAAATCATGAAGGTGGGTGGGAACTACAGGGTGAACTGTTATGGATGAACATTTGAACTATGATGCTGGGACTTTGCATCTTGACAAAAGTGGAGGGGATGTGGGGTTGGGGACACGGGGTTACTGCCTGATGATGACATGCCTGTTCTATGTGTTACCTTGTGATAAAACAATAAAAAAAGTTTTTAAAAAAAACGTGCAATAAACATCTTCACCCGCTGGGGTTTTTTTTTATTGACTATTTTGGTGCAAGAATGAGCCGCATCACTGAATGAACAATGAATGCCACTACAAGGACCATAAAGCTGCGGGAGCAGTAACGCCCACTGGGGCAGGTCCAGGTGTACATATAGCGGCATTTCCCGCGCTCACTCTGCATTTGCAATATACGCCACTGAAGAAAGGATTTAACTGAAACGCGTCTGGCGTTTAAATGTTGAAACTGCTTTTCTGCCCTCGTTGCTTGCTGTAAACCATTAAAATCGTGCAATAAACATCTACCTGGCGGCTCTTCCTTGGGGGCAACTTTCTTGTTGTTATATATATATATATATATATATATATATATATATATATATATATATATATATATATATATAGCACTCTCAACACCAGCGACACTCTAGATCTGCTCACTTCAAATGTCTGTTTTTCTATCAAAGTTTTTAAGCATAGGATTAGCACAGTGCTATCCACGCCGAGATAGAAAAGGACAAACGGCCACATGCATCATTGTTACATTTTGCGATTTCTTAATTGCAACAATTAAGGAATCGCAATTAAAAAATCGCAAAATGCTATGCATTAAGAAATCGAAATATTTTTTGCGATTCCTTAATTTTCCTTAATTGCGATTCACAATTTGCGAATCGCAATTAAGGAATCCCTTCCCATTGATTCCTATGGGCCTAGAGGCCCATAGGAATGAATGGGAAGCCATTCTCATTTTGCGATTCGCATTTAAGGATTTGCAAAATGAGAATGCTATTTCAAGGGTGCAGGGGGGGTCCCAAGGACCCCCCCTCCACCCCTGAAATTTATGTTTAAGAACATTTTTCACACACACATGCCCCAAGGGCATGTGTGTGTCTAAAATGAAACTTTCAAAAATGCACTTTTGTGCATTTTTGAAAGTTTTAGCAAATTACTGTGAGAAGGTGGCCTGATATGCAGTGCTCACTATTCTAGTGAACACTATGTATCAGTCCAGCAACCCTTATTGATGATTGGTTGTAAGTCAACCTTATAGACCAGCTATCCTAGTAGCGTGGATACGAGCAGTCTAAGGCTAAAGACTCGAGAGGGCGTGTTAAGCCAGCTGTTATACCACATATACCCCTTGAACACCAAGTGAAAGGACACCACACAAGTGTTATGAAAATAAACAGTTATTTATTAAAGATCACAACAGCCCTGTACTCTTTATGAGGACAGGGTACTAAGCACAAACCAAATCTCTTACAAAAATACTTAAGTTAGCACAGTATATACAAATGCCCGAGGGGCACGGAAAACCATATACTAGAAAAGTGGAATGCGAAATTACTAGCAGGTAAGTACAGTACTAATAGGCTTTGGAATCGCTAGGACTTGACTATAGGATCGTTAGATTACTTCTAGGAGACCCAGGGGACTCGGGTGCAGTGTGTGCACTCTCACGCGAGATGCGGGACAAAGTCTATGGTAGCTAGAATTTGCAAAGTTAGTGTTCTCGGGCGAGCCCGACCTGGTAGGGAGAAAACGAAAGTAGATTCTGACCCTTGGATAGTGAGGCTATGCTGGGGCACCGAAATGCCGAAGTTACCTAGCCCAGGGGCTGCAGCTGCATAGGACTCAAAAGACGTCGGGAATCCTCGTTGACGGACCAGGAGCCTGGAAGAAAGAAGTTGCTGGCAGGCGACCAGTGAAGAAAGTTCGGTGGATCCAAGCCTGGATCGATGGAAGATGACACCTGAAAGCAGAGGGGACCAAGTTTGAGACTACTAGCCAGTAGTCAGTGGGCACCAGGAGGGCACCGGATGGTAGCCACCTCGACAAGGCGAGTGGGTGACGCTGTGCTCGGAGATCTCACGGACCAGGAGGCGTTGTCGGCGACCAGGAAGGAGGATCGAGCTGTCCCACGAAGATAGAAGCTGTCGGCGTCGCTGGACCCAGGATTGGGCAACCAAGCCTTGGCAAATTCAAGCCCACGCGGTGGACCTAAAATGGCGTCTGGGGTGGACCAGGAGGGTCCGGGGTGCCTCTCTTCAAGAAGGAAGCAAGGGCCAGTCTGGAGCAACCAGACCAGCAGCAGTGATGTCGTCGGGCGTCGTTCAGAAGGCCACAAGCCAGCCGGCTAGTAGCCAAACAACGCGGTGCACAGCAAACAGCAGAAGGGCCCCACGCAGATCGTGGAGATGCAGGGGGGCTGATCTTGGGTGCTGGAGCTGCGCAGGGTCGGGGCTTCTCGGACCCTAAAGCACTCACCCGTGGAGGACACGGTGGGCTTGCAGTAAAGATGTCGTGCAGTCTTGGCGATCGTCGGTCCCTCGAGGTCTCGTCGCACTCACGGTTCTCAGCTTGGCTGTAGAGGTGAGTAGAGGTCAGAGGTGCCAGGGAAGCCGGGTCTCGTCGAGCTGGGTTGTCGGATTCGTGAAGAAGGACTTGCAGCCGACCGCAGTGTTCTTAGGATGGTGCCCGCTTGATGCAGGGTGACTACTCCTTAGCCACGAGGGAGAATCTTGAGGAAGAAATCTTGAAGTCCTTTCGCAGAAAGTCGTGTCTTGATTCCAAAGATGATCTAATTTGAACAGGGGGCCCGCTCCCATCTTTATACTAAAAAAGGGGGCTGACCCGGTGACTAGGTCCTGCCTATGGGTGGGACTAGGTGGGGGGTGGTTACACCCCTCAGCCATGCCGGACTTCCCCAGGCCAGGGGCTGGTGTGCCCCTGGAACTGGTTCAGACCGGCCTATGCGTAGTGAGCACCGGGGTGCCACTCAGTAGTCACCTTCCTGTAAAGCCCTGCCTACCCAGGATACACAAAACCATGTCTGGGACGGTGCTAGCACCGCCCCTGACAGGAAACCCTTTGTCCAGGCTCCCCTCGCTGGAAGGACTCCCAGCTGCAGGGGGTCAGACTCGTGTCTGTGGTGGCAGCATCCATTTTGTGGAGCTGAGGCTTCAGTTAACTTTAACCGGGGTTCACAGTTACATACATGTCGTGTCCCTCTAGAAGGGTGGAATGCTAACCCCGTCGCCAGAATTGGCGAGGGGTTAGTATTCCAATTCGTATGACACCTTACTCGACATGTTTTGATAAAGCAATACCAAAGTTAGCATTTAACCGCGAGGATTATAATGCACTTAAGAGTATATGGTATGCGATATCATGGAACAGCTATTAGGACTTGGTTCCGCAAGCTGCAGACAGGCTCAGCTCATGCCAGAGCACCATCTCACACGATTCCAAGCACTCTGCCTTCAGGATTGTCAAGGCCTGCCATAGGAGTGACTGATAGGAATCTGCGTGTCCATTTTAGGGTTAGGTATAGGTATACTACACCTACACCAAAGCGTGTTTACACGACTTTGCCCCAGCTGTCATGCAGCCAGTTGTGTCAAATTTAAGAGGCCGGCCAGGGGTGGCATAATACATGCTGCAGCCCCTGGCAGCCCTGGGTACACCTAGGCCCTGAGTTACAGGGTCTGATAAGGTGGCCCAGTACCAATTGGTAAATGCACCTAGGGTACATGTCGTAATTTAGAAAGAGAACAGCCAGGCTGTGGGTCTGATTGGCAGGCCCACAGCCAGAGAAAGTCGTAAACCAGTGAAACAAAAGCAAAAAATCTGGGTGATCATAGGATTGCAGACCCTACTCTCCTACAATTACCATGAAGTTCAACTTCATGGTAATTTACCTCTTCCTATTTGCGAATTCGCAAAAAAAAATATTGATGCATTGCATTTAAGAAATCACAAATTGCGATTTCTTAAATGCAATTGCAATTTAAGAAATCGCAACATAATTGCGATTCCTTAAATTGCGAAAAAATAAAAAAACATGATGCATCCCAAAAAAGGAAATTGCATTCGCAAACGGCCGAATTTTGCGATTCGCACCGTTTGCGAATGCAAGTTACCTTGATGCATGTGGGCAAAAGTCTTTTGCCATTTATACAGTAAAGTCTTTAAGCATAGGACTAGCACAGTGCTGTCCTTGCCGAGCTGTAAAATGACAAAAGCCATTTATCACTCCAGGCACAGTATTACAGCTTTGAATTGGTAAAATGCCAACTCAAGCTAACGTGAAATGAATAAAAGCAACCCCTGGCACAGTGTTTAGCTCTAATTAGAGCTCTTCAGAGAGGTATAGCTTTGTCCAGACACAAGGGAGCACCCAGTATAAGTCAAAACAAAACCCTTTCATATTTATATATATCAAATCCCTTGCTTCTTCAATCCCGGACAAACGAGAGTGGACCCAAGTTCAGTGCTTGGTTTTAGATTTTATTCATGCGCAAACGATTCCACCATAACGCGTTTCGACAGTTACCTGCCTTGATCACATGACAAAGTTGTATGCTTTGGTTGCCCTTTTTAAAGTGACAGCGAACAATAGCCAATATATGGATATAGAAAAAATATTAACATTTTCAATATACAATGTTTGCTCAAATGCACAATATAAATAGTATAAATACATTTATAAAAGATCACTTGGATGAATATAAAATATTTCATGAAATTGCAAATTTGTGACCTTTGATACAGATCAATATTTTCTCAATTGTTCCATTAAATATTTTGCATAAATGCTTTAAAAACTGTCAACATTTCAGTCCATGTTTTCCGGGCTAATTTAACCCACTAAAGTGCAAAAACTTACTGAATGCTTCCTACCTCCTATAAGTGCAAAGCATCTAAAGTGCTAGTGCTTAAAGAAATTATATTTAAAAACACATATCCATTATCAGTGGCATCCAATAGCGAGCTAATATCTCATTTATGATGTGCGATACCCTGATAATACATGTAAAGTGCATGTGCAAAAATAGGGCAAAAAAGTGCAATAATAACTGTTCCAATCCGAGAAACAATTGATTCCCACAATTGTGGCCATAAGAATATCAATATGAAATAGATAAATACATATAAATATGGGAATAAATACTATTCAATTGTTTCAAAATTGGATATAATCTACCTAAATTAAAATTAATCCATCCGGTCAGAAACTTCCTATTGATTTTCATTGGTATGAAAGTGCGTATCTAGTTGAAGACAAAATAAATTATCTAAAACCATTTATGCACCAAGATTATATTGGATAAGATATGCAGAGTAAGGAATTTAATCAAAATGCAACCTAGTAATAACTATTTTGGAATATGAGTCAGATCTAAGTATGAATTGAATGTTCTCGGGCCCGATTCACAGAATGAACTTAAGACTCAATTTTAAACTTACTACTATTTTGGTATTCACAGAATGCACTTGCTACTTTTGGCATTCACAGAATGAACTTACTACTTTTGGTATTGACAGAAGTTAGGATTTTGTCTTAAGTTTGTCTTAATACAAACTTAAGACAGACTTAAGACAAACTTAAGACAGACTTAAGACAGACTTAAGACAAAATCCTAACTTAAGTCTGTCTTAAGTTTGTCTCAAGACAAACTTAAGACAAAATCCTAACTTCTGTGAATACCAAAATTAGTAAATTTATTCTGTGAATACCAAAAGTAGTAAGTGCATTCTGTGAATGCCAAAAGTAGTAAGTGCATTCTGTGAATACCAAAATAGTAGTAAGTTTAGGATTGAGTCTTAAGTTCATTCTGTGAATCGGGCCCTAAATGTCCTTGTCATTAAGCCACTATCATATGTAGTGCAAGAGCTTTACAAATATGTATGCAAGTCCTCACTTGTGTCGAGGCCCCCTGGGTACTTGGTATCAAGTTTGAGTATATACCTAGTTTTAAGACGTCTAAGCTTTGCCTCCCTGTCACCTCCTCTTTTTTGTGGTGGTACTGTGACTATGACAAAATATTTCAGGTGCTTCAGACTACTCTCATGATATTCTTTAAAGTGACTTGCCACAGCTTAGGTAGGGTCATTGTTATTAATCGCCCTTGGGTGTTGTAAAATTCTTTTATGAACAGCCAGCTTAGTATTGCTTACATACAATAAATTACAGCTACATTCCAGAACATATATAGCATGATCGGTTCTACATGTCAGATGTTGATTTATAGCTTGTAATCTGTTATTGAATGTTAAGCTGTACGTGGTTCTATTTGTACCAAACTGGCAAGCCTTGCAACTTGGACATTTGTAAACTCCTTTCCTGGCTGTGAGCCAAATCCCTGCCTCCTGGTCCTCGGGCTACTTTTGGCTAAATCATTACCCATGGATGCAGTTTTTCTATATGTAATAGCAGGTTTGTTAGAGAGAAAGTCACCTATTACGGGGTCATCCAATACAATTGGCCAATTATGATACCCCTGAGCTGTTGTTCCTGCTTGGAATATGACAAAATAAGTAAGGGTGGGCGTAGTTGGTGGAGTACCACTACACGCAATTCTGCGGAATTGGTCATTTCCGCTCCGCAACTCCGTCTCCAACAAGTAACATTATTACATGCTAAAATACATATAATCATCTCACAAAAGTGAAAATGAAAATACAGCAAGCAGTGAGAGAGGTGATGATTTTGATGTCCTCACTAACATAGGGAGAGAACCAAGCTGTTCCATTCTATTTATGTTCATTTATATTTCCCTTTTAATTATTCATTGCCCATTTAATTGTACAGTGTATTTTCAATTGTGGCACATACACTACTGTTATTATTACATCACTTAGAATGGTTGATCTGGTTATTCGTTGACTGGATTTCTACAGCGGCAGTACTGTGCGCATACTATTAAAACTGGATTTTATTCTACTTTGGATTCAAGGACTTTTCTTCCAGAATTCTACACAAGCTGATGCCTTAAACACAAAGAACACATCCTGCTGAAGGAATGGGGGTGGTCCCATCCTCCTAGGTCCATCTCATGCACAGTTATGGGCAAAAAATACAATCCCAACCAAAGGCCTTGCAAAGCATTATGGGACAATATTCTAGGGTGCAGTGAATATTATAGAATCCAATATCAAAACATTCCTCAAGGGGCAGGCTCTCCTGGCTCAGCTGAGAGCTAATACAATAATATTAACTAAACTCTAGAATCTCGCCCCACAATGCTTTGCTAGGCATTTGGTTGGCATTGTATTTTTTTGCCCATAACTTTGCTTGGGGTGGACCTAGGAGGATGGGACCACCACAATCATTGAGCATGATATGTTCTTTATGTTCAAGGCACCTGCTTGGTCCTCCCCCTAGGTTAGGGGGGACCCCAAAATCATCACCTCTCTCATTGACTGATATTTTTCAAAGCTCACTTTTGTGAATTGGTTACATGCTTTGTAGCATGTAAAGGTAACATTGTTTTATCAAAGGAATGTGATTGCAGTAGTCTATTCCAGAGTTTTTGTATGAACTCCGTTGTGTATTAATTAAAGTTTTAAACAGAAATCTCACAAACCTTTAGTAAATAAAAAAAGAAATTATCTTTGCATGCTAAAATACATATAGCCATCTCACAAAAATGAAAATATAGCAAGCAGTGCTTCTAATTAAACAATAAATAATTCTATCTTTGCATGCTAAACTGCATATAGTCATCTCACAAAAGTGAAAATGAAAAATAGCAAGTAGTGAGAGACATGATGATTTTGGAGTCCTTCCTAACCTAGGGAGAGGGCCAAGCAGATGCCTTGAACACAAAAGGCACATCACGCTGAAATGATTTGGTGGTGTTCCCATCCTCCTAGGACCACCCCAAGCATAGGTATGGGCTAAAATACAATCCCAACCAAAGGCCCTGCAGAGCATTATGGGACGATTTCTAAAGTGCAGTGAATATTATAGTATCCATTATCAAAACACTCCTCAAGGGGCAGGCTCTCTGGCTCAGCTGAGAGCTAATACTATATAATTCACTAAACTCTAGAATCTTGCCCCATAATGCTTTGCTGGGCCTTTGGTTAGCATTATATTTTTGCCCATAACTTTTCTTGGGGTGATCCTAGGAGGATGGGACCACCACCGAATCATTCAGCATGGTATGCTCTTTGTGTTCAATGCATCTGCTTGCCCTCCCCCTAGGTAAGGGGTGACCCCAAAATCATCACCTCTCTCATTGCCTGATGTTTTTCAAAGAACACTTTTGTGAATTGGTTATATAATTTTTTTTTTGCATATAAAGGTAAAGTTGATTTACCAAAGGGTTGTGGGTACAGTAGATAACTCCATTGCGCAGCAGAGTGGGAATTCTTGCATAAATTCAATGTTTTCAATGAAATGCGTAATAACCCAATCTCCGCATCTTCCGCTAGCGGAGCGGTATTCATTGCCCAGGGTTAAAAATAAGCCTAGTAGGCTCACTATCTGTATCTGTGCTGTTGTTCCCTGCACTTCAGGACTTTGCTTTGTACTCTAAAATGTACTCCCTGGCTTGGTTCCGGGATTTCACTATGGCTGCATCAATGGTTTGAGATTTGTACCCTCTCTCCAAGAAATGATTTTTGCTTTCTATCTGTTTAACTTTACAATCATTTTCATTACTACAGATCCTCCATATTCGTAACATTTCCCCATACGGTATTCTCTGTTAGAGGTGTGGAGGATGTGCACTGGATACATGTAATACTGTATTTCGGGCTGTTTGTTTGCGATACAAGGATGTTGATAAAATATTGTTGGTTACACTGATTTGCACATCTAAGAATGTTACACTTACATCACTAATACAAGAAGTAGAATTTACGTTGACATTATTAATGTTTAGTGATGCTATACATTCCCTGGCACTTTCTTCTGTACTGTACCACACAATAAACAGGTCATCAATAAATCTGAGCCAAGATATTATCTTTTCTTTATAGATGTGTTCAATTTGCCTCCTGAGGACCAGCACCTCCCACCAGCTCATGAACAAACATGCATACCTTGGTGAGAAGCTGACCCCATATCCATCCCCTGTATCTGTTGGTACATTTGATTTTTAAACAAAAAAAGGTTGTTTTCCAAGCAGAATGTCAACATGTCACTCAACATCCTATTATGTTGAGCAAATTTTAGCGGCCTGTCCGCCAAGAAGTATTCGACAGCCATTATCCCATCATGATTCCCTAGACAAGTGTATAGTGAGGCTACATCCAGGGCTATCAAGAGGTATCCTGTTTGCCATTTTATGTGCTTGATTTTCCGGAGGAAATTGCTCGTTTCTTGCACATAGGATTTCAGGTTTTTGACATGAACTTGTAAGAAAAATTCAATATATTTTGACATGTTTTTCAGTGGCCCATCGCAAGCAGCTATATTAGGAATTCCTGGCGGCTTATCTATGTCTTTGTGGACCTTGTGAATGAAATATATTGCGGGAATAGTGGGGTGTTCATTCTTAAGATATTTACATTCCTCGATATTCAATAATCCAATACTCTTCCATGCCAACAGGTTTGTAAAGAAGAGATCCTGTGTAGTATTACATTTTGAAAAGAGCTTTTCCTGTAGCACTCAATGTATATATATATATATATATATATATATATATATATATATATATATATATGTATATATATATATATATATATATATATATATATATATATATATATATATATATATATATTATTCCACAATTCCAGTCTTCTTGTACCAGAAAAAACGGCCAGCACTCGGGTGTGATGTTATTCTTTTTATTTTGTTCCCGAACCCCCTACACCCCCGACAGACGCGTTTCGCTCAAGGCTTCGTCAGAAAAAAAAAAAAATATATATATATATATATATATATATATATATATATGTTTGGGAAATGTCTTTTTTAGTTTGTTAATTATTTTATGTTTTATGTATCTATATATATATATATGAACAAACGCCAGAATGGGTTCTACTGGGGTCCTGCTCCCGTCGTGAATGTGAATGTGAATGTGAATGTGAATGTGAATAGGCTTTTATAGAGCGCACTTACACTCCAGGGAGCATCTTGGCGCTTAACATCACTGTCCCGAAAAGGAAGAAGGGGGGATGCTGCTTAAGGTAGATCATATTCATAGATAATGGTCTATGAATAAAGTGTAAGGTTAGATTAACGCCAAGCAGAGTGAGTCTTCGGTTTTGAAGATCCATGTTTTGAGCGTTTTACGAAACAGTTTTTCGGAATGGATCAGGCGCATTTGTGGTGGGAGCTTGTTCCAGGCTTTGGCTCCAAGTACTCCGATGGATTTTCCACCTTTTGTGGTCAGTCTGAACTTGGGAACTGCGAGTAGGTTTAGGTTAGATGATCTGAGTGACCGTGAGGGAGTGTATCTTCCAAACCTTTGGGACAGGTATGTCGGTCCCGACTGGTGGTAGGCTCTGAACGTGATGAGCAGGATTTTAAAAAGCACTCTTTTGTGGATGGGTAACCAGTCAGGTGGCGCGTTGATCGGCGAACCCAAAAAATGCCGATGATTAATTGTCAATCCACAGGTTGCATGTAAGCAAACGCGCACTCAGCCATATGTCTGCTTAAAGAATTTTATTCCTCACATAAACGTAAAGTGTGAGGAATAAAATTCTTTAAGCAGACATATGGCTGAGTGCGCGTTTGCTTACATGCAACCTGTGGATTGACATATATATATATATTTCTTTCCTCCAGTGCCGGTTTGTGCACCTTGGGCTACCTTGGAACGGTCCCGGATAGGCCACCGACAGGCCTTAAATTTCACCCCAAATACCTCCTTTTTCCAGAAGTAAGCCAGGACACCAGGAGTTTGTTTGCAGAATTTATTCGGCATATATATATATTATATATTTTTTTTTTACCTGGTTGACACGAAAATAGATCTATTCAGATACATTCGTAAATTAAAGTTCAAGAAAATCTTTCTTCTGCATCCAAAAAATACGGCTGTGGGAACGTATTTGGAAAACGCCACGGAGGAACCTGTAGAAGAACATTCAAACACTCTTCTAAATTTGCTATTGACACCAACACAAGAATTCAAGAAGGGGGGTCGCAAATTGAAGAAAATTACACTGTATCTGTAACACAAGTACGAGATCCGAGCAATTTGAGAAATAAATCTAAAAACCTGCCTAACGCTTCTCACGATGCTATTGATGTTTTTAATGAAGCGGTACTTGCGGACTTGGAAAGAATGGCAAGAGATAAGATGGACATGAGAACTTCAAACATCACAAGAAGGGAATGGGATGCCATTAAGTCCCTTAAAAATGATAAAACGATTGAGATAAAGCCCTCGGACAAGGGGGGAATATTGTGATTTTCAGCAAGGAGAATTATGAACAGGAAGCACTAAGACAATTAAAAGATGCAGAGTGTTACACTATCATAAAGAGAGCCATGTATGTCAAGAGTACAACAGAATACCAAACTATGTTGATGAAATGGAAGGAAGAAGGCATGCTATATAAGGACGAATTTTTATTCTCTGAAAGATACTCCGCATTCGCTTCCTTGGTCTAACGAATGTCAGAAAAGTATTTCTGAACTACGCGATGCATTGTGTTCGGCTCCTGTGTTGGGTACTCCAGACTATAGTAAGCCTTTCACGTTGTATGTGCACGAGAGAGAAGGTTGTGCGTTGTCAGTGTTGACACAACCATTTGGGGACAGGCAGCGTCCATGTGCGTATTTTTCAGCAACGTTAGACCCAGTTGCTAAGGCGTTGCCGAGTTGTCTGAGAGCTACAGCCGCAGCGGCTGTTTCTATCCGACAGTCTGCTGGTTTGGTATTGGATAATACGTTGATTGTGATGGTCCCACATGCAGTGGATACCTTATTAAACAGGACTAAGACACAGCACCTTACTAGTGCGCGTCTGTCAGGTTACGAGTTGACATTGTTGGCTGCAGCTAATAAATTTGATCTCTGACGCCACCTCGAAGAATTCCGTGTCTCTGTTTGCCAAGACAGGAGAACCCGAAGACTTTGGGCGTGTCCCTGGCGCCGCTGGGTTCTAAAAACCCGGTTCTTCAGATATAAAGAGTCCTTTTTAGTTTCTGTTCAATTATGTCACCAAGTAATTTGGACATAATGGTTCCTGTTTAGAAAAGAAATCAAGATTTGTGATCGCTTCGACGACAGGTGGTTCTTGGACAGGAGACAAAGAACATTTAGAGTGCAGGAATTGGAAATCAGGAGCATATTATCAACAACTAGCGATATTTATCGCTAAATAAGTTTAGCGAAATTTTTTTATCGCCGCTCATTGCCGGATTTTATCGCAGAGATAACGTGCTATTAGCAACGTTTATCTCCAATGCGATAAAATATCCGGAGATAGCGGCAAAATGCGTGAATATCGCTGGAAATCCAGCGATATTCAGGCATTATCGCTAATAGGGTCTTAACCTGAATATCCACCTCTCATTGGATATACAGGCTAAGAAGTGGTCTGAGCAGGCGTTAGGTTTTGGCGATATTCACGCTTAGCGCAAATTTTTTCATCACTACGCCTGCGTTGATAATAGGCAATATCGATGTTAGCGACTGCTTTCAGTCGCAAACAGGTTGGGTACGGCCACTTTGCATGTCATTAGCAGTAAATATCGCTGACATGCAAAGCGGGCCCCAAAACTGCTCGCTATCGCCTACAAGCTGTCGCTAACTGCTGTTAGCGACAGCTTGCTAATAGGGGGATAAAATTATCGCCGCTTTGCGGCCGAGAACGGCCGCTAAAGCGGCGATAATCTCATATCGCCCTCATTGATAATATGCCCCTCAATTTTTATAGGGAGAATGAGAACACCCAGGAAGATGTTTAGAATTAGTGCACCTACAGGATTTGAGATTTTGGGGCAAATTTGTGTATCACCATTATATTGTAGCCTGATTTTTTTCGGGTGGGAAGGAAAGGATTATTATTATTTTTAATGTATTTATGTTTTTTGTGAAGCGCTACGAGCTAGCATCCAGCGATGTCTGCCTGCTCTGATGTCAGAATAGCGCTATGCAAATCCTGTTCAGAGCCTTGCAGCACACCGCGTTAAACATAAAAAGCAGTGACTCTGAAGGAACCCTTTTTGTGCAAACTGGGTATAGACAAAAAGAAGGAGGAGAAATATTTCAATACTTGACCCTCAGTCCCCATTTTGGATTAAATAATGTTAAGGAGGGTCTTGTGATTAGCAGTGTAGGAAGCCGCTTAGAGGTCCAGTATGACTTGTAGACACATAAGGCATTTGCCCCATGCCTGGCTTTGTGCGTATCACTGCGCAAGGGTGCATGTGTTGGAGCTAGGTAGCCACAAGTGCGCACTATGGTGCAAAGGCACCTGCGTTGGAGCTAGGTATCCACAAGTGCGTATCACTGCGCAAGGGTACCTGTGTTGGAGCTAGGTAGCTACAAGTGCGCACCATGGTGCAAAGGCACCTGCGTTGTAGCTAGGTAGCCATAAGTATGCATCACAAAACAAGGGTGCCTGCATCGGTGCTAAGTAGCCATAAATGTGTATCACGGTGCAAGGGTGCCTGTGTTAGTACTAGGTAGCCACAAGTGTGCACCATGGTGAAAGGGCACCTGCGTTGGCTCAGGGTAGCCATATGTATGCACCAGTGTGCAGGGGTGCCTGCATTGGACCTAGACAGCCACAAGTGTGCACCGTGTGCAGGGGTGCCTGCGTTGGACCTAGGCAGCCACACGTGTGCACCAAGGCACACGGGTGCCTGCGTTGGATCTAAGTGGTCACAAGTGTGCATCACGGTGCAAGGGTGCCTGCGTTGGAGCTAAGTAGTCACAAGTGTGCATCACGGTACAAGGGTGCCTGCGTTGGAGCTAAGTAGTCACAAGGGTGCACCACGGCACAAGGGTGCCTGTGTTGGAGCTAAGTAGTCACAAGTGTGCATCACGGTGCATGGGTGCCTGCGTTGGAGCTAAGAAGTCACAAGTGTGCACCAAGGCACACGGGTGCCTGCATTGGAGCTAAGTAGTCACAAGTGTGCATCACGGTGCAAGGGTGCCTGCGTTGGAGCTAAGTAGTCCCAAGTGTGCACCACAGCACAAGGGTGCCTTAGTTGGCGCTAAGTAGTCACAAGTGTGCATCACGGTGCAAGGGTGCCTGCATTGGAGCTAAGTAGTCACAAGTGTGCATCACGGTGCAAGGGTACACAGTACAGAAACTGCTACGACTCACATAATTGACGACGCACTTCAAATGCTGGACCAAAACGACACCTGCCTCCTCATCCTCCTTGATCTCTCCTCAGCATTTGATACTGTTAAACATGAGAATTTAATAGATCTACTAAACACAAGAATGGGTTTATCTGGAACTGTTCTCAAGTGGTTCACTTCCTTTCTTCACAACAGGTCGCAGAAATTCAAGAGCAACAACCTGATGTCCTCGCCAATACCTGTAACGCTAGGCGTCCCCCAAGGATCCTCTCTATCCCCAACTCTGTTCAACCTAGTCATGGAACCTCTCACCACCCTGCTACAAGCATCCAATGTACACTTTCACATGTACGCCGATGACACTCAACTTTATCTCAAATTACAATCCCCCAAAGACATCTTGCTCCTGAACTCAACGATCAGAGGCACCCAATTATGGCTTGCCGATAATCATCTCAAACTCAATGCCCTGAAAACAGAGTTCCTTCTGATCTCACCACCAGCGAAGATCTCCACTACGCAAATTTGGCTTAAACACCTAACTGCACTCAATGTACAACCCACCATTGTGGACTCAGCAAAATCTTTGGGAATAACACTCGACACCAATCTCAACATGCAGCAACATATCAGCAAGGCAACTAAGGGAGCGAACTTCCAGATCAATACTCTGAGGAAACTTAAACCCTTCCTCCCAGCCAAAGACTTCCAAACCGCAGTAGAAGCTCTAGTCATCCCTCGAATTGAATATGGCAGCACCGCCCTCTGCGGACTCCCCCTAACTACAACCTTAGAGCTTCTCTAAAAGCTTCTCTAAACGCTGCAGCGAGACTCATCACTGGGTCAAAAAAGCACTCCCACATTACCCCTGACTTGAAATCCCTGAACTGGCTGCCTTTTGAAGCCAGAATACATCTGAAAATCGCCTGCATGACACACAAGGCGGTTCACCTAAACTCACCCTGCTACCTCGCTCAGAAACTGACAATCTCGGGCGGAACGAGAAACACTAGAGGCACAAACAATCTTCTGCTGAAACCTCGAAGATTCCGGAAGGAAAAAACATATAAGCGCTCCTTCTCAGGAATGGCCCCTAGGATCTGGAACTCACTCCCTCCCGAAACCAGGCTCATTTCCTCCACTACACTCTTTAAAAATTAAGTAAAAGCTATCCTCATGGCTAAATACACTTGAACTATTATCTCGAACTCTCTTAATACTCTGCACCAATCTGTACTACATGTTTGACCCCTCTGCTTATTTGTATGAGTTGTCTTATTATTCACATGATTGGCTTTGCAGCCACCTATTTGTACTGTTTGATTTATCTGTCTGACTTTGCTCCCTCATGTACCCCTCTATGTAAAGCACTCTGATATCTGCAAAGATCTTGTCCGCGCTATATAAAACTTTCAAAATAAAAAATAAATAAATAAAGTGTGCATCACGGTGCAAGGGTACCTGCATTGGAGCTAAGTAGTCACAAGTGTGCACCACGGCACAAGGGTGACTGCGTTGGAGCTAAGTAGTCACAAGTGTGCATCACGGTGCAAGGGTACCTGCGCTGGAGCTAAGTAGTCACAAGTGTGCATCACGGTGCAAGGGTACCTGCGTTGGAGCTAAGTAGTCAAAAGTGTGCATCACGGTGCAAGGGTACCTGCGTTGGAGCTAAGTAGTCACAAGTGTGCATCACGGTGCAAGGGTACCTGCGTTGAAGCTAAGTAGTCACAAGTGTGCATCACGGTGCAAGGGTGCCTGAGTTGGCGCTAAGTAGTCACAAGTGTGCACCACGGCACAAGGGTGACTGCGTTGGAGCTAAGTAGTCACAAGTGTGCATCACGGTGCAAGGGTGCCTGCATTGGAGCTAAGGAGTCACAAGTGTGCATCACGGTGCAAGGGTACCTGCGTTGGAGCTAAGTAGTCACAAGTGTGCACCACGGCACAAGGGTGACTGCGTTGGAGCTAAGTAGTCACAAGTGTGCATCACGGTGCAAGGGTGCCTGCATTGGAGCTAAGGAGTCACAAGTGTGCATCACGGTGCAAGGGTACCTGCGTTGGAGCTAAGTAGTCACAAGTGTGCATCACGGTGCAAGGGTACCTGCGTTGGATCTAAGTAGTCACAAGTGTGCATCATGGTGCAAGGGTGCCTGCGTTGGAGCTAAGTAGTCACAAGTGTGCACCACGGCACAAGGGTGACTGCGTTGGAGCTAAGTAGTCACAAGTGTGCATCACGGTGCAAGGGTACCTGCGTTGGAGCTAAGTAGTCACAAGTGTGCATCATGGTGCAAGGGTGCCTGCGTTGGAGCTAAGTAGTCACAAGTGTGCATCACGGTGCAAGGGTACCTGCGTTGGAGCTAAGTAGTCACAAGTGTGCATCACGGTGCAAGGGTGACTGCGTTGGAGCTAAGTAGTCACAAGTGTGCATCATGGTGCAAGGGTGACTGTGTTGGAGCTAAGTAGTCACAAGTGTGCATCATGGTGCAAGGGTGACTGCGGTGGAGCTAAGTAGTCACAAGTGTGCATCATGGTGCAAGGGTGACTGCGTTGGAGCTACTCAGCCACAAAGCTGCATCACGGTGCTAGGGTCCCAGCGTTGGACCTAGCAGCCACAAGTGTGCACCAAGGCACAAGGGTCCCAGCGTTGGACCTAGCAGCCACAAGTGTGCACCAAGGCACAAGGGTCCCAGCGTTGAACCTAGGCAACTACAAGTGCGCCGCTGATAGGGGACCGTTCAGCTGCGTCATAACATTGTAAACATGGCGCAATCCTGCTCTCTTCCTTTCACTCAACGCAGCGCAGCATCTTCCCTTTCTGCACCGCGTAGCGTAAAATCTTAGTAAATCTGCCGCCAGGGATCTCTCCTCTTCCCCACCCTTTCTTTAGGCTCGGCTCTTCACAGAGTCCTCTTTCTTCTTCCTCCTCGCCTCCTTGAATGCTTTCTTAGTGAAACAGACGCTTCATAAGCAAACCAACGTCACTGGTTCCTTCCGCGCTTATCTCTTCTCTTCCCTCCTTCACCCGACCTGCGCTAGCGCTTTGATGATCCCTAAAGTGGCAGAGGCACTATGCACATCGCCTACCACAGCGCCTGACATGCTCCCTCCTTCCTTGCCTCCTTTTCTCTCCTTCCCCCTCTCTCTCTCCTCTCATTCCATCGCACTTTGATGCAGCCCTGGCCTAGGGCAGCAGAGGCGCTATAAAAAGCACACATAACACTGCATGACATTTCTCCTGCATTCTTCTGTCCTCGTCTGTCCTTTCCTCTCTCCGATGGTACTACAGCGCCTTGACGCCCGTAGGTTTGAAAAATCGCTAAACGAACCCCTCGAAAGGAAACCTGCACGAGGAGCTCTTTGCTGCTCAGGGACAGGGAGCTTGGGGGGGGAGAGAGGGAGGGGGCTCCGGAGCAGGAGCCTGTTTTGTTTTGTTTCTATGTGTCTGAGTCTCCTGGAGGCTGTCAAAACTCCCCAGAAAGGGATTTAGATAGGATCAGTGAACTGACAGGATCTTTGACGCATCCTCGGAGGGAGGGAGAGGCATGGAGGGGTGTGAGGGATGAACGGAGAAGGAGAAACACAAATAGTTCCATCCCCCACCAAGGTCTCCTACACCATCCCACTGCCAGCGCCCCACACCATTCCACAGCCAGAGCTCGCGCACCATCCCACAGCCAGCGCTCCTACACCATCCCACTGCCAGCGGCCCACACCATCCCACAGCCAGCGCTCCTACACCATCCCACAGCCAGCGCCCGACACCATCCCACAGCCAGAGCTCGTACACCGTCCCACATTCAGCGCTCCTCCACCATCCCACTGCCAGCGATCCTACAGCGTCCTACAGCCAGCGCCCTACACCATCCCACAGCCAGCGAACCTACACCGTCCTACAGCCAGCGCCCTACACCATCCCACAGCCAGCGATCCTACACCGTCCTACAGCCAGCGCCCTACACCATCCCACAGCCAGCCTTCTACACCGTCCTACAGCCAGCGCCCTACACCGTCCCACAGCCAGCGATCCTACACTGTCCTACAGCCAGCGATCCTACACAATCCCACAGCCAGCGATCCTACACCGTCCTACAGCCAGCGATCCTAGACCATCCCACAGCCAGCGATCCTACACCGTCCTACAGCCAGCGATCCTACACCATCCCACAGCCAGCGATCCTACACCGCCCCACAGCCAGTGCTCCTACACCATCCCACAGCCAGCGCTCCTACACCGTCCCACAGCCAGTGCTCCTACACGTCCCACAGACAGCGATCCTACACCATCCCACAGCCAGAGCTCGTACACCGTCCCACAGTCAGCGCTCCTCCACCATCCCACTGCCAGCGCCCCACACCATCCCACAGCCAGCGCCCTACACCATCCCACAGCCAGAGCTCGTACACCATCCCACAGTCAGCGCTCCTCCACTATCCCACTGCCAGCAATCCTGCACCGTCCCACAGCCAGCGCCCTACACCATCCCACAGCCAGCGATCCTACACCGTCATACAGCCAGCGATCCTACACCATACCACAGCCAGCAATCCTACTCCGTCCTACAGCCAGCGCCCTACACCATCCCACAGCCAGCGATCCTACTCCGTCCTACAGCCAGCGCCCTACACCATCCCACAGCCAGCGATCCTACTCCGTCCTACAGCCAGCGCCCTACACCATCCCACAGCCAGTGATCCTACACCGTCCTACAGCCAGCGATCCTACACAATCCCACAGCCAGCGATCCTACACCGTCCTACAGCCAGCGATCCTACACCATCCCACAGCCAGCGATCCTACACCGTCCTACAGCCAGCGATCCTACACCATCCCACAGCCAGCGATCCTACACCGTCCCACAGCCAGTGCTCCTACACCATCCCACAGCCAGCGCTCCTACACCGTCCCACAGCCAGCGCTCCTACACGTCCCACAGACAGGACTCCTACAACATCCCACAGCCAGCGCTCCTACACCGTCCCACAGCCAGCGCTCCTACACCGTCCCACAGCCAGCGCTCCTACACGTCCCACAGACAGGACTCCTACACCGTCCCACAGCCAGTGCTCCTACACCATCCCACAGCCAGCGCTCCTACACCATCCCACAGCCAGAGATCCTACACCGTCCTACAGCCAGCGATCCTACACCATCCCACAGCCAGCGTTCCTACACCATCCCACAGCCAGCGATCCTACATCGTCCTACAGCCAGCGATCCTACACTATCCCACAGCCAGAGCTCGTACACCGTCCCACAGTCAGCGCTCCTCCACCATCCCACTGCCAGCGCCCCACACCATCCCACAGCCAGCGCCCGACACCATCCCACAGCCAGAGCTCGTACGCCATCCCACAGTCAGCGCTCCTCCACCATCCCACTGCCAGCAATCCTGCACCGTCCCACAG
This sequence comes from Lissotriton vulgaris, assembly GCF_964263255.1. Taxonomy (NCBI): domain Eukaryota; kingdom Metazoa; phylum Chordata; class Amphibia; order Caudata; family Salamandridae; genus Lissotriton; species Lissotriton vulgaris. The sequence goes on along the minus strand of NC_141686.1, from coordinate 292,926,581 downwards.
CCAGCGCCCTACACCATCCCACAGCCAGCGATCCTACACCGTCCTACAGCCAGCAATCCTACACCATCCCACAGCCAGCGATCCTACACCGTCCTACAGCCAGAGATCCTACACAATCCCACAGCCAGCGATCCTACACCATCCTACAGCCAGCGATCCTACACCATCCCACAGCCATCAATCCTACACCGTCCTACAGCCAGCGATCCTACACCATCTTACAGCCAGCGATCCTACACCGTCCCACAGCCAGTGCTCCTACACCATCCCACAGCCAGCGCTCCTACACCATCCCACAGCCAGCGCTCCTACACCGTCCCACAGCCAGCGCTCCTACACGTCCCACAGACAGGACTCCTACACCATCCCACAGCCAGCGCTCCTACACCGTCCCACAGCCAGCACTCCTACACTGTCCCACAGCCAGCGCTCCTACACGTCCCACAGACAGGACTCCTACACCATCCCACAGCCAGCTCTCCTACACCGTCCCACAGCCAGTGCTCCTACACCATCCCACAGCCAGCGCTCCTACACCATCCCACAGCCAGCGCTCCTACACCGTCCCACAGCCAGCGCTCCTACACGTCCCACAGACAGGACTCCTACACCGTCCCACAGCCAGTGCTCCTACACCATCCCACAGCCAGCGCTCCTACACCATCCCACAGCCAGCGCTCCTAGACCATCACTGCAGCCAGCGATCCTACACCATCCCGCAGCCAGCGATCCTACACGTCCCACAGACAGGACTCCTACACTGTCCCACAGCCAGCGCTCCTACACGTCCCACAGACAGGACTCCTACACCGTCCCACAGCCAGTGCTCCTACACCATCCCACAGCCAGCGATCCTACACCGTCCCACAGCCAGTGCTCCTACACGTCCCACAGACAGCGATCCTACACCATCCCACAGCCAGAGCTCGTACACCGTCCCACAGTCAGCGCTCCTACACCGTCCCACAGCCAGCGCTCCTACACGTCCCACAGACAGGACTCCTACACCGTCCCACAGCCAGCGCTCCTACACGTCCCACAGACAGGACTCCTACACCATCCCACAGCCAGCGCTCCAACACCGTCCCACAGCCAGCACTCCTACACTGTCCCACAGCCAGCGCTCCTACACCGTCCCACAGCCAGCGCTCCTACACGTCCCACAGACAGGACTCCTACACCGTCCCACAGCCAGCGCTCCTACACCGTCCTACAGCCAGCGATCCTACACCATCCCACAGCCAGCGCTCCTACACGTCCCACAGACAGGACTCCTACACCATCCCACAGCCAGCTCTCCTACACCGTCCCACAGCCAGCACTCCTACACTGTCCCACAGCCAGCGCTCCTACACGTCCCACAGACAGGACTCCTACACGTCCCACAGCCAGTGCTCCTACACGTCCCACAGACAGGCCTCTTACACCGTCCCACAGCCAGCGCTCCTACACTGTCCCATGGCCAGCGCTCCTACACTGTCCCACAGCCAGCACTCCTACACGTCCCACAGACAGGCCTCTTACACCGTCCCACAGCCAGCGCTCCTACACTGTCCCATGGCCAGCGCTCCTACACTGTCCCACAGCCAGCACTCCTACACGTCCCACAGACAGGCCTCTTACACCGTCCCACAGCCAGTGCTCCTACACTGTCCTATGGCCAGCGCTCCTACACCATCCCACAGCCAGCGATCCTACACGTCCCACAGACAGGACTCCTACACCATCCCACAGCCAGCTCTCCTACACCGTCCCACAGCCAGCACTCCTACACTGTCCCACAGCCAGCGCTCCTACACGTCCCACAGACAGGACTCCTACACCATCCCACAGCCAGCTCTCCTACACCGTCCCACAGCCAGCACTTCTACACTGTCCCACAGCCAGCGCTCCTACACGTCCCACAGACAGGACTCCTACACGTCCCACAGCCAGTGCTCCTACACCATACCACAGCCAGCGCTCCTACACCGTCCCACAGCCAGAGATCCTACACCGTCCTACAGCCAGCGATCCTACACCATCCCACAGCCAGCGATCCTACACCATCCCACAGCCAGCAATCCTACATCGTCCTACAGCCAGCGATCCTACACCATCCCACAGCCAGAGCTCGTACACCGTCCCACAGTCAGCGCTCCTCCACCATCCCACTGCCAGCGCCCCACACCATCCCACAGCCAGCGCCCTACACCATCCCACAGCCAGAGCTCGTACACCATCCCACAGTCAGCGCTCCTCCACCATCCCACTGCCAGCCATCCTGCACCGTCCCACAGCCAGCGCCCTACACCATCCCACAGCCAGCGATCCTACTCCGTCCTACAGCCAGCAATCCTACACCATCCCACAGCATCCCACAGCCAGCGATCCTACACCATCCTACAGCCAGCGATCCTACACCATCCCACAGCCAGCAATCCTACACCGTCTTACAGCCAGCGATCCTACACCATCTTACAGCCAGCGATCCTACACCGTCCCACAGCCAGTGCTCCTACGCCATCCCACATCCAGCGCTCCTACACCATCCCACAGCCAGCTCTCCTACACTGTCCCACAGCCAGCGCTCCTACACGTCCCACAGACAGGACTCCTACACCGTCCCACAGCCAGTGCTCCTACACCATCCCACAGCCAGCGATCCTACACCATCCCACAGCCAGCGCTCCTACACGTCCCACAGACAGGACTCCTACACCATCCCACAGCCAGCTCTCCTACACCGTCCCACAGCCAGCGCTCCTACACGTCCCACAGACAGGCCTCTTACACCATCCCACAGCCAGCTCTCCTACACCGTCCCACAGCCAGCGCTCCTACACGTCCCACAGACAGGACTCCTACACCATCCCACAGCCAGCTCTCCTACACCGTCCCACAGCCAGCGCTCCTACACGTCCCACAGACAGGACTCCTACACCATCCCACAGCCAGCTCTCCTACACCGTCCCACAGCCAGCGCTCCTACACGTCCCACAGACAGGACTCCTACACGTCCCACAGCCAGTGCTCCTACACCGTCCCACAGCCAGCGCTCCTACACCGTCCCACAGCCAGCGCTCCTACACCATCCCTCAGCCAGCACTCCTACACTGTCCCATGGCCAGCGCTCCTACACCGTCCCACAGCCAGCGCTCCTACACCGTCCCACAGCCAGCGCTCCTACAAGTCCCACAGACAGGACTACTACACCGTCCCACAGCCAGCGCTCCTACACGTCCCACAGACAGGACTACTACACCGTCCCACAGCCAGTGCTCCTACACCATCCCACAGCCAGCGATCCTAGTCAAGTCAAGTCAAGTCAGAGAATTTGTATAGCGCACTACATACCCAGAGGGTTTCAAGGCGCTTAGAAAGGGGAGGAGGATTACTTGTCAAATATCCACGTTTTAAGTTGCTTTCTGAATGCAAGGTGGTTCTGGGTAAGGCGAAGGTAAGCGGGGAGTGAGTTCCATGTTTTAGCGGCCAGGTATGAGAAGGATCTGCCTCCCATGGTGGTCTTGTAACACCGTCCTACAGCCAGTGATCCTACACCATCCCACAGCCAGCGATCCTACACCATCCCACAGCCAGCGATCCTACATCGTCCCACAGCCAGCACTCCTACACGTCCCACAGGCAGGACTCCTACACCATCCCACAGCCAGCGCTCCTACACCGTCCCACAGCCAGCGCTCCTACACGTCCCACAGGCAGGCCTCCTACACCATCCCACAGCCAGCGCTCCTACACCGTCCCACAGCCAGTGCACCTACACCATCCCACAGCCAGCGCCCCTACACCGTCCCACAACCAGCGCCCCACACCATCCCACAGCCAGAGCTCCTCCACCGTCCCACTGCCAGAGCTCCTCCACCGTCCCACTGCCAGCGCTCCTACACCATCCCACTGCCAGCGATCCTACACGTCCGACAGACAAGTCTCCTACACAATCCCACAGCCAGCGCTCCTACACCGTCCCACAGCCAGCGCCCCACACCGTCCCACAGCCAGCGCCCCACACCATTCCACAGTCAGCGCTCCTCCACCATCCCACTGCCAGCAATCCTGCACCGTCCCACAGCCAGCACCCTATACCATCCGACAGCCAGCGATCCTACACCGTCCTACAGCCAGCGATCCTACACTGTCCCACAGCCAGCGCTCCTACACGTCCCACAGACAAGACTCTTACACCATCCTACAGCCAGTGCTCCTACACCATCCTACAGCTGTTACTTCTTCCCTACCCCACTACCTGTGCTTCAATACCATCCCAAGCTAATGCTCCTACACTAACTCACAAGCTCCACACCATCCCACAGTCAGCACTCTTGCACCATCCCAGAGCCAGTGCCCCTACATCCTTACTGCTGCCGGTGCTCCTACACCATCCCGCAGCCAGCGCTCCTAGACCATCACTGCAGCCAGCGCTCATGCACCATCCCACAGTCAGTGGCCCTACACTATCCCAGAGCTCCTACACCATCCCACAGCTAGAGCTCCTACTCCAACCTGCAGCCAGCGACCCCACACCATCGCACAGCCAGCGCTTTAACAACCTTCCACAGCCAGTGTTCCAACACCATCCCATGGCCACCGCTTTAACACCATCCCCCAGCCAGCAATCCTACACCATCCCACAGCTAGAGCTTCTACACCATCCCACAGCCAGCACCACCTACACCATCCCAAGGCATTCACACCCTACTGTCTAAGCATCCACTCACTGTTGTATGCACCCACACCCATCCATCTAAGCATCCACTCACTGTTGTATGCACCCACACCCATCCATCTAAGCTTCCACTCACTGTTGTGTGCACCCACAGCCATCCATCTAAGCATCCACTCACTGTTGTATGCACCCACAGCTATCCATTTAAGCATCCACTTACTGTTGTGTGCACCCACAGTCGTCCATCCAAGCATCCACTCACGGTTGTGTGCACACACAGCCATCCATCTAAGCATGCATTCGTGGTATGTGCACACACTGCCATCCATCCAAGCATCCACTCACTTCTGTATGCACACACAGTCATGTATCCAATCATTCACTCACTGTTGTATGCACCCACACCCATCCTTCCAACTATCTACGCACGGTTCTTTGCACACACAGCCATCCATCTAAGCATCCACTCAATGTTGTGTGCACCCACACCCATCCATCTAAGCATCCACTCACTGCTGTATGCACCCACACCCATCCATCTAAGCATCCACTCAATGTTGTGTGCACCCACACCCATCCATCTAAGCAGCCACTCAATGTTGTATGGACCCACACCCATCCATCTAAGCATCCACTCACTGTTGAATGCACCCACAGCCATCCATTTAAGCATCCGCTGACTGTTGTGTGCACCCACAGTCGTCCATCCAAGCATCCACTCACGGTTGTGTGCACACACAGCCTCCTATCTAAGTATCCATTTACTGTTGTATGTACCCACACCCATCCATCTAAGTATCCACTCAATGTTGTATGCACCCACACCCATCCATCTAAGCATCCACTCACTGCTGTATGGACCCACAGCCATCCATTTAAGCATCCGCTGACTGTTGTGTGCACACACAGCCATCTATTTAATCATCCGCTGACTGTTGTGTGCACACACAGCCATCTATTTAATCATCCGCTGACTGTTGTGTGCACACACAGCCTCCCATCTAAGTATCCATTTACTGTTGTATGCACCCACACCCATCCATCTAAGCATCCACGCAGTGTTGTATGCACCCACAGCCATCCATTTAAGCATCCGCTGTCTGTTGTGTGCACACACAGCCTCCCATCTAAGTATCCATTTACTGATGTATGCACCCACACCCATCCATCTAAGCATCCACTCAGTGTTTTATGCACCCACAGCCATCCATTTAAGCATCCGCTGACTGTTGTGTGCACACACAGCCTCCCATCTAAGTATCCATTTACTGTTGTATGCACCCACACCCATCCATCTAAGCATCCACTCAGTGTTGTATGGACCCACAGCCATCCATTTAAGCATCCGCTGACTGTTGTGTGCACCCACAGCCATCCATTTAAGCATCCACTTACTGTTGTGTGCACACACAGCCTTCCATCTAAACATCCATTCGTGCATTCATCCACAGAGCCACGTATTCATTCATGCATCTAAACAACATCCACCCCTGCCTGTATGTTGGTGCTTGACTGCATGGGTGGCTGCTGTGTACACGTGTGTGTGTCCATCTGGATATTGCCTCAGGTCCCTAGGCTGCCTATGTGTTGTATTTACGCAACCCAACATGACACACGTACGACTATTGCAACAAATAAGAGCCACAACTGAGCACGCCAGCCATTGTTTTTGCAGCGCTTGTTCGCGGAGTGTGGAACCACAGGAAAGCCAAAGGCAGGCCTTTCAGAGGCCCCGGGATTCACGGCAGAGGGCGCTGCTCGCCCGCTCACACCCGCGTGTGCCGCAGATGATGCGAAGCCCCGCCCCTGCTGAGCACGGCAGGCGGTCATCACTCACCAGGGGCTCAGTCCACCACTCGTCGGCTCAGCCGTCATTCGGAAACATTGGTTAGAAAGGGCTCAGGAGCCAGCAGGGCCCAAAACACCGGCCCCGGTCACAAGGCGGGCATGGGAAGTACATTCCACCCCTGGACACACTCCTCTTTGGAGGGATCAGAATTCCGTCATTTCAGCAAAACACTGACCTACCCCTCCTGGCGGTTTTTCCTGATGCACTGCCGGTTCCAAAGAGTGAGTCCAGACTACACTGACTCCCACCACCAGGGACTGCTGGGGCACCCTGACTGCCTGTCTGCCAGGTCCAGAGACTGCTGGGGCACCCTGACTGCCTGTCTGCCAGGCCCAGAGACTGCTGGGGCACCCTGCCTGTCTGCCAGGTCCAGAGATCCCCTGAGACACTGTCTGCCAGGTCCAGAGACTGCTGGGGCACCCTGACTGCCTGTCTGCCAGGTCCAGAAACTGCTGGGGCACCCTGACTGCCTGTCTGCCAGGTCCAGAGACTGCTGGGGCACTCTGACTGCCTGTCTGCCAGGTCAAGAAACTGCTGGGGCACCCTGACTGCCTGTCTGCCAGGTCCAGAGACTGCTGGGGCACTCTGACTGCCTCTCTGCCAGGTCCAGAGATCCCCTGAGACACTGACTGCCAGGTCCAGAGACTGCTGGGGCACCCTGACTGCCTGACTGCCTGGTCCAGAGACTGCTGGGGCATCCTGGCTGCCTGTCTACCAGGTCCAGAGACTGCTGGGGCATCCTGGCTGCCTGTCTACCAGGTCCAGAGACTGCTGGGGCACCCTGACTGCCTGGTCCAGAGACTGCTGGGGCACCCTGACTGCCTGGTCCAGAGACTGCTGGGGCATCCTGGCTGCCTGTCTCCCAGGTCCAGAGACTGCTGGGGCACCCTGACTGCCTGGTCCAGAGACTGCTGGGGCACTCTGACTGCCTGTCTGCCAGGTCCAGAAACTGCTGGGGCACCCTGACTGCCTGTCTGCCAGGTCCAGAGACTGCTGGGGCACTCTGACTGCCTCTCTGCCAGGTCCAGAGATCCCCTGAGACACTGACTGCCAGGTCCAGAGACTGCTGGGGCACCCTGACTGCCTGACTGCCTGGTCCAGAGACTGCTGGGGCATCCTGGCTGCCTGTCTACCAGGTCCAGAGACTGCTGGGGCATCCTGGCTGCCTGTCTGCCAGGTCCAGAGACTGCTGGGGCATCCTGCCTGTATGTCTGCCAGGTCCAGAGACTGCTGGGGCACCCTGACTGCCTGTCTGCCAGGTCCAGAAACTGCTGGGGCACCCTGACTGCCTGTCTGCCAGGTCCAGAGACTGCTGGGGCACTCTGTCTGCCTCTCTGCCAGGTCCAGAGATCCCCTGAGACACTGACTGCCAGGTCCAGAGACTGCTGGGGCACCCTGACTGCCTGACTGCCTGGTCCAGAGACTGCTGGGTCATCCTGGCTGCCTGTCTACCAGGTCCAGAGACTGCTGGGGCATCCTGGCTGCCTGTCTACCAGGTCCAGAGACTGCTGGGGCACCCTGACTGCCTGGTCCAGAGACTGCTGGGGCACCCTGACTGCCTGGTCCAGAGACTGCTGGGGCATCCTGGCTGCCTGTCTACCAGGTCCAGAGACTGCTGGGGCATCCTGGCTGCCTGTCTGCCAGGTCCAGAGACTGCTGGGGCATCCTGCCTGTATGTCTGCCAGGTCCAGAGACTGCTGGGGCACCCTGGCTGCCTGTCTGCCAGGTCCAGAGACTGCTGGGGCACTCTGACTGCCAGGTCCAGAGACTGCTGGGGCACCCTGACTGCCTGTCTGCCAGGTCCAGAGACTGCTGGGGCACTCTGACTGCCAGGTCCAGAGACTGCTGGGGCACTCTGACTGCCTGGTCCAGAGAGTGCTGGGGCACCCTGACTGCCTGTCTGCCAGGTCCAGAGACTGCTGGGGCACCATGACTGCCTGTCTGCCAGGTCCAGAGACTGCTGGGGCACCCTGACTGCCTGTCTGCCAGGTCCAGAGACCGCTGGGGCACCCTGACTGCCTGGCCCATAGAGTGCTGGGGCACCCTGACTGCCTGTCTACCAGGTCCAGAGACTGCTGGGGCATCCTGGCTGCCTGTCTACGAGGTCCAGAGACTGCTGGGCACCCTGACTGCCTGGTCCAGAGAGTGCTGGGGCACCCTGACTGCCTGTCTGCCAGGTCCAGAGACTGCTGGGGCACCCTGACTGCCTGTCTGCCAGGTCCAGAGACTGCTGGGGCACCCTGACTGCCTGTCTGCCAGGTCCAGAGACCGCTAGGGCACCCTGACTGCCTGGTCCAGAGAGTGCTGGGGCACCCTGACTGCCTGTCTACCAGGTCCAGAGACTGCTGGGGCACCCTGACTGCCTGTCTGCCAGGTCCAGAGACTGCTGGGGCACCCTGACTGCCTGTCTGCCAGGTCCAGAGACTGCTGGGGCATCCTGGCTGCCTGTCTACCAGGTCCAGAGACTGCTGGGGCACCCTGACTGCCTGTCTGCCAGGCCCAGAGACTGCTGGGGCACCCTGACTGCCTGTCTGCCAGGCCCAGAGACTGCTGGGGCACCCCGACTGCCTGTCTGCCAGGTCCAGAGACTGCTGGGGCACCCCGACTGCCTGTCTGCCAGGTCCAGAGACTGCTGGGGCACCCTGACTGCCTGCCAGGTCTAGAGACTGCTGGGGCACTCTGACTGCCTGGTCCAGAGACTGCTGGGGCACCCTGACTGCCTGTCTGCCAGGTCCAGAGACTGCTGGGGCACCCTGACTGCCTGTCTGCCAGGTCCAGAGACTGCTGGGGCATCCTGGTTGCCTGTCTGCAAGGTCCAGAGACCGCTGGGGCACCCTGACTGCCTGTCTGCCAGGTCCAGAGACTGCTGGGGCACCCTGACTGCCTGTCTGCCAGGTCCAGAGACTGCCGGGGCACCCTGACTGCCTGTCTGCCAGGTCCAGAGACTGCTGGGGCACCCTGACTGCCTGTCTGCCAGGTCCAGAGACCGCTGGGGCACCCTGACTGCCTGGTCCAGAGAGTGCTGGGGCACCCTGACTGCCTGTCTACCAGGTCCAGAGACTGCTGGGGCATCCTGGCTGCCTGTCTGCCAGGTCCAGAGACTGCTGGGGCATCCTGGCTGCCTGTCTGCCAGGTCCAGAGACTGCTGGGGCATCCTGGCTGCCTGTCCGCCAGGTCCAGAGAGTGCCGGGGCACCCTGCCTGTGTGCCAGGTCTAGAGACTGCTGGGGCAGAGAGTGCTGGGGCACCCTGACTGAGACTGCTGGGGCACTCTGACTGCCTCTCTGCCAGGTCCAGAGATCCCCTGGTGGGGCATCCTGGCTGCCTGTCTGCCAGGTCCAGAGACTGCCGGGGCACCCTGCCTGTGTGCCAGGTCTAGAGACTGCTGGGGCATCCTGACTGCCTGACTGCCAGGTCCAGAGACTGCTGGGGCACCCTGACTGCCTGTCTGCCAGGTCCAGAGACTGCTGGGGCACCCTGACTGCCTGTCTGCCAGGTCCAGTGACTGCTGTGGCACACTGACTGCCTGTCTGCCAGGTCCAGAGACTGCTGGGGCACCCTGACTGCCTGTCTGCCAGGTCCAGAGACTGCTGGGGCACCCTGACTGCCTGTCTGCCAGGTCCAGAGACTGCTGGGGCATCCCTAGCAGGGATTATGCGCGCGTGTGCGGATAACCCGTCTAGGGCGCATGGGCAGAGCTCAGTTTGCGGGCGCCCCAACTGAGGTTCTGTCACTGGGTAGCAATCAGTGTGGCATGGAGTGAAGTGACGCGTGCACGTCACAAGAGAGTCCCCACCACAGGTAGAGGGAGTTTCTCTGTACATGGCAGACTCAATTCACTAGGGAACCACTGGAGCGCCCTTCCATGGTATAGGAGAATCGCATTTTATACGTGTTCAGCATTCTATTTTTCGCACTCTCCTAGGTGCAATAGTCCTTATCAGACTTGGCGTGTGATTCCTGCCTTAGCTTCGCGACGCTCCTCTTCTGCATCGAGCGCTGGTGGGACGCTAGTATGTGGCACACCCAACTCCTTGGAGCATATTTTGTGGGCTAAATAGTACTCGTACTGTACGACTGCTGACCTCTGTCGCGTGGGGGCAGTGTTGGCCCTGCCTGTTGCCCTTCGAATATAGCTGCACAGCGTATGAGCTCTGGAAACCAGCGCGCATTATGAGGCAGTATAGGTGAAGAAGCAGCACCCAGTGCTCCAGGATACACGCACTGCATGTCTTTCTCATCGTTATTAGAGAGTGGGAGAGGCCGGCAAACGGCAGCCAACGGCAGGGGCGTGCTCCCGCTGCCGGGTCCCCCAGGGGATCTAGCAGGACTTCCTGGGATAACTCTCATGTAATGCAACCTAGGGCGGACAGGCTCCCTAGAAACTTAGAGGATGTGTTCATGCTTAGCTGATAGTGTTGGGCACTATCCGGTTCGCAATGCAGTGGTAAGGCGGAAGGTTAGAAGTGCGAGGTGAACTGAGTGCAATCCGAGCCTACTTTCTTAGACTAAGGAGTAGGAAAGCTAGGTCATCCTACCGTTAAAGACCAGCAGCAGTAGGACAACTTGCCATTCTTGAATGTGCTGCAGAAATAAGAATTTCTTTTCAGAAAGCCATGCTAATTTACCTGTCTGCTAACCATACTTATTTTAGTTAGCAGAGAGATGGGATTGTCTGTGTAGTGGATTGTTACTGATAATGGAGAGCTTACATTCAAGCCAGGGAGTAGCTGGGACAGTGGGCCCCTTTAGCTTACCCTTCATGTTTTATTGCAGTATTCTCATAAGTGCATTCCCTAAATCAGAACTTCCAACAGTATCCCCTTTGGTTATGGACACTCACCATGCACTAATATCATGTAGACTTGAGGGACGAATACTGCTCTGAAGGCTGCGCCAATTGTGGATGCTATCGAGGGATGGCTGTGAGTAAGCAAGACCAAAGCTATAATAGTATAAAATATGCTATTCTTCAGTAGTGGGGACATTGCTAACTGAGAAAAAGTTACTTGCAGGACAATAGGATGCAGGTAGGAAGGAAGCTAGGAAGTGGGGGGGCTCGGGCGGCGACGGTTGCCGCCGGCCGGGCTGTGGCGGAGTTACAGGGCGATCCGGAAGCAGAGAGGTGCAGCACTGTACCTCAGCGGGCACATATGGGTGCCAGAGCCTAAGACCTGGGGCCTCATGGGAGGTTCCGGGAACACGTGTCGGCGCCCCAGTAGTCCTTCGGGCGGTTGTGGGCATGTGCAACCGGGGGTTTGCCTAGCTACGCCCGCAAGGGGCGTGAGTATAATATTTACCATAAGGGGCAGCACTAGGTGGTTCGCCACGTTGCTGCCTGGCTCATCAGGCGGACAGGTGGCGAAGAATGCGGCCTGCCCTTGGATCGTCCGTAAGATAACCCACTATGATTACATAACGTTGTATGTCATAAACCTGCAGCAGTTTCTTCCCAATCTAACACTGGTGTCTAGTGTATTATTTGCGGGATGCATGCTATGTTGTGGGGTGGGGGGTCCTGTTGCCATGATGTGTCTAGTACATTCCACACTCCTGGACACACTCCTCTTTGGAGCGATCAGAATTCCGTCATTTCAGCAAAACACTGGCCTACCCCTCCTGGCGGTTTTCCCGGTATACAACCTTTAGCACGCATGTTTTACAACGCACTACCATTACAACGCAGGCATTACCACGCATACCATTACAACACATTGCGCTGGGGGGCGCTCTAGGATAGGGAATAAGTTTAATTTTCTATCCAACACCTTCCCTAGTGTCCACGGGGACTGGAGTTGGAATAGAAAATTATACTTACCACTATCCAGCACCTCTAAGCGCTATGCGTTGTAACGGTATTCGTTGTAAATACCGCGTTGTAAAGGTATGCGTGGTAAAAGTATGCGTGGTAACGTCATACATCCGGTTTTCCCTGATGCACTGCTGGTTCCAAAGAGTGAGTCCAGACTACACTGACTGCCACCACCAGGGACTGCTTGGGCATCCTGGCTGCCTGTCTGCCAGGTCCAGAGACTGCTGGGGCACCCTGGCTGCCTGTCTGCCAGGTCCAGAGACTGCTGGGGCATCCTGCCTGCCTGTCTTCCCCTGAGACACTGACTGCCAGGTCCAGAGACTGCTGGGGCACTCTGACTGCCTGGTTGAGAGACTGCTGGGGCACCCTGACTGCCTGTCTGCCAGGTCCAGAGACTGCTGGAGCACCATGACTGCCTGGTCCAGAGACTGCTGGGGCACCCTGACTGCCTGGTCCAGAGACTGCTGGGGCATCCTGGCTGCCTGTCTCCCAGGTCCAGAGACTGCTGGGGCACCCTGACTGCCTGGTCCAGAGACTGCTGGGGCACTCTGACTGCCTGTCTGCCAGGTCCAGAAACTGCTGGGGCACCCTGACTGCCTGTCTGCCAGGTCCAGAGACTGCTGGGGCACTCTGACTGCCTCTCTGCCAGGTCCAGAGATCCCCTGAGACACTGACTGCCAGGTCCAGAGACTGCTGGGGCACCCTGACTGCCTGACTGCCTGGTCCAGAGACTGCTGGGGCATCCTGGCTGCCTGTCTACCAGGTCCAGAGACTGCTGGGGCATCCTGGCTGCCTGTCTGCCAGGTCCAGAGACTGCTGGGGCATCCTGCCTGTATGTCTGCCAGGTCCAGAGACTGCTGGGGCACCCTGACTGCCTGTCTGCCAGGTCCAGAAACTGCTGGGGCACCCTGACTGCCTGTCTGCCAGGTCCAGAGACTGCTGGGGCACTCTGTCTGCCTCTCTGCCAGGTCCAGAGATCCCCTGAGACACTGACTGCCAGGTCCAGAGACTGCTGGGGCACCCTGACTGCCTGACTGCCTGGTCCAGAGACTGCTGGGTCATCCTGGCTGCCTGTCTACCAGGTCCAGAGACTGCTGGGGCATCCTGGCTGCCTGTCTACCAGGTCCAGAGACTGCTGGGGCACCCTGACTGCCTGGTCCAGAGACTGCTGGGGCACCCTGACTGCCTGGTCCAGAGACTGCTGGGGCATCCTGGCTGCCTGTCTACCAGGTCCAGAGACTGCTGGGGCATCCTGGCTGCCTGTCTGCCAGGTCCAGAGACTGCTGGGGCATCCTGCCTGTATGTCTGCCAGGTCCAGAGACTGCTGGGGCACCCTGGCTGCCTGTCTGCCAGGTCCAGAGACTGCTGGGGCACTCTGACTGCCAGGTCCAGAGACTGCTGGGGCACCCTGACTGCCTGTCTGCCAGGTCCAGAGACTGCTGGGGCACTCTGACTGCCAGGTCCAGAGACTGCTGGGGCACTCTGACTGCCTGGTCCAGAGAGTGCTGGGGCACCCTGACTGCCTGTCTGCCAGGTCCAGAGACTGCTGGGGCACCATGACTGCCTGTCTGCCAGGTCCAGAGACTGCTGGGGCACCCTGACTGCCTGTCTGCCAGGTCCAGAGACCGCTGGGGCACCCTGACTGCCTGGCCCATAGAGTGCTGGGGCACCCTGACTGCCTGTCTACCAGGTCCAGAGACTGCTGGGGCATCCTGGCTGCCTGTCTACGAGGTCCAGAGACTGCTGGGCACCCTGACTGCCTGGTCCAGAGAGTGCTGGGGCACCCTGACTGCCTGTCTGCCAGGTCCAGAGACTGCTGGGGCACCCTGACTGCCTGTCTGCCAGGTCCAGAGACTGCTGGGGCACCCTGACTGCCTGTCTGCCAGGTCCAGAGACCGCTAGGGCACCCTGACTGCCTGGTCCAGAGAGTGCTGGGGCACCCTGACTGCCTGTCTACCAGGTCCAGAGACTGCTGGGGCACCCTGACTGCCTGTCTGCCAGGTCCAGAGACTGCTGGGGCACCCTGACTGCCTGTCTGCCAGGTCCAGAGACTGCTGGGGCATCCTGGCTGCCTGTCTACCAGGTCCAGAGACTGCTGGGGCACCCTGACTGCCTGTCTGCCAGGCCCAGAGACTGCTGGGGCACCCTGACTGCCTGTCTGCCAGGCCCAGAGACTGCTGGGGCACCCCGACTGCCTGTCTGCCAGGTCCAGAGACTGCTGGGGCACCCCGACTGCCTGTCTGCCAGGTCCAGAGACTGCTGGGGCACCCTGACTGCCTGCCAGGTCTAGAGACTGCTGGGGCACTCTGACTGCCTGGTCCAGAGACTGCTGGGGCACCCTGACTGCCTGTCTGCCAGGTCCAGAGACTGCTGGGGCACCCTGACTGCCTGTCTGCCAGGTCCAGAGACTGCTGGGGCATCCTGGTTGCCTGTCTGCAAGGTCCAGAGACCGCTGGGGCACCCTGACTGCCTGTCTGCCAGGTCCAGAGACTGCTGGGGCACCCTGACTGCCTGTCTGCCAGGTCCAGAGACTGCCGGGGCACCCTGACTGCCTGTCTGCCAGGTCCAGAGACTGCTGGGGCACCCTGACTGCCTGTCTGCCAGGTCCAGAGACCGCTGGGGCACCCTGACTGCCTGGTCCAGAGAGTGCTGGGGCACCCTGACTGCCTGTCTACCAGGTCCAGAGACTGCTGGGGCATCCTGGCTGCCTGTCTGCCAGGTCCAGAGACTGCTGGGGCATCCTGGCTGCCTGTCTGCCAGGTCCAGAGACTGCTGGGGCATCCTGGCTGCCTGTCCGCCAGGTCCAGAGAGTGCCGGGGCACCCTGCCTGTGTGCCAGGTCTAGAGACTGCTGGGGCAGAGAGTGCTGGGGCACCCTGACTGAGACTGCTGGGGCACTCTGACTGCCTCTCTGCCAGGTCCAGAGATCCCCTGGTGGGGCATCCTGGCTGCCTGTCTGCCAGGTCCAGAGACTGCCGGGGCACCCTGCCTGTGTGCCAGGTCTAGAGACTGCTGGGGCATCCTGACTGCCTGACTGCCAGGTCCAGAGACTGCTGGGGCACCCTGACTGCCTGTCTGCCAGGTCCAGAGACTGCTGGGGCACCCTGACTGCCTGTCTGCCAGGTCCAGTGACTGCTGTGGCACACTGACTGCCTGTCTGCCAGGTCCAGAGACTGCTGGGGCACCCTGACTGCCTGTCTGCCAGGTCCAGAGACTGCTGGGGCACCCTGACTGCCTGTCTGCCAGGTCCAGAGACTGCTGGGGCATCCCTAGCAGGGATTATGCGCGCGTGTGCGGATAACCCGTCTAGGGCGCATGGGCAGAGCTCAGTTTGCGGGCGCCCCAACTGAGGTTCTGTCACTGGGTAGCAATCAGTGTGGCATGGAGTGAAGTGACGCGTGCACGTCACAAGAGAGTCCCCACCACAGGTAGAGGGAGTTTCTCTGTACATGGCAGACTCAATTCACTAGGGAACCACTGGAGCGCCCTTCCATGGTATAGGAGAATCGCATTTTATACGTGTTCAGCATTCTATTTTTCGCACTCTCCTAGGTGCAATAGTCCTTATCAGACTTGGCGTGTGATTCCTGCCTTAGCTTCGCGACGCTCCTCTTCTGCATCGAGCGCTGGTGGGACGCTAGTATGTGGCACACCCAACTCCTTGGAGCATATTTTGTGGGCTAAATAGTACTCGTACTGTACGACTGCTGACCTCTGTCGCGTGGGGGCAGTGTTGGCCCTGCCTGTTGCCCTTCGAATATAGCTGCACAGCGTATGAGCTCTGGAAACCAGCGCGCATTATGAGGCAGTATAGGTGAAGAAGCAGCACCCAGTGCTCCAGGATACACGCACTGCATGTCTTTCTCATCGTTATTAGAGAGTGGGAGAGGCCGGCAAACGGCAGCCAACGGCAGGGGCGTGCTCCCGCTGCCGGGTCCCCCAGGGGATCTAGCAGGACTTCCTGGGATAACTCTCATGTAATGCAACCTAGGGCGGACAGGCTCCCTAGAAACTTAGAGGATGTGTTCATGCTTAGCTGATAGTGTTGGGCACTATCCGGTTCGCAATGCAGTGGTAAGGCGGAAGGTTAGAAGTGCGAGGTGAACTGAGTGCAATCCGAGCCTACTTTCTTAGACTAAGGAGTAGGAAAGCTAGGTCATCCTACCGTTAAAGACCAGCAGCAGTAGGACAACTTGCCATTCTTGAATGTGCTGCAGAAATAAGAATTTCTTTTCAGAAAGCCATGCTAATTTACCTGTCTGCTAACCATACTTATTTTAGTTAGCAGAGAGATGGGATTGTCTGTGTAGTGGATTGTTACTGATAATGGAGAGCTTACATTCAAGCCAGGGAGTAGCTGGGACAGTGGGCCCCTTTAGCTTACCCTTCATGTTTTATTGCAGTATTCTCATAAGTGCATTCCCTAAATCAGAACTTCCAACAGTATCCCCTTTGGTTATGGACACTCACCATGCACTAATATCATGTAGACTTGAGGGACGAATACTGCTCTGAAGGCTGCGCCAATTGTGGATGCTATCGAGGGATGGCTGTGAGTAAGCAAGACCAAAGCTATAATAGTATAAAATATGCTATTCTTCAGTAGTGGGGACATTGCTAACTGAGAAAAAGTTACTTGCAGGACAATAGGATGCAGGTAGGAAGGAAGCTAGGAAGTGGGGGGGCTCGGGCGGCGACGGTTGCCGCCGGCCGGGCTGTGGCGGAGTTACAGGGCGATCCGGAAGCAGAGAGGTGCAGCACTGTACCTCAGCGGGCACATATGGGTGCCAGAGCCTAAGACCTGGGGCCTCATGGGAGGTTCCGGGAACACGTGTCGGCGCCCCAGTAGTCCTTCGGGCGGTTGTGGGCATGTGCAACCGGGGGTTTGCCTAGCTACGCCCGCAAGGGGCGTGAGTATAATATTTACCATAAGGGGCAGCACTAGGTGGTTCGCCACGTTGCTGCCTGGCTCATCAGGCGGACAGGTGGCGAAGAATGCGGCCTGCCCTTGGATCGTCCGTAAGATAACCCACTATGATTACATAACGTTGTATGTCATAAACCTGCAGCAGTTTCTTCCCAATCTAACACTGGTGTCTAGTGTATTATTTGCGGGATGCATGCTATGTTGTGGGGTGGGGGGTCCTGTTGCCATGATGTGTCTAGTACATTCCACACTCCTGGACACACTCCTCTTTGGAGCGATCAGAATTCCGTCATTTCAGCAAAACACTGGCCTACCCCTCCTGGCGGT
Source organism: Lissotriton vulgaris (assembly GCF_964263255.1). Taxonomy (NCBI): domain Eukaryota; kingdom Metazoa; phylum Chordata; class Amphibia; order Caudata; family Salamandridae; genus Lissotriton; species Lissotriton vulgaris. The sequence continues at coordinate 292,909,005 of NC_141686.1, read as the reverse complement.
TTTCCCGGTATACAACCTTTAGCACGCATGTTTTACAACGCACTACCATTACAACGCAGGCATTACCACGCATACCATTACAACACATTGCGCTGGGGGGCGCTCTAGGATAGGGAATAAGTTTAATTTTCTATCCAACACCTTCCCTAGTGTCCACGGGGACTGGAGTTGGAATAGAAAATTATACTTACCACTATCCAGCACCTCTAAGCGCTATGCGTTGTAACGGTATTCGTTGTAAATACCGCGTTGTAAAGGTATGCGTGGTAAAAGTATGCGTGGTAACGTCATACATCCGGTTTTCCCTGATGCACTGCTGGTTCCAAAGAGTGAGTCCAGACTACACTGACTGCCACCACCAGGGACTGCTTGGGCATCCTGGCTGCCTGTCTGCCAGGTCCAGAGACTGCTGGGGCACCCTGGCTGCCTGTCTGCCAGGTCCAGAGACTGCTGGGGCATCCTGCCTGCCTGTCTTCCCCTGAGACACTGACTGCCAGGTCCAGAGACTGCTGGGGCACTCTGACTGCCTGGTTGAGAGACTGCTGGGGCACCCTGACTGCCTGTCTGCCAGGTCCAGAGACTGCTGGAGCACCATGACTGCCTGTCTGCCAGGCCCAGAGACTGCTGGGGCACCTGGTCCCTGACTGCCAGGTCCAGAGACTGTTGAGGCACCCTGACTGCCTGTCTGCCAGGTCCAGAGACTGCTGGGGCACCATGACTGCCTGTCTGCCAGGTCCAGAGACTGCTGGGGCACCTGGTCCCTGACTGCCAGGTCCAGAGACTATTGAGGCACCCTGACTGCCTGTCTGCCAGGCCCAGAGACTGCTGGGGCACCCTGACTGCCTGTCTGCCAGGTCCAGAGACTACTGGGGACCCCTGACTGCCTGTCTGCCAGGTCCAGAGACTGCTGGGGCACCATGACTGCCTGTCTGCCAGGTCCAGAGACTGCTGGGGCACCTGGTCCCTGACTGCCTTTCTGCCAGCTCAAGGGATCCCCTGCACTCACTGACTTCCTGCCTGCCAGGTCCAGGGATCCCCTATGACACTGACTGGTAGGTCTAGGGACTGCTAGGTCACATTGACTCCCTGCCAGTTCTAGGAATCCCCAGAGCACACCGACTGTCAGTTCAGGGACTGCTAGGGCACACTGACCGCCGGCCAGGTCCTGGGATCCTCTGAGCACACTGACTTCCAGTGCACAGTACTCTGCAAGCACACTGCCTGCCAGTGCACAGGGCTCTGCAAGCACACTGCCTGCCAGTGGACATGGCTCTGCAAGCACACTGTCCGCCAGTGCACATGGCTCTGCAAGCACACTGACTGCCAATGCAGAGGGCTCTGCATGGTCACTGACGGCCAGTGCACAGGGCTCTGCAAGCGCACTGACTGCCAGTGCAGAGGGCTCTGCATGGTCACTGCCTGCCAGTGGACATGGCTCTGCAAGCACACTGTCCGCCAGTGCACATGGCTCTGCAAGCACACTGACTGCCAATGCAGAGGGCTCTGCATGGTCACTGACGGCCAGTGCACAGGGCTCTGCAAGCGCACTGACTGCCAGTGCAGAGGGCTCTGCATGGTCACTGACGGCCAGTGTACAGGGCTCTGCATGCACACTGACTGCCAGTGCACAGGGCTCTGCAAGCACACTGACTGCCAGTGCAGAGGGCTCTGCATGGTCACTGACGGCCAGTGCACAGGGCTCTGCATGGTCACTGACGGCCAGTGCACAGGGCTCTGCATGCACACTGACTGCCAGTGCACAGGGCTCTGCAAGCACACTGACTGCCAGTGCAGAGGGCTCTGCATGGTCACTGACTGCCAGTGCACAGGGCTCTGCATGCACACTGACTGCCAGTGCACAGGGCTCTGCAAGCACACTGTCTGCCAGTGCACAGGGCTCTGCAAGCACACTGACTGCCGTGCACAGGGCTCTGCAAGCACACTGACTGCCAGTGCACAGGGCTCTGCAAGCGCACTGACTGCCAGTGCACATGGCTCTGCAAGCACACTGACTGCCAGTGCACAGTCTCCCTACCCCTGTCTTTGGGTCTCAGCCTCAGGGCACGGTGTCCCTGCCCCTGTCTGTGGGTCCTAGGGCATGGTCCCCCCACCCTGTCTGGGGGTCTCAGGGCACGGTCTCCCTACCCCTGTCTGTGGGTCCTTTGGCACAGTCTCCCTACCCCTGTCTGTGGGTCCTATGGCACAGTCTCCCTACCCCTGTCTGTGGGTCCTAGGGCACGGTCTCCCTACCCCTGTCTGTGGGTCTTGGGCACGTCTCCCTACCCTTGTCGTGGGTCTCAGGGCACGGTCTCCCTACCCCTATCTGTGGGTCTCAGGGCACGGTCTCCCTCCCCTGTCTGTGGGTCTCAGGGCACAGTCTCCCTACCACTGTCTGTGGGTCCAGGGCATGGTCTCCCTACCCCTGTCTGTGGGTCTCAGGGCACGGTCACCCTACCCCTGTCTATTGGTCTCAGGGAACGGTCTCCCTACCCCTGTCTGGGGGTCTCAGGGCACGGTCTCCCTGCCCCTGTCTGTGGGTGTCAGGGCACGGTCTCCCTACCCCTGTCTGTGGGTCTCAGGGCACAGTCTCCCTACCCCTGTCTGTGGGTCCCAGGGCACAGTCTCCCTACCCCTGTCTGTGGGTCCTATGGCACGGTCTCCCTACCCCTGTCTATTGGTCTCAGGGAACGGTCTCCCTACCCCTGTCTGGGGGTCTCAGGGCACGGTCTCCCTACCCCTGTCTGTGGGTCCTATGGCACGGTCTCCCTACCCCTGTCTGTGGGTCCTATGGCACGGTCTCCCTCCCCTGTCTGTGGGTCTCAGGGCACGGTCTCCCTACCCTTGTCTGTGGGTCCTATGGCACGGTCTCCCTACCCCTGTCTGTGGGTCTCAGGGCACGGTCTCCCTACCCCTGTCTGTGGGTCTCAGGGCGGGGTCCCCCCACCCTGTCTGTGGGTCATAGGGCACGGTCTCCCTACCCCTATCTGTGGGTCCCAGGGCACGGTCTCCCTCCCCTGTCTGTGGGTCCAGGGCACGGTCTCCCTCCCCTGTCTGTGGGTCCTATGGCACGGTCTCCCTCCCCTGTCTGTGGGTCCAGGGCACGGTCTCCCTACCCCTGTCTGTGGGTCCTATGGCACGGTATCCCCACCCCTGTCTGTGGGTCTCAGGGCACGGTCTCCCTACCCCTGTCTGTGGGTCTCAGGGCACAGTCTCCCTACCCCTGTCTGTGGGTCCCATTGCACGGTGTCTCTACCCCTGTCTGTGGGTCTTGTCACGGTCCCCCTACCCCTGTCTGTGGGTCTCAGGGCACAGTCTCCCTACCCCTGTCTGTGGGTCCTATTGCACGGTGTCCCTACCCCTGTCTGTGGGTCTTGGGCACAGTCCCCCTACCCCTGTCTGTGGGTCTCAGGGCACCGGTCTCCCTACCCTTGTCTGTGGGTCTCAGGGCACGGTCTCCCTACCCCTGTCTGTGGGTCTCAGGGCACAGTCTCCCTACCCCTGTCTGTGGGTCCTATGGCACAGTCTCCCTACCCCTGTCTGTGGGTCTTGGGCACTGTGTCCCTACCCCTGTCTGTGGGTCTCAGGGCACGGTGTCCCTACCCCTGTCTGTGGGTCCTAAGGCACGGTCTCCCTACCCCTGTCTGTGGGTCCTAGGGCATGGTCTCCCTCCCCTGTCTGTGGGTCCTAGGGCACGGTCTCCCTACCCCTGTCTGTGGGTCCTAGGGCAAGGTCTCCCTACCCCTGTCTACTGTGGGTCCCAGGGCACGGTCTTCCTACCCCTGTCTGTGGGTCTCAGGGCACGGTCTCCCTACCCCTGTCTGTGGGTCCTAGGGCACGGTCTCCCTACCCCTGTCTGTGGGTCCTATGGCACGGTCTCCCTACCCCTGTCTATTGGTCTCAGGGCACGGTCTCCCTACCCCTGTCTGGGGGTCTCAGGGCACGGTCTCCTTACCCCTGTCTATGGGTCCTTTGGCACGGTCTCCCTACCCCTGTCTGTGGGTCCTATGGCACGGTCTCCCTACCCCTGTCTGTGGGTCTCAGGGCACGGTCACCCTACCCCTGTCTGTGGGTCTCAGGGCACGGTCTCCCTACCCCTGTCTGTGGGTCCTAGGGCACGGTCACCCTACCCCTGTCTGTGGGTCCTATGGCACGGTCTCCCTACCCCTGTCTGTGGGTCTCAGGGCACGGTCACCCTACCCCTGTCTGTGGGTCTCAGGGCACGGTCTCCCTACCCCTGTCTGTGGGTCCTAGGGCACGGTCTCCCTACCCCTGTCTGTGGGTCCTAGGGCACGGTCTCCCTACCCCTGTCTGTGGGTCCAGGGCACAGTCTCCCCTACCCCTGTCTGTGGGTCTCAGGGCAGGGTCTCCCTACCCTTGTCTGTGGGTCTCAGGGCACGGTCTCCCTACCCCTGTCTGTGGGTCCTAGGGCACGGTCTCCCTACCCCTGTCTGTGGGTCTCAGGGCATGGTCTCCTTACCCTTGTCTGTGGGTCCTAGGGCACGGTGTCCCTACCCCTGTCTGTGGGTCTTGGGCACGTGTCCCTACCCTGGTCTGTGGGTCCTAGGGCACGGTCTCCCTACCCCTGTCTGTGGGTCCTATGGCACGGTCTCCCTCCCCTGTCTGTGGGTCCAGGGCACGGTCTTCTTACCCCTGTCTGTGGGTCCTAGGGCACGGTCTCCCTACCCCTGTCTGTGGGTCCCAGGGCACGGTCTCCCTACCCCTGTCTGTGGGTCTCAGGGCACGGTCTCCCTACCCTTGTCTGTGGGTCTCAGGGCAGGGTCTCCCTACCCCTGTCTTTGGGTCTCAGGGCACAGTGTCCCTGCCCCTGTCTGTGGGTCTCAGGGAGGGGTCCCCCCACCCTGTCTGTGGGTCCCAGGGCACGGTCTCCCTCCCCTGTCTGTGGGTCCTATGGCACGGTCTCCCTACCCCTGTCTGTGGGTCTTGGGCACGGTCTCCCTACCCCTGTCTGTGGGTCTCAGGGCACGGTCTCCCTACCCCTGTCTGTGGGTCTCAGGGCACAGTCTCCCTACCCCTGTCTGTGGGTCCTATTGCACGGTGTCCCTACCCCTGTCTGTGGGTCTTGGGCACGGTCCCCCTACCCCTGTCTGTGGGTCTAGGGCACCGTGTCCCTACCCCTGTCTGTGGGTCTTGGGCACCGTGTCCCTACCCCTGTCTGTGGGTCCTATGGCACAGTCTCCCTACCCCTGTCTGTGGGTCCTATGGCACGGTCTCCCTCCCCTGTCTGAGGGTTCTATGGCACGGTCTCCCTACCCCTGTCTGTGAGTCCTATGGCACAGTGTCCCTACCCCTGTCTGTGGGTTCTAGGGCACGGTCTCCCTCCCCTGTCTGTGGGTCCTAGGGCACGGTCTCCCTACCCCTGTCTGTGGGTCCTAGGGCAAGGTCTCCCTACCCCTGTCTACTGTGGGTCCCAGGGCACGGTCTTCCTACCCCTGTCTGTGGGTCTCAGGGCACGGTCTCCCTACCCCTGTCTGTGGGTCCTAAGGCACGGTCTCCCTACCCCTGTCTGTGGGTCCTAGGGCACGGTCTCCCTCCCCTGTCTGTGGGTCCTAGGGCACGGTCTCCCTACCCCTGTCTGTGGGTCCTAGGGCAAGGTCTCCCTACCCCTGTCTACTGTGGGTCCCAGGGCACGGTCTTCCTACCCCTGTCTGTGGGTCTCAGGGCACGGTCTCCCTACCCCTGTCTGTGGGTCCTAGGGCATGGTCTCCCTACCCCTGTCTGTGGGTCCTTTGGCACGGTCTCCCTACCCCTGTCTGTGGGTCCTTTGGCACGGTCTCCCTACCCCTGTCTGTGGGTCTCAGGGCACGGTCACCCTACCCCTGTCTGTGGGTCTCAGGGCACGGTCTCCCTATCCCTGTCTGTGGGTCCTAGGGCAGGGTCTCCCTACCCCTGTCTGTGGGTCCTATGGCACGGTCTCCCTACCCCTGTCTGTGGGTCTCAGGGCACGGTCACCCTACCCCTGTCTGTGGGTCTCAGGGCACGGTCTCCCTACCCCTGTCTGTGGGTCCTAGGGCATGGTCTCCCTACCCCTGTCTGTGGGTCCTAGGGCACGGTCTCCCTACCCCTGTCTGTGGGTCCAGGGCACGGTCTCCCCTACCCCTGTCTGTGGGTCTCAGGGCAGGGTCTCCCTACCCTTGTCTGTGGGTCTCAGGGCACGGTCTCCCTACCCCTGTCTGTGGGTCCTAGGGCACGGTCTCCCTACCCCTGTCTGTGGGTCTCAGGGCATGGTCTCCTTACCCTTGTCTGTGGGTCCTAGGGCACGGTGTCCCTACCCCTGTCTGTGGGTCTTGGGCACGTGTCCCTACCCTGGTCTGTGGGTCCTAGGGCACGGTCTCCCTACCCCTGTCTGTGGGTCCTATGGCACGGTCTCCCTCCCCTGTCTGTGGGTCCAGGGCACGGTCTCCTTACCCCTGTCTGTGGGTCCTAGGGCACGGTCTCCCTACCCCTGTCTGTGGGTCCCAGGGCACGGTCTCCCTACCCCTGTCTGTGGGTCTCAGGGCACGGTCTCCCTACCCTTGTCTGTGGGTCTCAGGGCAGGGTCTCCCTACCCCTGTCTGTGGGTCCTAAGGCACTGTATCCCCACCCCTGTCTGTGGGTCTCAGGGCACGGTCTCCCTACCCCTGTCTGTGGGTCTCAGGGCACAGTCTCCCTACCCCTGTCTGTGGGTCCTATTGCACGGTGTCCCTACCCCTGTCTGTGGGTCTTGGGCACGGTCCCCCTACCCCTGTCTGTGGGTCTCAGGGCACAGTCTCCCTACCCCTGTCTGTGGGTCCTATTGCACGGTGTCCCTACCCCTGTGTGTGGGTCTTGGGCACGGTCCCCCTACCCCTGTCTGTGGGTCTCAGGGCACGGTCTCCCTACCCCTGTCTGTGGGTCCTAGGGCACGGTCTCCCTACCCCTGTCTGTGGGTCTCAGGGCACGGTCACCCTACCCCTGTCTGTGGGTCCTATGGCACAGTCTCCCTACCCCTGTCTGTGGGTCTTGGGCACCGTGTCCCTACCCCTGTCTGTGGGTCTCAGGGCACGGTGTCCCTACCCCTGTCTGTGGGTCCTAGGGCACGGTCTCCGTACCCCTGTCTGTGGGTCCTATGGCACGGTGTCCCTACCCCTGTCTGTGGGTCCTAGGGCACGGTCTCCCTCCCCTGTCTGTGGGTCCTAGGGCACGGTCTCCCTACCCCTGTCTGTGGGTCCTAGGGCAAGGTCTCCCTACCCCTGTCTACTGTGGGTCCCAGGGCACGGTCTTCCTACCCCTGTCTGTGGGTCTCAGGGCACGGTCTCCCTACCCCTGTCTGTGGGTCCTAGGGCACGGTCTCCCTACCCCTGTCTGTGGGTCCTATGGCACGGTCTCCCTCGACCTGTCTATTGGTCTCAGGGCACGGTCTCCCTACCCCTGTCTGGGGGTCTCAGGGCACGGTCTCCCTACCCCTGTCTGTGGGTCCTTTGGCACTGTCTCCCTACCCCTGTCTGTGGGTCCTATGGCACGGTCTCCCTACCCCTGTCTGTGGGTCTCAGGGCACGGTCACCCTACCCCTGTCTGTGGGTCTCAGGGCACGGTCTCCCTACCCCTGTCTGTGGGTCCTAGGGCACGGTCTCCCTACCCCTGTCTGTGGGTCCTATGGCACGGTCTCCCTACCGCTGTCTGTGGGTCTCAGGGCACGGTCACCCTACCCCTGTCTGTGGGTCTCAGGGCACGGTCTCCCTACCCCTGTCTGTGGGTCCTAGGGCACGGTCTCCCTACCCCTGTCTGTGGGTCCTAGGGCACGGTCTCCCTACCCCTGTCTGTGGGTCCAGGGCACGGTCTCCCCTACCCCTGTCTGTGGATCTCAGGGCAGGGTCTCCCTACCCTTGTCTGTGGGTCTCAGGGCACGGTCTCCCTACCCCTGTCTGTGGGTCCTAGGGCACGGTCTCCCTACCCCTCCCTGTCTGTGGGTCTCAGGGCACGGTCCCCCTACCCTTGTCTGTGGGTCCTAGGGCACGGTGTCCCTACCCCTGTCTGTGGGTCTTGGGCACGTGTCCCTACCCTGGTCTGTGGGTCCTAGGGCACGGTCTCCCTACCCCTGTCTATGGGTCCTATGGCACGGTCTCCCTCCCCTGTCTGTGGGTCCAGGGCACGGTCTCCCTACCCCTGTCTGTGGGTCCTAGGGCACGGTCTCCCTACCCCTGTCGGTGGGTCCCAGGGCACGTTCTCCCTACCCCTGTCTGTGGGTCTCAGGGCACGGTCTCCCTACCCTTGTCTGTGGGTCTCAGGGCAGGGTCTCCCTACCCCTGTCTTTGGGTCTCAGGGCACGGTGTCCCTGCCCCTGTCTGTGGGTCTCAGGGCGGGGTCCCCCCACCCTGTCTGTGGGTCATAGGGCACGGTCTCCCTACCCCTATCTGTGGGTCCCAGGGCACGGTCTCCCTCCCCTGTCTGTGGGTCCTATGGCACGGTCTCCCTACCCCTGTCTGTGGGTCTTAGGGCGGGGTCCCCCCACCCTGTCTGTGGGTCATAGGGCACGGTCTCCCTACCCCTATCTGTGGGTCCCAGGGCACGGTCTCCCTCCCCTGTCTGTGGGTCCAGGGCACGGTCTCCCTACCCCTGTCTGTGGGTCCTATGGCACAGTCTCCCTACCCCTGTCTGTGGGTCCTATGGCACGGTGTCCCTACCCCTGTCTGTGGGTCTTGGGCACGGTCTCCCTACCCATGTCTGTGGGTCTCAGGGCACGGTCTCCCTACCCCTGTCTGTGGGTCCTATGGCACGGTCTCCCTCCCCTGTCTGTGGGTCCAGGGCACGGTCTCCCTACCCCTGTCTGTGGGTCTCAGGGCACAGTCTCCCTACCCCTGTCTGTGGGTATTGGGCACGGTCTCCCTACCCCTGTCTGTGGGTCTCAGGGCACGGTCTCCCTACCCCTGTCTGTGGGTCCTATGGCACGTCTCCCTACCCCTGTCTGTGGGTCTTGGGCACGGCCCCCCTACCCCTGTCTGTGGGTCTTGGGCACCGTGTCCCTACCCCTGTCTGTGGGTCTTGGGCACCGTGTCCCTACCCCTGTCTGTGGGTCCTATGGCACAGTCTCCCTACCCCTGTCTGTGGGTCCTATGGCACGGTCTCCCTCCCCTGTCTGTGGGTTCTATGGCACGGTCTCCCTACCCCTGTCTGTGGGTCCTATGGCACGGTGTCCCTACCCCTGTCTGTGGGTCCTAGGGCACGGTCTCCCTCCCCTGTCTGTGGGTCCTAGGGCACGGTCTCCCTACCCCTGTCTGTGGGTCCTAGGGCAAGGTCTCCCTACCCCTGTCTACTGTGGGTCCCAGGGCACGGTCTTCCTACCCCTGTCTGTGGGTCTCAGGGCACAGTCTCCCTACCCCTGTCTGTGGGTCCTATGGCACGGTCTCCCTACCCCTGTCTGTGGGTCTCAGGGCACGGTCACCCTACCCCTGTCTGTGGGTCTCAGGGCACGGTCTCCCTACCCCTGTCTGTGGGTCCTAGGGCACGGTCTCCCTACCCCTGTCTTTGGGTCTCAGGGCACGGTCACCCTACCCCTGTCTGTGGGTCTCAGGGCACGGTCTCCCTACCCCTGTCTGTGGGTCCTAGGGCACGGTCTCCCTACCCTTGTCTGTGGGTCTCAGGGCGGGGTCTCCCTACCCTTGTCTGTGGGTCTCAGGGCAAGGTCTCCCTACCCCTGTCTGTGGGTCCCAGGGCACGGTCTCCCTCCCCTGTCTGTGGGTCCAGGGCACGGTCTCCCTACCCCTGTCTGTGGGTCCTATGGCACAGTCTCCCTACCCCTGTCTGTGGGTCCTATGGCACGGTGTCCCTACCCCTGTCTGTGGGTCTTGGGCACGGTCTCCCTACCCCTGTCTGTGGGTCCTAGGGCATGGTCTCCCTACCCTTGTCTGTGGGTCCAGGGCACGGTCTCCCTACCCCTGTCTGTGGGTCCTAGGGCAAGGTCTCCCTACCCCTGTCTGTGGGTCTCAGGGCACGGTCACCCTACCCCTGTCTGTGGGTCTCAGGGCACGGTCTCCCTACCCCTGTCTGTGGGTCTCAGGGCACGGTCTCCCTCCCCTGTCTGTGGGTCCAGGGCACGGTCTCCCTCCCCTGTCTGTGGGTCCAGGGCACGGTCTCCCTCCCCTGTCTGTGGGTCCTATGGCACGGTCTCCCTACCCCTGTCTGTGGGTCCTATGGCACAGTCTCCCTACCCCTGTCTGTGGGTCTTGGGCACCGTGTCTGTGGGTCCTAGGGCACGGTCTCCTTACCCCTGTCTGTGGGTCCTAGGGCACGGTCTCCCTACCCCTGTCTGTGGGTCTCAGGGCACGGTCACCCTACCCCTGTCTGTGGGTCTCAGGGCACGGTCTCCCTACCCCTGTCTGTGGGTCCTAGGGCACGGTCTCCCTACTCTCTATGGGTCTTGGGCACCGTGTCCCTACCCCTGTCTGTGGGTCCTAGGGCACGGTCTCCCTACCCAGGTCTGTGGGTCCTAGGGCACGGTCTCCCTACCCCTGTCTGTGGGTCTCAGGGCACGGTCACCCTACCCCTGTCTGTGGGTCTCAGGGCACGGTCTCCCTACCCCTGTCTGTGGGTCCTAGGGCACGGTCTCCCTACCCCTGTCTGTGGGTCTCAGGGCACGGTCACCCTACCCCTGTCTGTGGGTCTCAGGGCACGGTCTCCCTACCCCTGTCTGTGGGTCCTAGGGCACGGTCTCCCTACCCCTGTCTGTGGGTCCTAGGGCACGGTCTCCCTACCCCTGTCTGTGGGTCTCAGGGCACGGTCACCCTACCCCTGTCTGTGGGTCTCAGGGCACGGTCTCCCTCCCCTGTCTGTGGGTCCTATGGCACGGTCTCCCTACCCCTGTCTGTGGGTCCTAGGGCACGGTCTCCCTACCCCTGTCTGTGGGTCCTATGGCACGGTCTCCCTACCCCTGTCTGTGGGTCTCAGGGCACGGTCACCCTACCCCTGTATGTGGGTCTCAGGGCACGGTCTCCCTACCCCTGTCTGTGGGTCCTAGGGCACGGTCTCCCTACCCCTGTCTGTGGGTCCTAGAGCATGGTCTCCCTACCCTTGTCTGTGGGTCCAGGGCACGGTCTCCCCTACCCCTGTCTATTGGTCTCAGGGCACGGTCACCCTACCCCTGTCTGTGGGTCTCAGGGCACGGTCTCCCTCCCCTGTCTGTAGGTCCTATGGCACGGTCTCCCTACCCCTGTCTGTGGGTCCTAGGGCACGGTCTCCCTACCCCTGTCTGTGGGTCCTAAGGCACGGTGTCCCTACCCCTGTGTGGGTCTCAGGGCACGGTCACCCTACCCCTGTCTGTGGGTCTCACGGCACGGTGTCCCTACCCCTGTCTGTGGGTCCTAGGGCACGGTCTCCGTACCCCTGTCTGTGGGTCCTATGGCACGGTGTCCCTACCCCTGTCTATGGGTCCTAGGGCACGGTCTCCCTCCCCTGTCTGTGGGTCCTAGGGCACGGTCTCCCTACCCCTGTCTGTGGGTCCTAGGGCAAGGTCTCCCTACCCCTGTCTACTGTGGGACCCAGGGCACGGTCTTCCTACCCCTGTCTGTGGGTCTCAGGGCACGGTCTCCCTACCCCTGTCTGTGGGTCCTAGGGCACGGTCTCCCTACCCCTGTCTGTGGGTCCTATGGCACGGTCTCCCTACCCCTGTCTATTGGTCTCAGGGCACGGTCTCCCTACCCCTGTCTGGGGGTCTCAGGGCACGGTCTCCCTACCCCTGTCTGGGGGTCCTTTGGCACGGTCTCCCTACCCCTGTCTGTGGGTCCTATGGCACGGTCTCCCTACCCCTGTCTGTGGGTCTTGGGCACCGTGTCCCTACCCCTGTCTGTGGGTCCTAGGGCACGGTCTCCCTACCCCTGTCTGTGGGTCTCAGGGCGGGGTCTGCCTACCCTTGTCTGTGGGTCTCAGGGCATGGTCTCCCTACCCTTGTCTGTGGGTCCTAGGGCACGGTGTCCCTACCCCTGTCTGTGGGTCTTGGGCACGTGTCCCTACCCTGGTCTGTGGGTCCTAGGGCACGGTCTCCCTACCCCTGTCTGTGGGTCCTATGGCACGGTCTCCCTCCCCTGTCTGTGGGTCCAGGGCACGGTCTCCCTACCCCTGTCTGTGGGTCCTAGGGCCCGGTCTCCCTACCCCTGTCGGTGGGTCCCAGGGCACGGTCTCCCTACCCCTGTCTGTGGGTCTCAGGGCACGGTCTCCCTACCCTTGTCTGTGGGTCTCAGGGCAGGGTCTCCCTACCCCTGTCTTTGGGTCTCAGGGCACGGTGTCCCTGCCCCTGTCTGTGGGTCTCAGGGCGGGGTCCCCCCACCCTGTCTGTGGGTCATAGGGCACGGTCTCCCTACCCCTATCTGTGGGTCCCAGGGCACGGTCTCCCTCCCCTGTCTGTGGGTCCTATGGCACGGTCTCCCTACCCCTGTCTGTGGGTCTCAGGGCGGGGTCCCCCCACCTTGTCTGTGGGTCATAGGGCACGGTCTCCCTACCCCTATCTGTGGGTCCCAGGGCACGGTCTCGCTCCCCTGTCTGTGGGTCCAGGGCATGGTCTCCCTACCCCTGTCTGTGGGTCCTATGGCACAGTCTCCCTACCCCTGTCTGTGGGTCCTATGGCACGGTGTCCCTACCCCTGTCTGTGGGTCTTGGGCACGGTCTCCCTACCCCTGTCTGTGGGTCTCAGGGCACGGTCTCCCTACCCCTGTCTGTGGGTCCTATGGCACGGTCTCCCTCCCCTGTCTGTGGGTCCAGGGCACGGTCTCCCTACCCCTGTCTGTGGGTCTCAGGGCACAGTCTCCCTACCCCTGTCTGTGGGTCCTATTGCACGGTGTCCCTACCCCTGTCTGTGGGTCTTGGGCACGGTCCCCCTACCCCTGTCTGTGGGTCTTGGGCACCGTGTCCCTACCCCTGTCTGTGGGTCTTGGGCACCGTGTCCCTACCCCTGTCTGTGGGTCCTATGGCACAGTCTCCCTACCCCTGTCTGTGGGTCCTATGGCACGGTCTCCCTCCCCTGTCTGTGGGTTCTATGGCACGGTCTCCCTACCCCTGTCTGTGGGTCCTATGCCACGGTGTCCCTACCCCTGTCTGTGGGTCCTAGGGCACGGTCTCCCTCCCCTGTCTGTGGGTCCTAGGGCACGGTCTCCCTACCCCTGTCTGTGGGTCCTAGGGCAAGGTCTCCCTACCCCTGTCTACTGTGGGTCCCAGGGCACGGTCTTCCTACCCCTGTCTGTGGGTCTCAGGGCACGGTCTCCCTACCCCTGTCTGTGGGTCCTATGGCACGGTCTCCCTACCCCTGTCTGTGGGTCTCAGGGCACGGTCACCCTACCCCGGTCTGTGGGTCTCAGGGCACGGTCTCCCTACCCCTGTCTGTGGGTCCTAGGGCAAGGTCTCCCTACCCCTGTCTGTGGGTCTCAGGGCACGGTCACCCTACCCCTGTCTGTGGGTCTCAGGGCACGGTCTCCCTACCCCTGTCTGTGGGTCCTAGGGCACGGTCTCCCTACCCCTGTCTGTGGGTCTCAGGGCGGGGTCTCCCTACCCTTGTCTGTGGGTCTCAGGGCACGGTCTCCCTACCCCTGTCTGTGTGTCCTAGGGCATGGTCTCCCTACCCCTGTCTGTGGGTCCAGGGCACGGTCTCCCTACCCCTGTCTGTGGGTCCTAGGGCAAGGTCTCCCTACCCCTGTCTGTGGGTCTCAGGGCACGGTCACCCTACCCCTGTCTGTGGGTCTCAGGGCACGGTCTCCCTACCTCTGTCTGTGGGTCTCAGGGCACGGTCTCCCTACCCCTGTCTGTGGGTCTCAGGGCACGGTCTCCCTACCCTTGTCTGTGGGTCCTAGGGCACGGTGTCCCTACCCCTGTCTGTGGGTCTTGGGCACCGTGTCCCTACCCCTGTCTGTGGGTCTCAGGGCACAGTCTCCCTACCCCTATCTGTGGGTCCTAGGGCACGTTCTCCCTCCCCTGTCTGTGGGTCCTAGGGCACGGTCTCCCTACCCCTGTCTGTGGGTCTTGGGCACGGTCTCCCTACCCTTGTCGTGGGTCTCAGGGCACGGTCTCCCTAGCCCTATCTGTGGGTCTCAGGGCACGGTCTCCCTCCCCTGTCTGTGGGTCTCGGGGCACAGTCTCCCTACCCCTGTCTGTGGGTCCAGGGCACGGTCTCCCTACCGCTGTCTGTGGGTCCTATGGCACGGTCTCCCTACCCCTGTCTGTGGGTCTCAGGGCGGGGTCCCCCCACCCTGTCTGTGGGTCATAGGGCACGGTCTCCCTACCCCTATCTGTGGGTCCCAGGGCACGGTCTCCCTCCCCTGTCTGTGGGTCCAGGGCACGGTCTCCCTCCCCTGTCTGTGGGTCCTATGGCACGGTCTCCCTACCCCTGTCTGTGGGTCCCAGGGCACGGTCTCCCTCCCCTGTCTGTGGGTCCAGGGCACGGTCTCCCTCCCCTGTCTGTGGGTCCTATGGCACGGTCTCCCTACCCCTGTCTGTGGGTCTCAGGGCACAGTCTCCCTACCCCTGTCTGTGGGTCCTATGGCACAGTCTCCCTACCCCTGTCTGTGGTTCTTGGGCACCGTGTCCCTACCCCTGTCTATGGGTCTTGGGCACCGTGTCCCTACCCCTGTCTGTGGGTCCTAGGGCACGGTCTCCCTACCCCTGTCTGTGGGTCCTAGGGCACGGTCTCCCTACCCCTGTCTGTGGGTCTCAGGGCACGGTCACCCTACCCCTGTCTGTGGGTCTCAGGGCACGGTCTCCCTACCCCTGTCTGTGGGTCCTAGGGCACGGTCTCCCTACCCCTGTCTGTGGGTCTCAGGGCACGGTCACCCTACCCCTGTCTGTGGGTCTCAGGGCACGGTCTCCCTACCCCTGTCTGTGGGTCCTAGGGCACGGTCTCCCTACCCCTGTCTGTGGGTCCTAGGGCACGGTCTCCCTACCCCTGTCTGTGGGTCTCAGGGCACGGTCACCCTACCCCTGTCTGTGGGTCTCAGGGCACGGTCTCCCTCCCCTGTCTGTGGGTCCTATGGCACGGTCTCCCTACCCCTGTCTGTGGGTCCAAGGGCACGGTCTCCCTACCCCTGTCTGTGGGTCCTATGGCACGGTCTCCCTACCCCTGTCTGTGGGTCTCAGGGCGCAGTCACCCTACCCCTGTCTGTGGGTCTCAGGGCACGGTCTCCCTACCCCTGTCTGTGGGTCCTAGGGCACGGTCTCCCTACCCCTGTCTGTGGGTCCTAGAGCATGGTCTCCCTACCCTTGTCTGTGGGTCCAGGGCACAGTCTCCCTACCCCTGTCTGTGGGTCCTAAGGCACGGTGTCCCGACCCCTGTGTGGGTCTCAGGGCATGGTCACCCTACCCCTGTCAGTGGGTCTCAGGGCACGGTGTCCCTACCCCTGTCTGTGGGTCCTAGGGCACGGTCTCCCTACCCCTGTCTGTGGGTCTCAGGGCGGGGTCTCCCTACCCTTGTCTGTGGGTCTCAGGGCACGGTCTCCCTACCCCTGTCTGTGTGTCCTAGGGCATGGTCTCCCTACCCATGTCTGTGGGTCCAGGGCACGGTCTCCCTACCCCTGTCTGTGGGTCCTAGGGCAAGGTCTCCCTACCCCTGTCTGTGGGTCTCAGGGCACGGTCACCCTACCCCTGTCTGTGGGTCTCAGGGCACGGTCTCCCTACCTCTGTCTGTGGGTCTCAGGGCACGGTCTCCCTACCCCTGTCTGTGGGTCTCAGGGCACGGTCTCCCTACCCTTGTCTGTGGGTCCTAGGGCACGGTGTCCCTACCCCTGTCTGTGGGTCTTGGGCACCGTGTCCCTACCCCTGTCTGTGGGTCTCAGGGCACAGTCTCCCTACCCCTATCTGTGGGTCCTAGGGCACGTTCTCCCTCCCCTGTCTGTGGGTCCTAGGGCACGGTCTCCCTACCCCTGTCTGTGGGTCTTGGGCACGGTCTCCCTACCCTTGTCGTGGGTCTCAGGGCACGGTCTCCCTAGCCCTATCTGTGGGTCTCAGGGCACGGTCTCCCTCCCCTGTCTGTGGGTCTCAGGGCACAGTCTCCCTACCCCTGTCTGTGGGTCCAGGGCACGGTCTCCCTACCGCTGTCTGTGGGTCCTATGGCACGGTCTCCCTACCCCTGTCTGTGGGTCTCAGGGCGGGGTCCCCCCACCCTGTCTGTGGGTCATAGGGCACGGTCTCCCTACCCCTATCTGTGGGTCCCAGGGCACGGTCTCCCTCCCCTGTCTGTGGGTCCAGGGCACGGTCTCCCTCCCCTGTCTGTGGGTCCTATGGCACGGTCTCCCTACCCCTGTCTGTGGGTCCCAGGGCACGGTCTCCCTCCCCTGTCTGTGGGTCCAGGGCACGGTCTCCCTCCCCTGTCTGTGGGTCCTATGGCACGGTCTCCCTACCCCTGTCTGTGGGTCTCAGGGCACAGTCTCCCTACCCCTGTCTGTGGGTCCTATGGCACAGTCTCCCTACCCCTGTCTGTGGTTCTTGGGCACCGTGTCCCTACCCCTGTCTATGGGTCTTGGGCACCGTGTCCCTACCCCTGTCTGTGGGTCCTAGGGCATGGTCTCCCTACCCCTGTCTGTGGGTCCTAGGGCACGGTCTCCCTACCCCTGTCTGTGGGTCTCAGGGCACGGTCACCCTACCCCTGTCTGTGGGTCTCAGGGCACGGTCTCCCTACCCCTGTCTGTGGGTCCTAGGGCACGGTCTCCCTACCCCTGTCTGTGGGTCTCAGGGCACGGTCACCCTACCCCTGTCTGTGGGTCTCAGGGCACGGTCTCCCTACCCCTGTCTGTGGGTCCTAGGGCACGGTCTCCCTACCCCTGTCTGTGGGTCCTAGGGCACGGTCTCCCTACCCCTGTCTGTGGGTCTCAGGGCACGGTCACCCTACCCCTGTCTGTGGGTCTCAGGGCACGGTCTCCCTCCCCTGTCTGTGGGTCCTATGGCACGGTCTCCCTACCCCTGTCTGTGGGTCCAAGGGCACGGTCTCCCTACCCCTGTCTGTGGGTCCTATGGCACGGTCTCCCTACCCCTGTCTGTGGGTCTCAGGGCACAGTCACCCTACCCCTGTCTGTGGGTCTCAGGGCACGGTCTCCCTACCCCTGTCTGTGGGTCCTAGGGCACGGTCTCCCTACCCCTGTCTGTGGGTCCTAGAGCATGGTCTCCCTACCCTTGTCTGTGGGTCCAGGGCACAGTCTCCCTACCCCTGTCTGTGGGTCCTAAGGCACGGTGTCCCGACCCCTGTGTGGGTCTCAGGGCATGGTCACCCTACCCCTGTCAGTGGGTCTCAGGGCACGGTGTCCCTACCCCTGTCTGTGGGTCCTAGGGCACGGTCTCCGTACCCCTGTCTGTGGGTCCTATGGCACGGTGTCCCTACCCCTGTCTGTGGGTCCTAGGGCACGGTCTCCCTCCCCTGTCTGTGGGTCCTAGGGCACGGTCTCCCCTACCCCTGTCAATTGGTCTCAGGGCACAGTCTCCCTACCCCTGTGTGTGGTTCCTAAGGCACTGTGTCCCTACCCCTGTGTGGGTCCCAGGGCACGGTCACCCTACCCCAGTCTGTGGGTCTCAGGGCACGGTGTCCCTACCCCTGTCTGTTGGTCCTAGGGCACGGTCTCCGTACCCCTGTCTGTGGGTCCTATGGCACGGTGTCCCTACCCCTGTCTGTGGGTCCTAGGGCACGGTCTCCCTCCCCTGTCTGTGGGTCCTAGGGCACGGTCTCCCTACCCCTGTCTGTGGGTCCTAGGGCAAGGTCTCCCTACCCCTGTCTACTGTGGGTCCCAGGGCACGGTCTTCCTACCCCTGTCTGTAGGTCTCAGGGCACGGTCTCCCTACCCCTGTCTGTGGGTCTCAGGGCACGGTCACCCTACCCCTGTCTGTGGGTCTCAGGGCACGGTCTCCCTACCCCTGTCTGTGGGTCCTAGGGCACGGTCTCCCTACCCCTGTCTGTGGGTCCTAGGGCACGGTCTCCCTACCCCTGTCTGTGGGTCCTAGGGCACGGTCTCCCTACCCCTGTCTGTGGGTCTCAGGGCACGGTCACCCTACCCCTGTCTGTGGGTCTCAGGGCACGGTCTCCCTCCCCTGTCTGTGGGTCCTATGGCACGGTCTCCCTACCCCTGTCTGTGGGTCCTAGGGCACGGTCTCCCTACCCCTGTCTGTGGGTCCTATGGCACGGTCTCCCTACCCCTGTCTGTGGGTCTCAGGGCACGGTCACCCTACCCCTGTCTGTGGGTCTCAGGGCACGGTTTCCCTACCCCTGTCTGTGGGTCCTAGGGCACGGTCTCCCTACCCCTGTCTGTGGGTCCTAGAGCATGGTCTCCCTACCCTTGTCTGTGGGTCCAGGGCACGGTCTCCCCTACCCCTGTCTATTGGTCTCAGGGCACAGTCTCCCTACCCCTGTCTGTGGGTCCTAAGGCACGGTGTCCCTACCCCTGTGTGGGTCTCAGGGCACGGTCACCCTACCCCTGTCTGTGGGTCTCACGGCACGGTGTCCCTAACCCTGTCTGTGGGTCCTAGGGCACGGTCTCCGTACCCCTGTCTGTGGGTCCTATGGCACGGTGTCCCTACCCCTGTCTGTGGGTCCTAGGGCACGGTCTCCCTCCCCTGTCTGTGGGTCCTAGGGCAAGGTCTCCCTACCCCTGTCTACTGTGGGACCCAGGGCACGGTCTTCCTACCCCTGTCTGTGGGTCTCAGGGCACGGTCTCCCTACCCCTGTCTGTGGGTCCTAGGGCACGGTCTCCCTACCCCTGTCTGTGGGTCCTATGGCACGGTCTCCCTACCCCTGTCTATTGGTCTCAGGGCACGGTCTCCCTACCCCTGTCTGGGGGTCTCAGGGCACGGTCTCCCTACCCCTGTCTGGGGGTCCTTTGGCACGGTCTCCCTACCCCTGTCTGTGGGTCCTATGGCACGGTCTCCCTACCCCTGTCTGTGGGTCTTGGGCACCGTGTCCCTACCCCTGTCTGTGGGTCCTAGGGCACGGTCTCCCTACCCCTGTCTGTGGGTCTCAGGGCGGGGTCTGCCTACCCTTGTCTGTGGGTCTCAGGGCATGGTCTCCCTACCCTTGTCTGTGGGTCCTAGGGCACGGTGTCCCTACCCCTGTCTGTGGGTCTTGGGCACGTGTCCCTACCCTGTCTGTGGGTCCTAGGGCACGGTCTCCCTACCCCTGTCTGTGGGTCTCAGGGCACGGTCTCCCTACCCCTGTCTGTGGGTCCTAGGGCACGGTCTCCCTACCCCTGTCTGTGGGTCCTAGAGCATGGTCTCCCTACCCTTGTCTGTGGGTCCAGGGCACGGTCTCCCCTACCCCTGTCTATTGGTCTCAGGGCACAGTCTCCCTACCCCTGTCTGTGGGTCCTAAGGCACGGTGTCCCTACCCCTGTGTGGGTCTCAGGGCACGGTCACCCTACCCCTGTCTGTGGGTCTCACGGCACGGTGTCCCTAACCCTGTCTGTGGGTCCTAGGGCACGGTCTCCGTACCCCTGTCTGTGGGTCCTATGGCACGGTGTCCCTACCCCTGTCTGTGGGTCCTAGGGCACGGTCTCCCTCCCCTGTCTGTGGGTCCTAGGGCAAGGTCTCCCTACCCCTGTCTACTGTGGGACCCAGGGCACGGTCTTCCTACCCCTGTCTGTGGGTCTCAGGGCACGGTCTCCCTACCCCTGTCTGTGGGTCCTAGGGCACGGTCTCCCTACCCCTGTCTGTGGGTCCTATGGCACGGTCTCCCTACCCCTGTCTATTGGTCTCAGGGCACGGTCTCCCTACCCCTGTCTGGGGGTCTCAGGGCACGGTCTCCCTACCCCTGTCTGGGGGTCCTTTGGCACGGTCTCCCTACCCCTGTCTGTGGGTCCTATGGCACGGTCTCCCTACCCCTGTCTGTGGGTCTTGGGCACCGTGTCCCTACCCCTGTCTGTGGGTCCTAGGGCACGGTCTCCCTACCCCTGTCTGTGGGTCTCAGGGCGGGGTCTGCCTACCCTTGTCTGTGGGTCTCAGGGCATGGTCTCCCTACCCTTGTCTGTGGGTCCTAGGGCACGGTGTCCCTACCCCTGTCTGTGGGTCTTGGGCACGTGTCCCTACCCTGGTCTGTGGGTCCTAGGGCACGGTCTCCCTACCCCTGTCTGTGGGTCCTATGGCACGGTCTCCCTACCCCTGTCTGTGGGTCTCAGGGCGGGGTCCCCCCACCCTGTCTGTGGGTCATAGGGCACGGTCTCCCTACCCCTATCTGTGGGTCCCAGGGCACGGTCTCCCTACCCCTGTCTGTGGGTCTCAGGGCGGGGTCTCCCTACCCTTGTCTGTGGGTCTCAGGGCACGGTCTCCCTACCCCTGTCTGTGTGTCTTAGGGCATGGTCTCCCTACCCCTGTCTGTGGGTCCAGGGCACGGTCTCCCTACCCCTGTCTGTGGGTCCTAGGGCAAGGTCTCCCTACCCCTGTCTGTGGGTCTCAGGGCACGGTCACCCTACCCCTGTCTGTGGGTCTCAGGGCATGGTATCCCTACCTCTGTCTGTGGGTCTCAGGGCACGGTCTCCCTACCCCTGTCTGTGGGTCTCAGGGCACGGTCTCCCTACCCTTGTCTGTGGGTCCTAGGGCACGGTGTCCCTACCCCTGTCTGTGGGTCTTGGGCATCGTGTCCCTACCCCTGTCTGTGGGTCTCAGGGCACAGTCTCCCTACCCCTGTCTGTGGGTCCTAGGGCACGGTCTCCCTCCCCTGTCTGTGGGTCCTAGGGCACAGTCTCCCTACCCCTGTCTGTGGGTCTTGGGCACGGTCTCCCTACCCTTGTCGTGGGTCTCAGGGCACGGTCTCCCTAGCCCTATCTGTGGGTCTCAGGGCACGGTCTCCCTCCCCTGTCTGTGGGTCTCAGGGCACAGTCTCCCTACCCCTGTCTGTGGGTCCAGGGCACGGTCTCCCTACCGCTGTCTGTGGGTCCTATGGCACGGTCTCCCTACCCCTGTCTGTGGGTCTCAGGGCGGGGTCCCCCCACCCTGTCTGTGGGTCATAGGGCACGGTCTCCCTACCCCTATCTGTGGGTCCCAGGGCACGGTCTCCCTCCCCTGTCTGTGGGTCCAGGGCACGGTCTCCCTCCCCTGTCTGTGGGTCCTATGGCACGGTCTCCCTACCCCTGTCTGTGGGTCCCAGGGCACGGTCTCCCTCCCCTGTCTGTGGGTCCAGGGCACGGTCTCCCTCCCCTGTCTGTGGGTCCTATGGCACGGTCTCCCTACCCCTGTCTGTGGGTCTCAGGGCACAGTCTCCCTACCCCTGTCTGTGGGTCCTATGGCACAGTCTCCCTACCCCTGTCTGTGGGTCTTGGGCACCGTGTCCCTACCCCTGTCTATGGGTCTTGGGCACCGTGTCCCTACCCCTGTCTGTGGGTCCTAGGGCACGGTCTCCCTACCCCTGTCTGTGGGTCTCAGGGCACGGTCACCCTACCCCTGTCTGTGGGTCTCAGGGCACGGTCTCCCTACCCCTGGCTGTGGGTCCTAGGGCACGGTCTCCCTACCCCTGTCTGTGGGTCTCAGGGCACGGTCACCCTACCCCTGTCTGTGGGTCTCAGGGCACGGTCTCCCTACCCCTGTCTGTGGGTCCTAGGGCACGGTCTCCCTACCCCTGTCTGTGGGTCTCAGGGCACGGTCACCCTACCCCTGTCTGTGGGTCTCAGGGCACGGACTCCCTCCCCTGTCTGTGGGTCCTATGGCACGGTCTCCCTACCCCTGTCTGTGGGTCCTAGGGCACGGTCTCCCTACCCCTGTCTGTGGGTCCTATGGCACGGTCTCCCTACCCCTGTCTGTGGGTCTCAGGGCACGGTCACCCTACCCCTGTCTGTGGGTCTCAGGGCACGGTCTCCCTACCCCTGTCTGTGGGTCCTAGGGCACGGTCTCCCTACCCCTGTCTGTGGGTCCTAGAGCATGGTCTCCCTACCCTTGTCTGTGGGTCCAGGGCACAGTCTCCCTACCCCTGTCTGTGGGTCCTAAGGCACGGTGTCCCTACCCCTGTGTGGGTCTCAGGGCACGGTCACCCTACCCCTGTCTGTGGGTCTCAGGGCACGGTGTCCCTACCCCTGTCTGTGGGTCCTAGGGCACGGTCTCCGTACCCCTGTCTGTGGGTCCCATGGCACGGTGTCCCTACCCCTGTCTGTGGGTCCTAGGGCATGGTCTCCCTCCCCTGTCTGTGGGTCCTAGGGCACGGTCTCCCCTACCCCTGTCTATTGGTCTCAGGGCACAGTCTCCCTACCCCTGTCTGTGGGTCCTAAGGCACGGTGTCCCTACCCCTGTGTGGGTCTCAGGGCACGGTCACCCTACCCCTGTCTGTGGGTCTCAGGGCACGGTGTCCCTACCCCTGTCTGTGGGTCCTAGGGCACGGTCTCCGTACCCCTGTCTGTGGGTCCTATGGCACGGTGTCCCTACCCCTGTCTGTGGGTCCTAGGGCACGGTCTCCCTCCCCTGTCTATGGGTCCTAGGGCACGGTCTCCCTACCCCTATCTGTGGGTCCTAGGGCAAGGTCTCCCTACCCCTGTCTACTGTGGGTCCCAGGGCACGGTCTTCCTACCCCTGTCTGTAGGTCTCAGGGCACGGTCTCCCTACCCCTGTCTGTGGGTCCTAGGGCACGGTCTCCCTACCCCTGTCTGTGGGTCCTATGGCACGGTCTCCCTACCCCTGTCTATTGGTCTCAGGGCACGGTCTCCCTACCCCTGTCTGGGGGTCTCAGGGCACGGTCTCCCTACCCCTGTCTGGGGGTCCTTTGGCACGGTCTCCCTACCCCTGTCTGTGGGTCCTATGGCACGGTCTCCCTACCCCTGTCTGTGGGTCTTGGGCACCGTGTCCCTACCCCTGTCTGTGGGTCCTAGGGCACAGTCTCCCTACCCCTGTCTGTGGGTCTCAGGGCGGGGTCTCCCTACCCTTGTCTGTGGGTCTCAGGGCATGGTCTCCCCTACCCCTGTCTATTGGTCTCAGGGCACAGTCTCCCTACCCCTGTCTGTGGGTCCTAAGGCACGGTGTCCCTACCCCTGTGTGGGTCTCAGGGCACGGTCACCCTACCCCTGTCTGTGGGTCTCACGGCACGGTGTCCCTACCCCTGTCTGTGGGTCCTAGGGCACGGTCTCCGTACCCCTGTCTGTGGGTCCTATGGCACGGTGTCCCTACCCCTGTCTGTGGGTCCTAGGGCACGGTCTCCCTCCCCTGTCTGTGGGTCCTAGGGCACGGTCTCCCTACCCCTGTCTGTGGGTCCTAGGGCAAGGTCTCCCGACCCCTGTCTACTGTGGGTCCCAGGGCACGGTCTTCCTACCCCTGTCTGTGGGTCTCAGGGCACGGTCTCCCTACCCCTGTTTGTGGGTCCTAGGGCACGGTCTCCCTACCCCTGTCTGTGGGTCCTATGGCACGGTCTTCCTACCCCTGTCTATTGGTCTCAGGGCACGGTCTCCCTACCCCTGTCTGGGGGTCTCAGGGCACGGTCTCCCTACCCCTGTCTGGGGGTCCTTTGGCACGGTCTCCCTACCCCTGTCTGTGGGTCCTATGGCACGGTCTCCCTACCCCTGTCTGTGGGTCTTGGGCACCGTGTCCCTACCCCTGTCTGTGGGTCCTAGGGCACGGTCTCCCTACCCCTGTCTGTGGGTCTCAGGGCGGGGTCTCCCTACCCTTGTCTGTGGGTCTGAGGGCATGGTCTCCCTACCCTTGTCTGTGGGTCCTAGGGCACGGTGTCCCTACCCCTGTCTGTGGGTCTTGGGCACGTGTCCCTACCCTGGTCTGTGGGTCCTAGGGCACGGTCTCCTTACCCCTGTCTGTGGGTCCTATGGCACGGTCTCCCTCCCCTGTCTGTGGGTCCAGGGCACGGTCTCCCTACCCCTGTCTGTGGGTCCTAGGGCCCGGTCTCCCTACCCCTGTCTGTGGGTCCCAGGGCACGGTCTCCCTACCCCTGTCTGTGGGTCTCAGGGCACGGTCTCCCTACCCTTGTCTGTGGGTCTCAGGGCAGGGTCTCCCTACCCCTGTCTTTGGGTCTCAGGGCACGGTGTCCCTGCCCCTGTCTGTGGGTCTCAGGGCGGGGTCCCCCCACCCTGTCTGTGGGTCATAGGGCACGGTCTCCCTACCCCTATCTGTGGGTCCCAGGGCACGGTCTCCCTCCCCTGTCTGTGGGTCCTATGGCACGGTCTCCCTACCCCTGTCTGTGTGTCTCAGGGCGGGGTCCCCCCACCCTGTCTGTGGGTCATAGGGCACGGTCTCCCTACCCCTATCTGTGGGTCCCAGGGCACGGTCTCCCTCCCCTGTGTGTGGGTCCAGGGCACGGTCTCCCTACCCCTGCCTGTGGGTCCTATGGCACAGTCTCCCTACCCATGTCTGTGGGTCCTATGGCACGGTGTCCCTACCCCTGTCTGTGGGTCTTGGGCACGGTCTCCCTACCCCTGTCTGTGGGTCTCAGGGCACGGTCTACCTACCCCTGTCTGTGGGTCCTATGGCACGGTCTCCCTCCCCTGTCTGTGGGTCCAGGGCACGGTCTCCCTACCCCTGTCTGTGGGTCTCAGGGCACAGTCTCCCTACCCCTGTCTGTGGGTCCTATTGCACGGTGTCCCTACCCCTGTCTGTGGGTCTTGGGCACGGTCCCCCTACCCCTGTCTGTGGGTCTTGGGCACCGTGTCCCTACCCCTGTCTGTGGGTCTTGGGCACCGTGTCCCTACCCCTGTCTGTGGGTCTTATGGCACAGTCCCCCTACCCCTGTCTGTGGGTCCTATGGCACGGTCTCCCTCCCCTGTCTGTGGGTTCTATGGCACGGTCTCCCTACCCCTGTCTGTGGGTCCTATGCCACGGTGTCCCTACCCCTGTCTGTGGGTCCTAGGGCACGGTCTCCCTCCCCTGTCTGTTGGTCCTAGGGCACGGTCTCCCTACCCCTGTCTGTGGGTCCTAGGGCAAGGTCTCCCTACCCCTGTCTACTGTGGGTCCCAGGGCACGGTCTTCCTACCCCTGTCTGTGGGTCTCAGGGCACGGTCTCCCTACCCCTGTCTGTGGGTCCTATGGCACGGTCTCCCTACCCCTGTCTGTGGGTCTCAGGGCACGGTCACCCTACCCCTGTCTGTGGGTCTCAGGGCACGGTCTCCCTACCCCTGTCTGTGGGTCCTAGGGCACGGTCTCCCTACCCCTGTCTGTGGGTCTCAGGGCACGGTCACCCTCCCCCTGTCTGTGGGTCTCAGGGCACAGTCTCCCTACCCCTGTCTGTGGGTCCTAGGGCACGGTCTCCCTACCCCTGTCTGTGGGTCTCAGGGCGGGGTCTCCCTACCCTTGTCTGTGGGTCTCAGGGCACGGTCTCCCTACCCCAGTCTGTGGGTCCTAGGGCATGGTCTCCCTACCCCTGTCTGTGGGTCCATGGCACGGTCTCCCTACCCCTGTCTCTGGGTCCTAGGGCAAGGTCTCCCTACCCCTGTCTGTGGGTCTCAGGGCACAGTCACCCTACCCCTGTCTGTGGGTCTCAGGGCACGGTCTCCCTACCTCTGTCTGTGGGTCTCAGGGCACGGTCTCCCTGCCCCTGTCTGTGGGTCTCAGGGCACGGTCTCCCTACCCTTGTCTGTGGGTCCTAGGGCACGGTGTCCCTACCCCTGTCTGTGGGTCTTGGGCACCGTGTCCGTACCCCTGTCTGTGGGTCTCAGGGCACAGTCTCCCTACCCCTGTCTGTGGGTCCTAGGGCACGGTCTCCCTCCCCTGTCTGTGGGTCCTAGGGCACGGTCTCCCTACCCCTGTCTGTGGGTCTTGGGCACGGTCTCCCTACCCTTGTCGTGGGTCTCAGGGCACGGTCTCCCTACCCCTATCTGTGGGTCTCAGGGCACGGTCTCCCTCCCCTGTCTGTGGGTCTCAGGGCACAGTCTCCCTACTCCTGTCTGTGGGCCCAGGGCACGGTCTCCCTACCCCTGTCTGTGGGTCCTATGGCACGGTCTCCCTACCCCTGTCTGTGGGTCTCAGGGCGGGGTCCCCCCACCCTGTCTGTGGGTCATAGGGCACGGTCTCCCTACCCCTATCTGTGGGTCCCAGGGCACGGTCTCCCTCCCCTGTCTGTGGGTCCAGGGCACGGTCTCCCTCCCCTGTCTGTGGGTCCTATGGCACGTTCTCCCTACCCCTGTCTGTGGGTCCCAGGGCACGGTCTCCCTCCCCTGTCTGTGGGTCCAGGGCACGGTCTCCCTCCCCTGTCTGTGGGTCCTATGGCACGGTCTCTCTATCCCTGTCTGTGGGTCTCAGGGCACAGTCTCCCTACCCCTGTCTGTGGGTCCTATGGCACAGTCTCCCTACCCCTGTCTGTGGGTCTTGGGCACCGTGTCCCTACCCCTGTCTATGGGTCTTGGGCACTGTGTCCCTACCCCTGTCTGTGGGTCCTAGGGCACGGTCTCCCTACCCCTGTCTGTGGGTCCTAGGGCACGGTCTCCCTACCCCTGTCTGTGGGTCTCAGGGCACGGTCACCCTACCCCTGTCTGTGGGTCTCAGGGCACGGTCTCCCTACCCCTGTCTGTGGGTCCTAGGGCACGGTCTCCCTACCCCTGTCTGTGGGTCTCAGGGCACGGTCACCCTACCCCTGTCTGTGGGTCTCAGGGCACGGTCTCCCTACCCCTGTCTGTGGGTCCTAGGGCACGGTCTCCCTACCCCTGTCTGTGGGTCTCAGGGCACGGTCACCCTACCCCTGTCTGTGGTTCTCAGGGCACGGTCTCCCTACCCCTGTCTGTGGGTCCTAGGGCACGGTCTCCCTACCCCTGTCTGTGGGTCCTAGGGCACGGTCTCCCTACCCCTGTCTGTGGGTCTCAGGGCACGGTCACCCTACCCCTGTCTGTGGGTCACAGGGCACGGTCTCCCTCCCCTGTCTGTGGGTCCTATGGCACGGTCTCCCTACCCCTGTCTGTGGGTCCTAGGGCACGGTCTCCCTACCCCTGTCTGTGGGTCCTATGGCACGGTCTCCCTACTCCTGTCTGTGGGTCTCAGGGCACGGTCACCCTACCCCTGTCTGTGGGTCTCAGGGCACGGTCTCCCTACCCCAGTCTGTGGGTCCTAGGGCACGGTCTCCCTACCCCTGTCTGTGGGTCCTAGAGCATGGTCTCCCTACCCTTGTCTGTGGGTCCAGGGCACGGTCTCCCCTACCCCTGTCTATTGGTCTCAGGGCACAGTCTCCCTACCCCTGTCTGTGGGTCTCAGGGCGGGGTCTCCCTACCCTTGTCTGTGGGTCTCAGGGCACGGTCTCCCTACCCCTGTGTGGGTCTCAGGGCACGGTCACCCTACCCCTGTCTGTGGGTCTCAGGGCACGGTGTCCCTACCCCTGTCTGTGGGTCCTAGGGCACGGTCTCCGTACCCCTGTCTGTGCTTCCTATGGCACGGTGTCCCTACCCCTGTCTGTGGGTCCTAGGGCACGGTCTCCCTCCCCTGTCTGTGGGTCCTAGGGCACGGTCTCCCTACCCCTGTCTGTGGGTCCTAGGGCAAGGTCTCCCTACCCCTGTCTACTGTGGGTCCCAGGGCACGGTCTTCCTACCCCTGTCTGTGGGTCTCAGGGCACGGTCTCCCTACCCCTGTCTGTGGGTCCTAGGGCACGGTCTCCCTACCCCTGTCTGTGGGTCCTATGGCACGGTCTCCCTACCCCTGTCTATTGGTCTCAGGGCACGGTCTCCCTACCCCTGTCTGGGGGTCTCAGGGCACGGTCTCCCTACCCCTGTCTGGGGGTTCTTTGGCACGGTCTCCCTACCCCTGTCTGTGGGTCCTATGGCACGGTCTCCCTACCCCTGTCTGTGGGTCTTGGGCACCGTGTCCCTACCCCTGTCTGTGGGTCCTAGGGCACGGTCTCCCTACCCCTGTCTGTGGGTCTCAGGGCGGGGTCTCCCTACCCTTGTCTGTGGGTCTCAGGGCATGGTCTCCCTACCCCTGTCTGTGGGTCCAGGGCACGGTCTCCCTACCCCTGTCTGTGGGTCTCAGGGCGGGGTCTCCCTACCCTTGTCTGTGGGTCTCAGGGCATGGTCTCCCTACCCCTGTCTGTGGGTCCAGGGCACGGTCTCCCTACCCCTGTCTGTGGGTCCTAGGGCAAGGTCTCCCTACCCCTGTCTGTGGGTCTCAGGGCACGGTCACCCTACCCCTGTCTGTGGGTCTCAGGGCACGGATTCCCTACCCCTGTCTGTGGGTCTCAGGGCACGGTCTCCCTACCCCTGTCTGTGGGTCTCAGGGCACGGTCTCCCTACCCCTGTCTGTGGGTCTCAGGGCACGGTCTCCCTACCCCTGTCTGTGGGTCTCAGGGCACGGTCTCCCTACCCTTGTCTGTGGGTCCTAGGGCACGGTGTCCCTACCCCTGTCTGTGGGTCCTAGGGCACGGTCTCCCTACCCCTATCTATTGGTCTCAGGGCTTGGTCTCCCTCCCCTGTCTGTGGGTCCTAGGGCACGGTCTCCCTACCCCTGTCTGTGGGTCTCAGGGCACGGTCTCCCTACCCTTGTCTGTGGGTCTCAGGGCACGGTCTCCCTACCCCTGTCTGTGGGTCTTGGGCACGGTCTCCCTACCCCTGTCTATTGGTCTCAGGGCACAGTCTCCCTACCCTTGTCTGTGGGTCCTAGGGCACGGTGTCCCTACCCCTGTCTGTGGGTCCTAGGGCACGGTCTCCCTACCCCTATCTATTGGTCTCAGGGCTTGGTCTCCCTCCCCTGTCTGTGGGTCCTAGGGCACGGTCTCCCTACCCCTGTCTGTGGGTCCTAGGGCACGGTCTCCCTACCCCTGTCTGTGGGTCTCAGGGCACGGTCTCCCTACCCTTGTCTGTGGGTCTCAGGGCACGGTCTCCCTACCCCTGTCTGTGGGTCTTGGGCACGGTCTCCCTAATTAAAATTAATTAATTAATTGTGGGTTTATATAGCGCTAGGATAGACTCCCGGAGGAGTATCTCCGCGCTTCGACCGCTGCGAAACCCTTCCTGGCTTCCCTGAGAGATGGTCCCTTAATGGGTATCTCCAGGGTGAGACCAGGCATCCCCGGCGGTCTGGTGGGGCCGTTAGTGCAGATGAGGCAAGCTTATGCCCAGAGTTGCCGAGTGTGATCGCTGATCAGAGTGGGCACCGAGGCGAGAGAATTATCGAGTCCGCTGACCCTGGTCCAGAAACCTGCCGCGTCGGGAATCGAACCCTGGTCCCGGGCCGTCCTCTGCTCTCGGGTCTGCCGCCTCTAACCAGTGAGCCACACTACTGCACATGGCCCTGTCTATTGGTCTCAGGGCACAGTCTCCCTACCCCTGTCTATGGGTCTTGGGCACCGTGTCCCTACCCCTGTCTGTGGGTCCTAGGGCACGGTCTCCCTCCCCTGTCTATGGGTCCAGGGCACGGTCTCCCTACCCCTGTCTGTGGGTCCAGGGCACGGTCTCCCCTACCCCTGTCTATTGGTCTCCGGGCACGGGCTCCCTACCCCTGTCTGTGGGTCCTAGGGCACGGTGTCCCTACCCCTGTCTGTGGGTCTTGGGCACCGTGTCCCTACCCCTGTCTGTGGGTCCCAGGGCACGGTCTCCCTACCCCTGTCTGTGGGTCCTAGGGCACGGTCTCCCTACCCCTGTCTGTGGGTCTTGGGCACCGTGTCCCTACCCCTGTCTGTGGGTCCCAGGGCATGGTCTCCCTACCCCTGTCTGTGGGTCCCAGGGCATGGTCTCCCTACCCTTGTCTGTGGGTCCTATGGCACGGTCTCCCTACCTCTGTCTGTGGGTCAGGGGCACGGTCTCCCTACCCCTGTCTGTGGGTCTCAGGGCACGGTCTCCCTACCCCTGTCTGTGGGTCCTATGGCACGGTCTCCCTACCTCTGTCTGTGGGTCAGGGGCACGGTCTCCCTACCCCTGTCTGTGGGTCTCAGGGCACGGTCTCCCTACCCCTGTCTGTGGGTCTCAGGGCACGGTCTCCCTACCCCTGTCTGTGGGTCTTGGGCACGGTCTCCCTACCCCTGTCTGTGGGTCTCAGGGCACGGGCTCCCTACCCCTGTCTGTGGGTCTCAGGGCACGGGCTCCCTACCCCTGTCTGTGGGTCTCAGGGCACGGTCTCCCCACCCCTGTCTGTGGATCCTAGGGCACGGTGTCCCTACCCCTGTCTGTGGGTCTCAGGGCACGGTCTCCCTACCCCTGTCTGTGGGTCCCAGGGCCCCGGTCTGTGGGCTCCCCCCGCCCCCCACACACACCCCATGTTTCCCGCTCTGCCGTTGCACCTCAGACAGTACATGCCTTGGTGGCAGGCTCGGGTGTCTGACTCCAGGGAGCGACGCATTGTTTGGGTTTATAATTTACGACTGGGCCTGGCCTGGATCCGCCTGCAGGGGGAGGAGAGGGGATTATAGGAAGCCGAGAATGGAGCCTGTAAATCTGCCAGGCCCGGCTCAGGTGTGTGAGGGTGGGGGCGGGGGGGGGGGGGGGGGACGGGGTTCAGGATGGGAGCCTGGAGGGGGACAGAAGAATAGAGACGAGCGGGACAGGATACAGAGAAAGGGCTATAAAAACAGAGACGGGAACGGTAAATCCTTCTGGCCAGGTTCAGGTGTGTGGGGGTGGGGTGGAGCAAGTGTGTGGGGGGGGGGGTTAAGGGGGGGACAGGAGGACAGGGTGCAGAACGGGAGCTGTGAATCCTTCATGTCTAGCTCAAGCGTCTTAGGTGGAGGAGGAGAAACATGGCTGACAAGTGGCCCTAAAACCACCTACCAGTCCTGGCTGTTTAGTGAACAGCAGGTTGCAATGTGGGACTTGTAGTTTAGATGGTTTGGTTTTTTGGTTAGTATTAATTCAGAGATCCACAATGCAAAGTGCTGTTACCAGGGCATTAAGTGGGATGAAAAAGGTGGAGGGTCTTTACAAGGCGTTTGGCCAATAGAAGAGGCGTGGCCTATGTCAACTAAAATCCTCTGCATCGCACAGCATGGTCTCTGTTCGGTGCCCGCGTGCCTCTCTGTCAAGGCCACCGGAATTATGCGATTATTGGGTGAGTTGAAGGTGGCTGGGATTTCAGACCATTTTAAGTACTGCCTTCAAAAAAATCACTTTCCTGTTCTATGTTATGTTATGAATAAGCCCTCAGTGGGCTCAGACAAAGCAGCCCTGCGGAAAAACCCACCCGCTTGGATGCTTCTAAACAGCTATAAAGAGGGGGGGGCCACTGGAAATATGAGGGCAAAATTAGGCGGCAGGGAGGGCAACATTATGTGACAAGAATGGGCAAATTATGCAGTGTAAAGCGGGACATTTTCTGATAGTATCTCTTCATTATTTTGTCATGTTTACACTTGTTTACACTGTCTGGGCATAGGCTGCACCTCATTAGTACCAGTTTAACACTCAAACATAGCAATAGGCAACAGAAAGACGACCCCCCCAGCTTTGCAAAGGGCCTCTCACCGCGCAGCAACACGTGTCCCTTCATTTCTAGGAACTTTTGAACTGTGTTAGCTAGACTTTTTTTCTTGTTAAAATCTACAGATTATGCAGCACTTTCTGAATTATGTGGCAAATGCGGCAGATCCATACATATGCAAAAAAACACCGTGGCCGCACAACCGCATAATTCCAGTAGCCCTCCCTTGAGACGGGTTACTCTCTGTGTATGAATCAGAGGTTCGTAGGCTCTGCTTTCGACCTCACCCTGCCCCTGCACAGCCCGCCCTGCCCCGGAGAGTGGTTCAGTCAGGTGCTGTCTGTGCAGGGCCTGCAAGGCCCCCCCAGGATGTCCCCGCCCTGCACCTCTGCCCCTGAGGGTATCCGCCCCTGCCCAGAAGCAAAGCTTGCATCTTTTTAACCAACAGACACGATCCTCAAAATGTCGTTCCATAAAATGTGTCTTTATGGCCAAGCTTAAGTCGAGACTTGAGGAGATCAAAGTGCGTCAGCACGTGTTACAGTTCCATTTCTGATGAATTGCAATCCTTTGCTTTCTGTCCGCAGGGATTTTAATTCATTCTGCGTCATAACTTTTCAAGTTTCCAGCGCACTGGACTCGGTTACTTTCAAACATAGGCGCGATGCTTTGTGCCTTCCAGTCTTTGCAGATCGCACGCAGCATCTTTGCTAGAAACGGATTTAAAGCTTTCGTGTGCCCCTGTCTCAGCATACCACGCCGGTGCACAGTATACACAAGGACCCTTTCGAAAACAGGATGCTTCGAAGTTTTAGGAGCTTTTTAACAGGATGAAACGTCGTAACTACAGTTCAAGGTTTTCAATGATATTTCTTTGGAAATGTATTATTACAGGTTTTACTATTTCAATAAATTAATCCGAATAAACGAATTAGCCTGTGTACGCTCCAAGATCACACAGTTTGTGGGAAGCTGGGCCATTCTTCCTTCCAACGCGTGGTCTATTCTAAACGATTTGAATGGCTGGCAAACGAACGTGCAAAGCACACACAGCACAGGTTAAACCAACTCAGGGCGCTCTTAGGCTGGAGGCAGCCAGGCCGGGGTCACAGTCAGGTCAACAATGTAAATAGCAGTCAGAGGTTAACACAGGTAAGGATGTTTAGGCTGACAAGAAGAGGCACTAATTGACAGGGCAATCTGGCCCTGAGAAGGCTTCACCTGCGGCCCAGGTAGGCCAGCTGCTCCCAGGCGTGGCAGGCGCGTGAACCCCGCCACCCCCTCAGCGAGGACCCCATCAAAGGGCGCCCAGGGAACTGCCTGCCCTGCCTATGACCAGAAGCCACTGTTCCTTCAGGAACCATCTCGACGAGTTCAATACTGCCTTATAGGGAAATAGAGAGATGCAACACCAGGGGTGCCCAAAGTAGGTCCTGGAAGGCAGGATTTATGTCTGGTTTTCGGGCTCTCCGTGAAAGATACATTTACATACAATGACCTGAATTGAACGAATTGACAGAGTCAATGAAGCCTAAAAACATATAATAGCACAACAGAACCATGAAAGAAAAGAAGATAGGGGCATTTTAGATACCTCTTGTGTGTTGCGGCGCGGAAACACACACCAGCACGCACAGCATGCGAGCCAGCATTTAGATGTATTCCTTCCTTACCTATGCCTTCTACCCCTCCTGGGGCATAGACCATCAAGCAGGACTCTCCAGACACCTCTATCCTTTTCATGACTTCTTAATGAGCAGGGATTTGGAAAGTCTGCTGCCACGGGTTGTTGATGCTGCTTTGCTGGTGGATTTGGAGGCTTTTCCACAGACAGGTGTTGGTGAAGGTCTGGGCTTTGTTGGTGGTGGTCACCGCTGTCTTCAAAGTTTCTGCAGAAGGACCGTTGGTGTTAAAAAGCCTGATCTTGGTGTGCAGAGTTAGGTGCTTGGAGCTCCAGTTCTTCTTTAGCTGAATCAAAGCAGCCTTCCCTTTGCCAATTCTTGCCTTGACGTTGGCACCTCTGCCACCCTGGTTGTCAATGGCACTGCCCACGTAGGTGGAGGCCTCAACCTCTTCCAGTGCATTGCCTGCAAGAGTGACTGCAGTGGTGCTGGCTGTGATGGCCTTCAAGATCTTGGTTTTTCTTGAGGGGATGTTGAGGCCAAGTTTTGCTGATGTGGCCGCCACCTTGTCGGTCTTCTCTTGCATCTGCAGATGGTTATGGGAGAGTAGGGCCAGGTCATCTGCAGACTCCAGGTCATCGAGCTGCGTTCACGGTGTACACTGGATCCCATTTATTTCTACTCCTGATGTGAATGTCTTCATGATTCAGTCTAGGGCCACCAGGAAGAGAAAAGGCGAGAGCAAACAACCCTGGCAGACTCTGGTGCTCTCTTCGAAGGTTTCCATGAGATGTCCTTCGTGGACTATCTTGCAGGTCATTCCCTTGTAAGAGTTTCTGATGATTCTTATGAGTTTATCTGGCATACTGTAGTAGTGTGGGATTTACCAAAGACTCTTTCTGTCATGCTGTTGTGTGCCTTGTCATAGTTGATGATTTTGACATAAAGGGGATAGTTCCATTCCATTGATTGCTCATTGATGATGTGCAGTGTTGAAATCTGGCCTGTACAGGATCTTTCTTTGTGAAAGGCAGCTTGCTGGTCTCGCAACAAACATCAACTTGTTCCTTTATTCTATTGAGGGTGACTCTGTTGAACACTCATTCTGTTTAGGATGACTCTGTTGAGCACCCTGGCTGGGGTTGATAGAACAGGTATCCCTCTATAGTGTGTGCTGTTACTCAGGTCACCTTTCTTGGGGATCTTGATGAGATACTGTTGGCTCCCTTTCTTCTTCCCAGATCCTTCCAAACATGGGGTAGAGCATGTTTACTGATGCTTCAATGTCGGCCTTCAGTGCCTCTGCATGAATGTTGCCGGGTCCTGCTGCCTTGCAATTTCTCAGATGTTTGATGGCTTGCTGTCTTTCTTCCTTGGTTGGTCTGCTGCAGTTGATTGCAAAGTCCTTGCCAGCTGGCTGCATGCGTGGTGCAGACTGCAGCACAGGCTGATTCAGCAGTTTTTCTAAGTGCTTCACCCATCTTTGTTGTTGGCTTTCATTACTCATGACTGCCTTCCCAGCTTTGTATTTTATAGGTCTTCCTGGCTTGCTGTATCTACCGGAGAGTCCTTGTTATGTTGTAGTGTTCTTTCAAGTTTTCATGGCTTGCTGCTTCCTGGGCTTCTGTCGCAAGACCATCGATGAATCTTCACTTGTCTGCTCTTAAGCTTCTCTTTGCTTCCTTGTTGCGTTTGGTGCATTTGTTTTGAGCTTTTTCTTTTTCTGCTCTTGTTCAACTGGTGTTGAC
Source organism: Lissotriton vulgaris (assembly GCF_964263255.1). Lineage (NCBI taxonomy): Eukaryota > Metazoa > Chordata > Amphibia > Caudata > Salamandridae > Lissotriton > Lissotriton vulgaris. The sequence goes on along the minus strand of NC_141686.1, from coordinate 292,874,414 downwards.
TGCAGCGTTTTTTTCCTTTCTCTCTTGGTTTTTGCAGAGCGTCTCTGTGGAGATCCATTCTTGATGCTGGTGTTTCTTTGGACCCAGTAGCTCCTGGCAGGTTGATGTCATTGGTTCTTTGCTCTTCTCCCACTGTCTTTCTACTTGGTCTCTATAACCTCTAGTTCTTTCCAGACTTGAAACCTCTTACTGAGGATGACCAAGTATTCACTCCGTTTCTGTGCATCTTTGAGGAGGTTAGATTTGTTAAAAATTTGATGCAACCTGTGCAATTCATTTTTACACATGTTTTGTGTATTCTGTTACCCTGTTAAGTTTAACACAGCACGAGGAGATGTCTGCAGTTTATAAGGAGAAATCTGAGGGTTAAGGATATACTGGCAGCCATGGGGAGTGGTGCACATATTTGGGGAGAAGGATTAATGGACGGTAATTCCTAATGTAAGGTTTTGCAAATACTGGTCTCTTTGTATGGATTTATTGCTGTTTTATGACATGTCTGGGATGATGGCTCAACTGTTAATGGTACAGAGTTTATAATGTACTGAATGATCTAATCAAATAAATTCTTTAAAAAAAGTTTAAGACAGCACTTTGCACTAGGTCAAACCTGGCGGCAAACACTTAGGTTAGAACCAAACCTTGCTCACTGCCTCAAATTGCACTCATAACTTGCACTAATGCTCAATCGCAATACTTTGCAATTCTGTCAATTTTAACACAACTTCATAGTTACTGACCCTAAGAGAAGGGCAAGGTGGCCTTGTGTGACTTGGCAAATATGACTTAAGGATTGCATTGTCCTTGCAACACCCTGTGCGACGCAAGGGCAGTGCAATCCTTTGATAAAGCTGATCCCAGGCCTATGAGGCACCAATACCGTGATACATGGGCACTTAGACAGGGACACACAAACATTGGGATGGAGAAGCGCAGATAAGTCAAGAAGACACAGGCAAGCAATGAGATGAACAAGAACATGAAAATAAGGACAAGACATGGGGGCGGGGACAGAGAGACATGGACACAGGGACTTAGGAAGATGACAATAGGGACACACGGACATGCAGAAGATGGAATGGACATCAGGATAGGTTGAAATGGACACTGGGCCAGGGCGATATGAGGGTCCGTGAGACAACGATACTGGGATATGCCCACCCAGGTCTATGAAATGTGGGCACAAGACATTAAGAGAGGGGCACTGGATTAGGGAGACAAGTACATTGGAAAGGGAGACAAAGAGCCTTGAACACAAAGGGTCTGATTCACAAACTGCATTTTGTAGAACATCACATGGTACTTTAGTATTGCTACTTACTACAAACTGCAATTCACAAACCGATGGGGAGGGATATCCCCACCTCCACCTCTCCTACCTTTTTTACACCTCCATTATGTAAGCTTATTACTTAGTAGTAAATGTGGGAGAGACTAGGGACGTGGTGGGAAAATGGGGAATTGTAAAAAAGATACACAAGCATCTGTGTGTAAGGAAACAAATTTGATCCATTGCAACGCTCAGTCCACAGAGGACTGATTGCTCCAGAATTTTCTTCAACTGACTCTCTAACTTCACCTACCTCTTGGTGCCTTCTATATTCCATATTGCCTCACAGTGTTCCACCCTACAGCCACTATGTCTCAAGATACTACATACCTCTATCCCCATTACAAATCACAACAATATTCATTTACTTCACAAAACAATAAAAATCAATAAAAGTACACATCCAATGATCTAAAAAAAATAGCTAAATAAACAAAACACTTGAAGTACCTATCATTTCTTACAGGGAAACTCAGAATTTATTTAGTCTTTAAACCCCTCTAGTGTTCCTCTTTGCATTCAAAAGCTTCAACCCATCCATGGAATCTCCACCGCTTTCCAGTGTTTCACATCAGGCTCCATTCAAGTCACCGTGACTATTAGCACTAATGTCCCTGATTTTCATTACCCTATTCAAGTTCCAAATGCAAAGGCCTTCAATTTTAATAACATTTCTGGAAACTCTCACGGCCCTTGTGGGTCCGTTGAACTTGGAAGCCTTTGCATGTCTCCCAGAAGCCTTTATCATGATCAAATCACCAGCATTCACATTTAATATCTCACAGTCTTCCTTCCACTGAATAGACTCTTCCCACTGCAACTTTACCTTCCTCCCTCCATCTTCATGCACCCTTCTTATCCACATCCTCAACCATCTTACCCACATTCACCCAGGCAGGACAAATGTAGTCCTATCTTTGAGGGGCACAAGTTGCAGCATCATATGGTGGGACTTTATACGCAACAATCCATTTTCTCACTTCTGCTTTTCAATCCTTGCCACAGTACTTAGAAACTTGAATTGACTCCTTCAACATTTTATTAAGTAGCACCATCATTCCGTATGCCTTTCCGATGGTCTCTGCATGGTACATAGATAACACTCTTAATCTCACTCACAAACTTACCTCTGACCATCTAGAAAATATGTTCTCCAAGTCCAACATGTATTGCCCCTGAATCATACTGCTCACCGGCCTGACAATATCCATTTCTCAAGGTTTCTCAGGCATTTAATCACTATCAGTTGATGTCTTGTTTTCTACATTGCACCACTTTGTAAACACTATAAACCTTCTCTCACCACCCGTTCAACATCCCAGTCCATTCATGACCACCAATTAGGCATGGGTAATCTTGGCTACATTACCTTGATGCCCCTCATGTGGTATTCTTATTAGTCTCTTACAAAATGACTACGGTGAAATTAATCTTGTTCCCTTGTATATGAAACCATGAATTTCAGATAATTCACCCTGCTCCAATATAAGCCTGCATCTTCACAACACAATTTATTGCTCAACCATCCTTCATTAACACAGTTAGCAATTTCTTCGAGAAAGCCATCCTTCTCCAAACTCTGTGAGATCAATGGCACCGTCACCTATAATACAAACCTTCTGCTCTTCCTCCTTGTAGGAAGCTGGCTCTTTATGTAGTATATCAAAATGAGATGTACTGAACGAAGAGCCTGTGTAAAGAGTCTGGGTATTTCCTTACGATGGGAGAGGAGCTTGGTCTATCAATCCCAAGGTGCTATTCTAGGGGGGAGTGTGGTCGAGCAGCCTTAGGCTTATCAGAGAGGAGTGTGAGACATCCGCAAATACACACAATAGTCAATAAATGAAGCACACGATCTACACTTGTTTATAAAAAAATTAACACATATCTTTATATATGTTTTGGCACCAGAATCAATACGATCAGTTAAGAACGTTCTTCAAGGGAAATACATTTGCATTTAAACAGTCAGCACTTAGAGCATTTTTTGGAAGCTGTAATGTTACCATATGGAAGGAAAAATAATTACAGCATACAAGTTCGAGTTCTTTGCAGTAACTTAGGAGACCAGCCACCGGAATATGAGGTGAGAATGAGGCAAGATCCAAGGCAGCACCAGCAGATCACCTCTGGCGGCACGAGGGTGGCCGGGCGCAGTGGTGCAAAACAGCTTCGGGTGACCAATGCCTGAGAAACCAGTCAAGTTGAAGCACCAGGGGGCTTAGACCTCACAAGGCACAGGGGTGAGGGGATGTTAGACGGACCGGGAGGGTCGGCCGAGGACAAGGGGAGAGGTCTCCGGGGAGAGCAGTCTCCAGCGATCGTACAGATGAGTAACTTCCCCCCCACAGATGTACACCACACAAAGATAAGGTTTAACGTTCTTTATAAGCAATCTTCAAGTACGGTAGAATGGTACAAGGAGGTCTGGACTCAGGGGTCCCCTCGATTCTAGTCTCTTGGATGGGAAGGGGGTAGCGGGACAGTCTTGTTACCAATCTGGTAGATGCGATGATATGATGGATAGCTCACAATCCTCGAGCTCGGCGTTCTAGATGAACGGGCCGCGGCAGCGCCGGCAGGTCCCGAGATGATCGAAGGTAGCGACGGTCCGCGGCGGCGCCAGCAGGTCCCGGTGAAGGTGGCAGTTACAACGGTCCGCGGCAGCGCCAGCAGGTCCCGACGAGGATGAAGGATGCAGAAGGTTGCGGCAGCGCCAGCAGGCAAAACGATAGTTCCCAAGGCAGGGCTACGGCAGCGCCAGTAGTCCGTCAAGGATGAGTTCTTCGCGGTGTCTCTCGACTCCAGGATACAACTGCCTTCCTGCTCTGGAGCTGCCCCAGTTATAGGTCTGGCGCCCTTTGATGTCCGGACCCTCGCACTTGGAAGTCGGGAGGTCCGGGATGAGGGAGTCCAGACACCCAGCAGGGGGGTGGAACCAGCACCCGGGGGAGTTGGGGGGCGATCGGCACCTGGCGGGGGAGAGCCATCGACACTTCTTTCTCCCATTGACCTGCCAAGTGGTCCGTTCACCTCCTGGGTGGATGGTGGTGCCGGGATGTCGGGGCCTGGCCAGGCCCAGGGTTAGGGTCGATCTGAGGCCACGCGGCCTCGTGGTGCAGTGTCCAAGATGGCGGCCGGGCCGGGCGAGGGAGCCGGTAGTGGTTCGGCCCCATGATACAGAGATGTCCGGGGGCAGGAGTCCCGTATGAGACGGGGTGCGGGTTGCTTCTGTGGGTAACACCTGGAGGGCCGGGGCTCGGGCCCTGTCATGCGGGGAGGGAGCAAGCCCTTCATGTGGCCTGTCCAACATGCGTCCCCCCCAGCTGAAGGCGGGGAGAGTCACCCATCCTCTTGGGGACTCTCCTCGTCGAGGCGGAAAAAGCGTGACAGGCCATCTGCGTTGGCGTGATCTTGGCCAGGTCGATGTTCCACAGTAAAGTCCATCCCCTGCAGGGAGATGGACCAACGCAAAAGTTTGGGGTTTTCCCCCCGCATCTGCATTAGCCACTGCAGGGGCCGATGATCTGTCTGCACCCGGAAGTGGGTACCGAAGAGATAGGGCCGGAGCTTTTTGAGGGCCCACACCACTGCGAAGGCCTCCCTCTCGATGGTGCTCCAGCGCTGTTCTCGGGCCAGGAGACGTCTGCTGATGAAGGCCACTGGTTGGTCAAGTCCTTCGGGGTTCAACTGGGAGAGGACCGCCCCAATGCCATGGTCGGAGGCATCCGTTTGTACGATGAATTCCCGACTGTAGTCAGGGGCCTGGAGCACAGGGGCAGTGCACATGGCGGCCTTCAGCTTCTCGAAGGCCGCTTGACAGTCTGGGGTCCAGTTGACCTTCTTCGGGTGGTTTTTGGATGTGAGTTCCGTGAGGGGCCCCACAATGCTGCCATAGTCCCTCACGAACCGCCGGTAGTAGCCGGTGAGCCCCAAGAAGGTTCGGACCTCGGTCTGCGTGACGGGAGGCTGCCAGGACTGGATGGCAGCGATCTTGAGTTGAAGAGGGGCCACCAGACCGCTTCCCACCTGGTGTCCGAGATAGGTCACGGACCCCTGACCAATTTGGCACTTGCTGGCCTTGATTGTGAGGCCGGCCCGTTGGAGGGCCTGCAGGACCTCTCGGAGGTGGTGGAGGTGGTCGGACCAGTGGCGGCTGTACACAGCGATATCGTCCAGGTAGGCGGCGCTGAACTCCTCGAGTCCCGCCAAGACCTGGTTCACCAGTCGCTGAAAAGTAGCTGGAGCATTCTTCATGCCGAATGGCATGACTTTGAAGTGGTAGTGGCCATCGGGGGTGGAAAAGGCGGATCGTTCTTGAGCCCGGGGTGTGAGACCGATCTGCCAGTAGCCCGCTGTCAGGTCGAAGATGCTGAGGTAGCGGGCAGCCCCCATGCGGTCGATCAGTTCATCTGCTCGGGGGATGGGATGAGCGTCGGTTCTGGTGACAGCGTTCAGGCCCCGATAGTCGACGCAGAATCGGAGCTCAGGGGTGGTGCCGGGGGCAGCAGCTTTTGGGACCAGCACGACTGGGCTGGCCGAGGGGCTGTCCGAAGGCTCGATGACCCCGAGCGTGAGCATCTTTGACACCTCCTCTTGGATGCAGGCCCATACCCGATCTGGTACGCGGTACGCCCGATGTCTGATAGGGGGACTGTCCCCAGTGTCCACGTCGTGCAAGCACCAGGGGGTGACCCCTGGGGTGAGGGAAAACAGGGTCGCAAACTGCAGCAGGAGGTCCCGGCAGCCTTGGCGCTGTTCCGGGGTGAGGGCATCTGAGAGTCGGACCCCGTCCACGGAACCATCTTTCTCACGGGTCTTTAGGAGATCAGGGAGAGGCTCGGAGTCTTCTTCCGCTCCGCTGTCTGTAGCCATCAGGAGGCTGAGCTCCGAGCGCACAAAGTGGGGTTTGAGTCTTTGCTTGCTCGCTCCAATATTTACCTGCGCATTGTGAAATTGACCTCGTGTGTTATCCCCCGGCGCCCTGCTCTGCCCTCCCCTCCATTTTGATTCTGTTGTTGTTGTTGTTCTCTTGAGCCCGCCACGCCTCCCAGCTGAGCCGCCCTCCCACTACCAATATAGAGCGCCCTCTGACCTCACAGCGACGTGATCCACTCCTCGCTCCTGCCTTGAGTGGTCGCTCCCCTGTCTGCTTGCTGAAAGGCGATATCGTACTGTAAAGCTGCTTTTTACGAAGTGTTGCTCATTTATTTATTTATTTAAACAGCGCCAGGACTCTACAGCGTTTCAGTGTTGTTTACTTATCTATTTCCATAGCGCCAGGACTCTATAGCGTTTCAGTGTTGTTTACTTATCTATTTCCATAGCGCCAGGACTCTATAGCGTTTCAGTGTTGTTTACTTATCTATTTCCATAGCGCAAGGATTCTATAGCGTTTCAGCGTTTATTTATTAATTTAAACAGCACCAGGACTCATTAGCGTTTTTCATCGCCTGGTCACTGCTTTACTGGATGCTTGCTTGCTCGCTCCAATATTTACCTGCGCATTGTGAAATTGACCTCGTGTGTTATCCCCCGGCGCCCTGCTCTGCCCTCCCCTCCATTTTGATTCTGTTGTTGTTGTTGTTCCCTTGAGCCCGCCACGCCTCCCAGCTGAGCCGCCCTCCCACTACCAATATAGAGCGCCCTCTGACCTCACAGCGACGTGATCCACTCCTCGCTCCTGCCTTGAGTGGTCGCTCCCCTGTCTGCTTGCTGAAAGGCGGTATCGTACTGTAAAGCTGCTTTTTACGAAGTGTTGCTCCTTTATTTATTTATTTAAACAGCGCCAGGACTCTACAGCGTTTCAGTGTTGTTTACTTATCTATTTCCATAGCGCCAGGACTCTATAGCGTTTCAGTGTTGTTTAGTTATCTATTTCCATAGCGCCAGGACTCTATAGCGTTTCAGTGTTGTTTACTTATCTATTTCCATAGCGCCAGGACTCTATAGCGTTTCAGTGTTGTTTACTTATCTATTTCCATAGCGCCAGGACTCTATAGCGTTTCAGTGTTGTTTACTTATCTATTTCCATAGCGCAAGGATTCTATAGCGTTTCAGCGTTTATTTATTAATTTAAACAGCGCCAGGACTCATTAGCGTTTTTCATCGCCTGGTCACTGCTTTACTGGATGCTTGCTTGCTCGCTCCAATATTTACCTGCGCATTGTGAAATTGACCTCGTGTGTTATCCCCCGGCGCCCTGCTCTGCCCTCCCCTCCATTTTGATTCTGTTGTTGTTGTTGTTCCCTTGAGCCCGCCACGCCTCCCAGCTGAGCCGCACTACCAATATAGAGCGCCCTCTGACCTCACAGCGACGTGATCCACTCCTCGCTCCTGCCTTGAGTGGTCGCTCCCCTGTCTGCTTGCTGAAAGGCGGTATCGTACTGTAAAGCTGCTTTTTACGAAGTGTTGCTCATTTATTTATTTATTTAAACAGCGCCAGGACTCTACAGCGTTTCAGTGTTGTTTACTTATCTATTTCCATAGCGCCAGGACTCTATAGCGTTTCAGTGTTGTTTACTTATCTATTTCCATAGCGCCAGGACTCTATAGCGTTTCAGTGTTGTTTACTTATCTATTTCCATAGCGCCAGGACTCTATAGCGTTTCAGTGTTGTTTACTTATCTATTTCCATAGCGCCAGGACTCTATAGCGTTTCAGTGTTGTTTACTTATCTATTTCCATAGCGCAAGGATTCTATAGCGTTTCAGCGTTTATTTATTAATTTAAACAGCGCCAGGACTCATTAGCGTTTTTCATCGCCTGGTCACTGCTTTACTGGATGCTTGCTTGCTCGCTCCAATATTTACCTGCGCATTGTGAAATTGACCTCGTGTGTTATCCCCCGGCGCCCTGCTCTGCCCTCCCCTCCATTTTGATTCTGTTGTTGTTGTTGTTCCCTTGAGCCCGCCACGCCTCCCAGCTGAGCCGCCCTCCCACTACCAATATAGAGCGCCCTCTGACCTCACAGCGACGTGATCCACTCCTCGCTCCTGCCTTGAGTGGTCGCTCCCCTGTCTGCTTGCTGAAAGGCGGTATCGTACTGTAAAGCTGCTTTTTACGAAGTGTTGCTCATTTATTTATTTATTTAAACAGCGCCAGGACTCTACAGCGTTTCAGTGTTGTTTACTTATCTATTTCCATAGCGCCAGGACTCTATAGCGTTTCAGTGTTGTTTACTTATCTATTTCCATAGCGCCAGGACTCTATAGCGTTTCAGTGTTGTTTACTTATCTATTTCCATAGCGCCAGGACTCTATAGCGTTTCAGTGTTGTTTACTTATCTATTTCCATAGCGCAAGGATTCTATAGCGTTTCAGCGTTTATTTATTAATTTAAACAGCACCTATTACCTTTAACAAACTATTGGAGAATTAACCAACAGCAGTGCACGGGTTTCTTCATATAAAATTCTTTAATTTAAACAGCGCCAGGACTCATTAGCGTTTTTCATCGCCTGGTCACTGCTTTACTGGATGCTTGCTTGCTCGCTCCAATATTTACCTGCGCATTGTGAAATTGACCTCGTGTGTTATCCCCCGGCGCCCTGCTCTGCCCTCCCCTCCATTTTGATTCTGTTGTTGTTGTTGTTCCCTTGAGCCCGCCACACCTCCCAGCTGAGCCGCCCTCGCCCCTCCCCCCTCCACTATCCATATATGACAGGAGTTCCCGCGCGCAGCGTTCACGCGCAGCGACCGCGCCCAATTCGCGCCGAAGGTGCGCCAAAGGTAAGCCCGTCTACGCCCGTCCGCGCCTGGACCGCGCCCAGCGCCAGACCCCCTGCCCCTCGCGTTGCCCAGCCCTCCCGCATTACCTACGATGCCACCACCCTCCTAGCCCTTAACCCTGGCCGCTACCCCAACTGCGTCCAAGCCGCTCCTGGACACACCCATGGACCTTTCTCTTGCTACTCCTGCAAATTCATCGGCACCGTCCTCAACTCCGCTACGATCACACCTCAGATTCCCGACCCCAATCACCTACAATGCATCCTTCTCAACACCCGATCGGTCCACAGGCACGCCATTGACCTATGGAATCTACTAGACACCACCTCTCCGGACGTCGCTTTCCAAACGGAAACATGGATGAACGCTTCCTCCGCCCCAGACATCACCATTGCAATCCCTGAAGACTATAAGATCATTCACAAGGACCGTACCGGCCACACAGGAGGAGGAATCGCCATCGTCCATAAAAAATCAATCCGCATCTCAACCAGCTCTGACGTCAAGCTCGCCAACTCCGAACACCTTCACTTCCAGATCCACACCGACCCCAAGACCACACTCAGAGGCACCCTCCTCTACAGACCACCAGGACCCCGCGCAAAATTCAGTGAAGACATCACGGACTTCATCACTCCACACGCGCTCCCCTCCAAAGACTACGTCCTTCTGGGAGACCTCAACTTTCACCTTGAAAAGAACAACGACCGCAACACCACCACCCTCTTGGACAACCTCGCCAACCTCGGACTTAAACAACTGGTCACTTCCCCCACCCACATCGCAGGTCACACACTCGACCCCATCTTCACCTCCAGCAATCATGTCTCCTTCAGCCACACTACGGATCTCCTCTGGACTGACCACAGCTGCGTTCACTTCACCTACAACAAGCCAAAACCCATCAACCACCTCCAACCAACTCTGCAAAGAAACTGGAGCAAAATCACCATCGACCAAATCTCCTCATCGCTCCTTCTAAACACCCCAGCCCACTCTTCTAACCCAGACCAAGCCGCCGCCAACTTCACCCTATGGTTATCCAACACCGCCGACACCTCAGCACCAATGAAAATACGCCAAAGCAAACCTGACAGCAAAAAGGCCTCATGGTTCAACGATGATCTTAAGAAGTCCAAGAAACTTTGCCGCTCCCTTGAAAAGACCTGGAAAAAAGACCCAACCACGAGCACCAAGGACGCCTTCAAAAACACCACCCGCACACACCACCAACTAATCCGAAAGGCCAAGAAAACAGCATTCAAGGATCGACTTGACAACAACGCCCAAAACAGCAAGGAACTTTTCAACATCGTCAAGGAATTTACCAATCCCTCGGCCAACTCCAACGACATCACCCCCTCTCAAGCCCTCTGCGACTCACTAGCCTCATTCTTCCACAGCAAAATTGCAGACAGCCACAACAGCTTCGACAACCAACCCGGAGACCAACCCACCCAACCATATGCTGAACATTCTCCCCCCTTGAACACCCTTAACGACTGGAACCCAATCTCCACTGAGGACACCATCCGCCTGATGAACTCCATCCACTCAGGATCCCCCACAGACCCATGTCCTCACCACATCTTCAACAAAGCAGACTCCGTCATAGTACCGCACCTCCGAGATGTCATCAACTGCTCCTTCAACTCCGCCACCTTCCCGGAAAGCTGGAAACACGCTGAACTCACCGCCCTTCTGAAAAAACCAACAGCGGACCCCACCGAACTAAAAAACTACCGTCCCATCTCGCTCCTTCCTTTCCCGGCCAAAGTCATCGAGAAAGCTGTCAACAACCAGCTCGCCGCCTTCCTCGAAACCAACAAATCCCTCGACTCCTCACAGTCCGGCTTCCGAGCAAAACACAGCACTGAGACCGCCCTCATCGCAGCAACAGACGACATTCGAACTCTACTGGACAATGGAGACACAGTCGCCCTCATCCTCCTCGACCTCTCTGCAGCCTTCGACACAGTCTGCCACAGCACCCTTTTACAACGCCTCAAAAACATCGGAATACAAGGAAAAGAACTTGATTGGATCACCTCGTTCCTCGCCGGAAGAACCCAGAGAGTCCGCCTTCCACCATTCAAGTCCGAGGCCACTGAAGTCATCTGTGGCGTACCACAAGGATCCTCACACAGCCCCACCCTCTTCAACGTATACATGAGCCCCCTCGCGGCCATCGCCCGCCAACACAACCTCAACATCATCTCTTACGCGGATGACACTCAACTGATCCTTTCTCTCACCAATGACCCCAGCACCGCCAAAACTAACCTACACGAAGGAATGAAAGAAGTCGCCGAATGGATGAAACACAGCCGTCTGAAACTGAACTCAGATAAAACAGAAGTCCTCATCTTAGGTTCATCCCCCTCTGCATGGGACGACTCTTGGTGGCCAGAGGCCCTTGGAAAAGCACCCATCCCGACAGACCACGCACGTAACCTAGGCGTTATCCTGGATTCTTCACTCTCAATGAACAGACAAGTCAACGCTGTATCCTCATCCTGCTTCAACATTCTCCGCATGCTCAAAAAAACATTTCGCTGGATCCCCACCAAAACCAGAAAAACAGTCACCCATGCTCTGGTCACGAGCCGACTGGACTACGGTAACACCCTCTACGCAGGCACCACCGCCAAACTCCAGAAGAAACTCCAACGAATCCAAAACGCCTCAGCCAGGATCATATTAGACATCCCGCGCAACGAACACATCTCTGGTCACCTGAAAGACCTCCACTGGCTACCCGTCAATAAGAGGATCACTTTCCGACTGCTAACCCACGCACACAAATCACTCTACGACATCGGACCAGAATGCCTCAACTCACGACTGTCCCTCTACACCCCCTCCCGCCAACTACGTTCTTCCAGCCAAGCCCTCGCCACTGTACCCTGCATCAACAAGACCACCATGGGAGGCAGATCCTTTTCATACCTGGCTGCTAAAACATGGAACTCACTCCCCACTTACCTTCGCCTTACCCAGAACCACCTAGCATTCAGAAAGCAACTTAAAACGTGGATATTTGACAAGTAATCCTCCTCCCCTCCCTAAGCGCCTTGAGACCCTCTGGGTATGTATTGCGCTATATAAATTCTTTGACTTGACTTGACTTGACATTGGCGTGGAGGACCCGGAGGGGGTTCCGTGAAGATTCCATATCGATGAGATAGGTGACGGGGCTCTTGCGCTCGACCACTTTGAAGGGCCCCGTCCACTTGTCCTGCAAGGCACATGGTTCGGTGGGGGACATCACCCACACTTGTTGGCCAGGTTCGAATTCGATGGAGGAGGCATTTTGATCGTACCATTTCTTCATGTCCTCCTGACTGGCCTCAAGGTTCGCTTTCGCCATTTCTCTGAATCGCCTGGTCTGATTACGTAGGGTCAGGAGGTACTTGAAGACATCTGGAGGGGTCTTTAGGGGGGCCATCTCCCAACCTTCTCTGACTAGGCTGAGGGGCCCTCGCACAGGGTGTCCGTACAGGAGTTCGAACGGGCGGAAGCCGAGGGACTTCTGGGGGACATCTCGATATGCGAAGAGGAGGCACGGCAGTAGCACATCCCACTGGCGACGGAGGGGCTCTTCCAACCCCCCAATCATCCCTTTGAGCGTGCGGTTGAACCGCTCGACTAGTCCGTTTCCTTGAGGGTGATAGGGGGTCGTGAATCGGTAGGTGACCCCGCACTGTTGCCAGAGGGACTTCATATATTTTGAAATAAAGTTTGTGCCTCTGTCGCTGATGACTTCTCGGGGAAAGCCCACCCGGGAGAAGATCCCCATTAAGGCCCGGCCGACCACCGGGGCTGTTACAGTTCGCAGTGGAACAGCCTCGGGATAGCGGGTGGCGTGGTCCACCAGTACCAGGATGAACCGATGTCCTTGTGCTGTACGGGGGTCCAGGGGCCCCACAATGTCTATTCCCACCCTCTCGAACGGGGTGGTGACAACTGGGAAGGGTTGCAGAGGTGCTTTAAGTTTGCGGCCGCTCTTCCCGCCGGCCTGGCACGTGGGGCAGGACCGGCAGTGGTTGAGGACGTCGTTTCTCATCTTGGGCCAGAAAAAGTGGGTCACCAGGCGACTGTAGGTTTTGTCCTGACCCAGGTGTCCTGCCAGGGGGACATCGTGGGCCAAATTTAACAAGAAGTCTCTAAAGCGGAGGGGCACCACCAGCACTCGACTGGCCCCTAACTCCGCGATTCTCTGTTCACTGTACAACAGGTCGTTGTCCCAATAGATCCAATGGGCTCCGGTGGTGTCCCCTGCGCTCTGGGCGAGTGCTTGCTGGCGGAGTCCCTCGAGGGAGGGACAGGTCTTCTGTTCTTGACGGAACTGTTCCTGGGTGGGCCCCCCTTCTTGACGCCACTGAGCCAGGTCGGGAAGGTCCTGGGGCTGAGCGAGCCCTTCAGGAGTTTGCTCTGGGGGGTCGGTATGGTCGGTGTCTTCTACTGGAGCGATCGGGGAGGAGGTGCTGGCCATTCGGGTTCTTCTGGTCGGGGGATGGTACGGGCGGCCATGGACCGGGTGGTTCGCACGCACAGTCCGGGAGGCCCAACATCCCCAGGTGCTCTCTTCTCTCTACGGCAGCCCACGGGGAACTCTCAAGATCATTCCCCAGGAGACAGTCCACGGGGGCATCATCTCGGACCGTCACCTTCAACATGCCGGAGACTCCTCCCCATTCGAAGGGGACGCAGGCCATCCAACATAGACTCTCCGAATTGTCGGCTGAACGGACGGGGCAGAGAATGTTCGGCAGGATCTGTTCTGGGGTCACCAGGTGACAGCGGACGGCCGTCACACTGGCCCCTGTGTCACGTAGTGCTTCGGCCCTGTGCCCATTAATGTTCACCCACTGACTATATTTTCTGGTGTTGGCGGGTAGGGGAGCCCGCGGGACCATGTCTCTTCCTCCTAGGCACGCTAGAACCATGGCGGCCGGTTCCCACTCTTGTTGTTCTTGCTCGCATTCTTCCTGTTCTTCGGAGATTTGTTCTCCCCCCAGGGCGGCGGCAGCTACCTGGCGGGGTCTCGGAGTCTGGTTCTGTGGACAGTTCGGGTCATTGGCGTAGTGGCCGACTCGCTGGCAACGGTGACACGTGACATTGGCTCGGTACCCCGGGCGTACCGGGGGGTTGCCCCGGTTGGCCGGGGGCGGGGTGCTGGTAGCGGGAGCGGCCGGGACGGTGTCTCTTCCTCGTCCCTGGCCTCCTCCTCCTCCTCGGGGACGGTGCTGACCTTGGTTGTTCCGGTTCTGTTCGTGCGGCCCACTCCGGCCTACTCGAGTTCTCTCCCACCGGTCAGCCTCGCGGCGAGCTGCCGTGGGTCAGTCAATTTACTGTCGAGGAGGTGCTGCCTGAGCTCGACGAAGCAGTTGTTAGAGAGGTGCTCCCACACCATGAGATTAAAAAGTTGCTTGTAGGTCGTTACATGGCTTCCCTTGATCCAACCCTCGAAGGCTCGGCTGAAATAGTTTACATATTCCACCCAAGTGGTACCCGGGATCCGGGTGCAGTCTCGGAACCTCTGGCGGTACATTTCGGGTGTGAGCCCATATCGGGTGAGGAGGGCAGCCTTCATGTGGTCATAGGAGGTCATCAGATGGTCTGGGAGCTGTAACAGGGCATCGCGGCCTTCATTGACAAACCTCCCCCATAGACCGGCTCCCTAGTCACTTCGATCGATCCGGTGGGAGGTCATGGCGATCTCGTAGGCCTTGAACCACTGTTGTATGTCGTCATCTCGGAAATACTCTCGAACGACATCCTTGGGGATGTGTACTTTCTTTTCTGTCGCTCCTGGGGTGCGCGGTTGCTCGGGCACCCCCAGTTCTTTGTTCTGCTTCCGTAGGTCTATTTCTGCTAGTTTGCGCTCGTGTTCGTACGCTAATCTCTTTTCTTCGAGCTCTCTATGCCTCTGTTTTTCTTCCCGTTCTTCTCGGAGCCGCAGATGTTCTAGGTTCAGTTTTTGTTCGGCTAATTTGAGTTCACCGTCCATTTTGAGCCGGGCCATTTCTAACTCATGTAGTCTGCTTTTTTCTCTCTCTTGGATCTCTTCCTGCGAGAGACCCGTTCTTCGCTCCTCGGGAGCCGTGGTGTTCCTCTCTGATGCTGCAACGTTTTGGTCCGGGGGTCTGACGGCCCCGGTTTCTGCCCACGACTCAATGGCGTGCTTGAAATCGTCTTTAGTACTCAGACCGGTGGTAGCAATGCCTAGTTCAATGCAGAATTGTTTCAATTCACGATGGCTGTACTCTTCCAATTTCTCCATCTGGAATTTCTCGGTGGATCCGCTCTCTTTGGTTGTCATAGTGGTTTCGTCGTGGGGTGAGCTACTCTCTGTACGATTACGCGTTGATTCGGATCGCGCCGCTGGCCACCAATGTTAGACGGACCGGGAGGGTCGGCCGAGGACAAGGGGAGAGGTCTCCGGGGAGAGCCGTCTCCAGCGATCGTACAGACGAGTAACTTCCCCCCCACAGATGTACACCACACAAAGATAAGGTTTAACGTTCTTTATAAGCAATCTTCAAGTACGGTAGAATGGTACAAGGAGGTCTGGACTCAGGGGTCCCCTCGATTCTAGTCTCTTGGATGGGAAGGGGGTAGCGGGACAGTCTTGTTACCAATCTGGTAGATGCGATGATATGATGGATAGCTCACAATCCTCGAGCTCGGCATTCTAGATGAACGGGCCGCGGCAGCGCCGGCAGGTCCCGAGATGATCGAAGGTAGCGACGGTCCGCGGCGGCGCCAGCAGGTCCCGGTGAAGGTGGCAGTTACAACGGTCCGCGGCAGCGCCAGCAGGTCCCGACGAGGATGAAGGATGCAGAAGGTTGCGGCAGCGCCAGCAGGCAAGACGATAGTTCCCAAGACAGGGCTACGGCAGCGCCAGTAGTCCGTCAAGGATGAGTTCTTCGCGGTGTCTCTCGACTCCAGGATACAACTGCCTTCCTGCTCTGGAGCTGCCCCAGTTATAGGTCTGGCGCCCTTTGATGTCCGGACCCTCGCACTTGGAGGTCGGGAGGTCCGGGATGAGGGAGTCCAGACACCCAGCAGGGGGGTCGAGCCAGCACCCGGGGGAGTTGGGGGGCGATCGGCACCTGGCGGGGGAGAGCCATCAACACTTCTTTCTCCCATTGACCTGCCAAGTGGTCCGTTCACCTCCTGGGTGGATGGTGGTGCCGGGATGTCGGGGCCTGGCCAGTCCCAGGGTTAGGGTCGATCTGAGGCCACGCGGCCTCGTGGTGCAGTGTCCAAGATGGCGGCCGGGCCGGGCGAGGGAGCCGGTAGTGGTTCGGCCCCATGATACAGAGATGTCCGGGGGCAGGAGTCCCGTATGAGACGGGGTGCGGGTTGCTTCTGTGGGTAACACCTGGAGGGCCGGGGCTCGGGCCCTGTCATGCGGGGAGGGAGCAAGCCCTTCATGTGGCCTGTCCAACAGGGGACACCTCTCTTCTCCACAGGCCAGTGGCAAAGGTGTCATTGGGTTTCGGATTTTCGTCACCTGAAGCAATCACTGTGGATGGGACTGCAAACAAATATGGTACGCAGCATCGAGAAGTCACAGCGGGCAATCCCAGGTGGGCTTCGAGTCGGAGGACTCGAGGGATCATGTTGGCACTGTTGGCCCACTTCAACTCGGGCTAGGTGGGTCAAGTGCAGTTGTGCTTTTCAGTGTTGGGTTTACACGGTCTTGAAGCCTCACAGCTCAGTCTTTGGTCCCTGCAAGATGCAGGGGAACAGCTCTGCTGCTCCATGGGAGTTCCTGTGTCTTGGGTAAGTGCTAACAGTCCTCCCATGCTTTGGAGGATCAGAAGCTTGCAGAGCGAGATGACTTTGGCACAATTACCACAAATAGGCAAACAGGCCGGAAGGCTGGTGCCAAGTCAGTTGCTTCTTCTGCAGTTCTTACTTTTATGTTTCTTTGGCCCTTCTTCTTCTTTTGGCCAGCACAATCTGATTTTCTGGGGCTAGGGGCTCCCCAAAATGCTGAATTTAGGGATGTTAGGAGAGTGTAGGGTACTAGCCAATGGGCTACCTACCCTTGGGATCACTACGCCCCCCCTATATGAGCTCTTCCTGAGTGAGATGGCCATAACCCTGTCCCAGGATTCCTTATTTTGCCATCACTAAGATGGCTAACTTTGAAACGTCGCCTCCACTTCAAGTAGCCCAACTTAGGGGTAGCACTAGACTGAAGGTGGACTTGCCTATCAGACTAGCAAATTTTTCCACCTGCCCAGGTACCAAATGGCTCTGGACAAAGGGAGCATGCTTCTTCTCTTGTGAGAGAAACCAGGTTTACTTACCAAAGGCAGTAGGCCATTTGAAGCTCCCTTGCCTTGGAATGCTAAGCTGCAGGTTGAACAGGCTCGCTTTATGGCCCCCTGAGAGCAAAGGCCCTCACCCTTAGGGGTCAGAAACTTGTCTCGGGTGAAAGACTGGCAAAAACCAGTCAATCAGCACACCAGTGGCTGGTAGGTTTTCAAGCGGCAACTCTAAGGTGCCCTTTGTGTGCATGTATTACTAAATCTGACACTGGTATCAGTATGGGTTTATTAATACAAGATGTTGGTTACCATACATTCCAATTTTCAGTGATGCCATCACGTAGCTGGGGAACTCGTTTCCACCAGTGTCCCACACAGGCCTTAAAAATAGCATCCCTGATTACTTGTACTGGCAGTAATGGAACTGACCAGCACAGAGGTATATCTGCTCATGCAGTTATGCCCTCTCATGTAGTATAGTGCACACGACCATAGAAAGGTAAGGCCTACAGTAGGGGTGACTTACTTATACTTCATTATGTTGTTGGCAGCCAAGGCACACAGATTGGGCACCATGGAGTGTTTCTATTTTTGTCCACACCAAAACATGCTGCCTGCAGTGGCAGTTTGCATGCGCTCTGTGAGGGGGCCGTTAGGGTTGCACATTCATGATGCAGCCCGTGGGGACACTCTTTAGTATCTCAGGTCCTTGGTAACAGCGGTACCAGTTACTAAAGGTATTGCCAATTTGGTAAGCAAGTGCACAGTTTTGGAAAAGAGATGTGGCACTGAGGACCTTGTTAGCAACAACCCAGTGCACTTCCAGTCAAAATCTCATTAAATACCTGGCAATAAGTGGGGGTGACCATCTCAACAAGCATTTACAATGCAATGGTTTCGCCTTTGGAAAAGTTAGAGCTATTGGCATTGTAAATGACAAAATTTGTATTTATGTGTTGGTTTTGAAAACAGATAAATAAATGGCATTGTCATTTACATTGCCATTAGCTTAATCTCTAGCAAATGTGAGACCTATTGTACCCTACGGACGAGCTCAGCAGACAGCAATTACTACCACACACACACACCCACCCAGAGCCAGCCACACACACCCAGAGCCAGCAACACGCACCCAGAGCCACACACACACACCCCAGAGCCACACACACACACACCCAGAGCCACACACACACACACACATAAACACACACAGAGCCACACACACACACACACACACACACACACACCCAGAGCCACACACACACCCCAGAGCCACACACACACACACACATAAACACACACAGAGCCACACACACACCCAGAGCCACACACACACACACACCCAGTGCTGTAAGTTATTTTACCAGCGTTTTACTGAGCTCGTTAGCACACAGAGTTAACAACTGCCAAGTGGCTGAACGCCATGCAGCATCCCCTCAGCCATTTGTGGATGTTTGTTTTTGCACATAATCATAACCATCATTCCTGGCCCCCCCAAAAAAACAGAACGAGGTCAATTGAAAAACAGTTTCCTTAATTTCCCACATAGTATATTTTCATTACAAGGAAAGTACCTGATAAGATTAGCAAAACAATATATGGACTTCCCCCGCTATTCGTGCTTGAGGCTGCATTGTCTGGTTAATGATCCAGACAGGAAAATAAATACCTTCCAAGCACCGACCAAATTCTTCAGTAAAACTAACATATGCAGACGACACACAAATCGTCTTGCCTACTTTTAAAAACAGTGTACCGCTGGTCCAAAGATTTAGGGAGGGTCTGCTGGCAGTCAGCTCTTGGATGAGCTCACACTGCCACAAGTTGAACTTAAGAACAACTGGGATAGTCCTCTTTATCAACTTTTCCCCAAGCTGGTCACAGATTTAGTGGCCAGATGATTTGGGGGCAGCTCGTATTCCAGCTCCCAAGGCTAAGTAGTTGGGTGTGATCCCAGATAAGAAACTTAACTTTGAGGCACAAGTCAATGCAGTCTCTTCGTCTAGCTTTTTCTTAAGGTGATTATGAAAATCTTACCTTTCATACCAGTAGACAGCAAGAAAACCACAGTCACATTGTTAGTTCTTGCCAAACTGGACTACTGCAAAAGGCTCTACCATGGCATGCCCAAGAAGCATCTATGTAAGCTGCATACGATTCAGAATGCTGCTGCCAGGCTTCTCCTAGGGGTTCCCAAGTTTCAATCGGTTGGAAAGCATCTTCAGAAATTGCACTGGCTCCGTGAGGAGCTGTATTATTTTCAATCAGGTGTATTATTTTAAGGCCCTCTGCATCACATACAGGACACTTCATGGTACCCGTCCTCTGTTCTTGAGCCGGTCGTTACACTGGTATGTCCCAAGCAGACATCTCTGCTCGGAAGGTGCAAAACTGATGCCCACTCCCAGATTCCATAAAGCTAATTGGGGCAGTAGGAGTTTCATATTAGGTGCTACGAAGCTCTGGAATAGCCTTCCTAACATCATTAGAACCCTTCCCTCTCTGATAGCCTTCAGAAAGGCCCTTAAAATCTGGATGTTTAACAAATAGAGGTCCTCTCTCATTTTGGACTACTAGCGCCAAGACACATTCTGGTATTTGCGCACTTAATAAATTTAATAACATACGTTGCTGCAATATGCGCTATTTACAGTTGGAAATCAGAGGTGAGCTTCTCTGAGCCATTCAGAGCGTGGGGCAGTAGGAGTTTCATATTAGGGGCTACGAAGCTCTGGAATAGCCTTCCTAACATCATTAGAACTCTTCCCTCTCTGATAGCCTTCAGGAAGGCCCTTAAAATCTGGATGTTTAACAAATAGAGGTCCTCTCTCATTTTGGACTACTAGCGCCAAGACACATTCTGGTATTTGCGCACGTAATAAATTTAATAACATACGTTGCTGCAATATGCGCTATTTACAGTTGGAAATCAGAGGTGAGCTTCTCTCAGCCATTCAGAGCGGTCTAACAAGGATGAACTTTGTTAGGTGCAGCTGCTCAATGACTTGTTCTTCTTAAGTCTACGATTCAGAAGTACTTTTTTATCCTGAAGAAAGCATTTTCTGTCATCTGTTCCCTGTGTCACCCAGTTCTTCGCCAAGTTTCACAAGCCCATGCGTGACTAGCTGCTCTGGTTCAAGTATTTCTTTAAATTAGGGGACTTGTATTCTTGTTTATTCCATTACAAAAATGGACATAGATGTCCCAGAATTCAAAGAAAACAAACAACTTGAACAGCTCACCACGTAAGGGCCAGGGAAACGTGGTAGCTATAGTCACCTCATAGGCCACAGCGTGTGTTCTAAGCCTCTGTGTGTTTAAGAGTGAGGTTTGTAGCACCTCTCGGTACCAATATGTACTTCTCTGGCTATGTGGCATGGATGCACATTTGCGCACGTGGATGCTTTGTTGCATCGCCCGTTCACCATCAAACCGGATCGTCCTCCCATCCCCCAAAGATCGCAGTTTCTCCTCATAGTGCAGTGCATTCTTATCTCTTGTGTAACCTTCAACCGACCACCCTCACTGTAGTGTCAGTCCAGGGTAAAGGCTTACAGTGGCTGGGCCACGGCAGGCCACACTCAGGCCCCGCACTATTGCTAGTCAACCCACAACCCCAGGATACACCTACACAATGAGGTAGAGTTATGTGCGAAATTAACCCCCACACAACTGGCACCAGTTCAGGACAGTGCACAGGGATATTGCCGTGGCACCACTCGAATATCAGTACTCTGGCACAGTCATTGTCCAGGTTCCCCAAACCTCAAATGGCCCTCCCCCTCCATACAAGAGGGCTCTAGTAAATGCCTACAGGGGGTCTCGCACCATTCCCCTGGTGGTGACTGTAGGACTGGGGCTCTTTGTCTCTCCAACCATGGGTCTCACCCAGCATGCAGGCCTCGAGTCAGCAAGCCCCGGCACCTGTCATAGCTCGGGGACTACTTCTGTTTGAACAGTGTAACCTTTCAACCCCCTCAAACATACACTGAACGGTCGTGCAGGCCTCACATCCGTAGGATCAAGCAAGTTCCATACCGGTTCCCCTACCCCCTCTTCCCATAGTAACCTAAATCACCTCCCAGGGCCTTCTGAGAGGTCAATTCCAACAATGGCCGCAGGTCAGAGTTGTCGCTACCAGTGCAGGCCTCAAATCCCCGGACTCTAGTACTTCCCACACACCCCGTGGTTCTCACCCTTCAGCGACATCTCCACCAAGCGCAGGTAAAGTTCGGAGCTCTTGTTGCCGTGGCTCATGCGCAGGGCAAGGCCGCTGCGCTGCAGGACACACTACTCGAACTGCACCACGTTCTGGTGCCGGCGGCGGAGGCTGGTTAGAGCCCAGAACTCGGAAAGGGACAGCTCCAAGTTCTCGGGCGCGTCGCAACGGATGCGTTTCACGGCCACCCGGGTCCCAGAGCGCCGGGCCTGCGCCTCGTACACCACACAGTAGCTGCCTCGCCCGATCTCGGCCAGTAGAGTGTAGCGGGGCCGGGAAGGCGATGGCAGGAATGTCGGTGTCTGCGGCCTCCTCTGCTGCTGCTTCACGCCTGTATCCATGGCTTCGGACTCTGACGAATTCACGAGGGGCTGCAGCAGGCGCAGGGCCGGGCCCCGCCGCTTCTTGCGCTCTGCGGCGCCGATGCTCTTCGTCCTGTGGGGGCCACCGTTAAGTGTCGCAGTCTCCATGGCTGTGCCCGCCCGGCCCCTGCCCTCATACCGGCTTCTGCGTCTGGTGGCAAGTCGGCGGCTCACGGCGGCTGCGAGGGAACAAATCACGAGGAGGTTTGAGAAGTGGGTGTGTGTTCGAACGCACAACATAATGAAAGCACATGCGCGCGCCCCTCTCAGACGGACTATCTGAGCCAGTAACTTAAACGGCGAGTGAAGGAAACAGCGGTCGAGACCAAGTGAAGGGGATAGTGCAAGGGTGTGTAAACTGTTTGGAGGACAGCTCAGCAAGGGGCAGTTTTGTCTTGGGCTCACAGTGACTCTTTATGTGGACATTTGCTATGCTACCAAACACCAAAGAGGGGAGAGATGGTAGGTTAGACAGCATAAAGAACACTAACTCCCTCCTGCGCTTTTTGTATAGTGGTATCCTCCTCTCTGTCACGTCAAATAATAAGCATTTACAACAAGAAACAACGGCACAAACAGGGGGGCAGAGGCTTCCCTCATGGCCTCGGTAGACGCTGCTCGGAAAGCACAGCGTCCTGTAGGGATTCGGGGGCGTGCTCTCCCCTTCCCATTGGCAGGAAGGTAAAATTCCAGCCAATGGGAAGAGGAGAGGGCGGGACTTAAAAAAAAGACCCAGAAACGCCCCCGAATCACGTCAAGGCGGGCCCTGAACTGAGTGACGCTCCTCTCCTCCAATGGCTGGCCAGCATTTACGAGGCCAGCCAATGAAGAAGAGGGGCGTGTTCAGGCCCCCATACTACACACAAAAGATTTCGGCTTACGCAGTGCGACGGTAGCCAAAACCTAAAAAGGGCACTTTTCTACATAGCCCCCTTCCAAACGAAAGAAGATGAAACTAACCTTTCCCAAGAGAGTCTTCATCTTCTAAGTGGAAGACCCTGGAAAGGCCATCTGCATTAGCATGGTCAGTCCCAGGTCTGTGTTCCACTGTAAAGTCCTTACTGTGTAGGGAGATGGACCACCTCAACAGGTTGGGATTTTCACCTTTCATTTGCATTAGCCATCTGAGCGGCCTCCAGAGCTGTGCAGGTTGTTTGGTAATAGCCTGAAACAGAAGCTGTAGAATGTCAAAAGCACAATAAATATAAGACTCTTTGAAAGTACAGTACCTGAAAAGGATAACCAGGTGAAGTTGTAGAACAGAAGAGTGCAGTGTTGAAGTGTTGTCACAGATATCCCAAATTTACACCCATCACCAAATGAAGATACCTGCACACCTGGAAGGTCGCTAGTGAATAAAGAAACACATTTAATCCATTACAATATCCCATCCACAGTGGACACCTGATTGCTCCAAGGTTTTCTTCATCTGACACTCCAGCATCACCCAAGCCATGGAACATTCTACATTCCATATTGTAGTTTGTATGACAGCATTCTACCCCACAGTCACTATGTCCCAAGACAAAGCAGGGATATGCACCCTAAAATGGGGAGGGTTTAAGCAAACATAAGAATGGGTTTAAGGAGGGACACGCTACTACAAACACCCACACAGTGGCATCATGAACCCCCATCCCCACTTTAGCAGCTCTAGCAGGGGGTAGGTGCCACAGGGCAGCTTTGTAACATAACATCTTTTATGTATTGCTTATGGCTCCTATGGCTTTGATCGGCAGCATAAATGCCACTGCTATAGAATAGCATGATGAAGCTGTGGAGAGGCAGCACTGGTGCATGTAAGAGGATGGCAAAAAGAATGGATCGATGGAGAGAATAATGTATGGAGCGACAGATGGATAGATGAAGGATGCAGAGGCAGGTAGATAGAGAAGATAGAGCGTCAGAAAGATGGATCAAGTACGTTTCTAGAAAAGAATAGAGGAATCAAAGGAAGGATGGAAATGGAGAGATGAATAGATGGATGGATGGATAGATAGGATGGATGAGAGATGGGGAAATGGATGGATAAATAGGATGGATAGATGGATGGAAGAAAGGAAGGATGGATGGCTGGATGGATGGATGGATGGAGGGACGGACAGATAGGATGGATGGTTAGAAAGGATGGATCAATGAACATTGAGAAGTAAAGAAGGATGGATTGAGAGAAGAATGGATAAAGGAATTTTCTAGAAAAGGATGGATGAATCAAAGGAAGGATTAGAAATGGATGGATGGATAGATAGGATGGATGGATGGAGGGATGGATGGATGGCTGGATGGATGGATGGATAGATGGATGGATGGATGGATGGATGGAAGAAAGGAAGGAAGGATGGATGGATGGCTGTAGGGACAGACAGATAGGATGGATTTTATTTATTTATTTATAAAGTTTTATATAGAGCAAACATGACCACGGAGGGTATCCGAGTGCTTTACAGGTTATGAAGCAAGGAGGGTATATGTAAACATACAGAGTAAACAAAGCGGAAAGTACAACATTTAAAAAAATGTCAAGCAATCACGCCAGCAAGGCCTCTGGGCTACAAAGAGCAGTTATGGACCCCAGGTCAGGTGGGGGAGGCGGACTGAGGCAGATATTTCTTCATCAAGAGTCCTTTAACTCCCATTTTGAAGCGGACAGTGGAAGGGATCAACCTGACTTCGGGTGGGAAAGGGGGGGTGGGGGGTTGGGGGTGGGAGGCGGGCAGAGTGTTCCAGATCCTCTGAGCCATGCCTGAGAAGGTTCGATTGCAAGTCTTTTTTTTCTTGAATGTTTGAGTAAAAGGGTGCTGGCACTTCAGGAGGTTCCGATACCACATGAGAGTTCCACTTTCTGGTTGAGGTACAGCGGGGTCTTGAAGTGTATGGCTTTGTGTGCCATGCATGCAATTTTCAACTGTATCCAAGCTTCATATGGGAGCCACTTCAGGGCCAGTAGGTCTGGAGAGATGTGGTTGTATTTTTTAGTTCCCGTTATGAACCTAGCAGCACATTTGAGGGCCATCCTAAGAGGAGTTGTTTTCCCATGCGCTGCCTTAGTCCAGCTTTGCAGCCTTTAGGTCTTGGGCAGGGAGAAAGGGTTTGAGCTTCCTTAAGATGCTGAGTTGGAAATTCTCTCCTTTGGTGAAAGAGCTGATGTGCTTTTGCAGGTTCAAAGTATTGTCTAATATAATACCAAGCGAGGATGCCGAGTCCACAAGGTGAGGTCTACAATTGAGAGCAGTAAGCTAATTCAGCCATTGTTCCATGTATGGGGATTGCCTGTGGGGTGAGATTAGGAGGATTCCTGTATTAGAGCATTACGCTTCCGGTGGTTCTGTGTTAGCCATGCTTGTGCTTCCAGCAGGACTGAAATGAGGGACTGAATGTCCTCAGGGGAGGCGATCTTCAAATAAAGTTGGGTGTCATCAGCATGCATATGACAGTGAATGCTGGATGATTTCAGAATTTCTGTTAGAGGCTCCATGAACAAGTTCAAGAGTGTGGGAGAGAGTGCTGAACCTTGTGGAACCCCCAGCGTAACCAGTGCAAGATGGGACAAGGATTTGTTCACCTTGAAGGTTTGAGATCTATTCAGGAGGAACAAAGAGAAACAGTTAAGCACCGGCCCAGACAACCCCATCCTGTGTTCCAGGAGGTCAGTTAGGTTATCCTTTTTGACAGTATCAAATACTGACTAGAGGTCGAGAAGAATCAGTAGGCACGACTCATTGTGGTCCAGCATTCTTAGCGCACCATCGACAATATGCGTTAGAGTTGACTCTGTGCTATGGCCTTGGTGGAAACCATATTGGCATTCGTCCAGGAGTTGGAAATGGTCGATATAGTGGCAGAGTTGGGCCAGCACACATTTCTCCAGGAGCTTTGCCAGGGTCGGGATGTTGGAGATTGGGCGAACGTTATGCAGGTCCGTGGGATCAGCTGTTGGTTTCTTTAAGATCGGGGTAACTTGCCACAATTTTAGGCAGTCCGGAATATCCCCTTGCTGCAGTGATGCATTGACAATCTTAGTCCACAATGTTAGTAAGGAGGATCTCACTACCGGGAAGAAGTTTGATGGCAGAGTGTCAATGTAATGATTGGAAGGTTTCAGAGTCAACAGTGTTTTACGTATTATCCAGGGTTTGGAACAGACTCCAGGATGCATTGTTTTTAGCGGAGTCGGGAAGCACAGGGTCAGAGATAGCCCCGTCTAGTGAACAGAAGGTGGTCCTGGGCAGATCGTAATTCAGTTTCGATCTTACCAGACTTAGCAGTTGAGAACTCTGTAAATTCTTCACAATTAGGCAGTGTCCCTTGACCCAGAGACGCGGGGTTCGGATGACTATTGGCTTGGGACTTGATGAGTTTGCACAGTTTTTGGGATTTTTTGTGCTTGGTCTAGTTGAGTTCTGAAAAAGGTGGCCTTCGAGCATCTGATGCGTTTATTATAAATGCTTCTCAAGGATCTCAGGTGGTAGAGATGCTCAAGGGAGGGATAGGACTGCCATTGCCTTTCAGCAAGCCTTAAGCTTCTTAACCAACCAAGGTTTGCAGCGTATAGAGGACAATCTTTTAAGCTGTAGTCGTGCAACCGAGTCTAGTACGTTCAGCATTGCGTGGTTATAGAGGGCCATAATGTCATGAACATCAGACATGCTCGGAGGTAGGGGCAGTATGTTCCAGCAGAGAGCAGTCAGATCTAGCGAGTTGATATTCCGTAGGCATCTTTTCAGCTGTTTTGTGTTCTTAGGCTAGGCTTTACATGTTCTTACTGAATCAAGAATGCGGAAGGAAATGCAGTAATGGTGTGTCCAGTCACATGGGAGGATCGAGTCAAGGAGGATGGAGTCGGGCTTACCAATAATAAGATCTAAGGTAGCTCATTTGATGTGAGTGGGGATATCACATATTTGGGTTAGGTTGAGGTCAAGAAGGAAGGATTTAAGGCTATTGACCACAACATCATTTACATCGTTCCAGTGGAAGTCGAAATCTCCCAGGAAGATCTGAGCCCCATGGAAGTCTGCATTGGCCGAGATAATGTCCATGATCAGTTCTGAGAAGGGAAGGTTGTTGCAGGGAGTTGGTAAAACTTGTGCAGTTTGCAGGAGTGGTTATTGCCACCAGACGCCTCAATGTATAGGTGTTCACAGGACGGCAGGGGGTCAGTCTGTAGTACTTTCACTGTGAGATTGCTACGATGTAAACATGCTATGCCTCCACCTTGACCGCTGGATCTATCCGACCTAATGATATCATAATTGGGAGGTATTAAAAGATCCATGATGGGGGAAGCTGAGTCATTTAGTCAGGTTTCAGTTAGCATTACACACATTTGAGACTGATGTTGGTGTCAGTTAGTGCCTGTGGAGTGGTAATGACTCTCGTGAGGATGTTCACATTTAAGGTTCTGGTGTTTGACCTAGGTTTCCTGAAGGAGTAATTGGGGATGGATTCAATGTGTTGCATATTTGCTATGGTGGGGGGGGAATGCTGGAGCATAGGAATGTAGGAGAGAATGAGAATCATTATCAGACAGGGAGGCTCTACATCTGGAGGGGCGAGCAGAGTCGTTAGGGAGTGGAATGGTGGACCACCTAAGAGGTGTGTGGGTGACGTGAGTAGGTGACCGCCGAGTATAGTGGGCGGAGGGGGGCCTGGTACACACTCAATCTGGGAGCGAGCGAAGATGGTCATTTTTCTTGGTGTAGCAGCTTAGTCTGGAGTTAGAAGACAAAGCCTCCGTGATATGTAGTAGACTGCGAACCTCTGTCTTAAGTTGTTGTAAGCAGAGTGCTATCTCGCTCAGACGTCCTTCCAATGAGGGTGGTTAGAATGGATGGATCGATGGACATTGAGAAGTAAAGTAGGCTGGATTGAGAGAAGAATGGATGAAGGCAGTTTCTAGAAAAGGATGGATGAATCAAAGGAAAGATGAGAGATGGAGAGATGGATTAATGGATGGACAGATAGGACGGATGATTAGAATGGATGATTGATGGACATTGAGAAAGAAGGGCGGATTGATTGAGAGAAGAATGGGATGGATGGGTTGATAAAAAAGAAGGATGGATGCAGAGAATGAAGGATGACCAAATTCTTTGATAATTTGCATATTTAGGGCACTGTTTGGCGGCACAGTTTTCAGAATTTCCCCAGGGGAGCAGCTGGATGGGTTCTGTGCTTGCTCGCTTGTTTGAAAATAGGTGATAGTTTATTTTTCTTGCTACTCTCTTTCAACCACACACAAAAGAGCAAGCACATTGCTATTCACAAATTACATTTTTAAAATTACAACAGCCCTAAAGGTGACAAAACAGTAGTAAATGCACTCCAGCCCAACCTAGAAGTAAGGCAAGCACCACATATGGCCATCATATAAAAGGGAATTCATAAGTTGCATTACAGTACATTTGCCTCATAGGTAGATGGAAAACCAGTTGAACAGTAGAGCAAAGGGCAGTGCCTGGAGTCTGTAGGTACCTGGCATGATCTATCGAAAATGTCCTCAACAGGGTGGCAAGGCCAGAAAGAGCCCACCGTTTCAGAGCCTGATTGAGGAGGACTAGGTCTTATGTTGGTCGGGGAAGGACTTACGATCGATCACACTGGAGTTATGTGTGGCTGATATGGTGACGATGTTATTATCCTAATGCCAGGAAGAAGAGGTGAGTCTTTAAAGATGTTTTCAATTTGAATTAGTTATTTTCTAGTCTCAAATGATAAGATGGGGAGTTCCACAGGAATAAGTGCAGGATGTAGTGATATATTCATCAAATACAAGAGTTACCCTATCCCACCAAAGGGACCCCAGGTATATTCATATATTTAGAAAAACAATCGTTCAGCCAAATGTTTTTTCTTTTCATTGCTTACATCTTTGCACAACATACTGCCAATCACTGGTCACAAATGAGAAACTAGTCTCTCCTTCCCCAAAAATATTTGTAATATATCTTAAATACTCATAATGTTACAAACATATCTTTATATATTGCCATAGGTGTAGTGCAGAGTGTCAGGAGAGCTTACTTTTGGGCTTGCGCAGGAGCAGAATGATTAATAATTCCCAATGCTCCTCTCCAAACCCCTCCAGTAACCAGAATTTTACTGGAACGATGAGTGCACCAAAGGGGGAAAGGGGATGGGGATATTAAAAAAGAAGAGACTGTCTGTTCTCTGGTTTTCTGTTTTTCCTCAGTTGCCATCAGCAATCTTCCTTGGTCTCCTCAGTCTTGGGAATTGAGCTTCTATTAACAACGTTGCCTATAAAGGCTAAACATTCAACAAATATTAGAACTCAAGAGAGTATTCTTGAATAACATTAAATGTTATACTCTGTATACTTATTAACATACTCAAATAACCTAGGCCTGGGTATCTCTTTTGTAAATGGGCAGTATGTTCCTTTGTCCTTTCTTTTTTTTCATGAATTAAGTGGATTTCTAATCTTGTGGATTCAATGCTAATTTTGTTTGCTGGTCTCTTTTTCTCCTAGGTTCGAATTCTGGTAAGTGAATTATAAAGTTCTTATCATTATCAGTTTTCTTTTAGTAGTAGTACTTAATCAAACATTACATATCTGCTTGTAATGGTCTTGGTGAGGAAGCGCTTCTGGCTCTCAAGCTTCCTCTATTCACTGATTCATTTCTCTGAAGAATCTCAAGGAAAACAGATTCCAAGATACTACCTCTGTATTTACAGAGCTGAAGTCTTCGGAGCTATATTCTTCTAACGGAGCACATAGTCAATGCGTAGGGTCCTTTTTAAGACATTAGAAAAAGAATGCTATTCACGGCTAAAGCGCAGGCTCCAAAAAATGTCATTATTTCCTTGGCTCCTCCTCCAACATGACGTGCCGGAACAATTCCTGATGTCTGTGATGAGAAATAGAACAACGCCTCATGGAAATTTACCCTGACTATTAATGACGGACCTTGGAATTAAGGTGTGTATCCTAATATTACTTCAGTGAAGTGCACATATTCTAGAAGGCGCACACTTCACATTAGAATCCTGAGCTCGAGGTAGGGACAATAACAAATAGAACTGCTCACTACAGTTCGTCAGAACAGAAAATATTGGAATTCCTTTTGCTCCAAGCTTCACTCCAGTGATGGATGGTATTCTATTTTTTCGTGTCTGGTTACTTCCATGAATAATTGGACTGGTAGTGTGAGTCCTGGTTTCTGGGATCCTGACATTACCCCCTCGCAAGGGTTATGTTGAAAATTTATTATGAAAGCCCTTTACAAGTCTAGGAGCATGCTCTTCTGCCTCCAATTACCAAGACCTTTCCTCAGGGCCATGGCCTTTCCAGTCTTTTGAATAATAGAGTTGGTTCTTAACCCTTTTGGAATCTAAAATTCTCTTTACTTTGAATTCCACTCCAGTTTCTAACTGCAAAGGCTTGGGTGCAGGCACAATTCTTATATTCTTGGGTTGTCGTTTTCAACAATGATACATGAAATGCACCTTTAATTTGCTTCGTAGCCTCAAACAATATGTTACTGGATTTACAATTTGTTCAATAGGATATGGACCAATAAATCAAGGTTTGGAACTTACGATTCCCTTTTAGCCTAAGATTCTTGGCGTTTAGTTAGACCTGATCTCCAATTTCCACAGGGAGGCCTTCTTTTCTTTTCTTATCTGCATACGTCTTTTAACTCTCTTTGCCATGTATCCAATTTTTGGTTGCAGACTGATGGATCAAAGTCAAATGCTATACTATACCTTTCACGACTGGAACTGACACCTCTCTATGGTCCACTAAGGAGTTCAGGTGTCTACCATTGGTCAAATAGAAGGGAGGATATTACCTGTGGATACATTTTTTGAGTTGTTATGTGCAAACTTGGCTGCCCACAAATACTCTGGCCAATCTCCCACCTAGTCCAATAATAACAACCTTAAATACTGCTCTAGTCTCTAGTTATTGATTTGTCCTTCCTGCCTGGCCATCTGTCTCTGGGTGATAACTGATAGAGTATCTAGCCTCAATTCCTAGACCGCTTACAAATGCCTTCCAGAAATGGGATAAAATCGTAGAAACTCAATCAGATACAATTACCTCTGGAACACCATGGGCACATACAATGTTGTTAAGTGAATAGCTAGCTCTTAGCAGTAGGAATCCCTTTCAAGGCAATGAAATGGGCCATCTTAGTGAAGGCATCTACAAATACCAGAATGATATCATACATTACACAACACGCACCAAAAGAGGGGACTGGAGATTGTGCCTTCCCTCACTCTCCAAATTAGACACAAAACTTCACATTATGCATGTGGATCATGTAAAGCCTGCCCACTCACCAAGAACAGCACATTTGTGGAGCCCGTGGCAACATAGGAACTACACTAGACACAACTCTGAGAATGTGATTTATTTAATTACTTGACCATGTAGGCTCCGGTCGGCGGGTATCATCACCAGACAAGTTAAGATTAGAATAGAGAAATACATGAGCAACATGAAATGCAAAAAACTAATGACAAAATTGACCACACATTATCTCGAAATGAAACATTCAGAACAAGATCTACTTTGGACAGTTATTGATAAGCCCTACATTCCAACAGAGACCAGGGACACTATCAGGGTTTTAAAAAAAAGTGAACAAAGATGGGTACAAAGACTCCAAAGGAGTGGCCAGGATTGAACGATTCTATACCATGGCACTGTAGGAGAGTAGGGTCTGCAATCCTATGATCACCCAGATTTTTTGCTTTTGTTTCACTGGTTTACGACTTTCTCGGGCTGTGGGCCTGCCAATCAGACCCACAGCCTAGCTGTTCTCTCGCTAAATTGATGTGTGTACCTTAGGTGCATTACCCAATTGGAACTGGGCCACATTGTCAGACCCTGTAACTCAGGGCATCGGTGTACCCAGGGCCTACCAGGGGCTGAAGCATGTATTATGCCACCCCTGGATGGCCATATAAATCTGACAAAACTGGCTGCGCGACAGCTGGGGCAACGTGGCGTACTCGCCCGTTGCTTTAGGTATAGTATCCCTATATCTAACCCTAAAATGGACACCCGAGTTCCTATCAGTCACTCCTATGGCAGGCCTTGACAATCCTGAAGGCAGAGTGCATGGAATCGTGTGAATTGGGCTCTGGCACGAGCCGAGTCGGTTGCAGCTTGCGGAACCAAGACCCAATGGCTGTTCCATGATAACGCGTACCACATTAGTAACTTCGGTATCGTGGAGTTCTGGACTTTTTTGGTTCCGTCCAGAGGTGTCAGGGTACAACACCCAAAGACCCCGGAGTCCCACCTGCCTTGGTGCACAAATGAACAGAAACACGGGCTTCTCGATGGTGGCGTCAAAGACCAAAGGTTTATTACTGCAGGGACACAGAAGTCATAGATACTACACACGGGCAGTAACCAGGAGCCTGTTCGATTTGTACAAAGTGGGTTGCTCCTTATATACCAAAAATTGAGCTCTAGGCAAATATTTCACATGTCGGTACATTCCCAAACCTTTTGTGTCTTTAAACAATAAATATTTGGCGTTACACAGGAACTGTCGATAATATCTGATACCAAACATCACGAAGAGGGGTTCCCACCAGTCCATCACAATCCCTTGTCAATATTGTATTCAAGAGCCGGACCGCCTCATCGTAAAGTTCGTTACCTCCCCCTAATAAAGGCCCAGAAGGAAAGGAGCAGAGCCAGGTGCGGAAGATAGAAAAGCGGGATAAGAGATGTTTGTGGGTTGTAAATGGGCAAGGCTACCGGCTCCGGCCGCCTAATCATGATCAGGTACAATGGACACGAAGACCAGTTTGGCAGGACTGGCCTCGGGCAGAGGAGACAGTCTTTGTCGAGTCATGCAGATACAGCGTGATTTGGTTTAAGGTGCACGTGTCATGTACGAGGTGAATCTCCGGCTAAAGCTACGTGTCCTTAATCAAAGTGGAGTAAATGAAGTGATCAGAGGCTATTGCATATGTGAGGGCAAGGAAACACAAAATGGCGGCCACGATCTAAGATGGATGCCGTGTGTATATCAGAAATGTGTCAGTGGAAGGAGTGCTCTTGCTCGTAGCGTAGCGGAACCACTAGGATATACTAAATGGATCATTTGCGGTTCACTGATACCATTTTTATGTATTTCCGACAAACTTGAAAACACGGGTTCAAGTCGTCACGGAACCGTCACGGAACCTCAGACCCTCCTTTTGCCCTTACATAGGCAATTACTCAATCTATGTCTGAATCTAGTTCTATGCTCATCAGGTCAGTGACATGCTGTTGTATCATCATCCTTTCTCGTGTCTTTTCTCCAAACGCAGGTGGTTTTCTGAGACAAGTTGCAGCACAAAGACTACACAGAGCAGGACCACACTGGATAATCAGACAACATGAGAATAGGAATACTAAGATGACACCAATGACCATTAGAATCTTCCATCCCCACACTGAGATCAGAGTCCAAACCCACTCCATGAAGGACCAGTTTCCCTTGTCTACATGTATTGAGTCCGAAATCTTGTGCAACTTAGAGATCGCCTCGTAAACTGTTGGAGCATTATTAGGAATAAAGACACAGCAGCTCGATTGGATCATTCTGCATACCCCACCTCGATCTGCAAGTATAACATCTAGAACCATACGGTTCTGCAATGTCATGAGTCTATCCGCCTGAAGCTCAGCTGTCAGATTGCTAAGGGCACCAGCAGTTTCGGTAATAGTAGATTCGACTACCCGTGTTAGCTGACGTATGTTTCTACTATTGGCCATAGGCCCCCAGAACGGAAGGAAGCCTTTGAAGAAGTCTCCAGCTTCCTGACCAGCGGTATCTTCCTTGCTGAAAACACCTCTAGCTACTCTTGTTCTGTGGTAATCCGGTGAAGCAGTGTATGTCGGAGGTAACAATCGAGCAATATAACATGATCCTGAGAAGTCGGCAGGCAACCATGTATAAGCTCTGTCTCGACAAATGAAGTAGGTACCCCTAGCAGTGAGGAAGGCAGGGGAAGAGTTAGCCGGAAACACATAAGTCTCTACGCACTCACTCCTCCCTAGCTGAGCTCTCGGATTTCTCCCATTACCTTGCAAACAGACCTGACCTCGGTGAGGTACGACCCAGATTGGAGTTGAGCTTTTACGCTTGCTTTCTCCTAAACTAAGGCGATACTCTGAAGTATTCCAACTTAAATATACTCGCAATTCGTCTCTAGGGTAAGATGGAGTATTATTGACGTCCTTGACCATGTCAATAATTCCCTGGACTAAGGCTTTGTTGGCAGAGTTATATTTAGTGGAACGTGGTGGACGTGGAGGATAGGTTTCAAGGGCATAAGCAAAGATGGTTTGGAAGGCCTGAAATGATCCATTATAGCTGTAAGGCAAAACCAAATAGGGAATACCTTTATCCATAGTGTGAGGTATCAAGCCACACACCCAGCAGTCTGTAGTGTTAACCACCAGTTGGTGTTGGTGCAAGAGCTGCACAAAAGTGTTATTAATGAATTCTGAGCGTCGAGCTTGCTCATGTTCTGGAAATGAGTGAAAAGAGTGTATAGAAGAAACAGTAGAAATAGCTGGATCAAGGGGAGGCACTGTAGAAACTGGCACAAAAATCAAATTTATGCTAAAGACAATTCCACCCACCAATGTTGCTAAAACAATCAAAAATGTAATGGCACATTGCATCAAGAAACATTTGCTGTGAAGAATTCTATTAAGTCTGTTTCTGCGAACGTAGATCACATTTTCTCGTTGCAGCGCAGGAAGTTCCATCTTCTACAATCCGCTCGCGACCACTGATGATGTGTACGTAGATGAAAATGCCTCTGTCAGCCCTGGGAGTTCCCAGAACTAACAGAAAGATCGACCTTGTGTCAGACCCCTGCAAATTCAAACTAGGCACACAGCCACGACCCTACGGCTACCCAGACGGCAAGGCAATTTTAAAAAAACAATAAACAATAGCAAACTTCCTGGCTGAAAAGCAAAAGTTCAATATATATATATATCAAAATCACAATATGCAGTTGCCTGCTTTATTTGTCCGTTTTATGGCTTCTAAGGTTGTATCTCTTCTTCGCTGGTACTGTCTGATCGGAAAATAGTGTATCACTAGCAGCTGTTGTAGAGTTTAAGTTCGCAGATAGCAAAGTTTCTTTTGATGCTGGAGACAAATGTTCAATGTTCAAAGCAGTCTTTTCAGGAGGAGAGTCAAGTTTCAAAGTGTCAGTAATCAAACCGGCATCGCTGAAAGGGACAAATTTCGGAGTTATTTCAGATTCGGAGGCACCAATTCCCTTCTTCACCCAGTCGTCGTAGGGCAGCGGCAGTGGAACACGCTTTACGTGAGAAGCGTGGATCCAGTGCTTGCGACCAGCAACACGTACAGCTGTCCTCGTCGCCAGCAGGACCTGGAAGGGGCCGATGTAGCGAGGCTGAAGATTCTTTGTCCTCGCAAAATTTCTGACCACCACGTGGTCGCCGGGTTTCAGCTGATGCCCTGGACTCTCCGGAGGTTTTGGCAAAGCATCAAAGACCTGTTGATGAATAAGACTTAATTTAGCAGTCAAGTCGTAAAGGTAGTCTATCAACATAGGATATTCAATGGAGCAAAACCTTTTAGGCCTTGGCACACCCCAGATATTTGCTGGGCGGCCAAACACAATCTCATATGGAGAAAGCCCTATTCTAGAATGCACTGTTGCTCTCGTTGATAACAAAGCCAAAGGAAGTGCGTCTGGCCAAGCCAAACCTGTGGATGCTTGTATTTTGGCTATTTTAAGCTTGAGGGTGCCATTGTAACCCTCGACTAAACCAGCAGACTGGGGATGGTTTGCACTATGGAATTTTTGTTTCAATCCTAGACCAG
The DNA here is from genome assembly GCF_964263255.1 of Lissotriton vulgaris. Classification (NCBI taxonomy): domain Eukaryota; kingdom Metazoa; phylum Chordata; class Amphibia; order Caudata; family Salamandridae; genus Lissotriton; species Lissotriton vulgaris. The sequence continues at coordinate 292,838,635 of NC_141686.1, read as the reverse complement.
CACACACACTCTGCATAACTTTCCCTATAAACTCACTTCCGTTATCTGACCATACAATCCGTGGCATTCCGTACCTAGGGAAAAATTCTTTTAGAAGAATTTTGGCAGTAGATAGAGCAGTGTTGTCCTTTAGTGGGTATGCTTCTATCCACCTGGAAAAAGCACAAACTACCACCAGGACGTATTTTAAATTGTTGCAGCGTTCCATGTGAATGAAGTCTAACTGAATCACTTCAAAGGGACAGGAAGGAGGAGCAAAATGACCAGCTGGAGTTGGAGTTCCCTTGCCAGGATTATGCATCAAGCACACCATACAATTTTTCACCACTCTCTCTGCACACTTACTGATTCCCTCATTCTTCCAGACCGGAGCTAACATTTTACATATCCCTTTAGAACTTATGTGCGCCACTCCATGCGTCATCGTCACTACTGCAAGCACATACGCATCAGGCAACATCCAACGCTGCTGTTCTGTCAAATCGATCCAACATCCATTCGAGTCCAATTTGCCCGTACTTTCTCTCCATACACGTTTCTCTTCCTCAGTCGCTTCTTTCTGAATCTCTTTCACACTTTCCATAGTGTCCTCACACATTCCAGACTCAGCAATCCATCTTGCAGACGTAGCAACATACATTCTACTCATCATGTCTCTAGCTGTTTGTTTAGCGGTTTCATCAGCAAAGGCATTTCCCCGACCAACATCATCCGTGATCGCTTTATGAGCACTGCACTTCACAATCGCAACTTCAGTCGGTAAGGTTAGAGATTCCAACAAGTCGTTAACTAGCTGACCATGTTGAATCTTAGTCCCATGGGACGTAATGAAACCCCTTTCTCTCCACAACCGGCCAAAACTATGGGCCACGCCAAATGCGTACTGACTATCTGTAAACACATTCACTCTCTTTCCCTCAGCTAAAACACACGCTCTCGTAAGAGCTATTAATTCTGCTGCTTGGGCAGAATTCTGACTCACTCTTGCAGTCTCCACAATCGTCTTCAAAGTCGTTACCGCGTAGGCAGCAGTCACATCACCATTCTCCAATTTAAAACATGACCCGTCCACATACAGCGTACCATCCGGGTCGGATAGGGGAGTATCCCTCAAGTCGATGCGACCTTTTGTCTCTTCCTCCATTTTGAAATAGCAGTCATGTGGCTCAGAATCACTCGACTCTTGATCAGTCGGCAACAATGTTGCTGGATTCAATACATTGCATCTTTTGATCTGAATATGACTCGCTAATAACGTCAGCTCGTAACCAGATAATCTCGCACTAGTAAGGTGTTGTGTCTTCGTTCGGTTCATGAGTGTATCCACTGCATGAGGAACCATGACCACTAGCATATTGTTCATCACCAAACCAGCAGATTGTCGAATGGAAGCTGCAGCTGCCGCTGTAGCCCTCAAACAACTAGGCAATGCTCTAGCTACCGGATCTAATGTTGATGAGAAATACGCACAAGGGCGTTGTTTATCACCAAACTTCTGTGTCAGAACACTCAACGCGCAACCTTCTCTTTCGTGAACGTAGAGCGTGAATGGCTTGCTATAATCAGGTGTACCCAATACAGGAGCTGAACACAGTGCTTTTCGTAACTCAATAAAACTCTCTTGACATTCATCAGACCATGGCACCGGACTCGGAACATTTTTCCCAGTCAAAGCTACCAATGGTTTCGCTAAAAGTGAAAAATTTGGAATCCACTGCCTACAGTAAGAGGTAATACCTAGAAAGGCACGTACTTCTCTCTGTGTGCGTGGAACACTCATCTGCGTAATTGCTTTTATTCTCTCTGGGGTCAACTTCCTTCCCTCCTTTGATAAGAGGTGACCTAGGTAGGTTACTTCTTGGCAACAATATTGCATTTTGGAAGGTGACACCTTGTGATTCAAATTAGACAAATGATGCAATAGTGAAATTGTAGCTGCTTTGCAAGTTTCCTTGTCATCGGCAGCCACTAAAAGATCGTCTACGTACTGTACTAGGGCAGAACCTGGAGGAAGGACAAAAGAATCTAGCTGACTTTTTAAAGCTTGACTGTAAATGGATGGACTTTCACAATAGCCTTGTGGAGCGCGTTTAAATCTGAAACTGCGACCTCCTAAACAGAAGCCGAAAATATCCCTACTTTCTTCAGCTATCGGAATGCTGAAAAAGGCATTCTTAAGGTCTATAACTGAGAACCACGTAGCTGTGGCAGGAATCAATGTTAACAAGGCAGTAATGTCTGGCACTACAGGAAACTGCGGAATTACAATCTTATTAACTTCTCTAAGGTCTATGACAAACCTATAAACTGGAGGCTTTGTAGGATCAGTTCGTTTCAAGATCGGCAATACAGGACTGTTACAGACATTTCCTCGCGTTTCTTCAACCACACCTTTCTTAATCAAATCTTGCACAATTAGTAAAAGTGCACGTTCTCCTTCACTTGAGATTTTATATTGAGGAATTCTTGGAAATTTTACATTCGCTTTCAAAGTTACTACATACGGTGGAATTTCTAGTAGACCTACATCGTTGGGACCAGTCGCCCAAAGAGAATCAGGGAGTGAACGTAGCTCCGGCGGGAGTGCATCCATTGACAAGTACATCGGAGAGGTGAGTCTTTTACCCAAAGTAAGCTGTACTCCTTCCGGAGAACAGTACAATGTCGCATATAGTCGTTTTAACAAATCTAAACCAAGCAGATTTTCATTACAACCTGTCGTCAAAATCAGGGGTGCTTTCAAGTGACACGGTCCAACAGAAATAGACAAAGGACCAGATATCGGGTTGTACACAGGGGCGCCTGAAAAACCTACGGAAACATTTGTTGAGCCAGACAAAGGTGCGCCAGGGAGTTTCGCATGCATGATAGAACTTTTCGCGGCACCAGTATCCAACAGAAACGGTTCGACTACACCTGATGTTGCTACTGCGACATAAGGCCCACTCTGATCCACTGGAACTGATACTACTCCCTTTCTCTGTCCATGGCTGTCCTAGTACCCATTTTGTTGAGAATCCTCATCTACTTCACAATAGTCTTCAACAAGATATTGTTGAGATCTATTTTGCTGAGCAGATTGTCCATTTCGTTGATCAAAGTGATTGGAGGGACGATCATTCGTTTGTGGAGGCATAGCACCTCGTCCTCGTCCTCTAGAATTCTGCACAAAACCACCACGACCTCTCTGAGCTGCTGCTGCATTATTTTGCGCTAAGATCGGACATTCATTTTTATAGTGACCCTCTTTCTTACAGTACGCGCACTGATTCCACTGATATTGAGGCCTTGATGTACTATAATCTGTCCTTTGATATGAGTTTTGCTGTGTATTAGTCTGATTCGTACGAGGCGGATACGCCTGCTGCAAAAGAACTTTAGTTTTTAAATCTTTCGTTTTCTTCTCTGATTTCTCCTTTTCCTCTTTATCCCTATTTTCGTAGTACTGTGCAGTCGCAAGTATTTGCGCTGTCGTAGATACAGCCCACGCACTTTCTGAGTCTTTCAATTTATTGCATAATTCAGGTAACAAATTATGCACAAATTTATCGACAAAGAGTCTTTGTCCCCCTTCTGTGCTCATATCCTGACCACTATGATCTACAAAAGTCTCTTCGAACCTCGTGAAGAAGTCCGAGACGCTTTCGTCTTTCTTCTGTTTACACGCTGACAACTTGTCCCAATTAACACGCAATGCTGGCATCAGAGTCTTCATTAAATCAATTATTCTACCTGGCAGATTAGCAATCAAAGGTTCGGGTTTCGCACCACCTATTTGTTGAGCATCTGCTGCAGTGATAGCTGCCCAATCACCACCTAAAGTAGCCTGATGATCCTCTCTACGAATTTTAGCCCACACTGGTTGCGGAACTACATTACCAAACAACATATCAATGTCGGCTAAGTTCATTATACAAGCCTCAACTGTCTGCGTCAATTCCTTGTAATATCCAGCTGGATTCTTACGTGGATCTGGCAAGGCCTGTTTCACTGCTAACACTTCTGCTCGCTTCCATGGAATATGTATCCATACTCTTTGGAACTGTGCTGGAGCAGCTGCAATTCCTGCATTATCATCACGTTGTACTGCTTCGCGCCAAATTGGAGGAACCTCCCTCATAGGATATTGGCGACTTGGCTTCACTTTACCTTTCTCTAAATCTCTCGGTGAACGAAGAGATGGATCACTCCTAAAACTTAAAATGAGTTCCATCGCTTGCTTTATATTCTCACCCACTATCATTCCAGCAGCAAACTCCTTTTGAACTTTAATTAAATCTTCCAAATCTGATTCGACATCGTCTTCTTCTATCTCTTCACGTAACAACGAGCACATCTCATCAAAGACGTACCGTTGCGTTGGCTCTCCCCATTGCATAAATGTCTCTAACACATCTCTCGTACTATATCTTCTACCCTTCGAAATCCATCTGAGAGCCGTGGAGTCTAAAACTCCCCGTTCCTCAGTGCTTGGAAGCTGACTCCGTCTCTGAACAGAGTCAGGAGTAGGAGTCTTAATCAAGGTTTTATATATAGGAGACAGCATATTAGTAACGGAATCAGTGATTCTTCGACGAACAGAAAGTGGAGTTAGTACACTCGCAGACATAGAGAATGCAGTAGAGGTAGGAATAGATGACAAAACAGTAGGAGTATCGAGGAAAATAGTTTGAGGACCAGTAGGTACAGTGGTAGGTATAGGAGCTGGCAGTGCGGGAAGAGGAGGAGCTGTAGGAACATTTACATTCACCACAGGAAGTATAGGAACTTGATTCTGAGGAACAGGAGCAGGAACACCAGGTTGTCCAGCAACCGGCAATTGAACATTCGGGATGAGTGGAGCCGTAGCACCTTGTGCATACGGTGGAGGTGACCGTAACAGATAAGATAGCAGAGGATCGTTTTCGGAATCCTCCAGTATCTTAGCCATTTTCGATGGCAAGGCAGGATAGCACTTGTCAATCGCTAAGTTATGCTCTCTAATGGCTACATCTATGGCCTTCTCACACTCGTTAGCCTGCAACTGTTTAGTCGCTTGCTCTAGAGTTAACTCTTCTTGTTCTTTTTGCTCTTTCTTCAACCTTTTCATTTCTCTCTGTTTGGATTCTTTCCGCCAATAACGAAAAGAGTCAAACATTGCCGGCCGGGCTTTCTTCCTAAACAATTTCGCTTCTAAGTTGTCGAGAATCTCTTGTTCAAAACTACCATGCAGTGGCCAACTAAGGACACCATCCTTCTTACAATAACGGACCCATATCTCATTATAAGTTATAGGACCCACACCATACTTACAGTATAAATCATATAGGGGAGTCCCAATCGGAGGAACCAGACAAGAGTCCTCTAATTGTGAGTCACTGTTGCAACTAAAACAAGACAACATTTTCCGACTTACCATTTTCAGTCCGGAACACAAAACAAACAAACACGAAACAAATTGTGCACTTGAACCAAAAACTTAGGCCTACCAAAAACGAACTGATGTATCGATACCCAAAACTAAACCAAATAGATTATCGTAATTAGATCAACCAATGATAATCTGGCAAAACCAAACCAAACCAAGAACCGATCAAGGATTTTTAACAATCCTCACAAAAGTAACCAGCTAGCTATTACTAAATACTTAACTGAGTCACTGAAGACGTCACCAAGGAGAAACCCGTCACGTTTCGCCGTACTAAGGACTGCACCACTTCGGGTCCAAGACAGGGCGACGGTCAAGGCAACGGCCCACTGCAGCCGTCCTGAACGGGAACCCTCGTGGAAGAGAACTTCAGGGCCACTTTTGCGATATGCCGGGATCGATGAAGTGGGGCGCCTCCCTCAGGAATCTTCACACGAAGCTTCTCGAACTCTTCAGGCTTTTGGACCGGTACCGAATGACGTCGCCCCACGTTGGGCGCCAATTGGAGTTCTGGACTTTTTTGGTTCCGTCCAGAGGTGTCAGGGTACAACACCCAAAGACCCCGGAGTCCCACCTGCCTTGGTGCACAAATGAACAGAAACACGGGCTTCTCGATGGTGGCGTCAAAGACCAAAGGTTTATTACTGCAGGGACACAGAAGTCATAGATACTACACACGGGCAGTAACCAGGAGCCTGTTCGATTTGTACAAAGTGGGTTGCTCCTTATATACCAAAAATTGAGCTCTAGGCAAATATTTCACATGTCGGTACATTCCCAAACCTTTTGTGTCTTTAAACAATAAATATTTGGCGTTACACAGGAACTGTCGATAATATCTGATACCAAACATCACGAAGAGGGGTTCCCACCAGTCCATCACAATCCCTTGTCAATATTGTATTCAAGAGCCGGACCGCCTCATCGTAAAGTTCGTTACCTCCCCCTAATAAAGGCCCAGAAGGAAAGGAGCAGAGCCAGGTGCGGAAGATAGAAAAGCGGGATAAGAGATGTTTGTGGGTTGTAAATGGGCAAGGCTACCGGCTCCGGCCGCCTAATCATGATCAGGTACAATGGACACGAAGACCAGTTTGGCAGGACTAGCCTCGGGCAGAGGAGACAGTCTTTGTCGAGTCATGCAGATACAGCGTGATTTGGTTTAAGGTGCACGTGTCATGTACGAGGTGAATCTCCGGCTAAAGCTACGTGTCCTTAATCAAAGTGGAGTAAATGAAGTGATCAGAGGCTATTGCATATGTGAGGGCAAGGAAACACAAAATGGCGGCCACGATCTAAGATGGATGCCGTGTGTATATCAGAAATGTGTCAGTGGAAGGAGTGCTCTTGCTCGTAGCGTAGCGGAACCACTAGGATATACTAAATGGATCATTTGCGGTTCACTGATACCATTTTTATGTATTTCCGACAAACTTGAAAACACGGGTTCAAGTCGTCACGGAACCGTCACGGAACCTCAATCGCGTTATCAAGACATGTCGAGTAAGGTGTCATACGAATCGGGATGCTGACCCCTCACCAATGCTGGCAACGAGGTTAGCATTCCGCCCTTCTAGAGGGGACACGACATATACGTAACTGTGAACCCCGGTTAAAGTTAACTGAAGCCTCAGCTCCACAAAATGGATGCTGCCACCACAGACACGAGTCTGACCTCCTGCTGCTGGGAGTCCTTCCAGCGAGGAGAGCTTGGACAAAGGGTTTCCTGTCCGGGGCGGTGTTCGCACCATCCCAGACAGGGTTTTGTGTATCCTGGGTAGGTAGGGCTTTACAAGAAGGTGACTGCGGAGTGGCACCCCGGTGCTCACTACGCATCTGCCGGCTAGAACCAGTTCCAGGGGCGCGCAGCCCCTGACCTGGGGAAAGTCCGGCAGGGGAGAGGGGTGTAACCACCCCCCTTCCTGGTCCCACCCCTAGGGCAGGACCTAGTCACGTACCCACCCCTTTCTTTAGGATAAAGGCAGGAGCGGGGACCCTTCCCAATTAGATCATCTTTGAATCAAGAACTACTTTCTACGAAAGGACATTCAAGACTCTTCTCAAGATTTCTCCCTTGTGGCTAAGGAGTAGTCACCCTGCATCCGCAGGCACCATCTAAGAATTCTGCGGTTTGCTGCACGTCCTTCCTCAGGAATCCGACGGCCCAGCTCGACGAGAACCGGCTTCCCTGGCACCTCTGACCTCTACCCACATCATCAGCTCAGCTGAGATCCGTGGGTGCGACGAGACCTCGAGGGACCGGCCATCATCAAAACCTGCACGATTTCTTAACCAGCACGACCGCCGAGGAATCCTCTGGTGAGTGCTTTGGGGTCCGAGAAGCCCCGACCCTGAGCAGCTCCAGCAGTAAAGTTCAGCCTCCCAGCATCTCCACGATCTGTGTGGGGCCCTTCTGCTTTTGCCGCTCATCACGTTGTCTGGTTACTAGTCGCTAGCTTGTGGCCTTCTCGACGACGTCCGATAACAACGCTGTTGGTCTGGTTGCTCCAGACTGACCCTGGCTCCCTTTTGAAAGAGGAGCACCCCGGACCCTCCTGGTCCACTCAAGACGCCATTTTAGGTCCACCACGTGGCCCTGAATTTGCCAAGGCTTGTTGCCCCAATCCTGGGCCCAGCGACGCCGACAGCATCAACCTTCGTGGGACAGCTCGCACCTCCATCCTGGTCGCCGACAACGCCACCTGGTCCGTGAGACTGCAGAGCTGAGCGTCGCCCACTCACCTAGTCGAGGTGACGATCATCCGGTGCCCTCCTGGTACCCTCTGACTACTGGCTAGTAGTACGAACTTGGTCCCCTCTGCTTTCAGGTGTCATCCATCTCTGATCCAGGCTTGGATCTCTACGAACTATCTCAACTGGTCGCCGGCCAGCAACTCCTTCCTTCCGGCTCCTGGCTCGTCAGCGAGGACTCCCGACGTCTGTAAAGACTAGTGCAGCCGCAGCCTCTGGGCTAGGTAACTTCGGCATTTCGGTACCCGCATAGCCTCCTTATTTGAGGGTCCCGAGTCCCCACCGCTTCCGACTTGCCTTATCGGGTCCGCCCGAGACCACTAAACTTTCCGTGCCCTCGGGCACTTGTATTGATTGTGCACTTGAAGTATTTTCCTAAGAGTTTTGTTGTGTGCTTAGTACCCTGTCCTCATAAAGAGTACAGGGCTGTTGTGATTCTAATAAATACACTGTTTATTTTCATAGCACTTGTGTGGTGTCCTTTCACTTGGTGTTCAAGGGGTATGTGATGGTATAACAGCTGGCTTAACACGCCCTCTAGAGTTTAGCCCGAAGACTGCTCGTATCCACGCTACTAGGATAGCTGGTCTAAGGTTGACTTACAACCAATCACCATAAGGGTCGTTTAGACTGATGCATAGTGATCACTAGAATAGTGAGCACTGCATATCAGGCCAACTTCTCACAGGCACTACCTAAATAATATCTCCTAACTTAAGCAGGACTACAGAGTAATGAGATCTAGCGAGGGGGTGGCTTGATGACCTGGTGTCTTATTCCATGAAAGTTAAGCTCTTTAGATATTCATATACATAAGAATCAGACCCACCTAGGACAGCAAACATCCTTTGGTTGGATTGATGTAACCAGCACCATTAACCCAAACCAGGGAGATACAAAAACTCTTTACGTATGTGTACTGGGGCAAAAGATACTGGATATCTATCCTGGATTTGAATTAATGTAACAATTGAAAGAAATCAATATACTGAATATAATCCTCATTAGATGTAATTTTTTTTTCATGATTGGGCTTCAACATAGTAAGCCCCAATACGTCGACAATTCCAATTTGGGCGCTAGAACTTCCTACTAGTACACCAAGTGTTTTGTCTAGCCTTCGCGTACCACCAATAGGAAATCATGTGAGACTTCCTGTTCAGTGGAAGAGTATGACTGAGGTGAACTGAGATGGGATTTACACCGTCGGAGGACGCAGAGATAATGTTGGTGGCAACGCCGCACCTTCATGAAGTAAACTGCAAATATGGGAGCGAGGGGAACTTATTTACTAGGTTACAGTGCCCTTTCAGGTAGTTGCTCATACATGTTGAATAAGAATGCAACCCCTAGACTTTGACAATGAAACTTAACTGGGTGGGATAACTGAGTCCGACCACAGCTATCAATGACCTCCGGTCCCTGTTACCCCACACTGGGCAACAACTCAGACGTTCCATATGATCAATTCCGGCAGTACCTAGATTTCTAGACTACCTGATGGCATTACACTTATAGAAATGCTGTACTTTGAGGACTTGAGGGGCATAGATATGAATAAATGAATTTCAATACCAGAACACTGTGTAGTTCTGGACAGGTGCTCTGCGCTTTTGCAATCATACAACTCTGAGACATTGGCAATAAAACCTAGCTAGGTGGGACTGTTGAGTCTGTCCAGAACAAGTTAGGACAAATCTGGTTGTTAACACACTGGACCTGAAAATTCTCTGACACTCTGCAACATCCAAATTCAGCAGTCCTTAATTATATGTAACTAGACGGTGTAATCCATACTAGGGGCTTCAAACACCAATATGCATTACTTAATCCGACAGCTCCCAAAAATGTATGCAACTAGACGATAGAACCCATAGTAGGGTCTCTGTACACCAGTATTGAAGATGAGCAGGAAGTGACTGCACATTATTTATCTAGGCACGAGACAGGGCTGAGTGTACATAGAGGGTATGTGGATAAAAATATGGGGCTCTGGCCTCTCTTTACTATTTTTGCAATTTTCAGAGTTTGACTATAGGGCAACGTCCCTACTCTGATCCAGTGTTTGGAGAATTAATATTGAATCTCAGGAAACCAATGTTCTTCTTATTATTATTAATATTATTATGTTTATTTTCAGCATTTCATAAGCATCACAAGTTGATCACATTTCACTGTGTGTTGGGTGTAACACTGGGAACATATATATCACAATGTAACCAAAATGAACTTTTGGGAAACTAAGGGGTCGATTAGGATCGCGGACGGAAACGGGCTCCGTCCGCCGAGGAAGGTGGCAAGATACTCCGGACCTGCCCGCGGAAAAACCGCATTAGCGATTAGGATCAAATGTGACCGAAACGCCGACCGCGGCGGACGGAGCACAACAATCCCCGTCCGCGGCGGTCGAAGTACACCTGAGTCCGCGGCATGCGGACGGAACCAACAAAACACCGACCGCCGCGTACGCACATGACCAGGAGAACAACAACCTCCCCCACGATACCTGCGTACTTTCCGTGTCCGCAATTAGGATAACTCCGCAAGTACCCCGGTAGCCACCGCGATCCACGTCCGCGGCGGTAGCAATGCTATGAGAAACGGTGCACCACAGCGGAAGTCCAACATTCCTACAGCCAAACCAATGGCATACATACCGACAGAATCCATCACCAAACACAGCAAAATGGACGCCCACCCACCTGACACATCTAAACCAAACACAAGACACAATGACCCACCCCCAAGAACTGCATAGACCACACCTGACAACACACCCACCTATCACCTGACTGCCAATCAACATTCACACAGGGCCAATACACAGACTATAAATTGACTCCCACCCACTCCCGTAAACCTCTGCATCACAGCATAGCTGCCAGCAGGAGACAACACTTGGCCAACAGCAAACAATTTAATTCATACACATAACCCACACCCAAACACACCCTGCACACAAACACCCACCACACCATACCCAAACACCACACACCAGCACCTCCGAAATCCACACAAACTCACACCCCGAGCACCATGGCACCCAAGAAGAATCCGAAATTCAACGACACCGAGCTCAGGGTAATGGTCGATGAGATCATTCGTGTGGAACCCCACATCTTTGGTTCCCTAGTGCAGCAGACGAGCATAGCTCGGAAGAACAGCCTGTGGGACCGGATAGTCACCAGGGTCAATGCCTCCGGGACCGTCCCGAGGACCAAGCATGACATCCAGAGGCGGTGGCACGACCTTAAGACCCGGGTGAAGTCCATTAGAGCCAGGAACTTCCTCCGGGCCAACCACACAGGCGGTGGAACCCCCCCGGAGCCCCTACCATACACCGAGTGGGAGGAGAAGGTGCTGACCATCCTGCACCCTGAGACCATTGATGGACTTGCTGATGGAGAAGAGGCTGGTAAGTACCAACCAAGCACCACAAAGACAACAACACGGTGTGCCTCACACAACTCTGAAGACACATCCCACATACCCCAGCCTTGCATGCAGTCCACATACTCACCAACCTCTAAAGCACTCCTACAGGCCCCCATGTCCACAGAGAGGGTGGTGGCTGGGTGGGGTGTGTGAGGGGACGGAAATACAACTACCAACAGGCCCCCATGTCCACAGAGAGGGTGGTGGTGGCTGGGTGGGGTGTGTGAGGGGTCACTAGTCCTACTTCCAACAGGCCCCCATGTCCACAGAGAGGGTGGTGGTGGTGGGTGGGGTGTGTGAGGGGTCACTAGTCCTACTTCCAACAGGCCCCCATGTCCACAGAGAGGGTGGTGGTGGCTGGGTGGGGTGTGTGAGGGGACGGAAGTACAACTCCCAACAGGCCCCCATGTCCATAGAGAGGGTGGTGGTGGCTGGGTGGGGTGTGTGAGGGGTCACTAGTCCTACTTCCAACAGGCCCCCATGTCCATAGAGAGGGTGGTGGTGGTGGGTGGGGTGTGTGAGGGGACGGAAATACAACTCCCAACAGGCCCCCATGTCCACAGAGAGGGTGGTGGTGGCTGGGTGGGGTGTGTGAGGGGTCACTAGTCCTACTTCCAACAGGTCCCCATGTCCACAGAGAGGGTGGTGGTGGCTGGGTGGGGTGTGTGAGGGGACGGAAATACAACTCCCAACAGGCCCCCATGTCCATAGAGAGGGTGGTGGTGGCTGGGTGGGGTGTGTGAGGGGTCACTAGTCCTACTTCCAACAGGCCCCCATGTCCACAGAGAGGGTGGTGGTGGCTGGGTGGGGTGTGTGAGGGGACGGAAGTACAACTCCCAACAGGCCCCCATGTCCATAGAGAGGGTGGTGGTGGCTGGGTGGGTTGTGTGAGGGGACGGAAATACAACTCCCAACAGGCCCCCATGTCCACAGAGAGGGTGGTGGTGGCTGGGTGGGGTGTGTGAGGGGACGGAAATACAACTCCCAACAGGCCCCCATGTCCACAGAGAGGGTGGTGGTGGCTGGGTGGGGTGTGTGAGGGGACGGAAGTACAACTCCCAACAGGCCCCCATGTCCACAGAGAGGGTGGTGGCTGGGTGGGGTGTGTGAGGGGACGGAAATACAACTACCAACAGGCCCCCATATCCACAGAGAGGGTGGTGGTGGCTGGGTGGGGTGTGTGAGGGGACGGAAATACAACTCCCAACAGGCCCCCATGTCCACAGAGAGGGTGGTGGTGGCTGGGTGGGGTGTGTGAGGGGACGGAAATACAACTCCCAACAGGCCCCCATGTCCACAGAGAGGGTGGTGGTGGCTGGGTGGGGTGTGTGAGGGGTCACTAGTCCTACTTCCAACAGGCCCCCATGTCCATAGAGAGGGTGGTGGTGGTGGGTGGGGTGTGTGAGGGGACGGAAATACAACTCCCAACAGGCCCCCATGTCCACAGAGAGGGTGGTGGTGGCTGGGTGGGGTGTGTGAGGGGTCTCTAGTCCTACTTCCAACAGGCCCCCATGTCCACAGAGAGGGTGGTGGTGGCTGGGTGGGGTGTGTGAGGGGACGGAAGTACAACTCCCAACAGGCCCCCATGTCCATAGAGAGGGTGGTGGTGGCTGGGTGGGGTGTGTGAGGGGTCACTAGTCCTACTTCCAACAGGCCCCCATGTCCACAGAGAGGGTGGTGGTGGCTGGGTGGGGTGTGTGAGGGGACGGAAGTACAACTCCCAACAGGCCCCCATGTCCATAGAGAGGGTGGTGGTGGCTGGGTGGGGTGTGTGAGGGGTCACTAGTCCTACTTCCAACAGGCCCCCATGTCCATAGAGAGGGTGGTGGTGGCTGGGTGAGGTGTGTGAGGGGACGGAAATACAACTCCCAACAGGCCCCCATGTCCACAGAGAGGGTGGTGGTGGCTGGGTGGGGTGTGTGAGGGGACGGAAGTACAACTCCCAACAGGCCCCCATGTCCACAGAGAGGGTGGTGGTGGTGGTGGGTGGGGTGAGTGCCATTGCCGACTGAATGTCAAACATAAATAAATGTACACGTATAGGCAACATGACTCATCCTCACATTATTGTTTTGCAGGGGATCCTAATCTGACTGCTCCAATTGACACCAGGCCTCCAGCATCGCCACACTCTGACCATTCAGGGGACGATTGGGCAGCCACCTCCGGGGCAGAGGATGGTGCCGGATCAAGCAGCCAGCCAGGGACCTCTGGCACGCAGGTCACACCTGCACCTACAACAACAACGGGCTCTGGCATCACGACAACACCGGCTACTGTGACCTGCACAGCTGCCTCCATCACCACCTCCACCACCACTACTACCACCACTTCTGCCCCTGCCACCCTGCCCAACCCACCGGCCAACGCTGGGGCAGCACCATCCCAGCCACGCAGGGAGACAGTGAGGCAAGCCACCAATGCAAGGGCAGATCCTGCAGGCAGGAGCACGGCGGAAAGAAGGCCTGATGACACTACACTGAATGCCGTGCAACAGTGTCTTGAAGCACTAGTTCGGGTGGAGGCGGGCTATGCACGTAGCCAGGCACATGCAGACCGCGCCCACCAGGACTTTGTGGACAACACCACCATGTTGGGGGCCATCGAGAGGCGGCTTGGCCAACTCGTGGACATTTTCAGCACCAGGGCATCCGCCAACAGCCCCCCCCCCCCCCCCCTCAAACAACGGCACCGGCCACAACACCGCTACCGCCACCTGCGCCCCTGGCAGCGGATGTGGTACCGGATCAGCCTGCGCCCCCAGCTGACTCCGTCCCGACACAAAGACGGAGGGGCCGTCCGAGGCAGGAAGTGGGCGAGAGCAGTGTCGGAGCTCATGCCACACGCTCCAAGAGGAGCCGACATTGACTCATTGGAGTACCTGAGCCTCCGATCCATCCTGGCAACTATCCGGTCCCACCTGCCACAGGCCTGCTGCACTAGGCACACACCACCCTATGTGGTGTCTGCACGGACATCTCATCTTCCATTACCTTGGACTGTCACTCCCCCACCCCTTCACTCCTTTGTAAATATGCACCTACACCTATGCACAATCTGTAAATAAATACCACTTACTCACTCAATGATGTGTTGCCTCCATGTTTATTCACATGATTGCATCAGAAACAGACGTAACCAGGTTCAGGGATCCAACAGGTACAGAATCATGCCGCAAGGGAGTGACCTAGGGAAACATACAAATCGAAAACAGACGTTAGGAAACAGCCTCACACTCATCCCAAAACACTGCAGTGCAACTTACAACAAACCACACACATCACTACACGAAGGGATGACACTACACACATAATGGAGAAGTGCATGTACTCATAAATGAAGACACACACACACATGCATACATCACATAACAAAACACATAGATGATGCACAACACAATGACACAAGGGCATCCAACCTACACAGGGCATACACAAGCAGCACAAGAGGGGCACACTCACAATCAAGGGAAGTAGCGTTCAATGAGCTGGCGCCTCTGGTCCACACCTTCCTCCTCACCACTATCCTCATCAGTCGACATGGGTGGGTCGGGAGGGCGAGGAACTTGCTGTTCATCTGGGTCCAAGATCAGTGCAATGTTATTTCGCACAGCCAGGTTGTGGAGCATGCAGCAGGCAATCACAATCTTGCATACTTTGCCTGGTGCGTAAGGCAGGGCCCCTCCAGTCTTATCCAGGCACCGAAACCTAGACTTAAGCAGGCCAAATGTTCGTTCCACCACTCGACGTGTCCTACCATGGGCATCGTTGTATCGCATTTCTCCTGCTGTGGTGGGATTGCGAATTGGACTTAGAAGCCAAGGCCTGTTTGGGTAAGCCGAGTCGCCTGTGTATGTGGAAATTAGAGAGAGAGAGAAACATCACTACCTGAACATGTGGCCACACCAAGCCACCCAGATATCACTCCAGTCACCACAGCATACTCACCAACAAGCCAGGCTTGTGCCGGACGCAGATTTGCCATCAGTTGGGGGACAATGCTGCTCCGCATGATGTGGGCGTCATGTGCAGAGCCAGGAAATCTTGCACACACATGTGAGATAATGTTGTCGGCCTGGCACACCACCTGCACGTTAAGGGAGTGGAAGTGCTTCCGATTCCTAAACACCTGCTCACGTGCCCGTGGCGGAATGATCGCAATATGCGTGCCATCAATGGAACCCACAACGTGTGGTATGCGACCCAGGGCATAGAAGTCTGCTTTGACCGCTGCCAACTCTGCCGCCTGTGGGAAATGAATGTAGTCATGCTTGTACAGCATCATGGCTGTCAGTACATCCCGAAGTACCGTGCTGAACATGGCCTGTGACATTCCCCCGGCATGTCCTATAGTGTACTGGAATGTGCCTGTTGCAAAGAAATGGCGTGCCGCCATCACCTTTTGGGTGGGTGAGATTGAGCCTGGATAAGTTCTCCGCGGCTGCAGGTGAGGAGACAACTTGTTCACAAGCTCCAGCAATCGACGTCGATCAAGCCTGAATTTCCGGATCACCTCCTCGTCCACCATATCCTCCAGCACAGTGTATGGGCGATGGACATTTTGAGCCCTCCTGTGTGGGAGTAAATGGAATGGTAGTCAATTCACATACAACGCATATCTGTGCAACTCACTCACATGTCACCGCACTCTATACAACATGTAATAGGCAGTGTACTATTTGCATATGTGTGACACCTCTGATTGTCACAACAACATGGACTGACGTAGCAATGTGCACCCACCAGCTACATGATGTGTTGCAACATGTCCAATGCACTCTGTCTCACCTCAACATCACTGCCAACAAGACATGTGACATGACCCAAACGTGACGGTCATTATTGGCACACCGATGGGCATGATATGGAAAAACATGGGATAGAGCATGAAGTGTGGAGTCACGCAATCATGCACACAACCCTCATCATGCAGCTGCAGACAATGAAACAAGGTGCATCGTCAGCAGTCATGCACTCATTGACGCCGCCATGGCGGTGCACTGCTTCCGCTGTTGACGTCTGGCCATACGCGGCCCGCGTTCAACATTCCCATTGTCTGCACGTGCACACACCGTCACGCTCACACACCGGCAAGTGCACGTGCTAGACACCGGGACGGATGATTCATTTGCAACAAAGTTGTAACAGTGGCGCGACCATGGCGGGGCACGTATTCGGCGGGGGAGGTGGAGGCCAAAACATCCATAAGCTGATGTCCATGCACATGGCAGTTCATGACCCCCCTTACAGTGACATTGCATCAGCCAGCCTACACCGGCCGGCCCAGCTCTACCCACTACCGCCGTGCCAGGCCCAGCCCATGACCGCCATGCCAACTACCGCCGCTTCCGGCCCCCTCCACTACCGCCGTGCCAGGCCCAGCCCATGACCGCCATGCCAACTACCGCCGCTTCCGGCCCCCTCCACTACCGCCCTGCCAGGCCCAGCCCATGACCGCCGTTCCAGCCATGCCAACTACCGCCGCTTCCGGCCCCCTCCACTACCGCCGTGCCAGGCCCAGCCCATGACCGCCATGCCAACTACCGCCGCTTCCGGCCCCCTCCACTACCGCCGTGCCAGGCCCAGCCCATGACCGCCATGCCAACTACCGCCGCTTCCGGCCCCCTCTACTACCACTGTGCCAGGCCCAGCCCATGACCGCCATGCCAACTACCGCCGCTTCCGGCCCCCTCCACTACCGCCGTGCCAGGCCCATCCCATGACCGCCATGCCAACTACCGCCGCTTCCGGCCCCCTCCACTACCGCCCTGCCAGGCCCAGCCCATGACCGCCGTTCCGGCCATGCCAACTACCGCCGCTTCCGGCCCCCTCCACTACCGCCGTGCCAGGCCCAGCCCATGACCGCCATGCCAACTACCGCCGCTTCCGGCCCCCTCCACTACCGCCGTGCCAGGCCCAGCCCATGACCGCCATGCCAACTACCGCCTCTTCCGGCCCCCTCCACTACCGCCGTGCCAGGCCCAGCCCATGACCGCCATGCCAACTACCGCCGCTTCCTGCCCCCTCCACTACCGCCGTGCCAGGCCCAGCCCATGACCGCCGTGCCGGGGCCGCCAGGGCACGGCGGTAGTGGAGGGGGCCTGAAGCGGCGGTAGTTGGCATGGCGGTCATGGGCTGGGCCTGGCACGGCGGTAGTGGGTAGAGCTGGGCCGGCCGGTGTAGGCTGGCTGATGCAATGTCACTGTAAGGGGGGTCATGAACTGCCATGTGCATGGACATCTGCTTATGGATGTGTTGGCCTCCACCTCCCCCGCCGAATACGTGCCCCGCCATGGTGGCGCCACTGTTACAACTTTGTTGCAAATGATGCATCCGTCCCGGTGTCTAGCACGTGCACTTGCCGGTGTGTGAGCGTGACGGTCTGTGCACGTGCAGCCAATGGGAGGTGTGGACATGGGCCACGGTTGGCCAATTGCAAGTACCGTATGCTGTTCACCGCAACACCAGGGCCAATCATTGGCCCAATTCCAAACACGCTGTCACGGCGGACCAATGGCTGGCGCCGTATGCCACTGACATGGCCACTGGGCCCTATATATGTGTGATGTTCAAAAGCATACTTTCTACGATGACCACCGACTGCTGCCTGTGACCATCACCTCCACCTGCTGTTGCGGAGCTGACCACCGACTGCTGCCTGTGACCATCACCTCCTCCTGCTGCTGCGGAGCTGACCACCGACTGCTGCCTGTGACCATCACCTCCACCTGCTGCTGCGGAGCTGACCACCGACTGCCGCTCTAGTGCCATACTCCGTGACCTTGCCATGTCGGGAGTCAAAGAGGTCCGGTCTCGTCCCTTCACCGCCGCGGAGCTGGATGTCCTCGTGGACGCTGTGCTACGCAACTACGGACGCCTGTACGGCGCACCCGGACAGGCGGTAAGTGCTGTGGGGGATGAGTTGTAGTGCATGAGGTGTCATATGGCACCTGGGCTCTGGAAACTTGGCGGTGTGATGTGTGAACAACTGAAGAATCGATATGTGCATGGCTGCTGAGAGTAATGTGTTGCTCCTATCTGTGTGACTGGCCAACTGTCCCCTGACTTCCACCCTTTTGTCTCCCATCATGGTAGGTGAAGCTGCACCTTCGCAAGGACGTGTGGAGGAGCATTGCACGTGAAGTACGAGCAGCGGGGGTGTCCAATAGACGACATACACACTGCCACAAACGCTGGGACGACATTTCCAGACTGAGCAAGAATGTAGCGGAAGTGACACTAGGGCTGATTCCAAGGACGGCACGTCTGGCCTGACGCTCAATGAGCCCTCTCATGCACCGTATCATAGCTGTGACGCATCCTGACCTGTCCGAGCGGTTGCGTGTGGATGAACAGCAACATGGCGGTAAGCATACTGTCAGTGTATGTTGCTTGTGAGTGCAATGCATGTATGGTTGCCCACACACATTAGGGTCTTCCGTCGATCGTGAGTCTCTTTCCAATGGCATGTTGGTGACATTGCCACAGTTTAATTTTCAGTTGCAGGTGCGGCATGTTGAGACGCCACCTGCTAAGCTGTTCAGTTGTCATGCACATGCTGTAGTGCTCCGTCACCCCTTGGCAACACTTGTGTGCTGATGTAGTTCCTCATGCCCAGTGTGCATGCTGTACATGTATTACGGCCAACGCCACAGAATTCCTGTGAGGATGACTGGTTGGGGTGGGCCGTGTGCAGGTTGGGGGATCGATGGACATTGTCATCAGTGGCTGTAGGGATTCCGCAGCAGTACTGTACGTGTGTGTGCCCATTACTTACACCCATTTCCTGTGCATTTCAGCTTTGGCAGAGGGCACTCAGCCTCAGACGGCGGAGATGACAGAAGGCAATGCATCCGGATCAGACGTCGCGCACACGCAGACTGACACCGAAGGGGCCAGCGCCGGAGAGGGGGACAGGACCGTCCCGGAGGACTCGCATGTGGAGACAACATCGTCATCATCTTCCGACAGTGTTGGTGAGTCAGCACTGTTGTCACAGACTGGCAGTGGGCAACCAACACCTTCGGTCAGGACACAGCACACAGGGCCCACCCTGCCGCCAACTGCACCATGTACTGTTCGTGCACGCAGGAGTAGGGGGAGCAGAGTGGCGTTCGGTGTCGGCACCGCTGCCCCAGCCTCGGTGAGCCAAAATGCACTTTGTGCTGAGGCTGTTGATCTGCTGCGACAGCTGTGTGTGGGGCAGACCAATATGATTAATGCTTTCCAAGACCACGATAGGAAGTTGGGGCAGGTGGTGGCATTCATGGAAGGTATGCATGGTGATCTGGCTGGTGTACACAGGACACTGCAGTCATTGTCTAACAGTGTGTCGTCTGCCATTGCACAGTCGCATGGACTGGGTGGTACTTCTGTTCCACCATCTACAACTCTGGATGTGTCAGGGGGGAGTGAATTTTCTGACCTGGACTCTAATACAGGTTATTGCACTAGAAGCAGCGTCAGCCAGCACGTCAAGGCACGGAGGCCTCAGACCCCATCCCCTAGGTCAGGTAAATCTGTTCACAAGGACAACGTCGGATATAGTGGAGTACACACACGTGAAGCAAAAGAGGGGTTGGGTGTAATGGCTACACATGCTGCACAGCCATCCCACACACAAGGTACTACCAGGCCAAGACTCTCTCCCGCTTCCATTGACACTACCCTGTACGAGGACAGTGAGAAGACGAATACATCTCTTGAGGGCTCGCATACTCCCAGTGCCAGGGAGACTACGAAGGAAGGTGCCACTCCCAAGGGCAGGGAAAGCAGGAAGGATGTAGGCACTCCCAAGGGCAGGGAGACTACGAAGGAAGGTGCCACTCCCAAGGGCAGGGAAAGCAGGAAGGATGTAGGCACTCCCAAGGGCAGGGAAAGCAGGAAGGATGTAGGCACTCCCAAGGGCAGGGAGACTACGAAGGAAGGTGCCACTCCCAAGGGCAGGGAAAGCAGGAAGGATGTAGGCACTCCCAAGGGCAGGGAGACTACGAAGGAAGGTGCCACTCCCAAGGGCAGGGAAAGCAAGAAGGATGTAGGCACTCCCAAGGGCAGGGAGACTACGAAGGAAGGTGCCACTCCCAAGGGCAGGGAAAGCAGGAAGGATGTAGGCACTCCCAAGGGCAGGGACAAGGACAGTCACAAGACAAACGCACCTAAGAGGAGCACGGACAGTCCCAGGGGCAGGGACACACACGGGCAGAAGGGGTGTCCTGGGGATATGTACACTTCAGACGACAAGTCTGCTGCCTGGAAGAGGGCACCATCCAGGGAACAGGGCAAGTCCGCAGACTACAGTACTCCTACGGAAATGGGACATCCAAGGCCCAAGGACTTGCCCATGAACAGTGGCGCTGTCAGGGACAGGCATACGTCACCCATTGTTGCACTGAGACAGCTGTTTTCTGGGAAACGGAATACAGAAGACTCCGCAGTGGAGTCACCCCTTACCTCCACTCCCATCATGGCCCGTCAGGGACGGATGCAGCTGGACCCTGTAGTGGCATCCCCCATGACACATGTTGCAGAGGCCACAAGGCAGCCACACAGCAAACGACAAGCAGGCTCCAGCACGTCCCCAGAGACCATTCCCCCCCCAGCACATGCACCTCCCATGGTGGGTGAAATTGCTTCTCAGTCCGGTCGACTTGTGAGTCCTGTCCTGTCCAGGGTGCAGGCACATGTCCAAAAGAAGCGTAGACACACAGCATTGACACATGCCCAATCCGATGTCGGCCAATTGCAACTATCCCCCGCTCCCAGAGCCACCCTGCCTCCTGGACCATACAGTCCTGTGGCTCATCATTTCAGTGGTCACAGTGGCGCTGGTGCAGTTGACTCGCATGTGTCTGTTAGTGGCAGGGTATCAGTCGAGACATATCCTGTATCAGGTGCTGGCAGTGTATCTGGGTCTATGGGCCATGTGTCAGTCACTCGGGCTGTGGCTGTGTCTCACACTCCTGTATCAGGTGCTGGCAATGTATCTGGGTCTATGGGCCATGTGTCAGTCACTCGGTCTGTGGCTGTGTCTCACACTCCTGTATCAGGTGCTGGCAGTGTATCTGGGTCTATGGGCCATGTGTCAGTCACTCGGGCTGTGGCTGTGTCTCACACTCCTGTATCAGGTGCTGGCAGTGTATCTGGGTCTATGGGCCATGTGTCAGTCACTCGGGCTGTGGCTGTGTCTCACACTCCTGTATCAGGTGCTGGCAGTGTATCTGGGTCTATGGGGCATGTGTCAGTCACTCGGGCTGTGGCTGTGTCTCACACTCATGTATCAGGTGCTGGCAGTGTATCTGGGTCTGTGGCTCACGTGTCAGTCACTACATCTGTGGCTGTGTGTCACACTCCGGTTTCTGGTGCTGTCAGTGTGTCCGATGCGGGTACGTCACGCAATCCACCTGAGAGTGTGCTGTAAGTTGCTGTAGTGTGCCCTCTGATGTCCTGCCTCTGATGTACCTGCTCTGGTTTCCACACTGCCCTGTTGCTATCCTCATAGTGATGTACTGCATCTGATGTACCTGCTCTGGCGTCCACACTGCCCTGTTGCTATCCTCATAGTGATGTACTGCATCTGATGTACCTGCTCTGGTGTCCACACTGCCCTGTTGCTATCCTCATAGTGATGTACTGCATCTGATGTACCTGCTCTGGTGTCCACACTGCCCTGTTGCTGCCCTGTTGCTGTTCTGATACTGCATTGTGCCCTCTCATGTGCTGCCTCTGATGGACGTTTTCAGTGCAATGGACAGTTGGTGCACCTAGCCCCTCTCATGTACTGCCTCTGATGGACCTGTGCCTTGCCATGGACTGTTGGTGCACTTAGCCCCTCTCATATACTGCCTCTGATGTACCTGCTCTGGTGTCCACACTGCCCTGTTGCTGTTCTGATACTGATGTACTGCATCTGATGTACCTGCTCTGGTGTCCACACTGCCCTGTTGCTATCCTCATAGTGATGTACTGCATCTGATGTACCTGCTCTGGTGTCCACACTGCCCTGTTGCTATCCTCATAGTGATGTACTGCATCTGATGTACCTGCTCTGGTGTCCACACTGCCCTGTTGCTATCCTCATAGTGATGTTCTGCCTCTGATGTACCTGCTCTGGTGTCCACACTGCCCTGTTGCTATCCTCATAGTGATGTACTGCATCTGATGTACCTGCTCTGGTGTCCACACTGCCCTGTTGCTATCCTCATAGTGATGTACTGCATCTGATGTACCTGCTCTGGTGTCCACACTGCCCTGTTGCTGCCCTGTTGCTGTTCTGATACTGCATTGTGCCCTCTCATGTGCTGCCTCTGATGGACGTTTTCAGTGCAATGGACAGTTGGTGCACCTAGCCCCTCTCATGTACTGCCTCTGATGGACCTGTGCCTTGCCATGGACTGTTGGTGCACTTAGCCCCTCTCATATACTGCCTCTGATGTACCTGCTCTGGTGTCCACACTGCCCTGTTGCTGTTCTGATACTGATGTACTGCATCTGATGTACCTGCTCTGGTGTCCACACTGCCCTGTTGCTATCCTCATAGTGATGTACTTCATCTGATGTACCTGCTCTGGTGTCCACACTGCCCTGTTGCTATCCTCATAGTGATGTTCTGCCTCTGATGTACCTGCTCTGGTGTCCACACTGCCCTGTTGCTATCCTCATAGTGATGTTCTGCCTCTGATGTACCTGCTCTGGTGTCCACACTGCCCTGTTGCTGTTCTGATACTGATGTACTGCATCTGATGTACCTGCTCTGGTGTCCACACTGCCCTGTTGCTGTTCTGATACTGATGTACTGCATCTGATGTTCCTGCTCTGGTGTCCACACTGCCCTGTTGCTATCCTCATAGTGATGTTCTGCCTCTGATGTACCTGCTCTGGTGTCCACACTGCCCTGTTGCTGTTCTGATACTGATGTACTGCATCTGATGTACCTGCTCTGGTGTCCACACTGCCCTGTTGCTGTTCTGATACTGATGTACTGCATCTGATGTACCTGCTCTGGTCTCCACACTGCCCTGTTGCTGCCCTGTTGGTTTTCTGATACTGCATTGTGCCCTCTCATGTGCTGCCTCTGATGGACGTTTTCAGTGCAATGGACAGTTGGTGCACTTAGCCCCTCTCATGTACTGCCTCTGATGGACCTGTGCCTTGCCATGGACTGTTGGTGCACTTAGCCCCTCTCATGTACTGCCTCTGATGTACCTGCTCTGGTGTCCACACTGCCCTGTTGCTATCCTCATAGTGATGTACTGCATCTGATGTACCTGCTCTGGTCTCCACACTGCCCTGTTGCTGCCCTGTTGATGTTCTGATATTGATGTACTGCCTCTGATGTTCCTGCTCTGGTGTCCACTATGGCCATGCTCCATCCTAGACTGTGACTTTGCTCCGAATCTGCGTTAATAAAATTGGGATTAATGTGTCGTGGTTTGTCAGAGTAATTCTTGCGTGTGTGATGCTGGTGTGGATTGGTATTTTCTTGGGGGCGGTGGGTTCTGCTACGTGTCACTCTCCCCTACCTGGGTCACGGCCCTTGGAGGCGTTGCCGTACACAGGCATATGTGCATTTCGGGACATGCCACTCCCCCCTCCCTACGTCACCGCCCTTGCCGGTACTCCTCTCCGGACAGCGAATGCTTAGTTGCCTACCTGCGTCGTCGTCGATGGTGGGCCAAGACGAGGACGTACTGGATCGCGTAGAGTATCGGGTAAGCCTGTAGTGCAGGGTCCATGTCGGCGTGCGGCTCGTGGTGGGTATGGTCGCTGTGGAGCATCCGCCGTGTTCAGGCAGGCTGTTTTTCCGCCGCGCTTTTATGTGTGTTTTCCGCCATCTTGATTTGGAGGACGGTCCTAGTCGTCAGTCCGTACGGCGGAGTCTCTGGAAAGGTTACGTCCGCCTCGTGGTTGGGTGTGGTGGTGCGGAGGACCGTGTTCTACCGCCGCGGACGGATTTTGGCACGTATTTCGTATCCTGATTTGGCGGACGGAGTGTCCGCGACGGGCGCACGGAAAATAGGCTTGTTCCGCATACTCTGGGTCTGCGGAGGCACTTCCGTCTGCCATCCTAATGACCCCCTTAGAGGGGAAGACACCTTTGTAATCAAGATAAAACATAATATTCATAATTGTTTTATCTTTGTAGGTGCACTTTTGAGTGTGTGTATAGAGGGCGAGTGTAGGAAGGTGGATATCTGACTATGGTTACCCCCAACTTTTTGCCTAGTGTTTAGCTGGTTTTCGACTTAGTTGGCCTGGGATCCTGCTATTCAGGACCCCAGGCTTCCTGCTCTCTCTGTTAAAATGGACTCCATGTACCTTAGGTACATATCTAATTGGATACTGGGTCACCTTATCAGTCCCTGTACAGGGTACCTTAGGTACCCAGGGCATAGGTGCACTCAGGGCCTACCAGGGGCTGCAGCATGTATTATCCCACTACTGGCTGGCCATCCAAATCTGACACAACTGGCTGATCAATCAGCTGGGGCAAGGTGGTGTAATCACCCTTTGCTTTAGATATAGTGGGCCCGATTCACAGAACTAACTTAAGACAAAATCCTAAACATACTACTTTTGGTATTCACAGAAGTTAGGATTTTGTCTTAAGTTTGTCTTAAGACAGACTTAAGACAAAATCCTAACTTCTGTGAATACAAAAAGTAGTAAGTTTAGGATTTTGTCTTAAGTTAGTTCTGTGAAACGGGCCCAGTATACCTATATCTAACCCTAAAATGGACACATATACTCCTATAAGTCACTCCTATGACAGGCCTTAACAATCCTGGAGGCAGAGTGCTTGGAATTATGTGAGATGGTGCTCTAGCATGAGCTGAGCCTGTCTGCAGCTTTCGGAACTAAGTCCTTTAGCTGTTTCCATGATAATGCTATACCATATACTCTTAAGTGCATTATAACCTCGCGGTTATTGCTAACTTTGGCATAGCATTATCAAAACATGTCGAGTAAGGTGTCATACGAATTGGAATACTACCCCCTCGCCAGTTCTGGTGACGGGGGTAGCATTCCACCCTTCTAGAGGGACACAACATGTGTGTAACTGTGAACCCCGGTTAAAGTTAACTTGAGCCTCAGCATCACAAAATGGATGCTGCCACCACAGACACAAGTCTGACCTCCTGCTGCTGGGAGTCCTTCCCGTGAGGGAGGCTTGGACAAAGGGTTTCCTGCCTTGGGAGGTGCTAGCACCACCCCAGACAGGATTTTGTGTATTAGGTAGGACAGGCCTGAAAGGAATAAGACATGCCTGGGGCACGCAAGGTGCCCCGGGCATACACCGGTTCAAACAAGTTGCTGGGGCACTCCAGCCCCAGCTCTGGTGCGAAACCGGACAAAGGATAGGGGGTGTAACCACCCCCCTTCCTGGTCCCACCCATAGGAGGGACCTAGTCATAGTACAGCCCTCTTTAGGAGAATAAAGGTAGGAGCTGGTCCCATTCCAAATTAGATTATCCTGATTTGAAACTCTACAAAGAAGAAACTCTGGTCTTCGACATTCTGCTCCACAGAAGTCTGAAGAAATCTCCCTTGTGGCCAAGGAGTGACCACCCTGCATCTGCAGGCACCATCAAGCGTCCTAGCGGTTCACTTTGTCGTCTTCTCGAGTGGATCCAGACTTCAGAGTCCGACGAGACCCGGACTGCCAGACCACTCCAACCTCTACCTACATCTGCAGCACAGCTGAGATCCGTGGGTGCGAAGAGACACGTGGGACCGGCCATCTTTGGAGAAACTGCACTCCGCTTCCAGCACGACTTCAGCGGCATCCTCGGCGTAGTGCTTTGGGGATTGAGAAGCCCAGCCCGAGCAGCTCCTGCACAGAAGATCAGCCCTCCAGCATCCACTAGATCTGCGCGGGGCCCTTTTGCTTGATTGCTGCTTGACGCGTTGTCTGGTCACTTGCCGGCTGGCTAGTGGCCTCCTAGACGACGATCCTTGAAATCCACACCACTGGTCTGGTTGCTCCAGACTGGCCCCTGCTTCCCTGCAAAGGAGAAGCACCCCGGACCCTCCTGGTCCGCACCAGATGCCTTTTCCACTCACCGCGTGGGTTGCCTTTGCTAAGGCCTGTTGACGCCGAATCCGGATCCAACACCGCCGACAGCGAGAGTCTGAGTGGGACAGCTCGTGCCTCCATCCTGCTCATCGAAGACACCACCTGGTCCACGTGGCTGCAGAGTCAAGCGTCCACTCTTCACCTGATCGCGACGACAGCATCTGGTTCCTTCCTGGTTCTACTCCAGTCACTGGCTAGTGACTGTGAACATTGTCCCCTCTGCTTTCAGGTTTTCATCTTCCTTGATCCACCCTTGGATCACTCCAGACATCTTCCTTCTGGCCGCCTGCAGCATCTTTTCTTCCAGGCTCCATAGACTTCAACGCGGAAACCCGACACACTTTGACACCTATGCACCCGCAGCCCGTGGGTGAGGTAACAAGAGCATTTCGGTGCTGAAGGGTAGATTGACTCTCCTAGTGTCCAGATTTCCAGTCGTTTTAGTCCTAGCTAGTCGGAACTGTCTAATACTTACCTTTTCGTAACTTGTACTGTCCATTGACTTTGTTATGCATCCCGCGTGTGAGTTCACACTCTGCACCCGCGTCCCGTGGGCCTCCTATTACTTACCTCAGGTCAGGATAGTGTAGTCCCAGCGATCCTACAGCCTCTGGACAGCTCCATTCCTTCTATCGATTTTCTTATACCATTCACTTAGTATATGGTTTGTCATGCCCCTAGGGCACCATTGTAATTTGTGCAACTTAACATATTTTTCTTAAGAGTCTTGTCATGTGCTTAGCCCTCTGACCTCATAAAGAGTTCAGAGGTGTATGTTAGTTAATAAATATCTTGTTTATTTTCATAACTACCTGTGTGGTGTCCTTTCATTTGGTATTCAAGGGGTTATATGTGGTAAAACAGCTGGCTTCACATGCCAAAAGAGTTTAGCCTAAGACTGCTTTGTCCATACTACCATTAGGATAGCTGGTCTATAAGGTTGACTTACAAACAATCACCATAAGGGTTGTTTGGACTGATACAAGGTGATCACTAGAACTAGTGAGCATCATATATCAGGCCAACTTCTCACAGCGAGTATTGCCATATGTTTTTTTTAAAATATATTAATTAATTAGTAAGAATTAGAATCTAAGGGATCTGTATCCATCCTGAAGAAGGCCGGATGACCCACAGGGGCAATTGAAAATTGGGTATAAGCAACATAGCTACTCCGGTATACCCACTTTCATTTTATTCCTGCCATGTGGGCCCTCAATAAAGGTAACGGGGGTACTCACTTAGACAGTTTTACTCACTTTACTTTCTGTATGAGGGGTTCCTTTAGAGAATGAATTGGTATTGGATAAAAAAATTGCACTCCACCATGACCGTTGGTCTGCACCATGGTGTTGTCAGCGGCTCAATGATGAAGTATGTCACCATTGGTTGGGTGAGGGCAGTCTTAACAACTTGATGAGTTGCCCGATAATATTAATATTTTTGTTTTCTCCCTTTTTCTGTTCGTTTCCCCTTATAACAGCTCCTAGAGGGCTGGGAGCCTTTCAGTCCTTCCTTGTTAGCGAGGTTTGGTATTATACCCTTATCTTGAAGATAAATCCACTATCAGGTCTAAGGTTATTGTATGCCAAGGTAAGGGGGGAGTTGGCATTGGTTGTAACAGACCCTTGGGTGCCTATCTCTCCGATTTTCCCCGAGCACAAATCTTGCAGGTTTTGACATAAGAATGAATGTCCCTGGTCATTTGTGGCCACCAAAACCTTCTTTTAACCAAATCCTCAGTCTTCTAGATTCCTATATGGCCTGCTTGTGGACGGTCATGCAGTGGCGGCCGGTACGTTTTGGAGGAAGGGGGGTGGACGGGACACACAAACGCACACTCACACATACACATAACACTCTCAGCCATGCATTTACATGTGCGCACACACACAAACAAATCCATTCACAACACTCTTTACCAAACATTCAAACATACATGCATGCACGCACCAAACATTAATTTAAAACCACTTATCTGCAGCCAGCTATGCCTCGGAGGTTCCAGGAGGCTTGGTACATCATCCCAACATCATCACAGATTGGGATGGGGTCAGTGAGACTGCTGACCCCACTCCACTCTGTGATGAAGTGTCACTGATTGACACTTGACCATGGGTGCTTCAGGGCTTAAAACTGAAGTGCCCAGGTGCAAGGCAATCAGTGACGCTACCCATCGTCACTGAGGGGAGGGCCTCAGGGACCTTTGCTGAGCTGAGGTTGTCACGTCCACAGGAGATGTGACTTCCTCAGCCCAGCAATGTTCAGCTCAGGCAGCCAAGAGCCTGTGCATTTAGAGCATGTCTGGCTTCTGGCTGCCTGACCTGTGTCTCTCAGGCTGACCTTTGTTCAACCTGACAGACACTGTTGGTGAAGGGCAAAAGGTGGAGGGTCGAGGCCCCTCAGCCCCAATGGACCGGCCGCTGCTGCTGTCATATCATTCATATAGGGTATGCTGTCATAACTCTAGAGTAGGTAGATACAATGCTCTTTCATGGAAAGGGAATTAAAGTTGAATTTCTCTCCTGTAATCCTGCTCAGCCCATGTTCACATTTCTTCTGAACTCATTGCTATGCTTACCTGTTCCTTCCACAGTTCCATGGGACACTGATCCAATGATTTCAGATTCTGGTTTAATCCTGGTAAAATCCTTCTGGTTTCGAGATAGGGCGTCAGCCTTTCCATTCTTAGGATCAGGTCTATATGTGACGATGGAAATGTAGTCGGCAAAATACAGGGACCATCTAAAATATAGGGACCATGAATTTCAGATTCCGATGGACGGTGAAAACAATGACTGTGTGCGTGGCTTCCATTAAATAGTGCCTTCATTCTTGAAACGCATCCTTAATGGCTAGCAGTTCTTTCTCCGTGATTGTATAATTTATTTCTGCAGAAGTTAATTTTCTAGACCGATAGGCTACTGGATGAAGTTGCCCAGTCTTCTTATGTCTCTGAGAAAACACACCACCGATGGCTAAATCTGATGCATCAGTTTCCAAGTTGAAGGCTCAAGGGGTCTGCCTGAAGTAGAACTGGTGCTGCAGTGAAATCCTTTTTTAGGGATTCAAAAGCCTTTTCTGCATCTTCTGTCCATTCGAGTGATACCCCTTTTCTTAATTGTGGCATGAGAGGAACAATCCTGTGTGACAATTCGCAATAAACCTTTTATAGAAGTTTGCAAAGCCGATGAAGCTTTGCACTTCTTTAACGCATGTTGTGGATTTCCATCCCAGGACAGACATTATTTTTTGTTTGTCCATTATGATTTCTGTTAGAGAAAGCTCTAACCCCAAGAATTCCACGGATTTAACATTAAAGGCACACATCTCCAATTTTACGTATAGCTTATCCTCATGTAGTTTTTGCAGAACCTTCCTCACTTGTTCTCAATATTCATCCTCTGAAGCGGAATAAATCAAAATATCGTCAATATACACTATGGCACACTGATCAATGCATTTACTCAGGACACTGTTTATAAATGGCTGAAAGGCTGCTGGAGTGTTACACAGTTCATAAGGTATTACTTGTTATTCAAAGAGGCCATATTTCGTCCTGAAGGTGGTCCTCCGTTCACCACCCTCTCTCCTTCTTGTCAAATGATCGGCCCGTCTCAGATCGAGTTTTGTATATATTTGAGCTCCTTTCACCTGATCCAACAAAACTGAAATAAGGGGTAATGGATAACAGTTCTTTATTGTAACTCTGTTGATTGCTTGATGGTCTATGCAAGTTCACAGGTTCCCTTCTTTCTTTAGTACGAAGAACAGCGGCAATGATATGGGGGACTGAGAAGTTTTAATTAATCTGTTAGCTAGGTATTTTTCAATGTATTCCTTCAGATGTTAATTCTCATTCTCCTTTAAGGCATAGACTTGACTGCAGAGCAAATTTGAGCCTGGTTCTAGATCTATTTTACAATGATGCAGCCGATGAGGCAGAAGCCTCTCTGCTTTGACTTCATTGAAGACATCTTTAAAATATTCATACTCCAAAAACATTTCATTGATGTACATGGCACATATAGAAGCTCCTTCACTACACAATGGTGTGGTTGGATTTCGTTCTTGGGGCCTATCACCCTTTTTAAAACAGTTTTCTCCGCGAAGATCGGAATCAATACATATGGTTCGTGGACCTTCCTAACAGAAACATGGATGAACGCCTCCTCAGCCCCAGACATCACCATTGCCATCCCGGAAGGCTATAAAATAATCCGTAAGGACCGGACCGACCAAACAGGAGGAGGCATCGCTATCGTCCATATGAAATCCATCCGCATCTCAACCAGCTCAGACGCCAATCTCACCAACACTGAACACCTTCACTTCCAGATCCACATCGACCCCAAGACCACACTCAGAGGCACCCTCTTCTACAGGCCACCAGGACCCCGCGCACAATTTAATGAAGACATCACGGACTTCATCACTCCACACGCGCTCCCCTCCGAGGATTACATCCTTTTGGGAGACCTCAACTTTCACCTTGAAAAGAGCAACGACCGCAACACCACCTCCCTCTTGGACAACCTCGCCAACCTTGAACTTAAACAACTTGTCACTACCCCCACCCACATCGCAGGTCACACACTCGACCCTATCTTCACCTCTAGCAAACACGTCTCCTTCAGCCACACCACAGCTCTCCTCTGGACTGACCACTGCTGCGTTCACTTTACCTACAACAAATCCACATTCAACAACCATCCCCAACCCACTCTTCGAAGAAACTGGAACAAAGTCACCATCGACCAGATCTCCTCATCGCTTCTTCAATACCCCCCCGGCCACTCCTCAAACCCCGACCAAGCAGCCACTAACTTCACCCAATGGCTATCCAACAGTGCCGACATCCTAGCACCACTGAAAAAACGACAAACCAAACTAGGCAGCAAGAAGGCCTCCTGGTTCAACGATGATCTTAAGAAATCCAAGAAACTCTGTCGCTCCCTTGAGAAGGTCTGGAAAAAAGACCCAAACACCAACACCAAAGACGCCTTCAAAAACGCCACCCGCATACACCACCAACTGATCCGGAATGCCAAGAAAGCCGCTTTCAAGGACCGATTAGATAGCAACGCCCACAACAGCAAGGAATTATTCAACATCGTCAAGGAATTTACCAACCCCTCAGCCAACTCCAACGACATCACCCCCTCTCAAGCCCTCTGCGACTCCCTAGCCTCATTCTTCCACAACAAAATTGCAGACATCCACAACAACTTCGACAACCGACCCGAAGACCAACCCACCCAACCCTCTGCAGGACCCCCAGCCCCCTTGAACAACCTCAATGACTGGAACCCTATCTCCACTGAAGACACCATCCGTCTGATGAACTCTATCCACTCAGGATCCCCCACAGACCCATGCCCTCACCACATCTTTAACAAAGCAGACTCCATTATAGCACCACACCTCCGAGACGTCATCAATTGCTCCCTCAACTCCGCAACCTTCCCGGAAACTTGGAAACACGCCGAACTCAGCGCCCTTCTGAAGAAACCCACAGCTGACCCCACCGAACTAAAAAACTACCGCCCTATCTCGCTCCTTCCATTCCCGGCCAAAGTCATCGAGAAAGCGGTCAACAACCAGCCCGCCGCCTTCCTCGAAACCAACAAATCCCTCGATTCCTCACAATCCGGCTTCCGAGCCAAACACAGCACTGAAACCGCCCTCATCGCTGCAACAGACGACATTCGAACTCTACTGGACAATGGAGACACAGTCGCCCTCATCCTCCTCGACCTATCCGCAGCCTTCGACACAGTCTGTCATAGCACCCTTCTACAGCGCCTCAGAAACGTCGGAATCCAAGGAAACGCACTGGAATGGATCACCTCGTTCCTCACCGGAAGAACCCAGAGAGTCCGCCTTCCACCATTCAAGTCAGAGGCCTCTGAAGTCATCTGCGGCGTACCACAAGGATCTTCACTCAGCCCCACCCTCTTCAACGTATACATGAGCCCCCTCGCGACCATCGCACGCCAACACAACCTCAACATCATCTCCTACGCCGATGACACTCAACTGATCCTATCTCTCACCAGAGACCCTAACACTGCCAAAACCAACCTGCATGAAGGAATGAAAGAAGTTGCCGAATGGATGAAGCTCAGCCGTCTGAAACTGAACTCAGACAAAACAGAAGTCCTCATCCTAGGCACCTCCCCCTCCGCCTGGGATGACTCTTGGTGGCCGGAGGCCCTTGGAAAAGCACCCATCCCGACGGACCACGCACGGAACCTAGGAGTCATCCTAGATTCCTCACTCTCGATGAACAGACAAGTCAACGCCGTTTCTTCATCCTGCTTCAAAATTCTTCGTATGCTCAAAAAAACATTTCGTTGGATCCCCACCGAAACTAGAAAAACAGTCACCCACACACTGGTCACGAGCCGCCTGGACTACGGAAACACCCTATACGCCGGTACCACCGCAAAACTCCAGAAAAAACTCCAACGCATCCAGAACGCTTCAGCCAGGCTCATATTAGACATCCCGCGTAAAGAACACATCTCTGGGCACCTGAAAAACCTCCACTGGCTCCCCATCAATAAGAGGATTACTTTCCGTCTTCTAACCCACGCACACAAAGCACTTTACGAAATTGGACCCGAATGCCTCAACACACGACTGTCCTTCTACACCCCCTCCCGCCAGCTACGATCCTCAAACCAAGCCCTTGCCACTGTACCTCGCATCAACAAAACCACCATGGGAGGGAGATCCTTCTCCTACCTGGCAGCTAAAACCTGGAACTCACTTCCCACTCACCTTCGCCTTACTCAGAACCACCTAGCATTCAGAAAGCAACTTAAAACATGGATATTCGAGAAGTAATTCCCCTCCTTCTTCAAGCGGCTTGAGACCCTCTGGGTATGTAGCGCGCTATATAAATCTCTTGACTTGACTTGACTTGACTCTGTGAGCCATGGGAGTACCAGAATAACTTGAAATTGGGGTCGTCCATCAAGTTGAAGTGGATAACCTCCTGATGACCTTCCTGGGATAATAATTCCACTTGCTCAGTGTGACCTACGATTGGTCCTGATGATAAATTTGTTCTATCCATCACTCTCACAGGTTCACTATTAGTTTTCTGAATCGCCCTCAACCAAATCCTTGCTGCAAATTCCAGGTCACTACAGTTTCCAGTGGCTCCAGAGTCGATCTGTACAGAAATCACTGATAGGGAGAATTGTCAGAATTTTAGAGTCATGGATTGAATCAGGTGAGAAGATGAAGATTGTATAGTATTTACTACCTGGAGTCCTTCTAGAATAGTCTTATTATTTGCACTCATCAGCCCAACTCCGCCTACTGATGGTGCCGCATGTTTTCCCTCTCCTTCAATGGCGTCTTTGTTTTTTTCGGACACATGTTCACGAAGTGTCCACATACAAGACAAACTTAAGTTATTCTGATGCCTCTTTTCCTTCTATTCTTTTGTTAAAGGACCTCAAATCACCCCTATCTGCATTGGTTCTACTCTTTGCTAATTATCAACGACCAAAACCTGGCACACCCAGTTGGAATTCTTTTCTTCTTTCTCATTTTCTTTCGTTTTGACAGAAGTCAATCCCAAATACTAGATTCACCAGTCCTGAAATCTCAGTGGGTCTATTGGGAATTTGTGCTAGGGTGTCCTTTAATTCGTCTTTTAATCCTCGATAAAACACAGCCGATCTTTTAATCTCTGGCCAGTTTGTTTCCAACTGCAGCTTATTGAATTGAGCTAGATAGGCTAACACGTCTTTATTCCCTTGTTTCAATTGTAATAGTTCACTATCTGCAGTTTGGGAAACCTTTCGCCGATCAAATATTCGAAGAAATTCTTTTTTGAAGTCTTCAAAATTGTAGAGTATTGCAACATCTGGAGCGACTAATGGAATTGATCAGGAAACTGCATCGCCACTGAAATAAGATAAAATGAATGCCACACGAGATTGTGCATTAGGGAAAATCACAGGACGACACATGAAGTGTAAGGAACATTGCGTTATAAAAATCTGTGCCTTCTACGGGTACCCACTAAAGCATTCTGGTGGAGCTAATGGTATAACTAGGGATAATAAATGCAATAGTTGGGTGCATGTGGAGTGGAGTGGAGTGGTGTGGCTCACTGGTTAGAGGCGGCAGACCCGGAAGCAGAGGATGGCCCGGGACCAGGGTTCAATTCCAACGCGGCAGGGTCGTGGACCAGGGTCAGCGGACTCGATAATTCTCGCCTCAGTGCCTACTCTAACCAGGGATCACACTCGGCAACTCTGGGCATTAGCTTGCCTCATCTCCACAATGGGCCCCCACATACGCCGGGGATCCCTGGTTTCACCCTGGAGATACCCAGTAGGGTCCATCTCACAGGGAAAGCCAGGACGGGTTCCCCAGCGGTCTACAGCGCGGAGATACCCCATGTGGGGGGATTCATGCGCTTTACAAGACATCATTACATTACATTACATTATATTACATGTTCTAGATGTTGAACTGGAGGCTTCATTCATTACTTCAGGAAATTTAAAACTAGTACCTGCAGGTATCCCACTTAATCTTGAGGCTAAGTCTGAAGTTTCTCTCCTTGAAGTGTCGAACTTTTGTCGTAAGGTTTTATTTTCTTCCCTGACTGCTACTAATTCTTTTTAAATCGCCTCTAACACTCTTCCCAGGATTTGTAAATTAATTCCTTCAGCCATTCTGTTCAGGCGCAAGCTTGAAAACGTGGGCACTACACTCTGTCAGGAGAGCTTACCTCTGAGCTTGGGCAGAAGCAGAACGATGAATAAGTCCCAATGCCCCTCTCAGAACTCCTCCAGTATGCAAAACGGTGCTGAGACAGACTATCGAGTTGGAAATGTCGACTTACACAAATATCGAGTTGAAAATATCGTGATTCAGAAATATCGACAGCAAGAACATCATGGTCAAGAATATTGAGTTTTAGGTAAGAAATATTGTTTTTAAAAATATAGAAGTCATTAATATTGTTTCCAAAAATATATATGTTTAAAATATTATTTTTTTAATTAGTGTTTATGTATTTTAGTTTATATTTTAATTGTATGTGATGTATGTTTTTTTGTATAAGTATTGTTTATGCTTTTTAATATATGTGTTACATTTTTAGTACTTATGAATTTTATGTCTATAAAATGTTGCATATTTTAGTTCCATAGCCGGTTGTGGGTTTATGTATCGTAGCGCTTCTCCCACGCTGCTTGTAATATCTGCATTCTTCAGCTGAATCTACCATAGCGCCGCATTGTGCATTTGACCCGCTCTGTCCTCAGCGCTGCTTTGCTGCTTTGGGATTGCTGCTCTGTGTTTGCTCTGTGCCTAATTTCATAGCGCCGCCTGTCATTCTTATTGTGCTGTGCTCATAGCGCTACTCTATGTTAGCCATTTCTCTTCTAAAATATATATTTTGATCATTGCACCCCACTGCTCGCCCCAACCTCTCCCTGCGTTAAGTGTTTGTTGTTGTTGCAGCCATTTGCTTCCTGTGACGTCCTAGCCCGTCCCTCCAATCACGCTCCCGCCTCCCAGCTGAGCCTGCCTCCCACAGATAGATTAGACCGACCCCTCCCCCCGAGAGCTGTGACCGTCCTGACTCGTGCAGATCCGGTTGCTCCCCTCTGTTCTCCTGCTGGGTATCGTAGCGCTTCTCCCACGCTGCTTGTAAAATCTGCATTCTTCAGCTGAATCTACCATAGCGCCGCATTGTGCATTTGACTCGCTCTGTCCTCAGCGCTGCTTTGCTGCTTTGGGATTGCTGCTCTGTGTTTGCTCTGTGCCTAATTTCATAGCGCCGCCTGTCATTCTTATTGTGCTGTGCTCATAGCGCTACTCTATGTTAGCCATTTCTCTTCTAAAATATATATATTTTGATCATTGCACCCCACTGCTCGCCCCAACCTCTCCCTGCGTTAAGTGTTTGTTGTTGTTGCAGCCATTTGCTTCCTGTGACGTCCTAGCCCGTCCCTCCAATCACGCTCCCGCCTCCCAGCCGAGCCTGCCTCCCACAGATAGATTAGACCGACCCCTCCGCTCCGAGAGCTGTGACCGTCCTGACTCGTGCAGATCCGGTTGCTCCCCTCTGTTCTCCTGCTGGGTATCGTAGCGCTTCTCCCACGCTGCTTGTAATATCTGCATTCTTCAGCTAAATCTACCATAGCGCCGCATTGTGCATTTGACTCGCTCTGTCCTCAGCGCTGCTTTGCTGCTTTGGGATTGCTGCTCTGTGTTTGCTCTGTGCCTAATTTCATAGTGCCGCCTGTCATACTTATTGTGCTGTGCTCATAGCGCTACTCTATGTTAGCCATTTCTCTTCTAAAATATATATTTTGATCATTGCACCCCACTGCTCGCCCCAACCTCTCCCTGTGTTAAGTGTTTGTTGTTGTTGCAGCCATTTGCTTCCTGTGACGTCCTAGCCCGTCCCTCCAATCACGCTCCCGCCTCCCAGCTGAGCCTGCCTCGCCCCTCCCCTTCGACTATCCACTTATGACAGTGGCTTTTGCGCGCAGCGTTCACGCGCAGCGACCGCGCCCCATTTGCGCCGAAGGTGCGCCAAAGGTAAGCCCGTCTACGCCCGTCCGCGCCTGGACCACGCCCAGCACCAGAGCCCCTGGTCCTCGTAATGTCCATCCCTCCCGCATTACTTACGATGCCACCACCCTCCTAGCCCTTAACCCCGGCCGATCCCCCAACTGCGCCCAAGCCGCCCCTGGACACACCCATGGACCCTTTTCCTGCATCTCCTGCAAGTTTGACGGCACCAAGAACAACTCCTCATCTAAGAACACACAACAGATACCCGACCCCAACCACCTACAATGCATCCTGCTCAACACCCGCTCGGTCCACAGGCACGCCATTGACCTCTGGAATCTACTAGACACCATCTCTCCGGACGTCGCCTTCCTAACAGAAACATGGATGAATGCCTCTTCAGCCCCAGACATCACCATTGCCATCCCGAAAGGCTATAAGATCATTCGCAAGGACCGTACCGGCCACACAGGAGGAGGCATCGCTATCGTCCATAAGAAATCCATCCGCATCTCAACCAGCTCAGACGTCAATCTCGCCAACTCTGAACACCTTCACTTCCAGATCCACATCGACCCCAAGACCACACTCAGAGGCACCCTCCTTTACAGGCCACCAGGACCCCGCGCACAATTCAGTGAAGACATCACGGACTTCATCACTCCACACGCGCTCCCCTCCGAGGACTACATCCTTTTGGGAGACCTCAACTTTCACCTTGAAAAGAACAACGACCGCAACACCACCACCCTTTTGGACAACCTCGCAAACCTCGGACTTAAACAACTTGTCACCCCCCCCACCCACATCGCAGGTCACACACTCGACCCTATCTTCACCTCCAGCAAGCATATTTCCTTCAACCACACCACAGCTCTCCTTTGGACTGACCACAGCTGCGTTCACTTCACCAACAACAAGCCCACATCCAACAACCACCCCCAACCCACTCTGCAAAGAAACTGGAACAAAATCACCATCAACCAGATCTCCTCATCGCTTCTTCAAAAGCCCCCCGCCCACTCCTCAAACCCAGACCAAGCAGCCACCAACCTCACCCAATGGTTATCCAACAGCGCCGACATCCTAGCACCACTGAAAAAACGACAAATCAAACTAGGCAGCAAGAAGGCCTCCTGGTTTAACGATGATCTTAAGAAATCCAAGAAACTCTGTCGCTCCCTCGAAAAGGCCTGGAAAAAAGACCCAACCACCAGCACCAAGGACGCCTTCAAAAACGCCACCCGCATACACCACCAACTAATCCGAAATGCCAAGAAAGCAGCCTTCAAGGACCGTCTAGATAACAACGCCCACAACAGCAAGGAATTATTCAACATCGTCAAGGAATTTACCAACCCCTCAGCCAACTCCAACGACATCACCCCCTCTCAAGCCCTCTGCGACTCCCTAGCCTCATTCTTCCACAACAAAATTGCAGACATCCACAACAGCTTCGACAACCAATCCGAAGACCAACCCACCCAATCCCCTGCAGGACCCCCACCACCCCTGAACATCCTCAATGATTGGATGCCAATCTCCACTGAGGACACCATCCGTCTGATGAACTCTATCCACTCAGGATCCCCCACAGACCCTTGCCCTCACCACATCTTTAACAAAGCAGACTCCATTATTGCACCGCACCTCCGAGACGTCATCAACTGCTCCCTCAACTCCGCAACCTTCCCGGAAAGCTGGAAACATGCCGAACTCAGCGCCCTCCTGAAGAAACCCACAGCTGACCCCACCGAACTCAAAAACTATCGCCCTATCTCACTCCTTCCATTCCCGGCCAAAGTCATCGAGAAAGCTGTCAACAACCAGCTCACCGCATTCCTCGAAACCAACAAATCCCTCGACTCCTCACAGTCCGGCTTCCGAGCCAAGCACAGCACCGAAACCGCCCTCATCGCAGCAACAGACGACATTCGAACTCTACTGGACAATGGAGACACAGTCGCCCTCATCCTCCTCGACCTCTCCGCAGCCTTCGACACAGTCTGCCATAGCACCCTTCTACAGCGCCTCAAAAACATCGGAATCCAAGGAAAAGCACTGGAATGGATCACCTCGTTCCTCTCCGGAAGAACCCAGAGAGTCCGCCTTCCATCATTCAAGTCAGAGGCCACTGAAGTCATCTGCGGCGTACCTCAAGGGTCCTCACTCAGTCCCACCCTCTTCAACGTCTACATGAGCCCCCTCGCGGCCATCGCACGCCAACATAACCTCAACATCATCTCCTACGCCGACGACACTCAACTGATCCTATCACTCAACAGAGACCCTAACACGGCCAAAACCAACCTAAACGAAGGAATGAAAGAAGTAGCCGAATGGATGAAGCACAGCCGTCTGAAACTGAACTCAGACAAAACAGAAGTCCTCATCTTAGGTACCTCCCCCTCCGCCTGGGACGACTCTTGGTGGCCAGAGGCCCTTGGAAAAGCACCCATCCCGACGGACCACGCACGGAACCTGGGCGTCATCCTGGATTCCTCACTCTCGATGAACAGACAAGTCAACGCCGTTTCTTCATCTTGCTTCAACATTCTTCGCATGCTCAAAAAAACATTTAGCTGGATCCCTACCGAAACTAGAAAAATAGTCACCCACGCTCTGGTCACGAGCCGACTGGACTACGGAAACACCCTCTACGCCGGCACCACCACAAAACTCCAGAAAAAACTACAACGCATCCAGAACGCCTCAGCCAGGCTCATATTAGACATCCCGCGTAAAGAACACATCTCTGATCACCTGAAAAACCTCCACTGGCTCCCCGTCAATAAGAGGATCACTTTCCGGCTCCTAACCCACGCACACAAAGCACTCTACGAAATCGGACCCGAATGCCTCAACACACGACTATCCTTCTACACCCCCTCCCGCCAGCTACGATCCTCCAACCAAGCCCTTGCCACTGTACCTCGCATCAACAAAACCACCATGGGAGGTAGATCCTTCTCCTACCTAGCAGCTAAAACTTGGAATTCACTTCCCACTCACCTTCGCCTTACTCAGAACCACCTAGCATTCAGAAAGCAACTCAAAACTGTGGATATTCGACAAGTAACTCCCCACCCTTCTACAAGCGCCTTGAGACCCTCTGGGTATGTAGCGCACTATATAAATCTTTTGACTTTGACTATTTATAATTAATTGTGAATAGGTTATTAATTTATATTAACTAATTAATTGATAAATAATAGTGGTAATTGTTTGATTTTTTTAGCTGTGGGTTGTGGGGTTTATGGGGTAAAGGGTGGGAAGTAATTTATTTTTAATTAATTAATAATTAGTTCTTAATTAATATTATTTAATTGATAGAAAATTAATTACAGAAATTGTGTAATTACATTTCGGTGCGGGTTGGTGTGGTTTATAGGGGTAAAGGGTGGGAAGTCATTTATGTTTAATCAATTAATAATTAATTGTTAATTGATAATTATGGTGATTGTGTGATTGTTTTTAGGTGTGGGTTGTGGGGTTTATGGGGTAATGGGTGGGAAGTAGTTTATGTTTAATTCATTATTATTTAGGGCCCCATTACGATGGCGGGCGAACACTATAACGGAAAACAGGACCTACTGCCAGAGGTGCAGTGGTCCGGCAGGGCCAATTAGGATGCGACCGCCACCCTGGCGGTCACATCCCACATATTTCGCATTGCAGTGGACGGTGCTTTAAGCAGCACCCGCCGCAATGTAATATTTGCATGTTGTGAATTGGCATGCATAACTGCCACCTTGTGCATGCCAATGAGGGGGGTTCCCCCCAAGTGCAGCCACCCACCCCTCACACCCTGGGGGCCCGCAACGGGCCCCCATAGCCATTTAGCATATGCCTTTCCATGGTGGAGTCTCCGCCACGGAAAGGCATAAGCACCGCAGACATCATAATATGGATGTCGTTGCCTTGCAGGCACTGCCACCATATTGTGTGCCTTTTCCGCCCGGCCGGCAATCCGGCTGGTGGAAAAGCGGCGGACGGACTTTCCGCCCACCGCGGTACCCACCACCATGCTAATGTGGGGGTGGGTAAATGGGCTTTGGATGGCGGGTGGATTGCCACCGCCAAGGGCGGATCGCAACAGCCCGGCCGGAGGTGGTGAATCGCCCGCGATTGTAATGGGGCCCATAGTTGTTAATTAATATTAAATTAAATATGGAATTTGTGTAATTCATTTTAGGTATGGGTTTATAGGGGTAAAAGGTGGGAAGTAATTTTTGTTTAATTAATAAATAAATAGTTGATCATTTAGTTTATATTTAATTAGTGTATTTGTTTATTTTTTTGTGTGTGGGTTTTATTGTTATGGGGTACAGTGTGGGGAGTAAATTAATTTTACTTGCTTTATAATCAGTTGTTCATCATCATCAAAACACTTTATTTGATTAATTAAAATCATAAAAGGCAGACAAATTCATACAATTCAAAAACATACATCTCATAAATATACATCCTTAGTGCAAACCAGCAGTAGAGAATAAAAATTACATTTCCGATAAAAACACACATGATAAAAATCAATCAAATAAAAAATCAATCAATCAGGGTCACACGGGGAAGGTAGTCTCTTTGTTTTGGCCCGCATGGCTGCCACCAGAAAGCTGGCCACATAAAAAATATTGCGGGGATTACTTAACATCTGCAAGTAGGTGAGAGCAGGTCTAACTTGTATAAAGCCTGCCTCTCGTAAAATTGGTAGCAGATATTTTTTCCTTAAATCAGAGGAGAACCCGCAAAACATAATAAAATGCATTGT
The DNA here is from genome assembly GCF_964263255.1 of Lissotriton vulgaris. Taxonomy (NCBI): domain Eukaryota; kingdom Metazoa; phylum Chordata; class Amphibia; order Caudata; family Salamandridae; genus Lissotriton; species Lissotriton vulgaris. The sequence goes on along the minus strand of NC_141686.1, from coordinate 292,796,642 downwards.
ATCTTGGCTAGAAAAATTATCACAAGTGCAAGGCTTACATCAATCTGGTTTGCTCCAGGATGGGTAGGTGCCCAGAGAATAGTGGATTAAATTAAATCTGAAACTAATCAATGAGAATCTGTGATACGGATCAGAAACAATCATCAGATACGGCTCAAGTGAGGGAGATGTTAGTCACACAAAATTGGCTCTTACTGATGATTTTTTTAGTTCTCGCTCCTCACATTCCAAAATTGCCATATCCAAAAAGTGAGTCTTAATCCAGTTTACATCCTCCTTTATAATGCAACCTGGGGATGAATAAAGCTCGGGCGCCCTAGTCGTGTAAACATCATTCTCAAATACTCCAGCCAGGGAACCCTTATTGCATTATCCATTGCTACAATATTGCCAAGAATCGCATGGTTCAGGGTGATTTCCTGGTTTAACCAGGTTTTAGCCCAACAAATCAGTGGGGCCATCTTCAATTTATCTGTGACATAACCCAGCCCTACCTCACAGTGTGTAGAAAAAGTGGGGGTAGACTGGGGCACAGGCAGAAGGTATCTCAAAAATCTGTTCTCAACTAATTGAATCTTATCGTGAGAAACATAACCCCACAGTGAGGAATCATACATAGCAATAGACAAGCATTTTGAGTTATAGACTTTCAACAGGGCCTCCATTGGTCGGGCCCCAAACCGTTTCGTGAAGCCCATGAGTGCTGAGGTGGACCTCACCATAGAAATACTTTAAGCTTTATTTGGGGGCCCCATGAGCCTTTGTCGTCAAAGAGAACCCCCAAATAAGAGAAAACGGCAACCCTTGACACCTCCTCTCCCTTACAAAAGAAGGATTTAGATTTAAATCTGTTACGGAGTTTACCCATCACCATGACATGTGATTTTTTTATATTAACTTTCAGGTCTAACAAATCCATGAAAACTCCAAACGAATCCAACAATCTCTGGAGGCCCACTCCTGTGCGGGCCAATAAAACTGCGTCGTCCGCGTATAGGAGAACCAGTATTACCGATTCTCCTTCCCGTGGAACATTCACCTTAGAACCTCCTAAAAATTTCTCCAGAGCATTAATATAAATAGTAAAGAGAAGGGGGGCCAGGATACAACCTTGCCTAACCCCCCTCTCAAACCGAAAGTGACTTGTGCATCTGCCTTCCTGAGTGACCCTAACTGTGGCATAAAGATCCTGATGTAAGGCCGCTAGAAAGCTAACCAGGAGAGGGTCAATACCAATCTCTAATAGAATCGACCACAATTTACCCCGATTCACCAGATCAAAGGCTGAGGATAGGTCCATAAATGCCATAACTAGGGACCCATCCTTCGCCACCGTATATTTGCTAATTAAAAGCTGTAGGTTTAAACACTGGTCAAGGGTGCCTCTCTTCTCTCTAAACCCATACTGTAAATAAGAAAGGACCCCTAAGCTCTCTATGTTATCCCTGAGTTTATGAGTAGGACTTTGCTCAGGATTTTGACTGCAGAGTCTAACAGGGAAATGGGTCTGTAACAGAAGGGATCCCCTCGCTGCCCTTATTAAAAAATCGGAATAATGACGGAGGTAGCCCAAGAAGCGGGGAACATATTTGCACTAGAAGCATTAAAAACATTAGTTAAAATCTTGTCCCATAAATTCGGAGAGTTGCCATAAAGATCAGCTGGCACCCCATCCGGGCCCGGGGCCTTATTTTTGGAAGTCTACTTCATCAAGATTAAAAGATAATAGGGGCATTGACTCAGGCACCAAGGGAGGACCAATCGAGGCACGTGGGCCTATAGCGCCATAGATCTCTCTAAAGTGTTGAACCCATTGATCATCTTGAATAACGCAGTCCAGAATTCTGTTCTCAGAGGCAGCAAAGAACGGATGATTGATTTTTGCCCAAAACTTCCCACTATCATGCAATACATCAATTGAAAGGAGCTTATCCCAGGCATCCTTTTTGATTTCTTTTTGCCGTCTGATAGTGGCTTGTTTATATAACCTCCTTAAATCTGTAACGACCATCTTATTTCTTGGACTAGCTTTTAGTGCTCTGAGCAAAGCCCCATGAGCCCTGGAACAACTGCTGTCGAACCATCTTGTTTGGGGATTGAGTCTCATTCCTTTTGTGGTAGTCAAGTCCTTCGAAATCTGTGTGCATTTGGCTTCAAAGGCGCTAATGTTCTCTGGTCTGGTTGAATTACTATCAAGGCAGATGGCCATATGCCCATCGACCTTGACGAGTAGATCCTCAAGAAAAGTTTCAGGAACCACATTAGACCACTTTATCCTCCTTCCTTGGTCTTTAATGGCTATTGAGAGCCCATCATGCTAGGGACGTTTCTTGATAACCATTACATCCCCTAGGTAGAACTCAAGAAACATGGGGTTGTGATTGCTAAATATTGAAGGTATGACCTTATAGGCCCTAACCCTATATAGAAACCCGGTAGAAATAGAAATATAATCAATAACTGTGCCGGGATAAGTGCCCTTGTAAGTGGCAACCCTCTCCTCCACCTCTATAAAGCTTGATTCAAAAATATTACAGTTAGCCAAGAGTTCTTCAAGTTCCTCCCCTTGCCTTGTATGCTCAAAATGAGAGACTGCAGAACCAAGCAGCCCCTCATGTACCCCCGCATAACACTCCTCACCGCAAGGGTGTATATTAAAATCACCATTAAGGATGAACTCGATTACGGTGTTATGATTAGGACTATAGTCAGACATAACCTTTTCCAGGGCTACCAAATGATGGTTACCATGTTCGCGTTCTCTGGAATTATAAAAGTTGATCAAAAGTATCTTTTAATTAGTTGTTAAATACTATTACTTTTTAAATTAAGAATACGTTTTCATTGTGTAATTAATTTTTTTAACAGTTTAATTTCAGATGTGGGTTGTGGGGATTATAGGGGTAAAGTGTGGGAAGTTAAATAATTTTTATGAGTTTTAATTTGTTTTTTAATTAATAATATTTATTTAATTGACAATTAATTATGTTAGTTGAGGAAGTAAATATTTTTTAAATTTAGATGTGGGTTGTGAATTGTGTGGTGTTATAGGGTAGGAAATTAAAAAAGTAAATCTATGTATTAATTACTGTTTTTGTTTCTAAATAATCTTTTATTACAAATATTTATTTGTTTGGAAATCATTTTTTATTTTATTTAATATAATATGTGTAGGTATTTGGTATATGTATGTAACTTTATAATATATGTTTTAATATTAAATATATTTGTATTTGAATTTTTAACATATTTACATATTTTTTAATTTATTTAGTTTAAAAAAATATATTTTTATTGTTGTTAAAATTTTCTTTGCTTTTAATTTCGAACTGACTGGTGTGAAAAAATTGTTTCTCCTCTGCAACCCAACACTTTCCCTACTGTTCAGTCATGAGAATAGTAATTTTTTCCCCTCCACTATTCAACACTTTCCCTACTTTTACAATTATTGGAGTGGGACTAGTAAATTTTATTCCGCCACTATCCAACACTTTCTCTACTGTTGCACTCACTGGAGTGGGAATAGTAATTTTTACCCCTCCGCTGTCCAACACTTTCCCTGCTGTTGCACTCACTAGAGTGGGAATAGAAATGTTTACCTCTCCGCTATATAACACTTTCCCTGCTGTTACACTCACTGGAGTGAAATAGTAATTTTTACTCCTCCACTATACAACACTTTTCCTGATTCTGCACTCACCGGAGTGGGAATAGTAGTTTTTACCCCTCCGCTATCCAACACTTTCCCTACTGTTGCACTCACTTGGAGTTGGAATAGTAAATTTTACCCCTCCGCTATCCAACTCTTCCCTGCTGCTGCAATCACTGGAATGGGAATAGTAATTTTTACCCCTCAGCTCTCCGACACATTCCCTACTGTTGCTCTCACTGGAGTGAGAATAGTAATTTTTACCCTTCTGCTATCCAACAATTTCCCTACTGTTGCTCTCATTGGAGTGGGAATAGTAATTTTTACCCATCCACTGTCCAACACTTTCCCTACTAAGTACATATATAAATGAAATAACATGTATGTGTGTTTAACTTTTTTAAATTAAGTTTATTTATGATATATTTTTATTTAAATAAAAAAAAGCTTTATTTTTTATATTAATTTTATTATTTAACACATGTAATATTTATTATTTTATTATATATTATAAGGAAAGGAAATTATATCTGTTTACAATGTTCCGTGTCCGTTGCGTAATTTTGCACATTGGCCACTGCCTGTCTTGGGATTTATCCCAGAAGAGTAAAGGAAATTAATGCAACTTTTATACCTAAAAAAATGTGTGAACAATTAGCAATTAGCAAATAATATTCATTTATATTTTGTTGCCAATGCACCTTCATATTACTATGTATAATAATTTGATAATGTATAATACAAATTATTTTGTTTATTTCTATGATCATGTGACCGGAGTGTGAAGTGGCGGGGAGGCGGGCTTGCACTGCATTATAAAAATGAAAAAATGACGTTGAATCGATGCATGTGAACAAGGGCTTTGGAAGCCCGAAACGCGTTTTGCCCTCGCTGTTTTCAACCCTTGAAATAAACCATCTGTGTATCCAGTTTGTGGTCCGTCTCCTATTTGACTGGAGGGTTCTGATTTTCACAAGAACCAGTAGTGGCTGCTTTTGGAGTTTGCGCAGATATATACATATATATATATATATATATTCAATACAAATACAAATACAAATGTTCCCGTAGCAGAGGGAACTCTTTCCGTTGGTGCCCGCGTTGGAGACCGGGAGCGTGTCCCCTTGTAATTTAGTAACAAAGGCAAGGACGCGGCACTCTTCTGATCACGGTAGATTTATTTAGGTCTCAGCAAAACTCCTACGCGTTTCGAACAAAACGTTCTTGGTCACGGCAGTGTTCTACAAGAGTCCCTTTTCTCTTTCCACCCTTTATACACGCTCACTGCATATTACCCAGTGAGGGATAATGGGCCTTGTGGTTTTAACATTAAATGCTTCTTAAATCATTTTTATCAGCACTTTACATTTTTTTTTTTAAATGGTCATAATGTGGGTAACATTACAAAAGAGATCATCATGTATACGAAATAAAATAAACGTTATGTTCACAAATTAAATCGTATTGTCCAAATATGCATTAAAGTGAGCAATTCTTAACGGACATATAACCACTACATCATATATGGTTAGTTCCTTGTTATACGGGCTGAGTGCCCCATGCCCCACATTGTTGACCTGTCATGTCAGCATTTTACGGCCATTTTATCTCATCACACAGATTCAATATCAAAGTCATAATTCTTATAGGTGTACGTGCATCTCCTCGTCTGCATTCGAAAATGTAGCAAACTATGTGGATTATTTTATTGCCCCCCTTGTACCAACGCTAACATCCTACATAAAAGATACTGGGGATTTTTTAAAAACTCTAATGAACACAGATTGGCATCCATCCTACTTCTTAGTGACAATAGATGTGGTGTCACTCTACACCTCCATCAGCCATGATCTTGGAACCAAAGCTATTGAATATTTCCTAAGACAGAGACCAATAACAGAACGGGAGCATTCCAAAATGATAACGGACATGATAAGGATGTGCTTACACAACAATGTGTTTCTTTTTGACCAAAAAATATACCGACAAAAGTGTGGAACAGCCATTAATTTAATTTGTGAACATAACGTTTATTTTATTTCGTATACATGATGATCTCTTTTGTAATGTTACCCACATTATGACCATTTAAAAAAAAAAAAAAAAAAATGCAAAGTGCTGATAAAAATGATTTAAGAAGCATTTAATGTTAAAACCACAAGGCCCATAATCCCTCACTGGGTAATATGCAGTGAGCGTGTATAAAGGGTGGAAAGAGAAAAGGGACTCTTGTAGAACACTGCCGTGACCAAGAACGTTTGTTCGAAACGCGTAGGAGTTTTGCTGAGACCTAAATAAATCTACCGTGATCAGAAGAGTGCCGCGTCCTTGCCTTTGTTACTAAATATATATATATATATATATATATATATATATATTTATATATATATATATATATATATATATATATATTCCAGCTCCAGTTTGCACCAACAGCGACGGGGCACTAGCGGTGGGTGCCGCTAACACGGTGGTGCACCGTTTATAAATGCCGCTCCAGGTCTCCTCCCCAGGCGGGAAAGAAAAAGGCTGCACTCACGGGGTGTTTCGTCAGTTTTTCCAAATTTATTCAAGCGCTTCTCACAGACGCGTTTTGGGTCAAGCCCTTTATCAATGTCTCAACACTCGTGTTGCACAGAAGCTCGTTTTAAAACGAGCTTCTGTGCAACACTCGGCTGGGTAGGAGACCTGGAGCGGCATATATATATATATATATATATATATATATATATATATATATATATATATATATATATATATATATATATATATATATATATATATATATATATATATATATATATATACAATTTGATATTTTGTACAACTGTTTTTACATCAATATGTTTTTCAATATTTTTGAACATACCTGTTTAAGTATAGGGAGTCGATATTTTTGCATTCTTTATTTTTGCATCAATATTTTTTACTTCTATATTTTTAACATCCATATTTTGTCAGTGAACCATGCATAACTTTAGTGGAACAAAGAGTGCCCCAAAGGGGAAAGGGGATGGGGATATTGAAAGAGATGGGACTGCCTGTACTCTGTTTTTCTGTATTTTCCCCAGTTGCCTTCCTCAATCTTCCTTAGTCTTGGGAATTGAGCTTCTATCAAGTGGGTTGCATATGAAAACAAAAAGCACAACAAATATTCAAACTCACGTGAATAATCTTAGGTAACGCTAAATGTTATACTCTGTATACTTATTAACATACCCAGATAATTTAGGCCTGTGCTTTTCTTCTGTAGGTGGAGTATGTTTCTTTGTCCTTTCTTTTTTAATGAATTAAGTGGATTTCTAATCTTGTGGATTTCATGCTAATTTTGTTAGCTTTTCTCTTTTTCTCCTAGGTGTTTAGTTGAAGATGGAGTCGAGTTCTGGAAAGTAGCACACCTATTTCAGGAACACTTTATAATATTTTCCTACTCTTTTATTAATTTGCCATGAATTATAATGTTCTAATCACCATCAGTTTTGTTTAAACTAACAGTAGTACTTAATCAAACTTTAAATATCTGCTTGTAATGGTCTTGGTGAGGGAGCTCTCTGACTCTTGAGCTTCCTCTATTCACCAATTTATTTCTCTGAAGAATCCCAGGGAAAACGGATTTTGAGACACTACCTCTGTATTTACAGAGCTGAAGTCTTCAGAGCGATGTTCTTCTAACAGAGAACACGGTCAATGCGCAGGGCCCTTTCTAAGAAATTATGAAAGGAATGCTACTCACAGCTAATTTGCAGGCTCCAAAATGTTTTAATGTTTCCTTGGCTCCTCCTCAAACATGACTACCTGGAATACTTCCTGATGTCTGCGACGAGAAATAGAACAACGCCTTTATTGAAAACCTACCCTGACTCACTATTTATGACGGTCCTTCGAATTTAGGTGCGTATTCTAAAATTACTTCAGTGAAGTGTGAAGATTCTAGAAGGCGCAAGCTTCATATTAGAATCTTGATCTTGAGGTAGGGACAACAACAACTAGAACTGTTTGTCAGAAAAGCCAGCTTGTATTTCCTTTTGCTCCAAGCTTCACTCCAATGATGGCTGTTATTAAATTTTTTCTGTTTCTGGTTACATCCGTGAATAATAGCACATGTAGGTCGGGTGAGTCCTGGTTTCTTGGATCCTGGCGATGTCCACCCATGTCGAAGACAAATAACAGTAACAGTGATTTTACACGGTATATAAACATAAAGATAAAGAACCATAAAACACATAGAATTATATGTCTGTGTATCCTATTCAATCTGTTTCTACAATAACATTTTTATGATTGGCAAGTTGTCTTGGTGGGTGTAATTTGACTCTCAAATGTAGCACGCGTATTGCCCTTTATAGAATGGATTGGGGAATTATGTTTTGAGAATCTGTTTATGCAAAGAGGCACAGGCACCTTTACCCCCTTCAGGATTTAAAAACCATGGTGGGTGCGAATCGTCACAATTCTGTGTTTTCTAGGAGATAAAGATGGATGATGGGGCCATTTTCACTGAAAAGAAGTGACCCAGATTTAGAAGTGAGGCCCTGTTGAGGTTCTATATACAACACGCAAGGTTAGCACCAAATGTGTCAGGGCCCATGGATACTTTCAGATTCTGATTGATAAATTGTTCTTGAATAAGATACCTTAAAATAGAAAAAAATATGTGCTAAACATGAAAAAATACTTTATGCTTAGAGTACTCAAGCAGGGTCCACATTAAAAGTATTCTGTCTCACTGGTACTTGCATGTTGCCATTAGCAATGTTAAAATAAGTGAACTATCACCTTAGTGCTCACGCGCCAAGGACTGACTAGCTATAGTGTCTCACTTACTCTCCTACTTATTCACAGAGAAGCAAATGATTAGACACCCCAGAACACACAACTCCAAGATCTCTAAGAGATCGTAGTAACTAGACACACCCTTTGCCTAACACTCTTGTACTCATCCACAATAAGATATGACGGAGGCACAAAATAGTTAAAAATATTCATTTTAACTAATGTGTCCTAACATGCAGCATACGTGCCATAAGAAGCAGGACAATGCATAGTACAAATATAGTCAGCATAGCAGTTAGTCCATAAAACATGAAGGGAGATGTCATCCTAAAAATACAGTGGAGCCTATCCTTCCTCCCCTTGCTAAGAAGCAGTATTATTATATTGTATTGTATTGTAATTGCATTTATATAGCGCCTACTACCCCTGACGAGGCGTCAAAGCACTTTTTAAGCGAGTAGCACTCTACTCCGGGACCCATAGAGGATTAGTGTTGAATTAGTATAGTGAAACATGCAAGTACATTTTAAGTGGTGGATAGGTTAGTCAGTTATTTGGATTTGGAATGATAGCAGAAGGATAGAGGAGGACAAAAGTTTGTATTTATATAGCGCTTGTTGACGCATACTGTTCAGGAAGCCTACAAAGGATTAGTGGTGAATTAATACGGTGAAATATGAAGTAATTTCAGTGGTGGATATTAGTCAGTTACTTGGAGTGAGAAGGATAGCGGAGATACAAAAGGGGAAAAAAGATTTCCATTCATATAGCACTTGTTACCCCTGATGGGTGTTGAATCACTTTTCTGGCGAGTAGCACGCCACTCCGGAACCCATAAAGGACTACTGTTGAAAATTAGTATAGTAAAAAAAATATTTGAGTAGTGGATATGTTATTCAGTTATTCGGGTAGTATATTAGCATAGTTTAATATGGAATTTGAGAAGTGAACATGTTAGTCTGTTAATTCGATTAAAAAGGATAGTGGAGTAGTAAAAGTGTGAAAGATTTAAAAAAAAACTTTTTAGGTCTTAGCAATAGGAGGAGGCTTTTGGATGAGTAAAAAGGAGTTTTGGAGGGGAGGACTCAGAGGAAAGAGTTTGGAAAGGTTTGTTTTAGGGGATCGGTATAGTAAAAGAGGTGTCAGATGATGGAAGGAGGGGTAGAGTAGGAGAGAGTCTAGAAAGGGTTATTTTGGCAATCATAGTAGTGGTATGGGGTTTGGGATAAATGAGAGTGTGGATGTAGAGGATATATTGATAGATGTATAGGATGAGAGATAGGGTAGTGCATTGGAAGGAGTAGTAGAAGAAGTTTGAGATGAGTCAGAAGGTTGGGCTAGAAGATATATTGAGCTAAGTATAGGCTGAGAAATAGGGTAGTGCATTGGAAATGCTAAAGTAGAAGAAAGTGATAAATATATAGATCCATAATTACATTGAAAGTATATAGATACATAAAGGAGGTAAGTATATGAAGATTAAATATATTGATAGAGGAACAGGATGAGAAATAGGGTAGTGCATTGGATATGCTTTTTCAGGAGAAAAGTAACAGACACACGGATCCAAGTACATGGAAGGTACATAGATGCACAATGGAAGTATGTACATATAGACCAAAGATGGTTTTTATTTATTTATTATTATTATTTTTTCTCTCAACAACATAATTATTTCACATGTTTATACAAAGTAATACACAAAGATAGGTACATATCTATAGTAAAAAAATGCTTGTATACAGAGGGATATGCTGTACATTTCTTTTTGCGTATGGTGCTTATGTATGGGAGAGCCAAATCTTGAGTAGTTTTCTGAAGATAAGGTGGTTGTCGGTGGACCTTATGTTGGGGGTAAAGAGTTCCATAGTTTGGCTGCTTGAACAGAGAAGCATGTGCCACCCATGGTTTTTTTCTTGTCTTGTATGGTGGGATTTTGAGGCGAGATGCTCCTTTAGAGCGGAGGTTCCTTTGTTGAATGTGTTTGGTGATTTTATTCCTGATAAGGAGCGGTCCCATTCCATGTATTGCTTTGTGGGTGATACAAAGCAGCTTGAATGTGGATCTTCTGGCAACCGGTAACCAATGCAGGGCTTTCAAGGCTGGGAAGATGTGGTCTCCAGTTTGATATGCAAGAGTAGTCTGGCAGCTGAGTTCTGAATACGTTGTAGTCTTTTCATGGTCGTTAAAGGTAATCCATGGTAGAGGCTATTGGAGTAATCGAGTTTGGATAGAACAAGATAGATGGTAGCTTGGACCTTGTGTGAAAATCTTAAATGAGGGAAAATTTGTTGCAGCGTTTTTATAGTAGCAAAGCTTGATCTTGCTAGTTTATCCACTTGGGCATTCATAGACATCTTGGAGTCCATGGTAAGTCCGAGGTTTCTTACTTCGTTTGAAACTCTAGGCAGTGATCCCAGTTCACCAGGACATGCGGCAAGCGGGTTGTAATGTTCCCAATCGCCACACGTGAGTATTTCAGTTTTTGAAGCATTCAATTTGAGATGACTCCAGGTCCTCCACTGATTCACGGCTCTGAGACAGCTGAAAATTGGTGATTTTCCAATGTCTTTGGGGCAGTCCAGTTGAAGGAGTATTTGTGTGTCATCTGCATAGTTATAGCATGCGAGGTGAAATTTATTGATCAGTACTGGTAAAGCCTTCATGTAGATGTTGAAAAGCATGGGCGAGATGATGAACCTTGAGGAACCCCTGCTTTTGTGGAGTATGGTTTGGACGAGAAAGGTGGGGTATGGATGACATTAGTTCTGTTTCGAAGGTAGGACGCTATCTAGACTATCCAGACTAAAGCAGTTCCCTCTATGTTGGCTTCATAGAGTCTTTGTTTCAGAGTGTCATGGTCAACCGTGTCAAAGGTAGCTGAGAGGGCCAAGAGGAATAGCTCAGCAACCCCGTTGCGGCCAACTATATTCTTTAGGTCATCCCAGATGGCAAGTAGGGCAGATTCAGTGCCTCTTCCGGGACGAAATCTGTTTGGAAGTCTGAAAGTATGCCATTCTCTTCAATGAATTGTGACATCTGGGCAAACGCTGCTCTTTCTACCAGTTTGCCCAGGAACGGTCCATTTGTAATGGGTCTGTAGTTGTCAGGGTTCAGCGGGTCCAAGTTTGTTTTCTTCAGTAAAGGGCGTATGTATGACTTTTTGAGTTCTTAAATGTTCCAGTAGTTAAGGAATCGTTGATGATTCTTCTTACTGGAGTGGCAGCAGAGGTTGTTAAAAGAATAGTCTTGAAAGTTTGTGGCGGATAGGGGTCAGAAGGGCTGCCGGCATGCCTGCTTGCTTTGACCATGTCCATAAATTCATCGTGTGAGATGTGTTGGAAGGAACAGAGAGGCTTGATTAGAGAATTCTTGGATTGTTGTTTTGTACAAGGGTTAGTGCTGGTGCTTTGTTTCTGTTTTAAGTACGATTCCAATGTGTCTGCTTTGTCCGTGTAATGATTTGCCAGTTTGACTCTGAAATCTTGAGTAACAGGATGAGTTCCTTCAAGGCAATTTGGTTTGCGAAATTCATTGAGTATTTTATAGAATTCTTTATTTGCACATTTAGCGTTTTGAATTCTGTTTGAATAGTACCTTTTCTTAGCTTTTTTGATAGCAGACTTCTATAATATGTTAATTTTCTGTAGATGAAGTTTGTCTTGTTTGGCGTTTGTTTTGAGCCAGGTAAGTTGCAGCTTTCTAATTTGTTGTTTTATGTCTTTTATTTCTATGTTTCTCCAAGGCGCTTTTTTCTTTTGTTCTGTTGTGTGGTTTTGAGTGGTATCAGGATGTCAAAACCTTCCTGTAGCCACTCATGTAGATTTGGAACAGAATTTATGTTTTCCAGATTTGAACTGGATGTTAGTTGTGTTTTCCAAGTGTTCTAAATTGAGTTTGTTCCACGGCCGATAGGTGGATGGATGTAAGGTAGTTTTAGGTGAGTCACTCAGCGTTGTTTTATGTTGGAAGGCAAGCAAGTGGTGATCTGACCATGTGACTGGAGTTATAGTTTGAAAGGTAACTAGTTCAGTATTAGCAAAAATTACATCTAGGATATGTCCAGCGGTGTGTGTCGGATTGTGGACAATCTGATGCAGGTTCAATGCGTCTAGGCCGGTGATTATAGGTTACCCAGAATGCATAGGTTGGAGTGTATTGTTATCAGGTTTGAAACTGTGTCTAGAAGTGCGTCTGGGAATGTTGCCTTGCTAGGTGGAGATCTATAAAGGAGCAGGAAGTTACAGGAGGCAGACGGTGTAGGATTGCATCTTGTTAGAAGAGCCTCACAATTCTTTATGGAGATGTCAATTTTAGTGATATGTATTGTTTGCCTGAATACAACAGCTGGACCACCTCCATTTTTTGCCTATACGATTTTGGGTGATTATTTGATAGCCTAGAGGAATGGCTTCTTGCAGGACTGGAGTCATATCTTCTCCCAACCATGATTCGGCTATGAATAGTATGTCTAGTTTTGCATCGGTGAGAAGGTCGTAGATGTGATGCTTGTTTTTAGAGAGGGACCGAGCATTTACTAGTAGACAGTTTAGTGAATGGCCTTTGGTGATAGTGGGTCTTTGTTTGGTTGAAGAGTGATCAGTATTGTGTGGGTTTGTAGCAGGTGTGTTTTTAGTGCTGGTATTAGCTGTATTAGGAGCTTGTAGCTGTTCTTTATCGTGTTCCTCATCCAGCATGCTAAGAAGGCATTTTGATGCATCTGTGAATGTAAATGTAAATGTGGCGTATTTGTATAGCGCGAACAGTGGCCCGGAGGCATCCCGGCGCTTGTACTCCTACCACAAGGGAACCCCTCCTGGCTTTTCCTTGTGGGGTGTCCACTCCTGGGCATCCCATGGTGAAACCAGGCATCCCTTGTGTATCAGGGGGCCTTTGTGGAGACTAAGCAAGCTATTGCCCAGAGTTGCAGCGTGGGACCCATGCTTAGAATCGGCACTGAGGTGAGAATATCCGGTCAGAGGAATTTAAGCCCGAAACCCACTGAGGCAGGAATCGAACCCTGGTCCCTGGCCAGCGTTCTGCATCAAGGTCTGCCGCTCTAAGCATTGAGCCACACTCCATCTGCATCTGTATGTGTTGGAGATGGTGTTTGAGAGTGAGTTGGAGTGCTGTGTTGCTTTTGTGTTGTAACATTGTTGTGGAGTAGACATGGGGAAGCATAGTTGTGACGGGTGGCATGTTGCTTATATTTTTTGTGTGTGTTTAAGGCTTAAGGTGTATGAGTCAGGGATGGTGGTGCAGCATGTGGGTCATGTAGTAATGTTCTAAATTGTCCAATGGATGAGAGGCGGTTCGAAGAGAGGTGTTGTATTGCTGTATCTGTGTTAGGTGAGGTGGAAGCGTGAAAGCTTGGCATTGGAGTTTGTTCCTTTGTGTGGTTTGAAAGGTGGGTATATGTTTGTATTTTGTGATGGTAAGTATTATGAGGTGTTGCACTTTGAAGATCTTGCGCTGGTGTGTGTGATAAGTTTTGCTTTTGAGGAGGAGTGAAAAAGGGTGCTGATGTATATGTTTCATGCAATGGATTTGGTTGTGTAGTATTGTTTGTGAGAGGAGGATGTGACGTAGATGGGGTGGTGATGTGTTTATGAGTAGAGTGCATGTTGTGTGTAGGAGGGAATGAAGTAGAGGTGAGAGTGTTTATCTTAGACTGGTTTGTTGCAAGAGTTACAAAGTGTGGTGGTGCGCAGTGTGTGTGTTGTGCGCTAGTGTTATTATGGTAGAAGGGAGAGGAGGGTGTTTGTTGGACAACTGATGGAAGGATGATTATACATTTGTTAGTGATAAAAGGTGGTCTGTTAGGTGTTATTACAGCAGGGAGAGTGTGTCTGAATGGGATGTAGTTATGTATGGTTTTGATTGGCGTTGTGTTAGTGATGAGTGTATTGGTTAGTGGTATAGGATAGAGGTGTGTACTGTTTGTAGGTGATGGTGGATATGTGTGATAGTTGGGATAGTAGGGTGTGTGGATGTGGTTTGTTTGGGTTTGTAGTGCAGGCTGGTACATTAATCTGTGCATAGTGTTGTGCGTGGTGAACATTTGGTGTGAGTGTGTTGCTCTGTTTGTGGATGTGGATGGTGTGGGCTGGGTATTGCTAAATGAGAAAAAGGGCATCATTTCTGGCCCTAGTCCCGACCAGTCTCGAACAGGCTCAGTTTGTGGATGTGGATGGTGTGGGCTGGGTATTGCTAAATGAGAAAAAGGGCATCATTTCTGGCCCTAGTCCCGACCAGTCTCGAACAGGCTCAAACAGGCAACTGCCCTTGTCCTCTCTGCCCTTAACAGGCTCAAACAGGAAACTGCCCTTGTGCTCTCTGCCCTTAGCCTCAACGCCCAGGCTGAGACGCCCTAAGCCTGGCCTTTTTTATAGCCCCAGTAATCAGGTGACCCCTTCAGCCAATGGGAACCCTAGCCCTAACACTATCCAATCATAACACTAGCCCTAAAATCTAGAACCAATAGGAGACCAGGACCGTACAGCCAATCTTAGCCCTAGTCCAAGGACCCAATCAGTTCAAAAACACTGATCTCTACGTCCAATAAAGGCCCTAGCCCTACCAGTAGTCCCAAAACAAGTACATGCAACCAATGGCACAGGTAGCCCTAGTCCCTACTTCCTTTTTTTTTTTTTTTAAAGTCTTTTTATTGACCGATTTTTACAGGTATTTTCCCCCCCCTCTAAAACCGAGAGGGGGGGAGGAACAATTTGTTAAAGTAAATCAATAATGCTTCCATCATGGGATTATATAACATTAATATACAATCTTAAGGTACACACATCATATATCCTGTTGTAACTTAAATTAGAACTTCTTCCTCATACCTTGCTATTTACACCAATCAAGCATATCACAAAAACAGCATATCCTTTGAACTTAAATATTTACATATATACAAAATTATACATCACTTTATTTCTTATTAATACCAATTCCCCTCCTTTATATCCCAATGGTACTTGTGCCCTTTTGTAGTCTATATACACATTATATACACATTTTTTTTTTTTTATTCGCTTTACACTTCTTCCTTCCATTTCGTTATTGGCGCCCATATTTTCAATCCTAGTTTCCTTGCATTCTTTCCTCTTCTTGAGTATATTGCTTTTTCTAAATTATATATACTTAGATGCTTGGCTAGCCATTGCTGAAATGCTGGTGCCGATTGCTCTAACCAAGCTGAGGCAATACATAGTCTGAAAACTGCCATGGCAACAAAGATGAAATAGTTATCCTCTTCATATTCATTGCCCGAGTCTACCCCCAGCAGAATAATTGCAGGTGTTAAATTAATAGATAGTTTCAATGCCCTTTGAAAAAATACTTCCATCTCTTTCAATATTATCGATAGACATGGACATGTTGCAAAAATATGAACAACATCTGCCTCTAGGCTACTGCATCTGTGGCAAGTTATACCAGTAGTCGCCCCCCATTGTGCAAGTTTCGCCGGAGTGTAGTATAACCGATAGATGGTTTTATAATGCTGGGCCTGCAGAGACGCAGAGCACAAGATATTCTTACCTAGTTCTACTGATATATTAAAGCACTCCTGCTCTATGCCCAATTTCTCCGACCAGCTTTGGCCCCACTTTACCATATCATCTGTTTTAGAGTCAATTAGCTCTGCGTAGAACCTTTTAATTGTACATTCTGTTCCATTATGTATTATCTCTAGTATGCAGTTATTCTCAAATCCTCTCGATCCCCCCCTTTTATTTTGTAGGAAACTTCTTACTTGCAGATATTTGAAGAAGTGTCTTGATGACAAATCATAATTCGCCTGTAAATTTGCAAATTGTCTCATCCCCTGTGGGGTCATCAAGTCCCCCACTTTTATTATCCCTTTTCGGTACCATTCCGTATACACTAAGTCTGAAAATATGTCTTCAGGAAATAGCGTATTCTCTTTCATCCTCGTATATCTATTGAATTTCCCCAATCCAAATTTCTTACAAAACACCTTCCAAATATTGTGTGCACCCAAGATAGTCTTAAAACGTGTTCTTTTAAAATAAGCTGTGTCAAAATGTTTCAAAAATATATTTTTAACTTCTTCTCCCATCAATATACCATATATCGCTAATGAACCCAGCGGATCTTCTCCTTCCACTGCTCCACCTATTAATCCTACCATATATTGTAAGGCTGCAGCCCAATAGTAAAGTTTTAGGTCCGGTAATGCCCATCCTCCTCTCTCCCGTGGGAGTGCCATAAATCTTGCTGCTCTCCTAGTCTTACCTTTAGACCAGATAAACCTATTTATCATTTGTTCAATCTTTTTAAACCAAAAGTTGTCAAACCACAACGGAATTGTCCTGAACAGATATAAAAATTTCGGCAATATAAAATTTTTTATGATATTTACTCTACCAACCAATGTAAGATGTAGATTATTGAGTCTATCTAGCTCTATCCCCACTTTTCGTGTAATGGGGTCTATATTTAGCTCTACTAACTTTTCTAATTCTGTCGAATAGTTATGCCCAAATACGTTCCTGTCCGTACCACCCGTGGATCCTGGCATATAGCCTTGTTATTTTTTATAATTTGTGTTTTTCCAGTATTCAAAGAATATCCTGAAACTTTCCCAAATTCTTTAGCCTCCAGCTCCACATATCTTATAGCCTCTGTGGGTATTGGTGTTACGACAGCCACATCATCGGCATAAGCAAGTATCTTACAGTCCCCCCTAGGTGTGGCAACTGGAGGTATATTCACATTTACTTCTAATCTCCGTATTAATGGATCTAAATATACTGCAAAAAGTAGCGGGGAGCACGGGCATCCCTGCCTTGTACCCCTATTTATTGTTACTTTTTCCGTTGTTCCCGAGTTTATTCTAATCCTGGCTTCTGGATCCCTATACAATGTCTTTATCGCTGTAAGAAAGCCATTTCCAAACCCCATTCTTTCCATAACACTCCACAGATATATCCATGACACGCGGTCGAATGCTTTTTCAGCATCTAACAATAAAACCGCAAACGGCTCCCCACTAACCTCCGTTTTATCCATTAGGGTTATTAATTTCCGTATATGATGCGTGGTCCCTCGTCCAGGTATAAAACCGTGTTGACTGGCAGTGACTAATGGTGTTATGACACTGGCGAATCTTATTGCCAATGCTTTTGAATATACCTTTGTGTCGGTGTTCATGAGCGTGATTGGTCTGTACGACCCTGGATCTGTTGATACCTTTCCTTTCTTTAAGATAACAACTATTTCAGCCCCGGACCAGGAGTTTGGTATTGACATTCCCTTCTGTGCTTGTTTCATAGTGCGCACCATATCTTCCCCTATCTCCTCCCAAAACACCTTATAGAACTCTAACGGGATCCTGTCAGGCCCAGCCGCTTTTCCAGATGGTAAACTCTTCAAAGCCCCTTTTATTTCCTCATAATCTAATGGATTATCAATCCTCTGCTTCTCCGTTTCGTCCAGCTCAACCCCTTCATAGTGATTCAGATACTCCATTATATCTTCGCGAGCTTTTACATCATTTTCATGGTATAGATTCGTGTAAAAGTTCCTGAAGACCTCTCTGATTTGCTGCACATTTGTTACAATCCCTCCTGAACTATCCTTTGATGCTTTTATCTGTCCGAATGATACTTTTTGCCTTGCTCTAATTGCTAGCATTTTACCAACTCTTTCACTCATCTCATAGCAGTTCTCTCTATTAACCACATATTGTTTCGCCGCCTTCACTGCTATATATTCTTCTGCTTCCATTCGCAATTTCGCGAGCTTCATACAAGCTGGATCTAGTACACCTCCATTACTAGTCTGATCTGATCTATTACTCAATTCTTCCTCTGCTAGCAATAGTTCCCTCTTTAAGGCATCGTTTCTCTCTTTCTCCTGTTTCCTTCTCCTAGCCCCAAAACTAATAGTCTCCCCCCTCACCCCTGCCTTAAAACAGTCCCACACTGTCCCTATAGGTGCTGTATCTCTATTTATGGTCATAAATTCAGTTATCCAACTCTTCATGTGTTGAATATATGACTCATCCTCCAGCAGTGCTTTTTCAAATGTCCAATCTGAGACCCTCCTTGCAATTACCAATCCCTTTAAGGTGACAATTAGGGGGTTGTGATCCGCTAATAATCTTGGCAATCTCTCAATATCTGCACCATCAGTGCCTTGACTGCTAATTAAAAAATAATCTAATCTTACACTTATTTTGTGTGGTGCTGAGTAGTACGTATATCCATCTTGTCCTGGCTTAAGAGTGTCCCAAACATCTAATAACCCATTATTCCTAGCTAAGGAGCAGACTGCTTGAAACACTTTTTTCTTCCTTCCCTTATATTTAACTGGAGGTCCTAACCCCAGACCCAGTCTCCCTGCTCCGTTGATATTAAAATCCCCTCCGATTATTACATATGGGACCCAGGTCGCTAACTCAATATCGATCTCTTCAAAGATCTCCGAGTCGTCTCCTGTAGACCCATAGATAGAGCCAAGGGTTACCCATTGTTCTCCTATCAAGCATTCTATTAGAGCCCACCTTCCCCAAGCGTCCTCCCATTTTTTCCTTGTAGTAATGTCTCTCTGTCTTGCCATTACAGCCACCCCCTTATTCCTAGCCCCCTGTCTGGAGTACGCTATGACGGTGAGGCCTAACTGGTCAAGCAGTTGAATTTTGGACGCCTGTATATGTGTCTCTTGAAGTATTAGAAAATCTAGTCTTAGACTTTTGATCAGGACAGCCACCTTCTGCCTTTTTATTTTATCATTAAGTCCGCACACATTCCACGTCATTATTCTAGTGTTCATCCTGGTGTTTTAGGTAATTTATCCTTAATTTTACAAATACCGAACTGATTCATAATACATATTGGGCTCACAACCATATACAACTCATGCAATTTCTCTATTTTATTGATCAGTGTACTCCAGATTACTTTTCCTCTGCTATGTCTCCTGCTTTTTTGATGTTCCCCCCCCCCCCGTTTACCCCCCCTGAGCCCCCACCCTGACTGTCCCACCCCCCCTACAGGCAAATAGGTCCATAAGACCTATGTGTGACAGCTGTGACTGCATGGGACCACCGCGTCCCCCCCTCTCCCTTCCCTTTTACCTACTTAAACAAACAAGGTGAACATTTTACAGAATACATATATATACATATATACACATTTCCATACAGTACAATTGTCTATTTTTTTGTGCTTCTTCTCTATTTTTATACAAACGTATACCCATTCTATCTTTTATTTTCCTTTGGCGACCAAAGCTACCGCTCGTTCTCTATCAGCCTGTGTCTGAGACTGTGTTTGATTCTGGGGGTTTCTTTCTTTTAGCCATGTCAGAAATTCAGCCGCTTTAATTTCGGAATAAAAAATTTTAAACTGGCCATCCCTTACTACTTTCAATCTACTGGGGAACATTAGATATGCCTCACAGCCAATTTTTGGAAATTGTGATATCAATTCCCGCAGTCTCCACCTCCGTTCTACCGAGGTGTGGCAGAAGTCTGGCCTAGCGAAAAATTCAACATCCTTGTATCTACATTTAGCCTGTGGTTTTGCCTTCGCCATTATTTCCTACTTCCAATAGAAAGCCTAACCCTACTCTAAGTCCCACACCTAGTCCAGCAACCAATCACACCAGAAGCCCTAATCGCTACTTCCAATTAAAGGTCTAACCATATCCCTAGTCCCACCCTACTCCCAACAACCAATAACATAGGAAGCCCTAGTCCCTACTTCCAATAGAAAGCCTAACCCTACTCTAAGTCCCACACCTAGTCCAGCAACCAATCACACCAGAAGCCCTAATCGCTACTTCCAATTAAAGGTCTAACCCTATCCCTAAACCTAAACTTACTACTATTTTGGTATTCACAGAATGCACTTACTACTTTTGGCATTCACAGAATGAACTTACTACTTTTGGTATTCACAGAAGTTAGGATTTTGTCTTAAGCCTGTCTTAAGTTTGTCTTGGTGATGCTCAGAGTGGCAGGGGGAGCAGAGGGTTTATCAAGTCGTGAGAAGGAAAATTCCAACATGCTATGGTCAGACCAGCTGATGGATATAGGTGGGTGACAGTGTATTGAGGGATAGTTGGTAAATATCAAGTCCAAAGTATGGCCTTTCCTGTGGGTAGGGCCACAGTTTCTTAAGTGAAGACCTAAAAGAGCCAGGTCCGCAAGGAGGAGTTTAGTGTCAGGGTCTTCTGCAATATCTGCATGGAAATTGAAATCTCCGAGAACAATAAAATTTTCTTTAGCTCTTAAATGTGGGGCTAGTATTTCAGTTAAGGCGAGTGAGAAGCCAGCATTGGGGCCCGGAGGTCGATATACTAGGGCGCCTTTCCAGTGGTCCTTAGTTCTAGTATGAATTTTAAAAATCATTATTTCCATAGTAGGTAAATTAATTTGTTCCACTACGAGTCCGTGGTTTGCGTGAGAGAGGCTGTATGCACTCCATACCCATTATAAACCAAATTTTGTGGAGCTATCCCGTGTGAGAGGGTTTGCGCAAGCTACCCCACAGTGAGAGGATGTGTTGTGTCGCTGCGCCCATTGCTAGCCCCATTTGCTTCCCCCGGATGGATTTGAGTGGGAAAGTCAATTTGTTAGGTAGGCCTAAAATCGTGTACGCCGGGAAGCGTGGGATCTCTGTTTCAAAGTATAAATCTATATCCCTCAGTACCTCCTCCCAGTAGTCTTGTATCTCTGGGCATTCCCACATCAGATGGATCATGGCCCCTGTCTGTCCGCATCCCCTCCAGCACTTAGGGTCTCGCCTCGGGTTGCTCTGGTGGAGACGTTCCAGAGTCAGGTGCCAGTAACAAGCCACTTTGACCGCGGCCTCCCTACTCGCCATATTCCTAGCCGTGTGATGGGCCCTGAAAAATACATCCTGCCATTCCCTGTCCGAGAGTGCCCGCCCTAGCTCCTTCTCCCACCGTTTCTGCCCCACTGACTTAGCCGCCGGCACTGGTGGGGACAGTAATTTGTAGAGCTCCGGGATCGCCCTCTTATCATCCGATTTGGCCAGAAGCCACTTCTCAAAGGGTGTGAGGAAGCGTCCCACTTGCGGGGCGACGTCTTTGTGAGTAAGCCAATGTCGGATTTGAAAATATTGGAAGTGGTGCGGGCGGTCTATCTCGTAGCTCTCCTTTAGAGCTTCTAATGTCATAAAGCCCTGTCGGTCAAACAGGTGTTCTGCCGAGCTACATTCTGTAGATCGCCACTGAGAAAAGGCGCCAGGGGCCATCCCGGGGGCGAACGCCGGGTTATCAAAAAGGGGTGTCATCGGTGACGGGAAGGAGGTGAGGTCTCTAGTAATTGCCACAGCATCCCACACCTGTAATAGGGTCCTGGTGATAGGGGATTCTTGATATATGCTGGTCTGTCGAGTCTTGCCAGGAATGGGACTCGCCAGAGCGGCATACCCGCCATCGCCCTATCTTGAAAGAGCCACCTTTTCTCTGAGGTCGGTCTGGACCACTCCAGGAGGTAGCGCAGCTGGGTAGCTTGGAAGTACTGATGCAGGTCAGGGACCCCTAACCCCCCTTCAGCTTGCGACCGTGAGATGAAATCCCGCCGCATTCTAGGGCGTTTCCCGGCCCAGACGTATTTTAATCATGCCCAGTGGGGGAGTGACCGGGATGGTCTGAAACAGGTATAGCACCCTCGGCAGCACAGACATCTTAACGACGGCCACCCGGCCCAGCCACGACAACTGTTGGTGTCTCCATCGGAGGAGATCTCCTTGAATGCGGTGATAGAGCTTGGTATAGTTATTTTCCACCGTTTGGGCTGTCGAGGGAGACAATTCTATTCCTAAGTATGGTAGTTCCAGGCGTTCTTGTAGCCCTCCTATCCGGAGCGAACCTCTATGAGGCTGTCGCGCATTGGACCCCAGTGGTAGGATCACGGATTTCTGGACATTCATCTTAAAGCCCGAAACCTTCCCAAACTGCTCCATTTCTTGCAGAAAAGCTGGGATCGAGGCCCCCGGGTTTTCAACAGCGACCAGAATGTCGTCTGCGTACAAACTGATGGTCTGCTCCTTGCCTCCATAGGTGACGCCCCTGATGTTCCGGTTATCTCGCACTCGTTGGGCGAACGGTTCCATGTACAGGGCGAACAACATCGGCGATAGAGGGCAGCCTTGCCTCGTGCCTCGTCGGATGTCTGGCTTGGAGCCCGTCCCGTTCACCCTAATAGTTGCACGGGGGGTCGCGTAACAGCTTGCCACCCAGGCTCTGAATCTCTCCCCAAATCCGAATCTCAACAGCGTACTATCGAGGTGAGTCCAGTCCACTCTGTCAAACGCTTTTTCAGCGTCCACTGACAGTAGGGCCGCATCCGAATCGTTGTAATGGGCTTTATCGATTACGTGCAGCAGGCGTTTGGTGTTGTCTGCGCACTGACGTGAGGGTATAAAACCCGCCTGGTCTGGTTCAATTATGCCTGGGAGACATGGCCCCAGCCTTGTAGCTAGGATTCCGGTAAAGAGCTTCAGATCTACATTCAGAAGCGATACTGGCCGGTATGCTGTGCATTTAGAAGTGTCTTTTCCGGGTTTTGGTAGGACGATTATGTCTGCCTCGAGCATCTCTTGCGGGATCGAGCCCGGGCCCCGGAACGAGTTAAAGAGTTTTGTCAACACTGGGGCCAGAAGATGGCAAAAGGTTTTGTAAAAACCCACGGAGAACCCATCTGGGCCCGGCGCCTTGAGTGGTTTGAGGCGCGCAATAGCAGAAACCACCTCCTCCAGGCGGATGGGAGCGTCTAGCGCCTCGGAATTCGCACCATTCAGTGTGGTCACGTTGGCTTCATTCAAATACTCTGTCACCACCTCTTCCTCCGGGGCCGGTTCGGCCTCGTATAGCTTGGCGTAAAATGCCCTGAAAGCCTCGGTTATGTGCTCGTCATTGCAATGCTCACTTCCGTCATCCTCGCGTATGACTTGCACCTTGGCCTTGACTGTCTGCGCTTTGAGTTTGCTGGCCAGCAGGCGGCCGGTCCTATCTCCCCCCACATAGTAAGTGTGCTTGAGGCGTAGTGCCGCATATTCTACCCTATCCAAGTCCAGACTTGCAAGTTGTGCTCTAGCAGCCTTCAGTTGGCGCCATATCCTGGGGGCCCCCGTCCTACAATGCACTCGCTCGAGTTCTAGTACCTGTGCGGTCAATTCCTGGCGCCTTTCCCTCCGTAGTTTGTTATCTGCGGCTGAAATCGCCATCAGCTCCCCTCTGACCACTGCCTTCAGTGCCCCCCACACCACGGGCATGGCTACCTCACCCTTGTCGTTCCTGCTAAGGTAATCTGAAATATTCTGGGAAAGTTGCTGCGTGACCCCCTTACGCGTAAGCAGGGACTCCCTGAGCCGCCACCTGCCTTTGCTAGAGTGGATGCGGGGGACTTGCAGGTGTAGTAGGATTGCGCCGTGATCTGAAAGGGCAGCTGGAGTGAACTCCACGTCCTTTACCATAGGGGCCATATCTGTCGAACCAAGGAAATGATCTATCCTGGCATGTGTCCGATGTACGTGCGAGTAAAAGGTGTACCCCGGAGCTGTATGATGTACCTCCCTCCATACATCCCGGAAGCCACTGCTGGCGAGCCAGCGCTTCCCTTCTGTAGAGAGAGCACCGGAGTCACCAAATCTGTGTCCCGACCTGTCCACCGCATTATCAATCACCAAATTTAGGTCCCCTCCCACCAGTGTATACTTTGCCGCTGTCCCCAGAACCTCCGACAACGCCCCCGTGAGGAACGATTCTTGCTTAGAGTTGGGTGCGTAAATGGATCCCACTGTAAACTCCAAATTACCAATGCTAACAGTGTGCACTAGCAGTCTGCCCTTTATTTCTGACACCTTGTCCCTCACCTGGCCCTTGAAGTGCTTAGCGAACATAATGGCCACCCCCGCTTTCTTCTCCGTAGTGGAGGAATAGATTTGCGTCGGGAAGGCCCTGGATCGCATACGATGCCAGTCCTTTGCCAGCAAATGTGTCTCTTGTGAGAGGCAAATTGCCGCGCCGGAGTGCTCTAAGTAGGAGAGCACCGCCCGCCGCTTAATTGGATGATTGAGGCCCTTAACGCTGAGAGTTAGGACCTGCAAAGAGTCAGACGCCATTCAGGGGGTTATGCCCTGCCCCGCCACCAACCTGCCCGAGCCAGATGCTCCCGCAAGCTCTTGTGTCTATCGCCACAAACCTCTTTACATAGCCCCTTCGGATCCCTGCCTGTCCCGTCGCTCTGGAGCGAACACCCCTGGGCTTCCCCCCCCCCTGCAGAACCCCCCAAACCCCAACAGGCCCTTCCCCTCGAGAACCCCCCCCCCCCGCCCCAACCCCCCCTCCTTCCTCCCCTACCCCGATCCCAACTCCCAATCCCCAACTGGTGAACATTGTCCCAGGCCTATATAGCAACAGTTCAGGCCTGTGGTAAAGTGTCAATGGAAGGGAATGTGTGGCAGTGGCGGCCTTGAGGCCTCCCGTTCCGCCCCCCCAGTGTAGTGCTGTGACAGCTCACGGGCGTAGTCCTGGTCCCGCTATACGGCTCCTGTGTCTTTAGCGACTTCCTAAATTGCTGCCTCTTGGCTCTGCGTCACCGTTTCTGGGTCTGGTTTGAATCCTTTCTTGGCCGGGCGGCGGCGCCTCACCGTCTGTCAACCGTCCCTGGACTTTTGCGACAACGTGGATAGCGTGGATCTTCATTCCTTGTCATCGTCTGACTCATCGCCCTCCGGTTGGATACCCAGCAGAGAGCAAGTGTCTTTCAGCGACCGCAACTGATGGAGGGAGCCGTTCCATTTGAATATAAGTCTGAATGGGTGGCCCCAGGAGTAGGTGATCCCTTTGTCGCGCAGGAAGGCAGTGGCCACTCTGAATGCTCGTCTTTTCTGTAGGGTGATTGCGGAGAGATCTTGGAAGAGCTCCACTGCGTGACCCTTGCAGGTGATAGGTTGCGCCTTTCTTGCCGCTAGTAAGATGCGTTCTTTGAGAGGGTAGTCCGGCAGAAATGCTAATATGTCTGGAGGGGGAGCAGGTGCCCTGCGAGGGAGGCCTACCCTATGGGCCCTGTTGATGCAAATCACAACGTCCTCTTCCTCCTGCAGAATTTCCCTAAACAGCTCTTGGAGGTATAGCGTGATGTCTGCCCCCTCTGCCCTAGATGGCACATTTTGAACGCTAATGTTATTGCGCCTCGAGCGGTTCTCAAGGTCTTCGGTGTGAGACTGCAGGTCCATCTGCTGATCATGCAGTCTGAGGATTTCTTGTCTCAACATGTCCACCTCCTCATCTCTAGTGTGGCCGGAGGTCTCCACTGCTTCCACTCGTTCTCCGAGCTTGTCAACATCCTTGCGCAGCTCTTTGTAGTTTCCCGCCATGTCCTGTCTGAGGGTTTGGATGTCCTCCTTCAGGGAGGTAAAGAGAGACTCCATAAAGGATTTTGTAGCAGGGGCGTCCCCCCCTTCGCGGTCTTTCTCCTTGGGTGGCATGGAAGTCGTTGGTTTATCCGGACTCTTGTCCCCTTTCGCCGAGCCTTTGGACAGCATGTCGTGGATGGTGCGTGTCCCTCTGAGAGCACCTGAGGACATCGTCACCTGCCACCGCGCGCCGTGCGCTTCACTACCCCGTGCTCCTTATGTCGTTGTCGGCTCCCCCCTGGGCACCTCCGTGCAGCGATCGTTGGAGCTCTCTTGGCTTGGTCCCCCGCCGCTCTGTCCAGTGTGCACGCGGGGGCCTCCCCGGTCCCAGAATTCCCTGCTGCCGTCCACGTACGTTGTCCAAACAACAGGCACATCAGTATGTTGGGCCCGATTCACAGAATGAATTTAAGACTCAATCCTAAACTTACTACTATTTTGGTATTCACAGAATGCACTTACTACTTTTGGCATTCACAGAATGAACTTACTACTTTTGGTATTCACAGAAGTTAGGATTTTGTCTTAAGTTAGTCTTAAGACAGACTTAAGATAGACTTAACAAAAACTTAAGACAGACTTAAGACAAAATCCTAACTTCTGTGAATACCAAAAGTAGTAAGTTCATTCTGTGAATACCAAAAGTAGTAAGTGCATTCTGTGAATACCAAAATAGTAGTAAGTTTAGGATTGAGGCTTAAGTTCATTCTGTGAATCGGGCCCGTTTTGTTTAAGGGCTAAGGACTTGCCAGAACAAAATACCAACGTGCATATTTCCTCGAGCTTGCATATAATGTTCAGTCAAAATCCCAGGAACATGCAGATTGTGAACACAGCATTCTCATGTGAAAGTAGTCATTGAAATAGGGCCAAAATAAAAAGGTGTAGTAATGTACGCAAAAGCAGCAGGCAAGCTGCAACATACTCATGCTTATTTAGTAAAAACAACAATGTCCTTAACATTTTTGAAATGGGGGTCTCTAGTTGGCAAAGGCTGGCGCCAATGTCCAAATAGGGACCCTTCTTCCTAAGTCAGGGCAAGTGGGCTGCCCCCTTTGATAACCCCTGCTCAACCCTGTGGTAAGATAGCACGAGCAGTTAGGCCTATCTCAGAGGAGGTGCGTGTAGCATTTATGATCATGCACAATAAGGCATTAATGACACCACAAAAGGACACAACTCAAGTAGGTATAGAAAAATAGTATCTTTATCTAAGGTTTAACACGAGACTCTCAAAGCGTTTTAACAAGCCTCAATGCACGTAAATCAGTAGGGACTTAAAAATGCAATAACGTATTCACCAGATCATGGCACTGACTGGGTTCAAGGCCTGGGCCTACGTGACCTGCTGTGCACCAGGTACCTGCCGTTGGAAGGGGACACAGCACACAGCTTCTTGAAGAAGCGGAGACAGTGAAAGGCTGACTCCCAGCGAACACAACTCTTGGTTGCAGTGGGCCGCAGCGTGCACTCAAAATGATTCAGGCACTCGGGGACAGGCTGACTCTCAGCGGCAGCAGCACGCGGGTATGGTGGCCCGGGCTGGTGGTGGCGATGACTCTATTGTGCAGCTGCGTGGTGGGTTCACAGCCGCAGCAGCTCTCTCTTAGCTGCGGTGGCCCACGAGACGATAGTGACAATCTTGGACAACGGTGAACAAGGTGCACGCACACAGCGGCGGCAGCTCTCTCTTAGCTGGGACGGCCCATAGGACAAATCACGATGAAGCAAAGCTGCCAAAGGTGCAGGCACTCAGCGGCAGCAGCTCTCTCTTAGCTGCGGCGGTCCACAGGACAAATCACGATGAAGCAAAGCAGGCAAAGGTGCGGGCACACAGCGGCGGCAGCTCTCTCTTAGCTGCGACGGGCCACAGGACAAATCACTATGATGCAAAGTTAGCAAAGGTGCATGCACTCAGAGGCAGCAGCTCTCTCTTAGATGCGGTGGCCCACAGGACAAATCACGATGATGCAAAGTCGGCAAAGATGCGGGCACTAAGCGATAGCAGCTCTCTCTTAGCTGCGGCGGGCCACAGAACAGATCACGATGATGCAAAGCTGCGGGCACTCAGCGGCAGCAGCTCTCTTTTAGCTGCGGCGGCTCACAGGACAAATCACGATGAGGCAAAGTAGGCAAAGGTGCGGGCTCTCACCAGCAGCAGCTCTCTCTTAGCTGCGGCGGCACACGGAACAAAGGATGATCTCAACCAGGCTGGCTCAGCGACGGGCACTTAGTGGCTACAGCTCTCTCTTAACTGTGGCAGCCCACACAGAGTTAACAAGGGTTACCAGTCCGCGTTCCTCACAGTAGAACTAGAGGCTCCAGATTACTCGACGGAGGCCTCACCTGCAAGTAGAAATCCTTGCACAGGAATTCAGATGGCTGACTGGGTGAAGTTTAATGTTCCTGAGACTTTAGCAAGAGCCGCCCTCAATTCAGGCCCTCAGGTAGTTCCTTCAGCAAGCTTGGTGAAAGTTTCAAAGTCCCTTCCTCTGTTCACTCGGACAGAGTTTCGTCTTGACATCCAGAAGGAACACACTTGATAAAGGTCTCAGCGCACCGTTTTATACTAACCCTGGGCATATTACTACACTTTGCTCACGGAGCATGCGTAGTTTGCACTACTACGCACTACATGACATGCACGTAGTATAGTACAAAAACTGTGCTATAACACGTAGCATAGCAGCAATATCATCAATACTCACAAATGCTTAGATAAAGCAATTTTACATGCTTAAAAGCATTAAACCAATTCACAAAAATGAACTGTAAATGACATTATTAGGCATTGAGAGAAGTGATGATTTTGGAGTCCTCTCTATCCTAGGGGGAGGACCAAGCAGATGCCTTGAACACAAAGAGCATATCATGCTGGTGAACGATTCAGTGGTGGTCCCTTCCTCCTAGGATCACCCCAAGCACAGTTATGGGCAAAAATACAATCCCAACCAAAGGCCCTGCAAAGCATTATGGAACGAGATTAGCAGTGGGCAGTGAATATTATAGTATCCAATATCAAAATAATTATACAAAGTGCTGCAGTTCAACTAGTCGTTACTAGATGTCCCTCACGAGTCAAATACAAAAGCAGTGAAACCCTTTCTTGAAGCTTATGCATTTGACTCGTGAGGGACATCTAGTAACGACTAGTGGAACTGCAGCTTGATGTAAGAATAATTTCAATGCATTTGCATTTGACTTGTGAGGGACATCTAGTAACGATTAGTTGAACTGCAGCTCTTTGTAGACTTTTTTTTATATTGGATACTATAATGTTCACTGCCCACTGCTAATCTCGGGCCATAATGCTTTGCAGGGCCTTTGGTTGGGATTGTTTTTTTGCCACTAACTGTGCTTGGGGTGGTCCTAAGAGGATGGGACCACCACCGGATCATTCAATAAGATGTGCTTTTTGTTTTCAAGGCATCTGCTTGGTTCTCTCCCAAGGTTAGGAAGGATCCCAAAATCACCACCCCTCTCACTACTTGTAAATTTTTCATTCACTTTTGTGAAAGTGCTATATGCTCTGGTTCTGTGCAAGATGCTATTTGCACTTATTGCACAGTGCAGATAAGTACACAGTGCCATCAGCTATGCACTACACAAAGTTCAAAGTATACTACGTGGAGTATTACTACGCCCAGGGTTATTTTATATCTAAAAATTCTTTGTTCTCTAAAGTCACAAATCACTGCGTCGAGCCAGAACAGTTCGGTGGGGTCGGGGAGCACTTGGTTTACGAGGCGACATCCAGCCCTTTGAGAATGAGGGGATCTACTATCAGACGCGCAGTGGGAGGTGGAGCCATCATTCACCTTGCCAGGCACGGCCCTGCCAGATCAAAGAGTCACCCCTCCCCAGACTCTGAATGCCGATCTCTCTCTCCAGCCAGGTCTGACCCAGCTGGCCCTACTGCTCCAAAACCAGACAGCCAATACACATTCTAGCAAAGCCTACAGGAAAGCTTAGGCAAGAAAATACCTTGTTTCTAGAAGAGACATTTTCGAACACAGGATATACAAATGATCCTAACTAAAAGATGTATCTTAATGTCCTGAGCCTAAACATATCAAATTCGAATTTCCTATCAGGTTCCTGGGATCAGGTAGGATTATGGAAGGTAATACTCAGCCTGCCCATTCTGGCCTATTATAATGGATAGTCTCACAATAGTAAACAGTGAAATGGAGGGTATTAGAACATGCTACACAGACCGAGGCATGTTCTTCCTGTCACAGACAACGCTCCCTGACATAGGGGTGTCTTACATGGTGCGAAGGGAAGGTACAGGGACTGGGAAGTGGGTGCACCTCACAGCTACAAAGGCAGTTCTGGACTGCCTATAGACTCTGCAATGGCAGGACTGAAACATACTTTAAAATCTGCTTCTGTGGGTAGCACAAATCAGCACTGCTGCCCCACCAGCAGTATTTGGTCTACCAGCCCTGGGCACAGACAGTGCACTTATACTAGGGACTGACAGGTAAACAAGCCAAGCCAATTATGGTTATCCCTATTCATACAGTCATCTTTACACAGGGAGCATTCCCGCTGTGCCACGGATTAGCAGTGGCACAGCGCCCAGAGCATCTAAATCCAGCCAACATAAAAGATAGGAAGCGAAAAGAGGAAGGGAGACCCACGCCAATGATGCCAGGTCTAACAGGCCACATGACACCCTCTCCTTGGCCAGGTCTTTCGCTCTATGCTAAGACAAAATCAGAAAATAAGCAGAGGCAAAGCATCTAAGTGAAATGCCAATTAGGATAGTCATGAAACCGAATCAAACATTTGTGTATAGTGTATACCAAGAAGCAAACAATTCGCTAATTGGGCGCTCAAAACCCATCCATTCATAGGTAGTCATTGGAGACTAAAATGCGGCGGGAAAAGCGAAAAGCCATGAACTCCAGAATGTTGTCTGTTCCTTCCATATTAAAAAGGAATGCTATACACTTTAGTAGATCGAACAAGAATAGATGCTCCTCATATCCAGCTGCTTTTAGGAACATGCCAGGGCAACCTGCATTAACTTTGATGAAACACCAATCAATGAGGAGCTGCGCATGGGCACATGTACTCAAGTCTGCCGTTGGTCCAAGCAGAGGATCGCACAACTGTCGCCTACCAATGGCACCTGCCTAATCATGGGCCTTCAATGGACTCAATAGCAGATCGTAATTCAGGGCAGCGTGTGTGGTATTGGAGAGGCAGATATCCAAGGCCCATTGAAAAGGGCACCGGAGGCAGTGGAACATAGGTTTCACGCAGGTGAAGTAGCCATAAGGGAAGGTCAACCAGTAGTCAATAGCAAAGGACGACACTGGCATTGGCCCAAATAGCTGCCTCATTCGAACACGGTACAGCTGCAACTGGACTGGATTTGGCAGAGCCACAAATTAAGCATCCATTGCGAAGCAATAACAGGAGAACAAGCACACCGCAAATGAACAGGAGCCCAAAGGGAAACCCTCCAAAGGCGCTGGAAAAAATAGAATGATAAAGGCTGGTAAAATTCCAAAAATAGTCTGAAAGGAAGAAAGAAGGCTGGATCCTACAAGTTTAGGTTTTACTGATAGAATATTGATGACATACCTACACAGGTAAGTACAAAAATATTGAATACAAACTATTGATGTACAAAATATAGATGTAAAAAAAAATATTTAAATATATCTATATAAAATAAAATAATATATATTACATATATTAAATATTAATATTAATTATAACACAATTGATTAAATGTAATATACATTTTAACAGAATATAACAAATAAACCTAATAAAAATAAACACACAAACATAATAATGTGTATATATGTATATATATATATATATATATATATATATATATATATATATATATATATATATATATATATATATCATTTAAAATAATTAATAAACTATTACCTTTAATTTATTTTAAAACTTTAAAATTATATAATAATATAAATATATATATATCATTCATTAAAAATATTTAAAAAAACATTAAATCATGAATTAAAACATTAAACTATTAAAACATATTTAAACTTACATTTCCCAATACAATCAGTGCAACAGTAAATAATTACATTTACTATTCCCATTCCAGTGAGAGCAACCGTGGGGAAAGTGTTGGATAGCGGAGGGGTAAAAATTACTATTCCCACTCCAGTCAGTGCAACAGTAGGGAAAGTGTTGGATAGCAGAGGGGTAAAAATGACTATTCCCATTCCAAAGAATGCAACAGTAGGGAAAGTCTTGGATAGCAAAATATTTACATTTACTATTCCAACTCCAGTGAGCTCAACAGTAGAGAAAGTGTTGGATAGCAGAGGGGGAAGAATTACTATTCCCACTCCAAAGAATGAAACAGTAGGGAAAGTGTTGGATAGAGGAGGGGCAAAAGTTTCTATTCCCACTCCAGTCAGTGCAACAGTAGGAAAAGTGTTGCATAGCAGAGGGGTAAAAATGACTATTCCCATTCCAAAGAATGCAACAGTAGGGAAAGTCTTGGATAGCAAAATATTTACATTTACTATTCCAACTCCAGTGAGCTCAACAGTAGAGAAAGTGTTGGATAGCAGAGGGGGAAGAATTACTATTCCCACTCCAAAGAATGAAACAGTAGGGAAAGTGTTGGATAGAGGAGGGGCAAAAATTACTATTCCCACTCCAGTGAGAGCAACAGTAGGGAAAGTGTTGGATAGCAGAGGGGAAATCATTACTATTCCCACTCCAAATAATGCAACAGTAGGGAACGTGTTGGATAGCGGAGGAGTAAAAATTACTATTCAAATTTCAAGGAGTGCAACTGAGGGGAAAGTGTTGGATAGCGGCAGGGTAAAAATCACTATTCCCACTCCAAAGAGTGCATCAGTAGGGAAAGTGTTGGATAGCGGAGGGGTACAAATTACTATTCCCACTCTAGTGAGAGCAACAGTAGTAAAAGTGTTGTTTAGAGGAGGCAAACAAATTACTATTCCCTCTCCAGTAATTGCAGCAGTAGGGAAAGTGTTGGATAGCGGAGGGGTGAAAATTACTATTCCCACTCCAGTGAAGCAACAGTAGGGAAAGTGTTGGATAGCGGAGGGGAAAGAATTACTAAGTGCAACATTAAAGAAAGTGTTGGATAGCAAAGACACAACAATTACTATTCAAACTCAAACAGTTGAAACAAAAATAAAAAAAGATTAACAATTATCAAAAATCATAAAAATAAATAAACAATATTTAAAAAATGACAAATCAAATATATTAAATATATAAAAAGAAAAAATATTATAATATTAATTACATATGAAAACGCCTACAAATAATATATATTACAAAAGAATAAATACATCTATAAAAAATATTTAAAACAGGAAAATATTTACAAATACATTAATTAATACATAAATGTATTTATTCTATTTTCTACACCACAGCAATAACAAAACACTTCAACATTTTTAATTACATTTCCCCCAAAATTAACATAAATATTAATCAATTTAAAAATATTAATAAAAAAACGAATAAATATTAATTTACTACACACACTTTAACACTGTGATTTCCACAACACACACCTAAAGAAAACCCTAAAATAATAAAACACAGTTAAAACGTATTTATAAATTAAAGACTATTATTAACAACTAATAATAAAGTAATTAAAATGTATTTAATACCCACCCTTTACCCCATTAAAGGTAACAACAAGAGACAAAAAATAGACATTTACCCAAAATACATATCAAATAATTAACATTCATTAACAACTATATATTTATTAATTTTATAAAAATTACTTCCCACCCTTTACTCCTATAAACACCAAAACACACATCTCAAATTAGTTAGACAATTACCATATTTAATTACTAATTAATTAATTAAAATGTAATTAACATACAATTGATAATTCATCAATTAAAAATAAATTACTTCCCACCCTTAACACCTATAAACACCACAATACACACCTAAAATTAATTACACAATAATTATAATTGATTACCAATTAATTAATTAAAATAAATTAACATCCAATTATTAATACGTTACTTCCCACCCTTAACACCTATAAACGCCACAACAGACACCTAAAATTAATTACACAATTACCACAATTAATTGCCAATTAAAACATTAAAATGAATTAACAGCCAATTATTAATACAATTAAAAATACATTACTTCCCACCCTTACACCTATAAACACCACAAAACACATCTAAAATTAATTACAAAATTACCATAATTAATTACCAATTCATTCATATAAATTAATTAACAACCAAGTATTAATTAATTAATAATACATTACTTTAAACATTTAACACTATAGCATCTCAATTAAAGAAATATTAATAAATAAAAAATAATCTATACATTTAATTTAATTTAATTATTTCCCACCCTATTCCCCTATTAACCCACAACTGAACTAAAAATCTAGAATTCAAATAAAAAAACAATGAATAACTACTAAATATTTAACACATATATTAAAACTGCATTTTTGCAAACGATATTAAACACTTTGATATTCTTTAAATCGATAATACTTAATATTCTTGACCACAATATTCTTGCTGTCGATATCTCTGAACCACGATATTTGCAACTCGATATTTGTACAACTCGAAATTTTTGAATCAATATTTTGTCCCTGCACTGGTAGATTCGTGTTTAGTATCGAGTGTATCTCACTTGCGGTTCTTCCCACCTACACTTCGAAGGTCTCTTGTGCTGATGTGAGAGCCACTTCTTGTTGAAACAATAGTGCTTTTAGTCTGCTTAGTGTATGAAATCTGTTTCCAAAGTTGGAATGGAAGGTCAAAGTGAACGATCTACAATCCCATGGGGGTGGAAAAAGGACATTGCTGCAACATGTAACCCATTGCGAAACCGTTGCTGTGTACGGGATGCCATCTCGTAAGCCACAGCAATCATTGTTATTTAAAATAAGATAACTGCCATTAGAAAGCAAAGTTAGTGCGGGGATAATAGCTGGGACTGGTGTACCTTTTTAAAATAAAGCCGATTAGGGGCCGAAATGTTACAGGCGCCGAGCAATTTAGCTTGTTTACACACTAGGGAATGTCCGACTGTGGAATTGCAATCCTCCCCTGTAAGGAAAACTTCCTTATCTGCACGCTGACATCTGTCGGTGAAAGATAACAACCAAAATTCATGAATAAATGTACTTCCAAGGAGTTACAACCTTCCTACCAAATAGTGTTTCATGCAAGCAGTGAACTGAAAAAGTGAGATGGGCAGTAAAAAAAAACCATGTATTAGCCACACAGCTGAATCAGTCTCTGCTACTGAAAATGTTAAAGTTCTAAGCGTACAATGTGCAACAAAGTGTATGTTGCGTCTTGCAACAACATTCATTTCTGTTTATCAGTCAAATTAAATGGCAAAAACAGTGCAGAAGCATTCAAATAATCCCATGGCACTTTTCCATTTTTGAGTGTTTGCAACATCCAGGCAAACTGCATTACAGAACGTAACTGATTTTGACAATGATACAAAACAGACACTTCGTGTTGAACAATATCAATGACAGATGACACAATGTTAGCCAATGTATATATACGGGAAGATAGTGTATTAATGCTATTATCTACTACTGCAAGGACTTTTTCTAAATTAGCCTGGTCAATTTGGTGGAGAGGCACCTCAGCTTCCATCTGCGACAGTTTTATAAAATTATTTGTATGCTTCATAAATAAACTGTTTTGTTCTAGGGGATTTTGGACCTAAAATATAATCAGCCAAATTGATGGCACCTGATAAAAGGGAATGGTGTTGTTTCACAGACGACAGTGTGGAGTGTACCAACCATCGGTGACACGATTTACCCACCGAATATGTGGTGACTATATGGGAATGCGAGAAATGTGGATCAGGTCTACTTTGTGTAAACCCTTTTGAGTAATTCAGAAAACGTAGTTGACATGCATTGGAACTCATTGGCCACAATAACCATTCCAAGGGGTCAATGTTAGAAGAGTTAATGGTTCCATTGTGGATCAAGGCAACTAAGGGCCGGATTCCGATGTCGTCCGGAAGGCCTCCGAATTGGATTTGGCTTTTCCGGATAGGATTCGTAGCCCTTGTCTCTGACTTATTGTACACAGGTCCAAACAACCAAGTACGATGGGCTTATCGTGTACGCAGCGACTGAATCGTTTCCGAACCTGATTCTGTCCATACGACTCGTTCGTAGTCGAATCGTGCCACGCAATGGAGCCAGATTCCGACCGAGTGAGTACGATGCATGATTTGGACAGCCGCATCAATTTGGTCTCAGCGAGACAAAAAAGCTGTTGGAATCGTAATTTGGGGGGCCGTAGCAGGCCCGCTTCACCCGGGGCCCTCCGAATCTGTCACGGGTGGTGCCCATGGGTCCCTCCAATCCAAGCATGCACAGTGTGGCGAGCACCATCGGGTGCCCGCCACAAGGTGTACGCTTTTCCCCAACCAGCCGTTTTTGCTATGGGAGCCTGTGGATGCATCGGTACCCAGGCCCCCATAGAGTTCTAGTGAACCGAGTCCGTAAGCATACAGATTCATCGTACTCGCTCGGTTGACTCCCGAAGCATGTTTCACTTGGAAAGCCCTCCGGATCCAAGTCGTAAGGAGGGCTTTCCTAGCGAGATCGGAATCGGACCCAAAGTCTTCACTTGTGTAGTTGGTATGTGATATCAATGTATGATACTGAGCCAATATGGGAATGGGGTAATATTTAGATTTTTGTCCGTTGCCAAACCAAAACAAGTAGTCTGTTGTACCATAGCAATTTTTTTCTAAATTGATTCGTTATCAGACATGCACGATGCAAAGCTTCAGTGCCCTGCACCTGCCAATATTTAGTATCCCAAATGGATTTATAATTAATAGTGTCCTTCCAATGTTCATAACCTTTTATGGATAAATCATTCCTGAATGTCTTGATATAAATCAATTAGTGTGCGTCAACATAAATTTAGTCTGTGTTGGCATTTTCAATTTATAAAAGTAGGATTGTGGGTCTGAAAGATTGTAACCGGAGAAATATATACATTACCTTTTTGAGTCTTTGAACTCCCTTGTAAAGGTGTCGGACAATGTTCCAACTGTCTAAAATCAAAAAATGGTCTCAGAGTGTTGGTTTTGTGCAAAAAATGATGGCCGTAATGCTGATAATAGAATAATTCTGCATAATTTGCCAAATTCAAATATAATTTCTCAGTGTCAAAAGCTGCATAATATTTTAAATAAAAAAACAATGAATGAACGGCCTGAACATCCCAGTCGACAGAGTGTATGTCCGGTGAAACCACATCTCTTTATGAAACGAGGAACACATGGAATGTTTTAAAGTTCGGTCGGCCATGGATATCATATGCTACTTTATCCCAAACGATGCCATCAGCAACAGGGAATGCCGAAATATTCACAAGGGCTTCATCTCTTTTCATGATATGTGATGATGTGAGGGTGGCTAGAACTCCGTCAACCAAGTTCACAGCAGAGCGTTCAGGCAAAAATGACCATTGATGAGCAGAAAAAACACAGTCACAAACCCAACCCACATGAAGAGGTGTATCAGCGTAAGTACCATTTAGATGTATGTTCAGGGTGGGACCAGGTAAGTCTTTTTGAACCAGGAGATGACTCGTACATGTAGGGGGAGTTGCCACAGACGAGGACAAAGAAGATGTATTGGAAGAAAAGCTGTTAGGGTCCATATAATAACCACTCACCCCCAGCTGAAACAACGGGGGTTGTGCAGCATCAGATGGATAATGTGCGGTACTCTGAGGAATGTCAATGCTGACTTCAACTGGTAGAGAAGCATACTTGATGTCTGCATTGGTGGAAGTAGAAGATTAAAATAGGTAAAAAATCAATTGAAGTTTCAATCTCCCCATCCATTTCTTGGGGAGTAGTCGGAGAAGCTGAAGCTATTGGATTCAGGGAAAGATCTAGGCGTGGAATACTTGGAGGCATTCTATGCAGTTTCTGCCATATGGCATTTGACATGTTCGATAGAAATGTAACAATTCTCCTGGCAAAGAAGACAGGATCACAGTACGAGTGCCTTCCAAGCCAAGGGCTCTGACTGTTGCACGGTAAGATAGACCGAATTCTTTTTTGTTCTCCACTTTCACTCTGACCATATCTCCAACTTGAGGAAATCAGCCAGAAACAGGGATCAGTCCCACTGGATCTGTGGAAGAGGGCAAATGGGTTTTTGCCTGTGAATCACAAGCTTTTTGTAGATTCTGTAACACAGCACAATGGTTATCTATGTCAAAGGTTGCGGTAGCCGCCACAACATCTAGACCGTCAAGGTCTGGCACAAACATTTTAATGCCAAAGGGCATTTCATATGGGGTCCGCCCACCCAGAGACCTTTTCAGGAGATTATTTAGTGCACGTTGTACTCCATAGAGATGAGCCAGCCAAACCCTGCTAGTACCTAAGACTCTAGCTGTTAAAGATTGCTCTAAGTCATGGTTCATTCGCTCCACAACTTAAGTGACCTTCAGGCCAGTATGGAGACGAATATTGCACCTGTACCCCCAGTCACTTCATCGCATCCCGGTAAGCCTTAAAGGCAAATGCAGAACCTTGGTCAGAATGGAAGGTGCCACAGACAAATGTCTCGACAAAGACACGCAAATCTTTAATGACAGTTTGAATATAGGCACTACTTTGCGGCCAAACCCAAAGGAACCTAGTGCACAAATCCACTGAAACCAAGGTATGTTTGAAAGCAGTGTCAGAAGTCAAAGGACCACAGTAATCAAGATAGATACAATGAAACAGTTGATTTGAAATGTAAAGTTGAGTATGTGGTGGACATATTTACGCGTCTGCCGATATAAACCACATCATCAGAAACGTTGCTGTAAAAGAGACACTGTCGCTGTCACTCCGGTATGCGCAGAACAGAGCGGCAATAATCAAAGAAAGTCTGTGGTCCTCGATGGAAATCATTCGATCTCTAACGGATGGAATAGTTGCGAATGGGACTTGATCAGCAGACATGTGATATGAATAACATGAAGGAAAACGTTATGTTATGTTATGTTAAATGTAATTTATATAGCGCACTGACACCGAAGCTTCCTGGCGCTGATAAGCAGAACAGATAAGGGGGGAGCATAGATGACATATTCTAAGTAAGGATGGGGAAAAGATGGGTTTTTAACATTTTTCTGAAATTCAGAAGGGAAGAACAGGATTTGATTGGGAGAGGGAGGAGGTTCCAAAGCACAGAAGCTAGGTAGGCGAAACGACGGCCGCCTAATCTCTTGGTTTTACTCTTGGGGGTGGTCAGTAAAACGCGGTGGGCAGATCGAAGATTGCGTGTGGGACAGTGAGGGCGAATAAGGGATTTTAAGAAGGCGGGGCTAGGGCAGTAAAGTGCTTTGAAAGTGAGGCA
The DNA here is from genome assembly GCF_964263255.1 of Lissotriton vulgaris. Classification (NCBI taxonomy): domain Eukaryota; kingdom Metazoa; phylum Chordata; class Amphibia; order Caudata; family Salamandridae; genus Lissotriton; species Lissotriton vulgaris. Next base: position 292,757,371 of record NC_141686.1, on the reverse strand, counting down.
TGCCACCTTAAAGGCGGCCCTTCGATCGATCGGGAGCCAGTGTAGGCTCGTGAGCAGAGGCTTAGCTGATTGCCATCTGGGCGTTCCATGAATCAGGCAGGCCGCCTGATTCTGGACAACTTGAAGGCGTTGAGTCAGAAATTGTGGCAGACCGTGGTAGATGGCGTTGGAAAAATCCAGACGGGAAAGTACCAGCGAAATGATCGTTTGAGTAAGTGCCGCCGGGGGCAGAAAGTGACGGACTTTACGGATCCTTCGAAGTTGATACATGCAAGAGGAGACCACCGCTCCAACTTGAGCCCTGAGAGAGAGCTCGGTGTCAATAATGACGCCCAGACTTTTTACTGTTTTTGCTGGGGTGGGGGGGGGCGAACTCTGGAGGCCAGAACTGTGGACCCCAGTAGATGTGACTGAGTCCGGGGAGAAGGAGCTCGGTTTTACCGGGGTTCAGCTTCAATTGGTTCTGGTTCATCCAGAGTTGGATGTGGGTCATGGCTCCATGGAAGGTTTTGATGGCGTGTGGTGAGTTGAGAGAAAAGATAATTTGTAGATCGTCAGCGTAGTTATAAGTAACGATATCCCATTTCCGAAGTGACTGGATGAGTGGCCGAAGATAAAGATTAAAGAGGAGCGGGGAAAGAGAAGAGCCCTGGGGGACACCACAAGAAGTGAGGGTCTTTTTTGCAGTGTAAGGACCTAGGCGGACCTCCTGTGTTCTTCCCGTGAGGAAGGATTTGACCCACTCACAAGCAACGCCCTGGATGTCCGCCTGCTCGACACGGTGGAGAAGGATGTTATGATCCACCGTGTCGAACGCGGCAGACAAATCCAGTAGGACGAGGGCTTTGGGGGTACCCGCGTTCGCGTTATTCCTGAGTGTGTCAAGAACTGCCAAAATAACTGCTTCTGTGGAGTGGGCAGGTCTGAAGCCGGCCTGAGTCGGCTCAAGATAGCAGGAAGATTCTATAAAGCTTGACAGGCAGCGGGTGACGTGGGCCTCCATGAGTTTAGAGAAATAGGGAAGGAGGGAAATGGGGCGATAGTTCGACGGCTCCGCCACATCAGCACCAGGTTTTTTTAGGAGGGGTTCCAGGATAGCCTCCTTAAAGGAGGTGGGGCAAATGCCGCTGCTGAGGGAGCTATTGAGTAGGTATAAGATACTGTCAGGTAAATTAAGGCATATGCTCCGCAGGATGAACGCCGGACAACAGTCGTTCGGGGAGCCAGATTTTACACGAGTGGCTAGTTCCGCCAAGGAGATGGAATCTAGAATAGGAAAGGAAGTGAAGGTCGAGGGGTTGTTAAGGGAATTGTCCGGTGGTGGCAATTGGGGGAGTGGAGGGATGGATTTTTTGATTGTAGAGATTTTTTCTAGCAAGAAGGAGTTCAGGGTATCGCAAGCTTCCTGGGTGGGGGTCTGGGCTGGGAGGGTTCTGTCATCAGTAGTTAGCTCGTTCAGAACTCTGAACGCTTCCTTAGATTAATTGACTGCAGAGGAGATCCTGTTGGAAAAGTGTTCCATTTTGGCTGAACGTTGGGGAAGTTCTGTTCCCTCCCTCATTGCAGCAATTGCCACCAGAATATCATCATCAATTTTAGTCATGGATGTAGTGACTGCTGCTACCAAACATGTGGCTACTGCAGATTTGGCTGCCTTATCAGCCAGCGAATTACCAACAGTGTGTGCTCCCACGCGCTGAAGGCCCAAAGTATGGATAAAATGTGTTAATGGCAAACGCTCCTTAAGATCGGCCACTCGAATCCAGAGAGTTTTATGCTTAATAGCGCTACCGTTACAATCACAGAAATCCTTTTGTGTCCAAAAGAACACGTTCTCATTAAAGGATTGTACAAAGTAAAAAGAATTGCATACTATAAGCTTAGGAACCTCTGGATCAGCAAATTCAAGAGGCAAAGACCAAATCATGTAGCTCTGTCAGTTGAGCCTTGCAGTCACCAAGAGACTGTGTGTGCACTAAGGAGGACTTAAAATCCCTGTCAACAATCTTCCCTGCCACCATTGCGCAGGCTTCCGAATAAGCATGTTTACATTTGTATTGATTCAGAGGGAGCAAAGTCAAAGGAGGAGAATGTACATGTTCATATTGTAAAAACTTCTGTGTCTGTAAAGAGGGATCAAAGATAAAGCTGACATCAGTTGATGCCAAAGAACTAGCCCGTTGTATCCAATGTGGATGCTAGGCTTTTGGATTTGGAACACAAGCCTTCGTAACTGGTTCTATAAGCAGGCACAGGCGAGACCATAAAAAATGTGTTTACCCTGAGCCAGAGTGTGTTCTTTCAAAATCTCTATCTGGACAGCCGTCAAAATGTTTTCTGTAGAAGAGAAACGCATTTCATCCGAAGTGTACAAAAGCCCTTTGTAAGCAATGGGAACTGTGTCCCCTTCATTAAATATCAAGTAAGTAAAACCCAACGCGCCTGGCACAATCCTTATCACCAAACACGTGGAATTGTCTTGTGTTAACAAGAAGTTGGTCGCAAGCAGATCAGACTGCAGAGACCGAAGAATCGCAATGTGTTCCGGAAGCCAACAGGAGGCCAAGTAAGTCGGTTGTATCAAAGAGTATAGAGGCTTGACACAGTGTACATAATCAGGAATGTATGTCCTCCCGAAGTTTAACCCTTTCGATGCTGATGACGAGCTCAGCTCGTCATGATGCACAGTTGAGCTGTGCTGATGACGAGCTGAGCTCGTCATGAATACAGCCTAAGTGCAATTTCCAGCACAGGGGGGGAAAACACCTAGCAGCCAAGGTGTTAAAAAACCCAGCAAAGATTGTAATTTTTTCAATGTAGAAGGAGGTTGTAATTGAGCACAGAAAAAGGACTGCCAAAAAAGGACTGCCTAGAAAAAGGACTGCCAAGGGGGGGCGTGGCTAGCAGCCAAGCATGGCGGCCGCTTGAAGTGAGAGCTCCCGAGGGCACTGTAGCCTTTAACCCATCCAACACAGTTATCCGCTAACCAGCGCACCTGAAGCGGCGGCGTTCGAGTCCCGGACTTGAGCGGTCTCACCGGTCCGATTTTGAGACAGATCAGAGCACCGGAGCCCGAGTTACGTCGAGCGGCAAGCTGGGGCCTGTAGCCGGAAGAGCAGCACCGGCCTAACGTGACATCCGAGCCCCGGCGGAAGCGCGGCCGAGCCGGCCGGAAGGATTGATCGCACCCTGACGCCAGCCGGGCGGTCCCGAACTAGCCTACCACTCCTGCAGACACCATCCGGAGGCACGCAGACTGCCGCCGCCGCCAAGCGGGACTGCAGCGACGCACAGGTCAGAGCCTTGGCCGCACGACGCGGCGCCACCATCCTGAAAACACCCCTGCCCCCCCCCCCCCACGAAGACTTAACGGGCCGGGAACACCTCGGCGGCCATCAGCGGACCCCGCGCACTTGGGAGATAGCAGCGGACTTTGCTGCCGCTCCAGACCTACGGTCCAGAACGCCGGTACCCCAGGGGGACGTCGCCACTCTGGCCACCTGCGCGGGAGCACAGGGAGGATCCTCGGGGCCTGCAACCTACCGGACACACCTAACAGCACCAACGCGGAAGCATTAACCCGGCGCACGGCAGCCTGTTCGGGGTGCGGGGGGCGGCTGCCAGGGCTCAGACCCCAAACCATCTGTGGTGGCCGTGCAGGACGGAGCGGCACTGCAAACGTGGGAAAGGGTCGCAGTAGCCGCTCCAGCCCAGGAGGAGACCACCAAGGGCACCAACTCGGAACCTACAGGCAGCGTCCCGACACCCACACAAACGGCCACTGAGGCTCAGCAGTCAGCAGAAAGGAACACTCAGTCCACCACCCACCGACCTGCTGTTCTCTGGCCGCTATAGACTAACGGTGAACTCAGACACAAGACAAATCTTTGAACCTCGCAACTCTTAACACTATGGCGGGTAAAGGCCTCAGGAGTGGGTCCACGCAGGCTAAACTGGATAAATTCGCCTACGGCCACCAGGGTCAGCAGCAGACCACGGGGCGCCCCTCCACGGGACAAGCCCAGGAAGCAGAGAAAACGAACAAAATAACACTGGAGGACATCATGAAAACACTCTCGGAGGTGAAAACTACGGTGGGCGCCATCTCCTCGGAAGTCTCCCTGCTACGAGCTGACTTTCACAAAATGGCGGAGAGGGTGTCGCAGGTGGAAGTGGTCACAAAGTCATTGGTGGAAGACACTTCAGAGCTCCAAGTGGCCATGGAAAGGATGCAGAAAGTGACCAAGCTCCTGCACGACAAGCTGGACGACCAGGAAGGGCGTTCACGACGCAACAACGTACGTATCCTTGGGCTTCCAGAGACGGAGGGGAAAGGGGCAATGGACCTCTATATAGAAGACCTCATTAAAAGCAAACTCCAACCCAAAGGTCTATCTCATTTCTTCTCGGTGGAGAGGGCGCACAGGGTACCGGGAGGCCCACCCAAGACGGGGGCAGCACCAAGACCAGTGCTTGCCCGACTCTTCAACTTCAGAGATAGGGACGCAATTTTGCAGGCAGCTAGGAACTCACCGCCAGTGCGGATTCAAAATGCAACCCTAGCCTTTTTCCCGGATTATACGGCGGAGGTGGCCAGACGACGCAAATCCTTCACGGAGGTTAAGAAGGCGCTACGTGACAGAGAACTGCCATACTCCATGATGTTCCCTGCTAAACTGCGGATAGTGGCTGAAGGAAAGACTTGGTTCTTCGACACACCAGAAGTAGCGCAGGAATGGCTGGAGGGCTGGAGACCTGCGGGACAGCGACACCGCTCACAACGAGACCGACCGCGACATCGTACTGAGAAATCGCCGCCCAGTCAGTCTTCCCAGCGGCCGCTACAGAGAGACGAGGAAGACATAGCATCAGACCTTGAGAGAGACCCTCTGGACTCTGGGCAATTGGCTCCGGTATGAAGCTGCACTACATTGCTTTCGGGACTGTAGGGGCCGCGGGCGCCGTGGCTCGGACGCGGCTGAGTAAGGTGGGCACAGGCAGTGCCCGAAGGGGACTCACCAACCCCACAAGCAAGTAAGATGTATGGGGGAGGGCTAAAGCACTCTGCACAGTTGGCGAAGCGGGCGGGGAATTGTCCGTGGAGCAGGGTAGCAGGGAGGGGGGACGGGATTGAAGTTTTCATGTTAGAATGTTTAATTTTGTTTGTAGTCATCGCTCAACACCTACAATGTGCTTCTACCTCGACATCAGTATGTCTCCTACACAGCACGACACACTCCGGCACATGGGTTACGCCACAGCACACGTTGTGTGCAACACTCCCTCATCACCTTGATGGCCAGGCCACTTAATCACACGCCCGCCGAGGGCTCCTCCACGGCCGGGGGGGTTCCCCCACTACGCATACTGACATGGAATGTCCGGGGCCTGGGTGACAAAATTAAGAGAGGCTTGGTCCTACAGGCCATAAAACGACAGAACCCAGATATGATTCTCCTACAGGAAACCCACCTCACGGGGTCCACCTGCAAAGCCCTAGATAGGAGAGGCTACACAATGGCTGTGCATGCAGACTTCACATCTGGCTCCAGGGGAACGGGCATACTGATGAGAAAGTCGTCCCCCTTTATAATAACACGCCGGGTGGAGGATGACCAGGGTCGCTTTGCCGCGGTCCATGGGCAGTGGGAGGGCAGAGCTCTAAATGTGGTATCAGTGTATATTCCCCCAGCCCTACACTCTGTGGCCCTACCGGCGCTGGGCAAATTCCTTCTAGATCTCCCTGATGGCGCAACGATTGTTGGGGGGGACTTTAATGCAGTCATGGATCCGAGTGTGGACACCTTTCCCTCTAGAACCCGGCCACGCGGTACGGCACCACTGTCGGACTTTGCGGAAGCCCTAGGCCTTGTGGACCTCTGGCGACAGCTCAACGCCGAGACCACTAAATACACCTATTACTCAGCGGTACACAATAGCCTATTTCGTATAGATTACTTCATGGCACTGGGACTGGGACTAGACATGGTGGATAGGGTGGACACACTACCCAGGGGAATTTCAGATCATTCTCCAATTGTTCTATCACTCACCACTGGGGGTACACGGAAGGCCCGAATTTACCCTATCTACCCTAATTTTCTGAAGATCCCCAAGATTCGAAAGAGGCTTAAACTGGTAACAACACAGTACTTTGCTGAAAACACGGGCACAGTGGAGTCACCCTCAACCCTATGGGAGGCGTACAAAACAGTCCTCAGGGGGGCGGCCATTGCAGCGATTACGGGATACAAACGAGACTCACGAAAGGACCTCACAGACCTGGAACTGGCACTCGACTTGGCCAACCATGCACATATGTCAGACCCCTCCCCATCCACGACGCACACCCTCATGATTAGGCAACAACAACACCTGGCACACCTCAAAACGACTGAGAAGGGTTATATCGCGAACACTAGACATAGAATTTACGATGTGGGCGACAAAGCAGGCCGTATGCTTGCGTGGCTGGATAGGAGAGGGAATGGGACTAGAGGCATTCAGAGGCTCAACACAGAGGAGGGGCGAGCACTGGTGCACCCAGAAGAAATAGTTTGCGAACTAGCACGACACTACCGGGCAGTATACACACCAGAACGGAGAGTCACGAGACAAATGGCAACGGCAACACTCGCAGACATTACCATCCCCAGCATTACTCAAGAAGACCGGGACTCCCTAGAACTGGACCCAACGGGAGAAGAAATCCAGCTGGCAATCCAGGCATTGCAGTCCGGAAAAGCACTGGGCCCTAACGGGATACCGGTAGAATGGTACAAGTCCATGGCTTCGGACCTCAGTACCCCATTGCTGGCCATGTTCTTAGAAAGCAGGGACAAGCTAGAACTACCACTAGATCAACGCACGGCCACGATTGTGACGATACCCAAACCGGGGAAACCCCCGACAGAATGCAACGCATACCGCCCGATATCGTTACTGAATATCGAAGCCAAGATACTGGCTAAACTTCTGGCTACCCGCTTGCTACCCCACCTCAGTACCCTGATCCACCCTGACCAGTCGGGCTTTATGCCCCACCGGAGCACTGCGATGAATCTCAGAAGGGTCCATGGAGTGTTAGCCCGGGCGCACCTCCTTACGGAACAAGCAGTGATTCTCTCTCTCGACGCTAAAATGGCGTTCGATCTGGTGGAGTGGGAATATCTCTTCGTGGTACTGGAACGCATGGGGTTTGGGCCGAAATACATACAATGGATACGGTTGCTTTATGCGAAACCCGTGGCCCAGGTGGTGGCCAATGGCCACATATCACCAAGCTTCCCACTGAGCAGGGGGACTAGGCAGGGCTGCCCCCTGTCCCCCCTGCTCTTTGCACTGGTGCTTGAGCCTCTAGCCATCCAGATCAGAACCACATCACTGTTCGCAGGCATCACATGGGAGGAGGGGTGGGAGGACAAAGTCTCGCTATACGCAGACGACATGCTCATCTACATGTCCGCACCTGATACAGGCATCCCAGTCCTGCTTGACCTTTGTGACACGCATGGGCGCGCATCGGGATACACTCTCAACTGGTCGAAATCCACCATATTCACGTTAAGGGGCCCGGCTCCGACATTGCAGGCGAGCTGTCCATTGCTGACGACGTCGGCCTCTTTCAAATACTTAGGAATTGTCATCGCATGTGGGGAAGCAGAATTTTTTGTTAACAACCTGAAGCCACCCATAGATCGCCTGCGAGCCGATGTTAAATATTGGGCAACCCTGCCCCTGACCCTACTGGGAAGAGCTGCTCTCTACAAGATGATAGCCCTCCCAAGACTCCTCTATGTCCTAGAAAATACTCCGCACCTGGTACCACCGTGATACTTTAAACAGATCGTGGCGCTGGTCATTGGTCCTGCTATGGAATGCTGGCCCGGCGCGTATAGCTTACGACAAACTAGTGAAAAGCTGGTACGAAGGGGGCATAGCGCTCCCCAACATCCAGCTATATTACTGGGCAGCCCAGCTCAAAATTGTAAACTACTGGATCCACGCCCCAAAAGACGACCCGGCCTATCGGGCGGACTGGTCCCAACTTGGGACGGACTGTATGCTGTCCGTGCTCTATAACAAATCGCAACTAAAGACGCTGATTGGTCCGACCAAACACACGGCGACATTGTGGCACATGGCGCAGGCCCGTCTGGGATGGGCAGGTCGGATCACTAAAATGACGCCCTTGTGGGACACGAAGGCATTGGGGAACCTGAGAGGCTGTAAAGGGTTTGAGCGGTGGGACTCCATAGGCATATCTACTGTAGGAGACCTGTGGGATACTGACTCAGTGCTACCATTCACGCACCTACAACAACAATACAGTCTAGGACCCACAGAGACGTTTAGATATGTCCAAATTAGACACGCATTACTGCAAGCAATCCCTGCAGGCACCACTCTGCCGGATTCCTCCCCGCTGGAGGATAGGCTACTGACGGAATACATGCTCCAGAGCGCCACCTCCCTTACATATAAAAAACTACTAAACAATCTCCAAGACCCAACACTAAAACTTAAGGAAAAATGGGAAAGGGAACTAGGTGGAACAGACGAATTCGAATGGAATGAAGCGCTGGCCTCCCCGAAGGAGGTTGGAATCTCGAGTAAGCTCAGATTAGTACAACTTAAAATCCTACACCGCATCTACTACACCAGGCCACTGCTACACAAAATACAGAGGGCACTACACCCCTTTTGTTTGAGAGGGTGCGGGGAAGAAGGGACACTGATACACACACTATGGGAATGCCCGCACATTCGTGAATTCTGGAGACAGATACTCCGCTCAATCTCCCAGGCCCTTAAACTTTCCATATTGCCGGAACCACGTAAATGCCTTCTGAACATCTGGGACCCCAATGATCTGGGTAGGTACGAACTGATTTGGGCATCATTGGCTATGACAGTGGCTAAGCGGGACATAGCGCAGAAATGGGGGGGCGCCAGAAATACCCACCGCCAGTAGGTGGGCCAAAAACATGGGCATTCTCATGGTGACAGAGAGAGCGGTGTACGTGCTCCGAGCAGCGCCCCGGAAATGGAACAAAGTCTGGGCGGCGTGGAACAAGTACAGAGGGGACATCTGTGAACCCTTGCCAGATGAAGTAGACTCAGATTCGGAGGGGGAGGAGGAATAACTGAACGATCACGGGGTGCTGCCTCGTGAACAGGACAATGCTACAATGGCGGCACTGACCCGGCCACACGCCAAAGTACATGGAGAGACACGGACTAATGCAACATGTGGGTGGACTGAAAAGGTTGCGATGACACATGGTTAGGGGGGGCAAGTTGGGATGTTTATTCACACTGTTCAATGAAAAAAGACTTCGCCATCACTGACACATGAGGGAGGGGTTGTCAGAGAATTCAATCCTGCACGATGTAACTCACAGATGGTGTATGTATTGTACCTGGGTACTGCAGGCGACGCAGTTCAGGTTCCGAAAAATCGCTCATCACCTATAGAAATGATAAATTGAAATGCTATGTGGCGATCGCCAAATAGAATGTATGTAACTGATAAACCACTATTCCTTCCTTCAATAAAGTTTTTCAAAAAAAAAAAAGGACTGCCAAAAAAGCAATGTGTGACTTGGCAAAGTTAAATGTGTAACCCAAGTCAGCAAAAGACATTATGATGCGGTCCACCCGCACAAGATGTGGTATCAATTCATCATACTTCAAATAAATGTCATCGACGTATGAGAAGGCATCAGGGTCAATTTCATGTCAAACTGACGCTACAAAAGCGCCAGGACTATTCTTATATCCCATAAGCAAGCGTGTATACCAATTGCGATTGCCGAGGGTGCTGAATGTTGCCAAGTCAAGGCTCTCAGGAGCCAAATTGTGACTGTAAAAACCATTAGATATATCAAGAGTTGTTTTATATTTTTTACAAACAAGGTTATCAACCAATGCAGAGCTGTGGGTGTTCTGTACAGCAAATGTACAAACATGACTGTTTAACTGATGGTAATCCAAAACTATACGATATGATCCGTTCGGTTTCAATATCGGAAAAAGAGGATTATTCATGGACAAAACACAGGGTTCAATGACACCCTGATATTTCAACTGGGTAAGAATCTCACTAACAGATGCTTTTGCCACATGCTTAATCAGGTATTGTGGTTGGAGCTGTGGTGTTCTCTTCTATCCTGACGTCCCCCCACCAAACTGTTGGTCCAATAATTCCTGAAAGGAACAAAGAGAACGAGAATCAGGAACCTGGAAATCATATCTACTTTCAGAAGCGTCTGTTGGTGGCAAACTAGCACGAGAAGCAGGCTTCTGTTGTTGCTGCCGCTGAATTTTATTCCAAGCCTTCTTAGGAAAGACTGGACAACCTTCCTTTTCAGGAGGAGGCTTACTTTGTACCTGAGTAAAAGGTCTTACTCCCAAACTATTGCGTCCTAATGATGTGTATACATCCACAATAATAATCAGCAACTGTCGTTGATTGTCAATGTTCGCCACTGTCGATAGGCGTTGACACACTTGCAAGCTAACTGCCTCACCTTTGACATTGACCAGAATCATGTCAGAGACAATAGGGAACATGCCCACTAATCTCATCCCCAACACCAGACCTGGACCAGCCCCGTGTTCATCTTGTACCTTCTTGAGAATGCTTGGTAAAACGATCATCTAGGGGGTGCCAAAACACAGTGTATACACTGCAGCAAACACTGTCGCCCAGATGGTGCAATCAGCTAAAGCGGGAACACTACCACTAGTAAACTCATTGTAAGGATTCTGTATTTTGTAGCATGTGGGTAAATAGCCTCGAGTTGCTCAAATGTTTTTGCCAGCCAATAAGGCAAATCATCTCTATTCTGAGGGCGTTTGCCCATCACTGAATTAATCATGATGGAATACATAACGAGACAACCATCATGTCCAAGTGGTTGAGGATCAGCTCCAGCCGGAGCCACTTGAATATTATATGACATAAATTGTATGACACTTCTGTGTATATGAATCAAAGATTATGTAATTGACGTAGCTCTGCGAGTGTAACACCAAGATAATTTGGATGAGGTGTGAAAACAGCCAACACGGACCAAGTGGCCCCATCGACTGATAACGGTCCTAAACAGACCACAGAAACAGGGTGAAGAAAGGCGCCATTAAACCATATGGTATGCTCCCAGGCTGTCAACGGAACTTCAAGTAATCAATAAGGGCAATAGTTTTGCAGACCTGCAGCTGGTGTATATTCATGAAAGAAATTATCATCCCTGTCCACTGCGGGATATGTAACCCAAGAATAAAAAACCTTGAAGCGGTAAGCAGCTTCAACAACAAAATTGAAATCAGCCCTTGCAGCAGGGACTCCTCGTTGCATCACATGAGTAGTAACTGCAGTACGATTATGTGCAACAATAGCAACCACTTGCACCATATTAGAAATGGAACAGTCAAAGCAAGAGAATGGCAGCGCAAAACTAGGTCTAACAACAGAGAAACACAAACCTTTTAAAATTCAAGCTTTAAAAACCTATAAACATACAAATATAGGAGTCTAAGCCTCCCTCACCACGGATATCTCCGGAAACTGTGAGAAGGTATTGTGGACAAGCACAAGTGCTACTCAGGAGTCTCACGGATAAGAACCAGACCAAACGTTGGTGGCACCAGAAGGAATGTCTGTCTTAAGTCTGTATTAAGTCTGTCTTAAGTTTGTCTTAAGACAAACCTAAGACAAAATCCTAACTTCTGTGAATACCAAAAGTAGTACGTTCATTCTGTGAATACCAAAAGTAGTAAGTGCATTCTGTGAATTCCAAAATTAGTAAGTGCATTCTGTGAATACCAAAATAGTAGTAAGTTTAGGATTGAGTCTTAAATTCATTCTGTGAATCGGGCCCTATAATATGTGATACAAGGTTACATAGATAAATGTGACAAATTAAAAATCATTGTTCATGTCAATCAATAAGGTCAAGTATTTTCTCAGATGTAGACCAAGGTAAGAGACAAACAAGGTAACAAAAAAGAGGAAGGCAAGGAGGATGAAACAACAGCAGGACAATGTGAATGATACAAAAACTTCCAGTACTGAAAAATCAGTCTCTATTTGCATTTTCTTTTATGTTTATACAGTGATATAATATGGTACTATATCTTACAGCAAAACTCAGTGGTAAGTCCTTTATAAGGTCTGAGATATTAGTACCCAGCAATGTTACATTATTCTACCACAGTATTGAGTTGAGGTCCAATCGAATTTCATCAGAAGATCTATTTGTATTCTGTCTTTAGCAAGATCTCTTGAAGGTTTTCTCCTCGTTGTCATCTCTTTACCAGCTCGATCACTTCTCATTGTATGTATTAATCTGTATGGCATTTCTGAAGAAAATGTGAGACAAGGGGTGCTGACGTAACCTTGCATAAGAGTCTGGTTCTGTGTTGGGGCCTACTTGTGCCTTTATAGTTTGTGTTGTGTGACCAAAGTAAAGGAGGTCACAGGGATACCACTATAGAATACATTACATTAGATTACATTAGTAGTATTTCAATTGGGAAACAAAGTTAAGATCTTGTTTTAAATGGTTGTGGGTAAAGGATCTCAAATGAAACGTGTAGCAACATGCCAAGGTGGCCATCCTAATATACCGGTGAGGTTGTTTTTTAAACTTTCTCTTCACCGGCAAGCACAACGTGGTCCTTGATATTCTGTCCAGGCTTGTAGGCATACATAGGGAGATGTAAGACAAGGTTTCCTGCTTTTATAGTGTTCTAATTTTTTTTTAATGATTTTTACAACTTTGTTAGTATGAGGGTTTAAAGTTGTCACACACACCAATAGCTCGTATATTTCCTTATGTCTTAGAAACAGTAAGTCCTCTCTTTGGTGAGAACCAAGCCCTTTTCTTTGCTACTTTGACTATCTTGCATGGATATTTCCGATTTTCTAGGTGTTGCCATAACATATTAGCCTCCACAAAATAGTCAGTCAGTCAGTCAAGCAGGCTTTATTCGACAATTGTCATAAAAGCAGAACAGATGTAATTAATTCTTAAAATTGGATAGAAATAAGAAATACATAAAAATCTGGATCAAAATTCAATTCATCTAAGCTTTTAAAAAGAACTTAAGTTCATGACCAAAAATGATTATAATACATGCGAGTGAAGATACAATTCACTTCAGCTATTAAAAGGAATAACATTCATAATCAAAGCAGTAATAATACATTACGTGCAGCAAATTATTACAGTACTCATGCAAATAACTTAACCCTTCATCACTTTGCTCCTAATAACCCAAGACCATCCTAAAAATTTTGCCACTGCAATGTATACAAAAGGGACAGTGCTTGTACGAATGATTCTAATAGCTACTACTCCACCGCTAGTGCCCAATAATTTTCACATTGGGCGCAACCAAGATCTACGGCAAACTAACTACGCAGAGCACCCAAACAGCACATGACCTATTGATTCCAGGGGCGCCGGACAGCAAAGACATGAGGTGTTCCCACCACTTAACCACCTAGATGTGAAGGCTCTAATAGGTAAACTGCCAATTCTCATTTGAAAATAGAGCTTTCTATCGAGTGGCTTTGTTATATTGTCCCAAAATTTCTCAAAAAGTGGCTTGTCCTTAAATTCCAGAAAAACCCCCATAAGTGGAAGAGGAGCAGTGGTTCTGAAAACTCTTAGAGATATCTTATCCCAATATAGGCTTTTGAGTTCCTTTTTTTGAAGGGAACATAGCATTAAGCGGGTCCTCCCATAGCTCAACCAGCCCCAGCTCTTTGAGAATCCTACCAATTTCAGAGAGCCATTTGATTAGGTGTAAAGTATCACTTTTGATTATATCCAAGAGTCCTGTAGCAAATATTTTTAGTTTGGGGGTTGACCATAAACGCCTCCAATACAATACAGGTCGCAAATTAGCAATTAAATCTATTGGTCTCATACCCAAGTCATAAAAAACAGGGCCCGTGGGGGTGCTCTGGGGTAGGTTAGCAAATGTTCTAAAGAATCTATTTTGGGAACATACCAACTTATTAAGGTTCCCAAATCCCCAGATCTCTACGCCATAAAGTGCAGCGCTCACTGCCTTTGTGTTGTACACAGCGATGGCTGGAGCCACAGGTTTTGTCAAAGATTTGGCATGCTCTTTACTCAATGCGCCAGCCAATTGTTGATGCTTGAGAGTTGCCAAGCCTATCTGTTCATTCCACCGCAAGTTGTTTTGGATAATAACACCCAAATAGCTAAATGATTTTACTTGCTCCAGGGGTAAATTATTCATGGACACATTGCCCTTATATGATTTATGTTGATTAAAAGACATGAACTTAGATTTTAAAACATTTACTTCCAGACCACAATTGGTGCAAAAATCTTCGAAAATACCCAGTGCTTTTTGCAATTCACTTGGGGTCTTGGAGATAATGAGACAATCGTCAGCGAACATTAAAATAGGTACCTTCGCACCTGCTAGGGTCGGGGCATCAATATTTGCTTCAATCAGTGCATTGCCCACATTATTGATGTACAGGGAAAACAGGGTCGGGGCTAACACACATCCTTGCCTTACCCCCCTTTCTACTAGAAACTGGCTGGTAATATTTCCAGGTGAACCCCATTCAATCTGGGCAAAGTTGTGTTCATGGAGTTTCATAATTAAAGAGAGGAGGGCAGGAGGCATACCCATATCGTTTAAAACAAACCAAAGGTTTGAGCGCGGAACAAGATCGAAAGTTGCCCTTAGATCAATGAAGGCAGCATATAAGCTGACCCCACCTAATTGTACAGTCTTCCTGTAAAGCATAGCAAAATGCAATACTTGGTCGACTGTGCTAATACAAGCTCTAAATCCTGCTTGAAGATGTGATAGAATATTCTTTTCACGCTCCCGATCCTGGGCTTTGTTTAGAACCAGTCTACAGAAGATCTTCTGAATATTATCGATCAAACTGATTGGGGGTAGTTACCAGGAAGTGACTTATCGCCCTTCTTTAAAACTGGAATAATTTCCACACCATTCCACTATTCGGGTATAGGTGCTCCTTTTGCTATTATGTTTGCAAACAGAAGTATGTACCTCCCCCAGGATTCCCTATCGTATAGAAAAATATCAGCAGGAATGCAGTCTATACCCGGCGCCCTTCCCGATATTACAGAATCAAGGGCACACTCTATATCCCCAATATTAAAAGCGTCTTCCAGGTAAGGAGTATATATAACCTCCTCCCTGGTATCTATACTTAGTTCCTTGCCTTTAGCATATTGAGGCTTAAAATAAGCCACCCAATCATCTTGGGGTACCCAGTTTTGCGGATTGTCAGGTTGGCCCTCGCATCCCCACTTAAGTATACTCCAGAAATGTTTAGAGTCCTTTGCCGTACTAGCTTCTTTGAGCTCATGCCACTTCTTCTCATCCCAGGCACGCTTGGATTTTAATATTACAGATTTGTAGGCTGCCCTTGCAAGACGTACAGTAATGCTGGAAACAGATTTTATAGCCTGACCCAAATCAAGGCGTGCTTTTCTGCATTCCTTTGTATACCAGCCAGGATTGTTCTCAATTGGAGCCTTGTTTGGCTTACGTGGTCTAAAAAATAATCCTTTTAATTGGACTAACAACCTTTCATGTATCCTGGTACCATTTTCTCTATCTATTTCTGTGGCTTCAGCACTGGTAAAGAAGCTCAACTCCCTAGTCGCATGTTCTAGCTTGCTTGAAATAAAATCAATGGTTTCCTGGCATTCAATCAATTTTTGCCATTTTACATGGCGCATATCATTGGCAAAAACTATACATTGGGGGGATTTATCACTCGCTCCCTTCGCAGCCGTAGGCGCGTCCCAGTAGGTCAGGGCCATGCACAGTGGGTTGTGATCACTCTCGATACGGTCCATTACCTCCATATCCTCTAGGTGGTTCCACATTCCTAGATTGACTAATATGTAGTCAATTCTACTTTCTCTAGATCCACTTTTAAAAGTGACAGCACCCTCCTTGTCTTTTGGAGTCCTGCAATTAACCGCCCTTAACCCTTTGTTTAAACAAAATGAATTAATTTGAATCACCAGTTGCCTCCATTTCTTTACTGACTCCAACTATAATTTAGGGACACTCCACTGTTTATCTTGTTCCTCTGTGAATTTCCAATTGCCATTTAACAGGGGTTCAGAAGTTGCGTTAAAATCTCCTGCTACAATTATGTGAGATTGGGCAGAATATCTATCTATAAACTCCTCAAGAGCGATAATGTTCCATATTTCTTTCCCCCTGTACTTCTAGCGTACACATTATAAATGTCTACAGATTTGGCCTGATTGAACTTAAGTGTTACAATCTGTATGTCTTTGTGATTTGTTGGAAGCACTTTTACAGTGGTTCCTATAATCCTTCCTTATCCAGATTGTTAAACCTCCAGATGGCCGACCTCTTTCACTTTTTCTGCGGGTATGCTATAGTTTAAAAACCCAGTGAGATGCTGGGGTTCAAGTAACCAAGTTTCTTGAAATATACATATATTATGGAAATTAATAAACGAAGCCCATTCCAGGCTTTGAATCTTGGTACTCAAGCCAGCGATATTCCATGACACGATCAGACCAGATTTTCCGAGCCCATCTAACAAATTAGCATTTACATTTAGGCTTGGATTTGCTGATGGACAGGCTAGAGTAGATATTGTGTGCCCTTCCAAGACCCTCGGGGTTACCGATGTACAGGAAATCCTTGAATTAATGACTGGGTGCATACTTGGGGTCTCTACTACAGTACTAACTGGCTGGCCTAGCTCGTCACCCTCAGTTGCAGGTCAATCGTTGGTCTCCAGGCCCGACCCACTCTGCCCTCTTTCTGATACTCGCTTACCCATTTCGACCATCCACTGTTGGGGGGGGGGGAATCTCATTTATATAAGGGAATAATCAGGTGAGCAGCTTCTAAATTGTAAAAATATCAAGCTTTTTGCCAGGTATTCCTCTTTAAAAATTAATTAGATACAATCGGTCTTACCCCCTTTGTATGTGAGCCTTCGAGCCCTGGAGATGTCATCCCTAATCACAGATCGACATCCCCTGGTATGTCTGATCCAATGAATAGCTTTGTTTGTTAAGGAGTCACTTGTTTCCATATCCCTCCCAGGGCCCAATTTTGGAACATTCACCATAAAGACTTTCAACATGTCATCCAAGTGGAGACTGGGTTGTTGAATAACACTATCTATTTGTGTGCTTTCAAGCTGTCTTTGCATACTTGGCATACTTAAGCTGTTGGTACTTGGATGGGGAAAGGTCTGATGTTTAAAATGTCTTCAACAACTTTAATTCCTTCTATCTGTGGAATATTAGAATACAAGGATTCAATATCAATAGTTTAGTATCAATGTCAAAAGGAAGGCCTTCTCTGAGTGTAATCATTTGCGAGCTTTCCATGATGCAACTTGCTCTTAGGGGTACAAACTCCTTGGTACAAACAGTTCCGCACTCCTTATCCAACCTCCTCCAGCTGTGTCTCTGAATGCCCCGGCTCGGGACTGAAGCCGAGGTAATCCTCAAGACTTCAGGAGACCTTACTGTGTCAACAAGTGATATTTTAACTCACATCAACATCTCCAGCCCTGCCTGAGCATGTCCAGAGATTCACAGGAAAGAAGTGTCAATGTTTGGTAAAGGCTAAGAAGGGCAGTATCCAAGATGTGACAGAAAAACAGTGGCCCAAATTTACAAACACTTTGCGTTGGGGTTGCGGTACACAAAATGTTGTCCTGTTATTTACAATCTTATGCACATCACAATTTACATTAGATTGTAATGCAAGGCAGAGCAATGTGTACTACTTTGCGTTAAGCGAGAGCGTCCTATGGGTGGTGCGTGGGCACTCCCATGCATCCACGCATAGATTTTGACGCAAATCAATATCTACAAAGACTTGTGCACATGGTCCATAATCCTGCACCTTCCTGAGGCTGGCATAGCGAGGAGAAATATGTTTTACTCTTTCTTGTGTGCTGCATTTTGCACACATGCAAAGAGGAAATTGACTTTCAGCATTGTTTTTGTGCAGGAAGGGATTCCTTCTGCACAAAAGCTATGCTCACCACAACGAAAACGCCTGTGAAATCTGGCTCAGAGAGTTTAAGGCAATTTGATGGACTAGCCTGCAGTGATTTAGGATGCCTGGCATTTTGCGAAGGGAGTCTTCCATCACTGTTCTGCTGGCCGACCATTGGTCAAGGATTTAAAGAACAACAGCAGCCGAGTGGAAGGAAGCCGAGAGGGAGGGCTAGCGATGCATGACTTCTTGAGAAGCTCAAGAGCCACAAAACATTCCTCTAGTAACATTGCGTTTTTAGCTACTAGGCTATGGACCAAGGTGAGATGGGTTCTTCCCCGTTCCTATGCTGTGAATTTTTGGGCACTTTCCAATATGATCCCCTCATAACTCCTGATCCTCTCCATGGATCCTGCACAGCTGGATAATCAAGCGAACTGCACACTGCACATGTAGATTTTCAAAGATGTGTAAGGTATGATTGTTATGGGAGTTTTTATTGATTTTTGACTGTGTTTAATGAAAATGTTAGCATAAAAGACCCAAAGAGCCCTCCAGTGATAACTTATCCATTCATTTAAGGTCTAACAGTGATTAAATCACAAACACTTGAAATGCGCAAGACTTGAACAACCTGTTCATTATTAGTAGCAGTGGAATATTCTTTTTCGATTTAAAATATACCATAAAAGATGCACATATATACATTGTACAATAATTACAAACTTTTATCTCCCTGTTATTTAATAATAATTTGTTGTTATGCAGCACCTGTAATACACTCCTTCCCTTGCTATGTGGTGTAAATAACAAGTACTACTAATGCTCAAATTAATGTTGTTGTTTTTTTATTTAAGGATTGCGGGTTAACAACGGGTGGCCTCTTGGCAATAAGTGCAGACAAACAGAATATATGCTGGCATCCACTTAACTGGTAGTTATGTCATCTTCAGTGGATTCTTTTTTTTTTTTTAACTTTATTTTTGTTGCAGGGTACACGGATCTCATCAGCCCATATGCTGCATTACTAAACTGCCGATTTTACATTTATATAGATCTCAATTGTTATCACGGCCCATCAGCCCACATCCCTGAGGCCGGGCGGCGCTGTGTCGATTAATCAGCCAACATTGTAGAGTTATTGTCCTTCAGGGCTTTTCCATGTCAAATTGTTAACCTGATTTTTGGGCCCTCCATGCATGTGTCAATTGTGTATGTTTGAAAAGTTGCAAGCGGTGTAGACCATATTCCTCTTGTAGCCTGTGAAACTACTTCAGTTCCCCCTTATATATGACATCGCCAATATGTGAGATGCCTATGTCGTCCCACCTTTGGAAACCCTTCAATTTTTTCAATTCCGTTAGCCAGTGGCACTGCCACAACGGCGTTTGTCTAGTTGGTCTCCCGTTCCATCCCATACGTTTTGTCGCTCATGTCCATGCTCGTAGCGTGATCAATGTCGCAGGTAGGAGCGACCTGCGTGTCTTTCCTCCATATAAATAATGATGCACATTGTGTTAGACATCTTCTGTCTCTCCAGTGCGTACGTCGGGTGATCGGCCGGGGCATGAATCCAGTCATTAATGGGCATCAGGTGTTCCGCCCAATAGTATGGTTCTAGATTAGGTAGGGAAATGCCCCCATTGTACTGATGCCGTTGGAGTGTCTGAAGGGCAATACGTGGCTGTTTCCCCAGCCACAGATAAGCACGGAGGTCCGCGTGGATTTTGGGCAGAGCGGTAGCCGGGAGTGGGTAGTACTCATTTTGGAGTGCATAGAGGAATTTTGGGAGGGTAATAATTTTGTACATTGCTGCCCTCCCCAGCAGGGTGAGCGGCAGTTGCCTCCATCTATTCATGTCCTCTATCGCTTCGGACATGACTCGCTCAACGTTTCTGTTAAAAGAGAGCGCTCTATCTAGTGTAACGTAGACCCCCAAATACTGAAACCCTTCGGTAGTGGTAAGCAGTTGCTCAGGCAGTGTTCCCCACTCGTCGGCTGCTTGCGGGTCGTATAGTACTGATTTGTTCCAGTTGATCGTGTGTCCCGCTCTTGCTCCAAAACCCTCTAGCTCCCTGAATAACTCCGGGACCGACACCTATGGTTCGGTAATGTACAACAGCACATCATCCGCGTACAACGATATTTTTTCCTGCGTGCCCCCCGGCGCCTCCCCCGCGAAGCCATGGATTGCGGGATTTTGTCTGATATTGACCGCCAGGACCTCAATCGTGAGCGTGAATAGTAGGGGGGACAGTGGGCACCCCTGCCTCGTGCCTCTGGACATCCGGAAGGCCCTTGATAGCTCGCCATTCACCCGAACACGGACTTTCGGTGCTGTGTATAGTAACTCTATCCATCTCTGGAATTTTGGGCCTAGGCCGAACCGTTCTAGCGCCGCCAGAAGAAATGGCCAGTGCACTGCGTCAAACGCTTTTTCCGCGTCTAAGGATAGAAACCAGTGCGGTTCCTCCCTATCTTTGACTTCTTGCAGCCAGTTGTGTGTGCGTCTTAGATTTAGTTTAGTCGCTCTGTCTGGCAAGAAACCGGATTGGTCTGCGTGTATGAGGTCTGGAATCACTGACCTCAGGCGGGTCGCCAATACCGTTGCCAATATCTTTACCTCGATGTTAAGGAGTGAAATGGGGCGATACGAAGCACAATCGTCTGTAGGTTTGCCCTTTTTATGAATCGGGACAATGGTGGCCAGAGTGAGGTCCGGTGGGAGGCGTCCCTCCTGGCAGGCTTCAGTATATAGGGCCTTTAAGTGGCGTGTCAACAAATCTGCTGTCCGTTTGAAAAATTCCGCCGGGAATCCGTTGGGCCCCGGCGTTTTCCCAGGTTTAAGTTTATTAATGGCCTCAGAGATCTCATCGAGTGAGATGTCAGCCCCCAGCGCCAAGCTGGATTCAGTTGCTAATGCAGGAAGATCCACTCCCTCCATGTATTGCAGCGCGTCTTCCATCGGCCCAAGGTCTCTTGCCGCGTAGAAGCCTTCATAGTGAGACGCAAAGGCTTCGGTTATCTCCTGTTTGGTGCAAACCAGGTTGTCGTCAGACCGTTTAATCCGTTCCACCCATCTCGCTGCCCTTTCTTTTCTGCTTAACCATGCTAGGAGCTTGCCTGACTTGTCGCCCACATCGTATAGCCGATGCAGGGTTGCCAGTGATTGCGTCCGTGCTTCATTCGAGGCTAACTCTCTATACTCCTGCTGCTTGTCTAGCAAGCGCCGTAAGACTTCTTCGTCTTTGCGTACCTGGTATTCCCCTTCTAGTTGTAATATTGTGGCCTCCAGTTCCGCCACCTCAGCCTGTTGTTTCCTTCGGTCTTCTCGCAATCTACTCTGTACTCTATCTCTCAGGACCGTTTTCATGGCCTCCCAGAAGGTTACTCCGGAGTCCACCGTGCCCTCATTTTCCGTCACGTAGACTTTGACGTCGGCCCGGAGTCCTCTTAGTATCTCCGGCTTCTGGAGATCCCATGCTGCCAATCGCCATTCTGAGCCCGTCCTGCCCCTGTCTGCCCCAACCCTTGCGTATAACGGTGAGTGGTCCGATATTCCTCTTGCTTTATATGTCGTCTCGTCTCCGGTAGTAAGGTATTGCCTGGCCATGAAAATATAATCTAGTCTCGAGAATACTCTATGGGCCCCGGAGTAGAAGGAGTATTCCTCTGTGGTAGGGTGTCGCCATCTCCATATATCAATAAGACCCAGGTCGGCCATGTGTTGTGACAAGGCCGTCCTCGCCCCTCCCCTACGCGTTGGCCCTGTGCGGTCTAGTTCTTCCGACATAACGTCGTTAAAGTCACCCCCCACTATTTGTATTGTAATTGCCGTCTCTATGAGGATTGCAGCTATTGCTTTGTGTGTGTGTGCCTGTAATTTCGGTGGGGCTTAGACCGAGAGTACTGTGTACCTTTGCCTCCTCCACACTCCCTGTACACCTGCATAGGTTCCCTGTGGGTCACTCCATGTACGGATTATGTTAAACGGAAAAGCTTTATTTCTCAGTATAGCAACGCCTCTTGAATCTTGAGTATACCCTGAGTGTGCTAGGACCGTATACCTCCCTCGTGCTATGAATGTACATTTTTCGCCTCTGAGGTGTGTCTCTTGCAGTAGGACAAAGTCCGGTGCCACCCTCTTGATGTATGCGTTCATTAGCCCCCTTTTAATTCGAGAACCCAGGCCATTTACATTCCATGTGAGGATTGATACCCCCCTGCCTCCCTGTGTTGGTGCGGTCAGTGTACCTGCCATGTTGTTGGATGGTGTCCATGTTCAGTTAGCGTCGGTGCTGGACGCCAGTAGTGGTGCTGCAGCTCGCCCGATTGTGGCTGTCCCCCTCCCCACCTCCCCCCCCAACCCCAACTTGTGCAACTCATCCCCCCAGGTGGACCCCCCCTCCCCACCTCCCTCCCCTTCCAGACTCATCCCCTCTGAGGACCGAGCTGTTAGTAGGAGTCGGTCTGTCGCCCGCCCTCGCCCACCCACTATGTGGTTATGTAACACTCCCACACAGCCCTCTAACCAAGTCAAACAAACAAAAACAATAAAAAAGGGGGGTTGTATAGAACTTGCGTGCTTCTCTGCAGCGGGCTGCCATATCAGTCCTGCATGTCCATTCGGTTCTTCAGTCGCCAATTGTTTCTGCGATACACTGTAAATCCGGTTTACTGTCTATTGTGGCCTCGGACATTTTAGGATTTGGAGTCCTGAGATTCCGACTCAGGCGCACTGTGCTGTCCCGACAGGTCTTGTTCCAGGCCCCTGATCTCTTTAACTAACGGATGGTCCGATGTCCTTCTTCTTCCTCTTCTTCCCTGGCTGAAGTGTGGCTGTCCAGTATTTCCTCCTCGTCTCCTTCAGAGCGTGCCGTGTTTTGCAGCACCGCAAACCTCGACCCCTGTGCTGTTGCGCCTCTCGGAGAGGCCGAGCGCCCCCGTCGCGCTCGCCCCGTGTTGCGGCTTCTATATGGCGTTGCCGGTGTTTGCCTCTTAGATCTTTTGGATTTCAGTCTTTGGGGTTTCGGGAGTTCCCATTGTGCCGCCTTCCTCAGTGATCTATCCATCGCATCACGCCTCGCCGTCTCTCTACTATTGAGGATCGGGCGCTCCTCCAACCATTGCCATGCGTCCTCTGGGTGTGTGAAGAAAAGGGTCTTGTCATTGAAGATCACTTTAAGTTTTGCCGGGAATAGCAGCATGTATGGTAGTTTCAGGTCCCTCAGTTTCGCCTTCACTGAGTCGAAGGACCGCCTCTGCGTTTGCACCTCCTGGCTATAGTCTGGGAAGATCATAACATGTGAGTTTTCCAGCCGTATCTCCCCTTTCTTCCTTGCCTCTTTCAGTATCAAGTCTCTGTCTGCATAATTCAAGAAACGTGCGATCACAGGTCGCGGTCGAGCCCCTTCTGGAGGTTTCACAAGGAGGGCCCTGTGCGCCCTTTCTATAATGAAACACGGCGAGAATTGCGCTTGCGGAAATGTGTCTCGTAGCCATGTGTGGAGGAAAGATACCATATCATTCTGTTCAATTCCTTCCCGAAGTCCAACAAAGCGCAGGTTATTGCGCCGTGCCCTATTTACGGCGGCGTCCACCTTCCATGCCAGCTGACGATGGGAAGCCTGCAGTTCCGCCATTTCCCTTCGGAGTGTCGTGATCGAGTCCTCGGCCTCTCCCATTCGCGTTTCCGCCGATGTGACCCTGTCGGACAGATTCCGAAAGTCCTGCCTCAGTAGCGTCACCTCTGACCCCACCTCGCAAATTTTGCCTTCCAGCACCGCTCTGGACTCCTGGATATCTGAGCGGGAGGCCTGGATTGCTGCCATCAGTAGATCAGTATCTGAACGTGTGGTCTGTGCCGGTAGGAGGCCCTCAGCCACTGGGCGCGGCGCCGCAAAGTTGTCCATGGGGCCTTGTTTTGGGCCCTTCGACTGGATTTCCTTTTTCCCCATTTTTCGTGTCACAGCTACAGTCGGGAGGCGCCCGCAGCCCTCCGACGGCCTCCACTTGATTATTAGATGTGTACTCCGGGTACTCCCCTCCTGCCCAAGTTCTTCTCCGCTATCCTCTGTAGTTGCCCAGCCAGGCACCTCCTCATGTGACTACCCCTCTGTTTCTCTACCTTTTTCGGGGTCAGGGTCTGGGGTCTGGCGTCGTATCCCGACCAGCTGCGGCCTTGTCCGCGTCCCTCCACCTGCTCAGAAGTCGTCAGCCTATCCAGACGCCACGCCGCGGGTGATCCGCACCACCTCCGACCTTCAGGCCCAGAAATCCTCGGTCGTGCACCCTTTCGCTCGTCTCAGGATCGCCAACCGCCGTTCTGCGACCCAGTGTCGCGGCCTTCTTGTGCGGTTACTGCGGTGCGGTGCTCCCCTGCGGGCCCCTTTCCGTCTTCTGTTGCGTAGCTGGCAGGCCGCACACAGTTCCACTGCCAGGTGTCTTCACCGGGGAGTACTAATGCGCCCTCACTCGTAGGAAGTGCTCTCTCCCCGTCCAGGCCCCAGCTCGTTCGTGCACTAGCTTCCCGGTCTGCCTGTTACCGGCTGTCCTGCTCAGGGTGCTCTGCCCGGGACCCGGGCCCTAAGGTGTGCGCCTCTCCCCGGCGGCTGCTCCGTCCGCCGTCTCCACTCGCAACTCCACAGGCCTCCCAGTGGACGGCGTGAAGCTGGGCGTCCTCGTCGCTCCCGACTACAATGTCGCGGCCCAGGCGGGAGAAGGTCGTCACCACTAGGCGCCGGTCCGATGGCGCGTGTGGCCCACCACCAGACCCCCACGCATTCGCCAGGAGATATACACTCGGGCACCCTGTCCCACGGGGAGGGGGGGGCCGGGCACGCACCCCCCACGCTTCTCTCCCCCCGCGCCGCCGGTCAGCCGCACTCCCGCTGTGGCGTTCCCTTCCCTCCTCGGCGCTCACCGGTCTCTTCTCTGCCGCCAGCCGGGTGCTCCGTCTACGGTTCGCTGAGACGTCTTCTCGGTCGCTCTGCATCGGGCGCCATGTTGGTACCGGTCCCCTTCAGACGATCGTGCTCCCGTCAAGCTGGTGGGCACAGGAGGGGGGGGGTCGGCGTGGGGACTCACTTTGCTGTCCAGTCGACTCGTCGGACGTCCCCCGCCGCCCCACCGAGGAACAAAGAAGGCTGTGGGAGTTAGCGATCACCACTTTCCTCCTCCTCGGGAACTGGCGGCCGCCATGTTGGTGCAGTCGGGCTGGCGATCAGGTCCATCCGGAGCAATTTCGTCGATTCTGGCACCAGAAGTCTCCGCTTTTTCCCCTCGTATCGATGCAGGACACCATTAGGCACAGTTCAGCCTTAATTTTCGTGCGCAGGATTATGTTTATCGCCGGATCATTAGGCTGCCACGCCGGAGCTCTGCAGCTGCACGTCTTACTCGGCCATGCTGTTGGCCACGCCCCCATCTTCAGTGGATTCTTAACCATAAGATAGCCCTCAACCATATGAAAGTCCTGCAGAAATCATTACTCATTTTAGCAGTTAGCTAAAATGTATAAAAAATATAAATATTTCATGACCATTGCCTTTAAAATTCATCCTCAAAACACGCTAACAGTTTTAAAACTCTATTCATAAAGATGTAGTTATAACACGCATTGGCAAAATCAATACATCTGGCTTGCATTTTGTGTTCTAACTAAAATATCAAAAAGCATGCTGCAGTAAATAAAAAATAAAATAATAATGGTTGCCTTTTGTATATAATGCATCTTTAAGATAAAGAATTCAAAGCGTGACGACTCAGTGTACTTTTCATATGTAAAATTGTACCTCGTGTTTAAGAAATCGGGCTATTATTTGAGAGGGGTGGAAACCACTCTTAAAAAACACAATCCTTGTCAGGGTGAAACACAAAATTCACTAAATAAACCTGTGCTTAGCCCTCTGGTAGCATAACACAAAAGCAGTCAAACTAAACTTAAATGCAAAGTGTAAATTATTTAAGCAGCATACAAACAGTAAAAAAGAAAAAACACAACACAAGAAAAATCCCCCCAAAACTATTTAGAAAAATAGAGTAAAATTAATAAATAAAATGACATCAAAACAACAAAAACCTGTAGAAGTGGAGATTTGTTTTTGTACCCTTTTCGGCGAAAATAACAACAAAAATCACAAAGTGACAGTTGTGGCTATATAGTAGTGCTGGACCTGGTGAAAGTCACAAGTTGTGGTAAACTGCGATGAACCGCTGGTGGGATATAGGGACCAGGTTCTCAATTGTGCTTGAGGAGCTGTTGTTTGTGTTGGTAGGTGCTGCAAGGAGGTTGTTGGCACTGTGACGAGCAGGTTGAACATCGTGATAAATTGCTGTTTTGTCTGACGAGTTGGTCGTCGCTGGAGCATTGCGTTGGTGGTCCTCATGGGCTGTCACTGTCAGCGCAAAGTGTTGGCAGCAGTCGTGGAAAGCACTGTCACCGTGAAGTGCAGGTCTTGCTGGAGCCTTGTGTTGGCAGCGGTCATGGAAGGTACTGTCACTGTGAAGGGCAGGTCCCGCTGGAGCCTTGTGTTGGCGGATGTCGTCGGTGGTCGTTTCTTGGTGTGAAGGGGTCACTTCAGGGTCCGAGGAGCCCAGAATTTCTGTATCTCCACGTGGAGTTCAGGTGGAGTACTCTCTGATGCCTTGTGCGCCAAGGGCCCAGGAATTGGGGGGCACCTGTTGGGATCAGGACTCATTCAGTAGAGGCCAGCAGCAGGGCAGGTTGAATCGGTGCTGGTCAGCTGAGACAGGTTTTAAAAGGCTGCTTTTGCAGTTGGCACCATGAGTGCTGCAGCCCACTACTGCATTTAAATAACGGTCCTAGGGTCCATGTAGTACTTGTCGTACCATACACTAGAGACATACAAGTAAGTTAAATGTACCAAACAGGCGTAGGCCAATTTTTTACTATGTTTTTAAGTGAGAGCACAAGCACTTTACCACTGGTTAGTAGGAAAAAGTTCACAGAGTCCTAAAAACCAAAAAAGGGATTCAGCAATGGATCGCAAATGTCTGGGGTGCCTCTGCAGGGAGGGCCAGGTCCAACATCATGCATTGCAATGTAGGCACTCACTAGGAAGCAGTGCTAATATACTGAGATAAAAATGCTCCTCTGGGTGGAGTCAAAGTCCCTTCTATATTTATGCTAAAGACATTGTAACAATAGCCAGGCCTGAAAATGACTAATATGTTGTCTTTTCTCGCAGTCCATTACATTGATCTTCAGATTGATCAAGAAAGCCAATGAGAGCAGAACAATCAATTCCTGCATCAGCTCACGTGACAGAATGGGGAGCAGGTCTTCAGTGGCCAGAGCATGGACCGAGTGTACCGCCAGCCTCATGTAGGGTCGGCGTGATCTCCACTAAAAACAAATATTCATCAATATGGAGTGCATTCACCGCAATGACAACCCAGGCAGAGAAATGTCTTTTAAGTCCTTGCTATTTTCAAGGGATCAAATAGTCTTCCCTGCTTTGGATTCATACAAACCCCTCTCTTTTCCTGTATTTTCCATTCTCTGCGTCCTTTGTAATTCCCTTGTCCCTCCTCCCTCAACTTTTAAATTATCCTCATCTCCCTTCGCCTCCTTCTCTTCGTCTCTTTTTGGTGTGAATCATTCCCTCACTTTCCCGCCACATTCTTTATCAGCTGTTTGCCCTTCCTCTCTCGGGGCCCGATTCACAGAACTAACTTAAGGCAAAATCCTAAACTTACTACTGTTGGTATTCACAGAAGTTAGGATTTTGTCTTAAGTTTGTCTTAAAACAGACTTGAGACAGACTTAAGTTAGGATTCTGTCTTAAGACAAATTTAAGACAAAATCCTGACTTCTGTGAATACCAAAAGTAGCAAGTTTAGGATTTTGTCTTAAGTTAGGTCTGTGAATCGGGCCCTCGTCCCCGTGAAATATCAGTTGTCTGTCACCTCGATTTACTGAAGAAGTGGCAGACAGACTGCCCTGGCCGTTTCTATGTTGTTATTTTATTTATAGCTTTTAAAAAAGGACTCAAAAAGCTCTTCTAACTCAATGCCGGATCCGGGGGATTCAGGGGTTTTCATCTGCTTTACTTTTTGTCACGTTGATTTTTCACCCGCACCCATTTCCTTCGGTTTTGTTGGACCCACTTGCTGTTCTTCTCCCACTCGAATGTCTTGTTAAGAACCCCCGTCTGATTCTGCCCCTGGGGGGGGGGTTCACCCTCAGGGATCACGTCCTGCCCTCGCTAGTGTCTGACTTCAGTAAACCCACCGATCAGCAGAGCCCCCTGTCCGCCCTTCCCAGCCGGAACCAGACCCACCATAACCGGATCTAGCGATAGATTATTTTTGCTTTCTGCCAAAAGGTGCTTCATCTAACTACCTGGGTCTTTGGAAAACGTGACTAACCCCAGATGTTCGCAAGCCCTTTAGAATGGCCATTTAAATGACCTGGGAACATGTGGAGGTGGTTAAGAAATAGCGGCGCAGCTGCTGACACGTTCTTGCACATTCTTACATTAATAAGGCTCCCTCTTTACTATGGGTTTCTAAGCCTTCCTGTGCGTGCCACTCACGCGGACACAGTGGATTCAAACAGTGTCCTCTCGAAAAGTGATACCTTATGCCTTTACATCGCATGATGTCATGCTACGGTAAAGCATTATTCATTTATTTATAAGGAGTACGGTTTTGAGATCAGAAAGGTTGTACCTAGCTTCCGTCACAACACACAGGGGATGAATACGGTATTAACACAGCTGTAGGAGCAGGCCACTAGCTAAAGGAACCTCAAAGGCATGTAGAGGTACACTACTAACATGCATGCACCATCTTAAAGGCATGCTCGCATGCATGTATGTACACAATTACAAGACTCGGCTCTAATCAAAAAGAATTTTGTAAGGAAAACATATTCCTCCAAAACTGCCTCCTTTATGACTTCTCGCCTTGTTTGCAGTGCTTTGTCACACGACAGCTATTGAAGTAAGGGTAGGTACCATTTTTGTATTAACCTCTTCACTACAGACTACCAAGGCCTTATAAAACACTTGACATCCATTAGGCTGTGGAACGGTTGTCTCTGTTCCTTCATCGGTTGTACTATTCTAAATATATTTAACTCAAATTCCATACAATGATGCATGTCACACTTTGAATTTTCCAATCCCCCAAATTCCAGTGTTTCTACACCACCAGTACCAAGTTTCCAGATCAGTCACAACTAACTTTACAGCACCAAGCCACGCCCACAACAGACGAAGGACCTTTAAACAAGCTCGTCAGAGTTACTCTCTCTACCCAGGGCAGGATTCTGAGGGGCTCTTCCATCAATATAGCCATAAAATGATACAAATAATGTACTTGTATAGACTCTCTGAAGCTCCTTAAAATGAGGATCAAACAAGAAAGGGATGAAACACACTTCAATCATTATTTTTTTTGCAGAGAGTTGTCCTTTCTGATTTATCTTAACCTGCACACATGTTCGAATGAAGCAGAGGATTTGAATCCCTTGGAATATCCCCCTGACTTCACATGGCGGATAGCTGATTTTGTTCATCTTTTGAAGTGCATCCAGGAAGCCCTGGAAGGGACTGTACACAGGTAGCATCTCTTTCACTGAGCCTCTAATCTCAAGAATTTATAAAACTCAACATTGGTTTAAAACGGAACATCCTTTCCTAATCCCGGATTGGAAGTGTCCCAAAATGTTGTAGCCGCCAATCCAATGCGCGCCGCAGAAGCAGTTTTGCAATGCCTTAAAATCAGTGCCTACAAAAGCAGCTAGTTTGTATGTACTGGGCATCTTACAAAGAGGACCAGGGATGCTGGTCCAGTCCAGAGACAGACACATCCATAGCATGAGGATCCTTGGAAGGGTAAGTTTGAGGATCTGGCCCCTCCTGCCACAAATGGAAACCCAACAGATCGGATGCTCTGCACCGTTTCTATATCCATGAAGTTCTCTGTTATCATGCCATGACACTGTTCCTGCCCTAGTGGCATTTAAGGACCTCACCCCAGATCTTGCACTTAAATTACTTACACAGTGCAAATCAGGCTCTCCTTTGGACCCGGTCCCCCCTAAGATTATGAGTGATTTGGCTACCCTACTGTTAGAGCCACTTACTTCTATATGGAATGCCTCTTTACATCTAGGCCAATTCCCCTCTGCCTGGAAAGAAGCTTTGCTTGTGCCTATTCTGAAGAAAACAGATGCGGACCCGACGCAATTCTGTAATTATCGGCCCATCTCTCTCCTTCCGAAACCAGCGAAGGTCTTGGAAAAGGCCGTCCAATTACAACTTGCAGAATATCTAGAGACCAATTCCCTACTCCATGACTCCCAGGCCGGTTTCCGCACGGGTTTTAGCACGGAAACCGCTCTGCTAGAAGTATCGGAGACTGTTCGAGAATGTGTGGATAAGGGCGAGGAGGCCATGTTGGTTCTCCTCGACCTATCCGCCGCTTTCGATACGGTGTCCCACAAAATACTTTTAGAGCGACTGGAGCAGATTGGACTGGGCGGCACTGCCCTGTCGTGGATCAGTTCTTTTCTCCAAGGACGATCACAGAGGGTTCTTCTCAGACCGTTTAAATCGGGGTGCAAACCTCTTGTCTGTGGAGTCCCGCAAGGCTCGGCCCTGAGTCCTTTGTTCTTCAATGTCTACCTGGCCCCTCTGGCCAAGGTAGTGGAGGCATGCGGGGTCAGAGTGATCTTTTATGCTGATGATACACAGATGATATTCTCCTTTAGAGATCACTCTGACTCCAGCCTCTCTAGCTTCCGCCACTGTCTGGGCGAAATCTGTTCTTGGATGGCCTCGAACCATCTTCGTCTTAACACCGACAAGACGGAGGTCCTGTTTTTTAATCAAAAAATGACCATACCCCCCTCACTATGGTGGCCAACGGTACTCAACCCCCCCCAATCCCGGTGCACACTGCCCGCAATTTGGGGTTCCTGTTCGACGATACGCTCTCCTGTAGCCCTCAAATTAACAAGGTTACTGCTGCTTGTTTTGGAAAATTAAAGATGATGAGAAAGATCTTCCCATTTCTGCCGATGGACGCGCGCAGAACAGTTACTCAGGCCTTAATAACCTCCCATTTGGATTATGCCAACAGTCTATACGCGGGGGCCCCTTTTTATCAAATTGAACGCCTTCAAGTAGTTCAAAATGCGGCAGCAAGACTGATTGGCAATATCCCTTTCCGACACCCGATCTCAGCGTTTCGCAAAGAGCTTCACTGGCTTCCTATAGCCAGCCGCATTAAGTTTAAAATGCTCACTCTTGCTTTCCGAGCTCTGAACGGAACCGGACCAGAATATTTAAGAAAGAGATTGATACTATCTCACTCAGTCAGAGACTTACGCTCCAACAACCTACGTCTCATGTTTGTGCCACGCTTCCGCCGCACAAGAATGGGTGGCAGAGCCTTTGCTGTCCTTGCTGCCAAACATTGGAACAGCTTACCTTTAGACCTCAGATTTGCCCCTTCCGAAGCACTGTTCCGTAGCCGTTTGAAAACGTGGCTATTTTCATCTATTTAGATAGATCCTCCTCCTCCTGCTGACAGCCTCAGCGCCGGGACACCCCCGATGGGGGTAGCTGTGCGCTCTACAAAATTCATAAATAAATAAATAAATAAATCACAGACTCCAAGCTTCTCAATGCACACATGGGTTTCATCATGGATATATCCTGCCACAGATACCAGCCTCTTTCATTTCAGACCCATTAGGTCCTATTCAGGAAGAAATGCAAACTAGTGGCGGATATCTATACCTCCACCTGAACATACTTGTACATGTTCTGCCTGTTTACAAACATAACATGTAGTTTGCGTGGAAAGCTGTGCCTGTCACTGTTCTGCATTCCGTCCATCAATTGTGTGTCTTTTGCTTCCTTGCCCTAAGTGCGCCAGGTATGCCCAGACGTGGGTCCTGGGCTCACTGTGCCACTGGACTCAAGCTATCCTGGCTGAAGAGGGGTGAAACCCCAAAACCGGTCCTAGGATGCTGGTTTGCGGTCCAGGGAGGACCTGGCTTGGCAGTTCGGCCTGAACTGTTCCCATGAGGCACAGGGTCAAGACTGATTTGCATATGGCAAGGTCTAAACTGGGGGGGCATGGTGAGCAAAAGAATGATGGGCCCGATTCACAGAATGAACTTAAGACTCAATCCTAAACTTACTACTATTTTGGTATTCACAGAATGCACTTACTACTTTTGGCATTCACAGCATGAACTTACTACTTTTGGTATTCACAGAAGTTAGGATTTTGTCTTAAGTTAGTCTTAAGACAGACTTAAGACAGACTTAAGACAAAATCCTAACTTAAGTCTGTCTTAAGTTTGTCTTAAGTCTGTCTTAAGTTTGTCTTAAGACAAACTTAAGACAAAATCCTAACTTCTGTGAATACCAAAAGTTGTAAGTTCATTCTGTGAATGCCAAAAGTAGTAAGTGCATTCTGTGAATACCAAAGTAGTAGTAAGTTTAGGATTGAGTCTTAAGTTCATTCTGTGAATCGGGCCCTATGGATTTAACCCAGATCTCTTGACTAGGGGTGAATGTTTTGATTTGTTCTGCATCCCGTCCATCAATTGTGTGTCTTTTGCTGTAACTGTTTTTCGGCATAATACTAGGAAATTCCAAATAGCACTTATGTAACCTATGTCGAGTTCTTCATACCATAGACTTTACACAGGGCATAGCGACTCCAGTGCAAATGCACATTTTTACCTGCGAGTACATTTTTCAAATGAGTAAAGCTCTTCAACTCCACATTCACTCAGAGGGCGACCTTTTTCCCTTCCCACCCTTGAAGATATTCCAGCCCGTAGCTGGAGTAAATCTCCGTACACCTCCAGGGTGGGACGAGGCCATATCGCAGTGGGAGAATGTCCACAAATGTCATGTTTTGAGCACTCCCACACTTCCAAGGCAAACTCCGCCTTGGAACTTATTAAAACTCCCATAGCCCCAAAATTGTCTATTTCCACCCATCCATTCATTGTTAGCTCTCATTTTTAGGTCAAAGCCTATCAGACATCGCAGCTTTCTGGTTTGTTGAAGACATCTTGGCGGCATTCGGAAAGCTTCCCTGGGGATGCATTCCGCCCATTGGACAAGGCCGAGCGCTAAAATAGCACGTGCCGCGCTTATGGCGGTCGAACCTGTCCCCGGGGGAAAGGAGGAGTTGGGGGCACTCCCACCTCCCCCCCATAAGCATCCAAGGGGCGGCGTTCTGCTGGGTGTGAGCCGGAAGCACTTAGTGCTTCTGGTTCACACGGGTATCCAGCGTGGGGTTTTTTGACCAGTTTAGACCGGCCTGTCCTGTGCCCCCCTTAAGAACGGGTGTGGAGAGCAGAACAGTCTCTTGTTCCTTTGCTCCCCACGGGCACTGCACACGGGCCACCAGCGGCCCGTAATTTATTTTTCCCACCCATCATTCCCTAAGGCAGGCACTTTAAATGTGGTGGTCAGGAATGTATTTTGATTGTTTTCTTACAATTTCTTGCATTACAGGTATCTCAGGGGATAGCATTTATGTAAACTTGATGATTGTTACATTTTTATGGTGTTTGTCGGTAATGTATTTGTTTAGTTCTTTTTAATTTCATGGCAGGTATCTCGGGAGATAGAAGTCATGTAATTTCAATGATTCAATACATCTTAAAAGTGTTTGTCAGTAATGTATTTGTTTTGTTCGTTTACTTTTGTTGCAGGTATCTCAGGGGATAAGAGCAATGTTAAGTTGCTGATTAGTACATTTTAAATGTGTTTGGCAGTAATGTATTTGCATTTGTTCTTTCACTTTTATTGCAGGTGACACAGGAGATAGAGTTAATGTAAATATGATGTTTTGGTGAATTTATAATAAAAATGTCAGTTTGTAAGCTTGTCAAGTACAGGATTGGTTAATACAGAGTTATGTAATTGAAATGTATAACGTTTAATAAATCTCAGTACATGTTAGTTGATTTCAGGTAATAATGTCGTATTTAGTTGTGTGTGTCTCCGGTCAGGCGGTAAGGTCATGATTCGTAAGCATAGTCTTTGGTCCTTAGCGGTCAGAAACCTGTAGCTCCAGGGGCAGTGACAGTTGGTAGGTAGGCTGTCAAGGTGCGGGGGCTGGGGGAGTCATTCTTCCCAGTGGGCCTGTGGCCAACCCTGTACGCGTATGCGCATCAGGGCGCAAGTATGCAGAATTTCTGCAGCCCCAGTTATGGAGTTTAAGGCACAGGACGTAGGGGAGGCCCGGGGGAAAGTATCCATCCGATAAGATGTACCCCCGTGCGCTAGCCGACTCCGATGGAGTAATTTCTCATAGTTTGCGGGGATCCGGTGGCTGCCAGTCATTGACCTTGCCGTTGGCTCTAGAGGGGACGCGCAGAAAGTGTATATAGGCATTGTTAGATTGAAGTAGGAGTGTTGTGTGTATTAGAGTTAAGGTTAGCCATGTGACATCATTGGTCTAACAATGTATCTGGCCTTTCAGCGTAATTGTACATTATGTTAATAAATAAAGTTTTTTAATTTTGTAATAAATAAATACGGCCAGGGGGTTACACCCCCAATCCAAAAATTGGTGTGGTCTCAATACTTGCCTTGAAGGAGGGAGGGAGACCCTGTCTGGCAAGAGCTGGCCGTGGGTACCAAAGGTAAAAAGGGGACTTGGGTGAGTACTAGGCCATATGCTTACCATTGGCTTTGTGCTTTGTAACTCACATTTCCTTGCTTTCTATTTGCTGGCTTTATTTGTTTTAGGTTCTCCAGCTTGGGTCAGTCCATCCTGTAGAGCATGGCCTCGTATTATTCTACAAGTACTCGCTTTCTGTAAACATGCCTTTGCGATGTTATTCTTATCTTGTCACGTTCACTGTGCATTCAAATACAGAGGTCAAATATCAGGCTTTGTGCTCCAAGGGAGCTTGATGTTTACTTTTCTTTCTCTGATTTCAAAGTGAGAGGATTTATGTGACACTCCTGCGGGGAACTAGGGGTGTGCTAAAGGAAGGCCATATAATATTATTATTATTTTTTTATTTCTTTTTATTGAATAGATGTTATTTTTAATAGCACACAACAAAATGTAAATGTCTGTAAATGAACTGGGCAAATATTTCCGAATATATCAGAATTAGCAAACCTCAAATGAAGCAAATTTTTTGAAATTCTGAAGTGTGCAGGAAATAAATATTTGAATACGATAAAAACAAATCAATACACTAGGTGATGCCATTTCCACACATGATCGTTTGTGTGCTGTATATTTTTATCAGTAAAACTGTATGTCTGTGCAAATGTAATGGTCATTTAAATTGTAAATGTGTTATCTGTAATGGCAGCAGGCTTTCACACAATGCATACTTCACTCTACACAACTCCACTCTATGTCACTCTACTACAGTCCACTCTACAGCGCTCAGTGACACACACAAAGGGTCCCATCACGATAACCAACACAGCCCTTCACTTCTAGTTTTACAGCAGCAGACACATGGAATGCTTGATCAAGTTCCGAAGTGTTCAGTAATTCTGGAAGCCCAGGAATGGAAACAAAACCTCTAAGTATAAGGAGGTCATAACATAAAAGAGGACTGCTCCACAGCAGAGAAGCCAAGGTCAGCTGAGGAGCTGCTAGGCGAGGGAACCAGGATAGGAGGAAAATAAAATATATTGAAACTGTGAGCCGTCCAGGATACAGGAATGGGGTACTGTATGGGACCAAGAGCTGGGAGCACCTACGAAGTCTTGGCAAAGATGCACAGAGCGAATACTCCCTTTCCGTCCCGGAATGATAAAGGATAAAGGTTAGAGTTGGAAGTTCTACCCCGCCACCTCTGGTGAGTCAGCCGCCCAAAGCTTGTTGCACCATCTTCCCGCCTGTCTTTCAAGTCACTGAGGGCCTCGTTTATGGGGATTTGGCTAGGGCAACGCAGCAAGTCAGCTTACTGTGCAGCCCTAGTCATAGGCCAAGGGCCATGTGGTGCATTCCTGTCCTATGCCCCTGCACTGGCACCGTTTCGGCAACCTAGCATCAACGCAGGCACCCGTGCACCACCGCACTGTGGTGCAAGGGTTCTTGCATTGTCGGCAGGATCGTTTTTAAGCAGAAAGGGGCTCCTTCCTGCACAGAGACAATCCATTGAGGTGTGTTCCTCTTTTTACATGTGCTGCACATAGAAAGATGAATAAAGGAGGAGAAATAAAGGTATTTCTCCTTGTTACGCCTCATCTCAGGAGTCGTAAGGTTTTGGCACATCCCAAGGTTTACATGGTCTTGTAAATATGGGAAAGCATCAAAATCCACCTACCGCCCATAAAACACTTCCCTGGTGCAGAGTGAGGCAACGCAGCGATTTGCGCAGCCTTGACTTACTCCATATTTATGAGGTCAAACAAAGCCATGCAGGGTGGCATTGCGAGGCCTCATACATATGATTTCAAGGTTTGCCCCACCAAAGCATCACAAAAAATGACACCTCAGCGGTGCAAGAGGCTCACGAATATGGCCCATGGGGCCAAGCGTACGTGAAGTGGTACGGAGTGAAACAGGTGCAGGAAAACTTGTGATGCTTAGAACACAGAAGCATCTTGTGAGCCACAATGTCTCTGTCCCTATCCCTACCTGGGACCCGACATAGACAGGACATCCCCAAGATAGGATCTGGCAATGACCAAGTTATCTGTATCACCTCCATTTTCTCGCTGTCTTCGTATGCATTGAACTCTTCACTCATTGTAAAATTAAAACATCAACTGTAGGCACTGAACACTGCTTGTTCCTTGTCTTTATAGTGAGACTCTCTTTGAGTCGCGCTAGGTCCTAGCGCCACAGCGTTTCTGAAAGCTGAAGGCGCTAAGCTAGATAGGCTATGACGATTCTGAATGACGCTTCCTGCTGGTGAAGATGTACTACAATGTACCTCTAGCATCCCCTTCAAACCAACACAGCACTTTGAAAGTTCAGTCTGATGGTTCACATTTTTTACTTACATTCAGACACATCTCAGTGGCTTGATTTCGGATTCACTGCAGTTTACCCATCAACTATCTTCAGCAGCCGTGCTTATTTTATTTATTTATGCATTTTTAAACATCACAAACAGGGCCCAGGGGAGTTAGCGTGCTGACCAGTAGAAGAACCTACGCGAACAACTGTCTTGTGAAAGAGCATACAACCCGTCATACCATAATATGTATGATATGTCAAACTTGCCTGTGAGCACAGATCCCAGACTTTCATTTAGAAAACCAGTAGATGCTATCAGGTACCTTTGTTTGCCACCAATGGGACCAGATGGATTTACACATTACCTCTAGGTCTCTCGTCCTCGACCCAGTCCGGCACTAGGACGGCTCAGAACCTGTCTGCTACCCAGTAGCTCCACCCCTTGCCTACTACCCAAAGTCAGGTCCAACAGAGGAGGACGGAGGATGGCACCTACAGCTCCAAGGGAAGACGTCGACATTGCCTCCCTTGAAATATGTTTCAGCAGAAACGCGGCTGTCGTTGCCGCACAGGGAGGAAGCCTAAACCAGCGATCACCAGAAGGTAGTGGCAGCAGGTCCCGATCCCCACCACTCCTAACTACAGCAGCGTGGAAGGGGAACAGGCAGAAAATCACTCCCCACACTGCAAACAGCAGGAGGAACGAAAAAATGTACTGTGTCACTAGTGCCGGTGTAGCGGCAACACAACAAGGAATCTGTGGAGACACAACCACCAAGTATCATGCACCAGAGAAGTGAAAAAAGAAGCCGAAGACAATCGGAGCCTGACAAGCCCAGTAACTCAAGCGACCAGAGTCACTTACGGAGTCCAGGAGGTCACTTGTCCCGACTCCAGCTGCTCCCACAAAGGCCCAAAAGCACCCTTAGAGCCCAGAAAAGGAGGAAATCAAGCAACAAGGTAAGTGCCCAGCAAATACCACAGTGTCCCCTGTCATGTCCACCCACAGGAAACAAAACAGGAAGTGCTTTCTGCTGGCTATGTGGTTATAACTCTGACAGGAGGGTGGGTGGAGTCTAAAAGTTTTTTCTGTTTTGTTTCCTGTCAGTGGAATATATCTCATTAGTTATGACTGGGTCGAGGACAGGTAGGACTAAGAGTAATGAGTATTACCGGTAAGTAATCAGAGCATTAGACAACATTTATTTATGAAGCCAGACACCTGAAACGTGTTCCGCAGATTTATGAATTCTAGTTGGGAATTTCAAAAGGCATGGCCCGCAAAATTCTGCTATGTCAGCAATTGTGCCAAGAACACTCTGTACGTGTAGTCTTCAACCAATGTTGCACAAAAGAATTTCATGGAGTATGGCTCTGTGCTGAGAGTATTGTTCTACTGCACTAGCAGTACTGGTGAAATTATCACGAATGGTGCGCTGCACTTGAGCACTTTGTATTTTTCTGGCATACTATACTAGCTTGCTGTAACTTTTGATAAAGTGTTAATACTGAGCATTCCACGTAAACCAACAGAATCAATACATCTGTATTCACACTCTCATTTGAGATCAGGTGCTACAATGGTTCTCGTCCTTCCTTCCCCACAGATCTCAAAGAGTCAAGGCAAATCACTTTCTCTCCCAGCCCTCTCCAGTTCTCATGGGGGTCCCCCAAGGATCTACATTATCTCCTATCCTCTTCAACCTTTTCCTGGAACCATTAGCTAACTCACTAAATTCCACGGGTATTCTTTTCCACATGTATGCCGCCAACACGTAACCCTATTTGAAAATCCCTTCCCCGGAAAACATCATCTAACACAACACTACCCTAATGTATACTTAAAACTAGTTAACTGGGGGGGCGTGGCCAAGATGGCGGCCTGAGCAGTCGCAACCCGCGGAGGCTCCTCGTCCCAAACCCCCAAGGTGATATTTTCGAAGCACTTCCTCGCCTTTGCAGGCGATCATACGCTGCGGGGGAGACCCGGTATCGACCCAGACCAGAACAGCGGGATCAGGGGGCTACGATACAGTCCCACGAGCTTCGACCACCGCCATTGGCAGCTGGAGGAATGGAGTAGGCGTGAGCAGCCGAGATCCCGCACTACGGCCGGCCAGAGGTCGGGCCAGAGAGCAACAGCCTGTGCAGGTCATAGGAGCTGAGCGGGGACCGGGGCCTGAGATCTAAAACGGCCAGCCCGGTGACCAGCGGAGCAGAGGACAGCGTCTGGCTGCGAGACACACCGCCGGAGGCCCGGAACAAGACGTCCACCGCAGCCCGTCGCCGGCCCGTAGAAAACAAGGTGAGATACAGGCTGCCTGGGCGCGTGTGGGAGGCACATCGGGGGGCGGCCATCGAGCCCCCGGAGCGGACGGTCCCGCCCAGCGATAGTGGCACATCGCGAGGCCCAGTGAGGACAACCGGACGGCGTAGCGGAGGCAGGCAGTGGAGGGAGCCCAGTCGGCCACCGGCTACGATTGTAAGGCGGGAGCGGGAAAACTTTAGAAGCTCCGACGGATAGAAGTCAGAAGCACACGCTGAGATCCCGGCGGTCGACGGTGGGGCGGCGAGGCCCCTATGGATGGGAACAGTGATCGCAGGGAGTGAGAACGGCATGGGCCACACGAGGCGCCGGAGGCGAAAGTGAGGGCCTGAGCGGCCCTCTGGCAGACGAAGACAGGAAAACGCAGCGACAAGGCCGGGCGACCCGGACACGAAGTGACCAGCTTCGGGGGGCATACATCGAGCCCCCGGTGGTAGACACCGAGGCGACACGACCCGAGGGAAGCCGGGTATACCCCAACAAAACGCCGGCGAGGACATAAGGCGGCAGGGCGGGGTCCGGTGTGCCGGGGCCACCAAGCGTGAGAGTGGCCGCGCGATCGACTACGGCAGCAACCCGCCTCAAGAGGAGTCCCCCGCACGGACCCCCGACACAATGCAGAACCCCCCCGTTGGAGCCGGAGCCGACACAGCACAGCGACGAGATATCCACCTAGCAGCCTCCATTTGCAGAGGATCCGCGGCTCCCTCGCGGTCCGGCTGCGCTATCATACAAGAGAGCACCAACAATGTCCTCCACGAATCGTAGAGGGGGGCGCACTATCCCCGAAATGCTATCCAAGGGATCACACAAGGGGGAGAAAAGCCCAGACAAACCTGCTCCACAGTCTCAACCACAAGACAAAGACAGGGACGAAGGAGAAGCTCCCGCAACCAAATCGTTCATGGAGAACCTGTTTGCGTCTCTGAGAGAGGACACTCAGACCCTAAGACAGGATATGGCAGGCAGCTACAAAGAACTACGGCGGGATATAGATGACATAGGGGAAAGGGTAGCGGCGGTCGAAAACTCAGAGCAATCCAGGAGTGGAGAGGTGGAACTCCTTCAACAAGAAATCATCAGGCTCCATGAACAACAAACAGATCTACAGGCACACACGGAAGACCTGGAAAACCGCTCCAGGCGAAACAACATAAGGGTTCGCAATGTGCCTTCTAAAGCAGAAGGGGGGGATATCACGGCGTACCTGCAGGATCTGTTCCGCGAGATACTGGGTGAGGGCGAGGACTTAGACATTCGCATTGATAGAGCCCACAGGGTGGGCCTTGCACGCCGATCGCCCGCCCCCCACCAGACATTTTGGCTTTCCTGCCGGACTACCCCCTGAAAGAACGCATCTTGAAGGCAGCGAGACAAATGCGACCCATTAACTTTCGTGATCACACACCTGAGCTCATTCCAAGACCTGTCCACGATTACACTGCAGAAGCGGCGAACATTCAAGGTGGCAACTACCTTCTTAAGAGACAATGGGGTTCCGTACTCCTGGGGCCACCCCTTCAGACTGATTTTCAAGTGGAAAGGGGCCCTCCACCAGCTCAGGTCATTAAGGGATACATGCAACGTTTTGGGCATCCCCCACGAAGAAGATGCACCGGACGATGATTTCAGTCGAAGATTCTCCCGCCCAAACTCCTCACAACAGATGAGAGACGAATGGCAACAAGTGAGACGCAGACGCTCACCCAAGAAAGGGTTCAGGCCGGACCCCGAACACGAACATGAAGCAGCTATACTGGAGGTCTCCAAAGACACCAATGCCGATTCATAAGCACACAAGAATGGAGGTGCATACTTGCCTTTCAGTAGCATTGCCGGGGGGGGGGGGGCGGGACGGGGGGCACGCTTTCCCACTACCAGACAATATACCACAGGCCTGGACTGTTGTTGAAGAGGCCTGGGACAATGTTCACCGGTTGGGGTTTCAAAGTTGGGGTAGGGGCAAGGAGGGAGGGGTGGGTGGACGGGGGACAGGGGACTCGGTGTGTTCGGTCAGATCAAGAGATACGCAGGACAGTATGGGGCAGAGCTAGGTCAGGACTTCAGCAGGTAGTGCATACACCTCTCAATGGCTGAGAAGCCCATCCAAATTCTCACCCTTAACGTAAAAGGGCTAAACAACCCGATAAAAAGGAGGGCGATTATCTCTTTCTTGGAACATTCTGGGGCGGAAATATGTCTCCTACAAGAGACGCACTTGCTGGCTAAAGATTGGCACCGTATGAAATCCAGGGCATTCCCACACCAATACTACTCCTCCACGACTGAGAAAAAGGCAGGGGTGGCCATCCTGGTAGCGAGGCACTTTAAGGGGCGAATGGGAGACAAAGTGGCCAAAATCAAGGGCAGACTACTGGCCCACACGGTACAGTTGGGGGCTTTGTCATTCACAGTGGGGTCACTCTACGCACCAAACTCCAAACAGGAAGCCTTTCTTAAAGGAGCACTATCTGACACACTTACCGGGGACACTAGACACATATTAATTGGGGGAGACCTCAACCTGGTCATGGATAATGTGCTGGATAGATCAGGAAGGAGAGCAGGCGATTCAGGGGCCCTTTCCACAGCGGGGAAACAATGGCTAGCCGACAGGGGGTTGGTGGACGAATGGCGAGAAAAACACCACACAGCCCCAGGGTACACTTTCTATTCCCACGTGCACCGCACATACGCCAGAATAGATCATTTCATTGGGTCCGCTGATATATCCCCCATGGTGAAAGATGTAGAAGTCACCCCAGCAGCACTATCAGACCACGATGCAGTGCTCCTTCAACTGAATGTCCCACATACACGGTGTCATAGAGGCAGATGGCGCCTTAGGAAAAACATACTTACCCGCAAAGTGGTTACGAAGCAATTGTCCCAAAGTATTACTGACTACCTGAGCCGAAATGACACAGGGGAGGTGACTCAGGCGACCGTCTGGGGAGCACTAAAGGCGGTCCTTCGAGGGGAGATAATGGCGATCACGGCAGCGGACAACAAAGAGCGAAAAGAAAGACGTAAGGACCTGGCGGAACAGGTGTTGGAACTAGAGAGAGTTCACTCCCGGACAGGGGCCCTGAGAATCTGGCGTAAACTGAAGGCGGCCAGGGCGCAGCTCGCGAGCCTAGATTTGGACCGGGCGGAATATGCTGCACTCCGCCTCCGTAATACATATTATGTGGGGGGAGACAAGACCGGTCGCCTGTTGGCCAGCAAACTGAAGGCAAAAACGGTCCGCTCCTAGATTCCCCTTATTAACGTAGAAGATGGAGTGGAAGCTAAAGAGGACAATCGCATTGCGGAGGCCTTTCGGCCTTTTACGCCAAACTATACGCAGCAAATCCGGACTTGGATCATGAAGCTGACACCGCATACCTAGAGACCGCAGACGTGACGGCCATAAACAAAACTAGCGTACAGGCATTGGAGGTTCCGATCCGCCTGGAGGAGGTAATATCGGCAATAGCAAGACTCAAACCGCTAAAGGCACCGGGACCAGACGGCTTTTCCGCTGGCTTCTATAAAACGTTCTGCCCCTTGCTAGCGCCGGTATTGACAAACCTATTCAACTCCTTCCAGGGCCCGGGCTCGATCCCGCGAGAGATGTTGGAGGCAGACGTTATAGTCTTGCCGAAGCCAGGTAAAGATCCAACTAGGTGTGAGGCATAGAGGCCAATATCACTCCTTAACATAGATCTGAAGTTATTCACTGGGATCCTGGCAGCATGCCTCGGCCCTTGCTTGCCGGGGGTAATAGAACCAGACCAAGCGGGCTTTGTACCCACCAGGCAGTGCGCGGACAATACTAAACGCCTGATGCACACAATGAATAAGGCACACTTCAACGCTTCGGATGCGGCCTTGCTATCAGTTGACGCTGAAAAAGCGTTTGACAGAGTGGACTGGCAATACATGGACAACAGCCTGGCGTGATTCGGCCTAGGGAATAGGTTTCGAGCCTGGGTGGCCAGCTGCTACGCCTCTCCCCAGGCGACGATTAAAGTCAATGGGGCATGCTCCAAGCCATTCGAAATTCGGCGAGGCACCCGGCAAGGTTGCCCGCTATCGCCACTGCTGTTCGCCTTATATATAGAGCCGTTCGCCCAACACATTCGGAATAACAAAGATATTTCAGGCATCAAATTTGGAGGGGAGGAGCAGACCATTAGCCTTTATGCAGATGACATTCTAGTCGCGGTTGATAACCCTAGACTATCTATACCGGCATTCCTGAGAGAGATGGAGCGATTTGGGGCGGTCTCTGGATTTAAGATGAACGTGGGAAAGTCTGTTATTCTCCCCCTGGGCAGAAATACCCGTCAGGCCCACAGAAGTACGCTCCACATAGGGGGGCTGGTGGTGCAAACAGCATTGCCATACCTAGGAATTGAACTGACTCCCTCCACAGCCCAAACGGTTGAACTTAACTACTCTAAACTCCTGACCCACATACAGGGAGACATTTCTAGATGGCGGCAACAACCACTCTCGTGGTTGGGCCGAGTGGCCGCTGTCAAGATGACCCTGTTACCGAAGGTGCTCCACTTGTTCCAGACCATTCCGGTCACTCCCCCCCTGGGCATACTTAAAAAATTACAAGACACCATACAACGGTTTATCTGGGCAAACAAACGTCCCATGGCTTCGCCGCGATTTGGTCACAAGAACGACAGAGGAGGGTGGACTGGGGTACCTGACTTGAAGCGCTACTTCCAAGCAGCACAGATGAGATACCTTCTAGAATGGTCCCGCCCACTCTTCGAGAAACGTTGGCTTTTCCAGGACAGGGCGATGGCGGGAGTGCCGCTGTGGAGGGTCCCCTTTCCGGCACGGGCACACAGACCAGCCTATCTTAAAAAGTCGCCCATCACCAAAACACTTCTCCAGGTGTCGGACGTGGTAGCGGTCCCCAGAGGCCTCAAATCATTTCCATCACTAATGACGCCCTTGCTGGACAACCCGGCGTTTCCCCCCGGGGTATTCCCCGGCTCCTTTCCCCAATGGCGGCAAATCGAATGCTGCTCCGCAGGACACTTATTTGACCTACAGGGCTTTATTACGTTGGACACGATGAAGTAAAAGTATGGACTTGACCGGCCGCACCGATTTCAGTACTTTCAGCTAAGGCACTGGCTC
The DNA here is from genome assembly GCF_964263255.1 of Lissotriton vulgaris. Taxonomy (NCBI): domain Eukaryota; kingdom Metazoa; phylum Chordata; class Amphibia; order Caudata; family Salamandridae; genus Lissotriton; species Lissotriton vulgaris. The sequence goes on along the minus strand of NC_141686.1, from coordinate 292,712,907 downwards.
ACACATCAAGACGTAGAACCCCTAGTAGGCCGGCCCCTCCCTCAATATGAGAAATGGCTCCTCACTAAATCTACAGACTCAAAAGCCATCACAGAGCTTTACAAACTTTTAGCTCCACCCACGATGAGATCTGCAGGTCAAAAGAGGTGGGAGAAAGAATTAGGACGAACACTCACTGACAAAGAATGGCAGGACATATACTACAGAGCACATCACACTGCTAGGAACACAGCCAGCAAAGAATCGGCGGTGAAAGTGGTCTATTACTGGCACCTAAAACCGGAATGCCTACATCAAAGTAACCCACGGAGAGATCCCGCATGTTGGAGGGGGTGCGGACAAACAGGGACCATGATACACATACTGTGGGAATGTGTGGAAGTGCAGGAATACTGGGAGGGGGTGCTCAAAGACATAGATGTATATTTCGAGACGGAACTTCCCCGTTTCCCGGCATACACAATTCTCGGCCTTCCCAACAGACTCATGTTCCCACTCAAATCCATCAGAGGGAAGCAAATGGGACTGGCACTAGGGGCTGCAACACAACACATCCTCTCCCTCTGGGGAACGTCCAGGAAATCCGCACACACAGGGTGGCTGCACCGACTGTGGTACATGATGGGGATGAAGAGGATCCAAGCTTCACTCACACAAACATCTGACGCATTTAAAGAAACATGGCAGCCGATACTCACCCTACTCACCCAAGAATTCACAGAGCTCACATGCCCTAAATACCTACGGGTCCTCAGACTCTCAGATGAATTCCGCAATAAGACATAGGAGGAGACGCACAAGGCCTAGACTGAGTCCCCTCAGGTGCTGACGAAGGTTGGACACACCGAGGGGAGGGGGGCGGGGGGTGGATGGTAATGGGAGACATGGGACAGTTGGGGTTAGGGAGGGTCGAGGGAGGGGCGTGGATATAAGGGTTCTAGCTTGCAATGTTAATACAGGCTCCCATCATTCAAGCTTACATGGACACAAGACAACCGTCCCCAAAGCTCAGAACTCCAGGGTATGTGAGATACAACAGGAGGGGAATGGAGCGCAAGGTCATATTGTATTACAAAATGTGTTGTATTGCTTGGCTGAACCCAATAAAAACATATTTGATCAAAACTAGTTAACTGAGAACCATTTCCTGCTCAATACCTCATAAACGGAATTCCTGCTCATCTCCCCTCCAAACCACATCCCCAGTGAATGAGGTGACTCTGGGTGAGTCACCTCACTGCTTTCAACTGCACTCCTCTCATCGTACACTCAGCCAAATCTCTAGGAGCCACCATGGACAAGGAACTGAATATGAAAAATCATATCAGCAATATATGAGGACTCTCAAAAATATCAAACCTTTCCTTCCACTTAATGTTTTCAAGCAGGTGGTCAAAGAGCTTGTTTTACCGAGTCTAGATTACGGCAGCGCTACCCTCTGTGGCCTTCCCAAAAACACCCTGGCTCCACTAAGGGCATCACTGAATGCTGCGGCTAGACTGGCTACAGGCACCAAACACAATAAGCACAAATCGCCAGTCCTAAAATCTCTAAATTGGCTCCCCTACAGAGCACAAATTCAGTTAAAGTTTGCCGTTATGATGCACAAAGCCATCCACTTTAATACTCCTAGGTACCTGGCACAAAAACTTGAACTATCTTGTGGCGTAAGAGCCTCAAGAAGCGCCACTACTTTCCTCTTGAAACCACTTATCCTTAGCAAATAGAGAAGTTGTCACAGAGCCTTCTCTGGCGCTGCCCCAAAGATATGGAACTCTCTACCACTGGAAGTACGCAGAATCTCCTTAACAGCGGTGTTCAAACTGGAAGTCAAAAGATTCCTCATGAATAAATTCCTTCCGTAAGTGGGCTAGGCTCTCCTGCCCGATGACATTGTTCCTACTTCCATGGTACCATCATTTACTACTACGCTTCCTTACGACATACTATGCCCCTTTTACTATTGTTTAATATAACCTCCTTGTGGCATTTGTCGTGTGATCTGTGATCATTCTTGTTTTTATCCCTACCGGTTGTTGTTTTTGCATTATTGTCCTTCCTTTTATTCCGAATGTAAAGCGCTCTGATATCCTATGGGATCTTGTTCGTGTTATATAAAACTTTATAAATAAATACATAAAAAAATAAGGGCAAGTGAATCTTAGCCACTTTTCTCCGGTCACAATAAATTCCTTTTATGAATATGTCACGCAGGGGAGGATGTTTCTGTGTGGAGCACATTAATGCAAAAAGAGGTTAAGCACAGAACATGCAGTCAGCTTGAGGCCACCTTACTTACTTCACATATTTACACTGGGCCTGCTTTTCCATGTTCACAAGAGAGTTTATTATGAATTATTGGGGTCCAGTAGATTATGTGCGCAAAACATACATGTCTCTGGGAAAAATGCAGTCACTGTAAAAGTCAATACTCTATGAAGCTTTAGTCATATCATTGTGAAAACTACTCTAAAAAATGCAGAACTGACACTCTTTTTGAACACAACTCAGACACTTTTAAATTCACCCCACCTTCACTTGCACTTGGAAAAACATACAACAACAAACCAGCTCCACAGTAATTCTGGCGTCGAAGCGCACCGGGGAGATACTCGACCTTCATGGCGGGGCACGATGATGAAGCATGTCACCAACTCGGTGGGTGACTGAGGGCTGTCTAAAGAATCAAATCTGACTCTTTTTGCTCACTCTTCTTTTGAGAAGGCACACTCTTTTGTTGTTTTGAACCAACATCCTCGCCATTTCCCCCTGTGAATAGGGTTGACTAATTTGTTTTATTTCCTCTTTGAGTAGCTCCTGCATTTTGTTTTTACAACCCCAGATGTTTAGTGGCCTGATGTCATTTGCCAGCACAGTGGCGCACCCTGCTCTGCAAGTTGTTCCAGCATCGCTGCCTGCAATGACTGTCATCACAACGTATGACTGAGTATTTCTCATCCAAACACCACAAGGAGCCACCACTGGGGCCACCAATACCGGACCCAGATTTAGAGACGACGGAAGCCACCCAAAGCAAACAGAGTGATGCGACAAAACCCCTGAATAAAATAACATACATCGTGAGGTGTAAACAATTTGGATCTAAACAATATTTATTGCCTCAAATAGGACTTCAGGTTTGAGTCTGCATTGAAGCCTATGTCACCAGGACTGGCTGGCTGTCACACACGGCATAGGACGGTGAGAAGAGGCTAGATAGAGTTAAAAGCTGAAGCGAAACAGTACTACCTGAAGCCACAAGATGGCGATAGAAATCTGCATAAACGGATGTTTAAACTATAGGAAACCATCTGCATCTTCTCAATGGTTTACAGGGAGCCAGGACTCCCCCCTAAATTCAAGGAACACCCCCGATGGTCCTAGTATCCCTCTGAAATTCGCCTTAAGTGTGTCAAAAGGGGTAACCTAACCCCAGAATTTACAAATAATAAATAAAACTGTCCCGCCTAACCCTGCATTAGAATAAATAGTCCAATCACTGGCACTTTGCGTCTAGGATTGCCAGGTGGCTCCATGTTGTGAGGACACCATGGTGCATATTATCAAGCACAGCGTTAAAATTATCACCGCTTTAGTGGCGGAGAACTGCCACTAAAGCGGCGATACTGGGCTTTATAATATGCACTTGAGAATTCCAACAGAAGCCCATGTTGACACCAGAACATGTGTTTCTATTGGAATTCTCAAGGGCATATTATCAAACCATTTATTGCCGCTTTAGCAGCAGTTTTCTGCCGCTAAAGCAGCGGTACTTTTAAAGCCCTCTCTTGATAATAAGCCCCACGTTTCCAGCCCAGGGAGGAGATTTATATAGCATGAACTCGCGCGATTTACATGAGCACCGGTTGCGTTACATAAGGACACTTTCTTTTTTTGCTAGGCACGGGGAGATTTGGGGGCATATTATCAAAACAGGCAAAAAAATTATGTGAAGACATCTAACATGGGCTTCGATTGGAATTCCATAGAGCATATTATCAAGCCCATTATCGCCGCTGCGATAATTTTATTGCCTGTCTTGATAATATGCCCCTAAGTGATTGCCCAGAATCACAGACAGTTGAGCCGACTCCGAGGCTCGAACCTGGATACCCAGCTCCAAAGTCAGCAGCCCTGGCCGTAAGGCCACAACCTCTCCCAGGCTTTCATTTGACAGCACCGTACATTCTGGGAGTTGTAGTCCACGTTCCTTTCCATCACACCAATTGGACTACCGTAATTTCGCCTTACGACTATTGCTGAGCAATTCATTTTTTGTCAATGGTTATGTGGAAGTAATTGAGGACGTAAATCTACCATTGCATCTGGCTACAATCAGCAAAAAAGAGGACAGACAGCAAGCAGTCATTTTCCAGTTGTTGAAAAACGTCTGCGAAAGTATGTATCAGCTCAATTACCGGGTAGGCTGCAGAGGGCCAGCAGCCAATCACAACTGTTATGTTAAGTTATGTGTATTTGTAAAGTGCATTATCACTCCAGAGGGTTTCCTGGCACTGAGCAGGTTTGTGTGCATAGCCAGGCCCAGGAGAGGTTGCTACAGAATGGGTGGGGGGAAGAGGGTTGTTAAAATTATTAAATGATAAAAAAAAGAGAATAGAACTTACCTGGAGGTCGCAGCTGCTGCGTCTTCTCCAGCAGGAAGCACTCAGCCTCCCAGAATCTCCTGACCGACCACAACGCTGCCTTAAGCAGCATTGTGATTGATCTGAGCGCCGTGCGGCATTCAGACAGGGGCTTGACGGCTGTGCATGTTCTCTATACAGCCTGTGGAGAATATGCACATGACGGTTTGGTCGGCCCGACATGCCGATCAAACCTTCATGCGCACTTTAGGTGCAGCCACCCCTCCTCCTCTGGCCTCGACGCCCTATCAATGGGGCTGCTCTGACGGCCTTTATTATAATTTTATTTTCACTTTGCACTGCTTTAAAGCAGTGGGGAGACGCTCCTCCGCCTTAGCGGAGGACCCGCCCATGGTCTTGCCTTGAGTCGGTTGGTTAATTGAAAATCCAGGCCTTCCGCTTCTTTTGGAAGCTCTGATGTGGAGTGGGAGGTCGTTCCATGCTTTAGGAGCACTGTAAGAGAACGCCAGTCCTCCTGATCTGGTTCTGTGTATGAGTGGGATGTTGCTGAGTAGGAGTCCTGTACAGCGATGGTGACTGGGTGCTTGCACATGGAGATGTGACTGATCATGTAGGTGGGGCCTGAGTTGTGTAGTGACTTGAATGTGTGTGTGGGAGTTTGAATTGAGCGCACTTGTGAATTGGGAACCAGTGGAGCTCCCTGAGGTGTGGTGTGATGAGAGTCCTGTGTGGGAGGGTGAGGATGTGTCCGTCTGCCGAGTTCTGGATGGTTTGTAGTCTTCTAATAAGTTGCTGGGTGATCCCGGCGTAGAAGGTGTTCCCATTGTCCAATTTACTGGTGACTAGGACGTGAGTGACAGTTTTTCTTATGTTGCTTGGGAGCCATTTGAAGATTTTACGCATCATCTTTAGGGTGTGGAAGCAGGATGCAGTGATGACGTTAACTTGTGCAGTCATGTCCATTTTGATGATTATTCTGAGGTTCCTGTGGTGGGTTCCGGGTGTGGGTCCGAGTTCAGCCAAACACCAGATGGAGTACCATGGTGAGGTGTTGTTGCAGAAAATCACTTATTTTGTCTTGTCGGTGTTGAGCTTGAGAAAGTTAGCTTTCATTCAGTGACCCTTGACCCTCGGGTAGGTCACTTCTCCACAGCTGCAGCTCCGCCTGCCTGATTGCTGTGTCCCGCCAGTTCAGCGTGTCTCCCGTTTGCACGCTCGCCGACCGAGCTCTATGCATCGTGTGTGCCTGCCCGCCCCCCCTTCTCGTTCTGTAACCCCATTTTGGCTGTGTGATTGTGCCTGCCCGCCCCATTTAATTCTGTACCCTGTATGAACGAGTGAGTTTTGGTGTTTAACTGAGTGACTGCTCTTTTTTTTCTCGCTCCCGTCTTTCCCGCCGCTGCCTCCTGTGCGGCCCCGCCCCCCTGCTCCCATTGGCTCATACCCTTCCGCTTCCCAGCTGACCCCATCTCTCCTCCTCTCCTCTTATGGCGACCGCTGCGCGGCCGTGCGCTGCGGGCGCGCGCCAAAGGCAAGCCCATCTGCGTCTGTCCGCGCCTGGACCGCGCCCAGCGCCAGGAACCCTGGTCCTCATCGATGCCAGCCTACACGACGGATGTACAATGCCGCCACCCTCAACGCACTCAAACCCGACCGGAACCCCGCCTGCTACCGAGCCACACCGAAACGCACCCACGGACTCTTCACCTGCCAAACCTGCAAGTTCACCTGCCTCCGGACCATCACCGCACCCGAAAGGCCAGGCACCAGCAACAACCACCTCAAGTGCATCATGCTCAACACCCGCTCCGTCCACAGACACGCCGTCGAAATCTGGAACCTGCTCGACTCAACATCTCCAGACGTTGCCTTCCTCATGGAAACATGGATGAACGCCTCCTCAGCACCTGACATCGCCATAGCCATCCCGGAAGGATGAAAGATCACCCAGAAGGACCGCGTAAACCAGACCGGAGGAGGCATCGCCGTCGTCCACAGGAACACCGTCCGCATCACAACCAACTCCGATGACACCCTCACCGCCGCCGAGCACCTTCACTTCCAGATACACATCGACTCCAAGACCACCCTCAGAGGCACTCTCATCTACAGCCCCCCGGGATCATGCACACAATTCAGCGAAGCCTTCGCAGACTTCATCAGCCCACATGCCCTCGCCTCCTCCGACTACATCCTCCTAGGGACCTCAACTTCCACCTGGAGAACAACAACGACAACAACACCACTACCCTGCTGGACAACTTCACCAACCTCGGACTCAAGCAACTGGTAAACACCCCCACCCACTACGCCGGCCACACGCTTGACCCCGTCTTCTCCTCCAGCAAGCACATCGCCTTCAGCCACTCCACCGGACTTCACTGGACTAATCACATCTGCGTCCACTTCAGCTTCAAGAGAACCACCACCCACCACCACCCGCCACAGGCTCCCCGCAGGAGCTGGAGCAAGATCACCGCCGACCAGCTCACCACCTCCCTCAGCCAGAACCTTCCCACCAACACGATGGACCCCAACGAAGCAGCCCGCATCTTCACACAGTGGCTCATCAACTGCGCCGACGACCTCGCACCAATGAAGAACCCTCCCAGCAGACACAGCAGCAAAAAAGCATTGTGGTTCACCAACGAACTCAAAACATCCAAGAAAAACTGCTGCACCCTCGAAAAAGCCTGGCACCACGACCAGACCACAGAAAACATGACCGCCCTCAAGAACGCGTCCCGCACACACCACCAGCTGATCCGCACCACCAAAAGGACATCATTCAAAGAACGCCTGGGCAACAACGCCCACAACAGCAAGAAACTCTTCAGCATCGTCAAAGAGCTCTCCAACCCCAGCGCCGGAAACAACATCACACCCTCGGAAGACCTCTGCGACTCACTCGCCTCCTTCTTCCACCGCAAGATCGCCGACATACACAACAGCTTCGACGCACCAACCACGCACCCAACCACCGAAACAACGCCCCCCACCTCCACCCTCTGCAACTGGATCCCGGTCAGCACCGAAGACACCACCCGCACGATGAACACCATCCACTCCGGATTCCCTACCGACCCCTGCCCCCACCACGTCTTCAACAAGGCCGGCTCCATCATCGCACCCCAACTCCGGAACATCATCAACATCTCCTTCAACACCGCCACCTTCCCGGAGAGCTGGAAGCATGCCGAGCTCAGCGCCCTCCTGAAGAAACCGACAGCGGACCCCACCGACCTCAAGAACTTCCGCCCCCTCTCGCTCCTCCCTTTTCCTGCCAAAGTAACCGAGAAGACCGTCAACATACAGCTCACCGCCTTCCTCGAGATGAACGGATCCCTCGACCCCTCTCAGTCCAGTTTCTGAGCCAACTACAGCACCAAGACCGCCCTCATCGCAGCCACCGACGACATCAGATCCCTGCTTGACAACGGGGAAACAGCTGCCCTCATCCTCCTGGACCTCTCTGCAGCATTCGACACAGTCTGCCACCGCACTCTAATGCAGCGCCTCAACAACGTCGGAATCCAAGGGAATGCACTGGAGTGGATCACCTCGTTCCTCGCCGGAAGAACACAGAGAGTCCGCCTCCCCCCGTTCCGATCCGCGGCCACCGAAGTCATCTGCGGCATACCTCAAGGATCCTCGCTCAGCCCCACCCTCTTCAACGTCTACATGAGCCCCCTCGCAACACAACCTTAACATCATCTCATACGCCGACGACACCCAGCTGATCCTCTTCCTCACCAACGACCCGGCCAACGCCAGAGCCAGCCTACACGAGGGAATGAAGGACGTCGCCGAATGGATGAAGAACAGCCGCCTGAAGCTGAACTCAGACAAGACTGGAGCCCTCATCCTGGGATTATCCCCCTCCGCCTGGGACGACTCCTGGTGGCCCCCCGCCCTGGGCACCACCCCCAAGCCAACGGACCACGCACGAAACCTGGGCTTCATCCTGGACTCCGCCCTCTCAATGACCAGACAAGAGTCAACGCCGTATCGTCATCCTGTTTCAACACCCTGCGCATGCTTCGAAAGATCTTCTGTTGGATCCCCACCGAAACCAGGAAGACGGTCACCCAGGCACTCGTCACCAGCCGAATAGACTACAGGAACACCCTCTATGCGGGAACCACCGCCAAACTACAGAAAAGACTTCAACGCATACAGAACTTCTCTGCACGGCTCGTCCTGGACATCGCTCGCCACAACCACATCTCCGCCCACCTGAGAGACCTGCACTGGCTCCCCGTCAGCAAAAGGATCACGTTCAGACTCCTCACCCACGCACACAAAGCTCTCCACGACCTTGGCCCCAAGTACCTCAACAACCGCCTTACTTTCTACACGTCCACCTGCCAGCTGCGATCGACCAGCCTCGCCCTTCCCACCGTACCACGCATCCGCAGAACCACCGCGGGAGGAGGATCCTTTTCCTACCTGGCGGCCAAGACATGGAACTCCCTCCCCATCCACCTGTGGCTGACCCAGGACCATCTCGCCTTAAGGAAGCAACTCAAGACCTGGCTTTTCGAGCAGTAACTGACCCCTCCACCTCCCCCCCCCCCAGCGCCTTGAGACCCTTCTGGGTGAGTAGCGCGCTATACCAATTGTTCTGATTGATAAATTGATGCAGTTTGTGACTTCAGTTATGCAGCCAGTGAACTTGTTGCTTGTGTTGGCGGTCTTGTCGGAGAGGGAGAGTAGGAGTTGCATCTCGTCGGCATAAGAGAGGATGTAAATGGTCCATGAGTTAGACCCATTCTGATTGGCTGTAGTCAACCACTCAAAATTCTTGTGGACAGCACATCCCTTCCAGGATAGATGTCCATGATGGCGCAAGAGACCTGAACACAGGTTTATCTGTGTTCATAAAGTAAATTACCTGTTATCTCCAGTTTGCCTAGAGTGCATTTGAACAGTTTTTTCAGGATTTTAAAGCACAAATTTACTGAAAAAAGAGGCGTGTTTCACTTAATTCTCTTTGTGGCTAAACGTGTTAACCGGTCTTACTCGTAACCATGATTTGTCGAACTATAGACCCAGACTGTAAACAGTGGAGCCTGCTCCTAAAGGTATATATACAAATGTATATTTACTCATGCGTATATTTTCTTCTCGGCCGAAGTATAACTGCACTTTATTTCTAGTCATCATTTCCGAGTGTAGATTTACAAGTAGATGCAGAGTTACATGTCTCCACCCCCTCAAATAAGGGTATATAGAGTCTAGTGTCTTCTGCAACACAACACGTTTACAAGTTTACAACACGTTTTACAAGTCAAAAAGCAGAAGTAACCGTACCCACATAAGTGATGACCTCCTCCACTGTGGCAGAGATGTCCCTGCAAGAAGGTATTGGCAATTTCATTGAAGCATATTATTTTTAAAAAAATATGTTAATGTGAAATGGAAAATTAAAATAAGGTTTATCTTTCACCTATGACTAATGAAAATAAAAGTTACAGTATATTAACTCACCAAATAAAATGTGTATTATCTATTTATTTAAATCCAATATATATTCATTTAATTTATAAATATTAATTAAGGACAATCCCACCCTGATTTGCATTGTTATTTTTATTTAATATGTAGAAGATTCTTAAAAAAAATATGGGGGCTGTTCACAAACTGCGTTTTGTAGTATGTGAAGTGTACTACAGTAAACTATTGACGTACCACAATGACATTCACAGACCTAAGGGCCCGATTCACAGAATGAACTTAAGACTCAATCCTAAACTTACTACTATTTTGGTATTCATAGAATGCACTTACTACTTTTGGCATTCACAGAATGAACTTGCTACTTTTGGTATTCACAGAAGTTAGGATTTTGTCTTAAGTTTGTCTTAAGACAGACTTAAGGCAGACTTAAGACAAACTTAAGACAAAATCCTAACTTCTGTGAATACCAAAAATAGTAAGTTAATTCTGTGAATGCCAAAAGTAGTAGTAAGTTTAGGATTGAGTCTTAAGTTCATTCTGTGAATCGGGCCCTTAGTCTGCCCAGTTACTATCTTTTCCAAGCAGACATCTCCACCACGTGTGCAGAGATCCCCGTACACCTAGGTATATGTTTTCGTAGTAAATGTGGGAGGGACAAAAGGCCGTGCCTGTGCTACATGGGAAATATTTACACCTAAAGATTAGGTGTTTATAAACACACTAATAACACGCGCACCCTCAAAAGAGTTCTCGTCTGCGGTGGTGATTTGTCTCTGTCTTTTGTTTTTTAGAAGGAGACCCCATAGAAACGGTAGAACCCGGAGGGGACTCAGAAAAAACTAAAGACAGAGACAAATCACCACCGCAGACGAGAACCGTAACATCCAAGAAGGACAAAACCAAGAAAACACAACAGAATTAAAGAATCTGGTCATCAACATATCCGATGAAACCTTCAAAAAAGTTCAAAGGGATACACTACAAAAGGGGATGTCATTCGTGCCCACAGCACGTACAAACAGATTAGAACTAGAAGTAAGTCTGTTCAAATTAACACGGAAAATTAGACTATGTCACTTTTTTTTACAACGTTCTTACCGAACCTACACAACCAAAAGTTGATGAACTTAAAGGATTAAAAAGCACCAGTACATACATGCCCCAGTGAGCCACAAGACGATCGATCTTTTTGAAACATTGTGTAAAGAAGACTTAAAGAAGATCAATACTAATAAGGGGAATAAGCTAAAGAACATGTCTAATAAAGAATATGGCATCATAGGAGCTCTTGCTAAAAACAACAAAATAGTGTGTCAAAAGGCGGACAAAGGAGGGGCAATGGTGATCTTAAATAGATCCTACTATGAAACAGCTATTAAGGAACATATTGAAGATCAACTATTATATTTGGAAATTGATTTCAACCCAACTGAAGAAATTCGGAAAACTCTAGCGAACATTTTGATGAAAGCAGAAAAACTAGGAAATATCTTACCCAGGATAACCCCAAGAATCCCATTATATACATGGTACAAAAGGTCCATAAGGATTTGAACAAACCACCCTGTCGCCCAATAGTCTCCACGAAAGGAAGCCTCCACGAACCCGTGGGCAAATTTATTGATAAATATCTGCAGCCACTGGTGGTAAAATCTTTGTCTTACATCAAGGATTCAACAGACTTTTTGTTAAGACTACAGAGTCTTAAAACTTCAGACAATATCATCATGGTAACCATTGATGTGAAGACGTTGTATACGTCTATATCACACAAGGAAGGCTTGGAAGCCATCGAAAGCGCACTGCTAAACAGCGCATATGAACTTAATCTACAAGTATTCCTAATGGAGTTAATGGAATTTACCCTTGTAAATAGCTATTTTGTACACCAACAACGATGGTTCATACAACGCAGCGGAACATCGATGGGCAATTGCGCCGCACCGGCGTACGCTAATCTGTTTATGACAGCCTTTGAGAACCAACATATTTACCAACGCCAAGAATGAGAGAATTGGAACTATTGAACACCAGAAATGAACGCATCAGCTTCACGTGGCAAACCAGCACTACAAGAATCCAATTTTTGGATGTTGAAATCACCAGGTCCAACCATCAATTCCAAACTAACCTCTATCGGAAGCCAACTGATAGGAACAATTTACTTAAATATGACAGCCATCACCCTCAATCATTGAAGACACATATGCCATATTCGCAATTTCTCAGGGTCAGGAGAGTGGTCTCGAAACACAAGAATGCCAGGACCAATTAACAACCATGTCACAAAGGTTCCTAGATAGAGGATACCCACAACCAATCATAGAAACTGCATTAACAAGAGCACAAAAAATGCCCAGAGAGGATATTTTTAAGCACCAAAAGAAACAAACCACACAAAGAATAACGTGTGTTAGTAAATTTTCCAATGTTAGCACATATTTCAAGACCATCATCAAGCGACATTGGCAAATCTTAAAACTAGAGGAGGATTTCAAAGGGATCTTTCAAGAAGAACCGCTTTTCGCGTTTACCAGGGGGAGAAACTTGGGAGAAATGTTGAAATACCCCAGTGAACGTGCACCACTGAGTACATTTCATGGAACAATCCCATGCATGAACTGCAGTAGTTGTCACAACATCATGAAAGGGAATGTGATTTCCCAACCGAGAGTGAATGGCACATGTGACACAATCAACTTAATTTACATGTTGAAGTGACCCTCTGGCACGGTGTATGTCGGGCATACTGAGAGAAAACTAAAAACACGCTTAACAGAACATAAGAGTAATATAAGAACTGAATCTGTGAAATCAACTGTTGCAGTTCACTACAAAGAAAAACACCATCATATAAGCCAATTACGAGCTTGTATACTGGAAATAGTCCCAAAGACGGATGGTCCCCTAAACAAGAAGAATTTACTCAAGAGAGAGAACTATTGGATTTACCACCTAAACAGCTTGAAGCCCGATGGGCTCAATGATCGAACTGAATGTTTGTGTTACTTTATAAAATTTAATGTGATGTGTTGGACACTTCTATGTTAAACTGTATAAGGTATCTTTGAATTAGGAATCAATATGAATACTTATATACACATGTGTTATAGGCTTAAACTGCATCTAGACATGGCGCTGGCGAGTAGCCATTAGAGTAAACTTAGAGCGGCAGGACCTAGAACCACTGCGATGCATTTGCGTAAAGTTAGTTGAAAAAAACACACCACGGATAGCACAGCGCATGCGCAAGATTCTGGGCGAAATATTAGCACCTGTGACCGAACGCCAAGAAGAGTGCAGCAGCATTCGCGTAAGCGTTTGAGACTGAAAGCTACGATTAATAGGTGAGAAAACCGGCGTGCTAATGAGATCGCGTAAAGCGCCCGCTTATCGAAAGCATTTCTGAATTAAGCAAGCGTTGGGTCGGCTCACGAATGCCGAGGTATCACTCGTAATCGTGTAAATTTAAGCGCTACACATCGACCGCACCAGCAGGATAATTTACACAACATAGTACGAGCAATCAAGTCCTGAACGCCTTTTAGACAGTGCGCAGAGATGTAGAAACAAGAAGTTTGTAACTACCGCTAGAGCTTAAACGCTGAATCGTGTTATTATTGTTTGCTTATGTAAACAGGACAGGTTGAAGCAAGTTTTGTTTTGTAATTTCGCAGGTTTCCCTGATGAAGGTGCGAAGGGCACCGAAATGCATTGGAAGTGATAAAATTGGGGATAACATAAACTATAATTTGAAAGAGAAAAGAATATATATGTGAATATAACATGGATATATAAGAGAACAAATCATGATGAATAAATTTGAGTGAACCAGTTGTGAAAGCAACCAATAACCACGTTTGAATTTATTTGCTGAAGTATCAGCTACTCCCTGATGCCCTGGGTGAGAGGACTATGGGAAAATAGTCCTGCAACCAGTAGATTATTCGTATACACTCCAGGAGGAGAGTGATACCCAGGAGGCACGGTTAACCACTGAACAAAAATTAGGTTGTGCACATCCCACACTTTGAAGTTTTCGTACAATTTACTTTTAAACATATTCATCTAAAGGGCAGCATGCGACCATTGCTACAATTCAAATCCAACCCACATAATTCCACTACACACCACATGCGTACACTTCATAACACATGGCGAAAAGACATTGCCATTTACAATGCCATTAGCTCAAACTCAAATAAATCCGAGACCTATTGCATTTTCAATGCTTGTTATATATAAAGTAGCTCAAATGAAACCATGGGCGTACGCTAACGGAGTATGCGTAATTTGTACTAGCAAATTGCACAATATAAAAACTGTGCTTAATAATCTCATAGCGTAGCAGGTAAATCAACAACATCCACAGATGTTTTGAAAAATCAACTTTACATTCTAAAAAACATATAACCAATTCACAAAAGTGAACTTTTTGAATGAAAATATCAGGCAATGAGAAAGGTCATGATTTTGGGGTCCCCCCCTAACCTATGGGGAGGACCAAGAAGATGCCTTGAACACAAAGAGCATAAACAAAAAGCCCATCTTGATGAACGATTCAGTGGGGGTCCCATCCTCTTAGGACCACCCCAAGCACAGTTATTGGCAAACAAACAATCCCAAACAAAGGCTCTGCAAAACATTATGGGACGAGATTAGCAGTGGGCAGTGAATATTAGAGTATCCACTATCAAAATAATTCTACAAAGAGCTGCAGTTCAACTAGTCATTACTAGATGTCCCTCACGAGTCCAACAAGGGTCACAAAGCAAAATAATGGATACATTAAACTAGAGACTTACATAGTTGACGAAGGAAGTATACGTCAATCGTTGCTCGATTCATCTCTTGAATGGCTGGACATTCTTCTACAGGGTAGGAACTCCGGTAAAGTCTTTCAGAGAATAACGAGCCTGAGTTAGGGGCCTGCATACAGTTAACAGAGGCTCAGTCTGTGTACAAACGGACTGCAGAAACGGCCTAATTCTAAGAGGACCCTTCTGCTAACGGAATCTCTGTCTCTGTAAAGTCATAACGACAAACGATTGGTGTACCAGATCGTGGCATGGCTACTTAATAGGCCTGCGTCAGAGGTAGACTATGAAACAAGCATTTCCAATGCAATAGGTCTCGCATTAGGAAAGTTTGAGCTATTGGTATTGTAAATGACTAATTTTTTATTTATGTGTTGGTTTTGAAAATAGCGAAATTAATAGCTTTGTCATTTACAATGCCAATAGTTTTAACTTTCGCAAACGTGACACCTATAGCATTTGTAATGCAATATGTGTTGTATTAATATGACTTAGATGTATTAATATTACAAATAACAATGGCTCTTATTTTTTTAATAACTAATACTTAAAAAAAAGTGATTGTAATTTATAATGTCAATAGCTCAATCTTTTGTAAATAACTTTTGGGAAGATTATGCTCAGTGTATTTTATTGTGATGAAAATCCAAGCACAGAAGTGAAATATTAACGTCTTTTTGTGACATTTGTAATAAAGCTTGAAACATTGAGAGAACATATTAGAACCAGTTGTTGTTGAATGGTTACACAGAGTGATGCTGTGGCGTTCAGTGGTGCTGAGTGATGCTGTGGCCTTCAGTGGTGCTGAGTGATGCTGTTGCGTTCAGTGGTGCTGAGTGATGCTGTGGCGTTCAGTTGTTCTGAGTGATGCTGTGGCATTCAAAGGTGCTGAGTGATGCTGTGGAATTCAGTGGTGCTGAGTGATGCTGTGGCATTGAGTGGTGCTGTACGTTGAGTGGTGTTGAGTGATGCTGTGGTGTTGAGTGATGCTGTGGCTTTGAGTGATGCTGTGGCATTGAGTGATGCTGTGGCGTTGAGTAATGCTGTGACGTTGAGTGATGCTGTGACGTTCAGTGATGCTGTGTGCTGAGTGATACTGTGGCGTTGAGTGGTGCTGTGGCGTTGAGTGGTGCTGTGGCATTGAGTGGTGCTGTGTCATTCAGTGGTGCTAAATGAAACCCTGGCGCTGAGTGATGCTGTTTTTTGGTTTGTAGCTACTTGATAGCAGCTGGTATTAAGTATAGTTTGCATTTTGTCTCTTTGGTTTGCAGATCTCGACCTTTAAGAATAACGAGCACCTTTGAGGTAGGATTAGATTCCCCTTTAACAATTCAAGTGATAGAGGGTGGGTCTTCTAGCAGAGTGACTCATTCCTGTTCTTTGCATTCGCAGCTACATGGTCCTGACGAGATTTCCCTTAAATAAAGGGTCATCGAAACTGCCTACAGTATTAGGATTCTAAAAAAGGAAATTATTCTAAATGCTAAAAATTGTTCCTTTGCTGTATAATTTGAATTTTGACTTGCAAATTTGTATTAATTGATGTAATATGTTGTTGTATGTTTTTTTCTATGTATGTTGTATAGGTTGTATGTGGAATGAATGACTGTGTCCTTGTATGAGAGAGATTTGAGTGGTATAGGCAATGTTCTTGAATTTTATAAAAATCTTTTTGAAATATGTTCTTGCTGAAATTTTGAAAATTAAAAACGATTTATTCTGGATAAAAAGCGTCCTGAGGTGTACAGTTGAAATCAGTAGACCGAGTGGGTACTAATAACCCCCCCCTAAAAAATAAGTGGCAATATTGGTGCTCGTTTTTGGTTTTTCAGTTTATAGTGAGGCTTGTCCTTATTGCCCGTGAGCCCAGACCCAGTTTTGGTTACGGTTCAGTGGTGCTGTGGCATTGAGTGTTGCTGTGCCCTTGAGTGGCTCTGAGTGATGCTGTGGCATTGAGGGATGCTGTGGCATTGAGTGATGCTGTGGTGTTGAGTGATGCTGTGGCGTTAAGTAAAGCTGTGGCATTGAGTAATGCTGTAGCGTTGAGGGATGCTGTGCGCTGAGTGGTGCTGTGTCGTTGAGTGGTGTTGTGGAATTGAGTGGCGCTGTGGCATTGAGGGGTGCTGTGGCATTCAGTGGTGCTGAGTAATTCTGTGGCACTGAGTGATTATGGCGTTGAGTGATGCTGTGGCGTTGAGTAGTGCTGTGGTGTTGAGTGGTGCTGTGATGTTGAGTGGTTCTGTGGCGTTGAGTGGTGCTGTGGCGTTTAGTGGTGCTGAGTTATGCTGTGTCGTTGAGTGATGCTGTGTCGTTGAGTGATGCTGTGTCGTTGAATGATGCTGTGTCGTTGAGTGATGCTTTGGCGCTGAGTGATGCTGTGGCGTTGAGTGATGCTGTGACGTTGAGTGGTGCTGTGGCATTGAGTGGTGGTGAGTGATGCTGTGGCGTTGAGTGGTGCTGTGGTGTTGAGTGGTGTTGAGTGGTTCTGTGGTGTTGAGTGGTGCTGTGGCGTTTAGTGGTGCTGAGTTATGCTGTGTCGTTGAGTGATGCTGTGTCGTTGAGTGATGCTGTGTCGTTGAATGATGCTGTGTCGTTGAGTGATGCTTTGGCGTTGAGTGATGCTGTGGCGTTGAGTGATGCTGTGGCGTTGAGTGATGCTGTGGCATTGAGTGGTGGTGAGTGATGCTGTGGCGTTGAGTGATGCTGTGGCTTTGAGTAATGCTGTGGCGTTGAGTGATGCTGTTGCGTTGAGTGATGCTGTGGCGCTGAGTGGTGCTGTGGCGCTGAGTGGAGCTGTGGCATTGAGTGGTGCTGTGGCATTGAGTGGTGCTGTGGCATTGAGTGGTGCTGTGGCGTTGAGTGGCGTTGAGTGATGCTGTGGCATTGAGTGATGCTGTGGCATTGAGGGATGCTGTGGCATTGAGGGATACTGTGGCGTTGAGTGATGCTGTGGCGTTGAGTGGTGCAATGCAGTAGGTCTCGCAATTATGCAGGTTTGAGCTATTGCATTGTAAATGACAACGCCTTTTAATTATGTTTTTGTTTGTAAAACATAAATAAAAGGCATTGTCATTTACAATGGCAATAGCTTAAACTTGCGTAAATGTGAGACCTATTGCATTATATAAGCTTGTTTGAAGAAGATTTTGCCTTGTGTGGCCATATTGTAGGAGTGCTAATAGCTGTGGGGACTATGGGCAGTCACAGGAAGCACGAGGGGAGGAGAACCTGGCAGGGAAGGGTGGTTTAAATTTACAGATGCAGCAGTGCGGCGAGGTGCTCTTGGATGCCGCTCAAACACAAACAATTTTTTTTTAAAAACTGGCTCCACTAAACAAGCAATGCGTGCAACTAAATAAATAATTAAAAGCGGGCAGAAGTGAAAGGGGAGAAGAACCTGGCAGGGAATGTGGGTGTTTGAATTTACAGATGCAGCAGTGCGGAGAGGGGATCTTGGGTGGCGCCTGAACACATAAAAAAACAAGATATGTTCATGTGGGAAACAGATCTGGAGGTATTCTATTGGAGAAAATATCCAGTGGTTTAATTGCGCAGGAGCGGACTGTGGACACCTATAGATTAATTAGATCGTCTTCCCATTTTTTTGTGACGCTGCAACATAAATGTAAAGAATAATGTTTTGTATGTCTTAGAATGCTTAAAAATGTGTTGAAAGTAGTCACTGCCTGCTCCCCCCATCCCTGCACCATCCAGCCCACCTGAAAGACTAAGCAAACTTAAATATATAAAAGCACATCTCTGCGCCCACTGCTCCATGAGTAGGGGTGGAACCTCGTGTGATGGTAAGACTGTCTATGCATTCTTGAGTCGAGTGTGTGTGAGACTCCGAAAAAGGCTATACCCCGGTACTTGGCCCATGCAGCCCAGATTTTCCTGTGCTTCTGCGGGCAACCCCTGGCCTGAAAGACCGCCACTTCAGCAGTCATGCATCTATCTACCGTGGACTTCCAGGCTGCCACTCCCGGGGGAGAAGAGGATTTCCACTGCTGAGCTATGTCGCGCTTAGCGAGGGTGAACCCCAGGAAAAGAAGGTGCCTCTTATAGATATTCCCACCTATATCGTCAGTACTGTGGAGGAGAATCAGGCGCGGATCATCAGGGAGGTCCCACCCCAGTACCCGCCCCAGGCAAGACAGAACCCTCGACCAAAAATGGCGCAACACTGAGCAGCCCCAGACAGAATGCAGAAA
The DNA here is from genome assembly GCF_964263255.1 of Lissotriton vulgaris. Classification (NCBI taxonomy): domain Eukaryota; kingdom Metazoa; phylum Chordata; class Amphibia; order Caudata; family Salamandridae; genus Lissotriton; species Lissotriton vulgaris. Next base: position 292,693,815 of record NC_141686.1, on the reverse strand, counting down.
AGATCCGTCATCAGACTGGCATCTGAGGCATGCAGGCAAGAAATAACTCCCATCTTCCAAAGGCGAAGGCGGGTATAGTATACCCGATGTATGTACTTAAACTGTATCAGTCTGTACCTAGTTGACACAGAGGAGCCCCTAGGACTGGCAAGCGCCTCGGTCCAGTCATCGTCAGTAAGGGTCGGTATGTCAGCTTCCCAGGCCGCCCTCGTCCCATGCAGGCCAGTCTTAGTGTGTGTGGTCAACGTCTGATAAATCTGACGGATCTTGTGAGCCCCCAAGTCACCCAGCAGTAGTCTACCCTCCATGGGATGGAACGCTGGCAAAGTCGTAAGGTCTTTAATCAAGGGAGTAAGAGCATGCCGAAGTTGGAGATACTTGTGGAATTGGGATTTGTGTAGGTCAAACTCCTCCTGCAGCCCCTGGAAGGATTTAAGGGTAGGACCGCGCACCACGTCTCCCAGCGTAAAGACCCCAATCATATCCCACCGACGGAACCCAGGTAGCGCAATGACTGATCGGAGACATGTGCCGCGCCAGAGGGGCGTCTCGCGTGTCAGCATGCCCCACTAACCCATGGACTTCGAAACACTTCTCCATATCTGAATCATCGTACAACAGGCCGGGGGAGGGTGTCTATGGCAGATGCACTATACAGGAGATCCAACAGTGGATAGACCTCGAAAAAGATCCTCTCCACTGCATAAGCCGGGTCATCCTGTGGATTATACCACCATTCATTGATGACCAACAATTGGGATGCCCAATAATAAGATCGCACATCTGCGGCTCCAATACCCCTACAGTATGTAGATTGGACACAGGTGGCCAGGGCTACCCGGACCACCCCGCCATCCCACAGGAAGCTGTTCAGGAGAGCATTAACTTGGCGGAACCAGGACGGAGGAATGGCACATGGGTAATTTTGCAATCTGTACAAGAGGCGCGGCAAGGAAACCATTTTAAAAATGGCGTACCTGCCGTAAAGAGATAAGGAAAGATGGTACCACACAGCTGTCTCCTTCCGGACCGCCTTGAGCAGAGGGGCCATATTAACCAACCAAGCAGAGGCGGGATCTCTAGTGATATAAACGCCTAGATATTTGAACCCTTCCGCAGCCACAACGAGCTGCGAGGCCCAGTCCTGACGCCCCTGCTCCCCACATATCGGGAAAAGCGTCGATTTAGATGGGTTGGCTCGGAGCACCAACGTCTCACCGAACACCCGGAGTATCTCCAGCACTCTAGGACCTGTGACCTCGGGGTCAGAGAAGAAAAATAGTGCGTCATCCGCGTAGAGTGCGATTTTATCGGTGTAATCTGGGGACCAAACCAGACCCCTGCACATCGCATCCAGTCGCACCCAAGCCGCTAATGGCTCGATTGCCAAAGCAAGAGGGCATCCTTGCCTTGTCCCTCTCTGAATATCAAAGGGATCCGAGTGATATCCGGCCACCCGTACCGAGCCCGTCAGGCCTGTGTATAGGAGTTTAACATACGCTCAAAATCTAGGACCTAGATTCACTACTTCCAAAAGTTTGAAAAAGTATGACCAGCCTAGAGAATCAAACGCTTTGTCTATATCGGCCAAAAACGATTTACAAAAAGGGGGTGGTGATGAACAGAGTGTCTGAGTTAAACAGACCACTCTTACCCAGTCCAAAGATCAGGGCTTGATCCATCACCGTTATTTATCTCACTGCCCCATCCCAGCTCAGAACCTGGCTATATGCAAATCAGTCTGTCCCTGGCCCAGTGCATCATGGGAACAGGGCAGACTAAACTACCAAGCCAATTCTTCACCAGAAAGGAGACAAGCTACCGGGGACCGGTTTCTGGCATTTCAGCCTTCTTCGGCCCGGCTTGCTTGAATCCTGATGGAGCAGTGAGAAAGGGACTCATGTCTGAGTATACCCTGCCACACCTATAGTGGCCAAAAACGATTTACAAAAAGGGGGTGGTGATGAACAGAGTGTCTGAGTTAAACAGACCACTCTTACCCAGTCCAAAGATCAGGGCTTGATCCATCACCGTTATTTATCTCACTGCCCCATCCCAGCTCAGAACCTGGCTATATGCAAATCAGTCTGTCCCTGGCCCAGTGCATCATGGGAACAGGGCAGACTAAACTACCAAGCCAATTCTTCACCAGAAAGGAGACAAGCTACCGGGGACCGGTTTCTGGCATTTCAGCCTTCTTCGGCCCGGCTTGCTTGAATCCTGATGGAGCAGTGAGAAAGGGACTCATGTCTGAGTATACCCTGCCACACCTATAGTGGCCAAAAACGATTTACAAAAAGGGGGTGGTGATGAACAGAGTGTCTGAGTTAAACAGACCACTCTTACCCAGTCCAAAGATCAGGGCTTGATCCATCACCGTTATTTATCTCACTGCCCCATCCCAGCTCAGAACCTGGCTATATGCAAATCAGTCTGTCCCTGGCCCAGTGCATCATGGGAACAGGGCAGACTAAACTACCAAGCCAATTCTTCACCAGAAAGGAGACAAGCTACCGGGGACCGGTTTCTGGCATTTCAGCCTTCTTCGGCCCGGCTTGCTTGAATCCTGATGGAGCAGTGAGAAAGGGACTCATGTCTGAGTATACCCTGCCACACCTATAGTGGCCAAAAACGATTTACAAAAAGGGGGTGGTGATGAACAGAGTGTCTGAGTTAAACAGACCACTCTTACCCAGTCCAAAGATCAGGGCTTGATCCATCACCGTTATTTATCTCACTGCCCCATCCCAGCTCAGAACCTGGCTATATGCAAATCAGTCTGTCCCTGGCCCAGTGCATCATGGGAACAGGGCAGACTAAACTACCAAGCCAATTCTTCACCAGAAAGGAGACAAGCTACCGGGGACCGGTTTCTGGCATTTCAGCCTTCTTCGGCCCGGCTTGCTTGAATCCTGATGGAGCAGTGAGAAAGGGACTCATGTCTGAGTATACCCTGCCACACCTATAGTGGCCAAAAACGATTTACAAAAAGGGGGTGGTGATGAACAGAGTGTCTGAGTTAAACAGACCACTCTTACCCAGTCCAAAGATCAGGGCTTGATCCATCACCGTTATTTATCTCACTGCCCCATCCCAGCTCAGAACCTGGCTATATGCAAATCAGTCTGTCCCTGGCCCAGTGCATCATGGGAACAGGGCAGACTAAACTACCAAGCCAATTCTTCACCAGAAAGGAGACAAGCTACCGGGGACCGGTTTCTGGCATTTCAGCCTTCTTCGGCCCGGCTTGCTTGAATCCTGATGGAGCAGTGAGAAAGGGACTCATGTCTGAGTATACCCTGCCACACCTATAGTGGCCAAAAACGATTTACAAAAAGGGGGTGGTGATGAACAGAGTGTCTGAGTTAAACAGACCACTCTTACCCAGTCCAAAGATCAGGGCTTGATCCATCACCGTTATTTATCTCACTGCCCCATCCCAGCTCAGAACCTGGCTATATGCAAATCAGTCTGTCCCTGGCCCAGTGCATCATGGGAACAGGGCAGACTAAACTACCAAGCCAATTCTTCACCAGAAAGGAGACAAGCTACCGGGGACCGGTTTCTGGCATTTCAGCCTTCTTCGGCCCGGCTTGCTTGAATCCTGATGGAGCAGTGAGAAAGGGACTCATGTCTGAGTATACCCTGCCACACCTATAGTGGCCAAAAACGATTTACAAAAAGGGGGTGGTGATGAACAGAGTGTCTGAGTTAAACAGACCACTCTTACCCAGTCCAAAGATCAGGGCTTGATCCATCACCGTTATTTATCTCACTGCCCCATCCCAGCTCAGAACCTGGCTATATGCAAATCAGTCTGTCCCTGGCCCAGTGCATCATGGGAACAGGGCAGACTAAACTACCAAGCCAATTCTTCACCAGAAAGGAGACAAGCTACCGGGGACCGGTTTCTGGCATTTCAGCCTTCTTCGGCCCGGCTTGCTTGAATCCTGATGGAGCAGTGAGAAAGGGACTCATGTCTGAGTATACCCTGCCACACCTATAGTGGCCAAAAACGATTTACAAAAAGGGGGTGGTGATGAACAGAGTGTCTGAGTTAAACAGACCACTCTTACCCAGTCCAAAGATCAGGGCTTGATCCATCACCGTTATTTATCTCACTGCCCCATCCCAGCTCAGAACCTGGCTATATGCAAATCAGTCTGTCCCTGGCCCAGTGCATCATGGGAACAGGGCAGACTAAACTACCAAGCCAATTCTTCACCAGAAAGGAGACAAGCTACCGGGGACCGGTTTCTGGCATTTCAGCCTTCTTCGGCCCGGCTTGCTTGAATCCTGATGGAGCAGTGAGAAAGGGACTCATGTCTGAGTATACCCTGCCACACCTATAGTGGCCAAAAACGATTTACAAAAAGGGGGTGGTGATGAACAGAGTGTCTGAGTTAAACAGACCACTCTTACCCAGTCCAAAGATCAGGGCTTGATCCATCACCGTTATTTATCTCACTGCCCCATCCCAGCTCAGAACCTGGCTATATGCAAATCAGTCTGTCCCTGGCCCAGTGCATCATGGGAACAGGGCAGACTAAACTACCAAGCCAATTCTTCACCAGAAAGGAGACAAGCTACCGGGGACCGGTTTCTGGCATTTCAGCCTTCTTCGGCCCGGCTTGCTTGAATCCTGATGGAGCAGTGAGAAAGGGACTCATGTCTGAGTATACCCTGCCACACCTATAGTGGCCAAAAACGATTTACAAAAAGGGGGTGGTGATGAACAGAGTGTCTGAGTTAAACAGACCACTCTTACCCAGTCCAAAGATCAGGGCTTGATCCATCACCGTTATTTATCTCACTGCCCCATCCCAGCTCAGAACCTGGCTATATGCAAATCAGTCTGTCCCTGGCCCAGTGCATCATGGGAACAGGGCAGACTAAACTACCAAGCCAATTCTTCACCAGAAAGGAGACAAGCTACCGGGGACCGGTTTCTGGCATTTCAGCCTTCTTCGGCCCGGCTTGCTTGAATCCTGATGGAGCAGTGAGAAAGGGACTCATGTCTGAGTATACCCTGCCACACCTATAGTGGCCAAAAACGATTTACAAAAAGGGGGTGGTGATGAACAGAGTGTCTGAGTTAAACAGACCACTCTTACCCAGTCCAAAGATCAGGGCTTGATCCATCACCGTTATTTATCTCACTGCCCCATCCCAGCTCAGAACCTGGCTATATGCAAATCAGTCTGTCCCTGGCCCAGTGCATCATGGGAACAGGGCAGACTAAACTACCAAGCCAATTCTTCACCAGAAAGGAGACAAGCTACCGGGGACCGGTTTCTGGCATTTCAGCCTTCTTCGGCCCGGCTTGCTTGAATCCTGATGGAGCAGTGAGAAAGGGACTCATGTCTGAGTATACCCTGCCACACCTATAGTGGCCAAAAACGATTTACAAAAAGGGGGTGGTGATGAACAGAGTGTCTGAGGATGGTGCAGTGAGCTAAAAAACGGTGTTGGATCTAGCCCTGATCTCTTGACTGGGTGAGAGTTTTCTGCTTAATTCAGAGACTCTGTCCCTCACCACCCCTTGTTGTAAATATTTTTGTCCACCCTAAGCGTGGAAGGGTATACTCAGATGTGAGTCCCTTGCTCATTGCACCATCAGGATTCAAGCAAACCGGGCCGAAGACGGCTGTAATGCCAGAAACCGGTCCCCGGGAGCTTGTTTCCTTCCCAGTGTAAGAATTGGCTTTTGTAGTTTGGTTTGCCCTGTTCCCATCATGCACTGGGACAGGAACAGACTAATTTGCATACAGCCAGGTTCTGAAACTGGGATGGTGCTGTGAGCTAAAAAACGGTGTTGGATCTAGCCCTGATCTCTTGACTGGGTGAGAGTTTTCTGCTTAATTCAGAGACTCTGTCCCTCACCACCCCTTGTTGTAAATATTTTTGTCCACCCTAAGCGTGGAAGGGTATACTCAGATGTGAGTCCCTTGCTCATTGCACCATCAGGATTCAAGCAAACCGGGCCGAAGACGGCTGTAATGCCAGAAACCGGTCCCCGGGAGCTTGTTTCCTTCCCAGTGTAAGAATTGGCTTTTGTAGTTGGGTTTGCCCTGTTCCCATCATGCACTGGGACAGGAACAGACTAATTTGCATACAGCCAGGTTCTGAAACTGGGATGGTGCAGTGAGCTAAAAAACGGTGTTGGATCTAGCCCTGATCTCTTGACTGGGTGAGAGTTTTCTGCTTAATTCAGAGACTCCGCCCTCACCACCCCTTGTTGTAAATATTTTTGTCCACCCTAAGCGTGGAAGGGTATACTCAGATGTGAGTCCCTTGCTCATTGCACCATCAGGATTCAAGCAAACCGGGCCGAAGACGGCTGTAATGCCAGAAACCGGTCCCCGGGAGCTTGTTTCCTTCCCAGTGTAAGAATTGGCTTTTGTAGTTTGGTTTGCCCTGTTCCCATCATGCACTGGGACAGGAACAGACTAATTTGCATACAGCCAGGTTCTGAAACTGGGATGGTGCAGTGAGCTAAAAAACGGTGTTGGATCTAGCCCTGATCTCTTGACTGGGTGAGAGTTTTCTGCTTAATTCAGAGACTCTGTCCCTCACCACCCCTTGTTGTAAATATTTTTGTCCACCCTAAGCGTGGAAGGGTATACTCAGATGTGAGTCCCTTGCTCATTGCACCATCAGGATTCAAGCAAACCGGGCCGAAGACGGCTGTAATGCCAGAAACCGGTCCCCGGGAGCTTGTTTCCTTCCCAGTGTAAGAATTGGCTTTTGTAGTTTGGTTTGCCCTGTTCCCATCATGCACTGGGACAGGAACAGACTAATTTGCATACAGCCAGGTTCTGAAACTGGGATGGTGCAGTGAGCTAAAAAACGGTGTTGGATCTAGCCCTGATCTCTTGACTGGGTGAGAGTTTTCTGCTTAATTCAGAGACTCTGTCCCTCACCACCCCTTGTTGTAAATATTTTTGTCTATATCGGCCAGCAGGACCACTGCAGGACGTCCCAGGCGGTGGGCCTCCGCCACGGCATTATGCTCACAGCGTATATTATGCTTGGTGGATCGAAAAAAGGGGGTGGTGATCAATCAAACACTCACACCCAGTCAAAAGATCTGGGTTTAATCCATCACCATTCTTTAGCCCACTCTGCCACCCCAGTTCAGACATGGCTATATGCAAATCAGTCTGACCCTGTGCCTCATGGGAACAGTCCAGCCAGAAATGCCAAGCCATGTCTTCCCTGGACCGGAAACAAGCTACCGAGGTCCGGTTTCTGGCATTCCAGCCGTCTTTAGCCCGGCTTGCTTGAATCCTGATCGACAAGGCATGAAGAATGAGTGGTCTGGGTGAATAAGATCTAAGATACACGTACAGAGGCGATCTGCCAACACCTTCCCCAACAGCTTCGGCTCAAAGTTTAAAAGGGAGATGGGGCGATCCGAGCCCGGGTCTTCAGGTGGTCGACCCTGCTTGAGGAAGACAACAATTTTGGCATGCCGCCAACCTGGAGGCAGGAATCCTTGCTCAAGCGCCTGGTGTATGGCCCCGAGGAGGTGGGGTCCGACGGTCCCCATGAGAGGGCGTAAGAAGTCGCCAGGGAACTCATTCGGGCCGGGGGCACGGCCCGGGTGAGGGCGACCTGCAGTTCGTCTAGAGATGGGTGTGTCTAGAGCGTCTCGCTGCCCATCGGATAAGCGCCGCGGGGGAATATCGATAAAGAAGGCATCTATAAGAGAATGCACAAGCTCATCATGATTATCATAGAGGGTGGCGTAGAACTCCACAAATACCTGTACTACTCCCTAAGGAGAGGAACAAATGGCGCCAGAAAAGGAGCGAAGTACTGGAACCTTTGTCGGGGCGGACCGCGCCTGACAAAGTCTGTGGAGCATCTGGCTGGATTTATCACCCCATTGATAAATCCGATATTGCATCGCCTATCACGCCTCTTTGGCATTATTAGTAAGCAGCCGACGCAGCTGACGCATCTGTTGCTGAACATGGAGCAAATTGCGGCGGGCGCCACCTCCCGGGTCCCGCACCATTGCCTCCTGAAGGTCACGTTGGCGCTCCTCCAGCTCGGCGTCCGCATCAACCGACGTCTCTTCTCTCCCGTGCGATAGCTAATATCCACCCAGCGTAACGTGGGTTTAAAGGCTTCCCACAGCGATATCTTGGACGTAACCGATCCGACGTTTGAGGCGAAATAATCAGCCGCAGCACCTCCCTATATGCGGGATCCCGAAGCAACCAGGGTGACATGCGCCAGCGATAAGGGGACCAACTGGTCTGCAGGCGAAGTATGAGCTGGGTGGGGGAGTGGTCTGACAAACCGCGGGGGAGGATGGCAGCGGATCTAACGCGATGCGCGTAGCTGTGTGGGAGGAAAATATAGTCTAAGCGCGAGAGTGTGGGATGTACTGCAGATGCATACGTATAGCCGGCCTCAAAGGGTGAAGAGCCCGCCACGTGTCCAGCCAGCCCAGGGTGTGAGCCAAGCTATGGAGTCTGGATCCAGGGGGTGGCAGTCTGGGGCTGCGCTCGTCACTTATCCGAGGGGGCCATAGTGTCGTTCCAATACCCTCCCAGTATAACCAACCCGTCAGGGAGCTCTCCCTAAAGTCTTGTCAGTCTGTCCACAAATGTCTGCTTGAGGGGGGGTGGGGCATACACACTACCAATCGTCATCTGTTCCCCTGCTAACGTACCAGTAACGACAGTAAAGCAACCACCAAGGCAGACACTTTTTTAACCTGAGTCTGAAACAAGCCCCTGAAATAGCCACAAAACCACGGCCGCCACGGTCTAACCTGCGATGCTTAGCTAACAAAAGCCGACACCCCCCCAAAGCTGTATGAGAAGAGGACCTACGTTAGGATCACAAGACGACCTCAGACTGCCACGCTTTGCATCCCAAGTGGGGAGTGAATCCCTGGGTTACAACACGCTAGGAACATCAGCTACCCGTCCCTAGAGGGGTCACCAACGTAAAGAAAGTCCAGCAATAAACGAACAAGAAGACCCCTGACAACCCTGGAGACCAATGCCTCAAGAATCGCTAAGGTTATTGCTGACAGCCCCTAAAGGCCGGTCTATCAACTGTCTACCAGGGCCCTAACAAGGTCCGGTCGAAAGGGATCCTCAACAACTGGACCCACAGTCCAGCCCTCCAGCCGCACTCCCAACCCCACTGTAGGAGAGTAGGGTCTGCAATCCTATGATCACCCAGATTTTTTGCTTTTGCTTCACTGGTTTACGACTTTCTCTGGCTGTGGGCCTGCCAATCAGACCCACAGCCTGGCTGTTCTCTTTCTAAATTACGACATGTACCCTAGGTGCATTTACCAATTGGTACTGGGCCACCTTATCAGACCCTGTAACTCAGGGCATAGGTGTACCCAGGGCTGCCAGGGGCTGCAGCATGTATTATGCCACCCCTGGCTGGCCTCTTAAATTTGACACAACTGGCTGCATGACAGCTGGGGCAAAGTCGTGTAACCACACTTTGCTGTAGGTGTAGTATACCTATACCTAACCCTAAAATGGACACACAGATTCCTATCAGTCACTCCTATGGCAGGCCTTGACAATCCTGAAGGCAGAGTGCTTGGAATCGTGTGAGATGGTGCTCTGGCATGAGCTGAGCCTGTCTGCAGCTTGCGGAACCAAGTCCTAATAGCTGTTCCATGATATCGCATACCATATACTCTTAAGTGCATTATAATCCTCGCGGTTAAATGCTAACTTTGGTATTGCTTTATCAAAACATGTCGAGTAAGGTGTCATACGAACTGGAATACTAACCCCTTGCCAATTCTGGCGACGGGGTTAGCATTCCACCCTTCTAGAGGGACACGGCATGTATGTAACTGTGAACCCCGGTTAAAGTTAACTGAAGCCTCAGCTCCACAAAATGGATGCTGCCACCACAGACACGAGTCTGACCCCCTGCAGCTGGGAGTCCTTCCAGCGAGGGGAGCCTGGACAAAGGGTTTCCTGTCAGGGGCGGTGCTAGCACCGTCCCAGACATGGTTTTGTGTATCCTGGGTAGGCAGGGCTTTACAGGAAGGTGACTGCTGAGTGGCACCCCGGTGCTCACTACGCATAGGCCGGTCTGAACCAGTTCCAGGGGCACACCAGCCCCTGGCCTGGGGAAGTCCGGCATGGCAGAGGGGTGTAACCACCTCCCTCCTAGTCCCACCCATAGGCAGGACCTAGTCACCGGGTCAGCCCCCTTTTTTAGTATAAAGATGGGAGCGGGCCCCCTGTTCAAATTAGATCATCTTTGGAATCAAGACACGACTTTCTGCGAAAGGACTTCACGATTTCTTCATCAAGATTCTCCCTTGTGGCTAAGGAGTAGTCACCCTGCATCCGCAGGCACCATCCTAAAGAACACTGCGGTCTGCTGCAAGTCCTTCATCACGAATCCGACGACCCAGCTCGACGAGACCCGGCTTCCCTGGCACCTCTGACCTCTACTCACCTCTACAGCAAAGCTGAGAACCGTGAGTGCGACGAGACCTCGAGGGACCGACGATCGCCAAGACTGCACAACATCTTTACTGCAAGCCCACCGTGTCCTCCACGGGTGAGTGCTTTGGGGTCCGAGAAGCCCCGACCCTGCACAGCTCCAGCACCCAAGATCAGCCTCCCTGCATCTCCACGATCTGCGTGGGGCCCTTCTGCTGTTTGCTGTGCACCGCGTTGTTTGGCTACTAGCCGGCTGGCTTGTGGCCTTCTGAACGACGCCCGACGACATCACTGCTGCTGGTCTGGTTGCTCCAGGCTGGCCCTTGCTTCCTTCTTGAAGAGAGGCACCCCGGACCCTCCTGGTCCACTCCAGACGCCATTTTAGGTCCACCGCGTGGGCTTGAATTTGCCAAGGCTTTGTTGCCCAATCCTGGGTCCAGCGACGCCGACAGCTTCTATCTTCGTGGGACAGCTCGATCCTCCTTCCTGGTCGCCGACAACGCCTCCTGGTCCGTGTGATCTCTGAGCACAGCGTCACCCACACGCCTTGTCGAGGTGGCTACCATCCGGTGCCCTCCTGGTGCCCACTGACTACTGGCTAGTAGTCTCGAACTTGGTCCCCTCTGCTTTCAGGTGTCATCTTCCATCGATCCAGGCTTGGATCCACCGAACTTTCTTCACTGGTCGCCTGCCAGCAACTTCTTTCTTCCAGGCTCCTGGTCCGTCAACGAGGATTCCCGACATCTTTTGAGTCCTATGCAGCTGCAGCCCCTGGGCTAGGTAACTTCGGCATTTCGGTGCCCCAGCATAGCCTCACTATCTAAGGGTCAGAATCTACTTTCGTTTTCTCCCTACCAGGTCGGGTTCGCCCGAGAACACTAACTTTGCAATTACTAGCTACCATAGACTTTGTCCCGCATCTCGCGTGAGAGTGCACACACTGCACCCGAGTCCCCTAGGCCTCCTATAAGTAATCTGAAGGTTCTATAGTTAAGTCCTAGTGATTCCTAAGCCTATTAGTACTGTACTTACCTGCTAGTAATTTCGCATTCCACTTTTCAAGTATATGGTTTTCCGTGCCCCTCGGGCATTTGTATATACTGTGCTAACTTAAGTATTTTTGTAAGAGTTTTGGTTTGTGCTTAGTACCCTGTCCTCATAAAGAGTACAGGGCTGTTGTGATCTTTAATAAATAACTGTTTATTTTCATAACACTTGTGTGGTGTCCTTTCACTTGGTGTTCAAGGGGTATATGTGGTATAACAGCTGGCTTAACACGCCCTCTCGAGTCTTTAGCCTTAGACTGCTCGTATCCACGCTACTAGGATAGCTGGTCTATAAGGTTGACTTACAACCAATCATCAATAAGGGTTGCTGGACTGATACATAGTGTTCACTAGAATAGTGACCACTGCATATCAGGCCACCTTCTCACATTGGTGAGCAGCGGTTGGGATTGGAGCTTGCTGTTGTTTTACCACACGTATCCTAAGAATATCTTGTTGAAAGATCACATAAGTACTGTTAGTACATATAACTAAGCTTAGAATACTCTGAGTTCTACTGAACCAGCTGTTGCAGCTCCTCAAGGCCTAGCACACCTTGGCTGCAACTCTTAGCAAGGGATCAGTAGGTAAACACATAGTGTAGGTAGGTGCATCACTTACACCACACTAGAAACAGTATGTCGGACAAAGGAGGAAACTCTGAGTCTCCCCTTGTGTCAGTTGACCCTCCACAGGTCATCCCTTCAAGATATACTGCGCTTAACTTCCATGAGTTACGACAAGTATGTACCTCTAGGAAGATTAAGCAAGGGGCTAACCCCACCACCTCCTTTCTGATTGGTCTCTTGGAGACTTATGATGCCAGAAAAGCTGAGAGACTTCTCAGCTCTTCCAATCCAGAAGGAGGCATGCCTCCCCTTGAGGGAACCAGAGGAGACCCTGACCTCATCCACCTCTCAGCTGAGAATGAAGATGTGAATGTCTTCCCACCCTTAGCCTGTACCTTACAGGCTTTCCTGGTTTTCTTTTTAGTACTTCGAGGAGGAGGGGGAACCAAGGGTTTTGTACTTATGGCAGGGTTGGACTTTAGAAATTGCCTGTTCCTTAGACAGTGTGTTGATTTTCCTGAGCAATCAGAGGTCTGCCCCGTCACCTCCGGGACCTCCGGGATATCAGAAGATTTTTCTACAGCCCCACGACCCCCCTCTTTGATTGGAGCACAGGGGAACGCCCCGGTGTCAGTATCAGAAGAGCAATCCCCCTTATATAATTTTTCCACGCTCACACTTTCACAATTGCTGTTTGCTGTCTGTGCCTTATCGGGACCTTTTGCGCTGCACCCCGCCTTCGGGATCCCCCCCTCGCTTACCCGGATCATATGTTGTGTAGAAGAGGTTTCTGTGTTCTTCCCCTCCGTGTCTGCAGTCAGGACAGAATTCGCAGCGAGCTCCAAGTCATGCCCCACTGCAGTCAAGTCAAGCCTTACTGCTGTACACTCAAGTCCGGGACTCTTGCGGAGACCAGCAGCATTAGCGTAGGGTGTGCTGCCTCCACCTCCCTTGCCCCGGAAGAAGACGGAGATTCTCCTTGCAGCCCTCCGGCAGTTTTCTGTAGCTTCAGAGGCCGCCTCCCACCGGCTGAGGAGAGACAGGAACCCAGAGCTCTGCTGCAGCTGCGGCGCCCGGTCCTCACGTGAAGCAGGTAAGGAAAGCAGCGTCTCTGCACGGCAACCCCCGGACCCAATAATCATGTCCGTGAGAGCTGGGGGTAGGAGGGCGGAAAGAGAAAAATCCGATTTGTAAAGTGCGTTTTTAACGCGATGAGACGTGGTGAGGCTGACTAGAGTCCGAGCTCGAGTCCGAGTGCGAGCGCGGAAATAGTAAAATCAGTGGAGAAAGGCTGCCAAAGTTTAAAGTCAGACAAGCGTGTTAGCAGATGGAGATTTGGTGCATTTTTAGGCAAAATCTCAGTTGGCCGGTGCGCCGATAGCTTACCGAAGGATGAGGCTAAGATGCTCGCATTTTCTCGGGTCTGAAAGATGAACGCGCCATAGTTTTTTTAAGAGGCCAGCACGGAGCTCCCGACCGGACTCACAGACCGGCCGCCATCTTTTCCCCCCACCATTCAAAAAATCCGGGGGTCCTACTGACCTACGAGAGGGGGTTGACCCCCCTAAGATCAAAGTGACTCCCTCTTTGAGATCCTTCTTTAAAATTCAAGAACAGAAACAGGAAGAAAAGAGAAAGAAGGACGGTGAGCTTAACATCATTCAAGTGTCTAGTGGAGCTGAGCCCAGGGTCGGAGCCCCTCCTTGTATCAACTATAGCCCCCCCCAAACCTTAGCCAGCCTGATGTCTACTCTGCCCCCGTCTTTAACGGAAGATGAACCTCTAATCCCCCAAGACCCTCCTTCCATTCAGATTGAGCCTCAATCAGAGACCCCTATTTTAACCTCAGACCAGTCTCACTCTGAGCTCCCGAAAAAATCCTCCACTGAAGTCTTTTTAGAGAAAATGATGGTTGAAATGAGGTCCAGATTTGAGATCTCGGAGGGAAATCAAGGCAAGATACAGGTAGCCTGTGATCTCTTAGACACAAAACTAAATGCCCTTGGAGACAGAGTCACGGCAGTTGAGGCGGAGGTTGTCTCACTATGCAGGAGAGTGGATTCCAACCAAAAGGAAATAAGAAAGCTAAGAGAAAATGATAAAATCTTTGCAGATAAGCTGGAGACGCTAGAAAACCACTCCAGACGTAATAACCTGAGAGTCTTAAATGTTCCGGAAGGCAGAGAAAGTACGGACATCAAAAAATTCATTATCGCACTTCTAGAGGAGTATTTCCCTTGGTGCAAGGACCTAGGACTGGAGGAGGACATACAGCGGGTTCACAGAGACCCCTTTGGTAGAAGTAAGGAGAGGAAGAACCCAAGAAAAATTCTAATTAACTTTCGAACATACTCCATCAAGGAAAGACTACTAAGTGAAGCAATAAAAAGTGGTTCTCACAACAAGGACGATTGGTCCTTTAGGATCAGATCAGATATCTCCAAGGCTACCCAAGACAGGCAGTGGGAGCTGGGGCAGTTGATGCCGGAGCTGAAAGCTCTGGGCGCTTCAGTCCAGATGAAATTTCCTGCATCTCTAAGGATAATGTGGAGAAACAAAATGCATAACATAAAAGACATCAAAGAAGCCGAAAATTTCTTAGAACAACTGCGAGATCAGATGAGGAACTAGTTGGCGCCTCATGTTTCCTTTTCACGTTTGTCAAGCACGGAGCTCAAAGAGGGCTTTAGTAAGCCCAAAGAAGAAGAAAGGGAGGTTTCCCCAGGGGGGGGGGGACTCTTTTAATATACCTCGTTTTTATAGGTACACTATTGATTTAATGAAACAAAAAAATATAAAAAATATGCACGGGATACGGGAGCAAACTAGGGAAAAAAAAAAGAAAAATAGTCCTCAGCAGCAACAGAATGAACAGAAGGAGAACTCGGAGCACCCAAAAGATAAAAACAAAAATAAAAGAACCCACATAAAATGAATAAAGATAATTCTCAAGTTAAAATTATTTCCTGGAACGTCAATGGACTAAGAATCAAGAGTAGAAGAAGGAGAATACTAGAATATTTAAAAACGGTAGACAGCGAGATAATAATACTTCAAGAAACTCACTTATTAAAAAAAGAGTGGGAAGACATCGTGAAAAAACTTCACTGGGTCGATTCATATGTCTGTACCAACCAGGAGTGTGTTATCAAAGGCATTGCCATCCTTTTTAAAAAATCTCTGAATGTCAAAGTGGAAGCTTTTGAAGCGGACCCAAAGGGGAGATGGGCCCTGGCTAAAGTAAGGATTCGAAACAACGCCCTAACAGTGGTGGGGTATTACGGCCCTAACTCGGATGATCCGGTCCCCCTACAATCACTATATTCTCATTTACTCCTGGCCCCTGCTCCAATAATTTTAGGGGGTGACTTTAATATAATCCTTGACCCAAAAACAGACCGACTCCCCATAAGAAGACAAACAACTTTGCCGAAAATGAGAGACTGGCTGGGGGTTTATAAAAGAGATTTGAGGTTAGTTGATATCTGGAAATTAAAAGGAGACAATCAGAACAACTTTACTTTTAAAAACAAAAAACTTGGAGTACAATCAAGAATTGACTTTTTTCTTGTGGACCATAGTCTGATTGAAAAAACAGTCATCGTAGAACACATCCCCGCCCATCTCTCAGATCATTCAGCAGTCCAGATCACCATGAAATTAGAGCCGAATAATGACATCTTCAGATGGACTCTGGACCGCACAATTCTCTTAGATCCCCAGATTATTGACCAGTTAAAATCACGAACTAGCACTTTCTTTGAGGAAAATAAAGAAGGTACCTCTGCACAGATCACTTGGGATGCGTATAAAGCTGTATTAAGAGGCTATATTCGTAACTTGGCGGTGCACAAATCAAAGGGCCTAAAACAATCAATTTCAATCTTGGAAGATAAGATTAAAAATCTGGATATACAAATAGATGCAGCTACATCTTCCGCTCTTAAAGAACATCTAGAGGCGATCAGAATGAACCAAAGAGAAAACCTAGCTGAAATTTTAGAAAATAAAGTGAGAGAAAAATGGGAAGCAAGCAAACTAGCTCATTACGAATATGGAGAAGGATGTGGCAAACTTCTTGCCTGGAAAACGAAGACAGAACAAACTAGGAATAAAGTCGTTTGTGTCGACCCTAGAAACATTGTAGAGAATGGGTCCGATGATATAGTAATAAAACAAGAATTCTTCTCCTTTTTTTCTGATTTATATAATGAAGATTGCCATCCTAACTTGGAAGAAATAGATCACTTCCTAGACCCCCTAAATCTTTCCAGTTTAACGCCTGAATTGAGAAAGGAACTAAATGCGGAAATCTCAACTCAGGAAGTGGAGGAAGTATTAAAAAACCTTAAGAATGGTAAAGCAGCTGGGCCAGACGCCCTTCCCAATGAATTTTACTCAAAATTAAGAGAGGTCTTGATTCCACCTATAACTTCACTGCTGAATAAAATATTTGTAGATAAAGCTAATCTTCCCGATTCTTGGAATGAAGCCATAATTACCATCCTTTTAAAACAGGGCAAAAACCCAAGAAAATGTGAGTCATATCGTCCTATCTCGATCCTTAATTGCGACTATAAAATCTTCACGCAGATTATGGCGAAGAGACTGGGAAAAATAGCAGGGCTCTTAATAAACAACGATCAGAAGGGTTTCATTCCGGGAAGACAACTACAAGATTTAACGCAGGAGTTGTTTGCCACCATAGATATTGCTTCCAATGAGAAAACCCCTCTATCGATAATTACCATCGACGCCGCAAAGGCGTTCGACAGAGTCAACTGGGTATACCTAAACAGAGTTTTGGAAAGGTTTAATTTAGGGGGAAACATACTAAACGCGGTCTCTAAAATATATACTTCTCCGAGAGCCCAAATCCTAATAAATGGCAGTCTGACCCCAAACATCCAGATAAAGAGAGGAACTAGGCAGGGATGCCCCCTTTCGCCTCTCCTGTTTAATTTCTTTATAGAACCGATGGCGGAACATCTTAGATCAGACCCCTTAATCTCTCCTTTTACTTTTCAAGACTGGTCTAAAAAAATCGCGCTTTACGCAGATGATCTTATGATCTTTACAGATAACCTTAGGGGGGCACTAACTACAGCTGAGGAGTCATTGACCAGGTTCGGGAGTATCTCTGGCTATCAAGTCAATCAAGACAAGACTGAAACCATGACCTGGAACGACAACTTTATTAGTCCCCATAACAAAGATAAAATTAGATATCTTGGTATAGACCTAGTCAAAGACTTAGACAAAGTCACCCATATAAATCTCCAAAGAATAGACAAGGACGTTAAAAGATTATTGAAAGTTTGGGGGGTCTCCCTTTGTCGTTTCAAGGCAAATCGAACTTAATTAAAATGTCAATCCTGCCAAAATTTACTTTCATCTTTGGTGCTATCCCCCTTGAATTTAATAAAATAACTCTAAAAAAAATCCAGAGCGAGATCACAAGCTTCATATGGTCTTCAAAAAATCCTAGAATTGCCTGGAACAAGTTAAGAAGGAAAAAAATCCAGGGGGGCATTGCAAGCCCTGATCTCTATGATTATTGTAGAGCTTTCCAATTTAAATCTAATAGAAAGCTCCTATGTGTTTTTAATTGCTACCCTTTGTATTTCCAGACTATGACCGGTAAATCCAGCCACTTTCTATATAAATTCGGACACCCGAAGTTCTTTAAAAAAATTAAACTAAAGATGCTGAAATCCGCGGCCAAATTGTGGTTTAGCATAAGATGCACTCTAAACATTCCCTATTATAGCGACCTGGCCCCCATCTGGGATTCTCCTGGCACCCCTGAGTGCCTTAAAGACAAACTAGCTCTCCCTATAAAAGCAGCTGGTCTAACCACGTGGGGTCAACTGATGTCTGGAAACAACCTTTTGGAGTGGAATATCCTATCCTCCAAGACTTTGGGCACACTTTCTAAATTCAAGTTCTATCAACTTTCAGGTTGGTCGAAATCATTAAAAGAATCTAGATCTGGGAACCCTTCCCTGGAAAGTGAAATGCAGAAAACAGACACTATTCATAAAGAAATCGCACTTTGGTATTGGGCCTTGATTCTGGGAGGAGAGGAAGATTTCAGGATTCCGGAGAGAGTATGGGGGAAAGATCTGCCGACGCCGGAGTTAAACAACCAATGGCAAGAATCTATGAGTAAATGCTGGACAATCTTGTCTTCAGCTGCCTTAAAGAGAAACCATCTTTTCACCTCTCATAGTGCCTACTGGACCCCTAAAAAGTTATCGAAGTTTGCTGGGTCAACGGTGAAGGCCTGCCCCAAATGTGGGCTGGAAAGAGCCGACGATCTACACATGTTTCGGCAGTGCCCCCTTCTCGACGGCTTCTGGAATGATGTGGGTAAGACCTTGGATGGGGTGTTAGGAAGACATCTAAATGTAAGTACCGACTTAATTATCTTTGGGGTGAGGAGCTCAAATGCATTTGATAAGCTTTCTACTCTCCAGGAAAATCTCCTTTTTTTATTAATTTTGCTTGCAAGGAGAGAAATTTGTATAAATTGGGTAAGCTCTTCTCCTCCAATTCATAGTGATTGGTTAAACTCCATACTAAGAATCTATAGACTTGATAAAAGAAAGGCCCCCAGAAAAAAACTCAAGTTCTGGGAAATCTGGGAAAATTACCAGCAAGGTGCAAATTAAATAATGGAGGTATCCAAGATGTAAAACTGGCTGTGTGATTGATACGACAAACGTTTACATAAGTCCAATGATTATGTGTAAGCAATGGAAACGCAGGAGAAGGCCTGCTGAGTAGCCATAATGGCTAGCTCCACCCCCCGTACTCAATCCTTCTACAAAGTATTGGAAACAAGGGGACCCTCCTCTCTCATAATTGACGCTCCAGGGGAACTGTCCAGTTACACACACCCTATGTTAGGACAGTGAAGGGTAAGATTCAATGAGAGAAAGGGGCCCCGACAACTCCTTACTTCAAATATTGCACTTATGAGGACTAAATAAAAAAATAAAAAAAAAGAGAATGAAGATGTGGAGGAGGATGAGGATGAGGATCCCTCTGGGGATGAGGCAGATAAGGGACAGGTAGAAGTCGGTAGACTAAGCAGGTCCAACTTAAGCAAACATGACAGTGGTACTGGGGGACCCCTGGGGCCACTATCAGGTCAGCTTAACATTGGGAATGGACGAGCCAGATCTCTGTCAAGAGGCTCTGGCAGATCCCTTCAAACCAATGGCTCTCACAACTCTTCTCAAAGAGGGATGACATCCCCTCAGAGGAGAGTGTATGAAGCTAAAGAAAGGGCAGCCAATCTGAGGATTGAAAGGGAAGAACTTGCCCTGGCCAAAGAAAGGCTTGCCTTTGCTAGAGAGCAACAGTTAAGTGGGGTAGTCCCCACTGGTGGCAGCATTGTACCTAGCAATAGGGAAAAGAGTTTTGATACAAAACACCTTGGGAAGATAGTGCCCCCCTTTAAACAAGGGGATGACATCCACAAATGGATTACTGCTTTGGAGAGGGCCTGCACTGTGCAAGGTGTTCCCCAGAGTCAGTGGGCAGCTATCTTGTGGCTCTCCTTTGAAGGTAAAGGCAGAGACAAGCTCCTCACCACAAGGGTAGAGGATGCTAACAATTACCAAGTCTTGAAGAATACACTGGTTGAAGGGTTTGGCCTAACCACTGAGCAGTACAGGGTGCTGTTAAGGGATACCCAGAAAACTCAGTCTCAAGATTGGTCTGATTTTGTAGATTGTGCCACTAAGGCTTTTGAGGGCTGGTTGCTGGGAAGTAAGGTTACTGATTATAAAGGATTGTATAATTTGATGATGAGAGAACACATTTTAAACAATTGTCAGAACCAGTTGTTGCATCAGCATCTTGTTGACTCAGATCTGACCTCTCCCCAAGAATTGGGAAAGAAGGCAGACAGATGGGTTAGAACAAGAGTTAAACAGAACCAGGGCCAGAATCAAGGTGGTCAGAAGAAAGCAGACCAGAAGGGTAAAGATTCTAAGGGGGAACAAAATGACCAGAAGTCTTCGACAGGTCCCCAACAACCCAAAGAGGGTGGGGGTCAGGCTCCCCAAAAGAAGAAAGAAGGCCAATCTAAAAGGTGGTGCCAATACTGCAAAAGTAAAACTCACTGGTTTAGTGAGTGCACCAAGAAAGGAGGAGGGCAGACTCCTGCCACTGCAGCCCCTAAGGCACCTGTGCCCCCTAGTACAGCCAGCACTGGTAGTGCACCTCCCAAGGGTTTAGTAGGGTTAACCCTGGGTTCTGAGGGGTGTGACAACTTAGTTGGTACACTCACTCAGGCTGTCCTTGTCAGTACAGGGGATATGGATATGTCCCCTGACATAAGTCCCAATACTTTGGGCAAATACAGACAGACACCTTCCATTAATGGAAAAATGGCTCAGGCCTATAGGGACACTTGTGCCAGTGTCACAATGGTGACACCTAACTTTGTGGACCCTGGACAGATCATGCCAGGTACAGAATTCCTGGTGACCAATGCAAGCAATGTCACTACCAATCACAGTATGGCAATTGTAGCTTTCTCCTGGGGAGGGGTAACTGGCCAAAAGAAGGTTGTAGTTAGTTCAGACCTCCCAGTGGATTGTTTGTTGGGCAATGATTTGGAGTCATCACAATGGTCAGAAGTGGAGCAGAGGACTCACATGGAAATGTTAGGCTTGCCAGCACATGTGTTTGCTGTGACCAGGTCACAGGTCAGGAAATGCCCCACTGAACAGGTGCTGGATCCTGGAACAATGGACCAGACACCTTCCAAGAAAAAGAGCAGCAGGGTTAAGGCTGTGCCTTCCCCCTTGCCCCAGGTTGAGGATCAAGTCTCAGAGGAGGCTGACCTACAGGAATTGAGGGAAACTGAGCCCAGAGAGTTTGAACTTGATCAAGTTGAATTCTTGGGTTCAGGGGGACCCTCAAGGGAAGACCTGGGGAAGGACCAGTTAAGCTGCCCTTCTCTTGAACCCCTCAGACAGCAGGCTGCTGCTGAGGCTGCTGAGAACGCCACAGGTACCCACAAGGTATACTGGGAAGATGGACTCCTGTACACTGAGTCAAGAGACCCCAAGCCTGGCATGACCAGGAGGCTGGTTGTACCCTTGTCTCAGAGAGGTTTCCTACTTACCTTGGCCCATGAGATTCCCTTAGCAGGTCACTTAGGCCAGACAAAGACTTGGGACAGGCTTGTCTCACACTTTCACTGGCCTCACATGAATGAGGATACCAAGGAGTTTTGTCGCTCCTGTGTCACTTGCCAAGCCAGTGGTAAGTCAGGTGGCACAACAAAGGCCCCCCTTATACCAATGCCTGTGGTGGGGGTGCCCTTTGAAAGAGTGGGGATTGACATTGTTGGTCCAATGGAACCCCAGACAGCATCAGGGCACAAGTTTATACTGGTGGTAGTGGATCATGCCACCAGGTATCCTGAAGCTATTCCACTTAGGACCACCACAGCACCTGTGGTGGCAAGGGCCCTAGTTGGAGTGTTCTCCAGAGTGGGCTTCCCTAAGGAGGTTGTCTCTGACAGAGGTGCAAACTTCATGTCAAGCTACTTAACTGCTATGTGGAAGGAATGTGGTGTCAATTACAAATTCACTACACCCTATCATCCACAATGCAATGGGCTTGTTGAAAGGTTCAACAGGACCCTAAAAGGGATGATTCATGGACTACCTGAAAAGCTCAGGCGTAGATGGGATGTCCTGATTCCCTGCCTTCTGTTTGCTTACAGAGAGGTCCCACAAAAGGGGGTTGGCTACAGCCCTTTTGAACTTTTGTATGGGCATCCTGTGAGAGGCCCCCTGTGTTTGGTGAAGGAAGGATGGGAGAGACCTCTCAAAAAGCCTGCAACCAGCATAGTGGACTATGTACTTGGTCTCCGCTCCAGGATGGCTGAGTATATGGAGAAGGCATCAGAAAACCTTAAGGCCAGTCAAGAACTTCAAAAAGCTTGGCATGACCAAAAGGCTGTCCTGACTGTTTATCAGCCTGGACAGAAGGTGTGGGTGTTGGAGCCAGTGGCCCCAGCAGCACTCAAAGACAAATGGTCTGGGCCCCACACAATTCTTGAGCAAAAGGGAGAGGTCACCTACCTGGTGGACCTTGGAACTCCCAGGAGTCCCCACAGGGTACTCCATGTCAACAGGCTCAAAGCATATGTCGACAGGAAGGACATGAGTTTGCTCATGGCCATAGATGAGGGACAGGAGGAAGAGAGTGACCCTCTCCCAGACCTGCTCACTCAGAATCCTGATGATGGGTCAGTAGATGGTGTTGTCTTTTGTGGCAGCCTCTCTGGGCATCAACAGAAAGACTGTAAACAGGTTCTTCAGTCTTTCAGACATATGTTTTCTCTGACACCCAGTCAGACCAATTGGTGTACCCATGAGGTTGACACTGGTGACAGTCTGCCAGTTAAGAGTAAACTCTACAGGCAGCCTGATCATGTTAGAGACTGCATAAAAACTGAAGTGCAGAAAATGTTGGAGTTGGGAGTCATTGAACCCTCAGATAGCCCTTGGGCTAGTCCAGTAGTTCTAGTGCCAAAGCCTCACACCCAGGGTGGTAAGAGAGAGATGAGGTTTTGCGTAGACTACAGGGGTCTCAATGCAGTCACTAAGACTGATGCCCACCCAATACCAAGGGCAGATGAGCTGATAGATAGATTGGCTTCTGCCAACTACTTAAGCACATTTGACTTAACAGCTGGGTATTGGCAAATCAGGTTAGCTGAGGATGCCAAGCCCAAGACAGCATTTTCAACCCCTGGTGGGCATTATCAATTTGTGGTAATGCCCTTTGGTCTGAAAAATGCACCTGCCACCTTCCAAAGGTTGGTGAATCAAGTCCTTACTGGGCTGGATGACTTCTGTGCAGCATATCTAGATGATATTGCTGTCTTTAACTCCACCTGGGAGGATCACCTGGTCCACCTGAGGAAAGTGTTAGAGGCTCTGCAAGCAGCAGGCCTCACTATCAAGGCCACCAAGTGCCAGATAGGGCAGACACAGGTTGTATACCTGGGCCACCTTGTAGGTGGAGGCCAGGTTCAGCCACTGGAGAGCAAAATACAGTCAATCAGGGACTGGGCTCCTCCAACCACCCAGACTCAGGTTCGAGCTTTCTTGGGCCTGACTGGTTACTATAGGAAGTTTGTCAGGAACTATGGTTCAATTGTGACACCATTAAATGGACTGACAAGTAAGAAAATGCCAAAAAAGGTTCAGTGGACAGCAGGCTGTCAAAAAGCATTCGATGACCTAAAGCAGGCCATGTGCACAGCACCTATCCTTAAGAGTCCAGACTACTCCAAACCATTAATTGTCCAAACAGATGCTTCTGAGTTGGGCGTGGGAGCTGTTCTTTCTCAACTGAATTTTGATGGTCAAGACCAGCCCATTGCTTTTATAAGCAGAAGGCTGACCCCCAGAGAGAAGAATTGGTCAGCTATTGAGAGGGAGGCCTTTGCTGTGGTTTGGGCCCTGAAGAAGCTGAGGCCATACTTGTTTGGCACTCACTTCAAGATTCAGACCGACCATAAGCCCCTCTTGTGGCTAAATCAGATGAAGGGTGAAAACCCCAAACTGCTTAGGTGGTCCATTTCCCTACAGGGGATGGACTTTACAGTGGAACATAGACCTGGTACTGATCATGGCAATGCCGATGGGCTCTCCAGATATTTCCACTTAGAACAAGAAGACTCACCTGGTCAAGGTTAGCTTATTGTCCCAAAGTTTGGGGGGGGGGTCATGTAGGAGAGTAGGGTCTGCAATCCTATGATCACCCAGATTTTTTGCTTTTGCTTCACTGGTTTACGACTTTCTCTGGCTGTGGGCCTGCCAATCAGACCCACAGCCTGGCTGTTCTCTTTCTAAATTACGACATGTACCCTAGGTGCATTTACCAATTGGTACTGGGCCACCTTATCAGACCCTGTAACTCAGGGCATAGGTGTACCCAGGGCTGCCAGGGGCTGCAGCATGTATTATGCCACCCCTGGCTGGCCTCTTAAATTTGACACAACTGGCTGCATGACAGCTGGGGCAAAGTCGTGTAACCACACTTTGCTGTAGGTGTAGTATACCTATACCTAACCCTAAAATGGACACACAGATTCCTATCAGTCACTCCTATGGCAGGCCTTGACAATCCTGAAGGCAGAGTGCTTGGAATCGTGTGAGATGGTGCTCTGGCATGAGCTGAGCCTGTCTGCAGCTTGCGGAACCAAGTCCTAATAGCTGTTCCATGATATCGCATACCATATACTCTTAAGTGCATTATAATCCTCGCGGTTAAATGCTAACTTTGGTATTGCTTTATCAAAACATGTCGAGTAAGGTGTCATACGAACTGGAATACTAACCCCTCGCCAATTCTGGCGACGGGGTTAGCATTCCACCCTTCTAGAGGGACACGACATGTATGTAACTGTGAACCCCGGTTAAAGTTAACTGAAGCCTCAGCTCCACAAAATGGATGCTGCCACCACAGACACGAGTCTGACCCCCTGCAGCTGGGAGTCCTTCCAGCGAGGGGAGCCTGGACAAAGGGTTTCCTGTCAGGGGCGGTGCTAGCACCGTCCCAGACATGGTTTTGTGTATCCTGGGTAGGCAGGGCTTTACAGGAAGGTGACTGCTGAGTGGCACCCCGGTGCTCACTACGCATAGGCCGGTCTGAACCAGTTCCAGGGGCACACCAGCCCCTGGCCTGGGGAAGTCCGGCATGGCAGAGGGGTGTAACCACCCCCTCCTAGTCCCACCCATAGGCAGGACCTAGTCACCGGGTCAGCCCCCTTTTTTAGTATAAAGATGGGAGCGGGCCCCCTGTTCAAATTAGATCATCTTTGGAATCAAGACACGACTTTCTGCGAAAGGACTTCACGATTTCTTCATCAAGATTCTCCCTTGTGGCTAAGGAGTAGTCACCCTGCATCCGCAGGCACCATCCTAAAGAACACTGCGGTCTGCTGCAAGTCCTTCATCACGAATCCGACGACCCAGCTCGACGAGACCCGGCTTCCCTGGCACCTCTGACCTCTACTCACCTCTACAGCAAAGCTGAGAACCGTGAGTGCGACGAGACCTCGAGGGACCGACGATCGCCAAGACTGCACGACATCTTTACTGCAAGCCCACCGTGTCCTCCACGGGTGAGTGCTTTGGGGTCCGAGAAGCCCCGACCCTGCACAGCTCCAGCACCCAAGATCAGCCTCCCTGCATCTCCACGATCTGCATGGGGCCCTTCTGCTGTTTGCTGTGCACCGCGTTGTTTGGCTACTAGCCGGCTGGCTTGTGGCCTTCTGAACGATGCCCGACGACATCACTGCTGCTGGTCTGGTTGCTCCAGACTGGCCCTTGCTTCCTTCTTGAAGAGAGGCACCCCGGACCCTCCTGGTCCACTCCAGACGCCATTTTAGGTCCACTGCGTGGGCTTGAATTTGCCAAGGCTTTGTTGCCCAATCCTGGGTCCAGCGACGCCGA
Source organism: Lissotriton vulgaris (assembly GCF_964263255.1). Taxonomy (NCBI): domain Eukaryota; kingdom Metazoa; phylum Chordata; class Amphibia; order Caudata; family Salamandridae; genus Lissotriton; species Lissotriton vulgaris. The sequence continues at coordinate 292,668,250 of NC_141686.1, read as the reverse complement.
CAGCTTCTATCTTCGTGGGACAGCTCGATCCTCCTTCCTGGTCGCCGACAACGCCTCCTGGTCCGTGTGATCTCTGAGCACAGCGTCACCCACACGCCTTGTCGAGGTGGCTACCATCCGGTGCCCTCCTGGTGCCCACTGACTACTGGCTAGTAGTCTCGAACTTGGTCCCCTCTGCTTTCAGGTGTCATCTTCCATCGATCCAGGCTTGGATCCACCGAACTTTCTTCACTGGTCGCCTGCCAGCAACTTCTTTCTTCCAGGCTCCTGGTCCGTCAACGAGGATTCCCGACGTCTTTTGAGTCCTATGCAGCTGCAGCCCCTGGGCTAGGTAACTTCGGCATTTCGGTGCCCCAGCATAGCCTCACTATCTAAGGGTCAGAATCTACTTTCGTTTTCTCCCTACCAGGTCGGGTTCGCCCGAGAACACTAACTTTGCAATTACTAGCTACCATAGACTTTGTCCCGCATCTCGCGTGAGAGTGCACACACTGCACCCGAGTCCCCTAGGCCTCCTATAAGTAATCTGAAGGTTCTATAGTTAAGTCCTAGCGATTCCTAAGCCTATTAGTACTGTACTTACCTGCTAGTAATTTCGCATTCCACTTTTCAAGTATATGGTTTTCCGTGCCCCTCGGGCATTTGTATATACTGTGCTAACTTAAGTATTTTTGTAAGAGTTTTGGTTTGTGCTTAGTACCCTGTCCTCATAAAGAGTACAGGGCTGTTGTGATCTTTAATAAATAACTGTTTATTTTCATAACACTTGTGTGGTGTCCTTTCACTTGGTGTTCAAGGGGTATATGTGGTATAACAGCTGGCTTAACACGCCCTCTCGAGTCTTTAGCCTTAGACTGCTCGTATCCACGCTACTAGGATAGCTGGTCTATAAGGTTGACTTACAACCAATCATCAATAAGGGTTGCTGGACTGATACATAGTGTTCACTAGAATAGTGACCACTGCATATCAGGCCACCTTCTCACACCCACCACCCTCGATCCTCAATCCTCGACCCCCCACCACTCCAAACTCACAGGCCACAGGGCCAAACTGGAGGACCCCTCTGACGCCTAGCTAACAGCCCTCTCCCCAAGAGAGATTTCCCCTCTAACTCCCCTACCCTCCATCCCGACAATCAGCTCTCTCTCACCTGCACAGCACTCTCCCTCCTCCACACAAGAGGAACGCCACCTCCTTTAACCTAGCTAAGATGCCACCGGTCACACAAATTGCTGCCTACCCCCGAACCCCTAACTACCTGACACCCCACGGACGGAACTCATTCGCTATAACTTTCCCCCCCAGCCTCTCTAGTAAAGCGAAAAAAACACTTTAAACACAGAATGATCAGACAACACCCCGAAAAGCTAGTCGTAGACACATACCACTGCTCCTCTAGAGGACAGCTAAAAATGGACTTCATCTTCCACACTGACAGACCCGACAACTGGGTCAACAACCTCAACTCACACCTCCTAGTCTCCAAAACCACCATCACAGCCCAAAGCCGCAAACTAACTATCTCGCTCCCGAAACACCAGACCCTAACCGGCAACATCTCCATACCCATTTTCGAGAATGGCACTATCCTGATACAGACAGAAAACAATAACCTAAAGGTCTTCGATTCCCTCTTCCTCTCGCTAAAGAAGGCAACATTATATAACACACTTCACGCTCGGACCCCTCCCCCTGGGAGCCTCCAACAACAATCAAGGCAATGGACCCCTCTCGCGTCCTCTCCCCGATCCCCTCCCCTGCCCTCCAATGGCACCTACCACCACTCTTCCCCTCCAATTAAGGCTCCCCCCACCGTCCAACCCTGCCCCCTCGCCACTGCCAACCATCCTCCCAGAGAGGAGCCCTACTCCCTAGCACAACCTCACCACAGCCCCTCCCCGCAACCAGCCCTAACGAAGCTTGACACTCGACCAGAGACAGCTCCCCCCTACCCTTGAGCCCTCTTAGAAACAACAATCCGAGCAGTTCCCCCACCATCATCCAACAAGACTGGACCGCACCCACCTCCCCAGCACACAGCACCACCCATATTACCCTTCCCACCTCCACAGATAATATGACGCAACGCCTCAACCTTCTAGAATCTCAGCTCGAAACCTTGGTACAAAGCCTGAACGAAACCCTATCCTCTCTAGATAAAATCCGAATGCTCACTCAACACTTCGTAATCCCTCCAATCCCCTCACAACCCAGAAGGAGTAAAACTCCTCCTCCCCCCCAGTGGGACCCCTGTCGCCCCCAGAACCCGTCCTTCAACCATTAAACCAGGGAACGAGATCCGAGCAAACAGACCAAAAAGAACAAAACCCACTCTTTCCCCTCAGGAAGCGACAATACTCGCCTCATCATATGACCCCCCCTCGAACCCTTTCCCCAAATCCGCACATCCCTCACAGGAAGCTATACCACTTACCTTAGCATGTGCCCCCCGTTGAACTCCTCACCCAAATCCACTATCCGAGTAATTACAGGAGTTGGAAGGGAACAACCCCTCCAAGAGTCCCTAAACCCTCAGCTCACCTAACCTCCCTACCTAGAACCCAAACCAGCAAGTCGAGGTATGAAGAAGAACACCCCATTAAATGCATGCTCATCAACTGCAGATCTGCCACAATAAATACAACAGAATTAGCAGAAGCTATCCTCTCCCATGACCTAGATGTAGCTTTCATCACGGAAACCTGGCTAAACACCCTGTCTTACCCCAACATGGACATGCTGTGCCGCCTGGATTTACAATGTTTAACAAAGATAGACTAAAGCAGAGAGGTGGAGGCATAGCAATTATTCACAAAAGTAACTTCTCCATCACGGAAAGCACATCTTGCCTGTATAGCTCCTTTGAATGTCTCTCAGTCAACATTAACTCATGCACTAACAGATCACTACTTTGCCATCTCCTGTACCACTCACCAGGTAACTCCAATGTATTCGGGGGAACACCTCTCTGACCTGATCACCCACTGCGCACTCAGCAACTCCAACAGCATAATTCTCGGCGACCTCAACATAAGATGAAATGAAGCAAACAACCCGCTCATTCAAACTCTTAACAGACTCTTAACAGCCTCCTTCTAGAAAACAATCTGACCCAACATTGTTCAGAAGAAATACACCTCAGAGGAGCAATCCTTGACGCAATCATTTATGAAAGAAACACAATCACTATTGACCCTATAATTCCAGTGGACTGGTCAGATCACCACATCATTCTTTTCCATATCAACCAACTATTCCTAACTCAACCCTCCAAATAGGCCCCACCCAAATAGATCAGGAACACAGCTCAAGTCCCTCGGGCCAACCTAGAAGAAGGACTAAGCTTGCTCCTCCCTAGCACGACTGATCACCTCTCAACCACCGAACTCACCTCTCTCTACCACTCCAACATGACGCTCACCCTGGACCACCTTGCTCCCTTGAAACTAAAAGAAACCAGGATCTACCCCTCCAGGTCATGGTTCACCACCAACATCAATGAAGAAAAAAGACATCTTAGAGCCTTAGAAAGAATCTGGAAGAACAATCCCTCCACCCTCCACTGTGATCAACTTAAGGCAGCACGTAGAAATTACAATAAGCACATTAAGAACAGAAAGACAGCTTTCTTCTGCTTCGCTTTAGACACCGCAAAAACGCCCCAAAGAACTCTTTAATATCATTAGGAACCAAACATCCAAACCGAGACATTCGCAATAGTGGCATCCAAAGAACAATGCGACAACTTTGCCATCTTTTTCAACGAAAAAATCGCCAAGATGGATCTCTCTCTCAGCACAAATCTCTCCGCTCACACTGAGATCAAGACACCGGCAACTAAGGCAGCGCCTCCTTGAATCCTCCTAAACACTGGTCCTCCTTCACCCCCATCCAGGAAACAGAGATAGTCAATCTAATCTCCAACGCTAAACCCTTATCCCACTCCCTAGATCAGCTTCCCCTGAGCCTGGTTAAAGACCTGAAACTCATCTTAGCCCCAATATGGTGCAAGATCATTAATAGATCACTGAGCTCTGGAATCATACCAGACTGCCTCAAAGTAGGCCAAGTCATGCCACTACTGAAAAAGCCAGGGCTAGACACTGAGGGCCCGATTCACAGAATGAACTTAAGACTCAATCCTAAACTTATTACTATTTTGGTATTCACAGAATGCACTTACTACTTTTGGTATTCACAGAATGAACTTACTACTTTTGGTATTCACAGAAGTTAGGATTTTGTCTTAAGTTTGTCTTAAGACAGACTTAAGACAGACTTAAGACAAAATCCTAACTTAAGTCTGTCTTAAGTTTGTTTTAAAACAAACTTAAGACAAAATCCTAACTTCTGTGAATACCAAAAGTAGTAAGTTCTTTCTGTGAATACCAAAATAGAAGTAAGTCTAGGATTGAGTCTTAAATTCATTCTGTGAATGCCAAAAGTAGTAAGTGCATTCTGTGAATACCAAAATAGTAGTAAGTTTAGGATTGAGTCTTAAATGTTGTCTTAAGTTTGTCTTAAGACAGACTTAAGACAAAATCCTAACTTCTGTGAATACCAAAAGTAGTAAGTTCATTCTGTGAATGCCAAAAGTAGTAAGTGCATTCTATGAATACCAAAAAAGTAGTAAGTTTAGGATTGAGTCTAAAGTTCATTCTGTGAATAGGGCCCTGAGGATATGCACAACTCTAGACATGTATCAAACCTAACTCTTTTATCCAAAATCCTGGAAAGATGTGTACTTCCACAGCTAACCTAACACCTGGAGAACATCAAGCTCCTAGACCCCCACCAATCGGGATTCAGAAAGGGCCGCAGCACCGCAACCGTAATCCTAAATGTTGTATACGATCTACATAAGTCACTTGACTCAGACCAATGATGCCTTCTCATTCTCCTAGACGTATCGGCCGCTTTCGATACAGTTGATCTCACCCTGCTCCTCAAAGTCCTTCAAGAACGATCAGGCCTTGAAATGACGGTCTTCCACTGGTTCTCTTCCTTTCTCCTCAATCGCTCGCAAAGAATAAAAATTAAAAACTTTGAATCCGACCCCCTCCCTGTCAATAGAGGTGTTCCACAAGTGTCAGTACTCTCCCCCCAACTTTTCAACATCTACATGGAACCCCTCACCACACTACTCAGGAATTCCAACATCCCCTTCCACCTCTATGGGGATATTACTCAGATTTATCAGGAAAACACCTCCATTGATGACATACACAGACTAAATGTCACCCTCAAAGAGGTTCAACAATAGCTCAAAACGAACCACCTAAAACTCAATCAAGAAAAAACAGAAGACTTCCTCATCTCCAACAGAGACGAAACCCCCCAAATCGAAGAATGGCTCAAAGCCATTGACGCCCTCAATGGCACCCTCACGCCAACGGACTCTGTGAAATCTCTAGGTATCTAGACCCCAAACTGGACATGAAAAAACACATCACAAGAGTCGCCAAATGCGCTTTTCTCAATCTTAAACTTCTACACAAAATAAAACCCTTCCTGAATGAATGAAAAAGAAATTTGTAGAGCGCACGATCACCAACGGCTTTTTGGCGCTTAGGGACAGATTAGCAGAGGGCAGTGCAGGGAAGAGTTTAATCAAACGCTTGTACGAACAACCATGTCTTTAGGGCCTTTCTAAATGCCGGGTAAGAAGGAATATGACGGAGTTCAGGTGGGAGTGGGTTCCAGAGGAGGGGGGCTTTTGAGGCAAATCTCAAACCCCCGATCCTTTTTCGCTTAAACGAACAGGTGGCGAGGAGGTTGAGGCCAGCTGACCGAAGCGATCGCGAGGGGGTATACCGGCGAAGAAGGACGCCAATGAAGCAGGGACCTTGGTTGGCTAGGGCTAGATGAGTAAGACAGGCGACTTTAAAGAGGCTGCGCTGGATTATAGGAAGCCAGTGCAGGCTCTTTAAGAGAGGTTTCACAGAGCAGTGTTTAGGTTGTCGGAAAATCAATCTTGCCGCCTGGTTTTGAACAAGCTGGAGTTGGTGGGCCTGATAGAGAGGAATCCCGATGTAGAGGGAGTTCGCATAATCAATGCGAGACATCACCAAGCCCAGCACAATGTGAACTAAGGCCTCACGAGTAAGGAACCTGCTGATTTTCCTGATGCGGCGCAGGTGGGAAAAGCAGGCTAACACCACCGTTTTAATTTGGGGCTTCAGGGACAGATCCTTACTAATGGTAACTCCAAGACTTTTGACCGAGCTCGCTGGGCAGGGAGGTTCGCCCAGCGAGGATGGCCAGAAGCTGGCGTTCCAAGGGTTGTTCAGTGGTCCAGTGAGCACCAGCTCAGTCTTGTCTAGATTGAGCTTGAGCTGGTTAGCACGCATCCAGCTGCTGATGAACATCATGGTACTTTGGAAGTTCTCTATTGAAGAAGGGGAGGAGTCAATATTGAAGATGAGCTGCATGTCATCCGCATAGTTAAATATGACCACAGGTTTATCTCTCAATTGGGCAATCAGCGGGAGGATGTAAAGATTAAACAATAGGGGCGACAGAGCGGAACCCTGGGGGACCCTGCAAGTGAGGTCCTTGGTTTCGGACTTGAAGGGACCCAGGCGAATCGCCTGCTTGCGATCTTTTAGAAAGGATGCAAGCCACCTAAGTGCGGTGCCCCTGATGCCGGCGTTCTCGACTCGTTGAATAAGGATGGAGTGATCAACGGTGTCGAAAGCCGCCGACAAATCAAGGAGCACCAGGGCCTGTGAGACATTCCGGTCTGCTCCCTGTCTAAGTTCATCATGAACAGCCACCATGACAGATTCAGTAGAGTGCTGGGGTCTGAATCCTGCCTGGTGCTGATTTAGGAACTTAGATTTCTCGATGAACGAGCCGAGACAACTGGAGACATGGGCCTCCAGTAGTTTACCCAGAAATGGGAGCAGGGAAATGGGCCGAAAATTGCAGAGAGATGCAGGGTCTGCCCCAGATTTTTTAAGCATAGGTGTGACAATGGCTGATTTGAAGGAGCAGGGGACCAAACCCAGGTTGAGGGAGTTATTGAGTAATGAAAGGGGGGTCTCAGGGAGGTCGAGAAATACCTTCCGTGCGACATGAGCTGGGCAGCAGTCAGAAGGAGAGCCGGAGCGGACTTTACGGAGGAGCAGGGAGAAAGTCTCACTGGTAATTGGAGGAAGATTAGGCAAAAGAGCGGGGTTGGTTGGGGGGTCGCTGAAGTCGGGTCACGGACCTGAACTGGGGATGCTAGCTCTGATGAGCTCTATCTTCTCAACAAAGTAGTTGTTTAGCGAATCACAAAGAGTTTGAGACAGAGGGGGGGACATTGTGACCCGGTCAGGCTTAGCAAGCTCGTTGACTATTTGAAAGATTTCCCTAGATTTATTTGAGGAATTGAGAATTTTCTGAGAAAAGTACTCTGTTTTTGCCGCAAGAATGGCGGCTTTGTACTCTTTCAAAGTTGTAATAAAGGCCATCTTTTTGTCGGGGTAGTATAGGGTCCTCCATTTGCGCTCTGCTTGTCGAAAGGCAAGTTTCAAATTAGCAAGGTCAGAAGTAAACCACCGCTGAGCGTCATGAGGGCGTTTGGTCCTGAGTTTTTTTCAGGGGGGCAAACGTGTCTCGGGCAGTAGCCAACCAGTTGTGAATGTTCTCAGCCTGTGCATCCACAGGCAGGGAAAAGCCAGCCTCTCCAGTAAGTGGGGGGATCGTGGTTGCAAGGGAAAGACAGAGCGATGGAAGGTCAACTCTGCCCCAATTACGGCTACGTAAGGGACTGCAAGGACAGGATGTTGTGTCTGGGGACTTATACTTGGGGACCACAAAGGAAATGAAAGAGTGGGCCGACCAGGCACATGGGGAAATCTGTACATCAGAAATATCCTGATTGAGCGGCCAAACCTGGTCTAAGATGTGGCCTTTTACGTGGGTGGGTGCTTGGATGAACTGAGAAAAGTTGAGTCCAGCTAGCAGGTAAGTGAATTCTTTGGAGTGAGTACTTTCATGTGGGTCATTGGGCCAGAAATTAAAATCACCAACCACCAGGGTGCTGGCATGATTAATTGTCAGTTCAGCTATCATGCTACCAAAGCTGTGCAGAAAACTAGGGGCCAGGCCGGGGGGACGGTAGAATACGGCAAAGGTAAGGGGGAGGGCTTCCAACTCAAGTTTGAAAAGGAGGAAATCAGCGAAGGGTATAGGAGGCATAATCAGCACTTTAGACTTGTAGGAGTGGGAGATGATTGCTGCCACCCCCCCTCCAATTTTACTTTGGGGGCGGTTGGCTTGAAGGACATAGTAGCCGTTAGGGACGGCTGCCAAGATGTCAGGATAGGATGGTAAGCCAGGTCTCAGACAGGAGGAGGATGTCAGGTCTGACTGTGTCGAGTAGATAGAATATCTCGACCTGGTGTTTAACCATTGACCTGGTATTAAGATACCAGATCGACAGCCTATCGCATCCGCCATCCGACCTGTCTGGGGTCAGGATGGTACGTGAGAGGCTCAAACCCAGGTCCTCAAGAGGCAGTGAAGTAGTAGCAGGGATGCCTATGGGAGGTAGCGTTTGTCTAGGGCATTCAAGGTTGTAAATAGCCGGCCTAGGCACTTCCTTCCACCGAAAGACCTTCAACAGGCCACCCAAGCACTGGCTCTCTCCAGAATTGACTATGGAATCCCAGCCCTAACCGGGACTGCAAAATCTCACCTAGGCCCCCTGAAAACAACCTTCTACGCTGCAGCAAGAATGGTCGCAGGAACTAAGAAATTCGAGCACATCTCTCCTGCACTCAAGGAACTTAAATGGCTCCCAATTAAATTGCGGGCCAGCTTCAGAACGGCCTGCCTCACGCATAACGCCCTTCACACAGGCAAACCAGAATACCTGCCGCCAAATTCAAAAGGGCTGGCCAATCTAGGAACCTCAGGAGTTCCAATACTCTACTACTCATCCCATTGAAAACTCGGAAACACAAAACCGCAACTAAATCTTTTGCGGGAAATGAACCTAAGATCTGGAACTCCATCCCCCCCACATCAGAACAACCACCTCATTCCCGAAATTGAAGAACCTACTCAAAGCCCTCTTCCTAGACCGCTTTCGAACGAAACTATAAGAACACAAGATACACCGGAAACAGTTCTACACCTGGGCAAATAGGTCAAAAGACCTATGTGTGGCCGCTTTTGACCTATTTGCCCGTGGAGGGGGGGGAGACCGGGGTGGGAGGGGTGGGAGGGGTGGGAACTGTGGAGACTGGAGAGAGGGGGGCGGGTGGGGGGGGGGGGAAGTACAAAGGCACGATACACAATATTTGACTCAGCACGATTACACATCCTACATATTCCAGAGTATGTGGTATATAAAAAGTTCAGTCTTTCATATAAGGAAATTGTGGAAGTATGATGACGTGTAGAATCGCCTCAATTAATATTTGTGGTCTTAACTGTGTTAACAAGAGGTTGAGGGTGGCAGCGTTGCTAAAATCTCTGAGATTGGACTTGGTGTGTTTACAAGAGACACATATTGAAGGTACAAGAGGCTATCTAATGGAACAACTTGGTTTTAGGTTATTGGCCAACACTAAACAAGGGACAAAAACAAGAGGAGTAGCAGTTTTGGGAAAGACTAGGGAGATAACGGTTAAAAGAAAGAAAGAAGATCAGTGGGGAAGGTGGGTCATCCTTGAAATCTGTTTTAAAGGAAAGACCTTTACGCTGACGTCAGTCTATGGTTCTACTGAGGATGATCCTGACGTTTTACAATACTTGGATCTTGAATTAGCTCAATGGCCAGAGCCAATAGTATGTTGCGGAGATTTAAACATACATGTTCCAGATGGCTCTTGCTTGCAGGCGGGTGGACACTATGGTGGTAGGAAGAAGAAAGTATATAAAGCTTTAGTAGATTTGGTTACACATAATTCCCTGGTAGATCCTTGGATTAATTCACAACAACAGGTAGATGGTAGCACATTTTTCTCGGCCCCGCATAGGACTTTGGTTAGGTTGGATTATTTTTTAATTTCTAGTATAATACTCCAGGATGTCCAAATCGAGAAACAACCTCGGATAGTATCAGATCATAGTCCGTTGATTTTAACTTTTAAACTAGGACAGGGTCAGAATATCAGATCACAATGGACGTTTGAAAGATCATTACTAACAGACGACGCATACAGAGGTCATATGGAAAAATGGATAAAATTTTATTGGGAAATTAATAGAGGATCTGCCAGTTCAGGAATCGTCTGGGACGCCTTCAAGGCGGGAGTAAGGGGGGAGACAGTTAGTTTTGTCCTAACAAAACAGAAGAAGGAGAGAGCGAGATTGGAGGAGGTAAGATTGAGATTGATAAAAGAGGCCTTAACACAGAATGTTCCAGTGGAATCACATCTGTATAGAATTATAGCTGTGAAAGCAGAAGCAGTAGAAGGCATTGCAGAGAAAGAGGCAAATAATTATTTGTCCAAAAAGGAGAGCGCATATGAATTAAGTGAGAGGGTAGGACATATTTTGGCGGTCCGTACGAGACAAAGAATGGCTACTTCGGATATTAAAGAAATTAAGGATAGCCAGGGTAACATGGTAAGCGAGACAGAACAAGTGAGAGAGGTCTTTAGGGAGTATTACGCAACCCTCTATACCCCAGAGAAGGAAGAGAGTTTTACTGATATTGAGAGGTACCTAAGGGGAGTTGAGACCTATAAATTGTCCGAAGATAGAAGAGAAGAACTTGAGATGGCAATACAATTAGATGAGTTTAACACTGCATTGAATAGCCTACCATCAGGTAAAGCTGCAGGGCCGGACTTGATTCCGGTGGAGTTTTATAAAGTATTTAAAGATGTATTGATTAATGATATGTTTAATATTATGATTTCAGCACAAAAAGGTGATGGGACTCCCCCATCCTGGGGAGGAGCAGATATTATTGTAATCCTAAAAAAGGGGAAAGACCCAAAAAACACAGGATCTTATAGACCGATCACATTGATGAATGCTGATGTCAAGGTCTACTCTAAAATATTAGCTGCAAGGTTGTCAGGGGTTATTGAGAGTCTGGTAAGCCCTGTCCAACACGGATTTATACCTGGTAAAGGGACAACGCAGCATACCAGGACGGTTCTAACTATGTTCGATGCGGCAGGTGGCCTGGGAGACCCTATGGCAGCACTCTTCTTAGACGCCGAGAAGGCATTCGATAGGGTCTCTTGGAAGTATTTATGGCAAACTATGAGGTGGTCGGGGATAGGGGAGGGTTTTATTAGGGCTATACAGGCGTTATATAATGATCCTATAGCCAGAATCAGAGTTAATCGAGGGTATTCAGCAGATGTTATTATAGGAAGGGGGACAAGACAGGGGTGCCCATCATCCCCATTGCTATTTGCCCTGTATTTAGAACCATTGCTCCACAGATTAGAAGGCAATCCTTTGATCACGCCAGTTAGTTTGAATGGGTGCGTTGTCAAATCCCTCGCCTACGCAGACGATGTGGCAATTCTTACCCCTGACCCTCATATGTCAATTGGTCAAGTTGAACGGGAAGCGGAGTTATTTGGGCAAATCTCTGGGTATAGTCTTAATAAAGCAAAGACTCAGATTGTAGAAAATGGATATTCTAACTGTAATGATCCGCGTGTGGTTACCTCGGCAGTTTATTTAGGGGTGGCTATTTCGGCAGACATTGATAATGTTGTGGGAATTAATATCGCCCCCCTATTGGCAAAAGTCAAAAATGACCTGGAAAGGCTCAACAATTTACATCTGTCTCTGGTAGGAACTACAAATGTTATCAAAATGCTAATTCTTCCCAAGTTCCTTTATTTTTTCAGAGCTATCCCCCTTTTTTTCGAGAATAAGTGGTTTAACTCATTAGAGATTATTCTGAACGAATTCATATGGGCACAAGGCAAGACGAGAAGGGCTTATAGATTTATGGCTTTGCCGAGAGAAAAAGGGGGGTGGGGAGTGCCTGACTTCAGGATGTATTATGTTGCTGCTGCCCTGCAGTATATGCAGGGGTTAATTGGGGGAGGTGGTAAGACACAAAAAGTTACAAGTATGTCGACAGAAATTTACAAGGTCGTTCTGGGTGAAGAAGCAGAAAATTGTTTCTTAAACTGTACGGAGTATGGGTACTACAAAAGGACCAGGTTTAAAACACTAAATGCTGCTGTTAGAATCTGGAATGTTTTTTTAAAGAAATCAGGCCTTGGTAGGTTTAACAGATATGTTAGATTGTACAAGAATAGGTCATTACCTGCAGCAATTTTTGCGGATAGTACAATGGCTGGCTGGGCTGAAAGGGGAATTGGTCAGATTGGGGACCTCAGAGGGATTGAAGCGATGTTACAGTTTACAGATCTCGTGACGAAATTCGACATTGATAGGAGATCTTTCTTTAAATATCTTCAGGTTAGGAGCTTTTTGGGTAATAAACAAGGAGGACCTGCAGGATATCAGAGTAATGAAATTTTAGAGAAAATACAAATCTCTGCAGATTGTACAATTAGGAGCCTGTATGCATGCCTGGTGAAAGGAAAAGCAGATGATATGGAGAAATTTAGTAACAAATGGGCATCTAAATTGAGTATTCCAAAAGAATTATTTCAAGAGTCACTTGAGCTTGCGCGTACGGTTTTATGTTCGGCACCTTTACAATCACAGCATTATAAAACACTGTACTTCTTATACTTTACCCCAGCGAGAATAGCTAAATGGGGAGGCACTACGGGTATCACTTGTCCAAGGTGCAATCATCCAGAGGTGGATATAATTCATGTCTTTGCCACTTGTCCACAGCTGTACACACTGATTGAAAATATAGAACGATTTCTAATTAGGTCATTGAAGTTACGCATAACCCTCACACCATCAATATTATTGTTGGGGTTGGATCAGGATGGAGGTATAGTACATAAAGGGTTTATCTTTGTGGCTGCTGCAGTTTATAGACTGACTATAGCTAGAGCCTGGTTAGATAAAAACCCACCTATCATGCAAACCTGGTTGGCTAATTTGTTGGCAGCCTATAATTTGGAGAAACCTATTTATTCCAGAAAAGGGATAAGAGGTAAAATGAGAGGATTAAAAATATGGGAACCCATAACTAGATGGAAAGAGAATATTGGGCCTCAGTAGGATTAAGGGCTATCCCTTTGCTTTTGGTTTTTGTTGTTGTGTTTTTATACATACTTCAATTGATTTGTCGTTATTGCCGACCCTATGAAAAAGAAAAAAAAAAAAAAAAAAAAAGAAACAGTTCTACACCTTACCGAAACTTCGCTTTGTTCTAAAACAGTAGTTCAGAACTAGAAAACATCGGGATCTCCCGTCATGCCTCGTCTTGATCGATAGACACCCTACTCGCCCTTAGCACGCTAAGTCCTTTATATGAAACCTCGCAGCCCCAACCCTCATGTTCGACCACAATATCTGTACTGTAAATATGTCTATAATGCTCATAATTGTGCATGATGTGGATTACGTTTATGCCGGTAATGCTCATAATTGTACATGCTGTGAAGCGCTCTGATACCCTCGGGTCCAGCTAGCGCTATACAAAACTCCTAAAATAATAAATAAATAAATAAATTACCCACCACTGGGGGTAGACCTAGCATTCCTCTTAAGTTCTGTCTCTTATCTGTGGGTTGAACAGCCCTCACAAGTTGTTGTCTTAAATTCTTGCCTTTACGAAATGCAAACAATGGTTTCGGGAATCCTAGGTGACTTACCATCTTCCAGTCATTTAAAATGATCTTTTTAATTTTGTTGGCTTTTGGATTGTATGTGAGAACACATGTCAATGGCGTCATTTCAGATCTTTGTTTGGGTTTAAGTAGGTCCAATCTTGGTGTGTACCATGCTCTTTTAAGGGTCGTTTTTACTAATTTGCGGGGGTATCCTCTGTTTATCATTTTGTTCTTTAATACTTCTGCATTAGTAAAATAGTCATTTTTACTGGTACAATTTCGTCTTATTCTTAAAAATTGCCCATATGGCAAATTTTCTTTTAGACTTTTGGGATGACCACTTTTAAAAATGTAACAACGTATTCCTGTCGGTGGGCTTAGTATATAAAATCACTTCCAGATTACCGCCATTATTTTGTACCCAAACATCAAGGAAATTAATCCTATCTTGTTACTTAAACCTGTGAATTTAAGATCAGCCAATCTCACATTCAACCAGTTGTGGAACTGGATAAGAGTATCTTCAGTGCCTTCCCATATCATGAAAATATCATCTATATAACGACACCATTGTTTAATACAGTTCTTATAAGGGGTTGTGTCGCTATATATATCCAGTATTTCTCAAATTCATGCATGACCAGATTCGCTATTTCGGGGGCGAAGCTGCACCTCATAGCAACTCCCTTTACTTGAAGGTAAAGTGAGTCTTTGAACGCAAAAAAGTCATTCCTCAGGCAGATGGTAGCCAGGGTGACTATAAAGTCTGTTGTCACCTGGTGTGGTTGCTCTCTTTGGTCAAGTGTATTCCTTAGTACAATGAGTGCTTCATCAAGTGGTATCTTGGTATACAATGACTCAATGTCAAAGCATATCAAAAATGTTCTCATTATTTTTTAATATTTTGAAATATGTCTATAGTTAGGATTTTTTCGCCCTCTTCCACTTCGTATTTCACATGCGTCCTTCAGCGTTCTAGTATTTCTAACATATCTGGAACTCTGTAGATCAAGAGAGTTACTCATAGTCTTTTTTCGTAGTCTCCCGCTCACACAGGTTTATTACCACGCCACGATCTGGTACACCAATCGTTCGAGGTTACGACTTTACAGAGACAGAGATTCCGTTAGCGGAAGGGTCCGCTTATAGGTAAGACGGTTCTGCAGTCCTTTTGTACACAGACTGAGCCTCCATTAACTGTATGCAGTTCCCTAACTCAGGCTCGTTATTCTCTGACAGACTTTCCAGGAGTTCTTACCCGGTAGAAGAGTGTCCAACCATTCCATAGATGAATTGAGCAACGATTGACTTATACTTCCTTCGTCAATTATGTACGCCTCTAGTTTGATGTATACATTATTTTGCTTTGTGACCCTTGTTTGTAGAAACCGCGCTCCTTATGTTTTCCTTGTGGTCAATGGAGACGTGCTTTAAGTATCTTGTGCATGTCTCCATAGATACGTGGATTAGATAACCATTGAGATTAGCTTGGCTGAGCCCTGAGGTATTCATATCGGCATAGAAGCAGTCCTTCTGGCGAGGTACAAAAACAGAGAGATGCTTTATTAGTTAGACCTTAGTTGGGGACGATTTGACACGTGTTGTGGTGTTTTCTAGTACTTGGGACTATTTTGGTTTCTTTCGCGTTGGATATATTCCTTTACTATTCACCTTTAACTGTGATTTAGGAATTTAATGGCGATAGCGTCACTTCTAAGTGATCCTACACTCCGTCATGGGTGTACGTGCTTTTAGCTACTTCTTTTATTTATTTTATGTTAATCAATCAATCAAGAAATTTGTATAGCGCGCTTGGAGGGCGGGGGGTCCGCTACTGCTCGAATAGCCAGGTCTTGAGTTGCTTCCTGAAGGAGAGGTGGTCCTGGGTCAGAAGGAGGTGGATTGGAGGGAGTTCCAAGTCTTGGCTGCCAGGTAGGAGAAGGATCTTCCTCCTGTGGTGGCTCTTTGGATGCGTGGAACGGCGGCGAGGGCGTGGCTGGTTGATCGTAGCTGGCGGGTGGGAGTGTAGAAGGTCAGGCGGTTGTTGAGGTATCTGGGTCCCAGGTCGTGGAGGGCCTTGTGTGCGTGGGTGAGGAGTTGGAACGTGATTCTCTTGTTGACGGGGAGCCAGTGCAGGTCTCTCAGGTGTCCGGAGATGTGGCTGTGTTGACGGATATCCAGGATGAGTCGAGCGGAGGCGTTCTGGATGCGTTGGAGTCTTTTCTGTAGTTTGGCTGTGGTTCCGGCGTAGAGGGTGTTTCCGTAGTCCAGTCGGCTGGTGACGAGTGCCTGGGTGACCGTTTTCCTGGTTTCGGTGGGGATCCATCGGAAGATCTTTAGGAGCATGCATAGGATGTTGAAACATGACGATGAGACGGCGTTGACTTGTCTGGTCATCGAGAGGGAGGAGTCCAGGATGAAGCCCAGGTTGCGTGCATGGTCCGTTGGTGTGGGTGCGCTGCCCAGGGCGGGGGGCCACCAGGAGTCATCCCAGGCAGATGGTGATGATCCCAGGATGAGGACTTCCGTCTTGTCTGAGTTCAGTTTCAGGCGGCTGTTTCTCATCCACTCGGCTACGTCTTTCATCCCTTCGTGTAGGTTGGCTCTGGCGGTGGCGCGGTCGTTGGTAAGGGAGAGGATCAGCTGGGTGTCGTCAGCGTAGGAGATGATGTTGAGGTTGTGTTGGCGTGCGATAGCTGCGAGGGGGCTCATGTAGATGTTGAAAAGGGTGGGGCTGAGAGATGATCCTTGTGGTACTCTGCAGGTGACTTCGGTGGCCTCGGATCGGGGGAGGCGGACTCTCTGGGTTCTTCCGGCGAGGAAAGAGATGATCCACTCGAGTGCCCCGTTGTCGAGCAGGGCTCGGATGTCGTCAGTGGCTGCGATGAGGGCCGTCTCAGTGCTGTGGTTGGCTCGGAAGCCGGACTGCAAGTGGTCGAGGGATCCGTTCATCTCGAGGAAGGCGGCCAGCTGTCCGTTGACGGTTTTCTCGATGACTTTGGCAGGAAAAGGGAGGAGCGAGATGGGGCGGTAGTTCTTGAGGTTGGTGGGGTCCGCTGATGGTTTCTTCAGGAGGGCGCTGAGTTCGGCATGCTTCCAGCTCTACGGGAAGGTGGCGGTGTTGAAGGAGCAGTTGATGATGTCTCTGAGTTGGGGCGCGATGACAGTGTTGGCCTTGTTGAAGACATGGTGGGGGCATTGGTCGGTTGGTGATCCGGAGTGGATGGTGTTCATCGTGTGGATGGTGTCTTCGGTGCTGACCGGGGTTCAGGCACGGAGGATGGTGGTCGGGGGCATAGGTTCGGTGGTAGGGTGCATGGTCTGTGCTCCAAAGCTTTTGTGTATGTCTGCGATCTTGCTGTGGAAGAACGAGGCGAGTGAGTCGCAGAGGGCTTGCGAGGGAGTGATGTCGTTGTTTCCGGCGCTGGGGTTGGAGAGCTCTTTGACGATGCTGAAGAGTTCCTTGCTGCTGTGGGCATTGTTGTCTAGTCGTTCCTTGAATGCTGTCTACTTGGTGGTGTGGATCAGCTGGTGGTGTTTGCGGGTGGCGTGCTTGAGGGCGGTCATGTTGTCTGTAGTAGGGTCTTTGCGCCAAGCTTTCTCAAGTGTACGGCAGTTCTTTTTCGAGTTCCTCAGTTTGTCGGTGATCCACGAGGCTTTCTGGCTGCCGGGTCTGCTGGGAGGGGTCTTCAGTGGTGCGAGGTCGTCGGCGCAGTCGGCGATCCACTGTGTGAGGTTGTCGGCTGCTTGGCAGGGGTTCGTTGAGCTGGCGGGAGGGTTCTGGCACAGGGATGTGGTGAGCTGGTCGGTGGTGATCTTGCTCCAGCTCCTACGGGGAACCTGTTGTTGGTGGTGGTGGGTCGTTGTTCTTCTGAAGCTGAAGTGGACGCAGCTGTGGTCTGTCCAGTGAAGTACGGTGGAGTGGCTGAAGGAGATATACTTGCTTGAGGAGAAGACTGGGTCCAGCGTGTGTCCGGTGTAGTGGGTGGGGGTGTTCACCAGTTGCTTGAGTCCGAGGTTGGCGAGGTTGTCCAGCAGGGTGATGGTGTTGCTGTCGTTGTTGTTCTCCAGGTGGAAGTTGAGGTCCCCTAGGAGGATGTAGTCAGCGGAGGGGAGGGCGTGCGGGCTGATGAAGTCTACGATGTCTTCGCTGAATTGTGTGCGAGGTCCCGGGGGTCTGTAGATGAGGGTGCCTCTGAGTGTGGTCTTGGGGTCAGTGTGTATCTGGCAGTGCAGGTGTTCGGCGGTTGTGAGGGTGTCGTCGGAGTTGGTCGTGATGCGGATGGTATTCTTGTATACGATGGCGATGCCTCCTCCAGTCTGGTTGGTGCGGTCCTTCCGGGTGATCTTGTATCCATCCGGGATGGCGATGGCGATGTCGGGCGTTGAAGAGGCGTTCATCCAGGTTTCTGTGAGGAAGGCGATGTCTGGAGATGTGGTGTCGAGCAGGTTCCAGAGTTCCACGGCGTGTCTGTGGACGGAGCGGGTGTTAAGCAGGATGCACTTGAGGTGAGTGTTGCTGGTGCTCGGCTTGGCGGGTGCGGTGCAGGTCCTGAGGCAGGTGAACGTGCAGGCTTGGCAGGTGAAAGGTCCGTGGGTGCGTCTCAGGATGGCTCGGTAGCAACTGGGGATCCGGTTGGTGTTGAGTGCGTTGAGGTTGGCGGCGTCATAAGTTCGGCGGGAGGGCTGGCATCTGCGGGGACCAGGGGTTCTGGCGTGGGCGCGGTCCAGTCGCGGACGGGCGCAGACGGGCTTGCCTTTGGAGCGCCTTCGGTGCGCAAAGGGTGCGCCCGCAGCACGCACGCGTGCACTCCGCCATAAATGGCGAAGTGGGAGGGAGGAGCAGCTGTGAGGCGGGCGGTGAATGGGAAGGGATACAGAAAGGAAAGGAAAGGGGCCGCAGGGGAGCAGCGGTGGGGAGCGGGGAGAGGGCGGGAAACGCGGCAGGGGCTGGGCACAACAGGAGGGGCAGAAGTACGCTGGGAACAGACGCAATTGACGAGAGAAAACTGGGCAAAATACAGATAACGTTACAGAGGCAGACACAATTTAAACTCAACAGAGGCGAATACAGACGCTGAGAAACAGAGGCAATTGACAAGAGAAAAACCGGGCAAAGTACAAATAACGCTACAGAGGAAAACACAGTTATAAACTCCAAAGGGGCAAATACAAACGCTCAAGGACCAGGAGCGCAGCTGCGGGCAGCGGCGGCACTCAGCGGGATTGGGGGCAGCCTGGGCTCACTCAGAGGGAGTGTGCGCGGTGCGTGGGGTGACCGGCCCAGAGGGGTTAGAGGTTATATATAGTGCTGGATAGACCCGGGTATCAGAGCGCTTTACGTGAGTATCAGACCATAGTTGCAGGTTACATTGTTATAAAGGTTACACAGTTGTTAGAGCATGGCAAAACAGTTACATGTAAGGTCGAAATAGACAATTAGAACATATACGTAAGGGAAAAAGCAGGCAAGGGGAGAGATTCAGGGGGGTAGGAGCTGGGGAAGTAGACAGAGAATGAAGGAGGGAAAGAGGAGGGGAGGGTAAGAGACAACCGCGTGGAAAGAGGAGGGGGAGGGTGATGGGGACAGAAACCGGTAGACTAGTCAAAGCTGTGTTCAAAGTCCAGTAAGCTATGATCCCAGGGGAAGTGGTACCATTTCCACATCTCTGTTGCGAGAGGTTCCCTTTACGCAGTGGATTCTCTCAGAGGGGGCTCTGAGACTCCAAGGCCTACATACTGGATCCTTCCCCAAAAAAGGAAGAGAGAGTGCTTTGGCAAGGGGTGCCATATTATACCTCAACTGTGAGTGGCTCCCTTGGCGCTGTGGACTCTCTCAGCGGGTTCGCTGAGACTCCAGAGTATAAATATTAGATCTTTCCCCAACAAGGGGAGAAGGAGTGCTTAGTCAAAGGGCACAAAGGACAGAGAGCTGGGCGGTGAAGCAGGCAAGGGGAGGGATTCAGGGGTTAGGGGATAGGAGCAAAGGAAGTAGACAAAGAAAATAATTCCAAATGCACACTTCTTCCTTTTTTATTCTTTTTCTTTCAGCTCCACTGTTTTCCACAGCTGAGACCCATTGAAATTGTCACACCCTTGGGAGATTTTCTCTAAGTGGTGTAGCTGATCCCCAGATGTATAAATTGTATGTAGTTGTGTATATGTATATAAGTGTATAAGAGAGGTTGTATCAACTTGTGTTTCAGGTATCCTTTAGCCCCCAGTCCTGATGAGGCCCAGACGAAATGGGCTGAAACCCATCAGCCTGATATAGAAAATTTATTGATGTGAGTTGCGAATTGTAGTCTTTTGTGTATAAAATTGTCATTCACAGCAGTACTAATATTAGGGCATTAAGGATTCTGTTTTCCAATACATAAGTATATGGATTGTATTTATATTTTCATGTATTGTATGTAAATGTTTATTGTCTGTTTGATAAAAATATACATATATAAAAAAATTGGATTTATAGAGATATACATCAGACTTATAGCCCTGTGTGAGTGCGTTTATAAATAAAGACAATTGGTCCCCAAGAGAATAACTTCTCACTGATGGATTAATTCAGGTCTCCATCAGCATTAAAATAGTTGTTGTATCCATTCTGCTGCATTATTTTTGTCCTCTTTTGTGGTCTTCTTTTGCCCAGATGCAGGTGGATTATTAAGGCAAACCCCCTTTTTGGTACGACAGGTTCCTTAGTAGGGCGTAGAACCTAGATCAAGTATGCAAGTTTAAGATCCACTATTTAACTCATCTTTAACTTGCGCTCCTTGTGTGATTGCTGGATTTAAGTGCTTGGAACAGTGTCTAGTCAATTCTAAATGGTGGACTAGTTTAGTGTCCACATATACCATCTTGAGACAAAACTGTTTTACTAACAAAATGTCTCAATCAAACATGCTATGTTCTATTTCTTATTACATTTATGCTTCATTTTCACAATCATTGTAACACTTTTATCTTTGAACATTAATCAGCCACAAAGTATGTACAAGTGTTTGTACATAAAATGTAACACATTTATTTATTAGCTACATCATGTAAAAAGCCACACCTTATATGAATATTTGTCTTTCCCCAATGTTTTAAGCTTTTGCTGCACGTCGGGGTCGCCTTTAAATAAGCCTGCATTCAGAGGTTTCTTCTCTGCGTATGGGGCAGAGACCTTCGCAGGTGGTGCGGAAAACTTTATTCTTGGGGTGGACATATTGCAAAAATCAGGAAATTAAATATAGGAACAGGAAGTTGACTATTTTATGGTAATTTTAATCCAAAGGATGAAGCCGCTTGACAGGGTGTCCTTAGAATAGACAGGTCGACCCTCCACACTCACCTGGAAGCTTTTGAGCAGTAGAGCGGCTGTAATTATAATAAGTATATATTACCATACGAGGAAGTTTGTTTAGAATATGTGACCCAGTCATGTCGCTAGTCTAGTTTTTGTATTTACGGTCCATGATTTTTATAACAAGTATTGTCTTGTTTTAAGAATGGGTGTGGTTTTTAAAAGCTACATGCAAATATTATAACCATGTATTTAAAACGAATCCTCTTACGTGCACTGCTGCTGAAAAAATTGATCCTCCCACAGGACAGGATTGTGCAATACGAACCTCTCCGCCACACATGCTTGGCTTTCTGATATCGCTATTAGGTTCTCCATCATGGAGAGGGTTGAGGGAGACTGATGAAAGGGGGAGAGGTGTTCCTGACCAGGGATATCCTCTCCCTCAGATGATTGAAACTAGACCAGAGATGCATCTACAAGGGAGTGTATGCTGGGGATCAGGGATCTGTAAGTTGAGATTGTGCAAAGGTGACTCTTGCATAGGCGGAACAGTCTTCAGTTGCAGCTTAGCTAGTGGCCGGGGACTGACAATCCTCACAAGTGAGCTTGGAGGATGACTGCTTTTCTGTCGTGAGGAGGTCTTGTCTGAAGATTTCTGTGTGGGGCAACAATGTCCTCCTGACGTCATCCCTCATAGTCTACTCTTTCCCTTCTTCTTGGGCAGAGTTGGCCGCTGAGATAGTTGCTTGCAGGAGGATTGGATTTCTTCCTGGATTGCCTATCACCCATTTTTGTGGCTGGTCAAGCAGAAGGTGATAAAAGCTGAAATACATAAATTCAAGTTTTTATCTGAATACTTCCACAAACTGCTTAAAACATTAGAAATAGATTCCTACTTAAGTTAATTACATGAAAAAGGAAATAAACACATGTGGTGCGGTAGTGACATTGGCAGTACAAAGGCCTATCTCTGAGTGTTGTCGGGTTCTGTTGGGACGGAAAAGTCCTCAACAAAATTAAAGAAGTATACTCCTGGCCTCAGTGCCCAACTGTACTGTTGTCCGGATACCTAATGGGAGTGAACACTTGAGTTAAAGCCTACCAGTGACCATTCCATAGATGCAGCCACCAAGGAATGTGGAATAACCCAACCACATTTCTAAGAGCGGGTGGACAAGGATTTGCCAGCTAAACACTAGAGCCCCGACCAAAAGTGGAAATGTGTTATTGTTTAGTAATGTGATAACCTTTCTTTGAATGCATAGAGTTAGCAATAAAATGCTTATTTTTCTTAAAAAATAAGTATTTGACTGGACATCGATTTATTGATAGTGCTATGCGCTCTTTGAGTTATGAGTCGTTTTCACCAATTTGTATTCACACTCCACCAGGGAGAAATTTGACTGCTCAACCACAGCTAAGACTGAGAGTCAAGTGTTGATGGGGTACTTGGTCCAGTTGCTCAGGTTCCTTAGTAGGTCCGGCCTTGGGAAATCAGGAGTGAAAGGCCTCAGCAGCCCCGGTTAGACCCAGTAACCCCTGCATGCGCTCTGGCCACCTGAAAGGAGTTCTGATAGGTTCAATTTAGAAAAATGGCCTGTGCCTCCCACTGAAACATTAGGAAATACGTCTATCCCAGCTGTAGCAACCATTTGACTTGGAATACTGAAAGTATGATAGAAAGATAATAAAATAAATATAAACATCAACTTATTTGTGAGTGTGTGTGTTTGAGGCTGTGTTTGAGGGGTATGTTTGTGATGTTTGTAAAACAATGTAGGTTAAGGGAAGGACAGAGTTAGTTGAGTGTTTATATATACGTTTTAGGGACAAAGAGGGGGGTTCTATTCTTACCTGGCGTAACATTAAAGTTGTCTGTAACAGGCAGCCAATATAGCAGATGAGGGGGACACAGCCTTCTCGAAGGGGGTGAAATGTAAACAGGATCCAGGTGCCTCCAGGAAGATCTGTAGCCAGCTAATTTCCTGAGAACTTCTGGAACGCTGCCTCTGACTGGAATTCCCTACCTCTCACCTTACGCAGTGAACCTGATCTTCTTGAATTTTGCAAAAAACTGAAAACACTTCTCTTTCAGTAATTCTTAGTTGGCAGCACCCCCTCCCACCCGTCCTCAGCGCTACGAGGCCTCAGGGTAGAAATGCGCTTTATACAACTCCATTTCATTTCATTTTCATTTCATTTCTCTTTAACCAACCCCTTCTCCTGCCATTTCTTCTTTATGCCCCCCATGATGCGTGCCTCCTCCCCCAACACAGTGGCAGAGTGTGCCACTTCCTGCCACAAGCCCGCCTTTTGTTCTAAACTTCAGTGTTTTACTACACATTTCATTATGTCAGTAAAATTCTTCTTAATAATAATCCACATTTGTAAAGCACACAATCACCCTTAAGGGTCTCTGGGCGCTGGGGGCCGATGGGAAGATTAAGCAAGCTATTGCCCAGAGTCACATGGTGCTGGGCTAACCTGCCGCCGGAGCCAGGGATCGAACCGCGATCCCCAGAATCCGGAATCAGTCACCCTAGCCGCGGCGCCACACCTCTATAGAATTTTTGGCTACATCCTGGATGCAGAGTTTGGTTCCTGGGGCTTCAGGGCCAGGTAGTCTAAGAAGAAATTGTCACAGGAGGATAAAATGCAACTATGCAACATTTGCCAGGTTTTTGAACAGTTAACACATACAGTAAACCATTGGGCTAACCTGCAACAGGAAACATTTGTTCAAATTAGATACCTACCATTATTTAACAGAGTGTGATTAGAGGCAGTGAAAGAAGCAGGTGTTGCAATGAGTTTACAAGCGAGGGCAGGCTTTAAAGTATTACAAGTGACCTGAAAAGGGATGGCTTTGCAAAGGAGTGAGTGTCCTAAAGGATTAGAACACAGAGATGTGCTAATGAAATCAGGATTGCTGTTAGCCATACAATGGAACTGTGTTGCCCTTGTGTTTGGGGTCTCTTACCTTTTCTGTACTGAAAGCTACTTATGTTCAATAATACACATTGAGAACTACTAATATTATTTGTGTTGTATGATTTTGATTTTTTATATGTATAATAATTCAACTAAACAAAATCTTTCTAATTGAATAAGCTGGGCTGCACACAGGTGAGCTACTCAGAGGTAGCTGGAGAGCTACAGTGGCTCATGATCTACTGGTTGAAGACCTTACTATCCAGGAGATATATATATATATATCTGGCAGACACAGAAATAAAAAGCTGTGATAGGCAAATAAATTACTTCATGCAATAGTCATACGAGATGTGGCTCCTCAGCTATAGAGATTTTTATGTAGTTTGCAGTGAAATTATCGGAAAGAAAGTTCCCTAATGTGCATTGACGGTTCATAGTGCCCAATTTAATTGCTTCAGTGCATGCATTTCAGCTTGCCCGTGTTGCAAAGAATTCAAGTCTTCTTGCAAAACATTTAAAGCAGAATAGGTGATAGTTGAGATTGTATAGTTGCATTAGAGTTTTAAAGCGGTTACCATTAACTTTAGACAGAAACCTGAACATATGCATATCAGTATCTGTTGGCCATAAGGGTATCCTGTCTGCAGCAAACAATGTTATGTTGTTAGTTCTATTCTGAACCATCTCATTCAATTAATTATCAGTAATATCTACTTTCTATGTCCAATGTGCAAATTGAGTCAGATTAATTTTACCAATTGATAGTATTCTCAAATCTTAAAGAGAAATAAAATCAAGCAAGTAAATATTTTGTAAAAACTTCTAAGACTATTATTTAGCGAGGTCTCATAATGCTCCTGTTATATAAAATGGTATAATTCTCTTTGGCTGTTTGATCGATGAATGTAGTGGTGTCTTTAATGATGCATCCGTGTCGAAATACACATCATCGTTGTCCAATGAAGCATATGAATTGAAGTCAGTCATCAGTTGAGTAAAAAGATTTATGTCTCATGAACTGGATAGACAATGTCATCAAATGAGATTCCAAAAACATAAAGAATTTCAGTCATTTCAGTAGGGCCTAAAATTTGTCAGGGCAACTTTTCCCAAATATCATCAAGCAAATACAACGTTGGCAGGTACCTGAGGAATAAAGGAGTTAGAACCAACTACAATTTAACAATTACATTGTAACCGATTTGGCCACAAAGTAAAACTCTGAGTTGGAAGATGGGATTATGAATCGATTTATTACAAATTCAAAGCCAAGTTGATATAAATCAGTCACAGAAACGGTGTAAAAATACAGAATCACTAATGGAAATACAAAACAATATGCAAAATGTATCCTCAATAACAGAAAGGAAATGAGGAATTCCGTAGCCAATATACAAAGAATGAGGAACAAAGTCTGGCGATTAGATTGAAAGTTTTAATCCTCCTGCCTATACATGAGGTTATCTAAGAAAATCTTTCAAGCTCTAATCTCAACTAGTGATCAGGGAACCCCTATTTAAGTCAGGGAAGCAAGAAAGGTGTCAACATAGCAGAACCTCTGTAAAGTTCTCTAAAGGGAATGAATATTGTATAGCATGAAGCCAAACAACAAAGAGGTCACAAAGAGGTCAGTACCTCTCAAAGTCTAAAGGAAATCTGAATAAACTTGAAGTTTGATCATCAATTATAGCTACAAACAGAGCCTTTGAGAATCCCATGTCACGTCTCATTATTTTCCACCTTCAGACAGCAAAACTTGGCAACTACAATGGAAACTCCTTTTCTTTGGTCCACAAATCAGGACATTTTTGCATTCCTGCAGCCTTCAGATACAAAATGGACCATCTTCCTCCCTTCGATTGTTAGCGTCTCTCGTCCTTGCCTTGCCCTTGCAAGGAAAATGTTAGTATGTACACGCATAAATGTTGAGATTACACAGTAAATGCACTTTCTGTAACTTTTCAGTGCACCACATCACGTTAATAATGTTATATCACGCAAGTACATGAGGCCGTGTTTAAATATATAATTAAGGCTCCCTGTTTTCCATTTTTATGGATATTTACAGATAAATACAGACAGAAAACAATGTGTTTTCTGTCTGCATTTATTTTTAAAAGTGGATAAATACAGAAAATGTGCTTCTTTTAAGTGACTCTTCGTGCTGTCTTTCATGAATTATAGCCCAAACGCTGAGCAGATGGACAGCATGGGAAATTAAAAAACAGGATAACATTTCTTTAAATAACTGCATGTATCAACATATATTTGTGGTAAATGCTAATATTAGCCCGTCTATATACTGCCATGTAACATTTGGTAACTTAAATAGCTAAAACACGAAAGAAATCAAAATATGAGTGCGTGTCTATCATTTAAATAAATATGGAAATGTACAGTTTTACAGCTATATTTAAACGCAAAACATAAAATAAACATGGATAAATACAGATGTACATGTACAGGAATTTTATATAGCGCAAATCACCAAGCGGTTTCTAAGCGCTTGCTTAGGGAACCCGTCCTGGTATTCCCCTGTGAGATAACCCCAGCAGGGTATCCGCAAGGTGAAAGCCAGGCACCCGCCGCAAGGGGCCATTGTAGAGATTAAGCAAGCTATTGCCCAGAGTCGCAGAGTGTGAACCTGTGAATCAAGTAGGCACCGGAGCGAGAATTGTCGAGTCCATGGACATTTTTAGGACTCAAGACCCCGTCGAGCTGGGAATTGAACCCTGGTCCCGGGCTGACCTCTGCTTCCAGGTCTGCCTCCTCTAACCAGTGAGCCACACTTCTTCACCAGATAAATTGCCCCAAAAATAAATATGGATAAATACATACGGAAAAGTACATTTAAAAAATACCCTAAGACCGGGAGCCCTATATATATGCAATATATGGCCTAATCGAACAAAAAGGTGGAGCCAAAATTATGCTGTTCCAGTACCGTAGCAATCAAAGTTTGCTTTAGTGTACTGTTGGTGCGCTTGACCACATTGTTGAATTAACAATGACAATGGTGCGCGTATCGTAGTCGCACTCCCAAAGCAGATATAGCATGCATAAATGCCTTAGTGAAGACTGCAGGACCATTTTCTGAATGGAAAGTATGAAGTGCTCATACACTATACCTATATTGCTAATAGGCACTGCAAGTTATTTGTGACTGCTCGAGCAGTGGCGGTCATTTGTGGGCTCAGCCAAAGTAATTTTAAACAAGAATCAATTGCAATCAATATGTAATATGTACATATATCGATTGACTATTGGCAATAGGCCAACATGGTTGAGAAAAATGACACTGAAGGGTTTACCAGACATCGTGAAAAGAGAAGTTCCTGGTCTTAAAGCAGTAGAATGCTTCATCTGTTGACAAACGTTGCATTGCTGCACATATTTCTTTCATTCTTCGGTAGATGCTGTTGTTGCTATAGGAACAGTACAGCGACCTCTTTTGTTTCCTTAGTGCAAAACACGGACACAAGCTGCAACTGGACCTTCAACCCACCTCGTGGGTGGTTAACCGTGTCCGTCGATCGATTGATCTCCTTCTCTAATCTCCCTCCTTTTGATACAGTTGCTATAGCATTGACAGAATAGCATGGATGCTAGAAGGAGACAAAACTGACCCTTAATGAGCTACTCAAATTAGCTCTAATCTAGCTCACTAATTAAGTATACAGCTGTTTCCAAACTCAAATAGCATAGGAACATTTTGTTTGGTAAGGCTATAAGAATATTTGAAAGGAAAATCATGAGGTTGGTTGCATTGCCACCATTATGTCTGCATCAATCTTCATTTACGAGCTACAACAGCAACCTTAAAGGTTTGCACAGATGTCTTCACAGCTAAATCAGATACACATTTCCCTTTAGAGTGAGATCCTTCACTTTTATGGGCCATGGTATGTTGTGTATGGACCAAAGGACGCTGCTTCTGTAGGACAGCCACCTTTCCCTAAAGCTGTTTCGCTTTTATCAATTGACCTTTTGAATCTCTGAATCTGTTCAGACGACAACGTACCAAGTCCACATTCTACAGCTGCACACAGAATGCGGAGTCCTACGAAATGAGTGAGGATACTGATGGATCAGCTTTCCAAAAGGCAAGTAGTAGTGCAATTAATTCATGCCATCTGTGTAGTGGAATCACCCAGAAAGTTAGAGTGTGTGGGCCCGATTCACAGAACTAACTTAAGACCAAATCCTAAACTTACTACTTTTGGTATTCACAGAAGTTAGGATTTTCTCTTAAGACAGACTTAAGACAGACTTAAGTTAGGATTCTGTCTTAAGTCTGTCTTAAGTCTGTCTTAAGACAAAATCCTAACTTCTGTGAATACCAAAAGTAGTAAGTTTAGTAATTTGTCTTAAGTTAGTTCTGTGAATCGGGCCCACTGTGTATAACACTTTTAAATCACTGTCTTCAAAAATTGCCTGTACTGCAGTGCAAGCTGCAGACCAACTGCATGTTTGTCTCTCAATGTAAACTACATATGTGTAATTATAAGTGCTAGGAACAACCCTAATTACTAAATTTGTCTTGTTGTCCAGCAACTGAAGATATTTCGTCTCAAGAATGTCTGCCAGCATTCCAGGAAAGACAGCAATATACATGTTCAAGCAATTTTTCTCAGAAAATGTTTGAGTAATCATACACAAAAGGACTTCACTTGCTCACCATAGTGTGGCAAGTAAAGTTCAAACCCCCATCCGGGCTTGCAACTTTCTCAGTGTATTTGAAAATTGTAAAGTAGCACACTTCTAAAGGAAGTCTGGTGTCAATCCTTTTACCCACACAGGATAATTCACACCCAAGGAAGAGATAATTGAGATACACAATCTTAGATTTACAAAAATGTATTTTATATCGATATTCCGCTAAAGGAGTCACAATTCTGTCCACCCTAGCTAGGTGCTTTGTTAAGCCATCATCTGTGATGTATATGTTATTAATGTACCATAAAACTTTAGGATCTCTGGTAAGATCTCCCTAATTCTTGCTGCAGAAAGCCAACAGCAATTCTTATACATTTTTGCCAACCTCATGTAGGCCAAACAAGAAAGTAGTTAGAAATTGCAATTTATGTGCTATATTTTGACTAAAGAGCTTATTTGAGATATCGATTGCCGTTCTGAATTTTTTCCTAATTACGTTTGTCATCAGCAAGAACTGTGAGTATTTTGCAACCCATGTCTGCATGTTGTTGCAGTCAAATTTCTACAATCCAATATGATTCTATAGGAATTTTCAACATTGGGAATAGGGGAGTGTTCATGATCGATCAGCAAGACACTATCACGTCCTTATACTGTGTAATGGTGCAGTACCTCTAATGGTAACACAATAAGTGCTGGAGCCCTTAGAGGCCTTCTCTGGTCACAGTGCCCTGGCTACCTGTGGTACCATTTACCAGGGGCTGACCTGTGGCCAGAGATGCCAATTGGGTTTTGGCTTCAATTCAGTTTTAGGAAAGAACATAGGACCTGGGTACCTGATTAGCAGGAGCCCAGGGCACATTCAGACAAAGCACATCGCAATTCAGCAAAAAGTGGGGGCAACCATGCAGAAAGAGGGCACTTTCTAACTAGCAGAAAGAGGGCACTTTCTCACAAGTGCTACTTACATTTTCTTGTCTTTCTTTGAACAACTTGTTTTCCCTGGGTAGGAGTGCACCATTGCTGGAGGTTCTGTAATACCTAGTTGATGCTTGGACTGGAAAACCTTTAATGTGATCCTTATCAGCAGTTTTCCTTATTTTCGTTTATAAAATATGTACTGCAGCTCTGTGTTCGGAGATGTGGTCTTTTTTAACCATACTGCTTATGTTTTGTAAGAATATAAGTAATGGACATTGAAACTGGTCCCTTCCAGGCCCTGTAGTCATGTCCTTAACTTTTCAGGCAAAAACACTCATTGATTTCTGAATTATGAGTGTAAAGGTGTTAAGGTAACCATGTTGTTCCTGCTGACATTTCACATGTTTTACTTAATCTTGCATTCCCTATGAGTGATTTTTCCAAGATATTACTTTTCTTTTTCAGGCAGCATATTACTCATGTCTAGGGCATAATTTTGATTGAGCTGCATCCAGGTGTTTATAGCTGGGCACAATTGGGTTGTAGCTGAAGGCAAAGCGAGTTTCTCTCAGTGGGGCTGTAAGGTGTCCAGTGGAGGAAAGGATGTGGTACTATGGCCGGAGCTGCCAAATTTGGAACTGGGCAACCAGGTTCAGCCTTCATGACCAGCCCACAAGACTACTCTTCTGAGGGAGCACATTCCCATGCTAGACATTAGAAGGCCCTGGTGTCTTAGCACCAGCTGGTGGACTCTAGTGGGGGCAAGTGTGGGTTAACCTTGATGGTCTGTCCACTACATTCCATATTGAAGTTCGCCTCCAGTCTTGCTAGCAGGCTACAAAGAGGCACACCCTAGAGCGACAGTGACTCTGTCAGTGAGTTCACTGGGACTCTTAAGGTCAGTCCGCCTCACCAGGTGGTACCTCATTTGGCCTTGATTCAGCAGTAGTAGTGCAACTCCCCAGGGATCGGCAATGCAGGATTTGCACACACACCATGCAAAGGGCCTCATTCACGAGGTTTAAGTGCAAGGCAGCATAGCAAGGAATCTTGCTGCGCTGCCCTGTGTCAAAAGAAAAGTGCAGGAATGAGCCGTATCTATGAGATAAAGTGCATTCCTGTCCTTTTCCCCTGCCCTGGCGTACAATGGTCTGCCATACACCAGCGCAGACACCCTTGTGCCATAGTGCAACGGTGCTTGCATTGTAGGGGTGATTGTTTTTGTGCAGGAAGGAAACCCTTTCTGTACAAAAACAATTATGAGAGCTTCTTTCCTCTTTCTATGTGCGCTGCAGAATGCAGCGCACATAGAAAGAGGAAAAAACTAGGCGAAATAATGATATTTCTCCTTGTGGCACCCCCCTAACGCCACCCATGGGTTGGCGTTAGAACCTGATTCATTTCCAGGTTCACAATTCCTTGAAAATCTGGGAATGCTTCAGATTCCATAGTGGTGTGAGAACACCCACAGCAACACCCATGGAATGACCCTTTCACACAGTGTTCGACGTGAAAGGGGCACATATTTACAAAACCATGAAATATGCTGCGGATCATTGCACCACCGGAGCTCCAGAAAAGTGATTCTACAGCGGTGCAAAAGTGCTGCTAGAGGCCCACAGTTTGCAAACTTCATGGTCTCTCTGCTTCATGCACAAGCGCTTTTAACATGTGCTGCCTGCTATAGGTACACTGAAAATATGCAGTAATTGAGGACAAAATTATGTCGCAGTGTTGACTAAATCATGCAGCAAAAAGAGGCTGCAGTGTAATTCAGCACATTTTCTGATACTTTATTATTAAGACATTATTACACATACTAACAGTCTCTGCAAAGATTTTGCCTCATTAGTGCTAGTGTAATATTAAAATGCAGCAGTGAGAAAGGTCAGCAGTCAACTTTTGCAAAGGGCCTTACACTTTGCAGCAACATAAGTCACATTCGTTATAACTTTTAATCCGTTTGAGCTATAAGCTATTTTCTTGTTAAAATCGTCTGGTTATGCAGCAGATGATGATTATGTGGCAAATATGGAAGAGCCATAATTATGCGGAAAACATTTGCAAACTAGGGGCCCGATTCACATAACTAACTTAAGACAAAATCCTAAACTTACTACTTTTGCTAAAACATAAGATGGAAGGTGCACACAATCAGAGTCCAAAGGAAGGATAGTGTATTATGTATCTTCTTCTTTATTTAACAGTTTTTTTCAAAAACAGGCACAGCCAACGCGTTTCGTTCCATTAGCCTTGTGGAACTTCGTCAGGGCTGTAAAAAGCGACAAACATACATATACACAAATATACATTAAAATCTTACACATACGAATTGATCACAGTAGAAGACAGAAAAGTCATGACCCAAGACACACATATTTACAATATTTATGTTTAAGACAAGAGGACAAACTAGAGACAATATATATATATACACACACACAAGCTTAAAAGACTACCTTTTTTTTCTGTGTATTATTTATATGCAGCCATTAGGTGGCTGCATCGAATTTTAAGGTTGAATATTAAAAAAGCATTTTTTTGTGTATAAACACCTGTGCAATGAAAAACACCTATATCACAAATTATATTTACAATTGTCATCATACAAGGAGGGCTGGAGTAATTCGTCACCAGTAAGCAACATCACTATTTCGTAAAGGGGGATAATCCCAAGAGGGGAAAGACACATTGCCAAGTTTACTTATAGGAATTACATTATGCAGGAGCCCGCTGTGTGTCAAAAAAACCAGTAGCTACCATGAGTAGAGGCGACAATCAGAGTAAGGCACTTACCGAATTGTTTTAATTTCGAAGTTTTTGTCAATCTATTTAAACACCCAATGTGGATCAGACAGCAACTAGCGCTGGGATTTCAAGGCATGTAACCTAAGATGAGAATAAAAGAGGCTTCACCGTCTAACAAAGTGGAAAGAAGGCTCAAGAAGAAAATACTTCACCAAGTGTGTTCCAGAATAGTGGAGCATGGTCACTGTACTCCAGTGCGCCACTGATTGAGCCACAACATTTCAAACGGTAGTGGTACCCCCAGGTATACATATTTACTGGAAACATAAAAAAGGCTTAACTAGTAGTATTTACATATTTACTGGAAACATAAAAAAGGCTTAACTAGTAGTATTTACCTTCTTATATTCAGCGATGATGTTCAAACTGGAAACGAGTGGGTAGGCCCAGTGAGTATTCAAATGCTGAATCCAGCAGGGTTCAGAATATTGGAGGCCCAAGTATAACGATTATTCAAGGTGGTATGAACGTTCGTCAGGGAGTCTGTTGCGTAAAAAATAACAGGCCAAGAAGGAAAGGTCAGATCTAATTGAGCCCAACTCATAAGACAGGTTCATTACATGCCCTCCAGTTAATGGTTACCATTTAGCGGCCAGAGGTAATTTTTAAACAAGGAGTTACAGCTACACAAATAAACATGTAAAATGCATCAGGCCAAAATTACCTAATTATCGCAAGGAAAGTTTCTTTCTTCTATTTCTAATGTCCAACTCCGGTACAGGCATAAATTGAAGCTGTGGAGGTCCGTAGAATAACGCGGTGGTCGTAGTAATGACCACCGGGCACCTATAGTCAAAGAGGCAGGCATAAATCCATGATAAATACACCGTAAGTGTTATAAGCCATGTTTATTTAAAAAAAAGGAAAGATCCTTATTGGTAGCAGGAAATAAAATCAATTTGGTTAGTCTAGCGACAGACCTCGCGTTGGATAATACCCTCCCGGGGTCTGTGTGTCTAGATACTGTGAAATGCCAAGTCGTCTCATACATCACTCAAAGTGCAGCGGCAAAGATTGAGGGTTGTGATCAAATCCATAGCGGGTCAAATAAATATCCCTATGATAGTGCCTATTTCATAATAATTTGGATGCGAAAAAATAGCATTGCGGGTTAATTAAATATCTCTACGTTGGTACATATTTCAAAACCCTTGCCTTTTAGTAACTTGGACGATATACAGTGTAACTGACCCGTCTCGTGGACATGAAATCAGGTTGTGGCAATTACCGCCCTGATTAGGTAAAGTGCCCATGTAGATTTAAGTGGTTCGTAAAGCATTATTTCGGTCCATGTGGAAAGCCGGCAAACCCCGACCTCCCTAAACGCGCATTACGCAGTGAAGTATATGCGTGTAGTATCCAACAATTATTGGCAAAACACATTCAAACGGGCAAACAGAACGCTGGTATCGTACCAGACCCCTTGGCTCTTACCTGTGGTCGGGTGCTTGGATTCAGTATGCAGTCTCGTGGTGGCGTCCCGGATTGTAAGCCGGATCGCCATACTGCTAGATATGCGGAAGTAGATGGAGCGGATTCCTCCCACTTCCGAGTCAGCCCCGCCCTTTGCTACAGATCACGTGGTGGAGCCCATATCGGCTTCAAAACAAAAGCACCAGTGGTGTAGGCATACATCCTATCTTTTGGCCTGCTAGCGCGAAAAAAAGTTATGAAGGGTAACGGTCGTCCTTACCCTGTCAGCACACATTAATATTACCAGTAAGGACGACCGTTACCCTGTCAGCACACATTATCATGAGAAACACCCAGAAGATCTTACCTTTTGGTTTCATGGAATTGATCACATACCACAAGATAGCCGTGGTGGTGACCGGGAGTTGATACTCCGACAAAGGGAAGCGAAATGGATTTGTCGTCTAAATGTTGTGGCTCAATCAGTGGCGCACTGGAGTACAGTGACCATGCTCCACTATTCTGGAACACACTTGGTGAAGTATTTTCTTCTTGAGCCTTCTTTCCACTTTGTTAGACGGTGAAGCCTCTTTTATTCTCATCTTAGGTTACATGCCTTGAAATCCCAGCGCTAGTTGCTGTCTGATCCACATTGGGTGTTTAAATAGATTGACAAAAACTTCGAAATTAAAACAATTCGGTAAGTGCCTTACTCTGATTGTCGCCTCTACTCATGGTAGCTACTGGTTTTTTTGACACACAGCGGGCTCCTGCATAATGTAATTCCTATAAGTAAACTTGGCAATGTGTCTTTCCCCTCTTGGGATTATCCCCCTTTACGAAATAGTGATGTTGCTTACTGGTGACGAATTACTCCAGCCCTCCTTGTATGATGACAATTGTAAATATAATTTGTGATATAGGTGTTTTTCATTGCACAGGTGTTTATACACAAAAAAATGCTTTTTTAATATTCAACCTTAAAATTCGATGCAGCCACCTAATGGCTGCATATAAATAATACACAGAAAAAAAAGGTAGTCTTTTAAGCTTGTGTGTGTATATATATATATTGTCTCTAGTTTGTCCTCTTGTCTTAAACATAAATATTGTAAATATGTGTGTCTTGGGTCATGACTTTTCTGTCTTCTACTGTGATCAATTCGTATGTGTAAGATTTTAATGTATATTTATGTATATGTATGTTTGTCGCTTTTTACAGCCCTGACGAAGTTCCACAAGGCTAATGGAACGAAACGCGTTGGCTGTGCCTGTTTTTGAAAAAAACTGTTAAATAAAGAAGAAGATACATAATACACTATCCTTCCTTTGGACTCTGATTGTGTGCACCTTCCATCTTATGTTTTTGTATCCTTGACCTGAACACCTATTGGTAGCAGGTGTAGGAAGAAGTTTGCACCACCCGAAATTTTGAAATATAGAACCAGTAGTGCTTGACCTAGGTCTGCTGCCTCGACCCTTTTGGAATTTTACTACTTTTGCTATTCACAGAAGTTAGGATTTTGTCTTAAGTTTTGTCTTAAAACAGACTTAAGACAGACTTAAGACAAAATCCTAACTTAAGTCTGTCTTAAGTCTGTCTTAAGACAAACTTAAGACAAAATCCTAACTTCTGTGAATAGCAAAAGTAGTAAGTTTAGGATTTTGTCTTAAGTTAGTTCTGTGAATAGGGCCCGAGGATATTTTGCCATTTATGTTTGAGCTGCTCTTGTGGAAAGAAAAGTACTGCATATTTGGAACATTCAGTGATTGGAAACATATCCCACTTTGCAAATGTATTTTAATTTCAATAACTCATATTTAACCTTAAATAGCCAGGTGAAGCCATTGGTTGAATTAAATAACGTAATAAGCTGTAACTGGTCAGTGAAATGCCTAGCAAAAACTAAAAAATGGGATGTTTTACTCTTTCTTGCCACACCTCTGACTCCCCCACTGAACCAATCCTCAAGTTATTCCTGCCCTCTGATTCTACGCCCACAGTTCCCCAACTTTTTTCCCCACTTCGACCATTGCCTACACATATCTTCCTCTGCCTGCCTCTACGGCTATCACTTTTCATACCGGTCTTCATTTCCATGCCCTTATCTTATTACACCTTTTTGCCTCTATCCCCAAATACTTCGATACATGCCTGTGTAATTCGTATATCAAGGTTGATGTTACTGAGTACATGTGTGTAATTCATATATCAATGTAATGTTATGGAGTGCATGTGTGTAATTCATATATTAATGTCGATGTTACTGAGTGCATGTGTGTAATTCATATATCAATGTAGATTATACAGAGTGCACGTATTTGATTCATATATCAATGCAGATGTTACTGCGTGCATGCTTGTAATTCATATAGCAATGCAGATGTCATGGAGTGCATGTGTGTAATTCATATATCAATATAGATGTTACTGAGTGCATGTGTGAATTTATTTATTGATGCTGTAGAGTGTATGCATGTAATTAATTCATGTTACT
This sequence comes from Lissotriton vulgaris, assembly GCF_964263255.1. Taxonomy (NCBI): domain Eukaryota; kingdom Metazoa; phylum Chordata; class Amphibia; order Caudata; family Salamandridae; genus Lissotriton; species Lissotriton vulgaris. Next base: position 292,632,044 of record NC_141686.1, on the reverse strand, counting down.
GAGTGCATGCATATACGCAAATCATTTATCAACGTAGATGTCACTAACTGTATTCATGTATGGAATACATTTATCAATGTTAATCAGTGTATGCATGCATACAATTCATTTATCAATGTTGATGTTGTTGAGTATGTTCATGTAAGCAATTCATTTAGCAAAGTCGATGTTGAGTGTATGCATGCATGTAATACATAAATTAACGCCAACGTTAATGAGTTTATGGAGGCATGCAATTCATTTAGCAACGTAGATGTTACTGAGTGTATGCATGTATATAATTAATTTATCAACATAGATGTTAAGTTGATGTTACTGACTGTATGCATGTATGTCATAATTTATCAGAGTAGATCTCATTGAGGGAATTTGTATGGCTTACTTCTGATATGCTGATGGTGCAGCAGGAAGATAACAGTTGTGGAAGTATGCCTTCAAAAACTCTTTTGAGAGGTTTTTATGGTTGTTAGCCTGCATGAATTAGAGATTGCAGAATATTGGGTTACTGGTTGAGGGGCTGAAACCATACTCAAGCAGCAACCACAAGTCTTGGCATGGTGAAACACAAGCAAACGCCAAATTAGCCTGTGTTTAACCCTCTAGTAGCTTGGCACAAAAGCAGCGAGGTTTAATTTAGATGCAATGTATAAAGTATTTATGCAGCACACAAATAGTATTAAAGAGAAAACACAACACAAGAAAAATCCCACACCAATTTGGAAAAATAGAGTAAAATGTAATACATTATTTGAGAACAAAGCAATAAAAACAAGATCACTAGAACCGGAGATATGCATTTTTAAAGATTCAGACAAAAACAGCACTTAAAAGCACAAACCACCAACTGTGGTTATCTGGTCGCACTTGACTGGGACAAAGTCACAATTTCAGAACGACCACGCTGGAGCGCATGTCAGCTACAAGGACCAAGTTAGGCCCGCTGAACAAAGTACCTTAAATACTGGTTGCAGAACATTTTGAGATCGTACTTCAAGGATGCGTTGTACAGTAGTGATTCGGGCCTGTGATGTGAGGTCCTGTGTCGAGGATGCACTGCACAGAGGCGGTTCCAGGGAGATGCTGAGCTGATGCTGTGATGCAAGGTCCTGCATCGAGGATGCTTCGCACGGCAGTGGTTCTGAGCAATTTTGTAAGTCCTGCGTAGGGGATTCGTCATACAGCAACGGTTCTGATGCAAGGCTTCGAGGTGATGCGTCATGCTGAGTTGGTCCTCTTGGACCACAACTGGGCTAGCAGTGCACCTTCAGGTCAAATTCCAAAGGTCCTAGACTAGGTGGCACCACTTGAGAGGCAATACTCACAGCAGGCAGAGCCCAGGTGCTGGGTTCAAAGTGGTTGGAGCCTTTCCTGTACCAGAGGGTCTGATCAGGAGACCAGCCAACTAGTACCTGGAGTCACTCTGGTGTTCCAGGGTTCAAGATGCATGAAAGGTCCTTCTCATATAGGCCGCAGGACAGCAGAGCAGCAAGACTGAAGAGTAGCAGTCCTTCTTGCCGCAAAGCAGCACGGGTCCAGAGGTGTACTGATGAGCTTGATCTAAGTGTTCAATATTTTTACTTGGTGCCAGCTTTGAAGTAGGAGAAGGTTCTGGAGGTTTCCACCCAAAGGTGTTTGGAATTTCCTGCCTCCCTACCCTGCCCCCAGCTTATCGGGGGTAAAAGAAAATAGTGTGAAACCCTCTGTGAATGTGGTGAGGCAGAGCCTTTCTGGTGTGCAAATGACAGATCCACCCCGTATCAAGTCAGAGAGGGCCCATCCTGCCAACACCTATTCCCCCTTTGTCTCACTGTCTGGGAGTAATACGCAAAGACCTACCGTTAGCTATGCCTAATATGCAACCCAGGATACAGGCTGCAGGCACCAAATGGTTGGAACAAAAGAATGCCCTGATGACTAGTCTGAAGCATTTTTCTGACCCATGACTGCCCCTGACCAGCCCTTCTCGCTTCTCAGAGGTAATAGCTGGACATGTCACCATCTCTGTACCAGCCTTAAAGCATGTCACAGACATGGACCTAACATATGAATGTCTGTCCCTGCAGTCACGGTCTGTCGTAGGTATCGGCCTGGCATGTTACTAACTCTGCCAGTTGGGCTGGCCTGTCTGGAGCATTGGCATTCAAGAACCTTTCAAAGGGACCAACTTGACTTATGGCTGACTCTGTCCAAGCCCTTACCGCCCGTCAGCAGCATTGGACTGACTTGTGACCAGGGCCACTGAAATTTTACGGAAGGGAAGGGCCAAATTATGTGGCAGAGTTGAGTAAATTATAAGGCAAGAAAAAGCTAATTATGCAGCATAATGTGGCACATTTTGTAATAGCATTACTCTATTATTTTATCATTTTAGGTTGCAGCCTACCAGACAGCACAACTGTCTGGTTTGCTGAAGACATCTTGGAGACTTTCAGAAAGTTGCTCTAGGAAAGCATTCCACCTGTTGCGTGCTATTGGCATTTTGGTTTGTAACTCACCTTTTTTTGCTTTCCATTTGCTATATGTTTTGCTTTAGGCTGTCCAGGTTCAGTTCTTCCCTCCTGTTGCATAAACTGTGTTTACGGTATTCTTCCACAAACTTGCTTCCTATAAACAGGCCTTTAAATCTTGTTCTTATCTCGTCAGGTTTGCTGGACATTCAAAGACCGAGATCAAATGTCAGGCACTGTCTTATCCTTCAGAGTGCTCTTTTTCTGTAAAGAAACCTATAAATCTTGTTCTTATCTGCTGCCTTCTGATGGCACTTGTTTACTTTTCCTTCTCTGACTTCAAAGGGAGGGGATTTATGTGACAAACTTGCAAGATACAAGGGGCGGGAAAGTTTTTGTTCTAGTACTCAACATTTAAATTAACTGTGTAAGTATTTCAGAATATATCAGAATTAGGTACACAAATGAAGCAATGTTTGTGTGATTTCTGAAATGTGTTCTAAACAAACACTTTATTATAATCAAAACAAATCATTACTGAGGTGATGCAATTTCCACACATTTTCATCTGTGCACTGTATAGTTTTATTAGTAAAACTGAATGTCTGTGCAAATTAATGTAATGGTGATTTCAATTGAAAATGTGTGGTCTGTAATGGAAGTAAGCTGCCACACCATGCATACTCCACTCTACGCCACTCCACTCTACTCTGCACCATTCCACATTACACCATTACCCTCTACTCTGCACCACTCCACTCTGAACCACTCAGCTCTATGCCACTGCATTGTACACCACTTCATGCTATGCCTCTCTACCCTGTGCCACTCTGCTCTATGACAATGCACTCTTCGCCACTCAACTCTACACTCTCCAATCTAGGGCACACCAGTCTACTCTGCACAACTCCACCCTCTGTCTCTTCGCAACACTGCACTCTACGCCAATACACTTTACACCAATGCACTTTCCTCTGTAACTCAACTCTATGCCGCTGCACTCTACACCAAACCACGGTATGCCACTCTGATCTACTCTGCACCACTGCACTCTGTGCCTCTGCACTCGACGCCACTTTACTGTATGTCATTACACTATATGACACTGTACACAACTGCGCTGTACCCAACACCACTCTACTCTACTTTCAAACAATCTACTCTAAACCACTGCACTCTATGCCACTCTACTCCACTCCACCTGATGCCACTGCACTCCACGCCACTCTACTCTTAACCTCTTGAAATTTCCACCACTGCACGCTACACAACTTCACTCTACACCACTGCAATGTTCTCTGCATCACTGTACTCTATGCCCCTACGCTATTCTAAAACCGTTGCACGTTGACACTCTACTCTGCAACACTTGCCTCTCCACCACTGAACTCTCAGCCACTCTACTCTGCACTGCTCCAATCTACATCGCTGCACTCTATGCCACTGCACTCTACAGCACTGTTGTCTACTCTGCACCACTCTGAGCTACTCTACTCTGCCCCACTCTACACCACTGCCCTCTATGCAACTCAACTCTGCACCACTGCTCTCTGCATCACTCAACTCTATGCCACTCTAAACAACTGCACTCTACGCCACTGCAACTTGCACTATTCTACTTTGTGTCACTATACTCTGTGCCACTCTACTGTACTCTGCTGCCCTGAAGCCACAGGTGTGATATCTGATTGCCACTTCCCCAGCTCTCCTGGCTTGATGTGTGGCTGACCTTGCAGACAGGAAGACTGACCTTGTCCTTGTAGACTCTTACTGGCTCCGATAAAGCACACTATACAAGAACCACCCAGTCCCAGGGACACAGGTCAGCTTCACGTGCCAGTGCCCAGCGTTGGCATCTCTCAGCCTCACCCACAAAAGGGTCGTCCACAGCCTGGACCCTGCCATGCCTGCCTGATTTCCCGCCATTCCTTCGGACTCAAGCTGTCCAAGTCAAGCCTGGGAAGCCAAACTCACCTCATGAACAGAGGGTGGTGATGGGGGGCAAGATGGAGTCAGAACATTTAATCAGACAGTGGGCACCTGACTCACAGCCCTCCATGCACGGCGCCCAGACACCTCGCCGCAGTCAGACCCCGTGTGACCCTTCCCAATCACAGACCACAGACCCCTCCCTGCCCGCCAGCCGGGAGCCCAGACACTACACCGCACTGAACTCCGTCCTTCTGGGATAGTAGGGGGGCTCTGAGTGTGGGCTCCAGCCTCTGACCTAGGCCCAGCCAGAGCCCCTCGGGGGTGGCTCCTGGCCAGCGGCTGTGGTGGGGCCAAGGACGCAAGATTCCGGGCAGCCCTGGGCCTGTGAGGTCCGTGGGGAGGAGAGGCCTTTGTGCAGCTGACCTGCAGCAGCTTAGGTGGGGAGGTGGGGGTGGGGGAGCCTGCGCTAAGCCCCTGTGGGGCTGACGAGCCCCTGCCCTCGGAGAGACTTGGGCACCTGTGCCCCTCCGTTGATGAGTCAACGATTGATTCTAGGCGATCAGTCGGAAACAACCAATTTGAATAAAATCTTTACGAACAAAACGTTTCCAAAATGACAGTTTGTATAGAAGTGGGAGTTGCATCGAATCACTTGGTTTTTACCCTACATTCCGTTCATATTTTTCATAATCCTTCCCTTTCACTTGCCATAACCATTACCCTGAACCCTGCCCATTACAGCAGCCCCCATCATTACCCTAAACCTCACCCTAACCCCTTACGGCTACCAGGGTCGGACTGGGACAGAAAATAGGCACAGACACCAATATAAAGGTGACCTCCATTAGTGAATCAGATAGATAAACAAGGTAAAGCCAATAGGTCGCACACATGCAAGAGCTATGGGGTTTGGCAATGTGTTAACCAGTGTGGCTGCTGTATAGCATGGCTAAAACTTAGTGGTGTGGGGTGGGGTGACGTAAATTGGGGTAGATTAGAGTGGGGTTGATTGGGCTAGAGTAGAATAGGGTAGATCGGAGTAAAGTGGCGTGGAGTGGGGCAGGATGGGGTCGAGTGTAGTGGGGTAGATTGGGGTAGAGTGAGGCAGAGTGGAGTGGGTTAAATTGTGGTAGACTGCGGTGGGGTAAATTGGAGTTTAGTGGGGTAGATTAGAGTGTGGTAGAGTGGAGTCGGGAGAATGGTGCTATAAATTTGAGTAAGGTAGTTTAGTGTTGATTGGGGTAGACTATGGTGGAGTGAGGTAGACTGGAGTGTAGTGGGGTAGATTGGAGTGGAGTGGAGTGGCGAAGAGTGGAGTAAGGTATATTGCAGTGGAGTGGGGTAGAATGGCAAAGAATGGAGTTGGGTAGAGTGGTGTAGGGTGGATTGGGATGTGATAGGTTGCAGTGACATGGAGTGGGGTAGATTGGGGTAGAGAGGGATAGATTGGAGTGACATGGAGTAGAATGGATTGGGGTAGAGTGGGATAGATGGGATTAGGGTAGATTGGGGGAGAGTGGGGTGCAGTAGATTGGACTGGTGTGGAGTGGAGTGGGTTAGATTGGAGTGGAGTATATCAGAGTGAAGTGCAGTGGGGCAGAGTGAAGTGGGGCAGATTGGAGTAACGTAGGGTGGATTGGAGAGTGCAGATTTGAGTGAGATATATTGTGTGGATTGGAGTGGGGTAGATTGTAGAAGACTAAAGAGGGTAGATTGTGGTAGATTGGAGTGGAGTGAGGTAGATAGGAGTAGAGCTGGATAGATGGAAGTGGAGAGGAGAGGCGTGGAGTGGGTTTGATTGGAGGGGAGTGGGATGGGGTAGATTGTGGTAGAGTGGGGTAGAATGGAGCAGATTATAGTGGACTGGAGTGGGATAGACTACAGTGGAGTGGAGATTGGAGAGGAATAGGGTAAATTGAAGTGGAGTGGGGTAGATTGTAGAGGGGTAGATTGGGGTGGTGTGGGGTACATTGAAGTGGAGTGGGGTAGAGTGGAGTAGGGTGAAATGGGGTGGAGTGAAGTGGTCTAGATTGAGGTGGAGAGGGTTGGATTGGGGTAAAATGGAGGGGTGGGTTGGGGTAGGTTGGAGTGGGGTGAGTGGAGGGGCATAGAGTGGAAGGGCATAGAGTAGAGTGGTGTAGAGGAGATTGTTGTGTCATGGAGTGAGCGGCGTAGAGTGGAGTGGCATGTCATAGAGTGTCTTAGAGTGGAGGAATGTAGATTGGAATGACGTCGTAGAATGTTGAAGAATGGAGAGGTGTGGCATAGAGGTGAAGGGCATAGAGTGGAGTACAATGTTGTAGAGTGGAGTGGTGTAAAGTGGAGTGGCGTAGTATGGAGTATAAATGGTGTGTTAACGCATTCCCATTCCCGGCAATACATTTATAATTTCAATGACCATGACCATTACATTTGCACCGACGTACAGTTTTACTCCACACAAACGATAATGTGTGGAAATGCTATTACCTAGTGTACTGATGTGTATTGATCCTATTCAAATATTTGTTTCCACCACACTTCTGAATTGCAAAAAATGTGCTTCATTTGTACTTTACTAATTCTAAAATATCAGCACAGTTCTTTTTTGTTTTATGCTAGAAAAAATAGCATTTTACACCCTCTCACATGGTTACTCAGCAGGATTATCATATAAATTCTCTCACTTTGAAGTCCAAAAGTAAACACCAAGCTCCCTTGAAAGATAAAGCCTGGCATTTGACCTCTGATTTTTAATGCACAGCAAGTGCGACAAGAGAAGAACACAATTTAAAGGCCTGTTTACTGAAAGCGAGTACTTGGAAGGATGCTCACGGGAGGGATGAACTAAAGTTGGACAGGCTAAAGCAAATAAAGCCAGCAAACAGAAAGCAAGCAACTGTGAATTACAAAGCACAAAGCTAAAAGTAATCAACAGGCAACATGCATTCCCAGGGAAGCTTTCAGAATGCCCACAAGAAGTCGTAAGCAAACCAGACAAATGTGCTGTCTGGGAGGCTTTGGCCGAAAAAGTGGCCCATATTTACAAATTGGAGAGTTTTGCGCTTGTAAAGACATGATATACACATGTTTTGCAACATATAGAAGACTGTATGGATTTGAGCTTGTTGCAGCCAATGTTTGTTTTAACATCAGGAAAACCAACAATAAAAACTAGCCCAACAGACCATGAAACAGGTCCACAAGCAGACAAAAAAAATCCCCTATACTGTCCTATAAGACTAGCCCATTGGCCACTGCCTGATTGAGATATTAGCTAGTCAGAATCTGACTGTTACTCTAACCCTAACTGTTATTATCCTAAACCCTAACCATTACTCTACCCTAACCATTATTCTAAACACCAACTAATCCGTACCCTGACTCAAACTCTAAGCTCTTATCCAATTTGCTTTTTAGAAGCTATTTTCCTCTGAAAGCAACCTCATTTACAAAACCCAGACTTGCCACCCAGCATGGGTCAGTGGGTATTGCCTGGGCTATGGTTTCCTAGGATGGATGACCTCTCCCTACTGAAATGTCGCAACTGTGGTCGTGTGAGTGAATGAGGAGACTGTAGGAACCAATGCCTGCATGAGTGGTTAGAGAAGGTGAAAACACGTATGTAATATTTATTGTTTTGCATTTATTTACAATATGGTTCTCATTAAAGTTGCTCATAATTCAATGCCGGCCTCAGTATTAGGATTATGAGTAACTGCGGGTCTGGCACTCCCCCAGAACTCCAGCTTATCAAAGCAGTCGTAATCTTTGGGTGAAAATAAATCAGAGAATGAGAAGCAACTAGGGAGAAGGGATGCAGTAAATCTGGTTCTACATTTATTCCCCGTGTTTTTTAGTGGACCATCAGGGTCAACGTGGACTTGCACATTTTCTCTGGTCCCTGGAGTTGCCATACAAGCTAGTCATGGGAACTGCAGGGCCAGAATTACTTGTTCAATTACCAAGGACTTCATAGAGAGGCTCAGTTTGATTCTTCTTGCATATGATGTGTAAGAGTGGAATCTTCCAGGGTGTCTTTCGCTACTACTAGTTGATCAACTTCCGATCCAAAGATTACCATATTGGAAAAGCCAATCAAGGTTCTGGGTAGGGGCAGCGGGGTTGGCTCTATTGTAAACTTGTGTATTTAGATAGAAAACTTGCTTCTGGGTAGACCCTCTACAGATTGCTTTAGACTAGAAGACAGCTATACTGGAGAGTGTGCAGAGGTGCAGAGGGTCTAGGAAGCTGGTGTGCAGAGATGAAGGGGACCACTTGAAAGTGCACTGCACCGGAATCTTACAGGTAAGTCCAATGGGCTCCTTCGAGGGAGTAGGTTGCAAGGGCTTGGGGACCATGGGAGCACAGCAGGTTGGTCGGTGCTGGAGCCAGGTGCAAAGCGAATAGGTCAGCTGTGTGTTGTGCATCTTAAGGTCCTCGCAATTAGGGGCAGGCAACTTGGAGAGGTGATCTCGGAACAGCTGGAACACTCAGGAAGTGGGTTTAAGGAGTCTGGACGTCGCTCAATGGGTGCTTGTTTCAGGTGTTTTGGGATGCAGTGTTTGTCGTTGGGGTCCGATACCCCAGGTATTGGTACGTTGTAGCTCCGGTAGGTCCTGGTATCTCCAAACTTGGTGTGGAGACAGATCTGACCCTCCGGGCTGTTGTACCTTTTCTTGCTTCAGAGCTGCGTTGAGGTTATTAGGAAGCAACAAGTCGACAAACCGGTCTTCAAGGGATTGGTGTCTGTGGTGTGCAGGGGAGTGATGCCTTCACTCCAAGGGAGCTTGAAGGCTGGAAGTGCTCCAGGATTCTTGGAGTCCTTTCAGGTTCAGGATGACATGCCATGCAGCGATTTTCGAGTCCTTGAGGCAGCAGACAGGGTTTGAAGCCTCTTTATTCTGCAACAGGGCTTCAGTTCTTGTGGAGCGGATCTTCTTTGTCCTTATCTTCTATTGTTTGTCAAATCTGATGTTCAGAACTCGTTATGCCACCTAAATACTGAATTTAGGGATGTTAAAAAGGGGAGACAGGTAGTGGTCAATGGGATACCTACCTTTATTCATTTAGTATAGGGTGCGAATATGACCCGTTAGGGTATCAGATCACTATACAGGGATAACATGTTATATACACGTTTGAAATAGACAATAGCATAGGTAGGGATAGATAGATTGAATTACATACACTTGGGGAATTACAGGATATTTACAATATTCAGAGTGGCGATCACTTAGGGTGCCCACACCCTCTAGTGACCACTTCCTGTGGGAAGTTCCCTAGCCCTAAAACTTTACTTTTACTTTAGACTCATTTATATGGCACACAAATCATCCCCAGGAGGATCTCTCGGCGCCATAGAGAGAGAAGGTCAAATGTAAAATAAAGTCTTTATAATAGACAGGTCTTAAGCATTTTTTTATATTGTGGAAGGATAGGGCAGGCACAGATTTGTTCCGGGAGCTCGTTCCAAAGTTTGGGGGCCAGATACAAGAATGCACGACCACCCATTTTAACTTTCCTTATTCTCCTGCTACAGAGTAGGCTGCGATTGCTGGATCTGTGTTGTCGTCTAGGTTGATAGCGTTAAATTTTATTAGTCAAGTACACCGGGCCTGTTCCGTGCAGGGACTTAAAGACCATGCATAGCAGCTTGAAGATAGCTCATTTCCAGACAGGAAGCTACTGTAGTTGGCGTAGGAGAGGAAGGGAAGGGGTTTGTGCTGGTTTATTAAGGGCAAGATGAGCTGCCGTATTTTGCACAACCTGCAGTTTGGATGGGGGCGTGGCCTAACAAGATGGCCGACTAGACGTGTTCTCGCTAAGCCCCTGCCCCAATTTTGAATTAATCCTGCTGTAATCCTGGCGTAGTAGTGTCGCCGAGCGTGATCCTGCAGTGGGAGCCCCCCCATGGCCGTGATCGGGACTCTGCCTGCAACGAAAGAGCAGCGCGTGGCCTCGATCGGACCCGCCGGAGCCCGGACCTAGATAATGGCGGCCTCCGTGATCTGGAGCGAGTGAGACGCGCTGCGGAGCTTTAGGTTGCATCGGCGCGGGGAGCTGCTCCCACGGTGCTCGAGGCATGGTGATTGCTGGAGGCGGAGCACGGCTGGCGGGCTGCCCGCCGCGGAACCTGGGGTGGCGTCCACGTGAGGCCAGTGCTGTGGGGCCTGCACGCGCTCCGCTTGCTGCTGCCAGAGGGTGGCGTGGAGGCCGGTAACTCGAATAGTACCGGTGAGGACAGGGCCGCCTGGAAGCACCGGGGGCCCCCCGCACCCTCCTCCCCCCCACTGGAAGACGATGAGGCCCTGCTGCTTCTGCAGATGGTGTAGACGAGGAGCGGTGGTGGGCTGGGGTGGACCTCCGCATGATATCCTGGGGACGAGGAGCGGCCTGCTTTCATCCCGGCGGTTACTGCCTGGCGGAGGCACGGGGGCCCGCGCCCTCAATTACTGTTATTGACGACCAGCCTGACTGCTGGATAGTTTCCCCCCTTTTGAGAAACTGGTGTGCCTGGGCAGTCCCCAAGCCCGGAGCAAGGCGGAAGGAATGTGTACCACCGCATGGTGGTCCAGTGGGAGAGAGCCTGAGGCCTGGTGACGAAGTCCCCGAAGAGCTGGGGTGTTGCGGCCTACCATCGTCCTGTTGGTCTCCGCCTGACGGTGCCTGGAGGACACGCGCGGCGTCCCACGTTCAGGGCGCCCTGACAAAAGGGTCACTGGTGAGTCGTGGCGGGGCCGGAGGAGACTCTAAGGTGGCACGTGGGTCGGGTTGGGCTACGAGGCAGAGATTGCGACATCGTCATAGAGGCCGTAGTGTGGCTCACAGGGTGGTCCCGGCCGTGTTTGTGACTGGAGAACATCTGGTCAGGTCGTGAAGGACGCCTAGGTGACCCGTGGGGTGGCCGCTGCACCCGGGAACCCCCCACCTACCGACAACCCAATTCCCTGACACGGTATTCTGGAATGACAGCGCGGGATATGGGGAAGGACAGGCCCACGCGAGGAGCCCAGTCAAATAAAATCATGCAATACACCGTCCCAGGCCCGACGGCGATGGAGCGACTCGGAACTGACCGGCAGGTGGGGGCCCACCAGGATGCTGCGGGCCGGGACAAAGCCGATATCTTGGAGGCGATCCGGGACTCAAGCGTGGCAATGGAAACCAAAATGGACGGGATGGCAATAGATATCAACCATTTGCGACTGGACCTCCGGAAGGTGGCGGACAGGGTTACCACCACTGAGAAGGACCTGGGCGCAGTGGACTCCGAGGTTCGCCAGTTGAAAGACATGGTGGCGGCTCTCCAGGAGCACACGGCCCGGCTGGAGGATAGGGCTGAAGACGCAGAAGGGAGGTCCAGGCAGAATAATCTTCGCTTCGTGGGATTTCCTGAATGGGCAGAGGGACCTCTTCCTTGAGGACTGGATTGGCAAGATATTCCCTAATCTGCGCCTCTCCAAAATGTACGCAGTGGAGAGGGAGCACAGGACTCTTGGGCCGCCCCCAAAACCAGGATCCCCACCTAGGGCCATAATAGCCCAGCTATTTAATTTCAGGGACCGGGACACGATCCTTCAGCACATCCGAAACGCTGGCCCCCCCAAATTCGACAATCAGGACATTCATATCTTCCAGTACTATACACGGAAGGTGCAAGATCTCAGAAATGGACTTGCTGGATCTGGCAGACCACGACCGAACGCAGGACTGGCAGGACCAGAGACGCCGAAGTGGGAGGCGGCAGAATCGGCGAGGTGGAGAGAGAGCCCAGCACCCGGGAAGACATAATCCAGAGGAGGTGGGACGTATCACGGTGGGACCGGATGGCACCCTTCGGACCGAACTGGAGGCTTTATGTTATGTTTAGTACAGGAAACACAGTCGGAGTCGGGAGGTGCCCCCATCCCGGCCGTGGAGGACTCAAGGGACAAATGACTGATGATCCCGGTGGTAAGAGTCAGAATAGTGGGGTCATGGACACTGTGAGTATTTCTATATTCTTTTTGGGCCTACAGGAGGAATGTCCAGGCCCGAGAGACTGGCATTGGGGACATTCGCCCAGAGACTCGGGGGACGGAGTGTGGGGGGGGCTTGCATCTTGCTTTTTAACAGTGGTTACACTATTGCGTCAGTTACTGACTCAACTGGCCGGCTGTAGAGTGCTGAGGCGGGCGGGCTAGGCCTACAGTCCGGCCGGGCTGTGCGGTACCAGTCAGTCAGCTGCACGACACGTAGGGGGGGGGGGGGATTTCTGAGGATTTGGGAACGTGAAATTTCTGTGTTTTGGTATTCATTGATTACAAATTGAGGAGGGGTGTAAGGGTGGGGGGAGCTTTGGGGCGGGGTTCTGAGGCCTCTGGCCAGGTTTGGGTTAGGAGAATGCAGTACTACCGCCTGTGTGTGGGGGGTGTTGAGGGGTCTTGTTCTAGTTTTGTTGGGGTTGCTTCCGGGTCTAAATGTAGCTTTATGGCAAGACACACAAGATGTTTGTATTTGCGGGGGTCACACTGCCGGGTTCTGGGTGGTCCCTGGTGTAATAGGAGGGTGCTGCGATACTATCAACTACTAACAAATGGCGGGTGATGCACAAAGGTATAAGTCCATAACGTGGAATGTCAGGGGGCTCAATAACCTGATTAAGCGGATTAGGGTGGCCACTTACCTCAGGCGCTACGAGGTTAGCATAGCCTGGTTACAGGAGACGCACCTTTGGGGGGATTGCCGCAAATATGTCCAACGAAGATGGCGGGTGCAGTTTTTCGCCACGTCCTACTCGGGGTTTGCCAGGGATGTGCTGATTTGGGTGGCGCTGGGAGTCCCCTTCAGGACCTCACACACTATGCAGGATCTGGAAGTGCGGTTGGTGATGGTGATGGGGACGCAGGATGGGCGTAGCTTATGCCTTGGCAATATTTATGCTCCGAACACCGATGAGGGTGAGTTTCTCGGGCGGGTGTTGAGACAGTTAGACCTGGACCCAGACACAGAAATATTTATTGCAGGAGACTTTAATTGCTCCCTTGATGGGGATTTAGATAGGTACCCCCCAAAATTGGACGCCAAGCCTAGAATGAGAGTAGCGATGGGCCAGATGCTTCAGATCTATGGCTTACTTGATACATGGAGGCATCGCAACCCTACCAGTTGTGTGTATTTGTGCCACACACCTGCTGCCAACACCCATAGTCGACTGGACTATTTTTTTCTCCAGGGAACGGCAATGCATCGAGTATCCAATATTTGGCCCGATACTTGTCGGATCACTCACCGCTCCTGCTCACCTACTCGTTAGACAGACCGCGGCATAAGATCCCATTGTGTAGGCTCAACACGGAGACGCTGGGTGATCCGACCTACAAAGAGGCTATCTTGAGTTTGAGTTTGAGTTTGAGTTTGAAAGTTTTTGTAAAGCGCACGTATACCAGCGGCTTCTTGGCGCTATAGCTAACGGGGACTGAGGTTAGGGGCAGGGAGGTCAGAGGGAACATTTAATCAAAGGATTTAGTGAATAGATGGGTTTTAAGGCATTTGCGGAATTGTGAGTAGAGGGGGGTGGAGCGGAGTTCAAGGGGAAGGGAATGGGTTCTTGAGGCATATCTGGAAGTTAACTGGAGCTCGGCTGGCACCAGGGCGACTGAATGGGACTCAATGAAAGTGGTAATCTGAGGGATCTGTCTGTCGGAGGTGGGGTTAAAAAAGGTGTTGGAACAAGATCTCCACTGATATGAGGATCACCTAGCGGCGCTCGGAAAAGACTTCCCCACGGATAAGGAGAGGCAACCTGATTGGACAGCCACACGCCAGCAGCTGAGGGATACCTGGGCCGCACTTAGTAAATTTAATAGAACTGCCAGTAGGCGGAGGTGGCACATGGAGGGCGACAAGGCTGGGAGATTGCTGGCCCGTCTGATTCGGGTGGAAACTTAATCCCACCCGATTTTGGCACTGCAGAATGATATGGGGCAGTTGGTATATACTCAACATGAGATCAATAATGTCCTCCGGACCTATCTCTGTAAAATATATTCTGAATCTCGACCCCATTCGGGTCCAGAGGGAGTGGAGGTGAACCTTGAGGGGTTGCAACTGCCCTGCGTGGACGCAGATAGTCATGAGGACCTGGGAGGCCCCCTACGGGAGGAAGAAATACGAGCAGCGACTGCCCACCTCAAGACAGCCAAATCCCCCGGGTTGGACGGATTAGCCGCCGAATTTTATAAGGAGCATAAGGGGGTCCTGATCCCGAAGCTCCTCGAAATTATGGTAGAGGCCTACGACAGCGGCTCACTCCCGAATTCCATGCGGGCAGCTACGATAGTTATGATCCCCAAGTCGAGGAAGGATCCCCTTCTTCCAGGCTCGTATAGGCCTATATCCATGCTGAATGTGGATCTGAAAATTATCAGTCAGGTACTGGCAAGTAGGCTCCTCGCTCATCTCAGACGGCTGGTCCATGATGACCAGTCGGGGTTTATTCCAGGTCAGAATACGCTGCACAATATTCGTCGCCTTGTCCTTGTAATGCAAGCTCTGGAGGGATAAGCCCAGCAGAACACCCTAGTATTTCTCAACATCGAACAAGTGTTCAACTCGATCCGGTGGGCTTATCTGTGGAAGGAACTCCTGAAAATGGGATTAGGGGAAGGGTTTGTACAGTGGATACGACTGCTTTATGCAAAGCCAGTAGCCAGGGTCCGCACGGGGAGATGCGTGTCGGACATAATACCCATAAGGAGGGGGACGCACCAGGGGTGCCTGCTCTCCCCACTACTCTTCGCCCTGGCGATGGAACCGGTGGTGTGTCATCTCCGCACGGTGCTGGAGGGACAGGGCGTACAGGTGGGAGACATGGAGCACGTGGTGTCACTGTACGCTGACGATGCGTTGATCTACCTGAATCGGCAGTTGCAGTCACTGCCGACTCCGATAGCCGCACTGTTGCAGTTTACGGCTGCTTCGGGGCTTGCAGTTAATAAAACAAAATCACAGCTTTTTGCGATTGGGGACCAGACCGACTGGGAGGGTGTCCATCGCCCAGAGTTGGGACTTCAGTGGGTAGAGGACACACTCCGCTTTTTGGGGGTGTGGATAGGGCGGAACGTGACAGTCTTCTTCCAACATAACATGGGGAAGATAATCCGGGGGCTGAAAGGAAGCATCACCTTTTGGAACACCCTCAAGCTTTCATTGATGGGGAAGATCGCTCTTATAAAAATAGTGTTCCTCCCGCGCTGTCTATACACGATGCAGGGTTCTTTCTATGAACTGCCACACCGGGTCTTCAGGGAATTGGATTCCCTGTTGATCCTATTACTGTGGAATGGGAAGTGCTGCAGGGTGAGTCTAGAGGTCCTGAAACGCAGGTGGGGCAGGTGGGGCTTAGAAGTCATGGATCTAGAACTGTATTATTTTGCGTCACAACTGCAGCATGCGATAGCCTGGCTGGATACGGACCCATCTTGGGAGAGGTCCTTAATGGCAGGTGCATATAGGAATGAGCAGTTGGGAGTGCTGCTGTGGCGGGTGAAGGGGCGACGGGAAAACGGCCCTCCGCTGGTCCGGCTGGTGGCCACGATCTGGAATCAAGTAGTATGCCGCCTTATTCGGGACAGCCGTTCGCCCCTGAGATGGATCTGTGGTTAATGCCTCCCTTTGCCTGGATAGAACAGCTTATGTCGATGGACAAATGGAAAGAGGGGGCTGCCTGATGCTGTCCGGACGACAATTTCATTACATATCAAGAGGCGGTGACAGCCTTCGAGCTGGGACCGGGGCAATTTCTGCATTATGCCAAAATAGCGGCAATTATGGCCCTTGTTTCCGGAAGCCCCAGTGCACACCCGTAACCTGGTTACCATGATAGGGATGTCAGGGGGACGTAAGCTTGTGACGCAATTCTACAGGGCTGTGAGGGAGGATAAAAAGTTGGGTCCCCTGGCAATAGAACACAAATGGCAGCAGGTGTGTCCGCAGGAGATTACCCCACGAGAGTGGGAAAAAATACATGAGAGTGTGCGGAAGGTGTCAGTAAGTAATCGCTTCAAACAAATTCAATATAACATTATACACATGACTTATCTTTCACCCGCGAGACTTCAGTCCATTGATAGTACTCGGGACGCACACTGCCAGAGATGTCGTAGCCCACAGGCGGATTTCATACATATGGTGTGGGCATGCCCTGAACTTCAATCATATTTGGGGGCGGTCCTAATGGAACTGACGGGGGTGACGGGATAGATGGTGGAGATGGATCCGCAGGCGTGTCTCCTGGGTTTGATCCCTTGGGATCCTAAGGGGAAAGTAAGCTTTTTAGTGTTGGGGCTGGTTGTAGCCCAGCGACGCATCACGATCCACTGGTTGGCACAACGAGGCCCGTCACTCACGAATGGAAGACAGACCTGCAGGAATGGGCACTGGCGGAGGAGGGTCACATGTGGAACACTAGGAGGGATGGCAAACTGCCTGAGGTCCTACTGGCGTGGGGGAGATGTTACAGGGGATGGCGGGACAAGACTCCCAGTTGACACAGACCAGTTCCGGGACAATGCCCTCTGGGCAGGGGGAGGCCCCTGTACACGTAGGAGCCTTACAAGGTGACCTAACTCAGAGATAAGGCAACTTAAACTGCATCACTACGGGCCCGGCAGCAGGGAGGGGTAGGGGGGTTTTGGGGGGAGTTGGAGGGATTAGGGGGATGGGCGGTGAGTTTTTTCCTTCGTTCCTAGCATTTACAAGGTGTGGTGCATTTGAACGTCTCGGCAGCTGCATACTTAGGTGCCAATGGAAGCTTCGCAATTTTACCTATGGCTATATGACTGATCTGGAATTGTGGCTCCACTACGAACCACCTCAGCAGAGGTAGTTCAAATGTTTGGCTGTACCTTGATTGTTTTCTTGATTTGGAGATGCAAAAATAATAAAGAAATTTAAAAAAAATATATTTTTTTAAAAAAACCTGTAGTATGGATTACAGGTCTTCCCTAATTCCTACCAACAAGGAGTTGCCATAATCAAGGCGACTGATTAGGAGTGATTGAGAATGAGGGCCTTTCTGGCGTTTAGCGGGATCCAGGGGAAGATCTTTCGGGGCATCCACATTGTCCCGTAACAGGTGCCTGCAAGAGTCTTCACCTGTTATTCCATTGATAGCTTATTGTCTATTCTAACCTCTAGGTTCTTAGCCCACCCTCTTGGGGAAAGAGCTTCTCCTAGTTTGATGGCCACCAGTCAGAGGTCCACAGTGCTTCTGACTTGCCAAACTTGATAGGTTCTTTCACCACCATCCTAAGATGGTGGAATTTCAGGAGAGGTGTTCGCAATGCCTGTCCCTCCCTAGGGGTGTTGTAGGCTAAGCGGGGATTCTCCTCCTAATCTAACAAATTTTCCTGCCTTTCGTCCTGCCAAAAGTGGAGCAGAAAAGCAGTGCATGGCTTCCACCACTATCTGTAGGTTCCTAGGTTGGATTTCAATGGTGATATCACCTTTGAAGCTTCCCTCAAAGGATGGCCATCCTCTCCTGAAGGAGGTATAAAACCTCTCCACCCAGAGCCCGCTTTGTCTCTGTCCTCTGCGAGTGCTGAATCTCACCCCATGTGGTCAGAAACATGTCTGGTGGTGGTATACTGGTGAAAAGAAGTCCGGCATCACACCAGTGCTTTGTAGGTTTTCAGGGGACCCTTTAAAAGGGTCTCCTGTGTGAATTTAATAATACATCCAACACTGGCATCCATGAGGATTTATTAAGACAAAATATTAGGTACCAAACATCTTAGAAATCAGTGAAGCCATCAAGAAGCTAGGAAACTTATTTTGACAAGTATCCAGCACATGTACTCCTCATGGCTTCCCTATGCACTTACAATATCTCAGAATAGACTGGACATTGCAGAGTCATATCAGCTCATGCTGATATACCCACACTTAGGATATAGTGCACCCTGCCTTAGGGCTAAAGACTTGCACTAGGGGTGACTTACCTATATCTAATGCAGTGTATGGATGGCATGGCACACAGAGCTGTGTGCCATGTCGACTCTTCGGATTTCTCTGCACCAAGACACTCAGCCTGCAATGGAAGAGTGCATAGTCTTTGGTGAGGGGTCCCTGTGGTGGCACAACCCGTGCTGCTGCCCCAAAGGACCATTTTCAGTACCTATTTCCCTAGGTACCAGGGGTATCATTTCCTAGAGGTTTAAAGTGGTAGCTGAAGTAGTGCCACACATGGGACAGTGTTTGGAAAAGAGAACTGGCACTGGGAATCTGGTTAGTAGAGACCCAGTGCACTTACAGTTCCAAATCACACCAGGCATCAGGCAAAAAAGGGAGGCTAACCGTGCAAGAAGATGCTCTTTCCTACATAACATCCCCCAAATGAAAGAGGATGAGACTTACGTTTCCCCAGAGAGTCTTCATCTTCCAAGTGGAAGAGCCTGGAAAAGGCATCCACTGTTAAGACCTGTAAGAAAGTGCCCTCTTTTTTCATGGGTGCCCCCCTTTTTGCCAAACTGTTGATGTACTTTGACTGAGTGTGCCCTGGGTTCCTGCCAACCAGGTACCCAGGGCCTATGTTCTTTCACTATGCTGCATTAATACAAAACCCAATTGGAACTAGTTGGCCGCATGCAAGTCCCTTGTAAATGGTACCATATATACCAAGGGCACTGTTGCCAGGGAAGGCCTTTAAGGGCTGCAGCACTTATTGTGCCACCCTTAGAGGCCCTGTACCTTTACACCCACACACTGCCTTTGCAGGCTGCATGTTTTAGTGCAGAACAAAGTGAAGAGTCGACATGGCACACATCCCTATGTGCCATGCCTAAAACCCAATGCACTGGCATAGGTCAGCCACCCCACTAGCTAGGTGCACTTTACCAGTGGTGGGGGTACAGATGCATGAGCCCTGTACCCCTACAGTGTCTAAACCAATTCTTAGACATTGTAAGTACAGCAATGCCATTAAGAGTATATGTTATGTTATGTTATGTTATAACAATTTATTATGCGCACAGCGACTCCAGCGAAGGAGCATCCTGGCGCAGAGACACGGAGCAAACATAACACAGCACGGCGAAAAGCAACAAAAAAGTGCTGAACCAAGGGGACTAAAATAGAAAAGTTTTTATAGCTCTACGAAACGACAGCAAGTCTTCTAACTGCCGGATTTCAACAGGGAGGGTGTTCCAGATTGACGCAGCTCTCACCCTGAAAGAACGGCCGCCCATCCTGCTGAGCCTAAATCTGGGGACAACAGCAAGGGCCTGACCTTGCGATCGAAGGTTGCGGGTAGGGACATAGAAGGAGATAGAGTTGGCCAAGATCTCAGGGCCTATGCCTCTAAGAATTTTAAAGGTCAAACACAATACCTTAAAAAGTATACGCTTCCTGACCGGGAGCCAGTGCAGGGAGCGGATAACATGAGACACCGGGGAGAACTTAGGGAGACCAACAATAGCTCTCGCCGCGGCGTTCTGCACCCGCTGCAGGCGAGTAAGCTCAGCCTGATTAGCCCCAGCCAGCAAAGAGCTGGCGTAGTCCAGACGTGAGATGATAGTTGCCTGGACCACAAGCTGTCTGGTCGGGGCGTCGAAAAACTTAAGCACCGGCCTAAGCCCTCTTGCTGGGAGTTGTCATTACGAACTACACAGCACCATAATGGCTTTACTGAAAACTGGGAAGTTTGGCATCAAACCTCTCAGCATATTAAACCCACACTGATGCCAGTGTGGGATTTAATGAAAAATGCTCTCAGAGGGCATCTTAGAGATGTCCCCTGACAAACGACCTAACTCAAGTGTCCTGACTGAGTGGCTGATCGCCGGCTGCCACCTCCAGACACGTTTCTGGACCCCTGGGTTGAGAGCCTGTTGATCTCGGGGGTCTGAAACTACGCACATCCTGGGACGAGGTGCCAAGCCTCCTTCCCCAGGATGGGCAGGGTCCATGAAGGGGAAGCATCAAAGACTTGCCGCCTTTGTGAGCTACCCCAGCAATTTGTTTCTTCCAGCAACTTTGGGTGGGAGAATCAGCAAGAAAACCGAGAGAAAGGGAGGTGTGCCCACCTTTTCCAACCCCACCACTCAGGTGGGGAAGGCGAGGTGAAGACGGGGGGACCCAGCCAACCAGAGAAAGGCATATGCCCCCTCCCACTGGAGGGTGGCATAATACATTGTGTACCCACCCCAAGGAAGGGACCCATTAGTCCAACCTTTACTTACCTGTAACGCCCCTAACACTAGTATTTAGGGGCAACCCTGACCCTTGCCTCCTCAGACAAGAACTAACCAGAAGAAGAGAAGAAGAAGGGCCGAAAAAGATGTGCTAAACTAAGAAGAGGAGGATGTCCACTGACATGGCCCCAGCCCTCCTGGCCTGTCCCCACCTCAAACTTGGTGCAGCAAACCCCAGTGTGTCCTGCGGCCAACCGCCCTCAAGAACCCGAAGGACCTGCCCTGCCTTCCAAAACCAAGACTTTATCTCTCGTGAGCACCGGATTTGCTCACCCACAGACTCCAAATCCACGAGTCTGAACCACTCTGCAATTGACCCCCATGGCCTGAGTTTGAATGGCCCAACACCACAAGGAGGTCGCTCCGGCGATCCTGACCTGAGATCTGGTCATCTCAGACCTGATGCAAATCTCTTATCAATGCCTGCAGCCCCTTTCTGGAGGATCCCCCCGACTAGGACCGGAGCTGGTAAGAAAACTCAACGCCTAAAAACACCCCTCCACCCGACGTCCCATGGCCTTGGGTGGCCCAACCAACAGTGTCCCAGAATCCCCACGCATTTCAACTCACCCCTCCAACTGGTGGTCCCCTCCAGAAGATCTTTGTCCCCGAGCCTGCAGTGTTTGTTGCAACAGGAGAATCTCCATTGAAATCAACAAGGGACCTCACGCCTAAATAGCACCCTGCACCCAGCTGCCCCTGTGGGTGTACTTTGGGTGCTAACTCGGATGCCCCTTTGCCCTGTGCCTAACACCAGGAGCTTTGCTCTCACAGCTTTGTGGGATGCTCGTGAGCAGCCACCAACCAGAGGCACCCCTATCCCCCTTGCATAGTATTGGGTCTCAGCACTCTGCACCCGGCCGCAGTTGTGCCGCTGAGGATGTTCTGAGTGTGCATCCTTGACCCTGGGGGAACCTTGGTTCTTACCCCAGAATACCAACTCCCACAACAAAGCACTTACCTGCAAACCGTTAACTTAATTTCCTACCATAGGATTGCATTGACTACTTTTTCTTGATTTTCCTGGAGTTGGTTTGTATGAAACATTGAAAACTGCATATGTGACAAAACTGAATCACTTGCCTTTTGTCTAGGAAATGTTTCAGTGTAATATCTAGGTATATCACACTGATTAGCAAAAGTAACTTAACATTAAGAAGCATGCATAGTAATCTGTAAAGTAACTAAAAAGTAATTTTGAAGAGTTGACCTACCTGTAAATGAACCAACTGCATTTGAACCTGCATTCAACTGTAAATCACTGCATATGATTTTGCAAAGTATAATTTCACTTACCTGCACCAGGATTGGCTTGGTTCTAGAAACTAAAATAACTAAATAATATTTCTGATACAAACACATTGGTCTAAGTTCAGTCTTTGAGTGTGTGACATCATTTGTTGCCTGTGTGTGTACATAAAATGCTTAACACTACCCTCTGATAAAGGCTTACTGCTCGCACACACTACCACAAATAGAAGAGTAAGGTGCTATCTACTTTTACCTCTGCCTACCTTTGGGATCTACTGGACTCTGTGCACACTATACCTCATTTTGGTATACTATATACAGAGCAAGCTTCCTACCAGTCCATTTCCACATTACCATGCATTAACAAAAGACCACCCTGAAGACAGTAATTATTTTCTTTTTAAATTTGGGCACC
This sequence comes from Lissotriton vulgaris, assembly GCF_964263255.1. Taxonomy (NCBI): domain Eukaryota; kingdom Metazoa; phylum Chordata; class Amphibia; order Caudata; family Salamandridae; genus Lissotriton; species Lissotriton vulgaris. The sequence continues at coordinate 292,609,785 of NC_141686.1, read as the reverse complement.
CAAAATATTTTCAAAAGATCAGATTTAGAGTGCTAAGTGTAGCATATAAAGTATGGATCCAAGTCAGAAGGATTTTGGGAATTGCATACTACAGTGTGGAAATTACAATATGGAAATCCCCTGGAACCTCACAGTGTTTACAAGACGTATTAACTATTCCGCTAATGGATGTAGGAATATTAAGATGGAGCAAGTTGTTTGAGGAGGGCCTCTTAGGCTCATGGGATTCCTTAGAAAGGCTTACCAACAATAGGCTCTCCAGATTTAAGGACTACCAAATAGTGAGTTGGGCACCAGAATGAAATAGGAAGAGGAATAACAAAGCACTCATCCACAAAAAAGAGGTATCTAAATGGTACTGAATTGTGGTACAAGCTGAAGATGCCCCCCTTCCCCTGACAAATGCTGGAAGAGATTTGGGAAATGGACCTGCCGTCGTCAGAAATACCTTTGGCAAGTATCAATGTCTACACTTTGGTCCTCTGTGAAATCTGCACCCTCAGGCAAAACCATTTGTTTCCCATGCATAGGTTCTACTGGTCTCCGAAAAAGCTCTTGAAACTGGGAGGGCAGAAGACGAGGCGTTGCCCGAAGTGTGCCCTTGAGAATGCAGATGACATCCATCTACTTTGGTAGTGTCCAGACAGCAAGAAGTGGGTAAGGTATTAACAGAAGTAATAAAACGAGAGATAAAGGTAAGCTTGACACTGATATTTGGTATACAAGAAGGGTTAAAAGTAAAATAGGGGAAATTACAGTCGTCTGTAACTTATTCTGTACTAATTGCATGTAGAGAAATCTGTATTAAATGGATATCCAACACTCTCCCCACCTGCACGGATTGGATTAACTGAGCGAAGCCTATTGGCAGGATGGATTGTGTTAACAGTTCAGAAAAATGGGTCAAGATGTGGGAACCCTTTCTTTCTCCTTTGTTAAGTTAGCATTTTATGTGAGAAGGGAGAAGCCATCACAAGGGCAGATAAGCAACTCCAGAGGTCCAAGGTAAAAGACAAATCTCAATAAAGGAGGAGTTGAATGATGGCTCCCGCAAAACTCTATTAAAATCTTGAATGAGGCTCGGTCTAGGAGGTTATAACTCACTGGGATTTGGGCTGTGTTTTGCATACATACTGTACTTCCTGCCTCTTGTCCCATATGAGGACCTAAAGAAGAAAAGAGAAAAAATACTTATTTATTTTACAAATGTAGCGTACAATTGCTTTATTAGAGTTATGTTAAATTCATATTGTTATGTACATTTTATATTTAGTGTTTATTTATACGTTCGTGCACATGTTGCTAAATGTTATCTAAGGTATGCAGGAGTGCTTATACCTAAATGTATACACTAGGTTAGTACAGTATTGGGGATACATAGTAGCAAAAGGCTATCAATCAAGTCGGGAGGCTAATAGAAGATTCTGTTTTGAAAAACCAAGGCATGGCCACATTTTTTTACAGGTCAAGCAAGAAAAAATAGAATTGATATAACACCATCATTCAGCTAAGGTACATATAACAATTGCCTATTATCCTAGAAATCAAGTATACATTCACCAACAAATAAACGTAACATAAGTAAAACCATTACAACATGCATGGATGGGACATTCAACCAATCAATCAGTAATCTTATAAAGTGTGAACTACCTACCTGTGAGGGTTTCAAGGCGCGGGAGAGGGGGTCTGCGGTTTAGTTGAAGAGCCAGGTCTTGAGGTCCTTCCTGAATTGGGGCAGCGATGGTGATTGCTTGAGGTGCAGAGGCAGGGAGTTACAGGTCTTCGCAGCGATGTAGGAGAAGGATCTTCCTCCAGCAGTGGTCTTGCAGACCTGTGGGGTGATGGCCGGGGCCAGTTGGGCAGAGAGGAGATGTCTGGTGGAAGCGTAGAAGGAGAGGTGGAGGTTGAGGTATGCAGATCTTTGTAGAGGGCTTTGTAGGCATGAGTGAGCAGCTTGAAGGTGATTCTTTTGTTGACAGGTAGCCAGTGAAGGCTCCACATGTGGCCGGTGATGTGATTGGTGTGTGGGATGTTCAGGGTGAGTCTATTGGAGACGTTCTGGATGGTCTGTAGTTTCTTGGGGAGTTTCTGGGTGATACCGGCGTAGAGTGCGTTGCCATAGTCAAGCCTGCTGATGATGAGTGCATGGCGATCATTTTCCTGTATACGGAGGAAGCAGTAGGACGAAACAGCTTTGACTTGGGGGCTCATTGAGAGTGAACAGTCCAGGATGATGCTGAGGTTTCTCATGCGTGGTCCGTGGGAGTGGGTAGGTTCCGAGCGCTGCAGGCCATCTAGATTCATCCCAGTCGGAGGGGGGAGCCAAGGATGAGGACTTCACTCTTGTCTGAGTTAAGCTTGAGCAGCTGTCTTTCATCCAGGTGGCTACTGCAATCATCCTGTTGTGGAAGGTGCTCTTCGCGGCTGTGGGTTAGTCCATGAGGGAGAGAATCAGCTGGATGTTGTCAGTGTAGGAGACAATGTTGAGTCTGTGGCTTCTGCCAATGGCTGCAAGCTCGGCCAGCTAGATGTTGAAGAGGTTGAGGCTCAGGGAGAATCCTTGAGGCACTCCTGTAGGAGGCTGGCTCTCTATATACTATGCAACGTGAGGTATAGTGTGCACATAGTCCAGTGGAACCCAAAAGGTAAAGAGGTAAAGTAGATAACTCTCTATTTGTGGTAGTGTGGTCGAGCAGTAAGGCTTTATCAGAGGCCAGTGTTAAGCATTTGTTGTACACACTCAATCAGCAAATGATGTCAAACACTCAAAGACTGCACTTCAGACCAATTGTTTTTGTATAAAAATATTATTATAGTTATTTTATGTACTTTTTGCAGTAAATATACAGTTGTAATACAGTTCGGATTGTAATTGTATAAGCACTTTGTTGTGCCTTACAGTATTGTATTAAGAAATGCAATGCCTTGTAAATACAGTACATATACTTTGAATGGGATTTAGAGTAAAATTACAGGAAAGTTACTTTTGAGATTACTTTTCTTAAACAGTGTAGAATACCTGGATACAAACTTGAGTATCTAGAGAAACAATTGTTTTAAAAAAAAGTTAGGCTAGCTATGTTTGACAGTTTGCTTATGTGGAGGAAAGAAGTGAAGGAGCGGTAGCTCAAGGCAGAGAAGGTACAAAGGAAACAGGAAAGGAAGACAGAGTATCAGAAGTAAAGGAATTGAAGGATAAGGAAGTTCAGGAGAGAAAGGAATGTTTAGATAGAGAGCATAGATTATTTATATCTAAGGAATATATAGTTAGACCAACAGTAGCAGTTCAGGTCCACCAAGAAGATGTGGATTCAGATATTGATTGATTATTGATTGAAAGACCCCCACCCCCATATGTACCTTTAACACCTCTTCCCCCTATACTACAAAATATTGTTCCCCCTGTACTCCTGGCCATACCTCCTTTGCCCACGGTAGCCCAGCTCCCTATTTTCTAACCAGCTGTTCAGGCCAGATCGGATCCTCTGGATTGATTCAATGCTCTATGGGTTCCACCTCTCAACCGCCCCAAGTCTGGATTTGAACAATACACAGACTAAAGGATGGTTAAGCGAGGGAAGGATGGGAAAGGTAGAGAACGAAAGGATGGGAACAGCAGGGAGGGAGATCTGTGAGAAGACACAAGAAGAGAGAGGAAATGATTACTAACAAGACTTTTATCTCTCCCTGTAAACTTTATCACACCACCCTTTACTTTACTAACCTGTAAAAGAAAAATAAAGAAGACTGGATTTCAGGAGTAGTGTGTATGGGACCTCTATACCTTCAAGAAGCTGTAAAACAACAAGGATATTTATATCCGTCCCCTCTATGTGCAACAGCAATATATTCTTGCTAAATATCTGGATATACCTGCCAAGAGGTGAGGAACCACTTCTGCTCATACACAACCCCTGTAATAAGAAAAGAACAGCGTGCACTGAATGAATAAAGGTCTTAAGCTTTATGCTTTTCTTTCCTGGAAGCATATCGCAACATCAGGCAATAGTAGTAATCCACATTTGAGTAATAAGTAAGCAAGAGTTACGTCACTCCTACTAATTACTGCATGAACTGGAATCACGAGAAATAATCTCTTTCCACAAAGATCAACTGGTCTAATAATTATTTCCCTCGCATGAACTCCTAAACAGCAAATGAAAGAGGGAGTTCGCCAATGTAGGGAAATATAGCCCCGAAGTACCAAAAGTACTGTTGCGCATCTACTCCATGCAACAGCCTGGACTGGATCAGCCAGCCCTCGTGTCAAATGAATAAATGTACTCCCAAATATCCGATACGAGGAGAAATATAGCCCAGGGCAGAAATCCAATTAAGCAAACAATAATGAAACTTGGGCGCAAATCCAATGAGTCTGGGAAGTGGATGATTGGTGCCAATGGCACCCTTACCCTATGATTGACTTCACCGCTACGCCCCTGCAACTCGGAACTCCCCCGGAATAATCGGCAGTGATTCTCCTCGCTGTCCGATCTAAAAGCGCTTCCGCATCACGTGACATCGGAAGCGTTCCAACCACGTTGCGCGTCACACTTAGGACTCTGGGTAGTGTAGTTCCTGCAACATCAGCAGCGGATTCACATGTTTCACCACCGGGAAGGGTCCGATGAACCGGGGATTAAACACGCTATACCGCCTAACACAGATATTCCGTGTTGACAACCATACCAAATCCCCTTTCCTGTAATTGGGTCCCTGTCTACGGTGTTTGTCAGCCTGCCCTTTGTACACTATTTTAGCCTGTACCAGGTGTTTCCTAGTGTTAATGATAACCTTCTAACTATGGGCTATTCTGTCCCTGACTTCAGGAATACGATCACTCCTACCAGGAGTACTGAACGGGATGAATCTCAGGTGGAAGCCATATGTGCTATAGAATGGAGTATGTCTTGTGGAACAATGTTGAGCATTGTTATAAGCAATTTCCGCCAACCATAGCCATTCTACCTACATGTCAGTGTTACAGTCAACATAACTCCTCAGATATTATTTCAGGGTATGATTCAGTCACTATGTCTGTCCATCAGTTTGTGGATGAAAGCTGGTCGATAAAGCTGATGAAATATGTAGAGCGGAACACCATGCTTTCCAGAATCTAGCAGTAAATTGTGTTTCTCGATCTGAAACAATCACCTTTGGCAGTCCATGCAATTTCACTACGTGCTCCATTAGCAGGGTGGCCAATTGACCTGCCATAGGGATTGACTTGCAAGTAGGTATGGGCGGAAAATCCGTTTCGCTCGCGGATTTTGCGGATTTTCGGGAAATTCGCAATCCGCGAGATTCGCGAATCTCCCGCAAAATCCGCAAATCCGCGAGCAGCGGATTTTGCTCGCACTGCTCGCACTGTTCGCGTGAGTTCGCGGCTTCCCAGTACAACTTCGCGCCCCGCGAATAAGTGCTAAATTGCAGAAATACGATCTTAGCAAAACTGAAACTACTTACCAGGTTCAAAAGTTCAGGCTCATCATTAGTAGCCATTTCCTGTAGTGCTTCCTGAGGGGCCCCTCCAGAGTTCAGTTGGCAGTTGCAACTATTATGTGACCCTGCTCTGAACCTCAGAATAGTTACACATATGCCACAAAGGTCCTGAATTACAGCTAAGGGAGACAAGCAGGAGCCAGGCTGGAAGTTAAAATCCATTAATCAGCCCCTAATTCATTATTGTCAGTTGGGGCAGGGCAGGTGTTGTAACTAATTTTGCAACAATGAAAGCACTTAGCAAGTGCAAAAGATCACTAATCAGGGCGCACTAAGGAAGCAGGTGCCAGCTAAAAAAATATTCTGTGACACATTAATCAGCCCCAAATTAATTCAGGTCACTTGAGGCAGGGAAGGTGTGCTTTGCTTTGCCGAAAATAATGTACACTGGACAACCAGAGGGTGTGGTGATGAAACAGAGGGTGGCATGGGTGGGCCAGAGGGTGGCATGAGTAGTCAGAGAGTGACAGTGGTGACAGAGAGTGGCAGTGATGAAGAAGAGTGTCCCAAACAGGCTGGACACGTAGAAACAACAAGTTCGCAAAACTTGCGACCCGACAGGTAAGTTCGCAAATTGCGAAATTGTAAAAACCCTCGCGAACTGGCAGAAACACGGGCGAACACAAAAAAAAATAATCCGCAAATTCGCTGGAATTCGCGGATTTTGCGGATTGCGAGTTCGCAAATCCGCAAAATTCGCGAACACGAGATTCGCAAAATTCGCCCATGCTTACAAAGTGTCCCATCTTGGTCAAATAATCAATTATAACCAAGATTACCGTATGACCTTTATCTGGAGGTAGGCCTACTATGAAATCCACAGAAAAGCTTTCCCAAGGTACTTTCGGCGTAGGTAAAGGTTGTAATAATCCTTGAGGTTTACCTGTCAAAGATTTGGTCTGAGCACATACCACACAATCTTTGATCATTTCAGGTACGTCTTTTCTCCGAGAAGGCCACCAAAATTGCCGCAGGAGCTTTTCGCATGTCTTTTCCTTCCCATGATGACCAGCACTAGGATCTGAGTGGCACCACTGAAAGACCAAACGCCTCAACTTCTTAGTGAAAATTGGTTCTGTCGGGTAGCGAAACAACTAATTTGCAAATTCTATCTGTATGCAATGTAACAACCGCCCTCTGACAAGAATTCACAACAGGTTTTTACAATGAATGAAAAGAAAGCCTGTATAGAACTAGTTTTATCTTTATATTTTTCAAAATCATTCAAAACAACTCATATATGACTGTCAATATCTTAGTAAAAGTGCAAAAAGTGACAATAGTGAATAGTGATCTGGGATATTAGGGCCAGTAGGAAAATGTCGACGTTTCGACCCTTAAAGCGCCAGTCAGCTGACTGATTGCAGCCGTTCCGCGAGCAGCCGTGACCCGCAGTGAAATTCCCTTTCACAGCTACCGATTTAAGGATTTTATGCCAACCCGGTCCAGGTGACTTATCCGCACTTGAACCCCAGGACTGTCGTGCCCTACACACCTGTCTTGAGAAAGACCCGCTGTGATCCCATTCATCTTGGCGCTTTAAGGGTCGAAACGTCAACATTTTCCTACTGGCCCTAATATCCCAGAATCCCAACAAAATTGAAAAGCAACAATTAGGATTCTGCAAATTTGTATTAGTTGATGGCCTTTTTGAAAGTCAAACTTGTATATATTTGTATAAATTGTCTATACTGAAAATTACTATTGTACATATTGTATGTGTCACACGATCAATATTCACTATTGTCCCTTTTTGCACTTTTACTAAGATATTGACAGTCATATATGAGTTGTTTTGAATGAATTTTGAAAAATATAAAGATAAAACTAGTTCTATACAGGCTTTCTTTTCATTAATTGTAAAAACCTGTTGTGAATTCTTGTCAGAGGGGGGTTGTTACATTGCATACAGACAGAATTTGCAAATTAGTTGTTTCGCTACCCGACAGAACCAATTTTCCTTTTTAATCATAAACTACCCAGGTTCTGAGGGACACAGGGTCAACCCCAGTTTTTTCATGAAATCAACTTCTTAGTGGGCAGGAGCACTTGAGTTCCTTTCATCATTACTCGGTGTTTCTTTGTCCATTTAGAATGATGTTTCAGCCAATCCCTCCAACGAAATGTTTGAAGTCCTCTCCCGACTTCCTGTAGAAACCTATTGGTGCGTATAACCCCGATCACTTTATGTAGTTCAAAGATTGCTCTTTCTGGATGGGTACATGAGCCTACTTTCGAATCCTGTCTGGATAAGGCATCCGCTTTCTTGTTCTGGCTTCCCGGGCGGAAGGTCACAATGAAATTGTATTCCTCAAAGAACGTCATCTAACGGAGTAATCTAGGAGTGAGTAGACGAACTGTTCTTAAAACTGTAGGTTGCGATGATCTGTATATACTGTGATGATATGACACGCTCCTAACAACCAATGTCTCCATTCTCCGAAGGCTTCTTTGATGGCGAAGAAACTCCTTTTCAGCGACGGTATAGTTCTGTTCCGCCTGATTTAGTTTCTTGGACATGAAAGCAACCGGGTGAAGTTGTCCTGTGTCGGTATCTCTTTGAGATAAGACGGCCCCCATTGCCACATCTGAAGCATCTGCCTCCACAATAAAAGGTAGAGCAGGATTGTCATGGATCAGAATAGGAGCGGTGATAAACGCTTCTTTTAACACCTCAAATGCTTTCTGAGCTTCCGAAGACCATCGAAACAGAACATTCTTCTTAGTTTAGTGAGTGGAGCTGCTTTGTTAGAGAACTGAGAGATTAAATATCTATAAAAGTTAGCGAATCCCATGAAGCACTGTATATCCTTAACGATCTTAGGACTAGGCCAGTGACAGATTGCTTTCACTTTTCGCTCCGCCATTTCTTGACCATATGGTGTAAGCCTCACACCCAAAAATTCCACTGTGGAAACATGGAACTCACATTTGCTGATCTTGAAGAATAGGTGATGTTTTCTCAAAGCCTGCATGATGAGACTCACATGTTGTATGTGTTCCGCGACTTGAGTAGAGTATATCAAAATATCATCGATATATACAACTACGATTTTATCTAGAAATTCTCTCAAGACGTCATTCAAAAAAAATTGAAATGCTGCCGGCGCATTAAAGAGACCGAAGGGCATTACAAGATATTCATATAGCCCATACCGCGTCTTTAATGCCGTCTTCCATTCGTCTCCTTGACGCATCCTTACCAAATGATAGGCTCCACGCAGATCAAGTTTGGTAAAGGTTTCCTCTCCTTTGACTTGTTCCAACAAAACTGAAATCAATTGCAGAGGATACTGATTTCAAATGGTGATAGAATTCAATGCTCGAAAGTCAATACAGGACCTCAATTCTCTATTAGCTTTCGGTATGAAGAAGAGCAGAGAGGCAGCAGGTGAAGCAGAAGGACGAATGAAACTCAACTCCAAATATTTATCCAAATACTGGCGTAGATGTACACTTTCAGGCTCTGTAAGAGCATAGATTCTTCCACATGGTACCACTGAACCTGGTTTCAAATCAATCCTACAATCGTATGGCCTATGTGGGGGCAATACTTCTGCCTTCTGGTCATCAAAAACTTCCCGTATAGGCTGTGTATTCCAACAGTGCTCCTTACAATAGTCAGAATACAAAGTCATGGTCTTTTGCTTCCAATCAATGTCTGGATTATGAGTGGACAGCCATGGTAAACCCAAAATCAATCCATATGATGGAGCTGAAATAATGTTGAGCGACAGGATTTCTTGCTTGCTGACTTGCTTGACTTCTGACTTGCTGTGTCCATTGTACTATATTTTCTATCAATGAATTTTCCCAAACATAGAACCATGAAGAGCCAAGGAAGGAGAGTAAGTACACTTACAACATGGTCAGTCTCAATTACGTTCTATTGTACAGCTTGGTTGGACGTTGCAAAATCTGCGTTCAGGCTACGTACCATGGCGTTTAATCAACACAACGTCATTATTTGGTATCTTTAACCTTACTGATAAACAAATCAGTTTGGCACAAAAAGGAGCAGATTATACGATTCTGAGCATTGAAAAACTTGAGAGATTACCATTGACAATGTCGGAGAGACCTGTCATTGAATGGATAATACACGGAACAATTTCAATTCCGATAACAACTTTCCAGTTTAAGTACTGCCAAGAGTATATACCTGCAGGCCAGTATGAAAGGTTGGGTAAAGAATACATCAAATCAACCTGGGCTTTACCCTATACACACAGATGTTATAGTGAAGGGAAAAAAGGATGTATTCCTTAGTGGTAACAAATGTAAAAAATCACTAAGCGGTACACTTCTGTGTCAATGTATTAACTTGCATGGAGCCTGCGAAGGGTCTTCAAATAACCTTTCATGTCACCTGCATGGCACGCCTGCAAAACAGATACAGCCATTTTGTAGACAACTTAGTAACGGGAGTTACGTTTTAATAAGTGACCACTGCTGTTTTGGAATGGTGCCATGGAAAGCTTATCTCGTGACCGTAACTTCCAGGGTCGTTTGCTGTATGCAAGTATTGTATCCACACAGCAATCCAGATATGGGGGCTGCGTTATGGCCTTCTTTGAATATCTCTTCTATTCGAATTGATACTTTAAGCAGAATGAAGTCTATTCTTTTACAGACAACTGTGCCTCTAACGTCATCCAAAGAAACGTATGATCTGCAAGTGGCAAGGACATCGGCAGAGATACATTCTCTTTTATCGACAAATTGCCCCGTGCATTTTGTAGAAATGTTAAGCCAAATCTTAAACATGTCTGATACCAGTGGCATCACACATGTATTTAAGACAGTTTTTTCGGGACTGTTAGCACCCTTTGAAACAGTTCTGGGCATCTTCCTGAATTTTGTCCATTCTGTCTTTGGCGGCCTACCCTTAATCTTGGGACTCGTGGCAGGAATTTTATTTTTGTTCCTTCTGCTCCGATATGGCAAGCCAATCCACAGACAAGACTCCAGCAACGATGGAAGAAATGATCCTAGCAATACGATACCGAGACCGTATGACTAAGGTCCATGGATTGGCCCGGCTAAGAGATCTAAGTACAACCTGGTTTCTTTCATTCAGACCAATCTGGCAGAATTGCATCTTACCTGTGCTTCGATGTCTGCTATGCGGAGAAGAATGCGTGTTGGACGTCTGTCTTACACTACCATCAGCAGTACCAAAGGATATCAATACTTTGCTAGGTCCTGTAACGACTCATGCATCGTGTTGTCCCCAGCGGCTACCTATTCTGATGACGGCATTCGTTGAGACTTCACCACTACGAGTAGGTGGCGGTGAGGTACGAGAGGAAAGCAGCACCAAACAGGTACAACCTTCTGTGAGCATTGCTGATCCAAACATCGATGATAGCAATCACGCTCCAAACTGTACAGTTGCAGCATTTTCGAACTTGGTCGAACTTTCACCTGATGTTGTAGGCCAATTTTTTGCGAGTCTTTCCGATATGATGTTCTCTCCCAACAATGAAAATAACATTTAAAAACAATGATCACATAGCTTTCCCTGAACTCTGAATTCGGCCTTCAGTTTTTTTTTTAAAACAAAGCTACTGAAAATATTTGAAACTATTTTTTCCCCTGAAAGCGAAAATATTTTTTTCCATTTTCCAAAATATTTACCTTTTTTTGGCACATAGTACTCTGCTTAAAGTAGAACTATTCTTAGAGAACAGAGCTTCTATTTTTAGGTACTAGAGACAATATTTTACATCAGCCTCTAGCACATATACATCATTTTGTATAAATATGTGATGGAATGGTCTCGACCTTCTCTTCTGTATTCAGAGCCATTTCATGTGTAATTTTCGCAATTCATTCAGCTGATACATATATGCATTTAACTGAATGATGACACTGCTTGAAAAGCGACAGTACCAATACTCATTTTCGTGTATTTACCATATACCATTTCAAATGCGAAATATGTATTTTGGGGTGGGTTGGAAAACACACATGCATTGTTATATGTTTACTATTGCTTAGTTTATTAGTAATGATGGACATTAATCCGTGGAGTGGGTGTTGTATTTCTATCTAGGACCCTAATTCGATATTCCCTATTCATGCCCATATGCGGTTATAATTAATAATATCCTTATAAAGGCATAAGAATCATATCCATATTCACTAATAGCCCATGAAGTCCGAAGCACAGCACGGCTACTCCCATCAACTCCTAGAAAGCACAACGCGTTCTTTAAACAAACCAAGCCTCCAGCAGCCCGGGAAATTCCCCCCTGCTTTTTTTTTGTTTTGAACAAGAACTCCTGAAGTCCAGAAAGAACTGTTAGTTCTTAGTGACGTCTTATGTCCAACCCTACGTCAAACCCGGCACCTTTCAGGTATAAAATACCAACAGTTGCCTTAAGCAAACACACAGTGGTTTGGAGCAGAGCGGCTATCTACTTGCCCGAGAGGCCAGCTGATGCGAGAGCCCACGGAAGCCGCCCCTCCCCTTTGACGCGCTGGAGAAGCTACTTTTTCTCACGCCGAGAAAATCCAGCTCTGGTGTTCCCGAGTCACCCTTGCGGGTTGCTGGGAGATCGAGTCCTGACGAAAGAGATACCAGACCTCCCACATTCTATTACCAAGGTACAGAGCTGACTAAACCCTTAAGAGAATTCTTGATTCATATCCTTGGCAAAAAACAATCTTAACCAACTTAACTTAAACTGCTACTTACTTACTCCTGCCCAAGTATTAGGCTTAGGTCAGGTACATCGTGGTAGGCGTAGTTAGAAGCACCAGTTGAGTACGTTAGTCAATGGTTTTATGTATGTATATATTTTATCCATTTTAAAGTATCATATGGCTAAGAAACCATATCAATGCTTTTACAGTATTATTTCATAATACTACTTTTACTGTACGCACTTTACTTTATGATAAGTATTGCAATGGTGGCAATTCATTTCTCTTGCATGAGAAAGAAGACTGCTCATAAAAATAATGCCTTTGATTGAAAACGCCCGTCTCTCTATTTCTCTGCACTCTGGTGAAACTAAGTATGCACGATTGACTGAGTAAAATAGCTGCCTATTGTTTTCACACAACTCTAGAGATACACTCTATTCTAAGGGAGCAAAGTTGTCATGTTTGTATGGTTGTCAGAAGCTAATCCCTTCTTGTCTAAATCTGGAGAGTTATCTCTTTCCTGAACATTCGAGAAAGTTTCTAGTGACCTCTGAGCTAGCTGGCAAAACTAATTAAGTCTAATATAGTCAGTAGAGACCTAGTCGATCTCAGTCCTACGTCTACACTGCTGTTTATAGTATTCCAATGCGCAGAGCCTATTGGGAATATAGGAAATACACTACATGGCGCCCAACGTTTGGTAAGGCCATAATCTAACGCAAGACACTAGAGTAACTCAGTAGTGCTTTTTCACACACAGAACCCTTTTTCCGTAAAAACTCCAAAAGACGTCTGGAGTGGGTGAAAGGTTAATATCCGCCGGAACTTAGTAGGAAGAGATTCCTATGTATTAGTTTTTGGTTTAGTCAACGTTGAAGGATACAGTGTTCCAAAATATTGTGCACCTAATCTTTGTTTCCTTGAAACTTGATCTGCAACAAAGAGCTTTCTGTCAGTAAAAATGGTGGAAAGTGACGATGAAGCAGAGAGAGCTAGAATAGCAGCTCAGCTCGTACAGGATTACACAACCATCCAAGACAATGACCCGAATGCTATACTCATTCCGGTCAACGTAAGGAGAACCATAACTCTTAAACTTATAGAAAACGGACTGACATCACATGGTGGTACAGTCATATTCGTGGTAGAGGCCCATGAATATCGGCAGACAGAGGTATTCTATTCATGGATACATTTTCCAGCAGCACACGCTACAACAAAAGAATTCCACTATTACAAAATAGAGGAACCTCCGGATATATACACTCCTTTCGAGGACGTTGAAATCCCACTAAATTACCAAGAGCATCTGCTCTGGTTTAATGGCGCCCTAAAAATCAAAATCACATCAACAGTCACGGTCCACTAGGTAGACCAGGAGCAACGGGGCCGGTTCTAGCCAGCTACGCAACACACCCAGACATTGAAACAATGTCAAGCGAAGTACTCCTAGTTAAACTAAAAGAATTAACAAAGGCATATAGAGAATTAGTTCAATTGGCAAGGGACGATATAAAGATCCGCCAGAAATTGAAGGAGACAGATATAGCAGACCAACCATTTGAACTTGCCAGAATCATAGAAAAATCCTATGAAGAACTAGGAAGAGATAGTTTGGGTGGGAAACCGGTAACACCCCAACTAACTAAAAATCCTGAAAAAACCTTTATTGAAAATAATCTGAATACTCCAAAAAGGAGTTGGGATGGTAATAAACAGTCCTCTCCCAGGGAAAAACAATTCCAGTCCAGAGGAAGGTCTCCTCAACGAAGAGAAAAATCTCCAGACCGAGGAAACAAGTCTCCCCAAAGGGAGCCCTCTGAGAAAAGATACAACTTTAGAGATAAATTGAGAAAACCTGATAGATATCAAGATATTGATGCACGTCCCTCTCGATCCCTCTCACTCAATCTTTCTCGATCTTCCTCACAGAAATCGGAAAGAAGAGGACGGTCAGAACACAGAGAAGAGCACGTCAAGTCCAAAGAGAAAGAACCTGCTCATCAAAGTAATAAATCACAATATCCCAGAAAGAAGGTAGCAAGTATTAAGATTAAACATGCCAAGGATTCTGAGGACACAACTGAAAAACGGAGAGTGGGCCCAGACAATGCTAGACAGCGCAGCAGAAGTGACCATAGCTCGCAAGATCCTGATGAATCATCTGGAGACATTGGACACGAATGAATACATTCAGGTGGAAACTGCGGGTACCAGGGTTAGCAAACCTCATAAAATATACAAAATAACATTGCGTATAGAGGGGGACAAGACAATGGAAGTAAGGGGTCTCTTTTGGGATAACCTTTCGAAAGGCTATGACATCCTGTTAGCTGAAAAGACTGGCCACCAGAGTTTGTCAGGAATGCCCTCATGGCAAAGAAATAATTATGCCTGCCTTCTCTAATCATATACCAATTCATATAAAATATACACTTGCAAGAAAATGGGCAGTAGCCCAAGCTCCTGCATTATATATAAATCATGTAGGAAGGGATGAGGATTCGCCTCACCACAAAATCCAGTTAAAAAATCAGCCCACTACACAAAGGCAGTACCCAGTTAAACAAGAAGCTAAAAAGCAAGTCAAGGAGATTTTAGATCAACTTGAATATCAAGGGGTGATTGAAACATGCACCTCACAAATGAACAATCCTTTGTTTCCTGTCTCCAAGCCAGACGATTCATATCGTCTAGTTTTGGACTACAGACACCTTAACTCATGTTGTAAAACATTCGCAGTTCAAAACTCACACAGTGCAGCACTAATGACAAACATTGTGCGAAAAAAATATAAAACGACATTAGATATCTCTAATGGATTCTTTTGTCAAAACATTGCACCTGAAAGCAGGTATTTGACCGCTTTCTCAATAATGGGGTTACAAAAACACTTCTGTCGACTCCCACAGGGATTCAAGAATAGCCCAGGATTATTCTCAGCAAGGGTAACAGAGTTACTACAAATATACGACGATGAGGCATTATCCTATGTCGATGACATCTATCTCGCAGATGATGACCTGGAGACTCACTTAAAAAGAGTGAACACCATAATACTTGGGTTTGCTTCAGAGGGTTACAAATTCAACTTTAAAAAGTCACAAATTGCCCATATAACTGTCCTGTTTTTAGGATATGAATTATCAAGTGAAGGCAAGAGCCTAGCTGACAATTTCTTAGAGAAATGTGCTGTACTCCAAGCACCAAAAAGGCTAAAGAATTTACAATCAATACTAGGTTTCCTGAATTTCGGAAGAACATACATTCTAAATTATGCAGATAGGGTTAAACCTCTCTATGAATTAATAAGACCTGATTTCAAACCAATAAATTGGACTCAGTAACACACAGAAATTTTCAGATCACTACAAACAGACATGTTAACCAAAACAAAATTGCAAACACGCAAAAACACGCGCAATCTGGTAATCCGAGTCATCCCAGGAAGATGCGGATTCACATACCTAACCTCTAATGAGGGAGAAACGGTACCTATAGCTTACAAATCACATTTGTACACTAAAGCTGAAATGAAATTCAGCTCTACAGAAAAAATTCTGACAGCGGTTCAAACTACTGTAGCAAAAGAAAGAGCCCTGGCCCAAGGCAAGAGAATAACTGTTTATTCTGCAGAATCAGCCCTTAAGGCATTAACAAGACCACGCTATCTGAATACAGTGGCATTAGATCCAAAATGGGTACAATGGGAAAATTCTCTTGCTACAGAAGACGTGAAATACTAATTTGACCCGAAACTGAAAAAACTAGATGATCTAGAATACGAACAAGAATATCCTCTGCCAATCGAAATTCTGCCTCTCGAACAGTACACATGTGTAATCTACATGGACAGATTTGCACAACACTACGATGTAGAGGAAAAATCCTACAATGCAGCGTGCGCGATTGTTAAAGGTCGCTGGCGCTCTGGTAAATTCAAACCGATGATTACCAAAACTGAATCACTCAGAAACTGTTTAGCTCAGCGAGCTGAAATAAGATCTTTAAAGATGGCGCTTGAAAATGCCGATCGTGAATTCCCGACACTAATAGTGTGCGATTCGCATTTCTGCGTCAAGTCTTACAACAGTGACATGCAGACATGGAGTAAAAACGGTGACAAAGATGACACAGGTGCCACAATAAAGCACTGTTCAAAGTAAGGTATAGTTGTTGATCTTTTTGTGTTATACTGTTAAACCAAATTGTTGCACTTCCTTTCGTCCCTCCTGCTGTCTCCTCCCGCATCCTGTCTCTTTTTATGTTTCTCCTTCTCCCTTCTCTCAATGTATTGAGACTTAACTTTTTTTCTTTGTCTGATGCTGGATAGAGCTACCTGGTTTAGCTTTAGGTGCGATGGGCCGTGGATTCTCTCCTTGGTCTTCACCTTACCCTGTCGGTCCTTAGACAGATCTCTTTTCGTCTCTCCATATTGTCTTTTCCCCTATCCTCCCTTTCTCAACTCCCCTGCCACCTCCACTACCTCTCTCCCCTCTCCTAATTGGTTTGCCTATTATTTTTCGGGGGGGGGGGGGGGGATTTATTGTGTAATTGTTTGATCTTTTTCTGTTACATTGTTGATTTTCATGTAAAGCGCTCTGATACCTCCGGGTCTAGCCAGCGCTATATAAAACTCTTTAAATAAATAAATAAATAAATAAATAAAACGCTTTGGGAACAAGTAGTTCTTTAAAAGAAAGAACTACAGAAGACTCACGTGATACACGCACTGAGTCATCATCAACGTGATGGCGTTCACGTTGCAAGGAATTCATTGGCTAACACAGCCACAGCGGAAGCAGTTCAACCGGCTTCCGTAGCCACTGAAAAGCGTTCAGAAAAACACATAGATGGGGAAACCAAGCTGGCGGTAAAAGCCTCTTTAAAGGCGATTATGCAGCATTACCTCTCAACTATCCACTCAGTAATACATACATAATTGATGCAAACTCCGTTCCTTTTGCTCAAAATCCCTGGAGTGGGGTATAGAGTAATTCCAAACACGAACCAGAGAGTTTTCTTGGTTAAAAGCGCACACATGGGACTGGGTCCGAGGCACCAACAGAGCTTGAAATCTTTAATAGAATTACTATCAGAGTACTGGTGGCCGGGAATGAGCGTGCAAATTTACAAATTTGCAATGGATTGTCCAGACTGCAACAGAGATCGTAGCTGTGAACCGGACCAGACTATTGCCCGGACATCTTAGTTAGAAAGCTTCAGGCTATCTATAATGCAGAAATCCAACCAGAGAAATGCGTCCCCATAATTATTAAGACAAAATTAACTTAAAAATGTAGACCAGCAGCACTCGGATGACGCCAGAAATGTTATAAAAAGATTTGCGAGTCTTTATCGGCATATACGCAATTGGCATGCTACATTCTGATCAGGTTCCTGCGTTTAGCTCTCGAGCTTACAAAGAGGCCATGAACAGCATGGGCATAGCATTGCGGTACTCTTCTCCCTTCCATCCTGAGAGAAATGCAGTAGTGGAAAGAAAAAAACGGGACATAAAGCAATCTATAACGGCGAGGGTATTAGGTTCGGGTGATGGGTGATCAAACATTTAACATGTGTCCAACGTAGTCTTAATAATCGCCAAGAAATTCTCTAAAAGGTCTCACTCCATACGAACTATTGTTCGGTACTAGAATGCACATTCAGGATCTTGATTGTCACACTTCAGTAGTAGAAGAAAAATCCTTTGATATCAAAGACCTTTTGGCTGTTTTACAGGATTTAAATGAAACAAGAAAAAGCCTGAGTAACATAAAGTTGAAACAACAGCCGACAACCACTGAAGAAAAACCACCTGTCCCAGCAAGACCTGTCTGGATTCCAAAGATCGGGGATCTGGTCAGAGAGAAGATCGCGGTGAAGAAGGAATTTGGGCCTTCTTACAGAAAAGCAGTACCTGTCTTAGCTGTCAGCGGAACGAGATCAGTTGTACTACCGCCCCTTGCTGGTAAAAAGGAGAACCGAGTTGTATCCATCGACCTGGTAAAACCACAATCATTTGGCCAATAATAAGTAGTAGGCCCAGTGGACTCCCAAGAAATAGAAGAATACCGAAATTTGCTACAATCCAAGAGGCTCATATTGAGACACGAATCACATTTGATAAGTCTGCAGTGAATTAAAAATAGACTATGCAATAATGCCATGGAACTTGTGCCTCTTGAAACCCAAATTGCAACAGTTCGTGAAGAAACACCAATCTACAATGATGTAGCATCTGACTATTCTAATGAAACAAAGAAAAATGCAAAAGCAAATGAAAATCCGGAAATAATTCCAACAATTGACAGAACTGCACCTGGCTATTTCATCAACTTCGACGACTTTTCAAAAGATACAAGTGAGCATGAAGAAACGCCTGCAACAAAAACTTTCAAAGACAAACTAATTGAACTTTCCCTCCAACTAAAAGAAACATATCTGATTTCACCATGGATTGAATTTTGGATTGTGTTAAGAGTACTTACTCTCCTTCTTTGGCTCATCTTGGTTCTATGTTTGGGAAAATTCATTGATGGAAAATATAGTACAATGGACACAGCAAGTCAGAACATCAACTTGGTCCTAAAGCCTCACACATCCTCCCACATCGAGAAAAGAGAACTGTCATCAGTAAACATCTCAGCCAATCCAATACCCGATGGGGTAGCATGGGACAGAACTGATTATGACATTTTTGGCCCGGTTGAACTCTTGAAATATCCACACCAGTTCAAGGTTTCTTTAAGTGATTTTGTGACACCAAGTACTTTCTCTGATGATTGGGACTTTGAAAACATTAATAATATAATGTCAGATTTAGTAATTTCAGCCAAATTTACTGTACATGATTACTTACAGGGTTCATCGAATTATGAAGAGTTATACTGTTATAATCATTTTGGTGATCACTATTTGCATAAAACTGCACAGCCTAGAAATGTTTTATCTTATAACCAATGGGAACACTGTCCAACACCGACAAAAGGCAGCTTGAAAACATTTTATGAGAAATTCCAGTACTTCTCAAGGTTTAACAACAGTAATCCAGAAATGTTTTATTTTAAAACTAGCAGCCCGTCCCGACCTTGTCCGGGAGCAATCAGGCTTCCCCGACCCCCGCCTGCCCCGACATTGTCCCCCGGAGCCTTAAAAAGGCGACATATGATAGTCACAGCAGTGCATTATAATGTAAAACCGTCTCACTGTATTGCAGCTATTACTCCAGCCTTCGCCTGGAAATCACCATTTCCATGTGTTTAGAGTGGGGATAAACCGAACCAGATTTCCTGGCTTTCCTTCGGGCTGCTTGCTTTCCCCGTCCCTGCCCGCCCCGTCCCCCGCCTGCCCCGACCCCCGCCTACACCGACATTGTCCCCCGGAGCCTTAAAAAGGCGCCATATGATAGTCACAGCAGTGCGCTTAGGGCTGTTTGCTTTCCCCGTCTACATGAAAAGTACCACGAAAAGAGGGCACATTTAAACACGGCTCCGAGGTTGACGGATCACTTTAGCCTGTGCGGTCTTTTTGAGCGGGGTTTACCCTTGACGGAGCTCGGCGTGCCGAGATTCCAGCATTGTATTGTGGCATACTTATATAGCGCAACCTGTCACCACCAAGGGCATCCTGGCGCTTTGACCCGTACTCAATGAACAGTAGCTCAGCCTATCCTGGGAAAAAGATGAGTTTTTAGAGCCTTTCTAAAAGATAAAAGATCTCCAAGGCTTCTCAAGGATATAGGTAGAGAGTTCCAGAGTTTGGCTGCCGCTACTCTAAAAGAGCGGCCTCCCATCCTCACTCTCTGGAATCGTGGAACTACCAGTAGCCTGGATGACGAAGAGCGTAAAGCTCTAGATGGACAGTACCAGGCAAACGTTCGCCGTAAAGGAATGGGGCCCAGGTCATGGATAGCTCTAAACACAATACACGCTGCTTTATAGCGCACCCGTAGATGAACTGGCAGCCAATGAAGTTCTCGCAGTGCTGCCGTAGAAGAACTATGGTAGGGGCGAGAAAGGGCGAGTTTAGCAGCGATATTTTGCACCCTTTGCAACTTGCCCAAGAGTGTTACCGGGGCCTCCAGAAGTAGTGCGTTACAGTAGTCAAGTCGACTTAGGATGGTACAACGCACTACTTCTGGTCTAGCTTGCGCAGGGAGGAGAGGAAGGACCTTACGCAGCATACGAATCAGCATCATACATGTTGAAGAGATCTTATTCACATGTAGATCCAACTGCAGGTTAGGCCCAAAAGTGACGCCTAAATTGCGCGCTGATTGTGCCGCAGACACCGTCTCTGAAAAGGACGGAGGCCAGAAGTCCACTGGGAGATCGCGAGGGACTCGATCAGTGGAGCAGTGTAGGACCTCCGTCTTTGTTCCGTTGAACTGTAGCGAGTTCAACCGGAGCCATTCCGCTGTCGCCTGCATGCACAGGTGAAAAGTCTCCAGTGTGACTGCATCCTGACCCTCCAGCGAAAAGACCAGCTGAGTATCATCCGCATAATTAAATGCGGAGATACCGAAGGTTTTAATGAGCTGGACTAGGGGGCGGAGGTAGACATTAAAGAGTATAGGGCTGATGGCCGAGCCCTGAGGTACTCCTTGTCCCACTCTCCACTCCTCTGAACTGAAGGGGGGTAACGAAACCCGTTGCTGACGGCAGTCCAAGTAGGAGATTAACCAATCCCTGGCCTTGTCACTGACCCCGCACTCCTCCAGCCTAGAAATCAGGGTGGGATGGCTGACCGTGTCGAACGCGGCCGACATGTCGAGCAGCACCAAAAATGCTGCCCGGCCACTGTCGACTCGCGCCCGCAGGTTGTCTAACACGGTCACCAACGCGGATTCCGTCCCATGCGCTGGGCGAAAGCCGAATTGCGTCTCATCCAACCAGCTGTTCCCTTCTAGGAAACTGGACAGAGTACGGGTGACCAGCTTTTCCATTATTATAACCGGAAAAGGGAGCAGGGAAATTGGCCGGTAGTTAGAAAGGCAGGCAGGGTCGAGCGTAGGTTTTTTCAAGAGCGGGGATACCACTGCCTTCTTCCAGCAGCTTGGAACAGTAGCTGTTTCGAATGACTGACAGCAGATGGCGTGCAAGGGCTGGAAGAGGTCCTCTTGAAACACCTTCCATAGTCTTGGAGGGAGAGGATCCAAAGGCGAACCGGAAGAAATCGTCAGGGCTAAGTCGCCAAACTCCTTCAGAGATGGAAGGGGGAAGCTACTCAGCTGGGGTCGACTGGCCTCGCTCGCCGGAGCTCCCAAACTGAGGGCCGGCTCCAAGGAAGGAGGAAAGGGACTCCTCTGCCGGGGTCGACTGGCTGCAGTCTCCGGAGCTCCCAAGCAGAAAGCCAGATCCGAAGTGGGGACAGAGGGGCCACTCAGCTGGGGTCGACTGGCCTCACTCGCCGGAGCTCCCTGGCTGAGAGCTGGCTCCACAGGAAGAAGGTGGAGGCTGCCCTGCTGAGGTCGACTGGCTACAGTTGCCGGAGCTCCCAAGCAGGGAGCCGAATCAGGGACTGCGAAGGAAGAACAGTTCAGCTGGGGTCGACTGGCCGCAATTGCCGGAGCTCCCAGGCTGAGGGCCTGATCCAAAAGAAGGAAAGGAGGGCTACTCAGCTGGGGTCGACTGGCTTCCGCCGCCGGAGCTCCCAAGCTGGGGGGCTGCTCATCAGGTCGGGGTCGACTGGAGGGCGTGACCGGAGCTTCCTGACAGAGATTAGTAGCCCTCTGCCGGTGTCGACTGGCCATCTCCTCCGGAGCTCCCTCCTCAGTGGTGGAATTCCGTGAGTCCTGCAGACCTGCTAGGATTTTACGGATTTTTTCCTCAAAGGCATCCGCCAGAGAGTCACAAAGAGCTTGCGACGAGGGAACAGCACTAGCCACACACGTAGGGTGGGCCAGGTCCTTAACAATTTTAAAAAGAGCCTGAGCCTTGTTTGGGGCCTGATTCAGAGTGAGTTCAAGAAAGGTCGCTTTCGCTATCTTAATTTGGGCTTTATATTTATGCATAGCGGACCTAAATGCAGTTTTCTCAGAGTCTAGGTACTGCTTCCTCCAGGCCCTTTCCGCGCGTTTACAGTCGAGTTTGAGCTGGCGAAGTTCGCTCGTGTACCAAGGACTAGCTCGGTTCACTCTCCCTCGCGACTTCCGAAGGGGCGCTAACTTATCCAGCGAGCTAGCTATGGACTGACAGAAGAGGGTGTAACTGTCTTCGACTGTATTACCAAGTTTGAAGTCCTCATCTAAAATATTCGGCAATGGAACAGTGTTTAGGATGCGGGACCAAGGTCTCTCTAGCTTAGCTAGAGGTAATCCAGCCTTACGCGAAGTAGGGTCCTCCGACCAAAGGGAAAACCTGATCAGAAAGTGGTCCGTCCAATATTGGCACTTGATGTCCACGAATGATGCCCATTGAGGATCCGCAAACACCAAGTCCAACATATGGCCTTTCCGATGCGTGGAGGCGTTCACCAGCTGTACTAAGTTGATATCTGTACAGGCTTGGCTAAGAGAGAAAAATGCATTTTCCAGCGAGCTGCCTGCCCACAGATTGAAATCTCCAAGAACTAATAGCCTGGAGTGGGAGCTGGCAAGTTCATAGATCAGGTCAATGAAAAGAGGAATGGATGGTGCTGGTCCTGGGGGACGGTAACACAGAACACCCGAACAGCAGATCGACTCCTGCTGTTTGACTGAAAAACCCATCAGTTCAAATCCCGGCACCTCTCGAATCTTTAACTGGGAGAGGGTGAGCGAGTCTCTGTGAATGAATCCGATTCCCCCTCCTCGGTTAAGTGGGCGCGGTGAGTGGCTAATTTTAAATCCTGAAGGGCAGGCTAAACCCAGCTCGACCTCACAGTCCTCCCGAGTCCACGTCTCTGTGAGAAAGAGGACATCGAGCTGTTCAGACTCAATGAGGAAGGCTATTTCCGTGTGGTGCTTACAGAGGGATCTGACATTAAGCAAACCACAGGTGATAGGCTTGGAGGTAGAAGGTCTAATCGGGTCCTGCCCAGGTCTAAGTTCGATGAGCTCACTCCGAGTGTAAGCTATGCGGTTTGAACCGGATGGGCCAGAGGTAGCGGCCCTAAGCGCGTCCGTTGCGCGAACGGGCGCAAACGGGCTTACCTCTGGCGCACCTCCGGCGCCCCTACGGCGCCCCCGCTGCGCACCGTCGCTGCGCACTAGTCTAGCGGCCATCTTAAATGGCTGGCTGGATATCGCGAGGGTCCTGGCAGGGCGAGTGTCTCTCCCTCACCAAGATGGCGCTGAGAGTGGAAGGACTTCTCCCCACTCCAAGATGGCGCTCACAACCGGCGCGATGATACTACAGAGCCCCCGAGTCCCTTCTAGCCCACAAATGTGAGTGTGTGGCGAATTATGGTGCGGGTAAGACTCCCTTATTTCCCCCTAAGCGGTAGGCAAATACTAATTAAAAGCGCGAAGCGCTCGGCGCGATTTACATAAAACGGCAAATAAAGCTTAAAATGCTACAAGCAAAGGAGCGATGTGCGCGCAGCGCTGAAGCAGCGTTAGCACTAAGCACTAGGTCAAGGTCTGCCTGAACGAGGTAGGAGGACCTACTAATAATACCTCCTCCTCCAATGCGAGGGTCCTGGCAGGGCGAGTGTCTCTCCCTCACCAAGATGGCGCTGAGAGTGGAAGGACTTCTCCCCACTCCAAGATGGCGCTCACAACCGGCGCGATGATACTACAGAGCCCCCGAGTCTCTTCTAGCCCACAAATGTGGGTGTGTGGCGAATTATGGTGCGGGTAAGACTCCCTTATTTCCCCCTAAGCGGTAGGCAAATACTAATTAAAAGCGCGAAGCGCTCGGCGCGATTTACATAAAACGGCAAATAAAGCTTAAAATGCTACAAGCAAAGGAGCGATGTGCGCGCAGCGCTGAAGCAGCGTTAGCACTAAGCACTAGGTCAAGGTCTGCCTGAACGAGGTAGGAGGACCTACTAATAATACCTCCTCCTCCAATGCGAGGGTCCTGGCAGGGCGAGTGTCTCTCCCTCACCAAGATGGCGCTGAGAGTGGAAGGACTTCTCCCCACTCCAAGATGGCGCTCACAACTGGCGCGATGATACTACAGAGCCCCCGAGTCCCTTCTAGCCCACAAATGTGGGTGTGTGGCGAATTATGGTGCGGGTAAGACTCCCTTATTTCCCCCTAAGCGGTAGGCAAATACTAATTAAAAGCATGGTAACATAATGGTAACATAATGCCCGCGTGTCAACCTAACCCCTTAAAGCTGAAACGCTGAAACGCTGGCGCTCTGCAGTTCAACTTCCTGAGCTGTATTTGAGGTAAAACGAATGAGCGTGATCATGGTAGTTTGGAGCCTTACATCACAACGTTCCCCCACCTGCCCCGACCCCCGCTGCCTTACCTCAGCCACCGCTCCTCAGTCCACCGCTCGACACCACTCCTCCCCCGTGCCATGTCCGCCGCTCCTGGACGCAGCTCCTCCCCGGCGCTATTTCGAGGGGACTACTTTTTTTTATAATGTAAATTTTTTAAATATAACGTATTTTTTTACTTTATATAGCCTATGTCCATCTGCACACCCTGAGGATTCCAACGATGTATCGGGTGTGTGGATTGGCGCTGTGGTTCCCGAGTTTTTTAAATATAACATATTTTTTTACTTTATATAGCCTATGTCCATCTGCGCACCCTGAGGATTCCAACGATGTATCGGGTGTGTGGATTGGCGCTGTGGTTCCCGAGTTTACCCGCCTCAAAGCCTCAAAGTTCTTCCTTTATAATAGTAGTATAGATGTTAACTAGGACAGGAATAAAAACAATGTTGACAAATACTAAATTGATTTATTCTAAAAAAAATTATGACAAAATGTCTACACTTGGTTTCGAATTTTGGAAAAACAACATTGAAACAAAAATGATCTGGGGTACCAAAGATTGGCAAGCACAAGCCTATAAGCATTTTTTAGGGCCTGCATGATCCCAGAACAAATGATATTTTAGAATGACACAATTCAACAAACTACTTGTCTTGGCTTAGCTAAGATAAAAGACTTAAATACACCGTCTATTCCGAAACCCATAACTGATAGTGATAGCACTACAGATGTGGAGATAGACGTATCCCATATTTTATACCAAAACAGAACACATCCTGATTGGAAAAAGTGGTTGATCTGGCCAACAGACACAAATAACTGTCAAGATAGATTCCTGAACAAAACACAGGGGTTCAAAATGACCAGGCCAGACCCAAGATACTCCCAGAGACAACATCCAGGGATAGTTACAACATACAGTGTAGGGAAACTATGCCTTGAGTGGCTACAGAAATCCACACTGGCTGAAATTAAGCAACACTTAACTTTACTTAAAGACGGTGCTGACTTGCGTGATTTCATACTGGGACCACGCAAACAGCATCAAAAACGTTTCATAGCGGCCGGTATATACGCTGCGTACAACGAAGCTTGGCAAGTAATGCAAATTGAAACAGCAGAAAAAATACGAGAAATTGATCGTATAAATTTGGAAAAATCCCTTTCTGTGGTGGACAATGGGTTAACGACTCTCTCCTCCAGAATATATTCATTGGACAGCATTGTATCATCTGCTATTGATATAATAGAGCAGGACTTACTAATGTTACAACATGGTCAGTCTCAATTACATTCTATTGTACAGCTTGGTTGGACGTTGCAAAATCTGCGTTCAGGCTACATACCATGGCGTTTAATCAACACAACGTCATTATTCGGTATCTTTAACCTTACTGATAAACAAATCAGTTTGGCACATAAAGGAGCAGATTATACGATTCTGAGCATTGAAAAATTTGAGAGGTTACCATTGACAATGTCAGAGAGACCTGTCATTGAATGGATAATACTCGGAACAATTTCAATTCCGATAACAACTTTCCAGTTTAAATACTGCCAAGAGTATATACCTGCAGGCCAGTATGAAAGCTTGGGTAAAGAATACATCAAATCAACCTGGGGTTTACCCTATACACACAGATGTTATAGTGAAGGGAAAAAGGATGTATTCCTTAGTGGTAACAAATGTAAAAAATCACTAAGCGGTACACTTCTGTGTCAAGGTATTAACTTGCATGGAGCCTGCGAAGGGTCTTCAAATAACCGTTCATGTCACCTGCATGGCACGCCTGCAAAACAGATAGAGCCATTTTTTAGACACTTTAGTAACGGGAGTTATGTTTTAATAAGTGACCACTGCTGTTGTTATTATTATTACAGGAAATTTGTATACAAAGAGCGCAACTAAACCCGAAGGCATCAAGGCACTGAGGATGGTAACCAGAGAGCTCAAATATCACCAGCGGGGGAATTAGAGATAGGCTTCTTGGAATAGCCAGGTCTTGAGTGCCTTACGGAACAGAGTGTGAGAGGAAATCACTTTGAGATCATTGGGGAGCGTATTCCAAAGTCTGGGTGCAGGGAAGCGAAAAGACCTTCCGGCCCACCTGGCCTTGGCTATACGGGGGACAGCAAGCAAGTTTTTACTGGAAGAGCGGAGTGTTTTCCCAGGGATATAATGGCCCCACCAGGGCACGAATAGCCTCCGGTCCAGATTCATTGAGGGCACGGTGAGTAAGGCATAAAGCCTTGAAATTAATCCTTGCCTGCATGGGAAGCCAATGCAGGTCTTTTCTGATGGTGGTGCATGAGGAACGTTTAGGGGCGCCAACAACAAATTGGGCAGCCGCATTCTGCATGGTCTGGAGGCGCTGGATCAGACCACTGCTAATGCCAAGGTATGGGGCATTGCAATAGTCGAGTCTGGAGGCAATGACCGCTATTGCTACCTGTTTGCGTGCCTCAGGGGAAAGATAGTGAGTGATTTTTCTTAAAATCCTTCGGGCATTGCAACAGGTGGGCACAGTCCTACTGACCTGCTTGTCTAGGGAGAGGGAGGTATCCAATATGACTCCAAGGTTGCGGGCAGAAGAGGTCGGCAGAGGGAAAGCCCCAAGGACAGACGGCCACCAGTCCATGGACCAAGTCTCACTTTTGCCCCCAAAAATGAGGACCTCCGTTTTCTCCCCATTCAACTTAAGGAAGTTCTTGACCATCCATCCGGCGACTGCTTCCATACAGTTTTTAAAGTTATGCGCAGTTATGCTCGCAGATTGAGAGATGGAGGCCATAATCTCCGTGTCGTCGGTGTAGGAGAGAACTTCCAGCCCGAAGGATCTTATAAGTTTGGCGAGAGGGGTGACGTAGATGTTAAAAAGCGTCGGCTCAGTGAGGAGCCCTGGGGGACCCCACACTTCACGGCCTTAATGGGTGACATGTACTCGCCTAGCTTAACCCTTTGCTTCCGTTGGTCAAGAAAGGAAGCAAGGAGATTGAGTGCAGGGCCCTTGACTCCCAGCTCACTGAGTCGGCTAACAAGAGTAGTGGGGGACAGGGTGTCGAAAGCCGCCGTAAGGTCAAGTAACACCAGTAAGGTGGTCTGTCCGGTGTCGACCTTAGAACGGATGCTATCGACCACCACTGTAAGTGCCGACTCAGTGCTGTGGGTCCTCCGGAAACCGTGCTGTGAGGGGTCAAGAGCGTTGGTACTGTCGAGGAAAGCACTCAAATGGAGATTAAGGTGAGTCTCCAGAAGTTTAGCGGGGGCAGGGAGAAGAGAAATGGGACGAAAGTTCTTTAATATCCCAGGGTAGGTTTTTTCAATAGAGGCTTGACAGTGGCCAATTTCCAAGAGAGGGGATTGAGCCCCTCTGAAATGGCCAGGTTCATAGCCTCTATCAAAGGGGGCAGGATAGTCTGTCTACAGTCTTTGAGGACCTTTAATGGACATGGGTCCAAAGGTGACCCGGACTTAAGCTAGTCCAGCAGGGAATTCAGATGAGGAGAGGTGATGGCAGGGAACTGAGAAAGGGAATGGGAAGGGGTAGGGGCTGGGGCATCCGAACAAGTCGGAGAGGAGGCAGAAAGGGAGCTGGAGTTGAGGGTTTCCAGGTCTGTGTAGATATCCAAGATCTTCTCATGGAAGAAAGTGGAGATCTGGTCACACAGAGCCTGTGAAGCTGTTATGGGGTCAGGCATCTGAATAAGGGACAGGTTATCCACTATCTTAAATAGATCACTAGATGATTTAAGAGAGGACGTGAGTTTGGAATAGTGAGCCTGTTTGTCTCTAAGTACGGCTGCTTTATAGTCTTTGAGGAGGGTTCTATGCTTATCCCTCTCTATAGGATCAAGATGTGTCCTCCAAAGCCTTTCCTGCCTTCTACATCCTTGTCTAAGAGTCCTAAGGGATTCGGAATACCAGGGGGCTGAGGGCCGTTTCCTAGCAGAATAGTGGGGCCTGGCAGGGGCGAGTGAGTTGACAGCCTCCGTCAAGGAATTGGAGAGGTCAAGAGCCGCTGTGTGAACATCACCAGTAGATGAGGGCTTGAGTGTGACCAGATAGGGAGTGAGGGAGTCATTTGTGATCCCCCCAAAGTTCCTTCTCAAGACCCACTTGGTGTGATGGGGCTGAGAGCCACTGGTAGAAGAAGGGGAGAAACCAAAAGAGACAACAAAATGATCTGACCACGACAGAGGGAAAGGGGTACCAATGGAGAGGCGGGAATCGTTACTAAAAATGCCATCCAGAGTGTGACCAGCTGAATGGGTGGGATGGTGCCAGGGAAAGCTTATCTCGTGACCGTAACTTCCAGGGTCGTTTGCTGTATTTAGGTGAACTTGTGTTAGCCGGCATAATGCCAGCTCAGTCAGCTTGCACCCAAGAAAAAGAGACAGAAGCCATGATGACTCAGACTTGCATGCATTACTTTAAGTAGCACATGCAGGTGGGGATAGGAAAGCTCTTACTTTTGTATAGGGGTGGCACAGGCCATACTCGGTTACATCAAGGGCTACTGCTCAATGTAATTTATATTTCGCTCTGCCCCCCCTGGGCCTTCAGTACTACAAAAGGAAAATGAAGATTATTCATTTCTGATCATATATCCAGCCGATCACATGATCTCTTTGCTTATATGATGGATGACTTTAGGTGTTTTGTTGTGATAGATTGAGTGAACAACAGCGATAGTCCACCCATGATTAACACAGCAGAAAGAAAATTATGAACATAGGGAGTGAGTGTGGGAACCATAATTGCCGGAGGAAGGGACTTGACTTGATATAATTGTCATCTATACAATACATACACAATATATGCTGTGCTTGCAAAGTAAACTACTGTACTTGTACTTTAGGCAAGGGAGAGTTTCTGAACAATCACAACTTGTAGTATTTAGATTTCCTCTGCATTGCTACTCTGGCACGGACATGCTGTTCGAACAAAGTAACACTCTTCATACACTAAGCGTCTACTCTACATACACCACTGCTATGCATGAGGAAGAAGATACCATCCAGACTTCCAAGGTAAACGTCTATCATTCTTCTTAATGTCTCAACTGTAACAACTTTACTTTTTCTCAACAACCAAATAACACCCTTTTCATTTTATTTGGTAAACCACCGTCTTGACTTGCATTTGAGTTTCACCCAAATGATATATTGCAATGCACACCACACATGAATTTTCTGATTCACCCACACAGGCAGTCATTTTTTCTTCTCCTCCAACCATCCTTGCTTCAAGCAGCCATGCATCTGATTCCTTCCTATCAGCCACCTCTGCCTGCATTAAAAAACACGTATCATTCTTTACAGTCATAAATGTTACTACTCGCTCGTCCTTCCATTGACCCTAAGTTCTTTCCCTTTTCGTTCATCACATCCCTCAAGTTCATCTGATATGACTTGGCTTCACGATAAAAGTTTCCCAGCTGATTTGAAAGTCAAATAGAGGGGGCCATTGCTTACTCGAGAACTACCACCGCTAATGCTATTGCTAAGTCAAGGGTGACTGTCTTCTCTCCGTGATTGGCTAAAATGTAGTTCTAAATCAGTAACTGTTCTTAACAGTTCAGTGTACTTGTAGTAGTGTACTGTCTACTGTACAGTACATCATACACTCCTTTGTGAGCATACTGTAAAATGTCAATAAGTAAGGAGTATAATAATAACTTACCACCGTCCGCCGCTGCTGAGTCATCCCCCTCAGCTCCTCCTGGTGGCACTTGTGGCACCGGCGCATCCGCCGCTTGAGTGGATCCCTCCGCGCTGCTGGCCCTGGCACTGGTGATGGCAAGTGGTGCATCCAATGTTGTGACGTCTAGAAAAAACATGTCATATTTTTAGATGCCATACACCACCCCCTACTTCGTCTCGTAATGGAAGAGAAAATGTTAAACAATTTTTAATTATTGGGACTGAAAAGAAGTCACGGTTTTGAGGAGGGTGTTAACTTATATGCTTAGCCATAACATGCAACTCTTTTTGGCACAACTGATGAATGCTTGCTCTTTAACGTGCAACACTTTAATAATAACAGACAGAACCAACTAGTCCTCATCACCCCCTGGAGGAGTTGAAATTCCAACAAGGTGAGGGCTCCCGCGTCCCGCACAGTTACTTCTGATGGAGGTATGTGGAATTCGAACTGCATCTATCAACAACAATGTCCTATTTCTCTTGCCCATACTTCTCTATGTGCAGAATAGTCCCTGAAACACTAGCTGTATGGTATGTGCTACTATCAAATCAAAAAGCCAAGTACTAGCTTATTCTTGGTGGACATTGACATTTTGTTGTTGGAAATGGTCAAAGCACTAACATTAAGAAGACTGGAATAGACAGCAAGGGTAACCCAGAGAACTGCACTGAGTGCCTCTAGAGCTATTGCTGGATCAGAGTTTTGTTTAGCACGTTTGCCGACTGGGCAAGCTTAGCTACCTACACAGACCGACTCATAAATAATAGTAAATAGTAGTAGCACAGAGAGTGATGGTAGAGAGGCAGGATAAGAATGTAGAAACGGTCTACAAGAAGATCAAAGACTATTTTGTAAAAAATAGAATTAGGAAACAGTTTGGAATGAATAGGAGCTGTAAAAGTTAGGGAAGTATAATTATATTAACAACAGAACAACTTACTGGGGCCAGCAGAAGAGCCTGCAGAGGACTGTTCCTGCCCACTCTGTTCCGCCGGAGTCTGGGGTGTCTTCTTGCCCCTGGGAGGTGCTGATGATCATGAAATAAACACAAACATGGATGATTATTTTTTGGAAATATTTGATTTCTTTGACCGCAATCTAAAATTATCTCGGGGAAACAAATTAGCAACAATTGCACTACACGTATTGACCTATCTGATCTGGTCAACTAGGAGGATACTAGTAGAGTATTGCTGGATTCGCAGACCGTCTACTTGGAAAGTTATGTAAATCACTAACTAAACCAACAACAAAAAGGTTCTACTACGACTGCCAGCACTCAGCAGCACGCGACGTGACAGACACAGTCCGTCATCATGATTGCAGACCACTAAAAAATGTCCTACTACTAATAAAAAGTCATAATATACTCAACCTATCAATCCACCACTATCTCTTCTTCTTAGTGGCAGCAGGAGTACAAATGAAGGACTAGACTTGACTTTCTAGTATTACGCAGTTCTGTAAAGTACTACACTCATACATATTCAGGCCAAATGAGCACAAAGTTGCAAACAAGTAAGCATAGTAGCAACGCCACTGAGGAGGCGAGCACCTGCAATCGCAGAAGCTATTTAAACATTATTTTACCTGCAATGTAATCGAATCAGCAGCATTCTTGCTCTTCGGAAAAAACATTTATTAGCAATATAACACAGAGCAGAAGAAAACAAAGTAGTTATTAAATAGCTACTCACCAAGGCCAGGGATCTCCACGCCTAGCAGGTCGAGCAGGTCCCTTCCCGGCCGAGGACGTCGGTCCACCGGTGCGTCGCTTGGTCATAGGTGCGCCGGACCCCCGACTCCCTCCTCATGGCCCGGCACACCTTATCCCACCGCTGGTGAAGCTCCCGTAGGCCATACCCTTGACCGGGCCAGCCCCCTCCTGCCACGGTCTTAGGGAGGTGGCGCAGAACAAAAAATATAAGAGCGGCCACCTCCACCGCGGTGAAAATCTCCCTGGCCACTACTTGCTCCCCCCTCAATCGTCCGCATGGGTGCGGGGTGCGGGACCCTTCCCCTTAAGGTTCTTCCCGGCTCCCTTTGCCATGGTTCTGGACAAGTGAAGAAAAAAATACGAAAGAATAGGGAAAAAGTAAAGAAAAGAAAAGAGTTCAAAAAAGTAGCTTTAAAAGTAATGAAAGTAGAAAAAACCACAAAATATAGATGTAGAAAAAGAGAGGGATAGATAATGAGTAAAAAAGATTAAAAAAAGTTAAAAGAAACAAAGGATTGCAAGGATTAGTGGAGGATTGAAAAAAGCATGCCCAGAACCATAGCAATGAATGAAAAACAAGATGGACCGCGTGGGTAAGTTTCCCCCACGAGCACGCAAAAACGCACGTGAACACTTAATCGCGCCCCGCACACAACGCGACCTTGCAAATAGAGTCCGGAAATACGCAACGCGCACAAGATGGCCACGCCCATGTACGGCAACATGGGTAACTTCACGGTCGGTGCGCTGCAAACGGCTCGCAAATATGCAAAAAACTCCGTGAACATGCAAAAAAAAATCCGCAAATTCGCACAAATTCGTGGATTATGCGGATCACGAATTCGCTTTCGCGTGAAGTCGCGTACCACAAATTCACGCATTTCGCCCATACTTAGGGCCCGATGTAGGTAGGGCGTTACTGATCGGTAACGGCCGAAAATACCGATTTTTGGCCCTTACCGATCGGTAAACAGCCATCAAGATGTAGGGAACAAAAAACATAAAGAATCGGAGTGAAAACCGAATCGGAATGAGTACCGAATGGGAAAGAATCCGATACGTACATACCGAAAATCGGATATGTAACGAATCGGAAAAACACCGAATCGGATGCAAACACCGATTCGGGCCATGTACCGATTCGGTAGTGACACCGAATCGGAAATTCACAGATTCGGGCCATGTACCGATTCGGTAGTGACACCGAATCGGAAATTCACCGATTCGGGCCATGTACCGATTCAGTAGTGACACCGAATCGGAAATTCACCGATTCGGGCCATGTACCGAATCGGTAGTGACACCGAATCGGAAATTCACCGATTCGGTCCATGTACCGAATCGGTAGGTAGACCGAATCGGACATGAGCCGAATCGGAAAACATGCCGATTCGTATGAATCGCCGATCGGGAAATTCCCCGATTCCGACAGATGGGGAGATGTAGGGAGGCACAGAAACACCGAAGTCGGCTCCAAATCGGTAGAATTCACTCGGTATTTACCATGGATTGCAATCAGGTGGTAACCAACTCCAACCCATATAAACAGGCCCAAAATGCATTGCAACTTGCAGGATGGCAGCTTTTTATGTCATTGCGAGGCGGCTACGGCTACAGCAGGAAGGACAGAGGGAATGGCTAAGAAATGAACAGGTCTACAGACAGAGGATAACCCTGTTCATGCTCACAGAGGCAGAGATACTACAGAGATACAGGCTGGACTCTTGACACCATACTTGAGCTCATCAGGGATCTCAAGCCATTCTTGGACCACCACACCCCAAGGGCACACGCCATCCCTGCGCACATCCAGGTGCTATGCAGCCTACACCTGCTAGCGTCTGGCAGCTATCAAAGTGGAGTAGCAGCAGCAGGAGGGGTGAGCCAGAGCAGCCTGTCAAGGTTCTTCCACATATTCCTTGACGCCATGATACACAGGATGGACCAATACATCTCTTTCCCTGCAACCCACGCAGAACTGCTACAAACCAAAGCTGACTTCTACCAGATGGCACAATTTCCACAAATCATCGGTTGCATAGATGGCACGCACATTCCGATTTGCCCACCAGCGGACACCGAATACATATACCGCAATCGCAAGTCTACACACACCATCAACGTGCAGGTGATCTGCAATGCAAAGTGCACCATCACAGACCTGGTAGCAAAATTTCCAGGGAGTACCCATGACTCCTATATTTTCCAACAGAGCGGCATCTATGCACGGCTGATGGCTGGCGAATTTGGTGAAGGATACCTCCTAGGTGAGACACATCATCAGACCCCCATAACACATAGTAGCTAGGTGGAATACATGTATGCATGTGTGTAATGTAACCCCTTTATCTTCCAGGCGACAGTGCATATGCCCTCCGCTCATTCATACTCACCCCCTACCTCAACCCCTCCACACCCAGCCAAAGGAGGTATAACCGGGCCCACATACGCACAAGGAATGTTGTCGAACGGACCTTTGGCATCTGGAAAAGTAGATTCAGATGCCTGCACAAGAGTGGAGGTGCAAGGCAGTATACCCCCATCACCTGCTGCAAGATCATAGCTGTATGTGCAATGTTACACAACCTTGCGGTGAAGAAGGGCACTGAGGTGGAGTTGTCTGACTACGAGGACCATGACGACACAGCCAGCTGGGGTGTGTACGCCAAGTGATGGCAGATACAGACGTGAGGAGATTACTGAGAACTATTTCTGAGTGAGTACAGATGCAAAGACAGCTAAATGTTGGTTGGGAAAAAACAAATTTTAATACTGTTGCTACACAGTTACAGCACTGATGTGCAACAAAAAATGGTGTATAGGAAAAAAAACAAAAGTCCAAGGAACAGGTTGCCTCACCCGCCCTTGCAAGGCTATTTCTTTGCCCGCTTGCCAGACCCACTGGGGTGTCCCTCAGCCCCCTCTGAATGCCCAGCAGCACCTGCGGAGCGCCTGGTGCTCCTACGTGGCTCAGACGCAGCGCTGGCCGGGCTGCTGCGGCTGCTGCTGTCCCCAGCATCACCCAGGTCCAGGGCAGGATTGGAGGCCGTGTTCGAAATAATCATGGCCTCCATAGCAGTGGTGATCCGGGCCATCCCCCTTGTGAGCTCTGCCGTATTCTGACTCAGGCTAGATTCCATGTTCGCGCTGCGCTGGCACAGTTGTGCCGTCGCCGCAGCAAGGCGGCTCATGGCGCGGTTCAGCACCCGGGCATCCCGCCTGCGCACCAGCTCATGCTCCTCCTGTCTGCTAGATGATTGGGTTATGGCAGTGGTTAGCCTGCCTAACCCTGCTGCCACCTCCTTGTTCGATTCCACGAAGGCCTGAAATCCCTTTACCATTTCTCCCATCTGCAGGTTGTGCTGCAGGAGCTGGCGTTGGCAGGCCATCGTGGATTTTGCCTGTTGCCTCTGAATCTTCACCATCTGTCCCTCGAGGCCCAGGAAGACACTGCCCTCCCGTGCTGGTGCAGCAGTGGTGGTGATGGTACGGCGCCGGGCACTGCTGCTGCCGGCCTGCTGAGTGGGCTGGGGTGCCACTGGTGGGGGTGTGGTGCTGGCTGGTCCCTGAGCCCCTGCTCCCAGGACAGGTTGTACAGGTGGCAAAGCCATGGTTGTGGCAGGAGCTGGTGTAGGTGGAATGGTGTCCCTTGTAGGGGAGTTCTCTGGGGAGAACTGCAAGGGGGGTGTGCTGGCCATTTGTGGGGTGTGCAGTGCATCGAAGTCTATCACCAGGTCTCCCTCCATACCTAGCCCTAGGGTGTTTCCGTCCTCCTCCTCCTCCTGGGCAGCCTGGCTGGTGCTCGGCCCTGCAAGTGCAGTGTCAGACGGTGCTGCTCCCTCTGATGACAATGTTGTTCCGCCTGATGGGGCCCCTAGGTACAAAGAAGCATTTGTAAACTGAGTGCCGATGTATTACAGTCAGTACAATTAAAACATTCCACATGTCCTTGCATCTCCTTACACTGTGTCACACTGTTTCCTGTCTTGTGATTCTGCACTGCCATATTTTGCTAACTTCTGCTGACTACATGTACCATGATGCTTGTCTCTTGTATGTTGGTGACAGTACTGTGCTGGGGTTTGCCTATGCATTGTGTCTAATGGGGAGGTGTCTGGTAGGGTGTGTCATGATGCGCATGCTTCTTACCTGTAGCTGTAGCTCTCGCAGAGCTGTCCAGGGTCCCAATTCCACTGACACTCTCCCTCTCAATGGTGCTGGAGACCAGTTCCTCCAGCTCGGTGAGGGGTGGCGCCGGGTTCCTGCCTCCTCCAGTGCCTCCAGCCTGCCTCTGGATCTCTGCCATCTTCCTTTTTGTGAGGCTGCGGATGTCGTAGAATCTCTTCTTGAGTTCTTCTACGGACCTGGGGGTGACACCCGCAGCATTCACCTTTTGGGCGATTTCTGCCCAGATCCTCCTCTTGGTGCTGTCTGGCACATTGAGGGACAGCTTTCCAAACAGCTGGCGGTGCACCCTCACCACCTCCTCGACCAGCACCTGAAGCTCGGTGGTGGTGAACTTCGGCTTCCTCTTCTGGGAGGACTTCTGGCTCTCGCTCTGGTCTGCCATGTTCTTCGCTACAGTTGACAACCTCCTACTCCCACTGCTGCTAACTGTGAGTGTTGAGCTCAGGCTGGCTCTCCAGAAACTTCTTAATTAGCTGCACCTGCCAGGGTTGCCACTCCCTGTTTGGGTGGGGGAGGGGGAGCCACCTCATTGGCTGAATCAGCTTTTGCCGAATCGGATAATACCGAATCGGAAATTGCCGATTCGGTAAAACCCGATTCGGTATTATCCGATTCGTATTTTACCGATTCGGTTTCTTCAATGCATTCCTATGGGCTTTTTCGCCATGGGTGTGTTTTCATGGCTACGAATCTATGATTGCCGAATCGGATTTTACCGAATCGGCTTTTACCGATTCAGTGTTAGCCGAATCATGACTATCCGAATCGGTGTTAGCCGATTCGGTAATTTCCGATTCGTTGTTAGCCGATTCGGTACTTCCCGATTCGGTCCGTGCCGTTTCGGAACGTACCGATTCTCATTACCGATGCCGACCGAATCGGTATTCAATCGCTTTTTTTCCCCTACATCTCGTTTTCCGATTTCAGAATACCGATTCGGACCGCCTCGGTATTTTGAAATCGGAAAATCGCTTTTACCTACATCGGGCCCTTAGTCTCTTGTATGCAGGCCACATCCACTTTGTGCCTATCTAAATATGCTAGCACTTAACGTATTTTTGTGGGTTGTGAAGTCCTCTGACATTCCAGGTAAGGAACGTCAACGTTCAGCGCTGTTTCAGAATGTCAGTCATCTGTCGAGTCTCAGCCATCTATCCAGTTGAGGTGCCTAAGGTGTTTCATAGTGTCTCTCATGTGTCTGTCTGCCATTCCACCACTGGTCAGAGTTTTTTGTTTAACTCCCTTTCCCGCCCCCTCCCACTCCACCTTCCCCTTGCTACTGGAGACATTCCCAACAATAACATACAACATTTCCCTGTAAACCAAAAAAGGGAAGAAACAATAAGAAAGCTTGTGTGGTTCACACGTAGGGGTCAGGACTGCCATCCCGTTACTTGTGGCATAGGCCACATGGGTAAACGCCCTGGCTTCACACATTACGGAACTCAACACATTACATCAGTTCTGAATAAGGTTGTGAGAGAACCCCTTCTCACCAGCGGCCAATGGCCCCAAACAGTACAGGGACGTTTACGGGTTGTAGCATCACAATGAAATTATAAACTGCAAATATTGACTGTCAACTTATCGTAGACCCCCCTGTATTCGAGCATCATCGGAGGTCTCGTCGTTGGTCACCGCCTGATAGGGATTGTGCCCGCTTCAGCACGCAGAAAGTTCATTGCATTGTCTATTGTATGTCTATTAAATATTGTTCATTCAACATCCAATGTGGTGGATTGTTCCCCTTGCTCCCCTCTCGGCGATCTTCTCCGCGTGCCCGACTGCCCTTTCTGTTGTATAAACTTTAACACTTCCTGTGGTTCAGTGTAGATCCACGTCTTTCTGTCGTCCGAGTCTAGCTGGGTACAGCATGGCGTATGGTACCTATAGATCTCTTAATTTCTGTTTCGCCGTAATGAACTTTTTCCTCTCTTCCTGCACAGACGCATGAAGTCTGGGTACAGGGATATGTCCATACATTAATGGGACAATTTGCCCAGCTCTCTGGCCTTTTGGAGCGATGCGTCTCTGTCCCTTTAATTTAGGTTTGGGCACTAACGACCTGTGGGCCCTCTCGACAATGAAGATATCAGAGAAAGTGTCTCGCCCCACCATAGAGATGAGCAGCTGCTCCACATTACGTTCCACTGGGCCCGTGTTTGTCGTTCCTGAAATTCCGGTTAAGCAGATGTTATTTCTTCGGGGCCTTGCTTCCAAGTCCTCCGGCTTCGCTGTCATTGTCACCAGTTGCTTCTCCATCCTGTCCTGTTTCGTGTCTATCTGCACTTGTCCATCTTCACCTTCGGATATCCTGCGCTCTGCCATGTCTATCCTTTCTGTGTGTGTGTCTATTCGTTGGGACATTCTGTCAACTCTATATGTCAAGGAATCAATTTTCCCATCAATTTTTGACAGTGCGGCCTGGATCGTAGTAAACAGGGTTTGTATATCATCATTTGTCACTCCTCCTGTAGCCCCTGCTGTCGATTGCGCCGTTGGATTGTTCATCAGGGCTTTGTCCTTGTTGTTTCTTCGCCTGTTCAAAGTTTATTTTTGGTTGGGTGCGGTCTGTCTTGCCCATGGTGTAATTGCGTATCTTTCCGGCCGGCAGGTTCGCCAACTGTAGCAGCACTGAAGTGGGGTCACTGGCAGCTAGTTCGCTTCAGTCCGTGCAGTAGTGTAGAGGGTGACTATACCATGTAGGGCGCCAGACCCGCAAAGAGGTCCCCAAGTCCTAGCACAGTTTCGTGTTGGAGCTTGGGCCTCTGGTGTAGTTGTGGGCTCTATAGTCAGGCAGAGGTTCAGGTGAGGAGATATGTACTATTATGCTGATCTAGTGCCTCTTTGACTCCTTCCAAGATGCCTACGTGCCGGGATTCCAGCAGGCCCTCGGAGCTGTAGCCTTCAGAGCCTATTCTCTACAACTCTGCATACGTGTAGGCTAGCTGAGGTTGTAGGTGTCTCATTCTTGGCCTCTCCACCTATGTCACCACTGCAGCAGTGCGTCTATCATGAGAACCCAGGAGGGGGGAATTTACCATGCACGCTTGGACCCCAATGAGGATGTGGCAGTATACGCCTGTAGAGTCTCACCGGTGGCTCTAGGGTCTAAGTGTGTTTCCTCACACATACCTCTAGCGGTCCTTTTTGCTCAGGGGCCCTCGCGCACGCAAAACTCGCAGTTCTTCGATTGCCTGTGCAGTCTCTTCCACGGCTCACTCGCTTCGCAATTTCAGTGCCGCCGAACAGTTACTGCGCCATTATTGTGCCATTCACCTGCATTCGTGGCATCCTCACGCCAACGGCGGAGCTCCTCTCGCTCAGTTCTGTTGTCTCTCGCTCGTGTTGCGTAGGGCTCCTGTCAGTGTTTTTTTTTCTTCCCCCAGTTTTGGTGCCTTTGATTGGGGGCCACAGTAGCTTCTCCGGTGGGTGTCACATGTGGCTATTCGATTGGGCCTCAGGGTACGGTTCCCTTCTTGTGTGGTATTGCCCGGAATGTCGCCTGTGTGCTCCTAGTGCGTGTCAGGACTCCTCGGCGCCTCCCTGTGGTTCACTCACCGCGCCGATGTTGTTGGGTCTTGTCCCCCACAGCTGCAGTCCTTTTCCCGCTGTCCGGGGTAAAAGTTGTGCTCGCAGCGGGCCCGGCCTCATCTCTCTGCCGTGGCTGGGTGTCGTGCGTCTTGGCGAGGTTCACCACTATTGTCCGCGGCTTCACTTTCACTTTCGTCTGGGAGGCCGCAAGTCTTCAATCGCTTTTCTGCAGTGTTCGGGTTCTTTCAGGGGCCGGTCTTGGCTCACCAGTGCTCTCGCTTCCAATGGCCTTCGTTCTCTACCAGTTTCAGTCGCGTTGAGTTCGTGTTTGAAGGACTTTGAAGGATATATTAGGCGTTCGCGAGGAGCTCGCTCAACAAGCGGCCATCTTGCTCCGTGGCTACCACCGCCCCATATTGATGGATGTTTACATTTCCTTCTTTCACTTCTGTATTGTGGTGTCCCTAAGGAAGTGGGATATGTTATATTTGACTTGTGTCATTCCTTTCCTTGGCTGTGACTTCCCTGCTGCTCAGCTAGTATGAGTGTTAGAATGCAGACTCCGGGTTTTGCGAGTTGCCTGGTGTGAGCGCGGGAGCAGGAGAGCAGCAAGTTGTAGCGTACGCAGCTGAGCCAGCTGAACTGCGGGTCAAAGAACTGGGAAACTTGTGCTCCCGTGAAAACCGGCAAGTGTTGGTTAAAGAATTGTGCTCCTGTGAACCGGGAGCCGAGATAAAGCAGCATAACAAGGCATGCTTTTGAAATAAAAACGGAGCTGTGAGGATTGTTGAGCGGCTGCAGCGGGTAGCAGAGAGCTTGGAAGTTATCAGAGCAGCTGAGCCACGGCACGGATTGGGAGGCTGAGCCATCTCTCCCCAGTAAGGGGGGGGGCGTCACCGAGTCCATGCACCGCGATTGCGACAGCACCTAAAGGGTAGGTGCAGGAGTAGGGGTAATGCGGCAGGAGTGTACAACGCAATAGGAGCCGCAGAAGTGACCAACGCTACATGTACTTCTCCAGCTTAAAAGGTAAAGACGCTGTTAAAAACCTGATTGACTCCGAATAATAAAATAGAAGTTGGCAAGTTGGTAATGCGCATTGCCTATTTCTCATTAAAACTTAAGTGGGATTAGCACCGTGGAGGCTCTAGTGGATGTGGCGCCAGCCGGTGTAGGGAGTAACCTTCTCAGACACATGCACCCTCACAGACCTTAGCCTAAGTTATTTGTTGTCTATACTACTATTATAAAGCGAGAACTGGGAACCTTTGAGGCGGGTAAATTCCAGAAGTACACCACCAATCACAACACCCAATACAGCGTTGGAAAGGGAAGGTAGACGAGATGGACATAGGCTATACATTTGTACAACATATACATTAAAAAGAGCAAACAACATTCAAGCAAAATTAGTTCCTTGTGAGCATTGTTCTGCTGTTAGGGAGTAGCATGGGCGTGCCAAGATAATGTGGGTGGTAACATTGGCAGAGGGGCATGTCCCAAAATGCATGACACTTCACTCGCTTACAGGGGCTGCGAGCTTCAAACACACATAAAACACAGCACCTTCACAAAACACGGCGACTTCACGAACAAAAACTCAAACCTTTACACATAAACACCGTTTTCTACCCAGCGATTTCAAAAACACAGCGTTTTTGGCATCCATGGGCAATTAAACACATGGCGGCGAATACATTATGATAGAGGCATGCCTAAAAACATTAAAAGTTTGCAAAGTGGCATGGGCTGGGTACTCACTTCAGTGCCTACATTGCTAACCCATTCCGCGATTCATTCTGCAGGTTTCGGATCAGACATAAACAAAGGGGCGCGGATATAGGTGCGCGGTAACAAACGCGATCAGTGTCACTCAAGTCAGACCACACCAAAGGGGCGCGCCTTACGAAAACAACCAATCACGCTACATTTTGGACAAGTTGCACAGTAATTCACAAACAATGTATGCTACACTTTCACACATTGGTCCGAAATGCACGTGACTCTAACTAAAAAAAGACAAGGATTGGTTGACGCACTCGGCACATTATTGCTGTGGTACGGACAGACGCGTTTGAGGAAGGGAGCACAACATTAGCTGAGCAAAAGCGGAGACAGTTTCAGAGCTAGAGACCACATTATTAGCGTCGTAAGGACAAAGCCGTTCACGGACGGCTCAATGAAATTCATGCAAAAAACACGAAGGCACATTATTGCTGTTGTAATTGAGGAAGAGAGCACGACATTAGCTGAGCAAAAAGGACACAGTTTCAGAGCCAGAGACCACATTATTAGCGACGTGACATTTTCACAATTTAAAGTACATTAAACTTTCGCACAGGGGGGTGGCCAGGAAAGCAAAAATACGCCGAATTGAAGAAGCCCCATTTACATTGCTCAAAGAGGCAGGTTCTATGGTAAGTAACGCTGCTTGCCGTTGCAGACCCAGAATTCAATAAGCCTCATTTACATTACCGAAAGAGGCATGGTAATTGCCGCCGCTTTCCGGTGCCACAATTAGGTCGCAACAAGCCTCAAACTTGATTCAAAAAGCACAATCACTGCTTTAATAAGTGTGCCCATTGTTTAAAGAATAAACACAAACACGTTCAAACACTCTTCTGTGGCATTGCAGCATAAACAATAAATAAACACTTTCACACTTAAACATACATCAGAGGCCTCGCTGTAATTGCTACGCAAAGGCGGACAGACTTCCACAATTTGCACTACATGAAAGCTTCAACAAGGGGGCTCCCAATTTAAATAAGGGTCATTATAGTTAAAGAAAGACACGTCATTGATGCTCATTCACAGAGCTTTCCATAAAACCACTGTTCGCTCCAAACAAAAATTACAATTGATTCACAAACCACAAAAGACAACATTAGACGCTACGAGCCCGTACCAACGCTGTTTGGGGGACAAAGTTTAGCACTTCTCTCTTTATAATAGTAGTATAAATATTCTTTTGTAAAGGACACACCTTTAACATACTGTACTCTACTGGTAACAGCCACTCTACTACATTTGCTACATTCAATTGTTTCATTACACTTTCACAACATATATAATGCTCAGTTCCCCATGCTCACAAACATAACTATTAGCCCGTACCAACGCTGTTTGGGTGGGAAACTTTAGCACTTCTCTCTTTATAATCTATACTACTATTATAAAGGAAGAACTTTGAGGCTTTGAGGCGGGTAAACTCGGGAACCACAGCGCCAATCCACACACCCGATACATCGTTGGAATCCTCAGGGTGTGCAGATGGACATAGGCTATATAAAGTAAAAAAATACGTTATATTTAAAAAACTCGGGAACCACAGCGCCAATCCACACACCCGATACATCGTTGGAATCCTCAGGGTGTGCAGATGGACATAGGCTATATAAAGTAAAAAAATAAGTTATATTTAAAAAATTTACATTATAAAAAAAAGTAGTCCCCTCGAAATAGCGCCGGGGAGGAGCTGCGTCCAGGAGCGGCGGACATGGCACGGGGGAGGAGCGGTGACGAGCGGTGGACTGAGGAGCGGTGGCTGAGGTAAGGCAGCGGGGGTCGGGGCAGGTGGGGGAACGTTGTGATGTAAGGCTCCAAACTACCATGATCACGCTCATTAGTTTTACCTCAAATACAGCTCAGGAAGTTGAACTGCAGAGCGCCAGCGTTTCAGCGTTTCAGCTTTAAGGGTTTAGGTTGACACGCGGGCATTATGTTACCATGCTGGAATCTCGGCACGCCGAGCTCCGTCAAGGGTAAACCCCGCTCAAAAAGACCGCCCAGGCGAAAGTGATCCGTCAACCTCGGAGCCGTGTTTAAATGTGCCCTCTTTTCGTGGTACTTTTCATGTAGACGGGGAAAGCAAACAGCCCTAAGAGCACTGCTGTGACTATCATATGGCGCCTTTTTAAGGCTCCGGGGGACAATGTCGGTGTAGGCGGGGGTCGGGGCAGGCGGGGGACGGGGCGGGCAGGGACGGGGAAAGCAAGCAGCCCGAAGGAAAGCCAGGAAATCTGGTTCGGTTTATCCCCACTCTAAACACATGGAAATGGTGATTTCCAGGCGAAGGCTGGAGTAATAGCTGCCATACAGTGAGACGGTTTTACATTATAATGCACTGCTGTGACTATCATATGTCGCCTTTTTAAGGCTCCGGGGGACAATGTCGGGGCATGCGGGGGTCGGGGAAGCCTGATTGCTCCCGGACAAGGTCGGGACGGGCTGCTAGTTATAATATAAATGAGTGGTCAGATGGAGGGATAAAGATTGAGTGGGGGTTATCCTTCATAGAGGGATCACGTCGGGTTTCGTGTTATCTTAATACATCAAGTACCTGGACTTGCACCATCTAGAGCTTGGAATCCCATTGGGCCCTTGTAAATTTGAGAAAATACAAGTGGTGCTTGTGGACTCTGAAGGAAGTGGTTGCAGAGCGTAGAGGAATTAAGGAAAATGCCCCCGAACGGGAAGCCACGCGGGATCAAAAAGACCTTGAAAGAGAAGGTACTAAGAAAAGGAAAGAAAAAGTGTCAGTAACAAAAGTCATTGACATTGGAGAGAATCAGCATAGATTCCGTGGAGGAAAAAATGTCACCAAATAGACATTACCGTCCGCCAACCCCAGTAGAAGAAGTGAGTGGGACTTCGTTAGGGCAATCTATAAAGAAATTTGTGGGGAAGTACTTTAAAAAGAAGCCCAAAGTATGTGAATACTCCCCGCAATTGAGGGGAACTCTTGAAAGAGACAGCATGAGCGGCTAAAGGACTGGAACTTGACTAGGAGTATTAATGGATGTAACACATGACTCCCTCCAGCCATTATTTTTGTATCAAGGGGGGCTAAATGAAGGGGAAATGTCTGAACTGGAGCCCAGATTGTCATCATCACCCCGTCTATCTTGTAATGGAAGGGAAGGGGAGAGCCCTGGTGTACATAAAACACCACAATGGGAACCTAATAGTCAGGAGAAGAGGTGAACGGCAATTCCCAGGCAGAGCTTTAACTCCCCTGATTCCCTACAATCATCCTTGGCGCTTGACATGATTGCGTCCTCAGAATCATCTCTATTAGAGGTGATGTTCTTAATGCAAAAAACCCTCCAGGCAATACTAGAAGCTTAACTTGAGAACAACGG
Source organism: Lissotriton vulgaris (assembly GCF_964263255.1). Classification (NCBI taxonomy): domain Eukaryota; kingdom Metazoa; phylum Chordata; class Amphibia; order Caudata; family Salamandridae; genus Lissotriton; species Lissotriton vulgaris. Next base: position 292,564,958 of record NC_141686.1, on the reverse strand, counting down.
ATTAGGTAAATCCCACAAAACCCAACTACAATTGATTGCAGAGGAGTTAAAACAAATTAATAACTGTATGCCAAATATAGTGCGCCCAGTTGCGGAGAAAAGGGAACAGGAGGTAAATGTATCCCTATATAACATCGAGAATAAAGCCACACAGGTGAATGAAGTTGTTCAGATTGAAACCCCCCCGACAGTATACATCTCAAAGTGCCCTATGCGGGTAATAAAGAGGAGTGCATATAAAAGAACTAAAAGGGATAGGATTATAAGGAAGAGAGGAAGGTTCAGAAATAAGTTAAAGAAGATGTTGGAAAAGACAAGGGAGGTATACCAAAGCCAGAATATAAAAAAGGGTGTCGTAATTTCAGGAAGTGAGGGACCACTGACAGATGAGTTTATAAACAAAAAGGACCAGGGGAAGATTCAGAATAGGAAAGTGATAAGTACATCAAAGAAGATTAACACCCTGTGCCCTGTATCACAGGAAAAAACAGGATTGGGAAGAGAGCCCGCTCCTATAATTAGGAGAAACACGAGGATGTACGTTAATATTGAGGACCTTTGAGTGTTTATGGAACCATGGGGTCAAAGGGTGGGGAAAAAGCGACAAAGGAAATTAAAACCGCTAAATCGTGCAAATCTATTGCAAACCCTGGTTAAATGCCCAACACTGGGAGAGGGTACAACTGAAGATATAAGACAAATAGGTTTTGTAACAAGTTTAGAAGGAAATGAGGTAACTAAGGTGCTTTTTTATTCTGAGTTTGTAAAACATCCGTCCGGAGCAAGTACAGTATGAAGCACTAGGCATCCACGATAGGAGAATCTGCGCAGATAAAGATCAAGGAGGGTTAAAAGTAACAATACCGAATTCCACATATGAGCCAATGTTGAGTAACCAATATGACCTCCTAAACGAGTCTTCAAATAGTTTGGAGGAAAATCTGTCTGGTGTGTTAAGTGAAGTGGACTAGGACTTAGGGTATTCACACAGCCTACGGATTCTGTCTTGGAATATTGGGGGTTACAAGAGACTGCTAGCACAAGACACCTTTAGACAAATGTTAGGTGTCTATGACATATTGTGTCTGCAGGAGTCCTGGTTGTGTGAGGTACCCAATCCAATAGATGTTTTTTTTTATGGTATCCAAGGAGGCAGTACGAATGAATTTGGGCCGACCCTCGGGGGGCTTAATTACTCTGGTATCAGTAAAAAAAGCTAACAAAATAATTAAGCTAAAAATGTATTGTAGGTGGCTACTGGCATGTCAGGTAGAACTCTACAGTGGTACCGGGATAAAAAGACAAATTATTGTGATCAATGTATACATTCAACCAGGAGTAATAACAGATTATGAAATCCAATTGTGCATGCTAGAGAAAGATCTGGACTCTATATGTATGATGAAAGCAGCAAATTTGATAATGATTTTAGGAGATTTTAATCACAAATTAGAACCATCCCTTAGTGATAAATTGTTTAAGGAAATTTTAGCTACCTCACAAATTCCTCATGCTAATTTCGGTGGCGTAGATAGCACCGTACGAGATAAATATTTGGTACAATTCCTTGGATCAATAGGACTATTCAGTGCCAATGGAAGGACGTCTTTGGATTGCCCAGCAAAGTAGACTTTCCTTCCAGGGAATCAGAACTGCTCAATTGACTATGCTTTTATTGATGCATGGCACTTTAAGGAAGTGGAACAATTTGAGGTATTGCAGAGTGATGGTCGTGATCACTGGCCTTTAGAATTGTTAATTAAGATGGAAAAGGAACCAAAGAGAGAAAGAGTGATCCCCTTGCAGATCGAATACCCCAGACGCATAACCACCCGTATAACCCAGGAAAGCCTGCAATTGGTCAATAATTTGTTTATAGATTATACTGCTGTTGGTAACGTACCACAAAAAGGAAAAACTTTAACATGGTACAAGCGTACTATCGTGCAGGTGGTAAATTGCCTAAAAATAACAGTTAAAAAAGGGCCCGCCCATAATAAAAACGGAAGGATAAAAAACTGGTTTCATAACGAGTGTAGAAACTTGAAACTTAGGGTAAGAAAATGGAAAAGGCAGTTAAAAAAGAACCAGACAAGGAGATAATGGAGAGCCTTCGAGTGGCGAAATTGGAATATAAAATTACAATGAGAGAAAGGAAACTAGAATATAAATCCAAAAATTGGCAAACAATGTTAGAAGTGATAAATACAAATAATATAAGGTTGTTCTGGCAATTGGAAAAACAGGGCAAGGTGCAAGGGGAAATGCGATGCTTGGTGGGTGAAGATGATTGGGTAACTCATCTGAGCAACCTATATAGGGGTAAATATTTGAGGAACACCTTCAAAGTAAAACCTGAGGAGCTAGAACAACTAAAGCAGCACTTTTCGTTTCAGAATATGAAAAAAACTATTCAATCTTTAAAGTTAACTAAAGCTGCAGGGCAAGACAATCTTCCGGCAATTATTTTTAAAAATAACACAGATTGGTGGGCTAGCTTCTTAAAAACAACTTTCCAACACATTCTTGCGGTGGGGTCTTTCCCAGAAAGTTGGAAGGGAGCAATTATGAGACCAATCTATAAAAAGGATGATGCTATGTTGCCCCAGAACTATCGCCTCATAAGTTTACTGGATGTGGGGGAGAAGGTCTTCTCCAAAATATTGCTAGGGGTAGTGAAAGCCTGGGCAGAACAGCATGACCTGATACCCATAGAACAAGGGGGATTTAAAGAAGAGCACTCAACCGTTGACCACTGCCTTAGTTTATGGGCATTGGCAAGAAAGGCAATAGAAGTGCGTGGGAGCTTGTTCTGCTGTTTTGTTGATTTCCGAGCCGCATTTGATTTGGTAGATCGTAAAATATTGTGGAGTATGTTGATAAAGCTCGGAATCAACAAAGCAGTTCTTTCATTAATCCAGGATATGCACTCTAAGAATTGGGCTAGAGTAATCCTGGATGATCTTGGGACATTATCTAAGAAGATTCCGATAATGAACGGCCTGAGATAGGGCTGCGTTTTAGCCCCTTTGTTATTTTCCCTGTTTTTATCTGACCTACCAACCACATTGAGTAAAGCGGAGGTTTAAGCCCTAAGATGGGGGAACCCATATTTCATGTCTGCTATACGCTGATGATTTAGTGATAACAGACATGACTGAGTTAGGCTTAAAAAAGAAATTGGATATCTTTTCAGAATACTGCAACAAGAAAAGCCTCACGGTTAATCTGGAAAAGACCAAAATAATGGTATTTGGTCAAAGAAAAAGTTCCTTCTACTGGAGACTGGGGGAGGCCAAAATTGGAATAGTAGATAAATACAAATATTTGGGCATGTGGTTTGATAGTAGATTAAATTGGAAAGACCACATACAGTCCTTAAAAGCGAGGTCTCTTTCCACGGTCTGGGGCCTCAAACAATTTAAACAGAAGTATGGAGGCCCTTCACTGCGACCAATACTCTCAGCTTTTACTGCATCGGTCCAACCACAATTTTGTATATGGTGTTGAGGTTTTATTCATGGGGGGTAAATCGGATTGGAATCAAGAAGAGGGAAAATGTGTGAAGCAACTTCTTGCCTTCCCATCTTCAACTATGTTACAGGCTGTGCGAGTAGAACGTCATCTCACAGCCTGGAACTATCGGGGCATGCAAGCGACATTTAATTTTTGGAATAGACTGAAGGGAGAAGGCCCCCACAAAATAGCATATCTTTGCAAGAAAGAAATAGAGACTAGTGACTTTACCTGGGTGGTTCAGGCAAGGAATACACTAGATAAGCTATGTGTTAAACTTACTCTAGAGCAAGACCACTGGAAATCAATGCAGCAGACCTCTAAGCGGGAGTTACGGGCCATAGTTGATGTGAAGTCACGAGAAGAAGACCTATGCTACTTGAAGAGTAAATCTTCAGTTCGGTTTCTGATAAATGGATGACGATATTTTCCCCTATATAGAAGCAATGCCTAATCCAAAGCTTAGAAATGCAATATTGAAATTTAGAGTCGGTCTGAACCCAAGTAACATTAATGAGAAGATAAGATCACTTATGTCAAACGACCAAGGACTGTGCTCTTGTGGCCTACAAGTAAAATGCAGTAGCGAACATATTTTGCTGGATTGTTTGCGCTTTTTAAAAGAAAGGAAAATATTTTTTAAACCTATTTTTATTGTTCATAAAAGTTTTAGTAGAGACCGAGCACTTAGTTTAATGATAAATATGAGATTTTTAGACCTGGCATGTGCAATAGGAAGATTTTTAATTGCTATACAGGAATCAATGAATGAAATAGCATAAGTTGAAAAGAACATATGGTGAAAATTCAATCTTAACTATGATCAGGGGACTATGCAAGATTTAGTACAAATGTATAGCTAAGGTATAACGCAAACCCTTGCTGCTTTGGTTATGATTTAAGAGCCCTCATATATGAGCCTTTTATGATAGGTCTTCGTAGGCCTTCATCAAGTAGTATACTGTTTTATGGGAAACCTGTTGGGTTAAATTACCTTTTAAATGTTTGAATACGCCAAATAAAGATATTCGGATGATGATGATGATGAGAGTGTTAGAATGCCTGATGACCTCATGGAATGTGTGAGTGACTGGCTTGTGAGTGGAGTGGCAGTTGATGGCAGGCAGGCTGAGCGGCAGGGAGGCTGCTCCTTGTGGCGTTATTCAATCTACCTATCTTCTAATGAACTCAACCTTGAACTAAGCTTTAATAAATACAACTTATTTTATACACCTGGCTCGATGGACGTTGTATTTACCACAGTCAGACTTCCACCATTTTACTCAGAATCCACCGAGATCAGCTCCGAATTGTGAGAAAGTGCCCTCTTTCTGCATGGTTGTCCCCACTTTTTGCTAAATTGCTGATGTGCTTTGACTGAGTGTGCCCTGGGCTCCTGCTAACCAGGTACCATGGGCCTATGTTCTTTCCCTAAAACTGCATTGAAGCCTAAACCTAACTGGCATCTCTTGCCAAAGGGCAGCCCCTGGTAATGGTACCACAGATACCCAGGGCACTTTAATCAGAGAAGGCCTCTAAGAGCTGCAGCACTTATTGTGCTACCCTTGGAGGCCCTGTACCTTCACACTCACACACTGCCTTTGCAGGCTGAGGGCCTGATTCACAGAATAACCTTAAGACTCAAGCCTAAACTTACTACTATTTTGGTATTCACAGAATGCACTTACTACTTTTGGCATTCACAGAATGAACTTACTACTTTTGGTATTCACAGAAGTTAGGATTTTGTCTTAAGTCTGTCTTAAGTCTGTCTGTCCGCCATTAAGAATATATGGTGCTGGAAATTTGTCATTACGAACTCCATAGCACCATAATGGCTACACTGAAAACTGAGAAGTTGGGTATTAAACTTCTTAGCACATTAGATCGGCACTGATGCCAGTGTGGGATTTAATCAAAAAAGAACACACAGAGGGCATCTTAGCGATACCCCTTGAAAACTAACATACCACTAGTGTCCAGGTTGAGTGGCTGCTTTCAGATGCCACCACCAGACATGTTTCTGGACCCCTGGGTCAAGAGCCTGCTGCTCTCGGGGGCCTGAAACAATGCTCATCCTGGGACGAGGTGACAAGCCTCCTCCACCCTGATGGACAGGGTCCACGAACGGGAAGCTTCAAAGGCTTGCTGCCTTTGTGAGCTTTCCCTGGCCACATGCTGCTTTCAGCAACTGGTCTCCACTGGTTCTGACCCCCACTTTGGGTGCAAGAAACAGCAGGAAAAACAAGTGAGGAAGAGAGGTGTGCCCACCTCTGCCAACTCCACCCCTAAGGTGGGGGAGGCGAGGTGAAGCACAACTCTCAATCCCCGCCATCTTGCAGATGGGGGACTCAGCCAAACAGGGAAAGGCTTCTGCCCCCTCCCACTGGAGGGTGGCTTAATAGGGGGTGTACCCTCCCCAGGGAAGGGACCCATTGGTCCCAACCTTTTTACCTACCTGTAACTCCCCTAAATCTAGTATTTAGAGGCCCCCCTGAACCTTGCTTCCTCAGACAAGAAGAAACTACAAGAAAAAAAGAAGGACCAAACAGCTGTGCCGAAGCTAACAAGAGGAAGACGTCCACTGACTTGGCCCCAGCCCTACCGGCCTGTCTCCACCTCGAACCTGCTCCTGCGAAATCCCGGTGTGTCCTGCAGCCAGCAACCTCAAAAACCCCAGAGAACCTGCCTGCCTTCAACCACAAAGACTGTCTCTCTCGTGAAAAATTGATTTGTTCATCTCCAACCTCTGGCTCCGGTCAGAAACCGCAAATCCGCACCACTCTGCACCTGCCGTCCACGGCTCGAGTGGGCAAACACCATGAGGAGGACCCTCGGCGATCCTGACCCAAGATCCGGTGACCCCTCACCTGCCTCAAGCCACCAGCCAACACCTGCAGCCTAAATCCAGAAGGTCCCCGCGACCAGGAGCTGGTAAGAAGATCCGACCATAAAAGGCACCTCTGCACCAACGCCCTACGGCCTTGGGTGGCCAAACCAACGGTGCCTATGTGGAAGTGGATTATTGATAACCCACTGGTGCAGGGTCACTCTTAGCCTACGGGTTCTTTAACAAGTAGGGAGGAATCAACAGTGGAGCGAAGTACAAACCATAGGTCATTTATTAAGCATTCATGAATGGGGCTCCGTCCGACAAGCACCATTGAGATACTCAAGGAGAGAGCACACTGAACGATGGTTACATGGGTTTTTATAGCAAAGATCACAAGCAACAGACGTCCAGAGGTAAATAGAGCTTTGGGAAGAACACATAAATGAGACAATCGGTAAGACTCAACAGCCTTGGTGTCTTGTGTAACCGTCGCGTCCTGAAGCTGCACAACAAGATAGGCTATCTGTGTCAACTTTATCTAAGGCTTTACCATTTGTTTAAAAAAACAGTGCAGAAACCATCTGTTCTTTTGTGCTGACTTTGCATGTTTATGCAGCCTACAATGTCCCAATCTAGATTCTTTACCAATGTTTATGCAGGTGCGGTGTCCAGGATAGAGCCAGGGGTGAAAAATAGATGACACACAGTTTAACCAAAAAACAAGAGAATTCAGAATTTACATTTCAACAGTCCTTCCATTTTGAAAGGTACACAAATTAACTTATATAAGAGTGAAGTAATAATGTTCCGTGGGGACAGGAGTAGTAGCAGGTAATAAGGTTCGAGTCAGAATCACTTTCTCCATTGTACAAAAAACTGCTGCCAATATTATCGATAGTATGATCAGAGTCACCATACACAGAGTCTTATCAGTGCTTGGCAACTGCAACTTAGATCCCAATTTCTGCATCTCTCCTTCTCGGTATTAATGCAAGCACAGGTCAGAGAGAGATCCAGGCACCACTGCACATGTATCACAATTCCCTCTGAACCTCGTTCAGTCGATTCTGTGATCCTACTGTGTCACAGACGAACCGTTCCACTAATTAAAATCGGTCCTCCGGTATCTCTATCTGCTCTCTCCCTTCCTTGGTCGTAAATCGTACATTGTTGTTGAAGGCGTAGTTTGTTCAGGAAACAAAGTGTCTTCGTTCAGAGGAAAAACAGATTTCTGAGTCTTTATTCTGAATCTTTAAAATATCTTTCAGATCATTCCTGCCTTCTGGCTGGAGAACAGTTGCTGGGGTCCGTTTGCAGTGGGATGCATGGATCCAGTGGCATCTGTTGGTGAAATGGATAGCAGTTCGAGTCACAAGCAGGACCTGCTCCGATTCTTCCAGCGAGGCTTCAAATTCTTGGAACGTTGGAACTTCCTCGCGAGGACAAAGTTGTAGGAAGGTACCTCCTGACTATGGTTGCCCCCAACTTTTTGCCCTGTGTTTTAGCTGTTTTTTGACATAGTCGACCTGGGACCCTGCCAATCAGGACCCCAGGCCTACTGCTCTCTCTGTAAAATGGATTCCATGTACCTTAGGTACATTTCCAATTGGTGCTGGGCCACCTTATCAGACCCTGTAACTCAGGGCATAGGTGTACCCAGGGCCTACCAGGGGCGGAAGCATGTATTATGCCACCCCTGGCTGGCCTCCTAAATTTGACACAACTGGCTGCATGACAGCTGGGGCAAAGTCGTGTAATCACCCTTTGCTGTAGGTGTAGTATACCTATACCTAACCCTAAAATGGACACACAGATTCCTATCAGTCACTCCTATGGCAGGCCTTGACAATCCTGAAGGCAGAGTGCTTAGAATCGTGTGAGATGGTGCTCTGGCATGAGCTGAGCCTGTCTGCAGCTTGCGGAACCAAGTCCTAATAGCTGTTCCATGATATCGCATACCATATACTCTTAAGTGCATTATAATCCTCGCGGTTAAATGCTATCTTTGGTATTGCTTTATCAAAACATGTCGAGTAAGGTGTCATACGAATTGGAATACTAACCCCTCGCCAATTCTGGCGACGGGGTTAGCATTCCACCCTTCTAGAGGGACACGACATGTATGTAACTGTGAACCCCGGTTAAAGTTAAACGAAGCCTCAGCTCCACAAAATGGATGCTGCCACCACAGACACGAGTCTGACCCCCTGCAGCTGGGAGTCCTTCCAGCGAGGGGAGCCTGGACAAAGGGTTTCCTGTCAGGGGCGGTGCTAGCACCGTCCCAGACATGGTTTTGTGTATCCTGGGTAGGCAGGGCTTTACAGGAAGGTGACTGCTGAGTGGCACCCCGGTGCTCACTACGCATAGGCCGGTCGGAACCAGTTCCAGGGGCACACCAGCCCCTGGCCTGGGGAAAGTCCGGCATGGCAGAGGGGTGTAACCACCCCCCTCCTAGTCCCACCCATAGGCAGGACCTAGTCACCGGGTCAACCCCCTTTTTTAGTATAAAGATAGGAGCGGGCCCCCTGTTCAAATTAGATCATCTTTGGAATCAAGACATGACTTTCTGCGAAAGACATCAAGATTTCCTTCTTCAAGATTCTCCCTTGTGGCTAAGGAGTAGTCACCCTGCATCAAGCGGGCACCATCCTAAGAACACTGCGGTCTGCTGCAAGTCCTTCTTCACGAATCTGACGACCCAGCTTGACGAGACCCGGCTTCCCTGGCACCTCTGACCTCTACTCACCTCTACAGCAAAGCTGAGAACTGTGAGTGCGACGAGACCTCGAGGGACCGACGATCGCCAAGACTGCACGACTTCTTTGCAACAAGCCCACCGTGTGCTCCACTGGTGAGTGCTTTGGGGTCCGAGAAGCCCCAACCCTGAGCAGCTCCAGCACCGAAGATCAGCCCTCCAGCATCTCCACGATCTGCGTGGGGCCCTTCTGCTTTTGCGTGCTCACCGCGCTGTGTGGCTACTAGCCGGCTGGCTTGTGGCCTTCTACACGACGCCCGACGACATCACTGCTGCTGGTCTGGTTGCTCCAGACTGGCCCTTGCTTCCTTCTTCAAGAGAGGCACCCCGGACCCTCCTGGTCCACTCCAGACGCCATTTTGAGTCCACCGCGTGGGCTTGAATTTGCCAAGGCTTTGTTGCCCAATCCTGGGTCCAGCGACGCTGACAGCTTCAATCTTCGTGGGACAGCTCGCTCCTCCATCCTGGTCGCCGACAACGCCTCCTGGTCCGTGAGATCTGCGAGCACAGCATCACCCACTCACCTAGTCGAGGTGACTACCATCCGGTGCCCTCTTGGTGCCACCTGACTACTGGCAAGTAGTCTCGAACTTGGTCCCCTCTGCTTTCAGGTGTCATCTTCCTTCGATCCAGGCTTGGATCCATCGAACTTTCTTCACTGGTCACCTGCCAGCAACTTCTTTCTTCCAGGCTCCTGGTCCGTCTAAGAGGATTCCCGACGTCTTTTGAGACCTATGCAGCTGCAGCCCCTGGGCTAGGTAACTTCGGCATTTCGGTGCCCCAGCATAGCCTCACTATCCAAGGGTCAGAATCCATTTTCGTTTTCCTCCTACCAGGTCGGGTTCGCCCGAGAACACTAACTTTGTCTTTACTAGCTACCATAGACTTTGTCCCGCATCACGCGTGAGAGTGCACACTCTGCACCCGAGTCCCCTGGGTCTCCTAGAAGTAATCTGAAGATTCTATAGTCAAGATCTAGCGATTCCAAAGCCTATTAGTACTGTACTTACCTGCTAGTAATTTCGCATTCCACTTTCAGAGTATATGGTTTTCCGTGCCCCTCGGGCATTTGTATATACTGTGCTAACTTAAGTATTTTCGTAAGAGTTTTGTTTTGTGCTTAGTACCCTGTCCTCATAAAGAGTACAGGGCTGTTGTGAATCTTAATAAATAACTTGTTTATTTTCATAACACTTGTGTGGTGTCCTTTCACTTGGTGTTCAAGGGGTATATGTGTGGTAAACAGCTGGCTTAACGCGCCCTCTCGAGTCTTTAGCCTTAGACTGCTCGTATCCACGCTACTAGGATAGCTGGTCTATAAGGTTGACTTACAACCAATCATCAATAAGGGTTGCTGGACTGATACATAGTGTTCACTAGAATAGTGAGCACTGCATATCAGGCCACCTTCTCACATTGGTGAGCAGCGGTTGGGATTTGAGCTTGCTGTTGTTTTACCACAAGTATCCTAAGAATTTCTTGTTGAAAGATCACATAAGTACTTCAGGTACATATAACTTAGCTTAGAATACTCTGAGTTCTACTGAACCAGCTGTTGCAGCTCCTCAAGGCTTAGCACACCTTGGCTGCAGCTCTTAGCAAGGGATCAGTAGGCAAACACATAGTGTAGGTAGGTGCATCACTTACACCACACTAGAATCAGCATGTCAGACAAAGGAGGAAACTCTGAGTCTCCCCTTGTGTCAGTGGACCCTCCACAGGTCCCCACTTCCAGATATGCTGCTCTTAGCTTCCAGGAGATGAGACAGGTGTGTACCTCCAGGAAGATAAAACAGGGGTCTAACCCCACAACTTCCTTTCTGATTGGTCTCTTAGAGACTTATGATGCCAGTAGGGCTGGTAACCCAGACCCTTCTAATCCAGATGGGAGTATGCCCTCCTTACAGGGTCCCTTTGATAACCATGACCATCCCCTCCAGGAGGCAGATGATGCTGAGGATGAGGATGAGGATGAGTTGTCAGGGGATGAGGCAGATAAGGGACAGGTAGAAGTCAGAAGACTAACCAGGTCCAACTTAAGCAGGCATGAGATTGGTACTAGGGGACCCCTGGGGCCACTCTCAGGCCAGCTTAACATTGGGAATGGACGAGTTAGGTCTCTATCAAGAGGCTCTAACAGGTTAGAGGCGGCAGACCCGAGAGCAGAGGACGGCCCGGGACCAGGGTTCGATTCCCGGCGCGGCAGGTTTCTGGACCAGGGTCAGCGGACTCGATAATTCTCTCGCCTCGGTGCCCACTCTGATCAGCGATCACACTCGGCAACTCTGGGCATTAGCTTGCCTCATCTTCACTAACGGCCCCACCAGACCGCCGGGGATGCCTGGTCTCACCCTGGAGATACCCATTAAGGGACCATCTCTCAGGGAAGCCAGGAAGGGTTTCGCAGCGGTCGAAGCGCCTTGGGACCCTACGGGTAAGTAGTGCGCTATATAAATGCCAATACATTTACATCCCTTCGAACCAATGGCTCTCACAACTCTTCTCACAGAGGGATGACTTCCCCTCAGAGGAGAGTGTATGAAGCTGAAGAAAGGGCAGTCAAACTGAGGATTGAAAGGGAAGAACTTGCCCTGGCCAAAGAGAGACTTGCCTTTGCTAGAGAGCAACAGTTAAGTGGGGTAGTCCCCACTGGTGGCAGCAATATACCTAGCAATAGGGAAAGGAGTTTTGATACAAAGCACCTGAATAAGATAGTGCCCCCCTTTAAACAAGGGGATGACATCCACAAATGGATTACTGCTTTGGAGAGGGCCTGCACTGTGCAGGGTGTTCCCCAAAGTCAGTGGGCAGCTATCTTGTGGCTCTCCTTTGAAGGTAAAGGTAGAGATAAGCTCCTCACTACTAGAGTGGAGGATGCTAACAATTACCAAATCTTGAAAAATACACTGGTTGATGGGTTTGGTTTAACCACTGAACAATACAGGATGCTGTTCAGAGACACCCAGAAAACTCAGTCTCAAGATTGGTCTGACTTTGTTGATTGTGCCACTAAGGCTTTTGAAGGCTGGCTACTGGGTAGTAAGGTTACTGATTTTAAAGGATTGTACAATCTAATTATGAGAGAGCAAATCTTAAGTAATTGTCAGAACCAGTTATTACATCAGCACCTGGTAGACTCTGATCTGACCTCTCCACAGGAATTGGGTAAGAGGGCAGACAAATGGGTCAGAACCAGGGTCAGGCCTAAGAACCAGGGTGGTGACCAAAAGAAGGAATCAACCAAGCCTCAAGAGAAGGGTGGGGATAAATCCACAGAGAAGACTTCCCAAGGACCCCAAAACTCCAACAAGGGTGGTGGGTCCCAGAACACTCCTTCAGATCAGAAGAAACCTTATTGCCATGCTTGTAAACAGGTGGGCCATTACAAAAGTGATGCCAAGTGCCCTAAAAATAGCAATAAGGAAAACATACCCCCAAGTAACACTCCCAGACCTCCTGTTACCACTAGTGGTAATCCCCCAGGTGGTGGGAGTGCCCCCAAGAATGTGGTGGGCATTACTTTGGGAAACCAGGAGGACTATGGCCTAGCCAGGTCCCCTAACAACACTCTTGTCTGTGAGACTGGCTTGGGGTTTGCCAACTTCACTACTGGTTCCCACATTTTGGGAAAGTATAGACAAGAGCCCTTTATCAATGGTCAGAAAGTTGAGGCATACAGAGACACAGGGGCCAGTATCACCATGGTGATTGACCATCTGGTCCCCTCTGCTCAACTGACCCCTGGTTTCCTTTACCAGGTGACAGACGTTCATGGAGTGAAGAGAAGGCATCCCATGGCAGTAGTCGAGCTCAGTTGGGGTAATGTCACAGGGCCCATGAGAGTGGCAGTGACAGACAACCTACCTGTAGATTGCTTACTGGGGAATGACCTGGAAATCTCAGCATGGGCTGAGGTGGAGCAAGAAACTCACTCCAGAATGATAGGCCTACCCAGAAAGGTTAGTTGGGCAGTAATAGCTACAGCCCCAGTCCAAGCACCATTCCTCCCTGAAAAGGTTGGAAGAGCAGTGGTAGCCACTGCCCAGGCTCAGACAGACTTTCCTGAACAGGATAGGAGGGCTGTGACAGTCACAGCCCAAACACAAACTGAGTGCCCTCCTGAAAAGGTTGGCAAGGCTGTAATGGTCTCAGCCTCTACTCAGACAGATAACAGTGTTGTGAAGCCTGAAACTATGGATCACTCCACTCAGACAGAGAGTATTGAGGAGGAAGAGAAATCTCCCTCCCACCAGACTTTAGGAAAGGATCAGCCTCCTCAGGGAACTGATCTGACCCCTTGTGAAGGAACTGCCCCAGAGGTAGACAGGCCTAGCCTGGCAGAGCCCCTGATGTCAGTGGACCCTTCCAAGGTGGGACCCAGTCTGGAGCAGGTAACCTGCCCCTCTCTACCCTGCCTCAGTCAGCCCAGGGCTGAAGAGGTCAGGGAGGCCAGTGGTGGACCCCAAAGGGCCCCCTGTCCAAAAGAACCCCTTAATCAGCAGATTAGGATCACTGAAGCTGGTAAACCTAGCCAAGTGAAAATAAAACAGACTCCTGAGGGATCCCCCTTAAAAGTAGTTAGGGTCCTCCCACAGCTGGACACTGTTGGGCACAGCCAAACATGGGGCCTAAAAACCCCAGACCTGACCTGTCCCTCCAGTAAGCCAAACAGAGGGACTCAGCCTCCAGCTTTAGGTAGCCAGAGGCTGACCCTGAGAGCTCAGTGCATCTCAGCTAAAGAAAGAAAGGCACACATGATGAATGGTGATTGGAGGAAGTTGAGCCCAAAGGTAGAGGAGCCTCACTTCAGTACTCCATCCCAGCATCAGCCTTTTACTTTCCCAAGACACACCAGAGACAGAGATTCCCTATGGTGGAGACCCTCAGATACCCTTAGGGTGAGGGGTTGCCTAGTGGACCATGACACAGGGGGAAACCAAGCCAGAGCTGGTCCTTCCTTATATGGCCACTTAGGTAATAGAGGCTTACCTGGACAAGGATAGCCTTATCTCCTTTCGTTGGGGGGGGGGGTTGTGTAGGAAGGTACCTCCTGACTATGTTTGCCCCCAACTTTTTGCCCTGTGTTTTAGCTGTTTTTTGACATAGTCGACCTGGGACCCTGCCAATCAGGACCCCAGGCCTACTGCTCTCTCTGTAAAATGGATTCCATGTACCTTAGGTACATTTCCAATTGGTGCTGGGCCACCTTATCAGACCCTGTAACTCAGGGCATAGGTGTACCCAGGGCCTACCAGGGGCGGAAGCATGTATTATGCCACCCCTGGCTGGCCTCCTAAATTTGACACAACTGGCTGCATGACAGCTGGGGCAAAGACGTGTAATCACCCTTTGCTGTAGGTGTAGTATACCTATACCTAACCCTAAAATGGACACACAGATTCCTATCAGTCACTCCTATGGCAGGCCTTGACAATCCTGAAGGCAGAGTGCTTAGAATCATGTGAGATGGTGCTCTGGCATGAGCTGAGCCTGTCTGCAGCTTGCGGAACCAAGTCCTAATAGCTGTTCCATGATATCGCATACCATATACTCTTAAGTGCATTATAATCCTCGCGGTTAAATGCTATCTTTGGTATTGCTTTATCAAAACATGTCGAGTAAGGTGTCATACGAATTGGAATACTAACCCCTCGCCAATTCTGGTGACGGGGTTAGCATTCCACCCTTCTAGAGGGACACGACATGCATGTAACTGTGAACCCCGGTTAAAGTTAAACGAAGCCTCAGCTCCACAAAATGGATGCTGCCACCACAGACACGAGTCTGACCCCCTGCAGCTGGGAGTCCTTCCAGCGAGGGGAGCCTGGACAAAGGGTTTCCTGTCAGGGGCGGTGCTAGCACCATCCCAGACATGGTTTTGTGTATCCTGGGTAGGCAGGGCTTTACAGGAAGGTGACTGCTGAGTGGCACCCCGGTGCTCACTACGCATAGGCCGGTCAGAACCAGTTCCAGGGGCACACCAGCCCCTGGCCTGGGGAAAGTCCGGCATGGCAGAGGGGTGTAACCACCCCCCTCCTAGTCCCACCCATAGGCAGGACCTAGTCACCGGGTCAACCCCCTTTTTTAGTATAAAGATAGGAGCGGGCCCCCTGTTCAAATTAGATCATCTTTGGAATCAAGACACGACTTTCTGCGAAAGACATCAAGATTTCCTTCTTCAAGATTCTCCCTTGTGGCTAAGGAGTAGTCACCCTGCATCAAGCGGGCACCATCCTAAGAGCACTGCGGTCTGCTGCAAGTCCTTCTTCACGAATCCGACGACCCAGCTCGACGAGACCCGGCTTCCCTGGCACCTCTGACCTCTACTCACCTCTACAGCAAAGCTGAGAACTGTGAGTGCGACGAGACCTCGAGGGACCGACGATCGCCAAGACTGCACAACTTCTTTGCAACAAGCCCACCGTGTGCTCCACTGGTGAGTGCTTTGGGGTCCGAGAAGCCCCAACCCTGAGCAGCTCCAGCACCGAAGATCAGCCCTCCAGCATCTCCACGATCTGCGTGGGGCCCTTCTGCTTTTGCGTGCTCACCGCGCTGTGTGGCTACTAGCCGGCTGGCTTGTGGCCTTCTACACGACGCCCGACGACATCACTGCTGCTGGTCTGGTTGCTCCAGACTGGCCCTTGCTTCCTTCTTCAAGAGAGGCACCCCGGACCCTCCTGGTCCACTCCAGACGCCATTTTGAGTCCACCGCGTGGGCTTGAATTTGCCAAGGCTTTGTTGCCCAATCCTGGGTCCAGCGACGCCGACAGCTTCAATCTTCGTGGGACAGCTCGCTCCTCCATCCTGGTCGCCGACAACGCCTCCTGGTCCGTGAGATCTACGAGCACAGCGTCACCCACTCACCTAGTCGAGGTGACTACCATCCGGTGCCCTCCTGGTGCCACCTGACTACTGGCTAGCAGTCTCAAACTTGGTCCCCTCTGCTTTCAGGTGTCATCTTCCTTCGATCCAGGCTTGGATCCATCGAACTTTCTTCACTGGTCACCTGCCAGCAACTTCTTTCTTCCAGGCTCCTGGTCCGTCTACGAGGATTCCCGACGTCTTTTGAGACCTATGCAGCTGCAGCCCCTGGGCTAGGTAACTTCGGCATTTCGGTGCCCCAGCATAGCCTCACTATCCAAGGGTCAGAATCCATTTTCGTTTTCCTCCTACCAGGTCGGGTTCGCCCGAGAACACTAACTTTGTCTTTACTAGCTACCATAGACTTTGTCCCGCATCACGCGTGAGAGTGCACACTCTGCACCCGAGTCCCCTGGGTCTCCTAGAAGTAATCTGAAGATTCTATAGTCAAGATCTAGCGATTCCAAAGCCTATTAGTACTGTACTTACCTGCTAGTAATTTCGCATTCCACTTTCAGAGTATATGGTTTTCCGTGCCCCTCGGGCATTTGTATATACTGTGCTAACTTAAGTATTTTCGTAAGAGTTTTGTTTTGTGCTTAGTACCCTGTCCTCATAAAGAGTACAGGGCTGTTGTGAATCTTAATAAATAACTTGTTTATTTTCATAACACTTGTGTGGTGTCCTTTCACTTGGTGTTCAAGGGGTATATGTGTGGTAAACAGCTGGCTTAACGCGCCCTCTCGAGTCTTTAGCCTTAGACTGCTCGTATCCACGCTACTAGGATAGCTGGTCTATAAGGTTGACTTACAACCAATCATCAATAAGGGTTGCTGGACTGATACATAGTGTTCACTAGAATAGTGAGCACTGCATATCAGGCCACCTTCTCACAAAAGTCCCCAGGTTGAAGACCATGAGCCGGACCCTCTGACTTGTCTGGAATAGCTTCATGAACCTGCTGGTGAATCAGAGACAGTTTTTCAGTCAAGTTTTTAAGATAATCACTCAAAACAGGGTACTCTATTTCTTTGATTATATTTGGTCTTGGACATCCCCATACATTCATAGGTCTACCAAAGACTATCTCGTAGGAAGAAAGTCCAATCATACAATGTGGGATGGAACGAACCGATAACAATGCTAAAGGCAAGGCATCTGGCCAATTAAGGCCCGTTGTTGCTTGTATCTTTGCTAGTTTCAACTTCAATGTGGCATTGTACCGTTCTACCGGACCCGCTGCCTGAGGATAATGAGAAGCATGAAACTTCTGCTTTACCCCTAAACCATTCATTAGGTACTGTTGGGGCCGTTGTCGCTCCATAGAACTCTACAAATTCCAAAACGGACGAAGAACTCCTTTAACAAAATTTTGGCTGTTGTCAAGGGTGTGTTGTCTTTGGTGAGATAAGCTTCTACCCACTTAATAAAGGAACAAACTACAATTAGTACATACTTTAAGTTGTTACAGCACTCTAACTGGATTTTGTCCATTTGAAGTGTGTCAAAGGGAACCCATGGTGGAGAACATCCACCAGTAGGGGTTGATACTCCCTTCCCAGGATTCTGCTGTAAACACATCATGCAGTGCTTAACTAAATGCTCAGCTGTTTTCCGAATGTGCTTATTATCCCAAACCTGTTCTATTTGGGAGATGTTATTTTTGGCACTAACGTGAACAGGTCCATGAGCCATAGTCACAAAAGGCAATACATAGGCATAGGGCAACTTCCATTTTGACATATCTTTTGACCGCCAACATCATCATTATCTAACTCTCCTTCCTTTTGCCATTCTGCCCTTTCTTGTTCAGTGGCTGACTGCTGAATATCCTTAATCTCTGTATACATGTTTTCCCATCTTTCAGCTTGAGATTGTAGTACATAAATCTCACTTGTGACTGCACTTGCAGTATCTCATGCAACTTCATCAGCAAAAGCATTTCCTTGTCCCACCTTGTCTGTTACTTTCTTGTGGGCACTGCATTTGATAATGGCTACACTCTTTGGCAATGTCAAGGCAGTAAGAAGACTATTTACCAATTTGCCATGTTGTATTTTAGAACCATGGGAGGTTAGGAATCCCCGTTTCTTCCAAAGCTTGCCAAAGTTGTGTGCCACACCAAATGCATACTGGCTGTCCGTATAAATATTTACTCTTAATCCCTGACTGAGTTCGCAATCCCTCAAAAGTGCAATGAGTTCAGCTGCTTTAGCAGATTTTTGTGGGATAAACGCTGTTTCTACCACAGTTTGTAATATAATTATAGCATAGGATGCAGAGGTGGTGCCATCAGGTAGTCTTAAACAAAAGCCCTCCACCCATATGGGTGTATCCTTTAGATCTATTCTTCCCTTAGTTCTTCTGTGAGGAAAACACAGTTGTGTAAATCTTGAGTTTGTTCAGCTGGCAAAGGTAACACTGTAGCTGGGTTTAATGTCAAACATCTCTTGAGTGTGATATAAGGTGCCAAAAGCGTAAGTTCGTATCCTGTGAGTATTGCGCTAGTCAAGGTTTGTGTCTTAGTCTGATTCAGGAGTACATCCACAGAATGTGGTACCATTCTTCCCACATCTGTGTCAGCAGTAGCCCAAACACATGAAGAGACAGAATCAAGATCTGAACATGAAGAAAAATGATATTGTTTAGGCAATGTCGTTTTCCCAAAAATGACACATACTCCAGATGGGGAACAATGTATAGAAGCATGGAAATATTTAAAAAGATAAAGTCCCATCAAATTATCTGGAGTATGTCGGGGAAGTAAAAAGGGGGCTGTAGTGAGGAAATTCTCAACCTGCCAAGGCAGTTGTTGGGATACAGTCCTAGGAGTTGGTGTTCCATCAAGCCCTATCGATGTGATCACTTGGCCAGACAAGGGTGTCCCAGGGACCAGTTTCTGAGATATCGCACTACGTGTCGCCCCTGTATCCACTAAAAATTTCTGATCCTGCCCAAGTACAGTGGCTCTTATAAAGGGTCCTGACTGATCTACAGGTATCTCAACTGGTCCTCCTTGGCCTACGCTGTCCTAGGCAAAATGGGTTCCCACAGTTTCCTCTGATTCCCAATGCTCCATAGAATATTGATTATTTTGTTGATCAAAATAGTTTCCTGGCCTATTTCTCGCTGGAACTTGAACCTGCTGTGGCTACTGTCGGGGAGCTGAAGTCCCTCGATTACTATTCACTTGTCTCCTTCCTCTCCCACCAGCAGCTAAAACAGGACATTCAGAATGCTAATGTCCTTTCTCCTTGCAATAAGCACATTAATCCAGCCCTAATGGAGTGTGTATACGCTGTGGCCCCACTGGAGGTGTTTGTCTATAATTCTGACCATAATTTTGACCACGGCCTCAACCTTGAGGTCCATAGGCCTGGACCATCATTACCTTAGTTTTCAATTCTTTTAGTTTTCCTTTTTTTTGTTCTTGCTCAGTGGTCACCTGATTCTGATAATACTGAGCCATATCTAATATAGCTTTCGGGGTTACTGAAGTCCATGTACTCTCAGAATCCTTTAAGCGGACCGATATCTCAGGAAGTAAATTTCCCACAAATCGATCTACAAATAAATTTGCACCCGTAGGTGTAGATGTATCATGCCCACTAAAATCGTGGAACACTTCCTCAAAGCGAGTAAAGAAATCAGGGACGGCCTCTCCCTGTTTTTGTTTACAAGCAGTAAGGAGTGCCCAATGTATTTTCCTAGCCGGAACCATCGTTTTTAATATGTATGTTATCAGGCAGATCCAGTATGAGCTGGCTATGTTTCTGGCCAGGTTTCCTATCCCTATCAGCTGCTACTATGGCAGCCCGGTCTCCTCCCAAATCAACAGCATGATCCTGTTTCCGGGTAAGTTGCCACACATCTGGTGGCAGGATCATACCAAAAACCATATCAATGTTTGCTAAAGTAATGATACAGGAATCAAAGGCTGCCTGTACATCATCATAAAATCCTTTAGGATTTTTCCGTATGTAAAGAAAGAAGGCTTTTAAAGTGAGTACATCTGTCCTTTTCCAGGGTGTATATATCCATTAGTACAAAAAATGGGCTCTAGCATCAGGGCTATTAGGGTCATCATTATCTGCATTCCCTTTTCCAGCAATGAACTGTGGCTCAGTTTCCCTCATAGGTCTTATTCAAGGAGAGGAAGAGAGTTCGTTACAATATCCAATTATTGTTGCTATGGCAGTGTTAACTCTACTTACAGGGAAGGTTCTTCTCTGACACTGTTGATTAATAATCCTAACATCATCTAGGCCATTTTGTCTTGTAGTAATCTCCCATTGGACCATACGTTGATGAGAAAGCTTGTTTATGAGACTAAGAAGCTCGCCCTCAGAGAAATCCTGTATATGGATTTGCGCCCAAATTTCATTATTGTTTGCTTCATTGGATTTCTGCCCTGGGCCATATTTCTCCTCGTATTGGATATTTGGGAGTACATTCATTGATTTGACACGAGGGCTGGCTGATCCAGTACAGGCTTTTGCATGGAGTAGATGCGCAACAGTACTTTTGGTACTTTGGGTCTATATTTCCCTACGTTGGCGAACTCCCTCTTTCATTTGCTGTTTAGGAGTTCATGCGAGGGAAAGAATTATTAAACCAATTGATATTTGTGGAAAGAGATTATTTCTCGTGATTCCAGTTCATGCAGTAATTAGTAGGAGTGACATAACTCTTGCTTACTTATTACTCAAAGGTGGATTACTACTATTGCCTGATGTCTTATGTTGCGATATGTTTCCATGAAAGAAATGCATAAAGCTTAAGACCTTTATTCATTCAGTGCACGCTGTTCCTTTCTTATTACAGAGGTTGTGTATGAGCAGAAGTGGTTCCTCACCTCTTGGCAGATATATCCAGATATTTAGCAAGAATATATTGCGTTTGCACATAGAGAGGACGGATATAAATACCCTTGTTGTTTTACAGCTTCTTGAAGGTATAGAGGTCCCATACACACTACTCCTGAAATCCAGTCTTCTTTATTTTTCTTTTACAGGTTAGTAAAGTAAAGGGTGGTTTACAGGGAGAGATAAAAGTCTTGTTAGTAATCATTTCCTCTCTTTTCTTGTGTCTTCTCACAGATCTCCCTCCCTGCTGGTCCCATCCTTTCCTTCCCTACCATTCAGATCCTTCCCTCGCTTAACCATACTTTAGTCTATGTGTTTTTCAAATCCAGACTTGGGGCGGTCGAGAGGTGGATCCCATAGAGCATTGAATCAATCCCCAGGATCCGATCTAGCCTGGAACAGAATAATCGGCCCACGAATAATTGAATCCTCCCGGTTGAGTCGAGTCTATCAATGACCACCATGGATGATGTAATGCCAGCTTTGGCTTTAGTACAAGTTGAGTTATCAGCTTCCCGTAATGAAACTGCCGTATTACATGCCAGGGTAGATAGGATGCAGCGCAATCCGTTTGATTTTGGTAACCCTACACAGCCTTCCACAAGCTTAATGGTAGTAGAAATTCCTACCCCTAAACCTTTAGCGCCACCTGAAAAGTTTACTGGGGACATGCATAAGGTTGAAGTCTTTTTGACTCAGGTTTTGCTGAATTTTAATTGCAAACCTAAAGTATTTTCCACCAACCAAGCCAGCGTTTCGTTTCTGATTTCTTATTTAGCGGGAGACGCAGCACAATGGGCTGTCCCGCTGGTCAGAAGAGATGATTCTATGTTGTATGATTGGGAAGCATTCAAAGAAGAATTCGAAAAAACCTTCGATCGACGAGCGGACACGTTCTCAGCGGACAGAGAATTGCTTGAGTTGAAGCAGGGAAATAAAGATCTCCTGAGTTATGTAAATACCTTCAGGAGGTTAGTCGCCGAAACCCAATGTCCGGAAAGTAAACAGTCAGCCATATTCTATCAAGGCCTTAGGGATGAACTCAAGATGTAAGAGCGCAAGGGAGACTACAAGCGGAAAGAAAGATATCCTATCCGTTATGATAAACTAAGATTACCAGAACAGGGAACACCTACTCCTGAACCGATGGAAACTGGAACCGTGAGAGCATCATTGACCGGGGATGAAAGAGAACATAGAAGGAAGAACGGATTGTGCCTTTATTGTGGCAAGAAGGGACACTATCTTAGGGAATGTCCTATAAAGCCCAAATTCAGGCGCACACGTTTGGGAGCCGCAACAACAAATATCTCAAAGACCTTGCCGGAAAACTGAAGAGCTTGAGACCTACTGAAGGGGAGTCTTCGAGCGTTATTTGTATCCCTTCTCTCAGAAAAGAATCTGGCGAACTCAAAGAACATTTCTTCATATCTATAACGATGTTTATCAACCAGGAACCCTGTATCACCCAAGCCATAGTTGACTCAGGAGCCACCAGATGTTTTATGGACCTCACTGAAGCGAATAGACTTAGCATTCCTTTAATCTGCAAAAGCAGGCCGGAAAAGGTCTTTGCGGTGGATGGCAAACAATTAGAATCGGGTCTCATCTGACAAACCACAGAACCATGCCTGGTCGAATGTTTACCTGGACACAAGTCAAAATTCAATTCATGGTGAAATCAGATATGTTTCTTTTAGTTGGAGAGAAAGTTCAATTACTTTGTCTTTGAAAGTTTTTGTTGCAGGTGTTTCTTCATGCTCACTTGGATCTTTTGAAAAGTCGTCGAAGTTGATGAAGTAGCCAGATGCAGTTCTGTCAATTGTTGGAATTATTTCCGGATTTTCATATGCTTTTGCATTTTTCTTTGTTTCATTAGAATAGTCAGAGGCTACATCATTGTAGATTGGTGTTTCTTGACGAACTGTTGCAATTTGGGTTTCAAGAGGCACAAGTTCCATGGCATTATTGCATAGTTCTTTTCTATTTACTGCAGGTTTATCAAATGTGATTAGTCTCTCAGTATGAGCCTCTTGGATTGTAGCAAATTTCGGTATTCTTCTATTTCTTGGGAGTCCACTGGGCCTACTACTTATTATTGGCCACATGATTGTGGTTTTACAAGGTCGATGGATACAACTCGGTTTTCCTTTTTACCAGCAAGGGGCGGTCGTACAACTGATCTCGTTCTGCTGACAGCTAAGACAGGTACTGCTTTTCAGTAAGAAGGCCCAAATTCCTTCTTCACCACGATCTTCTCTCTGACCAGATTCCCAATCTTTGGAATCCAGACAGGTCTTGCTGGGGCAGGTGGTTTTTCTTCAGTGGTTGTCGGCTGTTGTTTCAACTTTATGTTACTCAGGCTTTTTCTTGTTTCATTTAAATCCTGTAAAACAGCCAAATGGTCTTTGATATCAAAGGATTTTTCTTCTACCACTGAAGTGTGACAATCAAGATCCTGAATGTGCATTCTAGTACCGAACAATAGTTCGTATGGAGTGAGACCTTTTAGAGAACTTCTTGGCAGATTATTAAGACTACGTTGGACACTTGTTAAATGTTTGATCCCCCATCACCCGAACCTAATACCCTCGCCGTTATAGATTGCTTTATGTCCCGTTTTTTTCTTTCCACTACCGCATTTCCCTCAGGATGGAAGGGAGAAGAGTACCGCAATGCTATGCCCATGATGTTCATGGCCTCTTTGTAAGCTCGAGAGCTAAACGCAGGAACCTGATCAGAATGTAGCATGCCAATTGCGTATATGCCGATAAAGACTCGCAAATCTTTTTATAACAGTTCTGACGTCAGCCGAGTGCTGCTGGTCTACATTTTTAAGTTAATTTTGTCTTAATAATTATGGGGACGCATTTCTCTGGTTGGATTTCTGCATTATAGATCGCCTGAAGCCTTCTAACAAAGATATCCGGGCAATAGTCTGGTCCGGTTCACAGCAGCGATCTCTGTTGCAGTCTGGACAATCCATTGCAAATTTGTAAATTTGCACGCTCATTCCCGGCCACCAGTACTCTGATAGTAATTCTATTAAAGATTTCAAGATCTGTTGGTGCCTCGGACCCAGTCGCATGTGTGCGCTTTCAACCAAGAAAACTCTCCGGTTCGTGTTTGGAATTACTCTATCCCCCACTCCAGGGATTTGAGCAAAAGGGACGGAGTTTGCATCAATTATGTATGTATTACTGAGTGGATAGTTGAGAGGTAATGCTGCATAATCGCCTTTTAATGAGACTTTTACCGCCAGCATGGTTTCCCCATCTATGTGTTTTTCTGAACGCTTTTCAGTGGCTACGGAAGCCGGTTGAACCACTCCCGCTGTGGCTGTGTTAGCCAATGAATTCCCTGCAACATTAGCGCCATCACGTTGATGATGACTCAGTGCGTGTATCACATGAGTCTTCTGTAGTTCTTTCTTTAAAATAACTACTTGTTCCCAAAGCGTTTTATGCTTTATTGTGGCACCTGTGTCATCTTTGTCACCGTTTTTACTCCATGTCTGCATGTCACTGTTGTAAGACTTGACGCAGATATGCAAATCGCACACTATTAGTGTTGGGAATTCACGATCGGCATTTTCAAGCGCCATCTTTAAAGATCTTATTTCAGCTCGCTGAGCTGAACAGTTTCTGAGTGATTCAGTTTTGGTAATCATCGCTTTGAATTTACCAGAGCGCCAGCGACCTTTAACAATCGCGCACGCTGCATTGTAGGATTTTTCCTCTACATCGTAGTGTTGTGCAAATCTGTCCATGTAGATTACACATGTGTACTGTTCGAGAGGCAGAATTTCGATTGGCAGAGGATATTCTTGTTCTTATTCTAGACCATCTAGTTTTTTCAGTTTCGGGTCAAAATAGTGTTTCACGTCTTCTGTAGCAAGAGAATTTTCCCATTGTACCCATTTTGGATCTAATGCCACTGTATTCAGATTGCATGGACTTGTTAATGCCTCAAGGGCTGATTCTGCAGTATAAACAGTTATTCTCTTGCCTTGGGCCAGGGCTCTTTCTTTTGCTACAGTAGTTTGAACCGCTGTCAGAATTCTTTCTGTAGAGCTGAATTTCATTTAAGCTTTAGTGTACAAATGTGATTTGTAAGCTATAGGTACCGTTTCTCCCTCATTAGAGGTTAGGTATGTGAATCCTCATCTTCCTGGGATGACTCGGATTACAAGATTGCGTGTGTTTTCACGTGTTTGCAATTTTGTTTTGGTTAACATGTCTGTTTTTAGTGATCTTAAAATTTCTGTGTGTTTCTGAGTCCAATTTATTGGTTTGAAATCAGGTCTTATCTATACTACTATTATAAAGGAAGAACTTTGAGGCGGGTAAACTCGGGAACCACAGCGCCAATCCACACACCCGATACATTGTTGGAATCCTCAGGGTGTGCAGATGGACATAGGCTATATAAAGTTAAAAAATACGTTATATTTAAAAAATTTACATTATAACAAAAGTAGTCCCCTCGAAATAGCGCCGGGGAAGAGTGGCGTCCAGGAGCGGCGGACATGGCACGGGGAAGGAGCGGTGACGAGCGGCGAGGAGCGGTGGACTGAGGAGCGATGGCTGAAGTAAGGCAGCGGAGGTCGGGGCAGGCGGGGGAACGTTGTGATGTAAGGCTCCAAACTACCATGATCACGCTCATTAGTTTTACCTCAAATACAGCTCAGGAAGTTGAACTGCAGAGCGCCAGCGTTTCAGCGTTTCAGCTTTAAGGGTTTAGGTTGACACAGGGGCATTATGTTACCATGCTGGAATCTTGGCACGCCTAGCTCTGTCAAGGCTAAACCCCGCTCAAAAAGACCCCACAGGCGAAAGTGATCCGTCAACCTCGGAGCCGTGTTTAAATGTGCCCTCTTTTCGTGGTACTTTTCGGGGACAGCAAACAGCCCGAAGCGCACTGCTGTGACTATCATATGTCGCCTTTTTAAGGCTCCGGGGGACAATGTCGGTGTAGGCGGGGGTCGGGGCAGGCGGGGGATGGGGCGGGCAGGGATGGGAAAGCAAGCAGCCCGAAGGAAAGCCAGGAAATCTGGTTCGGTTTATCTCCACTCTAAACACATGGAAATGGTAATTTCCAGGCGAAGGCTGGGGTAATAGCTGCAATACAGTGAGACGGTTTTACATTATAATGCACTGCTGTGACTATCATATGTCGCCTTTTTAAGGCTCCGGTGGACAATATCGGGGCAGGCGGGGGACGGGGCGGGCGGGGGCCTGAAATGCTGGACAATGTTGGGGCAGGCGGGGGTCGGGGAAGCCTGATTGCTCCTGGACAAGGTCGGGACGGGCTGCTAGTTAATTCATAGAGAGGTTTAACCCTCTCTGCATAATTTAGAATGTATGTTCTTCCGAAATTCAGGAAACCTAGTATTGATTGTAAATTCTTTAGCGTTTTTGGTGCTTGGAGTGCAGCACATTTCTCTAAGAAATTGTCAGCTAGGCTCTTGCCTTCACTTGATAATTCATATCCCAAAAACAGGAAAGTTAGATGGGCAATTCGCGACTTTTTAAAGTTGAATTTGTAACCCTCTGAAGCGAACCCAAGTATTATGGTGTTCACTCTTTTTAATTGAGTCTCCAGGTCATCATCTGTGAGATAGGTGTCCTCGACATAGGATAATGCGTCATCGTCGTATATTTGTAGTAACTCTGTTACCCTTGCTGAGAATTGTTGGAACTGGCCCTTTTTGCAGGGTCATCCCCAAACATTTTGCTTCTTCCTCCCTTATTTTTCCTGACCCGTGGCTGTTGGCAATAGGACTCTGCGCACTTTACCACTGCTGATCAGTGCTAAAGTGCATATGCTCTCTATGTAAATTGTTATTCTGATTGGATATACATGTTTGGCATATTTGTATCACCATGAAGTCCCTAGTAAAGTGCACTGGGTGTGCCAGGGCTGGTGATGACAAATGCTACTAGTGGGCCTGCAGCACTGATTGTGCCACCCACAAGAGTAGCTCTAAAATGGTGTCTCGGGCCTGCCACTGCAGCGCCTACGGGCAGTTTAGAACTGCCATGTCCTCCTGGTCGGCGTCCCCGCTGACCAGGCCTAACCCTTCCCTTTTCGTGCACATCAGTCACCCCTATGGAAGGCCCAAGGTACCCCCCTGGGCAGGGTGCCGTGTATGTGAAAGGTAGAGCATGTACTAGTGCAGGTAACATGCTCTGGTAGTGAATCACGGCCATTTTCGTTTTTCACTATTGTAAGGTTATCTTGCTCCATAGGTTAACATGGGGGATGCTGGCTACAGTGGTTAACAGCGTTTCTTCCCATAGGAACAAGATAGGACATAAGTATCTAGTATCCCTGAACTCAGAATTTAATAACGCATCTTTTAGGAAAGGTGGTTTTTAGATCCTGTGTTTGAGAACAGCACTTTTAGGAAGTTGCTGTTCTCTTGTCTGACCCTTCTGTGTGCCTGGGAAGGTTTGTGTATTGACTGTCTGGTTTGTGAGTGACAGGGGCTGGGGAATCCCCCAGAGGCTGGATGAGTCAGCACTAGGCTGAGTGGAGCGATTGCTACCTGAGTGGTGGGAGGAGTTAGCACCTGGGCTGAATAGGGCTGTGCCTGCCTGCCACAATGCTGGCTCCACCTCCTGCTGGGCGGCTGAGGACCCTGCCCCTCACTCTGAAAGGAAAGATGCAGCCAGCACAACAAGGTGCTCAGGATCCACCCAGAACTGGTTCAGACCGGGCTCAGGGCCCACATGCACAGGGAGAACAAAGACTTTAGGGGTATAAGTACAGGACCCCTGACAACAGAAAATTTGATCATCCTGGAAATCAAGAAGGAACCTCTGCGAAGGAGAAAGCTGACGTTGAAGAAGGAAGACTGTCCTGCTGTTGCTCTGCTGGACTGACCTGCTGTTGCTTTGCTGCCAAGGAGAGGGGAAGGACTTTGCTTTGAGCTGTGTCCCCTGTCTTGTAAGGAATCTCCAAGGGCCTGAGAAGAGCTGGCTCCCTGTTTCCGAAGTCCCAGGAACAAAAGAACTTCACCCCCAGTCTCCCTGAACTCTGCTGAGAGAGTTCTGTCCTTCGTAGAGTGCTTGATCCAGTTGTGGGGCCTCTAGAAGTTGAACCTGAGCTGGGAAGCTTGAGACTAAGCTGAGAAACTTGTGAAGCTGAAAAGTGTCGCATCGCTCGCTTGCGGAGCGCATCCCCGACAGTGCGAGAAGTTTCCCGCCGCTACGAAGGTCGAGATCGGCGCAGCGCCTGACATCGCTGCTGGAGCCGTCGCACCCTTCGTTTGCGGGACGCACCAGACCGGTGCGGGAGAATCGAACATCGCTGCGAGTGTCGTCGCAGAGCCTGTCGTCTGGGGGAGATCGCCGCGCCGCTTGATTGCGGACCGCATCACGTCGCTGCAGACATCGCTGCAGAAGCATCTCACCGAGGAGCTGCGAGAGAGAGGATCACCGCTGGACCGCGCATCGTCGCCCCGGAGATTGTCGCAGCCCCTACGAGATCATCGCATCGTGCCTTTGCGAGAACAGACTTCCCACGGAACCTACGCACCGGAATCTACGCAAGCTGCCTTCCTCCCCTTACAGACCGGATTCGTCGCCGCACGCCCGCTGCTGCAGCGGGGCTGTCGCATCGCCTCCCCAGGGTCTCAGGAGTAGCACATCGCTTGTTTCCACCGCACCAGCTTCCTGCTTGTGGAACTTTGTTGCATCTAAAAGGTACTGTGAGTCAGCGTGACGCAACTGTGAACTTTTCACGCATCTGTGGATCATTTGATCACAACTTAAAGAACTTTGATTACAACCTGAAGAACTCATTTGAAACCGTAACCTTGCATTGTGTATGTTGGATTTTTGACGTTTTTGGTCTTGTGTAGTTTAGAATAAATATCTTTATTTTCCTAAACTGTTGTGGAATCAGTTTGTGGTGTTTTCACTGTGTTACTGTGAGTGTTGGTACAAATACTTAACGCATTGCTTCTGGTTAGCCTAGACTGCTCAGGCCAAGCTACCTTGAGGGCGAGCAGGGGTTATCTAAGAGGGTTATCTCCTCGTCCTGACTAGAAGCAAGGGCCCCTATTTGGACATTGGTACCTACCTCTGCCAACTAGAGACCCCCAGTTCTAACAAGAATAATCCTGGGCTATTCTTGAATCCCTGTGGGAGTCGACAGAAGTGTTTTTGTGACCCCCATTATTGAGAAAGCAGTAAAATACCTGCTTTCAGGTGCAATGTTTTGACAAAAGAATCCATTAGAGATATCTAATGTCGTTTTATATTTTTTGCGCACAATGTCATTCATTAGTGCTGCATTGTGTGAGTTTTGAACTGCGAATGTTTTACAACAGGAGTTAAGGTGTCTGTAGTCCAAAACTAGACAATATGAATTGTCTGGCTTGGAGACAGGAAACAAAGGATTGTTCATTTGTGAGGTGCATGTTTCAATCACCCCTTGATATTCAAGTTGATCTAAAATCTCCTTGACTTGCTTGTTAGCTTCTTGTTTAACTGGTTACTGCCTTTGTGCAGTGGGCTGATTTTTTAACTGGATTTTGTGGCGAGGCGAATCCTCATCCCATCCTACATGATTTTTATATAATGCAGTAGCTTGGGCTACTGCCCATTTT
Organism: Lissotriton vulgaris; assembly: GCF_964263255.1. Taxonomy (NCBI): domain Eukaryota; kingdom Metazoa; phylum Chordata; class Amphibia; order Caudata; family Salamandridae; genus Lissotriton; species Lissotriton vulgaris. The sequence continues at coordinate 292,535,511 of NC_141686.1, read as the reverse complement.
CTTGCAAGTGTATATTTTTTATGAATTGGTATATGATTAGAGAAGGCAGGCATAATTATTTCTTTGCCATGAGGGCACTCCCTGACAAACTCTGGTGGCCAGTCTTTTTCAGCTAACAGGATGTCATAGCCTTTCGAAAGGTTATCCCAAAAGAGACCCCTTACTTCCATTGTCTTGTCCCCCTCTATACGCAATGTTATTTCGTATATTTTATGAGGTTTGCTAACCCTGGTATCCGCAGTTTCCACCTGAATGTATTCATTCGTGTCCACTGTCTCCAGATGATTCATCAGGATCTTGCGAGCTATGGTCACTTCTGCTGCACTGTCTAGCATTGTCTGGGCCCACTCTCTGTTTTTCAGTTGTGTTTTCAGAATCCTCGGCATGTTTAATATTAATATTTGCTACCTTCTTTCTGGGATATTGTGATTTATTACTTTGATGAGCAGGTTCTTTCTCTTTGGACTTGACGTGCTCTTCTCTGTGTTCTGACCGTCCTCTTCTTTCCGATTTCTGTGAGGAAGATCGAGAAAGATTGAGTGAGAGGGATCGAGAGGGACGTGTATCAATATCTTGATATCTATCAGGTTTTCTCAATTTATCCCTATCTCTAAAGTTGTATCTTTTCTCAGAGGGCTCCCTTTGGGGAGACTTGTTTCCTTGGTCTGGAGATTTTTCTCTTCGTTGAGGAGACCTTTCTCTGGACTGGAGTCGTTTTTCCCTGGGAGTGGACTGTTTATTACCATCCCAACTCCTTTTTGGAGTATTCAGATTATTTTTAATAAAGGTTTTTTTCAGGATTTTCAGTTAGTTGGGGTTTTACCGGTTTCCCACCCAAACTATCTCTTCCTAGTTCTTCATAGGATTTTTCTATGATTCTGGCAAGTTCAAAGGTTGGTCTGCTATATCTGTCTCCTTCAATTTCTGGCTGATCTTTATATCGTCCCTTGCCAATTGAACTAATTCTCTATATGCCTTTGTTAATTCTTTTAGTTTAACTAGGAGTTCTTCGCTTGACATTGTTTCAATGTCTGGGTGTGTTGCGTAGCTGGCTAGAACCGGCCCCGTTGCTCCTGGTCTACCTAGTGGACCATGCCTCGTGATGTGATTTTGATTTTTAGGGTGCCATTAAACCAGAGCAGATAATCTTGGTAATTTAGTGGGATTTTAACGTCCTCGAAAGTAGTGTATATATCCTTAGGTTCCTCTATTTTGTAATAGTGGAATTCTTTTGTTGTAGCGTGTGCTGCTGGAAAATGTACCCATGAATAGAATACCTCTGTCTGCTGATATTCATGGGCCTCTACCACGAATATGACTGTACCACCACGTGATGTCAGTCCATTTTCTATAAGTTTAAGAGTTATAGTTCTCCTTACGTTGACCGGAATGAGTACAGCATTCGGGTCATTGTCTTGGATGGTTGTGTAATCTTGTGCGAGCTGAGCTGCTATTCTAGCTCTCTTTGCTTCATCGTCACTTTCCACCATTTTTACTGACAGAAAGCTCTTTGTTGCAGATCAAGTTTCAAAGAAACAAAGATTAGGTGCACAATATTTTGGAACACTGTATCCTTCAACGTTGACTAAACCAAAAACTAATACATAGGAATCTCTTCCTACTAAGTTCTGGCGGATATTAACCTTTCACCCACTCCAGACGTCTTTTGGAGTTTTTACGGAAAAAGGGTCTGTGTGTGAAAAAGCATGACTGAGTTACTTTAGTGTCTTGCGTTAGATTATCGCCTTACCAAATGTTGGGCGCCATGTAGTGTAGTTCCTATATTCCCAATAGGCTCTGCGCATTGGAATAAAATAAACAGCAGTGTAGACGTAGGACTGAGGTTGACTGGGTCTCTACTGACTATATTAGACTTAATTAGTTTTGCCAGCTAGCTCAGAGGTCACTAGAAACGTTCTCGAATGTTCAGGAAAGAGATAACTCTCCGGATTTAGACAAGAAGGGATTAGCTTCTGACAACCATACAAACATGACAACTTTGCTCCCTCAGAATAGAGTGTATCTCTAGAGTCGTGTGAAAACAATAAGCAGCTATTTTACTCAGTCAATCGTGCATACTTAGTTTCACCAGAGTGCAGAGAAATAGAGAGACGGGCGTTTTCAATAAAAGGCGTTATTTTATTGAGCAGTCTGCTTTCTCGTGCAAGAGAAATGAATTGCCACAATTGCAATACTTATCATGAAGTAAAGTGCGTACAGTAAAAGTAGTATTATGAAATAATACTGTAAAAGCATTGATATGGTTTCTTAGCCATATGATACTTTAAAATGGATAAAATATATACATACATAAAACCATTGACTAACGTACTCAACTGGTGCTTCTAACTATGCCTACCCCGATGTACCTGACCTAAGCCTAATACTTGGGAAGGAGTAAGTAAGTAGCAGTTTAAGTTAAGTTGGTTAAGATTGTTTTTTGCCAAGGAACTGAATCAAGAATTCTCTTAAGGGTTTAGTCAGCTCCGTACCTTGGTAATAGAATGTGGGAGGTCTGGTATCTCTTTCTTCAGGACTCGATCTCCCAGCAACCCGCAAGGGTGACTCGGGAACACCGGAGCTGGATTTTCTCGGCGTGAGAAAAAGTAGCTTCTCCAGCGCGTCAAAGGGGAGGGGCGGCTTCCGTTGGCTCTCGCATCAGCTGGGCTCTCGGGCAAGTAGATAGCCGCTCTGCTCCAAACCACCGTGAGTTTGCTTAAGGCAACTGTTGGTATTTTATACCTGAAAGGTGCCGGGTTTGACGTAAGGTTGGACATAAGACATCACTAAGAACTAACAGTTCTTTCTGGACACCAGGAGTTCTTGTTCAAATCAAAACAAAAGCAGGGGGGAATTTCCCGGGCTGCTGGAGGCTTGGTTTGTTTAAAGAACGCGTTGTGCTTTCTAGGAGTCGATGGGAGTAGCCGTGCTGTGCTTTGGACTGCATGGGCTATTACTGAATATGGATATGATTCTTATGCCTTTATAAGGATATTATTAATTATAACCGCATATGGGCATGAATCGGGAATATCGAATTAGGTTCCTAGGTAGAAATACAACACCCACTCCACGGATTAATGTCGATCATTACTAAAAAACTAAGCAATAGTGAACATATAACAATGCATGTGTGTTTTCCAACCCACCCCAAAATACATATTGCGCATTTGAAATGGTATATGGTAAATACACGAAAATGAGTATTGGTACTGTACGCTTTCCAAGCAGTGTCATCATTCAGTTAAATGCATATATGTATCAGCTGAATGAATTGCGAAAATTACACATGAAATGGCTGTGAATACAGAAGAGAAGGTCGAGACCATTCCATCACATATTTATACAAAATGATGTATATTTGCTAGAGGCTGAGGTAAAATATTGTCTCTAGTATCTAAAAATAGAAGCTCTGTTCTCTAAGAATAGTTCTACTTTAAGCACAGTACCATGTGCCAAAAAAAGGTAAGTATTTTGGAAAATGGAAAAAAATTATTTCGCTTTCTGGAGAAAAAATAGTTCCAAATGTTTTCAGTAGCTTTGTTTAAAAAAAAAACTGAAGGCCGAATTCAGAGCTCAGGGAAAGCTATGTGATCATTGTTTTTAAATGTTATTTTCGTTGTTAGGAGAGAACATCATATCAGACAGACTCGCAAAAAATTGGTCTACAACATCAGGTGAAAGTTCGACCAAGTTCGAAAATGCTGCAACTGTGCAGTTTGGAGCGTGATTGCTATCATCAATGTTTGGATCAGCAATGCTCACAGAAGGTTGTGCCTGTTTGGTGCTGCTTTCCTCTCGTACCTCACCGTCACCTACTCGTAGTGGTGAAGTCTCAATGAATGCCGTCATCAGAATAGGTAGCGGCTGGGGACAACACGATGCATGAGTACAGGACCTAGCAAAGTATCGATATCCTTTGGTACTGCTGATGGTAGTGTAAGACAGACGTCCAACACGCATTCTTCTCCGCATAGCAGACAACGAAGCACAGGTAAGATGCAATCCTGCCAGATTGGTCTGAATGAAAGAAACCAGGTTGTAGTTAGATCTCTTAGCCGGGCCAATCCGAGGACCTTAGTGATACGGTCTCGGTATCGTATTGCTAGGATCGTTTTTTCTATCGTTGCTGGAGTCTTGTCTGTGGATTGGCTTGCCATATTGGAGCAGAAGGAACAAAAATAAAATTCCTGCCACGAGTCCCAAGATTAAGGGTAGGCCGCCAAAGACAGAATGGACAAAATTCGGGAAGATGCCCAGAACATTTTCAAAGGGTGCTAACAGTCCCGAAAAAACTGTCTTAAATACATGTGCGATGCCACTGGTATCAGACATGTTTAAGATTTGGCTTAACATTTCTATAAAATGCATGGGGCAATTTGTCGATAAAAGAGAATGTTTCTCTGCCGATGTCCTTGCCACTTGCAGATCATACGTTTCTTTGGATGACGTTAGAGGCACAGTTGTCTGTAAAAGAATAGACTTCATTCTGCTTAAAGTATCAATTCGAATAGAAGAGATATTCAAAGAAGGCCATAACACAGCCCACATATCTGGATTGCTGTGTGGATACAATACTTGCATACAGCAAACGACACTGGAAGTTACGGTCACGAGATAAGCTTTCCCTGGCACCATTCCACAACAGCAGTGGTCACTTATTAAAACGTAACTCCCGTTACTAAGTTGTCTACAAAATGGCTCTATCTGTTTTGCAGGCGTGCCATGCAGGTGACATGAAAGGTTATTGAAGACCCTTTGCAGGCTCCTTGCAAGTTAATACCTTGACACAGAAGTGTACCGCTTAGTGATTTTTTACATTTGTTACCACTAAGGAATACATCCTTTTTTCCTTCACTATAACATCTGTGTGTATAGGGTAAACCCCAGGTTGATTTGATGTATTCTTTACCCAACCTTTCATACTGGCCTGCAGGTATATACTCTTGGCAGTATTTAAACTGGAAAGTTGTTATCGGAATTGAAATTGTTCCGTGTATCATCCATTCAATGACAGGTCTCTCTGACATTGTCAATGGTAATCTCTCAAGTTTTTCAATGCTCAGAATTGTATAATCTGCTCCTTTTTGTGCCAAACTGATTTGTTTATCAGTAAGGTTAAAGATACCGAATAATGACGTTGTGTTATTTAAACGCCATGGTATGTAGCCTGAACGCAGATTTTGCAACATCCAACCAAGCTGTACATTAGAACGTAATTGAGACTGACCATGTTGTAACATTAGTAAGTCCTGCTCTATTATATCAATAGCAGATGATACATATTCTGGAGGACAGAGTTGTTAACCCATTGTCCACCACAGAAAGTGATTATCCAAATTTATACGATCAATTTCTCGTATTTTTTCTGCTGTTTCAATTTGCATTACTTTCCAAGCTTCGTTGTACGCAGCGTATATACCGGCCGCTATGAAACGTTTTTGGTGCTGTTTGCGTGGTCCCAGTATGAAATCACGCAAGTCAGCACCGTCTTTAATTAAAGTTAAGTGTTGCTTAATTTCAGCCAGTGTGGATTTCTGTAGCCACTCAAGGCATAGTTTCCCTACACTGTATGTTGTAACTATTCCTGGATGTTGTCTTTGGGAGTATCTTGGGTCTGGCCTGGTCATTTTTAACCCCTGTGTTTTGTTCAGGAATCTATCTTGACAGGTATTTGTGTCTGTTGGCCATATCAACCACTGTTTCCAATCAGGATGTGTTCTGTTTTGGTGTAAAATATGGGATACGTCTATCTCCACATCTGTAGTGCTATCACTATCAGTTATGGGTTTCGGAATAGACAGTGTATTTAAGTCTTTTATCTTAGCTCAGCCAAGACAAGTAGTTTGTTGAATTGTGTCATTCAAAAATATCATTTGTTCTGGGATCATGCAGGCCCTAAAAAATGCTTCTAGGCCTTGTACTTGCCAATCTTTGGTACCCCAGATCGTTTTTGTTTCAATGTTGTTTTTCCAAAATTCGAAACCAAATGTAGACATTTTGTCATACAATTTTTCAGAAAAAATCAATTTAGTATTTGTCAACATTGTTTTCATTCCTGTCCTAGTTAACATTTTAAAATAAAACGTTTCTGGATCACTGTTGTTAAACCCTGAGAAGTACTGGAATTTCTCATAAAATGTTTACGAGCTGCCTTTTGGCGGTGTTGGACAGTGTTCCCATTGGTTATAAGATAAAACATTTCTAGGTTGTGCAGTTTTATGCAAATAGTGATCACCAAAATGATTATAACAGTATAACTCTTCATAATTCGATGAACCCTGTAAGTAATCATGTTCAGTAAATTTGGCTGAAATTACTAAATTTGACATCATATTATTAATGTTTTCAAAGTCTCAATCATCAGAGAAAGTACTTGGTGTCACAAAATCACTTAATGAAACCTTGAACTGGTGTGGATATTTCAACAGTTCAACCGGGCCAAAAATGTCATAATCAGTTCTGTCCCATGCTACCCCACCGGGTATTGGATTGGCTGAGATGTTTACTGATGACTGTTTTCTTTTCTCGATGTGGGAGGATGTGTGAGGCTTCAGGACCAAGTTGATGTTCTGACTTGCTGTGACCATTGTACTATATTTTCCATCAATGAATTTTCCCAAACATAGAACCATGATGAGCCAAAGAAGGAGAGTAAGTACACTTAACACAATCCAACATTCAATTCATGGTGAAATCAGATATGTTTCTTTTAGTTGGAGAGAAAGTTCAATTACTTTGTCTTTGAAAGTTTTTGTTGCTGGAGTTTCTTCATGCTCACTTGGATCTTTTGAAAAGTCGTCGAAGTTGATGAAGTAGCCAGATGCAGTTCTGTCAATTGTTGGAATTATTTCCGGATTTTCATTTGCTTTTGCATTTTTCTTTGTTTCATTACAATAGTCAGAGGCTACATCATTGTAGATTGCTGTTTCTTGACGAACTGTTGCAATTTGGGTTTCAAGAGGCACAAGTTCCATGGCATTATTGCATAGTCCTTTTTTATTCACTGCAGGCTTATCAAATGTGATTCGTGTCTCAATATGAGCCTCTTGGATTGTAGCAAATTTCGGTATTCTTCTATTTCTTGGGAGTCCACTGGGCCTACTACTTATTATTGGCCACATGATTGTGGTTTTACCAGGTCGATGGATACAACTCGGTTCTAATTTTTACCAGCAAGGGGCGGTAGTACAACTGATCTCGTTCCGCTGACAGCTAAGACAGGTACTGCTTTTCTGTAAGAAGGCCCAAATACCTTCTTCACCGCGATCTTCTCTCTGACCAGATCCCCAATCTTTGGAATCCAGACAGGTCTTGCTGGGACAGGTGGTTTTTCTTCAGTGGTTGTCGGCTGTTGTTTCAACTTTATGTTACTCAGGCTTTTTCTTGTTTCATTTAAATCCTGTAAAACAGCCAAACGGTCTTTGATATTAAAGGATTTTTCTTCTACCACTGAAGTGTGACAATCAAGATCCTGAATGTGCATTCTAGTACCGAACAATAGTTCATATGGAGTGAGACCTTTTAGAGAATTTCTTGGCAGATTATTAAGACTACGTTGGACACTTGTTAAATGTTTGATCACCCATCACCCGAAACTAATACCCTCGCCGTTATATATTGCTTTATGTCCCGTTTTTTTCTTTCCACTACCGCATTTCCCTCAGGATGGAAGGGAGAAGAGTACCGCAATGCTATGGCCATGCTGTTCATGGCCTCTTTGTAAACTCGAGAGCTAAACGCAGGAACCTGATCAAAATGTAGCATGCCAATTACGTATATGCCGATAAAGACTCGCAAATCTTTTTATAACAGTTCTGGCGTCAGCCGAGTGCTGCTGGTCTACATTTTTAAGTTAATTTTGTCTTAATAATTATGGGGACGCATTTCTCTGGTTGGATTTCTGGATTATAGATAGCCTGAAGCTTTCTAACAAAGATATCCGGGCAATAGTCTGGTCCGGTTCACAGCTGCGATCTCTGTTGCAGTCTGGACAATCCATTGCAAATTTGTAAATTTTCACGCTCATTCCCGGCCACCAGTACTCTGATAGTAATTCTATTAAAGATTTCAAGATCTGTTGGTGCCTCGGATCCAGTCCCATGTGTGCGCTTTCAACCAAGAAAACTCTCCGATTCGTGTTTGGAATTACTCTATCCCCCACTCCAGGGATTTGAGCAAAAGGAACGGAGTTTGCATCAATTATTTATGTATTACTGAGTGGATAGTTGAGGGGTAATGCTGCATAATCGCCTTTTAATGAGGCTTTTACCGCCAGCATGGTTTCCCCATCTATGTGTTTTTCTGAACGCTTTTCAGTGGCTACGGAAGCCGGTTGAACCGCTTCCGCAGTGGCTGTGTTAGCCAATGAATTCCCTGCAATGTAAACGCCATCACGTTAATGATGACTCAGTGCGTGTATCACGTGAGTCTTCTGTAGTTCTTTCTTTAAAAGAAGTACTTGTTCCCAAAGCGTTTTATGCTTTATTGTGGCACCTGTGTCATCTTTGTCACCGTTTTTACTCCATGTCTGCATGTCACTGTTGTAAGACTTGACGCAGAAATGCGAATCGCACACTATTAGTGTCGGGAATTCACGATCGGCATTTTCAAGCGCCATCTTTAAAAATCTTATTTCAGCTCGCTGAGCTGAACAGTTTCTGAGTGATTCAGTTTGGTAATCATCGGTTGGAATTTACCAGAGCGCCAGCGACCTATAACAATCGCGCACGCTGCATTGTAGGATTTTACCTCAACATCGTAGTGTTGTGCAAATCTGTCCATGTAGATTACACATGTGTACTGTTCGAGAGGCAGAATTTCGATTGGCAGAGGATATAGGTCAAAATAGTATTTCACGTCTTCTGTAGCAAGAGAATTTTCCCATTGTACCCATTTTGGATCTAATGCCACTGTATTCAGATTGCGTGGACTTGTTAATGCCTCAAGGGCTGATTCTGCAGAATAAACAGTTATTCTCTTGCCTTGGGCCAGGGCTCTTTCTTTTGCTACAGTACTTTGAACCGCTGTCAGAATTTTTTCTGTAGAGCTGAATTTCATTTCAGCTTTAGTGTACAAATGTGATTTGTAAGCTATAGGTACCGTTTCTCCTTCATTAGAGGTTAGGTATGTGAATCCTCATCTTCCTGGGATGACTCGAAATACAAGATTGCGTGTGTTTTCGCGTGTTTGCAATTTTGTTCTGGTTAACATGTCTGTTTGTAGTGATCTTAAAATGTCTGTGTGTTTCTGAGTCCAATTTATTGGTTTGAAATCAGGTCTTGTTAATTCATAGAGAGGTTTAACCCTCTCTGCATAATTTAGAATGTATGTTCTTCCGAAATTCAGGAAACCTAGTATTGATTGTAAATTCTTTAGCGTTTTTGGTGCTTGGAGTACAGCCCATTTCTCTAAGAAATTGTCAGCTAGGCTCTTGCCTTCACTTGATAATTCATATCCTAAAAACAGGACAGTTAGATGGGCAATTCGCGACTTTTAAAAGTTGAATTTGTAACCCTCTGAAGCAAACCCAAGTATTATGGTGTTCACTCTTTTTAAGTGAGTCTCCAGGTCATCATCTGCGAGATAGATGTCATCGACATGGAATAATGCTTCATGGTTGTATATTTGTAGTAACTCTGTTACCCTTGCTCAGAATAATCCTGGGCTATTCTTGAATCCCTGTGGGAGTCGACAGAAGTGTTTTTGTGACCTCCTTATTGAGAAAGCGGTCAAATACCTGCTTTCAGGTGCAATGTTTTGACAAAGGAATCCATTAGAGATATCTAATGTCGTTTTATATTTTTTGCGCACAATGTTATTCGTTAGTGCTGCACTGTGTGAGTTTTGAACTGCGAATGTTTTACAACAGGAGTTAAGGTGTCTGTAGTCCAAAACTAGACGATATGAATCGTCTGGCTTGGAGACAGGAAACAAAGGATTGTTCATTTGTGAGGTGCATGTTTCAATCACCCCTTGATATTCAAATTGATCTAAAATCTCCTTGACTTGCTTTTTAGCTTCTTGTTTAACTGGGTATTGCCTTTGTACAGTGGGCTGATTTTTTAACTGGATTTTGTGGCGAGGCGAATCCTCATCCCATCCTACATGATTTTTATATAATGCAGGAGCTTGGGCTACTGCCCATTTTCTTGCAAGTGTATATTTTTTATGAATTGGTATATGATTAGAGAAGGCAGGCATAATTATTTCTTTGCCATGAGGGCACTCCCTGATAAACTCTGGTGGCCAGTCTTTTTCAGCTAACAGGATGTCATAGCATTTCGAAAGGTTATCCCAAAAGAGACCCCTTACTTCCATCGTCTTGTCCCCCTCTATACGCAATGTTATTTCGTATATTTTATGAGGTTTGCTAACCCTGGTATCCGCAGTTTCCACCTGAATGTATTCATTTGTGTCCACTGTCTCCAAATGATTCATCAGGATCTTGCGAGCTATGGACACTTCTGCTGCGCTGTCTAGCATTGTCTGGGCCCACTCTCCGTTTTTCAGTTGTGTCCTCAGAATCCTCGGCATGTTTAATCTTAATACTTGCTACCATCTTTCTGGGATATTGTGATTTATTACTTTGATGAGCAGGTTCTTTCTCTTTGGACTTGACAAGCTCTTCTCTGTGTTCTGACCGTCCTCTTCTTTCCGATTTCTGTGAGGAAGATCGAGAAAGATTGAGTGAGAGGGATCGAGAGGGATGTGTATCAATATCTTGATATCTATCAGGTTTTCTCAATTTATCCCTATCTCTAAAGTTGAATCTTTTCTCAGAGGGCTCCCTTTGGGGAGACTTGGCTCCTCGGTCTGGAGATTTTTATCTTCGTTGAGGAGACCTTCCTCTGGACTGGAATCATTTTTCCCTGGGAGTGGACTGTTTATTACCATCCCAACTCCTTTTTGGAGTGTTCAGATTATTTTTAATAAAGGTTTTTTCAGGATTTTCAATTAGCTGGGATTTTACCGGTTTCCCACCCAAACTATCTCTTCCTAGTTCTTCAAAGGAATTTTCTATAATTCTTGCAAGTTCAAATGGTTGGTCTGCTATATCTGTCTCCTTCAATTTCTGGCGGATCTTTATATCGTCCCTTGCCAATTGAACTAATTCTCTATATGCCTTTTTTTAATTCTTTTAGTTTAACTAGGAGTTCTTTGCTTGACATTGTTTCAATGTCTGGGTGTGTTGCCTAGCTGGCTAGAACCGGCCCCGTTGCTCCTGGTCTACCTAGTGGACCGTGCCTGGTGATGTGATTTTGATTTTTAGGGCGCCATTAAACCAGAGCAGATGCTCTTGGTAATTTAGTGGGATTTCAACGTCCTCGAAAGGAGTGTATATATCCAGAGGTTCCTCTATTTTGTAATAGTGGAATTCTTTTGTTGTAGCGTGTGCTGCTGGAAAATGTATCCATGAATAGAATACCTCTGTCTGCCGATATTCATGGGCCTCTACCACGAATATGACTGTACCACCACGTGATGTCAGTCCATTTTCTATAAGTTTAAGTGTTATAGTTCACCTTACGTTGACCGGAATGAGTATAGCATTCGGGTCATTGTCTTGGATGGTTGTGTAATCCTGTATGAGCTGAGCTGCTATTCTAGCTCTCTCTGCTTCATCGTCACTTTCCACCATTTTTACTGACAGAAAGCTCTTTGTTGCAGATCAAGTTTCAAGGAAACAAAGATTAGGTGCACAATATTTTGGAACACTGTATCCTTCAACGTTGACTAAACCAAAAACTAATACATAGAAATCTCTTCCTACTAAGTTCCGGCGGATATTAACCTTTCACCCACTTCAGGCGTCTTTTGGAGTTTTTACGGAAAAAGGGTTCTGTGTGTGAAATAGCACGACTGAGTTACTCTAGTGTCTTGCGTTAGATTATCGCCTTACCAAACGTTGGGCGCCATGTAGTGTAGTTCCTATATTCCCATTAGGCTCTGCGCATTGGAATAATATAAACAGCAGTGTAGACGTAGGGCTGAGGTCGACTAGGTCTCTACTGATTATATTAGACTTAATTAGATTTGCCAGCTAGCTCAGAGGTCACTAGAAACTTTCTCGAATGTTCAGGAAAGAGATAACTCTCCAGATTTAGACAAGAAGGGATTAGCTTCTGACAACCATACAAACATGACAACTTTGCTCCCTCAGAATAGAGTGTATCTCTAGAGTCGTGTGAAAACAATAGGCAGCTATTTTACTCAGTCAATCGTGCATACTTAGTTTCACCAGAGTGCAGAGAAGTAGAGAGACGGTCGTTTTCAATAAAAGGCGTTATTTTATTGAGCAGTCTTCTTTCTCATGCAAGAGAAATGAATTGCCACAATTGCAATACTTATCATGAAGTAAAGGACGTACAGTAAAAGTAGTATTATGAAATAATACTGTAAAAGCATTGATATGGTTTCTTAGCCATATGATACTTTAAAATGGATAAAATATATACAAACATAAAACCATTGACTAACGTACTCAACTGGTGCTTCTAACTACGCCTACCCCGATGTACCTGACCTAAGCCTAATACTTGGGAAGGAGTAAGTAAGTAGCAGTTTAAGTTAAGTTGGTTAAGATTTTTTTTGCCAAGGATCTGAATCAAGAATTCTCTTAAGGGTTTAGTCAGCTCCGTACCTTGGTAATAGAATGTGGGTGGTCTGGTATCTCTTTCTTCAGGACTCGATCTCCCAGTAACCCGCAAGGGTGACTCGGGAACACCGGAGTTGGATTTTCTCAGCGTGAGAAAAAGTAGCTTCTCCAGCGCATCAAAGGGCAGGGGCGGCTTCCATGGGCTCTCGCATCAGCTGGGCTCTCGGGCAAGTAGATAGCCGCTCTCTCCAAACCACCGTGTGTTTGCTTAAGGCAACTGTTGGTATTTTATACCTGAAAGGTGCCGGGTTTGACGTAAGGTTGGACATAAGACGTCACTAAGAACTAACAGTTCTTTCTTTCTGGACTCCAGGAGTTCTTGTTCAAATCAAAACAAAAGCAGGGGGGAATTTCCCGGGCTGCTGGAGGCTTGGTTTGTTTAAAGAACGCGTTGTGCTTTCTAGGAGTCGATGGGAGTAGCCGTGCTGTGCTTTGGACTGCATGGGCTATTACTGAATATGGATATGATTCTTATGCCTTTATAAGGATATTATTAATTATAACTGCATATGGGCATGAATCAGGAATATCGAATTAGGGTCCTAGATAGAAATACTTGAGAGGAATGAGACATGCTTGGGGCACACAAGGTGTCCCTGTGCATACCCCGGTTCAAACCAGTTGCTGGGGCACTCCAGCCCCAGCTCTGGCGCGAAACCGGACAAAGTATAGGGGTGTAACCACCCCCCTTCCTGGTCCCACCCATGGGAGGGACCTAGTCACAGTACAGCCCCCTTTAGGAGAATAAAGGTAGGAGCTGGTCCCATTCCAAATTAGATTATCCTGAATTGAAACTACAAAGAAGAAACTCTGGACTTCAACGTTCTGCTCCACAGAAGACTGAAGAAAATCTCCCTTGTGGCCAAGGAGTGACCACCCTGCATCCGCAGGCACCATCAAGCGTCCTAGCGGTTCACTTTGTCGTCCTTCGTGGTGGAACCAGACTTCAGAGCCCGACGAGACCCAGACTTCCAGACCTCTCCAACCTCTACCTACATCTGCAGCACAGCTGAGATCCGTGGGTGCGACGAGACATGAGGGACCGGCCATCTTGGAGAAACTGCACTTCGCTTCCAGCACGATTTCAGAGGCATCCTCGAGAAAGGGCTTTGGGGATTGAGAAGCCCCAGCCCCGAGCAGCTCCTGCACAGAAGACCAGCCCTCCAGCATCCACGAGATCTGCGTGGGGCCCTTTTGCTTGATTGCTGCTCGACGCGTTGTCTGTCACATGCCGGCTGGCTAGTGGCCTCATTGACGACGATCCTTGAAATATACATTGCTGGTCTGGTTGCTCCAGACTGGCCCTTGCTTCCCTGCAAAGGAGAAGCACCACAGACCCTCCTGGTCCGCACCAGACGCCATCTTCACTCACCGCGTGGGTTGCCTTTGCCAAGGCCCGTTGACTCCGAATCCGGATCAGACACCGCCGACAGCGAGAGCCTGCGCGGGACAGCTCGTGCCTCCATCCTGGTCATCGAAGACACCTCCTGGTCCACGTGGCTGCAGAGTCAAGCGTCCACTCTTCACCTGATCGCTACGACATCATCTGGTTCCACTCCGGTCACTGGCTAGTGACTGTGAACATTGTCCCCTCTGCTTTCAAGTCTCCATCTTCCTCGATCCACCCTTGGATCACTCCGGACATCTTCCTCCTGGTCGCCTGCAGCATCTTTCTTCAAGGCTCCATTGACTTCAACGCGGAAACCCGACACACTTTCACACCTATGCACCCGCAGCCCGTGGGTGAGGTAACAAGAGCATTTCGGTGCTCATAAGTAGATTGACTCGCCTAGTGTCCAGGTATCCTGTAGTTTTAGTCGTAACCAGTCGGACCTGTCCTTATTCACCTATTTTATAACTTGTTTGTGTCCATTGACTTTGTACCGCATCACGCGTGTGAGTTCACACTCTGCACACGCGTCCCGTGGGCCTCCTGCTCCTTACCTAAGGTTAGGGTAGTGTAGTCCCAGCGATCCTACAGCCTCTGGGCATCTTCATTTCTTCTATCGTTCTCCTTATACGATTTACTTAGTATATGGTTTGCCGTGCCCTAGGGCACCATTGTAAATTGTGCGACTTATTGTATTTTTCTTAAGAGTCTTGTCATGTGCTTAGCCCTCTGATTTCATAAAGAGTTCAGAGGTGTTTATTAGAAATAAATATATTGTTTATTTTCATAACAACCTGTGTGGTGTCCTTTCACTTGGTATTCAAGGGGTTATATGTGGTAAAACTGCTGGCTTCACATGCCAAAAGAGTTTAGCCTAAGACTGCTTTGTCCATACTACCATTAGGATAGCTGGTCTATAAGGTTGACTTTAAAATCACCATAAGGTTTGTTTGGACTGATACAAGGTGATCACTAGAAATAGTGAGCATCATATATCAGGCCAACTTCTCACAATCATGATTCCCCAAAACTGCAGGAACTCGGTCCCTGCACTGCTCTTTGCAGATAATGTCATCTTGATCTTGCACACATCAAGTGAACTTCAAAATGTACTTATTAGCTATTATACTTCTTGCACAAAAAAGGTCTGAAAATAAACATAATTAAGACCAAATATATGAGAGAAAAACCACATTGATCCTTTAGGAAAAATATCACCGTCGGGGAGCAACAACTAGAGCACATAACCAACTTCAAGTGTCTGGGTGTAATATTATATTCTAGATTATGGTGGGAGCCCCAAATAAGCCACAAAAAGATGGTATTGATGAATAAATATAATAGGTCTACTACCAAGGCAGTAACACCAGCCTTGGATGATTATAAACACAAGGCTCAGGCAGCAGCACTATACAGGGCCGAGTTATTGCAAAAGTTAAATTGCTCACCATTGGAGAAAACAAGTTTATGAATGGGCTGTTAGTCCTCCCAGTGGGAGCACCACTAATACCTATGTATAGCAAACAGATAGACCATGTTGCAACACTGAGACCTATTCTCTACTAGATCAGAGTATAGACAATAGAGGAATTGGGTCACTATAGAGAAGGCCGTAGAATAATTCTGGAATTAGATCAAAACAACACTTTTCCTTGGTTGCAGCATGTAAATCTTGGTGTACCCTCATATTGGAGCGAGCCACAAATAATATCATGCACCTCCAAGAATCATCTCAAATTAACATACTGGGAATATGTTGCAAATATTCACTTCAATAACCCAACCCTAGGTCGACTGACATCACAATGTCTTATCACTAAGCCAAATCCTACCTTTGAAGACTTCCTAGTTGCAATTCAACCCTATCTGGCAAATACAATATATAAAAAATGTGGCTATGAAATTCTACAAATCGGAAGATTCACTTCCAAAGTTAAGGCGGGTACTCTGCTTGAGGATGAAACTTGCACTTTCGGTCAGCCAAAAAATATTGCACATATTCTGATTTTCTGCACAGCTTATAACAAGAATAGGAAAAAAATTGATTCACACACTGCTGGAATTTGGACATTTGAGGAAGCCCTAAGAGTACTGAAAACCGATACATCACCCCATATAGTTTTTACTCTTAGTAGATACTTACTTGCCGTTGGATTCAAACGCAAGGATATGGGCCTGAAATTTTAATAGATCAAATTGTTTCTGTAATGACTTAACAAGGAAATGTAGGTATAATGTTTGGTTTGCTGAATATTTTGATGTTTTTCAATAGCCTAAAAAAAACAAAATAAGTGCATATTACCAGCGTAACAGATCTTTGATTGTGACTCTCTTATCAGTTGATGCTGAACTATTTGACATCAGACGATCACTGCATTGAACTTTTTTTTGGAAGTGCTTGGCAGTAATAAAATAATTGTGTATTCATGATGAAAGTACTTTTTTTAATGTATGTTTTATTGTGAAACCTTTATGGCATATGGCTGCAATGAAGTTTATACTGCCAAAAGTTCAGGGCCCAAAGAAGACACCTAAATACTAAATTCAGGGGCATTAGAGGGGGAGACAGGTAGTAGCCAATGGGCAACCTACCTTTACGATGCCTACACCCACTAAGTAACCACTTCTTGTGGGAAGGGCCAATACCCTGACCCTAAATAGCTAATTCCCTCACAAACCAATATGGAGGGAAATGAAAAGTGGGCTCCACATCACTTGCCCCACCTTAGGGGTGGTGCTGGCTGAATGGGGACCCACCTCCTAATTTAACTAATTTTCTTGCCTGTCCTCCTGCCAAATGTGGAGCAAGAAAGGGGGTTGGCATCCTTCACTATCTGGAGTTGCCTGTGTTGCATTTCAAAGGCAGCACCGCCTTTAAAGTTTCTCACACTGGATCTCACCCCATGAGGTCATACACATATCTGCTAGTGGCAGGCTGGGTAAGACTAAGACTCGTTAGAGACCGTAACAGTGCTTGGCAGGTTTTCAGGGGACTTTCTAAAGGGTCTCCTGTGCGAATTTATTAATACATACAACACTGGCATCAGTGAGTAATTATTAAGACGAGATATTTGGTACCAAACATCTTACGATACAGTGTAGACATCATAGAGCTAGGCAACTTGTAATAACATGTATCCAGCCAATGCACTCTCTATGGCTTCCATGTATACTGACAATATCAAAGAATGGCTCAGATATTGCAGGGTCATATCTGCTCATGCAGATATGTATACACATGGGATATAGGGCTCCCTGCCTTAGGGCTATAAAGCCTATAGTAGGAGCGGCTTACCTATCCCTCATGCAGTGTATGTGGGCATGATACACAACGCTGTGTACCCAGTTGACTCTTTGGTTTTCTCTGCACCAAGACATGCAGCCTGCACTGGCAATTTGCATGGTCTTGGTATGGGGTCTCTGGGGTCCCACAATTGGTGCTGCAGCCCCAGAGGACCCTCTTCAGTCCCAATGCCCTAGGTACCTTGGGTACCATTTACTAGGGACTTACAGGGGTTGCTGAAGTTGTGCCAATTATGGTACAGTTTTAGGAAAGAGATCTGGCATTGGGAGCCTGGTTAGCAGGGGCCCAGCATACTTTCAATTCGAAAATCAGATCATGCACAAGGCAAAGTTGGGGGCTAACTATGTCAAAAGAGGCGCTTTCCTACATGACCCCCCCCCCCCCCCCCCCAAATGAAAGAGGATGAGATTAATCATTCCTTGGATAGTCTTCATCTCCTAAGTAAACTTGGAAAGTCCATCTGCATTGGCATGGACATTCCCCAGGTCTGTGTTCCACTGTAAAGTCCATTTCCTGTGGAGATATGGATCACCTTAACAGTTTGGGATTTTCAGCTTTCATTTGCATGAGCCATCTGAGAGGTCTGTGGTCAGTTTGGACAAGGAAGCGAGAACCAAACAAGGATGGTCTCAGCTTCTTCAGGGACCAAACCACAGCAATGGCTTCTCTCTCAATGGCACTCCAACGCTGCTCTCTGGGAAGAAGCCTCCTGCTAATAAAAGCAACAGGTTGGTCATGGCCATCATCATTGGTCTGGGATAGCAGATAGGACTTCTCTTATCTCATTTCCAGAGGCATCTGTCTGCACTATGAACTGCATGGTATACTTTGGAGCTTTTAAAATTGATGCTCAGCACATTGCTTCATTCAGGGTATTAAAAGACATTTGACTGTCCATTGTCCAGTTAGCCTTTTTGGGCATTTTCTGGGAGGTCAATTCTGTGAGGGGGGCCACAATGGACACATATCCCTTCACAAACCTCCTGGGAGGTTGGAGCTACCCAGTCCAGAATAGTCTGGATCTTGGGTTGTAGGGGCTGAACTTGGCCTCCACCTGCAAAGTGGCCCAAGTATACAACTGTGCCCTGCCCTATCTGGCACTTGCTTGCCTTGATAGTGAGACCTGCACTCTACCAAGCCTACTGGGCCTTCCCAATGTGGATCTGGTGATCCTGCCAGGTAGAGCATAAGGCTGTAATATCATCAATATATGCTGCACTAAAGGACTTCAGCCCAGAAATAACTTTGTTCATCAGCCTTTGGAAGGTGGCAGGGGCACTCTTTAGTCCAAAGGGCATCACTGTAAACTGATAGTGTCCATCTGGGCTTGTGAATGATGATTTTCCTTTGGCTCCAGGAGTCAGACTTATCTGCCAGTATCCTGATGTGAGATTAAATGTCCTGAGATATTTGGCTGCCCCTAACCTGTCAATTAATCAATTAGCCATAGGAATTAGATGTGCATCAGTTTTTGTCCCTTGCTCACTGGGCCTCTGGATTCAAGCTAGACTGGCTGAAGAAGGGTGACATATCCTAAAACCGATCCCAGAATGCTTGTTTCCAGTCCAGGGAGGACCTGGCCTGGCAGTTCGGTCTCGACTGTTCCCATGAGGCACAGAGTCAAGACTAATTTGCATATGGGTGGGTACAAACTGGGGTGGCGTAGTGGGCAAAAGAACGAAGGATTTAACCCAGATCTTTTGACTGGGGCGAATTTTTGCATTGTCAATATTCCGTCCATCATTTGTTTGCTGTAACACTTTTAGCCCTACGTGGGATGGTTATGCCCAGACGTGGGTCCCTTGCTCACTGAGCCACTGGATTCAAGCTAGCCTGGCTGAAGAAGGGTGACATACCCTCAAACCGGTCCCAGGATGATTGTTACCGGTCCAGGGAGGACCTGGCCTGGCAGTTCATTCTGGACTGTTCCCATGAGGCACAGGGTCAAGACTGATTTGCATATGGCTGGTGTTGTATTAGGAAATCCCCTTACCAGTTTTAACTTCACAGTTAACATCCCACTTTAGAAAAAACCCCCCTCACTTCCATTCATCCATACCGCAACCTCAAAAAAGATCTCCGCCAAAGCGACCCTTTGGGTGACCCGTTGGGCATTGCCACACCGGCCCAACGAGGAGCAACGCCTGATGAGGAAGCACGACATCCTCTAGGGGATGTGTAAGGGCAACATGAACAGTCTTGTTGACTGTCCACTCCCATCATTCCAGCAGAGGCACACTCTACAATTGTGAGACTTTGTGCCTGTTTCACTCTCCAACTTCACCAAGGAACAAAAGCCCATTGATTATCTTTTGTATTGATCACCAGGAGCATGGCCTTCTGGACCTCCTAAATCAACCCCCCCCCCTTGAATCCCTTTTCTCTCTGAATGGGTTTCTCTTTTGAAACATCCTTTTATCCATACTATTTCACCCACTCGGGCAGGCATCCTTTCAACCATACCATTATACCCACCCAGGCAGGCATCCTTTTACCCGTATACCCTTTCATCAATCCTTCAACCATCCACGCATCCTATTAGCCACCTATATGCATCCTTTCGCACAAGCATCCTTCTCTTTCACTCATATTACATTTCACCCATTCTTTCTCCTTCCATCCTTCTTTCCCTTTTCCATCAACCCATCATAGTTAAAAGTTCATTATGAAACTTTGTCTGCTGAGTTGCAGATAGGATAGGTCATTAAATACTCAACACCCGCTGTATCTGCTAAAAAGGGATGTTCACAAGTCAACAGCACACCATTGCAGTAAGTATATTATTAATTATTAACAAGCAAGCAATATAACTTACCACTGCCCGCCACTGCCTCACCCCCTTGGACAGCTGATGCATCTGCTTGTATGGCGCCGTCACTGGTGGCCCCGGCACTGGTGGTCGGTGTGGCTAGAAAAAACATTACATCTTTTTTAGATGCCAGATACACCTTCCCCTACAAATTTTTTTATAGAAAAATACAACCACAATACATCACTACAATTCGATTACAGTATCTTCAATCAAAAATATCAAGGAATTTTGTTGGTGGCAATTTTTGACAAGCCAGGTAGTCAACACAAACAATAACTTTTTGTAATGGAGTGGCAGAGCCATTGATGATTCTGAGTTTTTGTAAAGAAATAAAAGGGTGAACAACTGGACATATGGTCTTGGTTGTAAATGCAATGGGGCCGTCCTCCTCTAACTTCCTTTCAGCCATGGTGCACGGTCATCATCAACTGCTGGTATACTAAAATAAATAATATATACACAACATTGGGGTGTCTAACATGACCATGGCCACTCTCTCATTTTAATGATTGAGCATGAGCAAGTAAAAGAAAGCTTTCGCATCTCAACAAACATGCATAGAATACCTTATTTGGGCATGCAGTCTTCACAGCAGAGAAGTAGTACGTGACCAATGGATTATCTGAGTCTAACTTTACCACCACTAAGCGGGCCACAAGATATATAGGGGAGAGGGAAAGCTGACTGACAAAGTAGAAGAAAGGAAACTACAGACAGACTAGTACAGAGAGAGTTTGAAGTAAAGTACAGAACCTTGAAATATAGAAAATAAATAAATAGGAAAATCAGGGATAACAAGAATTTAGAAATGGCTGGATCGAAAAAAATTAGCAGGAGGTCAGAAATAATTCAAAATAATAAGCGTTAAAAGTTAGGCAAATAAATATTAATGTTAACAACAGGAGGACTTACTGGGGCCAGCAGAGCCATCGGCCGCAGAACTTTGGGAGGCTCCTCCAGCTCCCTCCCCCACCTCATCAGCCCTCATCTTGCCCCTGGATGTTTATGTAAGACATAAAGACAAGAAAATAATAAAAGATTGGTGGTAAATAAATAATCTCTCCAGAAAATATTTTTGGCAGGAAAAGCAATCGCAGTATCGCAGACCGTCCTGGTCCTTATTTCCTAAACCTACCTAACCTTAACCCTAATCTACTAAATTAGATTTTGCAATTTCTAATAAATTGCAATGAATGATGTTTGCTTCGCAATATCTCAACCCCCTTTGACGGGCAATTCACTAAGTCTGCATATTTCAATGCATAGATGGACACAGGAATACACATCACTGGGAAAAAATAGCTTGACACTGTACGAGCTAAAAAAAATAAAGGCTTTATGAAATGAGAGAACACACTAAATCACTAATACTATCTACCACTATCTTAGTGACAGGACAAAGGAGCTTTGCATTACTTCTTACATAATCAGCCCACGCGAGTTCCAACAGTGCAATTAGGGAGCACCGAGCACCTGTCTAGAATAATGATCACATAATATTTGTAAACCTAACTTACCTGCGTCTGAGCAGCATGCTTTCTATTTGAGAAAAAAATGTTAGCATAGAACATAGGTAATAATGTTAATAATAATTACTCCCCGAGCCCCGCGACCTCAATACCTAGCAGGTCCAGCAGATCCTGGTCTCGTGTATTAGGGCGCGATGGACCCCAGAGCAGCGCCGCACAGCCCAGCGAACCCTCTCCCAACGCTGCTGATGCTACCGGAGTCCATAACCACTACCAGGCCTGCCGCCTGCTGGCAGGATGGAGGGGAAATGGCGCTGGACATAAAATACCAGCGCTGCCACCTCTACCTCTGAAAATAGGGCATGGGGCTGCACACCTTACTGCTGCTTTTTGCCTTACTTTTGATGCCCTGCCCTGCTCCGCCATGGCCCGAGGAGGTGGAGTGAGGGGGAGACAAAATAGAAACAGGAAAAAGAAGGAAGGAAGGTAAAAAAAAGGAAGTAAAGCGAAAAAAATTGAGAGTACAAAACGCAAACAAAAACCACACCGAAAAAGTAAGATAAGATAATAAATTAAAATGCAGGGAATATACGTTTTAGAAGGGAAGGATTAAATAGATGTAGAAAGGATTGAAAAAGAAGGCACCCGCACCACAAAAGACTTTAAAAGAAGATGACTGCGCCCATGCGAACCGTGTGGTGCAGTTCGTGTGATATTTTCACCCGAGAACACAATTCGGGTTGACATATAACGTAAAAGTCATGCGAATGGGTGCGAAAATGGAAATCTGCACAAACGCTGAACTCCACATAGCGCACTGGGGTTTTTTCCCACTTCCCGGAGCTCCGTGTAACACGACTATGTGAGCTCCACCCGGGTCCAGTTACAACGCAATCATGGCAGCCTTCTGGCCATACCAGAGCTTAAGGAGTGCTTGGCTGGCCTCAGGGTTTTTGTTTTCTTTTTTCATGTGCTCAGCAATCCTGTAACGAAGGCCAAGCACATAATCCACAATATCCTTCCTAGGTTCTTTGAGAGGGTTTCCCCATCTTTCCTTCGCAACATACAGGGGTACCCTTACACGGTGTTCAAACAAAAGGTCAAAGGGGGAAAACCTTACTCTCTTTTATGGCACCTCTGTAAACTAAGAGCTGGCATGGTAGTAAGAAATCTCATCTACTTTTGAGCTTTTCAGGGAGTCCATCAATCATACCTTTTAGGACCTTCTTGTTAAATCTTTCAACAAGCCCATTTGTCTGCGGATGGTATGATGTAGTGCACTTTTAAGTTACTCCATACTCCACATGTGTTTTAAGTATGCAGACATGAAGTTTGTATCTCTGTCTGATACTTGCTCCTTTGGAAAACAAATTCTGGTAAACATACCAAGGAGGGCCTTAGCCACTGCAGGGGTTACAAACCTCCTTCACCTTCTGGGACATTCCTGGTCAGTAGAGATGGTTCACCAACCTACTTAAACTTTTGGTCTAGCCAAGAGGCTCAGCTCGGACATGTCAATGGCCACTGTTAGGAGAAACTCTCTAAACTGCTGAGGCACTACTACTCACCTGGTGGCACCAGGTTTGGGGTCTCTAGCCTCAGTGTAAAGGAGCGACCCCTGACCCTCCAGGTAGGTCGCTCACCCTCCACGCAGCTCCAACTGTGTGCTCCTGCTGCCGCTGCCACTGCCGCTGGTAAGTGTCCTCTGTCCTTTTTGCTTCTGGCCACTGTCTCCCCCTTTTGTGCCTCGTTTTCTGCTCTGTGCCACTCATTCCCCCCCTTGTGCCCCATTTTGCCTTCTGTACCACTGTTTCCCCCTCTTTGTGCCTCGTTTTCTGCTCTGTGCCACTCGTTTCCCCCCCCTTGTGCCTCATTTTTCCTTCTGTACCACTGTTTCCCCCTCTTAGTGCCTCAATTTCTGCTCTGTGCCACTCGTTATCCCCCCTTGTGCCCCATTTTGATTTCTGTACCACTGTTTCCCTGCCGCTGTGCCCCCTGCCGTCCCGCCCCCTGCCCACTCGCTGCTCCTGCTTCCCAGCTGCTGCTCCCTCCCACCTCCCCATATATGCCGGACGCTGCACAGCCGCGCAGCGGACGCACGCAGCGGGCGTGCCGTTGGCACGCCGAAAGCGCGCCTAAGGCAAGCCCGTCTGTGCCCATCCGCGCCTGGACCGCACCCAGCGCCAGAACAGATGGACCCCGCGAACGCCACAACACCAGACTCCACTACGACGCCAGCACCCTCCACGCACTCAACGCCGGCCAAAACCACACTTGCTTCCAGGCCGCCCTGAAACGGACCCACGGACCCTTCTCCTGCCGCACCTGCAGCTTCACCTGCGACAGAGCCACCAAACCTCCAAGGACTGGACCCAACCATCTCAGCTGCATACTCCTCAACACCCGCTCCGCACGCAAACACACCGTCGAGCTCTGGGATCTGCTCAACACCTCCGCCCCAGACGTGGCCTTCCTGAATGAGACCTGGTGGAACGACTCCTCGGCGCCCGACATCGCCATACCCATCCCAGACGACTACAAGATCACCCGCAGGGATCGCGCCAACGGAACCAGAGGAGGAATAGCCATCGTCGACAAGTCTACTCTCAAGGTCGCCACCCACGCAGACTACACCCTGAACACCGCCAAACACCTCCACTTCCGGATCCACACCGACCCCAACACCACCCTCAGAGGAACACTCATCTACAAACCCCCCGGACCCAGGCTCAGTTCAGGACTCCATCGCCGACCTCGCCAGCACCCACGCACTCGCCTCCACGGACTACATCCTCCTCGGGGACCTGAACTTCCACCTCGAGAACAACAGTGACGCCAACTCTGCCACCTGATCGACAACCTCGCAACCTTGGCCTCAGACAACTCGTCACCGCACCCACCCACGCCGCCGGCTACACGCTGGACCCTGTCTTCTCCACAGGCACCCACGTCGCCTTTGACCACACCACCGAACTCCACTGGACCGACCACCGCTGCATCCATTTCACCTTCAAGAAACCAACCACGCACCACCGCACCCAACAGCTGCCTCGCCGCTGCTGGAGCAAAGTCACCGAAGACCAGCTGATCACCACCCTCGCCCAGAACCCACCCGCCGACCCCACCAACTCAGACGCTGCAGCCTGCAACCTCAGACAGTGGATCGACGACTGCGCCAACACCCTCGCCCTGCTCAAGAAACCCTCCAACAGCCACGCCGGCAAGAGAGCCACCTGGTTCACCAACAAGCTCCAGACCTCCAAACGCGCATGCCGGAAACAAGAGAAGACATGGCTCCACAAACGCACACCGGACAACCACGCACCCCACAAGGACGCCACCCGCAGACATCACCACCTCATCAGATTTGCTAAGAGATCCTCCTTCAAAGACCGCTTGGATAACAACGCACACGACAGCAAGGATCTCTTCAGCACCCTAAAGGAACTCTCCAACCCCCGCGCCAACGCCAACGACATCCCGCCCTCACAAGAACTGTGCGACTCACTAGCCATCTTCTTCCACCGCAAGATCGCTGACATCCACAACAGCTTTAACACCACGACCACCCTGACTACGCCAGACTCCACCTCCCCAGTGAACACTACCAGCACCAACCGCCTGACCTCCTGGTCCAACGACGACGAGACACACAAGGTCATGAACTCCATCCACTCAGGATCTCTGTCAGACCCATGCCCACACCACTTATTCAACAAAGCAGATGCAGCGATTGCACCCAACTACGGAAGGTCATCAACATCTCCTTCAAAACAGTGACATTACCGGAAAGCTGGAAGCACGCCAAAATCAACGCCCTCCTCAAGAAGCCCAAGGCGGACCCCAAGGACCTCAAGAACTTCCGGCCCATCTCCCTGCTCCCGGTTCCGGCAAAGGTCATTGAGAAAATCGTTAACATGCAATTGGCCCGCCACCTGGAAAACAACAACATCTTGGACCAGTCCCAGTCCGGATTCAGACAAAACCACAGCACCGAGACAGCCCTCATCGCCGCCACAGATGACATCAGGCGCCAACTAGACAATAGCGAAACATCAGCCCTCATCCTCCTGGACCTGTCAGCCGCCTTCGACACCGTCTGCCA
This sequence comes from Lissotriton vulgaris, assembly GCF_964263255.1. Lineage (NCBI taxonomy): Eukaryota > Metazoa > Chordata > Amphibia > Caudata > Salamandridae > Lissotriton > Lissotriton vulgaris. The sequence goes on along the minus strand of NC_141686.1, from coordinate 292,509,773 downwards.
TCGCACTCTAAAGACACGCCTCCTAGAAGCCGGAATCCTAGAGAAGGTCCTTGACTGGATGACGTCCTTCCTCTCCGGCAGAACCCAGAGATTCCGCCTCCCATTCTTCCGATCCGAAGCCATCGACATCCTCTGCGGTGTCCCCCAGGGCTCATCTCTCAGCCCAACACTGTTCAACGTCTACATGGCCCCCCTCGCACAAGTGGCCCGCCATCACAACCTCAACATCATCTCCTACACCGACGACACCCAGCACATCCTCTCTCTCACCAAGGACCCACACACCGCCAAAACCCACTTCCACGAGGGAATGAAGGCCGTCGCTGACTGGATGAGGAGCAGCCGTCTGAAGCTGAACTCGGACAAGATGGAGGTCCTCATCCTCGGACCCACCCCCTCAGCCTGGGATGACTCCTGGTGGCCGACCATACTGGGAACAGCACCAACACCCACTGACCATTCATACTCAACTCCTCCCTCTCCATGTCTAAGCAGGCCAACGCCGTCTCCTCCTCCTGCTACAACACCCTCCGCACGCTCCGCAGGATCTACAAGAGGATCCCGACTGAAACAAGAAGAACGGTGACACAGGCCCTCCTCAGCACCAGACTGGACTACGGCAACGCACTCTACGCAGGAATCCCAGCCAAACACCTACGACGACTACAACGCATCCTCAACGCCTCCGCCCGACTGATCGTCAACGTCCCCCGCGACAGCCACATCACCCCCCACCTGAGAGACCTACACTGGCTCCCCGTCGACAAGAGGATCACCTTCAAGCTCCTCACCCATGCACACAAAGCACTCCACAACGCCGGACCAGCCTACCTGAACAACAGACTCAGCTTCTACACCCCCCCTCGCCAGCTCCGCTCTGCCAGCCTCGCCCTCGCCGCTGTCCCCTGCATCCAATGAACGACCTCCAGCGGCAGATCCTTCTCCTACCTCGCCGCCAAGACCTGGAACACCCTTCCTACCCACATATGGCAGACCCAAGACCTACTCGCCTTCAGAAGACTCCTCAAGACCTGGCTCTTCGAGCAGTAGCACCCCCCCTCCCCATAGCGCCTTGAGACCCTCACGGGTAAGTAGTGCGCTTTACAAGTACTCTGATTGATTGATTACCTCCTACCAATAGGCCCTCTGGGAACCACTAACACGTTCCTTTTCCTGATCAACAGCTTGCTGCCTCAGGCTTTCAAAAGTGGAACAGGTTCTCTGACCCTAGCACAGATCTTTCATAGAGGGTCCCGTTGGCCCTAAAGCTCTGCTGTGCAAGGCCCAAACTCCTGGGGCTCAGTTCCCTCTGGGGCTGACAGGTCTTCTTCCTGAATAGAAGTTGGTTTCCAAGATTTCTTGCCCTTTCACTTGGAATGTTGGTCCATAATTTCGGGCTCTAATACTTCTTTTTCACCCTAGGGTCTACAATGTGCTCTTGTTTTTACACACATCCAGTCAGGTATTCCCAACATTGCTGCATTGGTTTTCTTTTCTACCTCAGCCCATGCTGAGTATTCCAAATCATTGCCAAGCAGACACTGTACAGGGTTAGAAGAAGATACCACTACCCTTTTGAGGCAAGTACCCCATCCCCAATCTAATGACACCAACAACAACACCACTGAATGCAACTTAGTCTGACTATCAGCAATGAGGACTAAATAGGTCCCTCCAAACAAATATTGGTATAAGGACACCAGTTGCCAAGTCACCATGGTGATCCCAGCATCAGTGTCTCTTGGGGCTTCCACTCTAAACCCATTGATATTTGATCTTATCTGTATCTTTCCATATTTCTGGGCCTGACAGCCAGCTACATCCACCCCTCCCTCTGAGACTAGAGTTGCCTCAGAGAGTACCTTGATATGGTCAGGGCTCGCCTGTGATCCCATCTGGAGTCAAACTATTGCATTTACTGCAGGTGTGATAGAGGTATTCTTTTTGTTTTTACAGCTATGGTCTCTAGTTTGGTGTCAAAGAGCATTACAGTCACGACACCAAGCCTTTTTGAGATCCCAGCTCTTACTCTGGTACCTACTCTTGGGCTGTGAAGAGTTTCTGGGCCCACGCTTCTGTCCAAGTTTTTCGGGACCTGTAGAAGACGTATTTTTATTTTCATCTTTTTGGTCGCCATCTTTCCCTTTGGGGACTTTTTGGCTTTTGGTCACCCCTGCCAGTCGCAGTTTTGGTTATCCTTGCTTTGACCCAGTGGTCTGCCTTAGGTTAGGTTAAGTACTTATTAAGGGCTCAAATCACCCTGAGGCATCTCACGCTGCCTTCTTTCCCAACTCTTGGGGAGAAAGTGGACCTAGATCTATCAGGTGCTGATGTAACCTCTCATTGTAACAATTGGGGAGAGGATGTAGCCTGACGGCTCGGGCGGTCGATATCAAATCTGGGGAACTGAGTTAGAGTCTCAGCGCTGCGAAGAAGGGGGCCACTTCAAAACACACTGCACAAAGGGACTAAAGAGTAAGTCCGATGGGTTCCACTTGAAGGAGCAGGTCGTAAGGGCCTCAGAGCCACAGGATCATTGGCCTGTCAGGCTGGGTGCAGAATAGATTGGGCAGCTGGACGGTGCGCATCAAGATGTTATTGCATTCAGAAGCAGGCTGCTTGGAGAAGATTTTCCATGACAGCTGGACCACTCATGAAGTGTGTGTCAGGGGATTTGATGTCCCGTGACGGGTGCTTGCTTCATGGGTAGTTGAAGACCAGTCTTCGCCTTGGTGAATGCTGCAGAGGGTTTGCTACCCAGGGTATTGGTGCAGCACGACTCTGGTAGATCATGGTGTCTCCACACTTGGAGGGGAGCCAGATGTGATCCTCTTGAACTGATGTACCAGTTTTGGTTCACGTGCTGCATCTGAGTCGCAGCAAGTCAGAAAAACAAAATTTTACGATTTGGTCCCTGCGGCTGCAGGGGTGGGATACCACCACGTCAAGGGAATTCTTTGGCAACTTGTGGAAAGCTGGAGGAGAGCCAGGGTTCTTGGAGGCCTTACAGTTGCTGGATGAGATAGCACACTAAAATTGTCATGGCACGGTTTGGCGCCAATTTTCGAAAGCAGGGCTTCGATCCTCAGGTCAGCAGCTTTTCTTTGTCCTTTTCTTCTCTGTATCCGTTGAATCTAAGTTTATGGTACAGGGAAGCCACCTAAATACAAAATTTAGGGGCATTAAAGAAGGGTGACAAGTAGTAGCCAATAGGCTACCTACCTTTAGGGTGCCTACACCCTCTAAGTGACCATTTCCTGTGGAAAGAGGCACTACCCTGACTCTAACTAGCTAATTCTTATACAAACCAAGATGAAGGGAAACTAACCTTAGGGGTGCTTCTGGCTGAATGGGCACCCACCTCCTACTTTAACTAATTTTCCCACTTGTCCTCCTGTTGTAAATTGACTGGGATCACTGTTAACATTAGCTGAAGCCATTTTGTTTTCTAGCAGCCATTTTAGTTAGCCATGTGCTCACCATGTGCTTTCTCCCTCTTCACTATTGCCTTACCTTGTATTCTGCTTGTGTCATCTATTTTAGTTAACTCTTTCTGCACTGAGCCAGAGCCTTGCACGTGCTCAGAAAGGCCTAGCTGGTAGAATGCAGCTACTCTTATTGTATAACTGTCAGGCTATTCTTACTGGTGTAAGCAGTTTAGTCTCTCCTCCCACTCTGTTGACTAAGAAGTTCTTATGTATCCTTATATGTATTTGTGTGTACACTTATAGTACTCTTTTTGAGTCTTCATGCTAACTCAGCAATAAACTGGCCATAAAAGGTCTCTGTTCTCTGTACTCCTTAGACTGTCTCATACAGTGGCCCGATGGTACTGTATGACGCAGTCTCCCTCACGTGAGGTTAATAAATACTTCTTTTGATATTACAGCTTCTGTGCCAATCACTTCTTTGTTAGTTTAAGGACCAGGTGTATCAGTGAACCCCTAAAAAGGATTTTATTTCTACACTCCCGCCAAATGTGGAGTAGGAAAGGGAGGGTTGGCATCTTCCACTATCTGGAGATGCCTGGGTTGCATTTGAAAGGGGGCATCGCCTTTGAAGTTTCCCACCCTGGAAGACCCGCCTGGCCTGGAGGAGGTGTGAGGCACCTCCGCCCAGATCAGGCTTTGTTCCTGCACTCTGAGAGCGCTGGCTCTCACCTCATGAGGTCAGAAACATGTCTGGCTAAGACTAGTCAGAGAACACACAAGTGCTTGGTAGATTTTCAGGGGACCATTTAAAGGGTCTCATGTGTGCATTTATTAATAAATTCAACACTGGCATCAATGAGAATTCATTAAGACAAGATGTTTGGTACCAAACATCTTAGGGTACAGTTAAGCCATCATGGAGCTAGATAACTCGCAATGACAAGTATCCAGGCCATGCACTCTCTAGGGCTTCCCTGTTGACTTACAATATCCAAGATCGGCTCAGATATTGAAGGATCATATCTGCTCATGCGGATATGTCCACACTTGGGGTATAGGGAAGAGTAGTGGTACTGCAGAGCAGGACAGACAAGATGCAACGCTGGAGCTGTGTGTGGGTCTCAGAGTTGGAATAGCAGTGGCACTGCAGAACAGTACAGTGTGTTTTGGTGGAGCTGTGTGTGGGTCTCAGTAGAGAGTGTGCAGTCGTACTGCAGAGCAGTACAGGGTGCATCCGTGGAATTGTGTGTGGGTCTCACTAGGCACTGCAGAGCAGTATACAGTGCATCACTGGAGCTGTGTGTGGGTCTCAGTACAGGAAGAGCAGTGGCACTGCAGAGCAGTTTATGATTCATTGGTGGAGCTCTGTGTGGGTCTCACTATGGAAAGAGCAGTGGCACTACAGAGCAGTATAGGGTGCATCAGTGGAGTTGATATGTGTCTCAGTACAGGAAGAGCAGTGGCACTGCCGCGCAGTACAAGGTCCATCACTGGAGCTCTGTGTGAGTCTCAGAGTTGGAAGAGCAGTGGCACTGCAGAACAGAACAGTGTGCTTCGGTTGAGCTCTGTGTGGGTCTCACTCTAGGAACAGTAGTGCCACTGCAGAGCAGCAAAGGATGCATCGGTAGAGCTGTGAGTGGGTCTCAGTACTGGAAGGGCCATGGCGCTGCAGAGCAGTACATGGTGTATCGGTGAACCTCTGTATGGGTCTCGCCTATAGGGAGAGCAGTTGCAATACAAATGGGACCAGGGTGCATCGGAGGAGCTGTGTGTGGGTCTCACTATAGGAAGAGCAGTGACACTGCAGAGGAGTACAAGGTGCATTGGTGAAGCTGTGTGTGGGTTTCAGTATAGAAAGAGCAGTGGCACTGCAGAGCAGTACAGGGTGCATCACTGGTGCTGTGTGTGAGTCTCAGTACTGGAAGAATAGTGGCACGCCAGAGTGCACCAGTGAACTATGAGTGGGTCTCAGTAGTGGAAGAACAGTGGCAGTACAGGGTGCATCTGTGGTTCTGACTGTGGGTCTCAGTCTTGCAAGAGCAGTGCCACAGCAGAACAGTACAAGGTGCAATGGGGGGCGCTAGGTGGTGCACATCCAAGATGGCCGCACACCTGCGAGGCTCAGGAAGCTCGGCAATGTAATCTGGCATTTCTCCTCATATCTACCAGCTATAATTGAGATTTACCACTGTCTACCTGCTTTTTAGATCGTCCGGTCACACTGGGTAAAAAACACGGCTTTCACATGTCCTGGCGCTCACCAACTGGACTTTCCGTGCTGCGGGCGCAGATGCGAGTGCCATAACTGGAGACCTGGTCGGCTGCTGCACCTACATAAGCCCCGGGGATCCCATGTGGAGTTAGGCCTGACACTCAACTGACCCGTTCCGGAGATCCCCCTGTCACACACCAGCCTCCTCTACATTGGTGTGCACCCTGCCGCGCTGCTGGTGCATTCAATTTCAGACGCCTGTGTTCTGTGCTCGGCGGGGAGAAGGTGAGACACACGCCGGTTGCATCCATTCCTCCTCGGCGTGGGGCGCACCATTACTTCACCTTACACTGCTGAGGTCAGCGCGCGAGTGGACGCGTGTGGAGTACCCTTCTGCCCCCCAGGGACATTGCCGCTTTACACACTGTGTTTTCTCTCTTACATCTTGGGCATGCCGTGCCACGCACCAACCCCAGGGACAGCTTGGTGAGGGTATGCCTGACATCTGTTTTCCCCGCAGAGGCCTATTATATTTGGCCTGCACAACCTCTGCCCTGCTTCTGAGATACTGCACCGGAAGCCCTCCCTATCCATGCTCCTCCTGCATAACCCCGCATGAAAAATTCTTCGCGGCAGGCAACCGGCGGCACTGCTGTGTACATTGAGACCGTACCAATGTCTGTCTGTCGCCAGATGCCGGTGAGCAGACGCTTTACGCCTCACCAAGACTGCCTCACTGCCGGCTTTCCCGTGTGGCCTGCTTCTGGGTACTCGCTCATCACTCCCTACAGCGCACTAACGTTTGGAGAAAATGTATTTTCATTTTTGAGCAGGAACAATCCATGCTGTGGCTCTTTCTGAAATGCGCTGACTGGGTGAGAAACTGCATGAGGCTGCCTACTTCCAGGCGGTGGATCCTTTTTTTCCCGCCACTGAGCTGCTCTACGATACTCTGGCTCCCGGTGATACCCCTCTCCCCGGTCCTGTGGTGCTGCTGCTTGTGCTTGTAATGCCTACATTACGCACAATTTGGGGATTGGGTGACATCTATCTACTCATACTGCTACATCGCTTAGACCTGTAGAGCGGGTCAATGGGGAAGACTGATAGCCGTCAGCCAAGACTGACCTTCGATACCAAAAAAGCTGCGACATGATCAGCCTCTGTGGACACTGAACCCACTCACATGGATCAAGCGCAAATACCCTCCTAATCTTCTGAAGATGACGTGAAGACGTTGCTTCTGGCTGTCCAGCATAGTCTATCACATCTGTCAAGGAAGATGGACACAATGAATAATCGTCTGGACTTTCTAGTACAAAAAGTAGACAAGCACAATGGGCAATTGAAGGAGGCTGAACTCTGTATTTCCGAGAATGAAGATACCACTTCTCGGATGCAAGCCCAGGTAATGCAAATGGACAAGTTACTGAAAGTCATTGCGGCTAAGAAACAAGACATTGAAGCCAGGAGCCGCTGCAATAACGTTCATATAATAGGCATACTGGAGAGTACGAATACAGGGCGCATGGAGGATTAAATTGAGTGTCTCCTTAAGAGCTCCTTTGGTGCAGATTCTTTCTCTACCCATCTAGTGGTTGAACGTGCACACCGCTCCCTAGGGCCAAGGCCTCTGCCGGGCAAAGCCCTGATGTGAAGTAGTGTGGCTCACTGGTTAGAGGCGGCAGACCCGAGAGCAGAGGACGGCCCGGGACCAGGGTTCGATTCCCAGCGCGACAGGTTTCTGGACCAGGGTCAGCGGACTCGATAATTCTCTCGCCTCGGTGTCCACTCTGATCAGCGATCACACTCGGCAACTCTGGGCATTAGCTTGCCTCATCTTCACTAACGGCCCCACCAGACCGCCGGGGATGCCTGGTCTCACCCTGGAGATACCCATTAAGGGACCATCTCTCAGGGAAGCCAGGAAGGGTTTCGCAGCGGTCGAAGCGCCTTGGGACCCTACGGGTAAGTAGTGCGCTATATAAATGCCTATACATATACATACATACACATACATGTAGGAGAGTAGGATCTGCTTACTATGGTTACCCCCACTTTTTGCTGGAGCTTCACTGATTTACCGAATTTAGCCTGGCTGGGGCCCTGCTAACCAGGACCCCAGCCTGCTCCTCGGATGCCTCGGACGCCACGGACCTAAACAGGCAGCCGGACAGGCCGACTTGATACAGCCCCATTGATGGGATTTTATATGTGAGACCAAAATTTGGGCCACTAAACTTGACTTGAAATAATTCTTTGGTCTGTCCTGTTTTACTAATACGGCGGTATTATCGATGAGCACACCGCAACAGAGCGGACGGTCATTGTGATTGACACCTGCGAGCAACAATCTATCGACACCCTGACCGGGTTGGAATAATTCCGGTTAAGGGGGATTGATCCTCTTGCGACATACAAGTAGAAGCCCTGAAGAGCCAGAGTTTATGTATACTCAGACAAAACAAGTGTCGGCTGGCGCTGTCTAGTTTTGAGTATTAAAGCTACAAGATCAACGACGGTTCAAATATTCTTTCTTGCATTTATGAAATCTAAAATATTGTACATATTTCATGTATTACTATATATGTGTGCACAAGATACTGTTGGTAAATGACACAGTTGTTGTTTTACACAACAACTCCCGAGGGATTTTTAGGGTCATCCCTCCTCTTGTAGCACCATCTCATCACGCCACCTTTTCTGATAATTTAAAAGGAATAGAGCTGTGTGCAATAACTCCCTCACACGTTGAACCCTGTTTCGTTGGTAGCACACTTCTCTGTAGCTGTTCTGTGATACAGCCATAACATATATTCTTAAGTGCATTATAACCTTGCGGTAAATGCTAACTTTGGAACGGCTGCATCAAAACATGTCGTGTTTGATGTCAAACACTTTGGAATCCTACCCCCCTCCAAAGCCCCCCGCCCATGAGTCCTGGTGGCAGGGGTAGTATTCCACCCTTCTAGAGGGAGAAGACATGTACACAATTACCTGGCCGGTAATAGTTTAAAAGAGCCCCAGCATCACAAAATGGACGCTGCTGCCACAGACACGAGTCTGACCTCCTGCTGCTGGACGAAACTCCAGCAGGGGAGGCCTGGACAATGGTTTCCTGTCACAGGGAGTTGTAACCACCTCCCCAGACAGGCTTTAGTGTATTGGGGCTGGGTGGGTGCATTCAGTGAATGCTTTCTAGACAGTCCTGGGGGCACACTTGGTGACCCTGTGCATACCCCAGTTCAAACCGGTTGCAGGGGCACTCAGCCCCTGCTCTGGCGCAAAATTGGACAGAGGGGAAGGGGTGAAACCACTGCCTCCCCAGGTCCTCCCAAAGGTGGGACCTTAGAGTAAGTCCAACCCCTAAACTTAGTATAAGTATAGGAACCCAGTCCTTAGGACTTTAGATTACCCTGGACGAAACTCTGCAACATATATTCTGGAACTTCGACATTCTATTTCGACTAGAAGACGGAAGGATCTCCCTTGGGGTCAAGGAGTGACTCCCCTGTTCAAACAGGCACCAATGAAGCATCTTGCTGGTCTGCATTTCCAAGGCTCCCGCCGAATCCCGAAGGATTTGCGACACAGGACACAGACTTCCAGACATTTCCGAGGCTGACACGAGATCCAGCAAAGCTGAGACCTGTGGCCATCACAAGAGACCTGGGACCGGAACTCCTGGACACCGTGCACATTTGCTAGTGCACCTACTTCCTAAGCTTTCCCGAAGTTGTGCATTGGGCTACTCGTAGTCCAAGCCCTGAGCACCATCTGCACTGAAGATTGTGGGCCTACACTCCGCGAGTGTTCCGTGGGCCCACTTCTAGCATTTCTGCTTGAGGCCCCTTTGAGATCCCTGGTCCGTCAACTGGTGGGTCCCCACGAAGGTAACTCTTCTGTTTCTTGGGCTTTCCTGGTTGCTCCAGACGTGCCCTGACTCCCCTTCAACGGGTGAGTCCCTCAAACCTTGCTGGTCTGCTCCGAAGCCAATCTTTGCATTCTGCGTGGGTTACTGTTGCCAAGGCTTGTTGGGTCCAATACTGATACCGACACCGCAGCACTCGACATCCGATGTGAGACAGCACAAATCCAGCTCCTGGTTGTCGGCGACGCCTCCTGGTCCTCGTGGCTGAAGAGTCAAGCTTCACCTTCTGCACCTGAAATCACCCGACATCGGTGGACATCTCCTTACGGCCTCCCTGGTCACTGGCAAGTGACCCAGACTGCTTTCAGGTTCTTCAGATCTTTGATCCACCCTTGGATCCATCCGGACACTTTTCAGCTGGTCGCCTGCAGCACTTCTTTGCAGCTCTCCATAGGAAACGACAACGAAACCCGACCCGAAAAGACACCTATGCACCCGGCTTCCCTGGGTGAGGTAACACAAGTACTACGGTGCTCCCATGGGTCTTGACTCTCAAACTGTCCAGTTCTCAAGGGGTTTGCTCCTAGTCCACTCCTAAGTGTCCCTAATCTTTAAAAATCTAATCACAACTTTCGCCACAGAAGTCAATGGTGATTCGCGGCTGTGTTTAGACACTGCACGCGTCCCCAAAGGGACTCATGAGTCCCTACCTTTGGTCGTTCCTGTTTGCCCCAGCAGTTCTTCAGGCCCTAGGCCTTGTCTCTATGACTGTAGTGGTACGTATACCACTGTTTTAGTATATGGTTTGTGAGGCCCCTAGGGCCAAACGTATACTTTGCTAATTTGCTGTGTGCTACATATGTTTACTGTGTGTACTTTTGCCTCTAGCCTCATAAAGAGACTAGAGGGATGTGTTTAGATTAAATACATACATTTTATATATATACCTGGTGTGGTTCTCCTTTCATTTGGTCATTCATGAGATTATAGACTGATAAAACAAGCTGCTTTACATTCCTTCAAGACTTAGCCTTAAGGCTGCTCTCCACAGCTACCACTAGGATGTTATGTTATGTTATGTTATGTTAAAAAGTCTTATACCGCGCACGTTCACCGAAACGGTTTCTTGGCGCTCATAACAGATGCGGAGTGCAAGGGCAGAAGTTTACTCAAATGCTGACTTAAAAAGGAACGTCTTCAGTGTCCTGCGAAAACATTCATAGGAGGGGCAGTGGCGGAAGGGGGAGGGGAGGGAGTTCCAAAATGTAGGGGCTAAAAAAGAGAAACGGAGGCCACCATGTTTCTTACGATGGATTTGAGGGATGTGCAAGAGGTTATCAGCAGAAGAGCGTAGGTTTCGTGTGGGTATGTACCGCTTCAAGCTGGAAGAAATAAAAGCAGGTGCAAGATTATAAAGGGCTTTGAAAATTGTGCATCCAAGTTTGAAAGTGCAACGTTTGTCCACTGGAAGCCAATGCAGGCTCCGTAATAGCGGCGAGACGTGCTGGTTCTTAGGCTGATGATATACTAAGCGAGCAGCCTGCTTTTGTATCAGCTGTAGCCTCTGGAGCTGGTAGGCGGGATCCCTGCATATAAGATGTTGGCAAAGTCAACTCTGGAGATAACAAGAGCCAGGATGACCAGGATAAGTGCATCTCTGGTGAGAAATCTACAGCTCTTGCATATCCTACGTAGATAGAAAAAGCAGGATGATGTTACCGCACTGATCTGAGACTTCATGGATAGATCACCAGAGATGACTACACTGAGGCTTTTCACAGAGTTGACAGGGCGTGGGGGGATCCCAAGTGAGTGGGGCCAAAAGCTATCGTTCCATGGGTTGGCCGGCCCACCCACCAGCACAAGCTCAGTCTTTGTAGGATTTAATTTGAGCTGGCTGTGAGCCATCCAGTCAGAGATGTCTAACATGGTGGTTTGAAAACCAATGTGGGAGGAGGGAGAGGTGTCGATAGGGAAAATCAGCTGCAAATCATCTGCATAGTTGAAAATTGTTGCAGAGGATTTGCGGAGGGAAACCATAAGGGGCTGCATATACAAATTAAAGAGCAGAGGGGCTAGAGCTGAGCCCTGAGGGACTCCGCAGGAAAGAGAAGAGAAAGAAGCAGAGAAGGTAGAGAGATGTACGGCTTGAGAACGCTTATCAAGGAAAGATCTGACCCAATCGAGAGCAACGCCCTGAATGCCGGCGTTAGTGACACGGTCGATCAATATAGAGTGATCGACCGTGTCAAAAGCCGCCGACAGGTCTAGCAGGATGAGGGCTTGAGAGATGTTGTTGTCAGCACCAGTTCTTAGAGTGTCCATGACGGCAACAATGACCGCCTCAGTAGAGTGAAGGGGGCGGAAACCGGCCTGTTGGGGGTCCAAAAAGGATGAGCTCTCAATAAAGGCGCTCAGACAGCGTGTGACATGGGTCTCCAAGATCTTTCCTAGATAGGGGAGGAGGGAAATGGGCCTGTAATTACTTAGGACCGTGGGGTCGGCATTAGCTTTCTTTAAGATTGGTAACACCACTGCCTGTTTGAAGGAGTCGGCAACTACTCCAGTGGCCAACGAGGTGTTAAGGAGTGCCAAGGCAGGTTTGGGGCAGGCCAAGAAGATTTCTTTAAGGATCTGGGGAGGGCAGCAGTCATTAGGGGAGCTGGAACTAACTTTATGCATTAATCTCTGGAACTCAGAAATAGAGATAGGGGGGAAAGCAGCCATATGCTGTGGGATGTTAGGAGGTAAGGGGAATGAAAGAGGGGATGGGGGCAGAGATATATTGTTTTTGATAGTGATAATTTTATCCAGAAAGTAAGTGTTTAATGAGTCACATAGAGCCTGAGTGGGCAAGGGGGGAAGAGTGACCCGGTCAGGAAGGGAGAGCTCGTTGACAATGGAGAATATGTCTTTTGCCTTGGAGGCAGACTCCATTATTTTGTGAGAAAAGTAGGTTGTTTTGGCCTCGAGAATAGAGGATTTATAAGTTTTTAGGCGGGTCACGAATTCGAACTTGAGATGAGGATCATAGTTGCGGCGCCATCAGCGCTCGGCCTGGCGGAGAGCCAGTTTGTCAAGTTTTAATTGATCGGTGAACCATAGCTTTCTATATAGGTTATCTTTAAACCTACCATCAATAAGGGTCGTTTGGACTGGTGCAAGGTGCCCACTAGAATAGTGGACAGCATAAGCCAGGCCAACTTCTCACACTAGAGACCCATCATTGCCTGACTTCTTAACTACTGGGACCGTGATGTTGCACTTCAGAAGGCCCGTGAACAGAAACCACTGCAATTTGAAGGGAACACATTCACCATCTATCCAGATTCTACCCTGGCGGTTAAGGAGGTACGCTGGAAATTTCTCACTGTCAAGCAGAAACGTCGCAAGGCTCAAATAGAGTACCAGAAGGCCACAACGCGATGCTCCTGTATGTTCCAGCCCCTTGACCTATTGTGGGCCTGCTTTTGTCTTTTGTCAACACCGACTGTCACTATGATCTGTGATTTTACTTACATTTTTTCAATTAATAAAAGAAACTCCATGAAAGCCTGACCGAGACGGATGTGAAAAGCGTATCAGACAGATTATTTTAAGCCCTGAAGAAGTCCGGCAACGGACGAAACGCGCCGGCTATTCGCAACTATCAAACAAAACAAAAGAAAGAATAAAAACTGAATAAAAGAAAGAAAATCAAAGTCACAATTTCTGTGTGTCTTATCTGAACATTTGGGAAAACCAATATTTTGTTTATTTGTATGTTCATCTTTAACAATCGTTCTGTAATGGTGTATAGTTCTTGAAGGGTGCTGTCCTATTTCCAAAATTAGCTTTCTTGTGTGGTAGGTTGCCTATCCTCCTTAAGGCCCGTGTGGGAATCACGTGTCTGGACATAGCACCTTGTATTCCTACATAGTATATGGTATTTCAACAGTAGTGCAGATTTTTCCTTAAATTCCCAGTTCTCTTGCATCAAATAGAGTATGCCCTCCGATCCTGCAAGGCTCCGGATTGCACACAATGGCAAACATATCTTCTGCACAAATCCACAGCAAGTCGAAGATTTTCTAAAAACTGACATGAGAAGTTCGCCACGCCGTGACCGCACCTCCAGATCTCCTTCACCATTCAGGGGCTGAGTGGGAACAGTAAGACACATGCAGCGGTCTTCCGTCGCAACCTACACTCGCCCTTACTGAACTATGCCATAATGCAACGAGATGCTGGTATCCTACGCATCATTCCCCTTCTCTGATGGGACCCTTGTCAACCCCTCCGGATGGTCCTGCACTCCTGCAGAATGGTCAAGGACAGATAAGTGCCCGAGGGACTTTGACCAATGACTGTGATATAAATGTATGGTTACACTTAGGCTCTGTGTTTGTGTCCCTCCTGAGGCGGAAGCCAGGAGGTTTGCTGTCTCGCTATTTTCCTGCAATTTTAAAAATACCTGTTATTTTGCTTGATTTAATAAGCTTTTAACCTGCTGACACCTCTCCCCACCTCCTCGCCGCCTGGGCCACTCTCAGCCGAGCGTTGACGCTGAGTAGTTGGCCACGGGTAGGCGAACATTCACAGCAGCCATATTGAGTGTGTGCAAGCGCTCTGACGCGCTCTAGCTGCGCATAAAAGGGGACGGATATGTCTCCACGCAGCGGACGTGATCAGCGGACGTGCCGGACCTGTGCCGGAGTCGTGCCAGAGTCCTGCCCGTCTGCGCCCGTCATCGCCAAGGAGGCGCCCGGGCCCAGGAAGGCTGACGGTATGAACTCCCCTCTCGCAGTAAGCTTTGCCTACTCCCTGAGCACTCTTAAAGCACTTAAGCCATCCTGGCAAACCTGTCATCATAAGTATGTTCCTGAGAGATTGTGGGACGGTTTTGAGTGCCGTTGCCTTAGGGACGCGATAACTATATCCCCACTTACACCTTTAGGCGCCCCTACTGTGACAAGGGAACAACACCCTCCGTCTCCTCCTAGGGAAACGTGGTTTCTTATCAATACTCGCTCCCTAGTGAAGAATAATATTGCTTTCAGAGATTTTATTTCGGAGAGGAAGCCTTCGTGGGCCTTTGTCACCGAAACCTGGGGCTCAGAATCTTCTGGACCAGATCTGGTTAATGCCATTCACAATGGTTATGCCTTTGTGAGACTGGACAGAGAGTGACGTAAGGGGGGGAATTGGCATTCTACACAAGAACTCATCAAATTGCCGTATTGAGTGTCTCCCATCCCCTCAGAATTCCTTCCAGGCTTTACACTTTTTCCTTAGCCCCTCTCCTTCGGTGTCCTTTGCGGGCATTCTTATCTATACACCCCGGGTCCCAGGTCTGCCTTCACCGCTAAACTTGAAATACTGGAACCTTTCATTGATAAGCCCAACTTCACCATTCTTGGTGATTTTAATTTCCATTCGGAAAATTCCAAATCGACCAATACCATATCCTTGATAGACTCGCTGGCCTCTTGTGGTCTTGCACAAAGAGTGGGAAGTTCTACCGTTTCTGCTGGCCACACATTGGACGGGGTGTTCACCAACGATTCTAGGCTGGAAGTAGGCCTCCCCCTTCCTCTCTCTTGGTCAGACCATAAGGCAGTCCCTATCGAATTCACATCGTGTCTACCCTATATGCCCCTAAAGGACAATAACAACTGGGCTTTGAAAAGGAACTACAGGGGCCTGAATAACGAGTCCCTTGGCCCTATTAGTTCTCTCCCAAAATTGATACTGATGCTGCTGCTTTTGAGCTTGTTAGCACCATCTCGAAGGCTGTTAACATCCTACCCTAAGCCACACTATTGCGCCAGGAAACGCCCGTCGGCCCCTTGGTTTTCAGTCAATCAATCATAGGCATTTATACCGCGCACTACTCACCCGGAGGGTCTCAAGGCGCTTGGGGGGTGGGGTCCGCACTGCTCGAACAGCCAGGTCTTGAGCTTCTTCCTGAAGGAGAGGTGGTCTTGGGTCAGGCGTAGGTCGGTCGGGAGGGAGTTCCAAGTCTTGGCGGCCAGGTGGGAGAAGGACCTTCCTCCTGTTGTCGCTCTGCGGATGCGGGGGACGGCGGCGAGGGCGTGACTGGTCGAGCGGAGATGGCGTTTGGGAGCGTAGAAGTTGAGGCGGCTGTTGAGGTAAGTCGGGCCTTGGTTGTGTAGGGCTTTGTGTGCGTGGGTGAGGAGCCGGAAGGTGATTCTTTTGTTGATCGGGAGCCAGTGCAGGTCTCTCAGGTGTCTGGAGATGAGGCTTCGTCTGGGGACGTCGAGGATGAGTCTCGCCGAGGCGTTCTGGATACGCTGGAGTCTCTTCTGGAGCTTGGCGGTGGTTCCGGCGTAGAGGGCGTTGCCGTAGTCCAGACGGCTGGTGACGAGGGCCTGGGTGACCGTATTCCTGGTCTCGGTGGGGATCCACCGAAAGATCTTACGTAGCATGCGCAGGATGTTGAAACAGGCCGAGGAGACGGCGTTGACTTGTCTAGTCATGGAGAGGGAGGGGTCCAGGATGAAGCCCAGGTTGCGTGCGTGGTCTGTCGGTTTGGGTGCGTTGCCCAGGGCGGGGGGCCACCAGGAGTCGTCCCAGGCGGAGGGTGAGGAGCCCAGGATGAGGACTTCCGTCTTGTCTGTGTTCAGTTTCAGGCGGCTGGTCGTCATCCACTCGGCCACGTCTTTCATCCCTTCGTGTAGGTTGGCTCTGGCGGTGGCGGGGTCGTTGGTCAGGGAGAGGATCAGCTGGGTGTCATCGGCGTAGGAGATGATGTTCAGGTTGTGTTGGCGTGCGATGGCCGCAAGGGGGCTCATGTAGACATTGAAGAGGGTGGGGCTGAGCGAGGAGCCCTGAGGGACGCCGCAGATGACTTCCGTGGCTCCTGATCTGAACGGGGGGAGGCGGACTCTCTGTGTCCTTCCGGCGAGGAAGGAGATGATCCATTCCAGTGCCTTCTCCTTGATTCCGACGTTGCTGAGGCGCTACACTAGGGTGCGGTGGCAGACAGTGTCGAATGCCGCGGAGAGGTCCAGGAGGATGAGGGCCGCTGTTTCTCCGTTGTCCAGCAGGGTTCGGATGTCGTCAGTGGCAGCGATGAGGGCGGTCTCGGTGCTGTGGTTGGCCCGGAAGCCTGACTGAGATGGGTCGAGGGATCCAGTCGTCTCGAGGAAGGCTGCCAGTTGCTTGTTGACGGTCTTCTCGATGACTTTGGCTGGAAACGGGAGGAGCGAGATGGGGCGGTAGTTCTTGAGTTCGGTGGGGTCCGCCGTTGGTTTCTTTAGTAGAGCGCTGAGTTCAGCATGCTTCCAGCTCTCAATGAAGGTGGCGGTGTCGAAGGAGGTGTTGATGATATCCCGCAGGTGGGGTGCGATGACTGCGTCGGCCTTGTTGAAGACGTGGTGAGGGCAGGGGTCAGTTGGAGATCCGGAGTGGATGGAGTTCATCGTGCTGATGGTGTCTTCGAGGTTGATCGGTGTCCAGGCGTTGAGGGTGGTGGTGGGGGGCGTTGGTGTGGTCGTGGGGAGCGTTGTTTGTGTGCTGAAGCTGTTGTGTATGTCAGCGATCTTGTTGTGGAAGTAGGAGGCGAGGGAGTTGCAGAGGTCTTGCGATGGGGTGATGTTGTTGGTTCCGGCGTTGGGGTTGGAGAGCTCTCTCACGATGTTGAAGATTTCCTTGCTGTTGTGTGCGTTGTTGTCCAGCCGGTCCTTCAATGCTGTTTTCTTGGTGGCGTGGATCAGTTGGTGGTGCTTTCGGGTGGCGAGCTTGAGGGTAGTCATGTTGTCCGGTGTAGGGTCTTTTCTCCAGGCTTTCTCGAGGGCACGGCAGTTCTTCTTGGAGCTCTTGAGTTCGTCGGTGAACCACGGGGCCTTCTTGCTTCCGGGTCTGCTGGGCGGGGTCCTCAGACTCCCTTAGACTGCTTAGGCAGGAGTGTAGGAGGCAAGAAAGGTTCTGGAGAGCCCATCCTCACCCCGACGAGAGGATTAAACACAAAAACCTTATTAAAGGATACAAGGCCGCAGTCCTGGCAGAAAAACAGTCATATTTCACTAATCTGACAACCTCCCTCAGTTCTCCCAGTGAACTATTTAAAATTTTAGATTCCTTATCTCTTGTTCAACACCCCGATCCCATTGTTGCATCTCCAGAACTTTGCGATCAGATCTCCACGTTTTTTCATACCAAGATCGTGGATATCTACACAGCTCTAGAAGCCCTCAACCTTATTCAGGAGCCTGCCCCGTCTTCTGTTCTATCCCCCTGGCAGGAGCCGACCCTGGCTCCTCGTGGAAACCTGTCCAATTTTCCTCTTCTTACCCCCGAAGTTCTTAATGAGCTCCTCGACAAACTTAAATCTGGATCCCCCCTGGACCCCTGCCCTTTAAAAATTCTGAAGAATTGCAGAGAGGTCTTACTTCCCCCTCTTCTGGAAGTAATGAATATGGTAATCTCCAATGGTGTCTTACCTGCGCCTTGGAAGATGGCCATTGTTAAGCCCCTTCTGAAAAAGGCCACCTTGGACCCCGGGATTCTAAAAAACTTCCGCCCTATATCCCTACTCCCTGCTCCAGCCAAGATGCTCGAGGCCCACCTTAATTACCATCGCAGTGCCTTCCTGGATAAGGCTAGCCTGCTAGATCCCTCTCAGCATGGCTTTCGGAAGGCGCATAGCACAGAGTCAGCCCTTACAGTGGTGGTCAATAACATCCGCGCTAAGGTCGACAGTGGTCAGACCACCCTTCTGATCCTGCTCGACCTTACAGCTGCCTTTAACACCCTGTCCCCCACCATTCTGGCCACCCGTCTTGGTGAGGCTCTGAGCCTCCTGACATCTTTCCTCAACCAGCGTGAACGAAGGGTCAAACTGGGCGACTTCCTCTCTTCCGCCAAGCCTCTGCAGTGTGGGGTCCCTCAGGGCTCATCCCTGAGCCCTACACTTTTTAACATAAATGTGGCCCCACTTGCCAAGCTTGTAAGATCTTTCGGACTGGAAGTATTGTCGTACGCTGACGACACCCAGATTATGGTCTCCCTCTCTCAATCTGTGGAGAACACGGCCTCAAACTTCAGGAACTGCATGGAAGCAGTGGTAGGCTGGATGACCTCAAATTTCCTCAAATTAAATGGGGAAAAGACCGAGGTCCTCATCTTTGGAGGAAAACAAGATGTCTGGTCGGCTGACTGGTGGCTGCCTGCCCTTGGAATGTGTCCCAAGCCCTCTCTTGTCGCCCGTAATCTGGGTGTAATTCTTGACACCAGACTTGCCTTTGACAAGCAAGTCAACACGACTGTCTCCACCTGTTGTGGTGTCTTAAGGATCCTGAGAAAACTTACACACTATTTCTCCCCGGAAGCCCGGAAACAAGTCTCGGTCGCTCTCATCTCTCCTCGCCTGGACTATTGTAACGCCCTCTAATTAGGTATGAGCAAAAGACTGGTCCATTGTTTACAAGTTGTCCAGAATGCAACAGCAAGGTTTGTTGTTGATGCCCCCAGACGTACTTCAGGATCCTTGATCAGGAAAAACCTTCACTGGCTTCCTGTGCAGGCCAGGATACATTTCAAGGTACTAGTTCTTACCTACCGTGCTCTTCACAGATCTGGTGCAAAAGACATTAGGTCTCTTGTGTCCTTTTACACCCCGGGCAGGGCCTTGTACTCTGCCAACAAAAACCTCTTGTCTGTCCCTCGAACTGCCAAGGCCAGATGGGGAGGGAAGGCCTTTTTCTCCCTTGCCCCGAAACTTTGGAACACTCTTCCAGCTGAACTTAAGGGCCAGGCGTCCCTCGCCCTTTTTCGCAAAAGTCTAAAAACTTGGCTTTTCACAGAAGCCTATCTGTAACTTGTCATCTGTTTTCTCCATTCACTCAGCTGTTTCCATCTGATGCGCCGTGATGCCTCCGGGCTAAGTTGTGCAATACAAATCCCCAATTCATTCATTCATTCACTTGCCTTAGTGTATCGTTGGTAGATCTATCTAATACATCGCTGAGCACCCCTCCCCCGCATTACTCTACTCCCCCTAATGAGTTGATACCCGGGGACTGCACTGCAGTTAGAGGTGGGACATTGGAAGGGATTACTGTCCCCTTGGGGCCCCCACCTATGGGAGATCCCCCTTGCTATTTTTATCTTTGGGTTGTTTATTGAAGTGTTTTTCCTTTGCTTTGCTGGCCTTTTCCGGCTAAAGGTAGTACGTTGAGAAGTTGGGATTTATTGGGCGGGCAACACTATTCCAGCACTGTTAACCGGGTGGGCACACTTTGGGAGGCTTTTAAAGTCACTGTCAGGGACATATGCAAGCCCAAAAGCTTTGGAGTACTCTGTGATATCAGGAGAAACTTGCGCCGCCTAGAGATTTAGATCAAACAGCTTGAAACAGACATGTGGACGGCTAATTCCGGTACCCAGCGAGCTACGCTCTGTGAAAAGCTCACAGACTACACTGCTACTGCGGACCGGGAGGAGACGTTTAGACGCGAATATTTCATTGCTCGTCGCTACGGAGAGGGCGAGAGACCCGGCCTAGCATTGACGAATACTATTAGGCAACCTCGTTTTTCCAGCTACATCTTAGATGTGATAGATGGTGCAGGGATACGCCATAGGGATAGTCTTGACATATTAAACACATTTGCTGCTTACTATACAGACCTATATAGTTCACAACGCACCCCTCCCTGACTTTACTCGCTATTTAGAAGACATAGCTCTTGGATGAATCACAATAGCGCCATTTGAAGATGATGAGCTGCGGGCAGCCATCATGCAAATGAAGTCCAGAAAACGCTGGGTTCCGATGGCCTTCCTATTGATTTTTATAAAACTTACATCGCTCAGCTGCTCCCAGTACTGAAAGAGGTTTTTCTTGAAACCCAGGAGACCCAAGTCCTACCTGCCTCGATGACAGAGGCGCTAATGACATCATCATGAAAACCGGGAAAACCCGCAGACCGCTGTGAATCTTATAGGCCACTCTCTCTCATAAACACAGATGCAAAAATACTTGCTAAGTTTCTAGCGAATTGTCTAAGCCTACTGATGGACAAACTGGTCCTCCCAGACCAGGCTGGGTTTATTCCCGGAAAGGCGACTTCTCACAACCATAGGACACTATTCTCCATCTTACAGGCAGTAGATCCCAAACTAGCACTGGTGGCTGTGTTTCTGGATGCCTCTAAGGCCTTTGATTTGGTGAAGTGGGACTATCTTTTCACCATCTTACAATGTATGGGACTCCCCACATGCTTTCTATCATGGGTCCGGCCATTCTACACCTCACCAACGGCAAAAGTTTTGATCAACTGACAAACCTCACCCTTGATCTCTCTATCCCGCGGCACTCGGCAGGGGTGTCCACTCTCTCCCATTTTTTTTGCCTTAGAAATGGAACCATTGGAAGAAAGATCAGGCAACACTATCATCACGTAGGCCTCCGCTGCTTCCTCCATCCAATTCTTATCTCTCTTTATGCTGATGATGTCACCCTCTACATCAAGGACCCCCGCCAAAATCTTAACCCACTACTGCGCGAGTACGTTAAATTCGACAGCCAATCAGGGATCCACATTAACTGGTCCAAATCACAGATATTCCCATTGACCAGCTCTACTACTCCTTTCTAAACAGATTTTCCCATTGTGTGGCGTGAGGAAGATGCTGGATACTTGGGGATTCGTCTCACGGCGGAACAAGATGAGCTAATTAGGCTCAACTATAGGTGTGCAATGGAGCACGTCACAGGCTGCATCAATCAATAGATTGGCCTTCCTTTAACTATGGCCAGTCGCATATCCCTCATCAAAATGGAAATTCTCCCCAAATTCTTATAGTTATTCCTTAATATTCCTCACGACCCCGGACAACATTTTTTCGCTTCCCTCCGATTGGAATTAATTAGATTGGTTTGGGGCTGTAAACAGCTGCGCATTCAGTGGGACACGCTACTGCAGCCTTATACACACGGAGGCTTCGACGTACCTAACTTTGAATTATACTATAAAGGCGCTCAGGCACACTTTGCCCATTTTTGGTTTCATTCACCCTGCTATACTCCACATGTCGCCACTGAACATTGGCTTGCAGATCCAGTCCCACTAGATGGCGTCCTCCTTTCTAACGTCGAGCCCCGAGGGCGTTGCCCCACTTCTGTAGACTGCACAATAAAAGCCTGGTCCTGCATTTTAGACCGCACACACAAGTCCTGCCTTTACTCTCCCCTTCTACCTCTTACCTATCATCCAGAGGTGTCACTATTACAAAAAGGTTTATTTAAGAAGGTTGCACGTACACGAAATATTCACTGCTGGGGAGATCTATATGTTAGTGGTTCATTTTTCACTCTCCAACATCTATGTCCCGATCCCCCACCATCTACCATGGAAACCTTTTTATATGCCCGCCTTCGTCATGGCATTCAAGCCTGTAATACCACATACCCCCCTGAGCCTGCGACATTGCCCCACTGCACCAAATCCTGCATGTGTCCACTGCCTCACACTTAGGGCCCGATGTAGGTAATCCCAGATTACCAATTCTTAAATACCGAATCATACCGATTCAGTATTTAAGAACAGGCAAATGGGATGTAGGTATTTTTACCGAAAAAAATACCGAATCGGTAAGTTTCCGTAATTACCGAATCGGTAAATACCGATTCGGTAATTGCCATTCATTCTTATGGGCCTGGCGGCCCATAGGAATGAAGGCCAATTACCAAATCGGTATTTACCGATTCGGTAAAAGGGGAAAACATTGAAGGGTGACAGGGTGTCACTTTGACACCCTGTTGCACCCCTCAATTGTGTATGGGTGCACATGTTGCAGACATACATGCCCCAAGGGCATGTATGTCTGCAACATGGCACTGTAGGGCATGTATGTCTGCAACATGGCACTGTTGGAAAAGCAAAAAAAATGCTTTTTCCAGGGTTTTCATTATTTACCACCAACTTGTAGTTGGTGGTAAATAATGAATCCTAAAAGGGGAAAAGCACTCATTTGAGTGCTCCCTACATAGCAAAATCGGTAATTTACCAATTCGGAATTTTAAGGAATCAGTAATTTACCAATTCCTTAAAATACCGATTCGGTAAATTACCGAATCAGTAAAATGCCCACCTACATCTCATTTTCCAAATACCGGTCGGTAACGACCGAAATTACCGAATTTCGGCCGTTACCGACCGGTATTTGCCTACCTACATCTGGCCCTTGGTGTCCACACTCTACCACACTCTGGGCCCGATTCACAGAACTAACTTAAGACAAAATCCTAAACTTACTACTTTTGGTATTCACAGAAGTTAGGATTTTGTCTTAAGTTTGTCTTAAGACAAACTTAAGACAGACTTAAGACAGATTTAAGTTAGGATTTTGTCTTAAGTCTGTCTTAAGTCTGTCTTAAGTTTGTCTTAAGACAAACTTAAGACAAAATCCTAACTTCTGTGAATACCAAAAGTAGTAAGTGTATTCTGTGAATACCAAAAGTAGTAAGTTTAGGATTTTGTCTTAAGTTAGTTCTGTGAATCGGGCCCTTTGTATATAGAAGCTGACTATCCTCCATGCTAAATGGGCGGCGGAGCTGGGACAGGACCTCACTGACGAACAATGTTTATTCTAATGCAGGCAGACAGAACAGGTCTCCTCCAATCGTAGACTCTGAATTATCCACTATAGATTCCTACATCGCAGCTTCTACACTCCTGTTAAACTCCATAATTTTGGTTTGTGGGACACAAACAGATGTGATGGGTGTAAAGCAGAACATGCTGATTTCCTCCACCTTGCTTGGGAGTGTCCAGAGGTACTTACCTATTGGCGTCAGGTCCTCACAGCTCTGGACTCTATGTCTTCCGTGCCTATCTCTCGAACACCACTTATAACCCTCCTTGGGTACACTGAACACATCCCTGCCAAGTATCGAAAATGTGTGTCCTTTTGTCTTGTGCTGGCTAAGCGGCAAGTTGCCTGCAGATGGGGCCGGGGCGAGCACCCAAGTTTAAAGATTGGCTGGGCGACATGATTCTCTGGCAGGACCAACTCTGAACTTATGCTGAACTACTCCCTCGTTCCTCACGTCCTCGCAACATTTGGGGCCCACTACAGACATATTTGCTGGAACATCCTGTCAATGCTACAGATGAACCATGAGGCCTGCGCTCATAGCCCCTGGGTTTACCTAAGCCAGTGTATGTTGTGGCCTTCTCTTGTGATAACCCTGAGGGATATGCTTATTTTAGAGATCTACGATCACTTCCCCTGACGTTCCGAATATGCTGAAATTCGCTATGGAGACTATGTGAATTGTCCCTTTTTCTTTTATTGTTTATTATTGTGTCTCTTTTTTGTTCCATGGTGATGTATATTTGTCCTCACTGCTTGATGATATTTGCTCCTACTGCTAGTATGTCATCTGATTTATGCTATTTCATATCTGTTCAAGTTATGGCTGTATATTCAATGCATCTGCTGATATTTTGATTGTATGCCATTGACGGAAAGTTCAATAAATAAAGAAAAAAATTTAAAAAGAACAGTACAGGGTGCATTGGTTGAGCTGTGAGTGGATCTCAGTACTGGAAGAACAGTGGCACTGCGGAGCAGTATATGGTTCATCAGTGGAGCTGTGTGTGGCTCTCAGCACAGGAAAGCAGTGGCACTGCAGAGCAGTACAGTGTGCATCGGTGGTGCTGACTGTGGGTCTCAGGGTTGGAAGAGCAGTGGCACTGCAGAGCTGTACATAGTGCATCGGTAGAGGTGAGCATTGGCACTTCAGGGCAATACAGGGTGCAACAATGGATCTATGTATGGGTCTCAAAATAGGAAGAGCTGTACAAAGTGCATCGGTGAGCTGTGAGTGGGTCTCAGTAGTGGAAGAACAGTGGCACAGTGGCACTGCAGAGCAGTACAGGGTGAATCAGTGGAGCTGTTAGTGGGACTCAGTACTGGATGTAAAGTGACACTGCAGCACAGTACTGGGTGCATTGGTGGAGCTGTGAGCTGGCCTAAGTACTGGATGAACAGTGGCACTGCACTACAGTACAGAGTGCATCGGTGGGGCTGTGAGTGGGCCTTAGTACTGGATGAACGGTGGCTCTGCAGAGCAGGACAGGGTGCATCGGTGGAGCTGTGAGCTGGCCTAAGTACTGGATGAACAGTGGCACTGCACTACAGTACAGAGTGCATCGGTGGGGCTGTGAGTGGGCCTTAGTACTGGATGAACGGTGGCACTGCAGAGCAGGACAGGGTGCATCGGTGGAGCTGTGAGCTGGCCTAAGTACTGGATGAACAGTGGCACTGCACTACAGTACAGAGTGCATCGGTGGGGCTGTGAGTGGGCCTAAGTACTGGATGAACAGTGGCACTGCAGAGCAGGACAGGGTGCTTCGTTGAAGCTGTGAGTGGGACTCAGTACTGGATGTAAAGTGACACTGCAGCACAGTACTGGGTGCATTGGTGGAGCTGTGAGCTGGCCTAAGTACTGGATGAACAGTGGCACTGCACTACAGTACAGAGTGCATTGGTGGGGCTGTGAGTGGGCCTTAGTACTGGATGAACGGTGGCACTGCAGAGCAGGACAGGGTGCATCGGTGGAGCTGTGAGCTGGCCTAAGTACTGGATGAACAGTGGCACTGCACTACAGTACAGAGTGCATCGGTGGGGCTGTGAGTGGGCCTTAGTACTGGATGAACGGTGGCACTGCAGAGCAGGACAGGGTGCATCGGTGGAGCTGTGAGTGGACCTCAGTACTGGATGTACAGTGGCACTGCAGTGCAGTACAGAGTATATCAGTGGAGCTGTGAGTCGGTCTCAGTACTGGATGAACGGTGGCACTGCAGAGCAGGACAGGGTGCATCGGTGGAGCTGTGAGTGGACCTCAGTACTGGATGTACAGTGGCACTGCAGTGCAGTACAGAGTATATCAGTGGAGCTGTGAGTGGGTCTCAGTACTGGATGAACGGTGGCACTGCAGAGCAGGACAGAGTGCATCGGTGGAGCTGTGAGTGGACCTCAGTACTGGATGTACAGTGGCACTGCAGTGCAGTACAGAGTATATCAGTGGAGCTGTGAGTCGGTCTCAGTACTGGATGAACGGTGGCTCTGCAGAGCAGGACAGAGTGCATCGGTGGAGCTGTGAGTGGACCTCAGTATATATATATATAAATTTTCTTTATTCGGCTTGTTTCACAGTGGAAAAAAACCATAAAAGAGCAAAGAATCATACAGTGCAAAAATACATGTGTTACATAAAATTTCATATAAAATTCATTCCACAATATAAAAATTAAACTGGGGATGCGAGGGGCCACTCAAAGTTAAAATTTACGAAGATTTTAAAGGTTCTTTCTATGTCTCAGAATGCATTTTAGAAAACTACTAACAAAATAGCAGACATTTTCCGTTTCCAACATTTGCAGTCTTAAGAGGGCAGGTCTGCATTGTCTTAGCCCCCACGTTCTTAATATCGGTAAAAGCCAGGTCTTTCTGTGGGCTTGATGGTATTTACAGAGTAGGATCACATGCAAGTTAGACTGCGTTGACAAACCGTCACATGGGCAGGGGGAAAGAATGTCACTCCAGCAATTTTGTGTTGGGAAGGT
The DNA here is from genome assembly GCF_964263255.1 of Lissotriton vulgaris. Taxonomy (NCBI): domain Eukaryota; kingdom Metazoa; phylum Chordata; class Amphibia; order Caudata; family Salamandridae; genus Lissotriton; species Lissotriton vulgaris. The sequence goes on along the minus strand of NC_141686.1, from coordinate 292,483,679 downwards.
AACCATTCTGAAGAAGGTATTGAGCCTGAATCTTGTGATTAACATTCTCTCATAGGTTGTTATTTGAAGTGCCAAGTACGGGTGGATGTCAGGGGCTGTTTGGATCATATTTGCATGGATGACTGCCGTTTTTGAGGAAATGGATGCAAGTCTTAAAGTTTCCAGGTGTCTTAGTGCTTTCTGTTTAAGATCTTTTTTCGAGATGTCTTTTACTGACACCGGGTCCGAATAGTAGTTCTCAACACCTAAGTCGGTAAAAAAGTTTCTCACATAAGAGAGCCATTTTATTTTTGTGGAGTGATCCAAGTTCATTGTGTCTAAAATAATGGCTTGTGTCAGGGCGTTTTTGTCTGACTTCCAAATGCGTTGCCACAGCATCAACGGCTCAATTTTAATTAGGTCCTCTATATAGGGTATGGCTAGTTCGAGATGAATTGCATAAGTAGAGGTGCCTTTAGGAGTGGCTAGCAAAAATCTTAAAAAGGCGTTTTCAGCTTTCTGGATGGGGCTAGTATTTGTGTAACCCCAGACTCCCGCGCCATAAGTAGCGATTGCCTGGCATTTGGCGTTATAGATCTTGAGGAGCTCTACTGGTGGTCTTTTGCCTAATCTCTGTGAAAAGGTTGTTAGAGCGGCGATAGCTCTCTTAAATAAGTGTGACCTAGCGTTCACTGCTGGCTTCCAGCTAAGTTGGTCATCTATCATAACCCCTAGATAGGGGTACTGAGGGGTAGCTTCGAGCTTTTGGTTATTGAGGAAGATGGGATTTGTTCTTTTTTGACCTCTACCAACTGTCATTACGAACGTTTTATTTACGTTCACCTTTAGATCGAGGTTGCCCATGAATGAGGTGTACTTGATTACTGCTTTCTGCAGTTCACGGGGCGTTCGCGCAAGGATGACAGCGTCATCCGGGTAGAGCAGGGCTGGAATCAGGCGGCGGTTTACGCGTGGGAGGTCCTGGGCCCCCCTCAACATCTCCTCCTCCAAGCCATTGGTATAGAGTCAGAAGAGGAAGGGGGCCAGGACGCATCCCTGCCTGACCCCACGCCCTACGCTAAACGGTGACGTCAGCTCTCCGTTTACCCCAAAGCGGACTCTAGCTGTTGCCCCGGTGTAGAGCTCTCTTAGGAAGTCTAAAAGGGGTTGATCTACTCCCATCTGGGCCAAGACCTTCCACAGCTTTGCGTGTGAGACGCAGTCAAAAGCTGCGGATAGGTCGACAAAGACCATGTATATCTTAGAAGGAGTGGCCTGGGTGTATTTGCTCATTATTAAGTGGAGATTAAGGGCTTGCTCTAATGTACCAAAGCCCTTGCGGAAGCCAAATTGGATGTCAGAAATTATGCCCCGGTCCTCACTCCACTGCTGGAAACGCTCAAGGATTACTCTCCCCACTACTTTCCCGAGCGAGTCCAGCAGTGAAATGGGCCGGTAGCATTTTGCATCTTGACGGTCCCCCTTTTTGAAAATGGGGACCATTATTGATTTGGTCCAGGAGGTAAGGATTCCCTCATTCGCTGCCGCTGTGCAGACTCTAGTTAGGATGGGTGCCCAGAGGTCTAGGTTGTTTTTGAAGAAATCCACTGGGACCCCATCCGGCCCTGGAGCCTTGCCTGATTTGCTACTCTGGAGTGCGCCTATGAGGTCTGGAATGTCGAACGGAACCAAAATGGGGTAGTGTGGTTTTAAAAGCTTGGGTTCTGTTGGTGAAGTGTTTTTAAAAATCTCTTCAAAGTGAGAGACCCATGTTTTTTCATCAATGGCGACTTCTATTTTTGGGATGCCATTATTAGTAAGGTAAGGGGTTCTTACTGTGCGCCAGAAAAGTTCGCTATTTTTTGAGACTGCACCTTTATGAAGGTCCTCCCATAATTTTTGCTTGAGTTGGGCAGTTCTCAGCTTTCTTTCCCCTGTATATTGGCGCCTTAGGAGTTGGATCTGGGCTGCATCTCGCGGTTTACTTTGAAGTGCAGATTTTAGTTTTTTTAAGGCAGCAGTGCAGTTGTGGTTAAACCATTTTGGTTTTGTGGAGGAGTTTGAATTGGGTTTTGAAGTAAGTAGGTCCTTTATAAAATCCAAAATTTGTTCGAAATTTATCAGGACCTCCTTATGGCTTGATGCAAGGTCCAGGCATTTCACAATGTTTGGGTAGGCCCTAGTTATTAATTTTTTCAATATATCAGATGGGTTGATTTTTGCCCACTTGATTGTAAAACCATTGTGTTTGCCAACCTGGATCTTGTTCTGTGTAAGAGTAACCGCCATCTCCAGTTTGTGAGAGGAGTTAGGTGGCATAAATAACTTTATTGCTAAGGCGGAGTGGTCACTGAGGGGGGTGGCAATAACCCTGAAATCTTTGAGTTTGTTCATGAGGTTTGGTGTGAGAAGTATAAAGTCTACTGTGGTTTGATGGCCTCTGCCCACATAAGTTGGAGCAAATTCATTTGGTTCTGCATCTAGGTGGTTTACGATGTGAAGATCCAGGTCGGATAGGACGGTGTTAATAAAGTTTCCTAATTTATTATGGGCGAAGTGCGCCATTGGGACGTTAAGTTCGTCCATTATCCCACAGCGCAATGGGTTGGATGCTGTACAGGGGTGGAGATTGAAATCTCCGCCCCAGATTAGATGGATTGATTTATTTACGGATCTAGAGTGGTGAATCTGTTTTAATTTATCATGAAGGGTGGTGAGAAGAATTATGAAATTTTCTTCCGATAAGTTGTTGTAACTATTGGTCAGGATTATTATTTCTTTGTTAACAAGAGTTAATGAAAGAATTTGGTGGTTGGCATCCTGCGAGAGAATAACCACTTTATTAAGCGGTAGGGTGTTTGAAATGTAAGTTATTAACCCGCCCTTTGGTCTGCCCATTGTACTAGGTAGTGCTGGGACAGAATAGGTTTTATAGCCTTGTAGATGTAGTTCCTCTACAGACCATGTCTCTTGCAGACAGATTAGTTGGTATGGTTTTAGGAACTCCTGCGCGGAACCATCCTTGATTTTATTACGGAGGCCTGCGGCATTCCAGGAGAGTACTGTAATTGATGAGGAATCAGCATTGAGTTCGTCTATGGAGACTGCGGGTTCGTTATTTTTGGGGGCTAGAGTGGTTGTAAAAGACTGAGGAGAGGGGGGTACCTGAGGCTCATTTGAAGGGATTTCTGTTGATGGTCAATCGACCATTTCTAGGCCATTATACCTATTGTGTAGCGTAATGTTATGCCATGGGTCCCACCGGGGTTGTTCCCTGTGAGGGAACCATTGGGTGTAGGGCCTTCTGTCATCCCAACGTCCACCCTGATGGCGTTGTCTTACCGTGTGCCAGGAGTAATCTGGCTCGTGTAAGTTAGGGGGAGCATGATATCTGGGGATTAATGGTTCATCCTGTCTGGGGAATGGGGCAGACCAAGGAGGCTCCTGCTCCTTTGTGAAGCCCCCTGCCTGTCTAAATGGATAGAAGAAAGAAAGTGGTTTGACCTTGATTCCTCCATTTTGGGTGATATCTTCCCATGAACAGACATAGTCTGTTATTCGCGGGTCCTCGAATGTGATTGTTATACAATCACCGGGAATGGTTTTTCTAGTACTGCCCACCCAAGGTACCCTAGCAACAGATCTAATTCTTCCGCTCCAAGAAGATGGAATCGGGCGGTTGGTCTGGAGCCAGTGCTGGGCTTTGTTTTTTAAGGACCAGATAGGTTCTGGGGTAGAATCTGTTAATTCGGGTACTCCAGCCATCACCACCACGTACGGTGAGGCCTCAGGAGGGAAGTCTGCTGGGAGTCTTGGGGGACCAGGATTCCTCGCAGCACTTCTCTTGGGCCTGTCCGCTGGGGTTTTTGGTGGAGGGGGTGGAGGGGCAGGGGTTTTTGTTGCTGTTTTAGTTGTATTCTTAGCAGGAGTTTTATTAGTGGAGATACTAGGTGCTGCCTGGGTAACGGCAGCTGTAGATGCCGCACCTGGGGAGGTTATACTAGTTATCTGCTGCGAGTTATTGGTGGAGGACGAGGCTGTTGTAGTGTTTACTATTTTGGTTGTGTTTGATGTATTTTTATTAACGGGAACGTTAGGTGTAGTTATCCGGAGAGTTTTTTGTTGTGGGTTGGGAAGAGCTGGGTTTGCAGTAATGGTTGGCTTTTTAGTGTTGTTTCCTCCTGTTTTCTGTGGGCATGGTGGGTAAGCTGACTGTTGAATTTTTAAAAATTTGGTGATTTGTGTCTCTATAGTTATTAACCGGTGTTCTAGGGGTTGTAATGCATGTTTAACTATATTAGCTATTGCGGTGAGGGTTAACTCGTTAGCCTCCGTAGCCTTCAGGTCCACTTGGGCTTGCTTGTTAGGGTGGGGATCCAAGACTATTGGGGGGGCTCTTTCCTTCTCTGTCTGATGGACTGACGCTAGAATCTCTATTTGTGGTGGTCCATCATCATGAATTTGTGGGGTGCTAGAGGGTAAAGGCAGGCTTACTAGCGTGATGGAACTTCTAGTCGCTCTTTTCTTACTAATGGCTCCCTCCCTCCTGCCCCTTTCTATTCTTTTGTCTATAGAAGAAATTTGTGTGGGTGTTGTAGGAACCAGTTCTGGGGTTTTTTCTAAGTCGGAGCTAAGCTGGGAGTCCGCCAGCTGGGATACTGACAGATCTACTGTGTTCGGCAGGCTACGCCTCTCACGTGTCTGTGCTCTCTCAGCGTTTGAAGCTCCCAGTGCTGGAGATCTGGCTTCCGCTAGGATACCTAATGAGGATCTCCTAGCGAATGCCAGATCTAAAGAAACCCTTTCTTCTATTAATGATATACTTTCATCTATGAGGGTATTAGCCTTCGCTAGAAAGTCATCCATGGGGCCAAGTAGTTTACCTGCGGAGGTTGAGGCTTTGGTTTTAGATTTCGAACCCCTCGTATTCACCATTATTATCCTTATGAGGTTCAAAGGAGTGGCGGGTATACGGGTAGGGATATCAGGGGGGTGGCCCAGTCCAGTCTCTACCAGCCTCTAACGGCCTAAAACGGGCCCGCCCTTGGCCCGGGCTTCGCCTCGCGCTTCTCCTCGCGCGCGTCCCGCGTTGCGTTTAATGCGGTTCAATTTAAGGGGAGGTTTATGCACGGGGGCGTTACCGCCGGGGGAAGAGGCGCCAGGTGTGAGAAGCAAAGGCTTCTGGGCCTCGCAGTCCCCCGGTGCAGGCAGCCAGTGGCGATGGGGTCAAGCGCTTGCTGGGAGCTAACAGGCACTCCGTCGAGCACGGAAGAGCTCCCACCAGCAGCGCGACCTCGGTGAAATCAGGATGCAGGCTGAAGGCTGAAAGGCTGCACAAAAAGCGCTCCTCGCTTCCGATGCGGTGAAAGTTCCCTTGCAGGCAGTGATAGCTTTGTGAGTGGCACCCGCGGAGCGGGTGTCACGAAAGGTTAAGAGCGGCAGGTAGGGGGCGTTACCGCCGGGGGAAGAGGCGCCAGGTGTGAGAAGCAAAGGCTTCTGGGCCTCGCAGTCCCCCGGTGCAGGCAGCCAGTGGCGATGGGGTCAAGCGCTTGCTGGGAGCTAACAGGCACTCCGTCGAGCACGGAAGAGCTCCCACCAGCAGCGCGACCTCGGTGAAATCAGGATGCAGGCTGAAGGCTGAAAGGCTGCACAAAAAGCGCTCCTCGCTTCCGATGCGGTGAAAGTTCCCTTGCAGGCAGTGATAGCTTTGTGAGTGGCACTGAGGGACCGTCTGAGGCGACCTCAGTACTGGATGTACAGTGGCACTGCAGTGCAGTACAGAGTATATCAGTGGAGCTGTGAGTCGGTCTCAGTACTGGATGAACGGTGGCACTGCAGAGCAGGACAGGGTGCATCAGTGGAGCTGTGAGTGGGCCTCAGTACTGGATGAACGGTGGCACTGCAGTGCAGGACAGGGTGCTTCGTTGAAGCTGTGAGAAGGTCTCAGTACTGGATGAACGGTGGCACTGCAGTGCAGGACAGGGTGCTTCGTTGAAGCTGTGAGAAGGTCTCAGTACTGGATGAACGGTGGCACTGCAGTGCAGGACAGGGTGCTTCGTTGAAGCTGTGAGAAGGTCTCAGTACTGGATGAACGGTGGCACTGCAGAGCAGTGCAGGGTGCATCGGTGGAGCTGTGAGTCGGTCTCAGTACTGGATGAACGGTGGCACTGCAGAGCAGGACAGGGTGCTTCGTTGAAGCTGTGAGAAGGTCTCAGTACTGGATGAACGGTGGCACTGCAGTGCAGGACAGGGTGCTTCGTTGAAGCTGTGAGTCGGTCTCAGTACTGGATGAACGGTGGCACTGCAGAGCAGTACAGGGTGCATCGGTGGAGCTGTGAGTGGGTCTCAGTACTGGATGAACGGTGGCACTGCAGAGCAGGACAGGGTGCATCGGTGGATCTGTGAGTGGGTCTCAGTACTGGATGAACGGTGGCACTGCAGAGCAGTACAGGGTGCATCGTTGAAGCTGTGAGTGGGTCTCAGTACTGGATGAACGGTGGCACTGCAGAGCAGTACAGGGTGCATCGGTGGAGCTGTGAGTGGGTCTCAGTACTGGATGAACAGTGGCACTGCAGAGCAGGACAGGGTGCTTCGTTGAAGCTGTGAGTGGGTCTCAGTACTGGATGAACGGTGGCACTGCAGAGCAGGACAGGGTGCATCGGTGGAGCTGTGAGTGGGCCTCAGTACTGGATGTACAGTGGCACTGCAGTGCAGTACAGAGTATATCAGTGGAGCTGTGAGTCGGTCTCAGTACTGGATGAACGGTGGCACTGCAGAGCAGGACAGGGTGCATCGTTGAAGCTGTGAGTGGGTCTCAGTACTGGATGAACGGTGGCACTGCAGAGCAGTACAGGGTGCATCGGTGGAGCTGTGAGTGGGTCTCAGTACTGGATGAACGGTGGCACTGCAGAGCAGGACAGGGTGCTTCGTTGAAGCTGTGAGAAGGTCTCAGTACTGGATGAACGGTGGCACTGCAGAGCAGGACAGAGTGCATCGGTGGAGCTGTGAGTGGGTCTCTACTGGATGAACGGTGGCACTGCAGTGCAGGACATGGTGCTTCAGTGGAGCTGTGTGTGGTTCTCAGTACAGGAAAGCAGAGGCAATACAGAGCAGGACAGGGTGCATCGGTGGAGCTGTGAGTGGGTCTCAGTACTGGAAAGCAGGGGCACTGCAGAGTAGTACAGGGTGCATCGGTGGAGCTGTGTAGGTGCCTACGGCCAGAGCAGCAGGCCTCCTCTCAAACTGGGTTAAGGACGCCTCACTTGCCCCCTCCACAGATGAGGCCCGGCACCAGGGTGAGCACTAGAAGCCCCCTGCATGTTGATTTACTGCCTGAGAGCTGCAGAGGGAACTCGAGAAGAGGGAAAGCCTGGGCGAGGGCTCTCATGTTGAGCCGCTCGCTCTTCGTAGATCCATTTAAATTTATGGTTTGAGGGTGAAGGTGCAACCACAAGGACAGACTGTGAGTGCATTCTTGGGTGAAGGATTCCTGAAGGCATGCAAACCTAGAAACAAACCAGTAGCTTTTCCAAGTCCACACTTCGGGGTAGGGCGCGGCAGCCCCAGTGACGGACCCGTTCCTGGATATTCAGCCTCTGAAGAATGTGGTCTTCAGATGCGGCATTCAGGAAGTGACCACAATTCACACTCACAGCACTCTTGTAAGCGCACGAACGGTGCGAGCTTTTTCAGCGTTGGGGCAGATAGCATTTTGACTGCTGGAGCGCTCCTCCTTCAACTAAAAGCCAGTTCCCACCCTCTTGTCTCTCTTTGCACAGCCACCTGCCAGCGCCTTCAGGCGCCTCACTTTGACTGGTGAAAGCGCTGCCTTGCTAAAGCCCCCTAAGGTCCATCGTCTACCCCAGGGCAAGGGCTGGTGTGGCCAGGCGGGGCACAAGGAAGGCCGGCCCAGTAGGCTGGAGCAGTGGCGGCTGGTGACATTTGAAAGTGGTAGGGCGTAAAAGTTGGGGGATGAGTGTTGCATTGTGAGGGAGCCAGACTGACTTAAGGCGGGTTTGGGGTGGGGTTGAAGGACTTCCCTGTGAGAAAATGTTGAAAAAAGGAGTGGTAAATGGAGTATTTTAAAGCAAATTTGAGCAAGCAAGAAAATCTATTGTGAACATGAAGTCTTGAAATATTAAAATAAGAAAAGAATTGTGAAGAACAAAATGGCATAAAAGTCTACAGAGTCGACTTTATCACCTTTAAACCTGCAGGCACGTAACCTCGCCTTTAATGCGAAAACCAGTGTCTGCATATGTTTTTTTTAAACTGCATTATACACTTTCAGCACTGTAGCCAGCTCCTCCGTTTTATTATTATTATTATCTTATTTTAAGAAAAAATGATCTAACTGTCAGGCGAAGTCAAGTAATAATATTTTGGGGAAAATCCAGTAAATCAACCAAAGAAAGAGAAATGAATGTATTGCACAAAGGTTCCGTAGTTATTAATATGGTATGCAGTCAAGCCACTCCATTAAGATAAAAAAAGATGACCATTACTTATACATTGTTCAAACTAGGTTCATAAAAGACAAATAAAAAGAAGCACATCTCATTTACTAACGCGCACACTTATTTACCTAAATAAATCATCATGATGGTTTCTCATTGTGGGCAATGAAATGCCGGTTCTAAAATTCTATAATTACCGGCGAGCAGCAGTCATGAATCTTTTGGGGAGATAAGTGTGCGTCTGATGCAAGTGGAAGCTGCAAACGTAGACAGAGAGCAACAGAGGTGTCCCCACTCTAGTGCTACCGAGATCCGACCTCGAGATAAACAAAACCGACTCCATCCAAAAGAGAAAACAACATTTAACTGGCACATTGTAGTATCACACGTCTTCCTGGTTTTCAGACTAAGCATGCAGGCTGGATTTATTTTTTAATCTATGGTATGTACAAGTGACAAATCAACAGTCACGGCCAGCATGACGGGTAGGGTGGAAATGGGGTCATCGTGGGAGCATGGGGGGGAGGCGGGAGGGGTTTAATTAAAGAAAATAAAACTTACCGTCTCGCCGTCTCGGCCTGCATTACGGGGCAAAGAAATACGCTCAGATATTCGAGGACGGATTATTTATTTTTCAAGTTTGAATATCTGAGGAGAGAGAGTATGTTCGTATACATTTCTGGTAGTACCAGCACAGCAGTGGGGATACTAAAGTTACAGACAGCAGGTCAGGTGCTTGGTGGAATTTGTGTAGGCTTGCTTAATGCTACCTTTCCTTTCAGTCACTGTAAAAACGTGAACTTCACTTACTAGTATGAAACCTCTCTCGGAGTGTACTCGATAGATGACGTCTTCCCACCGACGCAGATTACAGCAAGCACCAGGCGGTCCATCCGTAGTAGGCACAAACTGCTGCAAGTCAGTCACGACGACGCACGAGTCACATGGTCCACTCTCATTACCTTCGTGCTGATGATACTTTCACTATCACTACTTCACTAGTTGTTGTGTGGCAGCACTTGTGCGCCACGCGCGGTGACATCACTGCAGTTTACTGAGTTTAGGGAAATGGCCAATCACAAACGGCATGGCTGATTATAGCCATATGTGATTGGCCATACTGTGCGGCCCTCAGCCAACACCCACGCGCGGTCCCATCCTGCTGCAGCAGCCAATCCTGGCGCAGCGCTATCAGCACCACTGCGCCAGGATTGGCCTACGAGCAGGAGACTATCTGCCCTAAATGAGCCCGGGGCCCCGGGTCCTGCTATGTGTGTGTGTGCTAGAGAGAGGGGAGGGGGAGGGACGGGCTACACTGTGCGCATGCGCGGGGAAGTAAAAATATTGAAGACTCCGGGTTTTACCTTGCGCAGTCACTGCCTGCTGCTTGTCTGTGCGCTGCCTGCCTGCCACTCTTTCTGCTGCAGCCCCGCCCCCCACGGCCCACTACCTTATGGATGCCCGATTCAGTCGGGCTGGTACCGGAACGGTTGCGCGCAGTGCTCGGGTGCCTGACAGTTGCGCATTTATTTTAAAAGAAGTTAATGATTGATTAGCAGTGCGGGTGCGGTCGTCCATGGCATGGGATAGTGGGGCAACGCCCCAACGCCCCCAATGGACGCACCGCCACTGGGCTGGAGGCGCAGGAGCAGCAGGAGGTCCCTTGAACACAGCCCCGAGGGAGCACGCGCCCTTAATATGGGCATGCGCGCGATTTGCTGCTACAGGGAAATAATGCTCCCAGGTACTGACTGAGGTATTGTACTGCTTTCTCCTGGAACTACAAACAGGCTGGCCTTTTAGCCAATATAACTGGTAAGTTAAACTGTAAAAGAAATCTTGCGGGCAGGAGGTTCTCCAAGCTCTCTGGGAACCCGTACTCGTTGCCAGTGGAACCTGCGCCTGAGTTTCTAAACATGTTCCAGACCCGCTTCTACCCGCTCGCCCAACAGGCCCGGCTCCAGGAATTTTTATTTGGGTGGGCCAAGGGTGCATTTGGGTGGGCCACTTCGGCAGTCGCGGCCGGCATGACTCGCGGGGGGGTGGGGGGGTGAGGGTGCATTTTTTAAAATGTAGCTTACCTTTCCGCAGTCCGGGTCCCACGTCTTTTCGGCTCCTGATCTTCTGCCTCCAGCAGGAACAGGAAGCAGGCAGCCAGGCTCCCTCCCCAAAGCCAATCACAACGCTGCAAGCAGTGTTGTGATTGGTCAGGTCACCGCCCAGCCAGGGGCTTATGTGGAGGCCATGTTCTCCATGCAGGCTGCATTGCAGCCAATGCAGCCTGCGTGGAGAAGGGCATAGTGGGCATGACTAGTTTGGGGAGCCTCAGAGGGCCGACCAAACAGTCTTTATGCGTTCAGACCTGACTGCTAATTAAATAAACAAAAAACAGAAAGGGCATGACAGGGCCGGCTTTAGCACTACTGTGAAAGTCTTGTTTGGCTCTCCTTTCTTCCTTGGTCAGTAGTTTCCTATGACTGTGTTCCCCTCATTTTCTGCCTTTCTCTCTCTTACGCTGGTCAAAATCTCATGTTAAAATGAGTGCTTGTGCCAACTGCTACCAACAATCTGCAGAAATTAAGCACTCTGCAGTGCTTAATTTGTACTGGTGGTTTTTGGTGCTCAGCACCAGCACTTAATTCACAGGGCCAGGACTACACATGTTTTCTTCTCACTAAGCAAGCTCAGCATCACCTTGGTACCAGAATTTGCCTGTGGCCCAGTATTGGCACTTTTCATCATCACACCGATGTCAGCTGCTGCGTGTGTCTCAGTACTAGCGCCCTGTCTACTGGAAGTTGCCAGGAGCAGGTGGTGGATTCTTGCCAGAGCTGGACCTGTGTCTGCGTCTGGCTGTCAGCTGGCACCAACTGGCCTGACTGTATGTAAGTGCCAGCACCTGGCCCCTCTAGCTTCCCATGTGCCCCTTTCCCTTCCAGCCCCTCCAACCTGGCACCTAACACTGCACTGGCTGGCTGTCTGTCACGCTTTTGTGGGTACTGCTGTGAATGCGGTTTCTCTGTCCTGTGTGTGACACTCCTTTCTGCCCTGGGCAGTCTGTACAGGGCCCAGTTTTACTTGTCCTATGTGAAGCACCTCTTATCTCCCCCATCCATCTGCCCTCCAGTCCACTGTGTAAAGAAGTGATTCCTCCCACGTGCCTGCTAGGAGAAGATTACCGACATTCAAGCTATGTGAAACTACATGTTCCTGCTGTCTTGTGGATATCATAGCGAAGGTATAGTGAGTGCAAGGACACCCACCCGGGTTTTCACAAGTGTGGCTTCGTATCTTACAGGATTCTCTTACCAAAGTACATGTACATTCCAGTCACCTGCCTCTGGTGATAGAAAACAAATAGGTGCAAAACAGTTTTAGTAGCACTTGGGAGCTGAGCGCAAATTATGTGTGCTCACATATTGTACCTTTTAGCTCTTAGAGAAAGCGCCCAGTAAAACATAAAATGCAAAACAAAAGGACGCCACAAATACCGTTTCTACATTTTTGCATGTTTTATGCACCTATCTATGTAAAGACAGTTGAATGTACGTAGCGGACACAAATGTTATGTGCGCCGGACTTGCTTGCACTGCATGTATTACACCAGTATCAGGGTGAGCCAGCGAGTCTCACAGCCCCCACTGTTAATCTTCTGCTGACTCCGGTGTTTATGGGAGTGGAGTATACATCTTTACAAATCCTTCCCTGATATCATTATACACCTTCATCTGGTTCAAAATAAATACACCTAGCTGGGCGACTGTGTGGCATGCCTCCACAGACTGCCCCCCCCTTGTTTAGGCATGATGAATGTGTATTGTTTATCATCTTAGTGATGTTATCATGCCTTCTTTTCCAGCCAACTAAATAATTGTGCCCTGCTCTCTAATCTATTCATCACCTGGCCTGCTTAATATAGCGTGTCTGCGCCCCCCATTAAATAGTAACATCAGGGAGGGCTGGCATCTTATTGAACTGAGTGAGGTAGGCTGCGAAAGCAGAGGTACAGGACAGACTTTGAATGCTTGGTCACGACAATGGTGCAATTGAGTGGTGCCCAGAATATAGCTGGGCGGACAACTGGAAAAAGTGGCTTCACCCTCTAAGAAAAATATTGCGCACCGGGACTTAATTTTTTACAAATTAAGCACTGGGAGGGAGCAGAACCCTGTTTATTGCCCCCATCACTTCCTGTTTCAAGGGAAGTGAAAACTCTGGCCCGCAGTAGCAGCATCTCCCGTGGTGAGGCCTCACTGTCATACCCTAAGGCCAGGGGGGAGCTCCCACAACATGCTGTGCCTGCTGGGTTTGGCCCATTGTCATTCTATATGTGACAATGGGCCCCGAAAATCTGTGCTGGGCTGCAGCAGCCTCTCAAGCTCGGATCCAGAGAGCAAGCCCGAACACTGATGGGGGAGGCTCACAACAAGCCTTGGGCCCTGGGCCCGCCTTGCCAATCCGACGTCGAAGGGTGGGCCAGGCTCATGTTTGGGTGGGCCAGGCTCATGTTTGGGTGGGCCTGGCCCACCCGGCCCACCCTCTAGAACCGGGCCTGTCGCCCAACCCTGACAACAGGCTTGAAAATGTGTACTCGTCTGGTGCAACCAGAAGCAGCCGGTGCCACCTCCCCTTTAAGGTTACTATGGCCCAGAGGAGGGCGAGCCAGCAGATTCACAGGGAGAGCCGAGCCAAGGGTCTGGCTCGGATATCAGAGCCGAGCCCCGAAAATCACACAGCATCACGTAAAATATGATAAAGCCGCTTCAAATGTCAAGAAAGAGTATTTCCTTAACTTGAAACTTTGACATTAATAAATCACACTATAGCACAGCACCAACAGTAAACAATGGGTTTTTGTACAACTGGTATTCTGAATTCACATGTTTGAAAATGCTTTCATATACGATAATGAAGATTGATAAAAGAGTTTTGGTGCAATGAAATATTTGGCTATGGTCACACGATTTCAGTGGGGAAGTCACAATTTACTCAGGTTTTCTGGTTTCACTTTGCACAAATCAGTTAAGAAGTGAGTGTTATTTGTCTTTTCTGTAATTTAGGCTGTGTTTTACCTCTTTGTGAGATTCCCTTCAGTTTTTATATTGTGAACTCGACACAAATGTATATGGTAAGGACTACCGACCATCCCCCTCCCCGTCTTGTGCACCCCCACAATTAATAGAAATTGGACATGAGAGGAGTTTCTTTGGAAGGCTGGGGGTCTCATGACCCCCGGCAGTATTTATTAAAACATGAAAACAAATAAAAAATGTGAATAAACAATATTTACACAAGCATTTATGCAGAAAAGTCTATTGACATTAGATTACAAACAATGTAGACAGGTATCAAAGGGCTAACCTTAACAAATGTCTAATACAGCGTGTTTCCTAACCGAATCTAACATGTCACACTTATGAATTTTTTTGCATATCCTATTTTTAAGGTCGCTAACCGGTGTCAAATTCTTATCAACCAGCTACGCCCTCACGTATGAGTGCGCATGCGCAGAGGGCCCGTTTACCGAGAGGGTACTTCCCCCCCCTCCCGGTTACCCCCGTACGCTCCATGAAGTCCATTAGCCAAAAAGGGGGGCCCTTGCACTCTGCACCGTTTAATGACGTCATAGTGAACGTGCGGGGTGGCTAACCAGCCCAAAGAAAACATGACTCCTCCCTCCCCTGCACCCATCCGACCAAGCGGATGTACCGCCCCTGGAGTTCTAGGAGAGACCACTTGTCCCTCCCCCTGGGCAACCCCCAAAGGACCTTAAATTGACTGCTCACCGATCATGACCTTGCCGCCACAGGCCAGCATAGTTGACCGACTATCTGGCCCCCCCTATCCTCCTCCTCTGAAAATTCATGCCTACTTAGAAACCCCCCCCAGCCATGCCAAAATGTTCCCCAGAAATAGTTTGTTGCCTGCCCTAGTCATGTGGACCCCGTCTTGCAAGAAGAACTGTTCCCCCCTGACACACACATGTGGTATGTTCTGCAGTTGAGGTTACCAAAATAATTTCTCTACCTTGTTGTTGATCCTCTTTACCGAGTGATTCAACACCTTGACAGAGTACCCCCCTCCATCTGAGTCTAGGAATCATCTGCGACCAAACTATGGTGCAGCCCTGGCGTGTTTTAGCCAACCAGTTTACCTCTGAGATTATGTCTTCCATCAGTACCCTCCTGCCCAACTTCACCAGGTCGTTGCCCCCCAAATGTAAGATAACCACTGTGGGCGGCGGAGTGTGTCTATCGAGCAACTTGAAACCCCCCTGTTCCGCCCTCTGTCAATAGTTACCTGCAAGGAAACCAGATTTAGTACGTTTCACAAATGAATGACCAACAACCCATACAACTTGTGTCTCGTTCTTCTGTGCTTGGGTCCGCCGTGATGAAGGTACTTGCTGTTGGTGAACCAACAACAGTTTCCGCCCTGCGTGACAGGCTCGAGAAACTGAAATACAAGCAAACAAACAAGACAGGCATCAGCGTCAATCATCCTGCCACCTCACAACATGTGCAACATAACACTTGTAACAGTTGGAAGACCATCTCCCAATCCTTTTCACACTGCTCGCATGTAACCCTCTAGCCGATGCTTCAGTGGCAGCCCCTTTCCAGGATGAATGCGTCCCAAAGTCTTTCGGGTTGAAACCAGCCCTGTCCACTGTCATTGTCAATACTCTTTGGAATTGGAACCTGATCAGTGGGGTACCGTCTGCATGCATTAACAATGCTCCCCCTGCTGCGCCTACTCTCTGTTTGATGAAAGCCTCTACGTGGGACACTGGGCAGCAAGGATTAGTCCGTGCCCGATGGAGTACCAGCCCCCCCCCCCCGGGACTCCTGATCAGTTTTTGATTTACGTATGGTAATCAGTAGCGTATCAACCAGTATTTTTGTGTGCTCCAGCCGGAGCCCACCCAGCTTGTCCTGCTTACTGCTAGCCACTAGTTCACCTACCCGGAATGCCCCATAAAAGGCCAATGTAACGGCGGCTCTGAACAGGAGTACCTCCTCTGTCATATAGCTAATTCTTTTCTATATACTGTGTTAAGTTAGCATTAGCTTATTAAATGTTTAAACGCCATTTTACCTTTCTGCCTCATTTTGCACACAACACATAATTGTTGTTTTAGCTTTCAACCCAGAAGAGCTTCGTGATTTACTTGAGAAATAATATGTTATTGCTCTGATATCAGTTTTGCTCGGTACACTGTCTGCACAGTGAGTGCTGAAGGCTGCAATGATAACTCGACACGATGATGTTGTGAGGTCTGATCTTCGCACTTCCATAGACATAACACACATGCTGCTGCCAAAATCTGGCTCTAGGCGGGTTTTATATTGTTGTGCTGAACACACACGTAACACACTTGATGGTGCTTCGCATGCAGAGAGCTGGTGGAAGATGATGTTATCCTCTGCCACTGAGATTTTGAGGTATGGGCCCGCCCTGCTAAAACCCAAATGAGACCTTCATAGATATAAAATACTATGCTAAATAGGGAGGGTGCGAATTAGGGGTTGTTAATTCCTATTCATTTCAGCATCTTAGTATGCTGTCACCATTCGCCTTTTATGGACTAATAACTATGCTGATAACTTTGTTGCTTATAATATGTTTGCTAGTATTATACAAGATACTGCGTTTGAGAACCATGCATTAGTAAATAAATATTTCAAACATGCACGTGTCCTCATTTACTACATGTTCTGGTTTGCAATGATTATATAACGAAAGAGTGTTCATGTGTTCCACGATACCTGAGGTAATCTAAGTTCATGTTCTGGTCTGTCTAAGCATTGGGAGTTTGGTATGACCAATGAGACACTGTAGCTAGCTCGGTAAGGGGATTTTGGGTACTGAGGTGAGTTTTGGGCCATCCTAATTCACCGAGGTTCCAGGTCTCTATGCACAGTTCTGTAGGAGAACGGAATTCCCGCTACATGGCGCCCAATGTGGGGCTCGAGTAGTATATCATTCATTCCTTAACCCCTTCACTGCCGTTTCCGGAAAACAGTGGTGTCGGAAAAAGCTACCTATTTTGACATCGGTCTTTTCAAGCTTGATTCTTACTAAAAAGGTTTCCTTGAATTACTACCCAGTTGTGCTACAAAGTTTACTTTGTTTTTCATATTTCCTGTGCTGTCATGGCTGCCGTGGACATTCCACAGCATAGTCGCATTGCGGTGCGAGATCATTTGCGGATGTACAATGTGCCTTTGGAAGGCTTAGCTGTGATAATGGTGGTGAGTGCGGATGCTGCTCACCCTTACGAACTGTTTTATTCGTGGGTGACATTTCCGGCGGTGGACGCGAATTCTGGTGTGTTCCACACATACACTCCAGGGCTCGACAAATCCGAAAAATGGTACTAGTCCTGCAGGTCTAGTTCCATGGAAAATCCCCTCGACCTCACTGCAACCCACTTGACCTCCGTCTCTGAAAACGGAGCAAAAGTAACAAGATAACAAGATTTAAAGGCATCTTTATTGCTCATTCCCTTTATGAGCAATAAAAATGCTTTTAAATCATGTTATCTTGTCACTTTTGCTCTGTTTTCAAAGACAGAGGACAAAAGTTAGTTTGACTTCCTACTCGCCAGAAAGGGCGAGTAGGACCTAAAAATAGCACGTCCTGATCCATTCTCCCTCGCAAATGCGAGCGGGCGAGTGGATTTGTCGAGCCCTGCACTCCCACGGCTGTACCTAATGAGTATACTCCGTACAGAGCACAGGAAGTTCCTATTGACGTTTGGCAGCATCAAGTTTGGTTTGATGGTGCCCTACCCCTTTTAACGCTCCGAGGTTAGGTCCTTTGTCCATTCCAGGCGCTAGTTGGCCTGTTTTGGCTGGATTTACTCCTCATCCTCTACACGGCAATTGTAACGTGGCTGAACTTCGAAGACTACGTGTGGTCGCAATTGCCGTGATTAGAGCCTTAGTGCATTACATGGGCCGTAATCTTCCGGGTGGGGCCCCGGGGGGTGCGGCGCTTCTGGCCGGACAGGGTGGTTTGAAACTCAGTCCCGTCATGGTCAATGCTGTAATGGGCAAGAAGCCCCAGGATAAGGATGATTTTCCTTTCTGGCTTGCCGAGAAATTTGACCAGCTGGAAGCTGTATTTCCTAATACGACTCCTGGTGAAAAACACCGGATTCTTACGCTTAGTTTGCCGAAGGATTTGACCCCTGAGCTTGTTGACTGTGAGACCTGGGGTAAGACTTTTGCAGCGGTCTATGCTAGGTGCTACGGGACACCTTCTATGTCCGTGCTGTCTACGGTCCTTAAACGTGTTCAAGATGATCATGGACCGGAGTCTGCGGTAGAATTGGGTATGCGCCTGTGTGGCACCTTTGATGTAGTTTGCGATCTAATCCTTGCTAATTTCAAGGGGGATGCAGTGAACTTTCAGGTTGCTAACGCATTGGCGACGCTTCCTGATGCCGAGAAACCCCGACAGTTAGCGAAAATTATTGTGGCGGCTTATAAAACCGTGGGTCGCAATAGTAAGGGCCGTAAGCCTTTTTCTGTTAAGGAGAAAAAGCAGCCCCAGGGACAAACTTCGGAAACAGATGTTCAGCCCAAGTCCAAAAAAACAAAATTGGCTTAAAAAACAGAAACAGGGAAAGCAACAGCAACAACAACAAACCCAGGCTTCTCGTCCTGCCTCTCCGTTGCTAGCGCAGTCGGAACGTGTTTATGACTTGCGCGATTGCGCGACGATTAAAACTCCTGATCGATTTCAGGCTTCTGACCAACGCTCTCCTCGTTCCTTTCAGGACTCATCGGCCCCGCCATCCCATGGTGGAGGGGGCGGCAGGGGTCGGGGTGGCCAACAAGGACGTGACCAGCCCCGCCCGAGGAACGGTGCAGAAAAACAGGAAGGCTCTACGCCTAAGAGACCGCAGTTTGCCAAGAAGAAAGTCACAGCCTTAACAGCGCATCAATATGCCACAGATAGTGAGAACGCGGCTTTGGAATCTGACGTGGGCTCTGACCTTGCTGGACAGAGTGGCAGAGATTATCATAGTGAGAGAGGCCCTCCGTCCACTACTGAAGGTGACAGCGACTGATACTTATGTTGTGATTGAAACAGCTGATACAAGAGTTGCTCCCCCTGATAGACTTTTTGAAATAGTCCTGTTAATCAAGGGTGACATACAGCGAACCATAAAAGGGGTATTTTGGGAAAATCTTTAGTCTACATATGACATTTTGCTTGCGGAGGCTGACTGGCCCCCACCTTTTGTGCTCGCAGCTCCGCGAGGGGCGGAGGTAATCCTCCCCAGTTTCGCGAACAGTCTCGAAAGAGGATGCGTTGCATTTTGCAGAAGAGTGGGCTCTGGCTCTAGCGCCAGCTGTGTACCGCAATCAATGTGGTTAGGATAAATTGTCCCCGTGCCACGAGATTCCTTTACGGTCTCAGCCACAACCTCAACCTCAATATCCCATACGGCGTGAAGCAAAGGCTTCCGTCGCGGCTATCCATGAACAATTAGAATATCAAGGTGTAATTGAAACATGTGTGTCACCAATGAATAACTCTCTTTTTACTGTAAACAAGCCAGACGGTTCGTATCGTTTGGTATTGGATTACCGCATTTAAACTCGCATTGCCGTAACTGTGCAGTACAGAATACCCATGGCTCTGCTCTAGTGAATAGTCTTGTGCGTAAGCAGTTTAAAACCATGCTTGACATTTCCAATGGTTTTTATGCCCATAGATTGGATGGTCTGAGTTCCCAGTGGACCTCCTTTACTTGCGGCGGTGTCCATAACCAATTTCGGCGTTTGCCTATGGGCTATAAGAATAGTCCTGGGATTTTTACTGCCCGCATTGTCTCTCTTTTAGAGAGAATCGACCCGGATGCTTGTTCGTATGTGGATGATATATATCTCACAGACGACGAACTTTGGGAGCATCTGTGTCGAGTCAACGGGATTATTTGTACCTTTGCAAACTTAGGTTACAAATTCAACTTTGCAAAATCGCACATTGCAGAGTACACAGTGTTGTTTCTGGGCTTTCTTGAGGGAAAGGGATTGGCTCCTCACTTCCTGGAGAAATGCGCACAGCTGCGCGCTCCGACAACACTGAAAAAATTACAATCTTTACTGGGCTTCTTGAATTTCGGGAGAACATACATTCCGGAATATGCCCAGCGTATCAAGCCTTTGTATGCTTTGATACAACCATCTTTTTCCAAATCATGCTGGCTGCCTGAGCATTCGGCTATTCTGCAGTCTTTGCAGGCTGATCTGCTCGCTTCTTACTGTCTTACTGACTCGTGATAACCAGACCAACCTGGTGATAAGAATTATCCCTGGGATGGTGGGTTTCACGTACCTGACTTTTAATGAAGGAGACACAGTACCTATTGCTTCCAAGTCACACTTCTACACTTAGGCTGAATTGCGCTTTTCCACTGTGGAGAAAGTTTTGACGGCTGTACAGATGGCAATTCTTAAGGAACATGCCCTGTCACAGGGAAAGCGCATGTTGGTTGTTACCCCGTGTCCTGCCTTGGAGGCAGTCACAAAAGCCAGTGTACCAAATTCTAAAGCTTTGCACCCTCGGTGGATTCCATGGGCTGCGTCCTTGACATCCCAGGATGTCACGTTTATTTTTGACGCCTCATTACGGTCGCAGGAGTACTTACAGTATGAATTCGTTCATCCAGCTCCTTTAGCAATGCGACCCCTGAAGGATTTCCATTGCATCATTTACACTGATGGTTCGGCGCAGGTTGCGCATGGCTCTAAACATGCCTACGTTTCCACATGCGCCATTGTGGTCGGTGCCATGGTGAACGATGAGTTCAAGTCCAGTGTCGCGCACACGCAGACACTAGGGGACTGCACTGCACAATTAGCGGAGCTTCGTGCTCTGATGCTTGCGTTGGAGTATGCAGATCCTAGTGTGACAACACTAATCGTAAGTGATTCTTACTACTGTGCCCAGTCTTACAATGAGAACTTATTCTTTTGGATTCAGAATGACTTTCGTGATTCCAAGGGTAGCACAATAAAACATAAAATGATTTGGGTCCGAGTGGCTGAGCTTAAAGAGCAGTTGCCACTTGTTTTTGGGATTCATACTCTCGGCCATCAGCGTGTAGGAGTCCACGCTGTCGGTAACTCGCTTGCTGATGAAGCGGCGAAATCAGCAGTATCAAAATATTTAGTTGCAGCAGTTACACGGTCCAAAAGTAAAATAGATGATAGCTTGGCGGCTGTAGCTGCCACCGAGAAGGGAGGTAAATATCCTGCGGGGTTCCCTTCGAAGTACACATACCACTTAAGTCCCAATAAGGTTCCTTATGTGAAAATTCCTGATGTTGGGGAACAGTTGATTCCCAACTCGGATCGCAGGGCTACTTTGATTGCAGTGGCTCATGAAGGTGTTGCATCTGCGCATGCGGGCATCTCGGCCACTGTAACTCAGCTACAACAAAGGTTCTGGTGGCGGGGACTGTACAAACAGACGCACGATTATGTCCTTCAATGTGACATTTGCCAGCAGATCAAGCCTTCGACTGCTGCGCGTCCGCCTTAGACACAGTTGTACATATCTAATAAACCACTGGATTGCGTTTATTTAGATCACTGCGGTCCTTTTTCTTCTGATACTGCGTATAAATACATCTTAGTAGCAGTTGATTTATGCACACGCTTTGTGTGGGTATGGCCCCATCGCAGCGCTGATTCACGGACTGTCATAAGAGATTTGCGTGTCTTTGTAGGGATTTTTGCCTGTGGTACCTTCCATTCGGATCAAGGTCCGGCTTTCGCCTCTAAGGCGTTTAAGGATGCTATGATTTTGTTGGGGGTCCAAGTCAAGTTTTCGTCTCCGTACAGACCTGAGGGTAATAGTGTAGTGAAGCGAATGAACCGTGACTTAAAGCAATCTTTGACAGCTTGAGTTATAGGCACTGGCAGAAACTGGTTGGCCCACCTTAATGGCGTGCAGCGTGCTCTAAACAATCTCCCTAGAAGGTCTCTGGGTGGGCGGACCCCGTACGAAATGCTCTTTGGTATCAAGATGTATGGCCCTGACCTCGACGGTCTAGACTGCGTGGCTCAAGCCAGGGCCTTTGACGTAGATGAACATTGCAATGTTTTACAGGATCTACAGTCCTGCAAAGGAACATTTGCCCTCCACATCGGATGATTCGTTGCAGATCCCGGTAGTTGGCTGGCTACCCAAAGTTGGAGAACTGGTTCGAGAGAAGATCGATAACAAGTAAGAATTTGGTCCTTCCTATCGAGCACCGGTTCCCGTTCTTGGAGTGAAGGGCACAAGAACAGTCATTTTACCACCACTTCCAGGTCATAAAGAAAACAGGTTTATCTCCATTGACAATGTCAAGATACACAGGGTGGCCGATTCTTCATAGTATGACATCGGCGTCTCCTGTCCTTCGATTGTGAGAAATTTTGTGTTGGCCACAACTTCTAATGCTGAACCAGAAGTGGCCCTTGAGATGCCTGCCATTTCCAATCCTTTATTAAATACTTATCACGTTAATAACATTGATGACATAGACTATGCCTATCCTGCTGACTTGTCGATGCCTGATTTACACACACGTTTGACCACAGAATCCCGATTCTCGTTTGACTCTGTTTCAGTGAATTCGAAAAAACCCTCACGTCTAGCAACTTATGCCACATTATTTAAAAAACATTTTTTGGTCCCTCCATGGACTTATACTTGGCTGGTGCTTTTTTCAGTATATCTTTTTATGTCAATTTGTTTTGTGTTTTATTTTTTCCGTCTGATCGATGGACACTATGTCGAGGAGAGAACATGCATTCAGCATCTTAATGGAACTTTGGCCCCCCTTTCTTCGTCCCATTCTGCACACAGACTGAAGAGAGACTTGAATTTTGTAAACATCACTGCTTGGCCGGTTCTTGATGGGATTGTGTGGGATGCAGGTAAATTTCAAATCCATGGCCCAACTGAAGTGGTTAATGTCCCTAATGTACTCAGAGTGAGCATGGGAGATGTGGTGAAACAAAACATACGTTCTGATGATTGGGATGTTCAGGCCGTAGAATCATTGTTTTCTGATTTGAAATATTATGCTGCCTTTGATGCTGAAGATTTGTATTTAGAATCTGCTAATTATGGTGATTTATTTTGCTTATAACATTTTGGTAACCATTTCCTGCATAAAACGAGTTCCAGAAGGGGTACTGTAAATTACACACAGTGGGAACATTGCCCAGCACCATTACAAGGCAGCTCCAGTACATTTTTGAAAAAGTACACTTATTTTACCGACTTTAATCAATCAAGTCCTGAGTCCTTTTATTTTAAGATGACACAAAAGCCCATGTCCAAAGTTAGACTTACCGATACTAAATTGTTGTATTCGAAGTCCTTTCTAGACAAATTAGCTGCAGAGGGCTACGAGCTAAGGAAGGAAACCATTGACCTTAAATCGGTTTGGGGTTCTAAAAGTTGGCAGGTACAAGGCACTGAGGCTTTGCAACGTGCATGTCTCATCCCAAATCATATGTTGTTTTTAAATTCTACCATTTTCCAGACAACATGCTTTGGATTGGCTACTTCGAAAAAATTGAATACCCCTTCTATTCCTGATTTAGAAGAATATTCCGGTTGGAATAATTTCACACAGTTTTCCACTCGAGAATTGCAAACGTTAATGCACAATTCATTCTTCAATGTATCCAGTTTGGATCCGTAGGGTTGGCTGATGTTACACAGAAGGTTTGATTTTTGCCAACGTCGCTTTTTGGGTTTAACTGAAGGTTTTACACAAGTCAGGCCTGATCCACGTTTTGATACTGACCATACTGTCACCACTTACTTGGTTGGCAAATTATGTCAGAATTGGCTACAACATTCTACATTAGCTGCTGTTAAATTACATCAATTCAAGCTGACTGATGATGTGGATTTGAATGATTTTATAAAGGGCCCGGCTAATGGTAGATCTAAAAGATGGATTTATGCAATTTATAATGAAATCTGGAAAATTTCACAGGTTGAGGCTGCTAAGCGCCTAAGGGAAATAGATCAAGCTAATTTAGAAAAGGTGCTTGCAGTTGTCAATAATAGTATTAACATGCTTTCTTCCTGCATTTATACGTTGAATCATATTGTATCTTCTGTTGTTGATATTGTACATGATGAATTGTCTGTTTTATACCATGGTCAAAATCAATTGCGCTCTATTATGCAATTTGCATGGACCCTGCAGACGTTTAAGGCTGGTAGAGTGCCTTGGAGTTACATGAACGTTTCCTCTCTTTTTGCCCCTTTTAATTTAACTGACAAACAACGCATGCTTTCAATGCGTGATGCATCATTTTCCATGTTACACATTGAGAAGTTGGAATCTTTACCGTTCTCTGTAGCTGAGGCCACTACTGCAACGTGGCTTACCAACGGATTAATCACATTACCATTTGCCTTGTACAAGTTCACTAATTGTATGCGTTACATAACTATAGGGAGATATGAACCATTAGGGAACTCATTCCTCCACGAGGCGTGGTCTCTTCCATTCACTTATAGATGCCTGAAAGACGAGAAAGAAGTGTATCTTAATGGTGAAGAATGCACAGAGTCCCCTGACCATTCATTGATATGCAGGCACATCCAGTTACATGGTTTCTTGTAATCAGGACAGAACTAATTTAGCCTGTTTTTTAAAAGGGATTCCGGTTCCCGCAATTGTTCCCACATTCACATTACTGGCGAATGGTAGTTATTTGCTGCTGAATAACGAAGAGCGTTGCGGTTTAATTAAGGGTGTCGCTTATGTGGTAACTATATCAGAACGTGTCGTCTGTAGCAAAAACTTTCTGTATCCCCCTACGCATGGGAATTCAGATGTTTCCATCTGGCCGCGCATCCCATCCTTGAAAGCAGAGTTCAATGGTATGAGTAGAATAAGAGCCATTTTGTCTCAAAAAGAAGTGGCCCTGAGTTCGGCCAGAGAAACATTCGTCCTTCACATAGCTAACACGCGCACGGAGGTGCAGGCCCTTTTGAATACTGATTTACCGTTACATTTCAGCGAGCTGGTTCATCAAATCTTTAATGCCTCCTCCACTTCTGGCCTGGCTCACTTTTTTAAATTAGTTAGCAGTGGTCTCGTGACTTCATTTGAGAAGATATTTAAAGTGATCCCTAGCTTTTTTCATTCTATATTTTCAAGTCTGTTTGGTGGCTTCCCGGTTTTGCTGGCATTAGCTGCAGGCGTTTTGGTGATATTTTGTTTTATTAAACATGGATGCCCGTCCTGCGTTAGAAGCCGCAGAGCCCCTCCTACTGCTGTTTCGCAACCGGATGCTTGATTACTATGGCACCCTGCCGCTTGCGACTTTTTGCACGGCATTTGGATTATCATTTCGATTTTCCTATTTCACATGTGTCCAGCCTGTGTTTCATTGCCTGATCTGCGATTTCGAATGGGCCCTTGATTTGTGTCTCTGCTTGACGGTGTCTCCTGACGTCGATTTTAATCATCTGATGAGCCCTGTAGTTGCTCACGAGTTGGTTTGTTCTGGCAAAAGGATTATGGCCTTGGCAGCGATGCATGGACTAATGGGTCATTGGGACATACTCGCAGCGGCGCATGAGTTCTTGGCACAGAGCGTTCTTGAAAACCCACTGAGTTGTCCTCTGATGATGCTAGAGGATCTAGTGTTGGAGGAGCACGTAGGTTCTTTTCCGCTGCTTAATTGGATGGCTGAACTGTTTTCGGATGATGACAGTGATTTCATGTTGGAGGCTGTTGCTGCATATTTTGCATATACAGTCCTACCCTGAGATGCTCGGAGACTTTTTATTATTTAGGCACGTAACCGTTTGTATTTTTTAAGGGTGCCTTTTTTTTACAATCAATTCTTTTTATACGCCCCAGGCCTATTGACATTAACTTTAGGGGCCTTGTGTTGTAGAGTTTGGACCATTTATTTTGGCCACTATAGGCCATCATGTATGCCTTTTCAAATTAGCTTAGCTCATTATTATTGAACTTTGCTTTCATGTTATGCCCCTGTTCTGGTCTTACCTTGCCTTGATTTTGTCCGTGCTCGGATCATTGGGGGGTGTAATATAGCTAATTCGTTTCTATATACTGTGTTAAGTTAGCATGAGCTTATTAAATGTTTAAACGCCATTTTACATTTCTGCCTCATTTTGCACACAACACATAATTGTTGTTTTAGCTTTCAACCCAGAAGAGCTTGGTGATTTACTTGAGAAATAATATGTTATTGCTCTGATATCAGTTTTGCTCGGTACACTGTCTGCACAGTGAGTGCTGAAGGCTGCAAGGATAACTCGACACGATGTTGTTGTGAGGTCTGATCTTCGCACTTCCATAGACATAACACACATGCTGCTGCCAAAATCTGGCTCTATGCGGGTTTTATATTGTTGTGCTGAACACACACGTAACACACTTGATGGTGCTTCGCATGCAGAGAGCTGGTGGAAGATGATGTTATCCTCTGCCACTGAGATTTTGAGGTATGGGCCCGCCCTGCTAAAACCCAAATGAGACCTTCATAGATATAAAATACTATGCTAAATAGGGAGGGTGCGAATTAGGGGTTGTTAATTCCTATTCATTTCAGCATCGTAGTATGCTGTCACCATTCGCCTTTTATGGACTAATAACTATGCTGATAACTTTGTTGCTTATAATATGTTCGCTAGTATTATACAAGATACTGCGTTTGAGAACCATGCATTAGTAAATAAATATTTCAAACATGCACGTGTCCTCATTTACTCCATGTTCTGGTTTGCAATGATTATATAACGAAAGAGTGTTCATGTGTTCCACGATACCTGAGGTAATCTAAGTTCATGTTCTGGTCTGTCTAAGCATTGGGAGTTTGTTATGACCAATGAGACACTGTAGCTAGCTCGGTAAGGGGATTTTGGGTACTGAGGTGAGTTTTGGGCCATCCTAATTCACCGAGGTTCCAGGTCTCTATGCACAGTTCTGTAGGAGAACGGAATTCCTGCTACACCTCTAATGAACTGCAGATGTCAGACAAGGCATTTAATAATGCCGCCAGCCGTTCCAAACCTATAGGTTGTCTGGTGTCCATGGTGGCTGCCTGCAGGCGCCGCCACCCCTTTAGTGCCTTCCGCACACTGAAACTATTTGTGGGATCTTTTGCCCCCTTAATCTGCGCACAGAAAGAGACAGCTGCCATGTGCCTGCTAGCCGTTGATGCGGAGCGCCCTCCTTTATGTAATGCATCTAGGTACTGAGCGAACTTACTGGTCTGGTCCCATGTCTCCGCCCAGTCCCGTCCCAAAAATGAGCAATAAGACAAAAACGCCCCTTCATAAGCGGTTCTGGTCCTGGGCGCTAGGCTAGCTGCCACGAGGTTCTGTAGCTGGGAGCACCAATTTGCCAAAGTGTCACTGGGAAATGTGTAGGCGTCGCCTCTGCAGATGGTAGATGTTCCCTGAATACCTGCATCTTAAAGCGAGAAAGTGCATCTGCTGCATTATTCAAAACCCCTGGGACATGTTTGGCCCTAAACTGTACAATGAGTTTCATGCAAACCAGCACAATTTCCTTCAGTAGGCGAAGTATAAATTTACACCGTGCCGCCTGCTGGTTGATACATTCCACTTACCAGAAGATTACAGATCGATTACACAACTGATCAGGCCACACTGTTAATGCCACCCAAATTGGAAATAGCTCCAAGAAACCGATGTTAGCTGTCAGGCAGCTCTCCTCCGACCAAACCGGCCACTGTTGGGCCACCCACTTGTTTCCAAGTATGGCGCCAAACCTCACACTGCTCGCAGCATCAGTCCATAGACCCAACTCTGCAGATGTAGAGGGGGGCCCGCGCCACACTACTCTGCCGTTGAAGCCCTCCAGAAATGCAATCCAAATACGCATGTCCTGGCGGACCCCAACCGGCAGCCTAGTGCGATGATGTTTGTATCGCAGGCCCGTCATGGTCTGTGAGATTGAGCGGGAGAATGGGAATGCCATGGGTATCACTCTTAGTGCGAAATTCAACTGGCCCACAGTCTGCTGTAGCTGCTGTAGCGTCACTTTGTTTTTGGCCAGACATTGCTGGAGGGCCGCTCTAAATTTCATGATTTTGTCTTTGGGTAACCTGAAACAACCCTCCACTGAGTCCACATCTATGCCTAAAAATTCCAATGTGGTTGCTGGACCCACAGTCTTCCCTGGCGCTAGCGGGACCCCAAAACCCCGCATGAGCACGCAAAATTCCTGCAATGCCCATGCACACTTCTTTGTGCCCGCCGACCTGAGAAAAAGAAAGTCATCCAGGTAATGCATGACAAGGAGGTGTCCTGTCGTTTGCCTAAAAATCCATTCCAGAAAAGAACTACATTTCTCAAAGTAGGCACATGACACAGAACAACCTATTGAGCATACACTTACCTATATAGAATTTTCCTTGAAAAGAGAAGCCTAGCAGATGCTGATCTAGGAGATGAACCGGCAGTAGCCGAAAAGCAGATTCAATGTCTGACTTTGCCAGCAAGGCTCCAGGTCCCAGAGTCCTCAACATATCCACTGCCAGGTCAAAGGACGCATACCTGACGCTACAAATGTCTTCATCAATGGTGTCGTTTAACGATGCGCCCTTAGGTGCTGATAGGTTATGAATGAGCCTGAACTCACCCTCCTCCTTCTTTGGCACCACGCCGAGAGGCGAGCAAACAAAATGAGGCACAGGGATGTTATTAAAAGGACCCGCTATCCTGCCTAGGCGCAGTTCTTTAGCAATTTTTGTCGCTGCTACTTCTGGGTTGTCCCTAACAGATAGTTGGTTTCTACATTCTGCCGTTCCGGTATATTCCGCCGCTGGGATCCTAAAACCCTGCCAAAAACCTTCTTGCAATATCCTCGCAGAGGCATGGTCTGGGTACCTGTTCAGCCAAGGTGTCATAGCCAGAACGTCAATGGGCGAATGAGACACCAGCTGTCCTCCCTCCCTAATCCTGTTTCTTTCTTTCCCTGTTTCCAGAGGCGTTACCTTTATTTCGGCAAGTTGTTTCTGGGTGGGAAGGTTGGTTACAAATGGAACATGCATGCCTGAACTTGCAAGTGCCTTGTGCCCTGGTGCATGAACGCTTGTTGAAATCCCAGCATACTCCTTTTCGCCACCCCACTGTTCCCTGTCTTAGGGGCCGTGCCAACCCCCTGTGCCGGTCGAAAGGGCTGCTGGGGTAGCTTTTGTTCCAACTTGGCCCAGCGATCCCTGATGGCCCTGCTGTAAACTGGCCATGACACAAAATGGAATCCACCCGATCCCAGGACAGTGAGGAGAAACTCATATCATACTCCTTCCACCCCTCCCCTCCATAGTTATCACTGAAAGTTGTGATCCTCCTCTGGTAGCATGCCATCTCTGCCTGTAAATTAGGGGAACGTTCGGCTGTAATTGCCATGAACACAGAAAAGGCCCTAATCCAATGGATCAATGTCTCCTCTACCCTGAATCTTGCCATTTCTCCCCGCCATTCGCTAGGCGACATCCAGTCTTTCTGCTCCATTTCCCTGTTATCCACTAACAAAGAAAACATATTGACATATTTGCCAGCCCAGATCAAATCCTTCACTTCCTGTGTTACATGTTGCCCCAGATTTTCCCTCCTTGAGGGTATTGAGCCCACACCTAGTACTGGTAATGCCACCTCCTTACCATTTTCTGCGACCCGCGTTGGTTCAACAATCTTGTCCTTTCCTGAGTCGCTGCCTGGACATGTTGCTTGTGGAGTAATAGGCGCACTGGGCCCCCACCACCACCAACCAGGGGCAGTCATGCTCCTTGCTACCATTTTCTGTGCTTCCGCTAAGGGACCCTCACCCACCTCCTTTGCGCCCACTGAAGTAGGTAACATCCCCCCTATCCCCAGCCAAGGAAGAACTGCCGATATCTGCGCTGCCAGCTCTGGGGGTACCTGACCAACCACTGGAGGCGCTGCCACTGGAATGGAGGTTGCCGCACCGCGTACTGGGATAGGTGCCTGGTTACACACGGGTGCCACCGGGACTACCGCTGGGACCGCCAGAGGCAATATGCTCGGTGCTGGCACCAGTGTGGCAGGAGCCGGTGCTACCGGCACACCTGCCGGGATTACGGGAGTAGGCATAGGAACCCCCGGTGGTGTGAGCCCCCCATCAGGGACGCCCCCAAGAGGACCCCCCACCCCTGCTGCTTGGGCCCCCAACCGCTACCCTTCTTGGCCCTGACCCGCTTGGGCAAAACACCCAATTCCCCCCTAGGTTGCAGGGGCACTATTATTCGCTTGGGTCTCCCAGATGGCCCCGCCTGGGCATCCAACCTCTGCTTGAGCTCAGCCACGTTTTTTCCCATCTGGTCCACTTTCCCCCATCTCCTGTCCATAGCTGCCATCTTGCGAATCATGCCCTGCAGCATATGTTCCACGCGGGAATGCTTCACGCCACGTCCACTAGCCATCCTCTTTTTGCCTTGCAACAGATAAATCCGTCTACACTTCTGCCACCCCTATGAGCGCGATGTATTCCTGCAACAGGCAGGCCGGTAGGGCCTGCCTGGCTTCTACCTGTACCAAGTTGGAGGTACACAGGCTGGCCGTAAGCACCTCACAACTGTGACCGCGACACACCAGCTCCCTGGGTGTTGGGCGAGCGCACTCTAGCCCGGCGGCGCTACAGAAGCAGTGAAGTGCAGGCCTGCCTGTGTCCCCGGATAGCGTTGTCCACTGCGCCACTCTCCATTGGCTCAGCCCGCAGAGTCACCCTCAATGAGGTCCTACGATGAAAAGAAAATTAGCATACAGCACTGTCACACCTAAAAAGAAAATTGCCGATCTTCTAGCTGTATCCAAGCCCCCTTTACATGAGCATCAGTGCAACAGCGCCAGCGTAACACACAATATTAAGCAAAAGACTTGTGTTTATTAGCAGATTCCCCTGAACAGTTCTGTCAAGCACCCTCAATGTTACACAAAAACTGTGTTCCTTAAAAACAGTTATGGGGGCGCCTCGCGCTGAGGCAGGGGGGATAGCCTGGGCAGCACGGGAACAAGAGGGTGATTCCCGCGCTCCCCCGGCCTTTTAACTCCTCTGGGGGCCGACCAGTTTACATTTTTCTGATTTGAAATCTTTTTATACATGATTAACATTTGCACCTTAATATATCCTAGAAAACACAATTATATACACTCATTCCACTTCTCTCATTCTTTTCATCCATTCACACATGCATCCTAACAACATATCAAGCAGATCATATTAACAAAAAAAGTTTGCTTTACAGGATTTTTTTACAAATAAACAGCCATGGGAAAACATTTAAAAATTTTAGTATTTGTATTTTTAGGAACACTCCTAAGGCTGTATGAAGAAATTGGTCTATGCGTTTTGAAATTCCTCAGTTGAGGGGAGTTCTCTTCAGGACCACGTAGCTGGAAAAGAAATTGATATAAATCTGTCAGCTGTGGGATGCCCTTTCCTCTTAAGATTGAAACTTGGTAGGGGACGTGGATTATAAGTCTCTTACCTTCTCACTGTTGTGATCGCCTGTTCACAATAGAGACTAAAACAAGAACACAGAACCAGGACTTCATTAAATGATCCAACTACTACTTTTATCACACCTCTAGACCCGTAGCTAGACCATAACTGGAGTTTACTTACAACGGATGTTTTCTAGAATTGCCTTGGATATTTTTGTGGAGTGGTGACCTGGGTGTCCTGTTGGTGAAATGAATTACTATGAGGTTTTTTTTTTTTTTTTTTTTTTAAGGCTATGAGAGACATAAAGCAAGTTATTTTGCGCCACCAACTTACTTCTGAGCCGTCAGTGTAGTGCGAGATTCAGTAGTTTGTGTTTGATAGTGAAAGATCTTTGTCTATTAGGAAAAGAGAAGAGAAACAACGGTCCGGGGGGGTGAGCGGAGGGTCTTAATCTTGGCAGCGGACTTTGTTTGTTAATTAAGAATCGCCAAAAAAGGGGGAGAGAGCGTCCATTACCTGGTGCTTGCCGTTCGGCGCTTTCTCACAGTCTATCCATTTCGTTAGCACAGTCACACGGCTTCTACTGTTATTGCGATTTTACGTGTGGCGACTTCCGGAAACTATGACTTCTGGGAAGTGTAGTTTTGAAAATGTTATGCTCCAAAGGCTTGGTAATTTTAGATCTAACATGAATTTTTGATGCGAAGCAAGTCCGTTGGGATGTTTTTTCTAGTAGAGATTAGTTGGCCCCTAATCTTTTGTTTGTTGCTCTTTGTTCTTTTACTTTTTCAATAAAGTTCACGCTAATAGTCCTCAGTCATGGGGTGTTAGTGGAAATCCGGCCCTTTTGATGCTGCGCACGCTAACCGTTATGGGAAATGTGGTATATGTCTTGTTTTAATTCTCCATTTGTATTGTGTGTACGGTGATGTCTCCATTGTTTCATTAAGCCGAACTGGCTCAGTATATCTATATATCGATGATGTGAGGGGGGCGTGGCTTGGACGCCGGAGGGAATGGCCGCGTGAGCTCGGAGCTCCGCGCCCGATCCCCCGAGTTTATCCTGATAACAGGCGGAACGACGCCTGTGATTGCCCTCCCTAGCACACTACAGATCAGGGGAAGTGCAGAAGTTCCCCCCTGAACCCGCGTAGGGAGCCAGCCGAGCGGGAGACACCCGCGGACGCCGTTCGAAAGCCGATGAGCATAAGACCCAAGATGGCGGGTGCGCCCGAGACCACAGTGAGTTAACAGCTGAGCCGGGCGAGAGGCGACACGACCCTGAGGAGAGCTTGTCTAGACTGAAGAAAATGAACGCGGTGGCGGTAAAACCCGAAACCTAGATCCGAAGCCCTGACCGGGTGGCAGGATAAACCCATCGAAAAGAACCCTCACAAAATGGCGGCGAGAGCGGAAGACTGAGATCGCAGCACCTTGAACTTTGCTGCGAACGGGGCCGCGAGGCTGCCCAGACTCAGCGGTAGCACAAAAGAGTGGCCGGGGCGTGATACACCGCTGCGGAGAGCGGACGGGGCTGAGACGACGCCTGGAAGGCCAACGGGAGCTGCACCTTTGTCCCGGTTCCAGGGCAGAGAAGGGAGGGCCCTTTGCATCTTAGGAGGGGACCGTGACCGCCACGCGGACGCCCGGTTGAGGCGGAGGGGGAAAAACACTGCATGCGAAAACCGGAGGAGGTCCTAAGCAGCAGAGGAGACCAGTGAACCTCCAGGTACCAGGGGCGGGAGGCCGCGGTATGTTGGAGACGGGCTAACATTGGGACCGGCTGGGACAAAGGAAAAGTCACTGAATGTGACCCGTGGAGGGTAAGGAGCTGCGGGGAGTGACCCAGTGGTACGGGGCCCACATGTGGAGCGGCTTGCTGCATTGCTGCACTGTATGGCTAAGGAGGGGAAATAACAGGAGAGGGCCCACACAACCGCCGCTGACACATACTGCTCTGAGACGACCTTCTTCCTCCCCCCCCCCCCCCACCCTTCCCCTATTTCTTCGGCGGGGGTGGCGAAGCCCTAGAAGCGGACTATGCCGCGGAGAAGAGGAGAGCCAGTGCTGGCGGATTGGGGATAGACAGCGAAACGGCGAGGTCGGAAAGAGGCCAGAGAGCCCACGGGACACCCCTAGAACATCAGAGTGGCATCGAAGCAGGAGTAGAAGGAGCTGGCGAGCAACAACACGGGTCGACCTGCCAGAAGCACGGAACGCCACAAGCAAAGGTATTCAGGTGATCCAAGAGACCGGAGGGGCCTACAGCCCTTTATCACCACGAACGAGCATCGCGCTGGACCCCCTATTCCGTAGAAGGTACTCCTGCATCAGACTGAGACCGCCAGAGAGCTGAGAAGGCCTGGAAAACTCTGCCACTATTTAAATAAAGCAAAAGAGGAGAAAATTTGCAAACAGGTGGATAATAAAGGACATGGGTATGCACCGGCTGAGGTGACCAAGTGAGAGGGAGCTTGAAAACTGCAAATGGACAGGTTTGGAACGCGGGACAGGGAAGAAGGGCCTGGACGAACGACACCCAAGGCATTTCCAACACCACGGTCCTGACCTTAGTGAACCGCGAGGAGTATACTGTAGACGCTGGTGCACTGACATAAGAGAGATGTCATCCTGGACTCTAAATACTCAGGGGCCGCACCCTGGGGGAGAGACAGTAGACGATATATCCCGGGAACAGAGAATTGCGCATACCTGGGAAGGGACCATACATTCGGAGATTGACTGGTGCGGGCACTAGTCAGCGAGAACTGCCTCGATAAGTCATAGAACGAACGGGGAACTTTGTCTTGACCCACTATTGGAGGAGCTTACAGGACCACCCGCAGAGTCATAAAGGGCACAAGAAAGACCGGCGTGCAAAATAATCGCAAGGATGGTGAAGAACAAAGGGGAAACGGAAGGAGCTACATCACCCGAGGTGCCGGCGGGGCCTGCGGACCTGCAACAGCTGCAAGATCGGATACTGGAGGCAATCGCGGTGACCAGGGACATGCTACAACAGGACATAGCGCAAGTAGCAACAGGATTGGGCCTTCTCCGTGCTGAACACGACAAACTTAAGAATAGAGTAAAAGACACGGAACGACCTTGCAAGAACTGGTCCCCGCTCATAAATCCATGGAAGGTAAATTAACGGAAGCCCTGGACCGTATACAAACACTAGAGAGGAGAGCGGAGGACGCTGAAAACAGGAGTAGACGCAGTAAAGTCCGAATAGTGGGTATTCCGGAGAAAACAGAAGGAGAAGACATGATCGGATACTTGTACAACTGGCTCAAATCGGTGGTGGCACCTGAAGGCCTCTCCCCTTTCTTCACTCTGGAACGGGCACATCGCGTTCCGGCCAGACCGCCCAAGCTGGGACAACCGCCCAGACCGATCATAGCCAAATTATTACACTATAATGACAGAGACGTGCTGCTCCAGCGAGCTCGGGAAGCAGGACCATTCCAGATGGCGAACAGCAGGGTGACATTATTCCCCGACCACACATTTGAGACACAGAGGATGAGAGCCTCCTTCCTGTCCATAAAACGAGAATTAAGAACCGAGGGCATCCCATACTCCCTGCTCTTCCCGGCGAAACTTCGAGTGGTGCTGGACGACAAGGCACTCTTCTTCCTCACATCGGCAGATGCGTGGACATGGTGGGACACGTACAAAGCGGGCACAGACAGTGCTAGAATCCGAGAAGAAAGAGAACGTGCGTCGACACAAGTACGGAAATCTCAGAGACTACGCAGAAGACGGCAAGGCTCTCGAAAACCCAAGGCGTCCCAAACGGACGAGGAGAGAAGAGCAGCGCTGAAGGCAGTGGAAACACTGTCGAGAGGCGGCACCTCCCCCGCCAAGCAGGACACGGAATCGGAGGGCCACGTCTCGGGCACGGAGACAGACCAGTCGGACATACACAACGCCAAAGGCCCGCTGGTAACGCCACAGACGTCTGAAGAGATACTGAGCCTATAACATGGAGGAGTTGGGCGGAAGTAAGCATGAGCGAATTTTGCGGATCTCGCGTTCGCGAATTTTGCGGATTTGCGGATTCGCAGTCCGCAAAATCCGCGAATTCCCGCGAATTTTTTTTTTTTTGTGTTCGCCCGTGTTTCTGCCAGTTCGCGAGGGTTTTGTACACTTTCGCAAATTGCGAACTTACCTGTCGGGTCGCAAGTTTCGCGAACTTGTTGTTTCTACGTGTCCAGCCTGTTTGGGACACTCTTCTTCATCACTGCCACTCTCTGTCACCACTGCCACTCTCTGACTACTCATGCCACCCTCTGGCCCACCCATGCCACCCTCTGTTTCATCACCACACCCTCTGGTTGTCCAGTGTACATTATTTTCGGCAAAGCAAAGCACACCTTCCCTGCCTCAAGTGACCTGAATTAATTTGGGGCTGATTCATGTGTCACAGAATATTTTTTTAGCTGGCACCTGCTTCCTTAGTGCGCCCTGATTAGTGATCTTTTGCACTTGCTAAGTGCTTTCATTGTTGCAAAATTAGTTACAACACCTGCCCTGCCCCAACTGACAATAATGAATTAGGGGCTGATTAATGGATTTTAACTTCCAGCCTGGCTCCTGCTTGTCTCCCTTAGCTGTAATTCAGGACCTTTGTGGCATATGTGTAACTATTCTGAGGTTCAGAGCAGGGTCACATACTAGTTTCAACTGGCAACTGAACTCTGGAGGGGCCCCTCAGGAAGCACTCCAGGAAATGGCTACTAATGATGAGCCTGAACTTTTGAACCTGGTAAGTAGTTACTTTCAGTTTTGCTAAGATCGTATTTCTGCAATTTTGCACTTATTCGCAGGGCGCGAACTCACGCGAACAGTGCGAGCAGTGCGAGCAAAATCCGCTGCTCGCGGATTTGCGGATTTTGCGGGAAATTCGCAAATCTCGCGGATTGCGGATTTCCCGAAAATCCGCAAAATCCGCGAGCGGAACGGATTTTCCGCCCACGCCTAGGCGGAAGACACTATTTGAGATGGGGGAACTAAGAATTAAAAGGTAATGCAGAGGGGGAGCTTTACACGGGAATGTCAATCAGTGTCTAGAATGGGGGATCAGCGGGCGCAGGGGGGACAAGCAAAGCTGCTTTCCGGTCTGAGTCTCACTCCACTAGCCCTTAAGGCAATCACAGTCACGACTGTGATATAATTGGGGATTTGAGAGGAACACCTGAGTTTGGATGGGAACTGATAGCTTGATATTGGGGCCTGTTCTGGGGAGGGAGGGAAGGGATACTGTTGGGGAATCTTTTAGTTGGCAAAAGTTTATTTCCGAGCAAAGGGGAAATGAGAGTTGCAAAGTTTTGAAGAACTGTTGGGGAAATTCCGCCACTCATGTAGGAACAGGACAATGTGAATTGTTACAGCAACTACTATGGGACAATGGCTAATGCGGGTATGTTAATTTATTGAAGTTTTGTATAGCGCTAGCTGGACCCGAGGGTATCAGAGCGCTTCACAGCAAATAGAGAGATGCAACCAGGGCAATAAGCATAGAAAACAAGAATCGGAAACGATAGGAGGGAAATATAGCCTGTACACCAACAGAACAACAACAATAATAACGCAGTAAGAGACGGAGTTCGGGGGCGAATAAGTTAGTTCTGAGTTCCGCAAAGGCTATCAGATTTCTGCTGTTGGGAGATGGGCTTCTCGCTAAGCACCGGAGCGTTCAAGGAAGAGGGCTTTGAGTAGCGTTTTGAATTGTGGGAAGGAGGCGGTCGTTCTGATATGTGGGGGGATGGAGTTCCAAATCCTGGGAGGGTTCCCCGCAAAGGATTTGTTTGAGGTCTTGCGTTTCTGTGATTTCAGCGGGATGAGCAGGAGTGTGTTGGAGCTTCTGAGGTTCCTGGATTGTCCAGCCCTTTTGAGTTTAGAGGCCAGGTATTCTGGTTTGCCTGTATGCAAGGCTTTATGCGTGAGGCAAGCTGTGCGGAAGTTGGCTCGTTGGTCAATCGGGAGCCATTTCAGTTCTTTGAGTGCCGGTGAGATGTGGTTAAATTTCTTTGTATAACCTGGAATGTGCGGGGGTTACACACAATGACAAGAAGACACAAAGTACATGCCTATTTGATTCGTAGCGGGGTACATATTGCTCTCCTGCAGGAAACACATCTCACTAAACAGGAGGGGGTAGCACTACAGAGAAGATGGAGAGGACAGGTATTCAATACTACCTACTGTGCATACGCTAGAGGGGCCTTGATCTGGATAAGAGCGGGCACCCCTTTTCAGGTCACGAAACACACAATTGACACTGAGGGCAGGTATGTAGCAGTGGAGGGTAAACTTAGAGGTAGGGACATAATGCTATGTAGTGTGTACGCACTGAACACAGAGCAGCTACCCTTCCTGATGAAACTCTCCGGGACACTAGCGCATTATCTGGCGGGCCCTATTATAATTGGAGGGGATTTTAATTCGATAACAGATGTAATATTGGATAGATCACACCCACCCCTTAGGGACTCCCCGGTGCATCGTCTCACGAAAGGTAGATTGGACTGGCAGAGGAGATGGGGACTGTTAGATGCCTGGCGCACGC
This sequence comes from Lissotriton vulgaris, assembly GCF_964263255.1. NCBI lineage: Eukaryota > Metazoa > Chordata > Amphibia > Caudata > Salamandridae > Lissotriton > Lissotriton vulgaris. The sequence continues at coordinate 292,446,154 of NC_141686.1, read as the reverse complement.
AGCACCCGACTGATCGAGATTACTCACATTTTTCTGGTTTACATGACCTACACTTTCGGATTGAAGTAATATTATGCTCTCCGCTCGTGATGCCGGCTGTAGCAAGGACTGAGTACCTTACCAGGACGATTTCAGACCACAACCCTCTGCTGGCCACCCTAAACTGGATGACAGAGACACCACGCGTCCCCACCTGGAAGTTAAGACCAGAGACATTGGACGACCCACTGTTTCACGCAACACTGATGGAGGGGATAACACAATACTTTGTAGAAAATGAGGGGTCAACTGCCACTAGAGCAATGGAATGGAATGCCTTTAAAGTAGTAATAAGGGGCCAATGCATAGGAAAACATGCGGGCATGCGGAAGGTATTACAAGATGATCTGACCAAAGCTGATGACAACTTGCGAAAGGTGGAAGTGGCAAGGCCGGGTCACCCTGAGCTTCAAGAGGAGGTCAACCTAGCTAGAGAGGCAGTGGCGGCAGAGGTGGAGCGCCTCCGCATTTTCGATCACAAAGCAAACATGTTGAGAGCACACGTGGAGTGGGACAAGACAGGAACGTTGCTAGCATGGCTAGCTAAGCCCGCTAAAAGAAGCTCCCCGATACTAGCCCTAGAAGGAGAGGGGGGACAAATGAGCTACGCCCAAACCGAGATTTTGGATATCTTTCAGAAGTATTATGGAGTCCTATATAAGAGTGCGCTAGTAGGATGAGGAAATGACATAGATGCGTTCCTTGAGAGCCTACAACTGCCACAATTGGAACAAGAACAGGCAGATGACTTGGGCAGTGACATAGGCCTTAATGAGATCAGGGCGGCTGTAAAACAAATGGCCCGCAACAAAACACCAGGGCTAGACGGGTTACCCGTATAATTTTAAAGCAAATACCTAGATATACTGGCACCCCGCCTCCAAGCGGTGTATAATAAGGCCAAAACCGCTGGATGCCTTCCCCAGTCTATGCGGGAAGCGCTAGTGATCCCATTATTAAAACCGGGGAGAGAGAGTAGTAATCCGACATCTTATAGGCCGCTCTCCATGCTGACCGCAGACTACAAAATACTGAGTGCCATACTTGCGACCAGACTCCTACAACACATGCCTAACTTAATTCATACGGATCAATCCGGATTTATACCAGCGCGCAACACGACCATTAATATCAGGAGACTCACACGTATGTTGGAAGACACGAATACAGATGCCCAAACACCCCTGGTCCTTTTGGTAGACATAGAGAAAGCATTCGACAGCCTGGAATGGGAGTACCTGTACAAAGTCATGGAACGATTTGGACTAGGGAAAGGTTATATTGGATGGACCAGGGTGTTGTACACCGCAGCGGTGGCTAGGGTGAGGGTAGGCCCCCTTGTCTCCCACCAATATCCGGTGGAGCGGGGTAAAAGACAGGCATGCTCCCTATCCCCCCTGCTGTTTGCCCTGGCGATCGAACCCTTAGCAGCAAAGGCAAGAACAGGGAACCATTTCAGGGGCCTGGACAGTAGAGGGGCCTACAATACATCTCCCTATATGCAGATGACCTACTATTATTCTTAGAGAACGCGAAGGGAGCACTGGAAGGAGCGGAGAGGTTACTCATGCGGTTTGGAGAGCTGTCGGGCTTGAATGTTAATTGGTCCAAGACATGCTTGTTCCCGCTGCGCAGAGGTACGATGCAGCCCGCCCACCGACCACAACTCCAGTGGGAACCCACCTGCCTGAAATACCTGGGAGTCTACATATATCACACGGCAACAGATATGTTAGAGGGCAACGTGGGCAGATGCCTATGGACGTTGAAGGGAAATATGGACTTTTGGGCCACACTCCCGCTCTCGGTGACAGGCCGCATTTCCTTATTAAAAATGATCACCCTGCCGAGACTTCTTTATTATTTTCTCACCCTGCCTGTGTGGGTGCCCTGCTCAGTGTTTCGTAGATTAAGGTCGCAGCTAACCTCATTTATATGGAACTCGGGAAGATGCAGAATAGCACTATCGACGCTCACCCGTCCGAAGGACGAAGGTGGCCTAGCGGTACCAGAGCTCTACTATCTCGCAGCTCAACTACAACTCTTCACACAAGAAGTGGGAAGAGTATTCCGAGGTCCAGAGCAAGAAAGAGACGGGGGGACGCCGCGGTATGTACTAGTGTATATAACCTTACAACAGAAGATTGCCCTTAAAGACTTAACACTCGAAGAGCAAACGTTCAGACTTTGTTGGAACCACTCCCAGCGACGAGCGGGCACGCAACACCCATATGCCCCAAAGATCCAGCTCGGGATGGTGACAGCGCTCCCCCACTGGGGAGATTGGTCGCAGTTACAGGTCTGGGAGGACGCGGGGCTACAAGTGATTGGCAACCTCTATGAGGATGGGGCACTCATACCCTTCCAAGATCTGCAGGAGCATTTTGACCTCCCGCTCTTACACGCAGCGGTGACGGGGGCCATACAGGCGCACTGGAAGGAGGGCCTGGCGGCACCGATCACAACCATGGCCTGTCAATATACAATGATGGCCGCTGGGACATATAAAGCAGTACCATGCCTATACTTCAGAATGTTACGGGAGAATCTGCCGCCACTCACGGCGCTAAAAGCCAAATGAGAGGTAGACCTAGGCAAGGAAATCCCGGACACAACCTGGACTCAATTAGTGCGGCGGGCTCGAAAGAGTACGAGAAATGCGCGATTTCAACAGATTCACTTTTACATCCTCCATAGGGCCTACTTGACCCCTGGCAAACTTAAGAAATACTTCAGGGTGCCCGAGGCGGGGTGCCCATGATGCACCTTGGAGGGAGTGGAGCTGGACCATATGTTATGGGGTGCCCAGTCCTACGGGACTATTGGCAGACGATTGGCGAATCGCTCAACGAGATTACGGACAAAACTGTAAACTATGATATGGCGGCCTGCATATTGCACTGGTTCCCTCACACGCCTAAAAATAAAACCACCAGAAAATTTATAGACATGGGATTGATACTGGCCAAAAGGGAAATTACCAGAATATGGAAAGCGAGAGTAGGCCCCACGCATAGAAGATGGCTCAATGAGCTCCTGAAGTGGGCAGCTTGTGAAAGCATGATTCGATACCAACTAGCCCGTAGGAAACCAGATGCTAGGGCACTGGACACAGCAGCAGCATGGGAAATGATGGTGCAGGCCCTGAGGGATAGTACACTGCAAGAAGACGAAGAGGCCCGACTACCAACAGAGACGGCTCCCAAGACAACACACACCTAGACAAGCATTACCTCCTGAAAATACCCATACAATCAGTCATGAAAGAGCATTCCTACGTGGGTGACAGGAACAGGGGGGGGGAGGGAGGAGGGAGAGGGAGTTGAGTAGAGTTTGGGGGAACTCTGGAAGGAGAAAGAGATAAGGAGAGGGCGGAAAAATTTATAAAAGCAGGAGTACGCACTTACATATGAAAGGACCATGATTGCTGAGACAGCAGAGGTTGGTAATACCCTCCTGCTAGACGCCGCCCGACCTCCGGGTTGTGGGCTAAATGGCTGTGTTTGGAACAAAACAGCAGAGAGGACGATGTGGAACAGGAGATGCAAAAAATGTATTGAAATATAAGATGTACTGTAAACCTGCAATAAAAATTACTTTGCATTGTAGAGGTTTATCAGAAAAAGAGTGGTGTTGTACATATTCTTCCTCTTTTTCTATCTGATCAAAACCTCCTTGGTGGGATGGACAATGAGAGTTGTTCCATCTACTTCGTTATTGTAATCTATACATTTCCGAAACCTCATTTAAGCCATCAACTGCTGTATTAAATTTTACAATGAGCATGGCTTCTTTCCTTGCCAGTTTTTCTTCTATGTCTCCACCTCTTTGCTCAGATTCCAATTTTGCAGTAACTGTCCATCTCATATCTCTGTCCGCATGGTTATTTAGTCTCCAGTGGTTCACTAATGGAGCTGTCTGGATGTTATTTTTTATTCAAGATTTATGTTGAGTGATTCGAGATCTGACCTCCTGATTTGTCTTGCCAATATAAAGCATGTCACATGGGCATTTAATTCCATAAATTACATTGAGTGATGTACAGTTTGCAAATGTCTCATGTTTCCAAAATGTCTTTTTATGTTGAAATAGTACTCCTTCTTCTGTAGACGGACAGCATACATATGTCCCACATTTGTGTTGTCCCTGTATTGGAGGGAGTCCAATGATCTTACTGTAGATTGTTTTTTATTTTGGACTGCCGCCCGTACTAAATGATTGGCAATACTTTGATCTTTTTTTAACGCAAACAGCGGTTTTTCTTTCAAGGTCTCGTCAACGTTTTCCACTAAGTGCCAGTTTTGGTTGATTACCTTCTTTAGAAGGTTTGAGTTCGAACATAATGTGAACACGCATACAATGAGTGTTAGTGGAATTTTTTCTTTCTTTTCGAGCAGAGCCTCTCTCGGTGTCCACCAAGCCCTTTTCATTGATCTTTTTAGGAGCTTTTTTGGGTAACCCCGGTCTATAAGGTTCTTAGTAAGATTTTTTGCATGCATCAGATATTCATCCTTAAAATGACAGTTTCTTTTAATTCTAAGGTATTGTCCAAATGTCAAGTTTTCTCTTAGATTCCTTGGGTGGACGCTTTTGAAATGGAGGACTTTGTTACGGTCTGTTTGTTTCTTAAATAGTGTAGTCACCAATCTCCCTTCTGCAGGATAAACCTCCACATCTAGGAATGCCATTTTTATTTTTGAATAGTTGCTGCTAAATTTGATTTCTTGAGTCCAATTGTTAAGCCACTCATGAAAATGTTTAAGATCTTCCTCGCTTCCTGTCTATACCATAAACACGTCGTCTATGTAACGACTCCAGTTGGCAATGAATTCAATGAACGGATTATTCATCAAGACGCGGCGTGGACGCGCCTCACCACCGATAGAGATAGGGGAAGGAGGGGCTCGGCGCCCCGCCATGCGTGTATGGGGACCGAGCGGCCCCCCCTTTCCTTTCGAGCGCTTTGCATGAGCGTTAGTTACATTACACATTATGGGCCCGATTCACAAAGGTAAATTTAGAAGTTTAGTCTAAACTTAGACCAAACATCTAAGTTTACGACTTTGGGAATTCACGAAGGGCATTTACGAGCACTATCTTTATGTCTGAACTTGGGCCGGATTTCCACCCTGGAGTGTGGACGTAAGGATAATACTTATAAATGTCCTATGTGAATTCCCAAAGTCGTAAATTTAGACGTTTGGTCTAAGTTTAGACCCAATGCCTAAGTTTACCTTTGTGAATCAAGCCCTCATTGGCAGGGGGAGATTACGTGATCTGCCAGAAATGCAGGATGTTGAGCCAACATCAATACTCGCACCTGGCCGGCAGTTCTGGCTGTAACGCCACATCCTGGGTAGAGGGAGGTAGGCAGAAATAAGCCACACAAAAGCTCAACACATTATCGGTTTGGGGCTCCAACAGGACCTCAGGCTGAGCAACGGCCAGGTTTCAAGGCTCGAGCTTTCACTGACTCACCCACCCCTACTATGACAGAAAACTCCGCCTGTCTGTCTTAGTGGTCAGTGTGTCATTTTGTTTTAGAGTGCCTCACTGGTTTGATCATGGAGCCTCCAGGAACGTCAATTCAACAAAATACCTGGGGTAGTGGAAACAACATCACATGCCCTCTGACCTTCAATTACACTCACAAACACATAGTTGCACATTAAACACTTAACACTCTCTCTCTCTCACGTAAACACACACTCACCCACAAGCATTCTCCACACCTACACATATTTGGAACGAAAACTGAGAGGAAAGCTCGATCGTAAGTCACTGCACTTACCCACCACAAGCGCCCCATTATTAGTATGTCTGCGTTGGACCTTTATTGGACAACCTCCAGAAAACCAGAAACTGGTAGCGCTGATGCATCCTTATCAGGGGATGAGTCTTTCATCCTAAGCTAGTTTGTGAAAGGTTCCCAGATATTTTTAGGGCGAGGCGCTGTATGCATGAGGTCCCAATAGCTTGCTAATTGTTCTTGGCATTAAGCAACATCTTTAATCCATGTCTTAACGCGTGGGCAGCTAGGAGAACCCCAGTGTATTGCCAAACTGCGCCGGGTCCTGGAAACCAGTTTTCGAGCCTCGGGGTCGCGTCCACATCCTGTAATTCTGGGCAAATCACCTAATCTCCCCGTGCCTGAATGTGTAATGTAAATACGGTGCTAATGTAAAGCGCTCCAATTCCTTTGGGGTCGAGTTTGCGCTATATAAATATGTCGTTGGAGGTGTTCGTGGCGTTGGCAGTGGCCCCCCTCCCACTGCCCCGGTCCCTGTGTCATCTTTCACGACCTGCGGAAGCTGCAACTGTAGGAGCTGATCCTGTGATGGGGGCGGAGGGAATTCTGCATTTACATAGTCCGGTGCGAGCTCTTCTAGATAGGAGGAAATAAAAGCGTCAGAGGCTGTCGGCTTCTGTCTACGTACTCTAAAGGGTACTGGTGGTGGCGTATGCGACCTACGGGATTTTTCAGAGGGGGTCACTTTAGCTAGTTCTTCTGAAAGGACGGGATAGATACCTGCAACGAGGGCATTTCTTTCTCTATCGGCCTGTTCTGCCTTGACCCGTTCCCCCTCCTCCCGCAGTTCTTTTTCTTTGGCTTTTTCCGCTGCTTGTTTACTTCTTTCTGCTTGGTGGAATTCTTTCTCTGCTCTCCTATGCGCTTCTTTACGCCATAACTCAATGGCATCTTTCTGGGACGGTCTAACTTTCCTTTTCCATAGCGCTTCCTCTACTTTCATAATGCATTCAGAATCCCATGTTCCTGAGGCAGGCCATCTGTACTTCTCCTCTAAATCCTTCGTGTAATCTACCCATAAGTCTAAAAACAATATGGCATCTAGCCCATGTTTATTATACATAAAATGACCAGGTGTGTCTCTAGGCGGGACGGGAACTGACTCTTCGAGTATCCCTTTCCTGGTCCCTATCTGACGTAATTTCGAAAACAGTGGCATGTTGGAACGAATTTAATGAAAACACAATATACACCAAAATAGACTGACTGGAACAACCATTCACACTACAACACCAAAACACTAAAACAGATACATTTTAACCGATACATGGGGAAAAACACGAACTTGAAAACCGTTAACTTTATGCACTGAAATACAGTACAACCATACCGGTCTCATAAAGAGACGCGTCTTTACCGTGCCCACCGAAATGGGCCCGTCTTTACCGTGCCTGTGTGACCAGACACGTCTTTACCGGGCTCAAATAAATGAACCCGTCTTGAAACTTTATACTTTATGCATTCCCAATAACGGTACTCACCGGGAAGCAGAACTTGAAGGCCTCGGAAACTCGATACTGTGGTACTGCGGTGCTGCGCATGCGCCTCGGAACAGGTGGGCCTCTGGATACCTCGGACCTTGCTCTCTCACGGCTTGGGCTCTGGTTGGGATGATCCGCAATCCTCACCGCCTCGTGTGGATGCCTGGTCGCAGTCCATCTCCTCCGTGGGCCTGAGGGAGTAAGCAGGAAGTCCCGCTGTCGTGTACACTTTGAAGTCCGTCACGGCTGTAGAAGGGGGCAAGGGCTGGACCTACATCACCGGCGCGTGGGGAAGGGGACTTGTCCCTATTCGGGTGCCAGATTATGTGGTAAATTAAATATTACCCTGTCGGAATTTCTATACTTAACCAAAAGGTCATGCATATAATGAGAGGCAGAGTCCGTGGTGTCCGATTCAAAAGGGCTTTATTTCAGTAACTCGAGTTAAGGGAGAATCGGGTTCCATCACCACTAAGGTTCAGGAAGGATCGTCATCTGAACTTTATTCACAGAGTACATTATTTATACATTAAACATACATAGCATTGCATAGAGAAGGCGGTGCGTTCCAGGAGGAGCAAGTGAAAGAGAGATAAGAGCACATGGGCGTGCAAAAGGGAGTGTAAGAAGGCGTACACGTGGGCGTTCCCTTGAGGAGTCATAGGTGTGTCATAGGTGGGTGGATACATGGAGAGGGTCTGCGTGGTCAGCTGGAACCTTTACCCTACTTGTGTGCGTCACTTGGTCATGACGTGCAATTAACGTGTAACTGGGGGAAGCTGGGGGGGAGCTGACTTTCGTTCTAGTAGAGGAGCCTTGAGTGTCAGGACGACCTGCACATCTGATGTTATCTGATATCTTAAGTTTGGAGGATGTATTGTCTGAAGTAAAAGGTCGCTCGAGCAAAGGTTGCTCATCACTAAGAGCCTGTGTGTGCATATATTTCTTCGTGCATTGCGTGGGGGCCATGGGCTTTCTATGGATGCAAGCTCTGTAAATCACTTAAATGGAGACAGAAAGGCTGGGCTCTATCTCTGTGGACGGGTTATGTTTACCTCGCCTTCTTGAAATCATTGAGTCCTCTCACGTTCCATGTAAGGAACTTAGTTTCTGTCATAACAAACTAGTGAGTGGGATACTGAATAGGATAGCTCCAAGAATGTTACTCAATATGAAAACCTGAAAAAAAAGTCATGCAAACAATTTAAGAGAAATAGCATTATGTTGTACTCAAGTAGTGCCCCACAGATGCATAAACAACAAACACCATGTTTATCATACGACAACAGTTCAAACAAATAATTTCTGTCTCCTGGTGCATAGGCTCCCTTGTACCACCCCCCTCCCACTGCAACCTCAAAACAAGTCAAAAATACGGACGCCCTCCCACCCAAGATTTACCCCAAAACCCAACTTTGAATTCAAGCACATGGGCGATCTCCTTTTGGGGACAAGGAACGACAGCAAACACCTGCCTGGTTGTCATTAAAAACGGATTCACCACATCTGTGTCCACTCAGCACACAGACGTGGCGAGTTCATTGTCTTCTACGCTACTTCAATCAGCCTCAGGCTTCCAAATACGTGGGCACCGCCCACGCAATCCCTCGATGCCGGCCCCATGATTTGTTCCCCACCGTAGTCGATTGGCACCCGCTAAGTGATTGACATCCTTAGCCAGGTTCCTTTTCTTCAGACACCGGCCGCCCTTCATTCATCGGATCTGAACCGGTTGCTCTGGAATCCACAAGCACCGTTTTTTTTGTTTTTTTGGGAACCTTTATTATTACTTCAAGCAATTACAAGCACGGGCCTACAACCACCCCGGCTGGCCGCTAATCAAGTCGGAGGTACAACAGATCAATGTGAGAGAATACAGCAGCCCGAAAACCGGGTTTTGACAAGTGTCCAGGATGTGACTTGTATCCAAGCGTACCAACTGAAATTCAGGATGCGTGAAGGTTCATTTTGCAATAATGTAAAAAAGAAAAATGTTTAAAGTCAGTGCCATACGGTCGCACATGGTCCCACAATAATATGCATAAATCAGGAAATCCGCACGTAGTGCAAATACAATTGAAGTAGTGGGGGTAAGGTATACAAATCAGGATGAATGTGAGCAAAGCCCGTCCCATAGCAAAGCTGCACCCCACCCCACAAACCGAAACATACCATAGGAATCATGAAAAAACGACGACACCAAAAGAGAAAGAAAGGCAAAAGGGCCATAGAAACAAATAACGGACAAATTAGCAGACCCCATCCCCCTACCCCCACCCTGCACCCCTGCAGAAGGCCACGGCCTACCCCCCCCCAGCAGCTTGCCTGTCGCCCTAAATGAGAGACCCAAAATATAGATAAGAGGAGAAAGAAGAAAAGAAGAAAAAAGTGGAGAAGGGCCCTCAAGATTGCCACCCACCCCCCACCACCCCCGCGCACAGTAACCATCCCAGAGGCAAGATCAGAATAGCCATGGAAAACATTAATCACTGATAGCACATCAATAAAATCCCTGTCGAGTGTCCCCTAAATCACCATCAGCCATCATTAAGTCCACTAGTTCCGAAACAGTATCACCCTTGGCCTTTTCCATCAGCAGCACCGACATACGTCCACTCATCAATCAGCATACAAAGCGGCATGGAGGGTCCAAGTGATCCGGACGGACCGGGTCGTGTTAGTACTCCATGGGACTTCAGTAACCAAAACCCAGCAGCATATGTATTGCCGAAATCTGTCTGTGTCGGTATCGACCCCGAAAACATCCTCAAGTCCGAACACAGTCGCACCATCCAAAGAGAGAGAGTCACACCATCAGGCAAGCGATGAGACGTCGCCGGGGCAGCCCAGTACGTAAATCGGCGTTGTTTCCCCAGCCTCTGATTAGACATTTGCCCGACGAGTCACTCACAGGTACTACAGATCTGTCCAAGGCGATCTCATGTGCCGGGTCCTCCAGCGTCTCCACGAAACCAGGCATAGCCGGAGCACTCTTCATCGACATGGAAGCGGGCACGTCGGCACTTCCTGCTGTGCCCGCGTGGAACGGAGGGACAACAATGGCGGCCATCCTACTTCCCAGGTCCCGGGCGTTACGGATCAGGGTCGCATGCAGGGTCGTCAAAGCAGCCAATATATCTTTGGACGAGGGCTCTTTCTCGAGCCTCCAGACCCCTGAACTCGCCCGCTCGGCTGCTTTTCTATCTGGATGAGGTCTGCGTAGGAGGGTGCCAGCCGCGATCTTAGCTGATCCGGCCTCGTCCTTCTTCAACTCACCTTGGGACTGGGACCCATACCAGGGCGCAACAGGAGACACAGAGAGGACTGAGAAAGTCAAGGCAGGCTTCCCTGAGAGGAGTCGCCAAAGGGCTAAACAAAATCTCTGCCGCTCTCCGGGAGCCGCCCGCCAAGTCCGGGGGAAGTCCCTAGTCAAGTCCGGACACAACACTGGAAAGGGGGCAAAATATCATTCACTCCCCTCGATCCTGCTTTGCCACGCAACCCCACGGGGCACTCCGCTAGATGGACTGGGTCGTCTCTGTCACCAGCGGCCCATCAAACCTCCGGTGCCCTCCGGCCGACCATCCACCTCCACCAGTGGCCACTGTTGTTGCCTTCGCGGCCGGCTAGGCTCCTCACTCGACGCCCCGGTCCCAGCTCCGTGAGGGCCTCAGAACAGTTGGGGACATTTCTTCGGGACTGCCGCACGCAAAAGCCTCAGGTCAGTGAAAGTTTCCCTTCGCCTACTTAAATATGCCGTTACGGCTCAGGATAGTTGCCAGGATGTATGCGCGGGGTGAGAGGGCTGACGGAGCCGCGCGTCTATGCGGCCATCTCGGTCGCCCGATGTGGATTTTTAATCCACAAGCACCGTTTTTAATGACAACCCGGTCCTGAAGATGATCCTGACCAAAGAGGATCGAAACGCCGTCGACCGTTCAGCGCAATTGATGGCGCATTTCCCAGTGTGGCTCTGTTAATCCAACTGTCAAATCCTCTGAGAAATCCGCATTACAAACTATTGTCTTGAGCCACATTGGTCACTTGATACACTGTATATATTCAAGCAACTTGTCACCATGCGCCGTTCCTACTGATCACAATTGTCACTTGCGTCGCCACTTCTTGTGTCACTTACACATTTAGAGCACCAAGTCCAATTCGGGTTGTTTTATATTTGTTTACATACAGTGCTGCTACAACTGTATATATTATTTTCTGTTCTTTAATTATACGATGCCATTAGCACATTTCCCCAAAAAAACACTTATTGAGTCTCCTTGTCTCTGTTCAAGTAATGCTTGATGCATACATGTCTAATCACCTTTCATAATAATACCAGTTGAGATATTGTTTGTTTATCCTCGTGAACTTCAAGGCAGACTTGGCGTCAGTAAAAAAATGCGCTTGGCGTCATGTGTAATCTTCAGTTTTGCTGGATAAAGCATAGCATACTGTATGGAAGAAGACTGCATAGGATTTTTCGCTGGCATAAATTCCCTGCGTGAAGCCTGCACGGCAAGGGTGTAATCCGGAAAAAAAGTATAGGGTGTTATCCTGATGCTTAATGGGGCTTCGGGTCCTCGCCTCTCTCAGGACAGCATCTCTGTCTGCGTAGTTTAGGAGGTGCGCAATGATCGGGCGCGGTGGAGCACACAGCACTGGTTTGGGGCCAAGGGTACGGTGGGCCGGCTTGACAGTCATAACCGGGGACAGGACTGTGCGAAACAGCTCGCGCAGTAGATTATCAATATAGTGTTCCATTCTTGAAATGGTTGTCGATTCTGGGAGGCAAAGAATTCTAAGGTTGTTCCTTTGAGAAAGCGCCTCCAAGTCTTAATTTGTAGCCCTAATCACCTCTAATACCTTCTCCATACTGAGGATCCGCGTTCTAGATTCAGTTTGAGTGTCTTGAGTGTCAGATAGTCTATTTTCCAAGACATCTAGGCGGGTTTCATGAACTTCCACCTTTTTCTTGATGGCATCCAGGCTGGAGGTTAAGGTATCAATTTTGTCTAGTTTAGACTAGAATGTACTTCAAGTAGAATTAAGCGTTGAGGCTCCTCTGAGCTGTCCGCAGTTTCTGTAGGACCTTGAGCAGCGCCCAGCTCTGTGGTTGGTTCCATTGTGTGCTTGCTTTCGAAAGGGATCTTTGGTTGTTTGGGGTCTTTATTGTCCATGTTCCTGGAACAGTTGTATCTTTTTGCGCAGCTCCCCCAACAGATGTGTCTCACACCACAATGGTTTATGGCGTCGCAGTCGACAAACTCCTGATTGCAACCTTAGCTTTGTGTGTGTATAACCAGTCAAGCAGTGGCCAGAGCAGTGGACTGCAACCCCCAAATTACCTCAGTTAAACTGGCCGAGCAGCCACCAGCGTGGTATAGTAGCCAATGCCTGTATTGGGTGTCAGGGGACCAGTGGTAAAATGGCGCTGAAGACCAAAGACCTGCTGATATACGAATGCACCAATGTACTACAGCACCTTTGTAACCAAACGGCAGGAAACCACTACTTGTATTGTACAGTTTTGTGGCTGCCAGGATCCCAGTGGCTGTCACCAGGAAGGCAGAGCGAGAGTCAGAGGCAATGGGGGAGATTCGCTATGTCAAGGTGCATGACCGCCGTGGCGACAGTGACCAATGGAGACCCAGAAGGCACAAAGAGGCAGCTCCGTCGCGCTTAGGCGAATGAAGAGGATCGCGGGAAGGTAGACCTGGTGGGCCACTGCAGCTCTCAAGCCACCCCCTGCAGCATGTACAAGGGAGAGGCCAGGTGCCGCCCGTGTCCCGCCGCAGCCTGCACCTGTCGTGCACCAACCAGCCTAAGGCAGACCAAACGCAAGATGGAGGAGGCAGGTAGGAGCCCTGAGCCCAATCGAGGGTCAGCCAGCCCATGCCAGCATGCTCCAGACCCACCAGGCAGGAGAAGTCAGACGGGGCCCTGGCCGGGCAGCACAAGCCCACCCAGTCCCAGGTCAGCTATCAGGCCCAATTGCACTCACCTCGTCGTCGCCCTACACCACTCTGGCTGCACTTCAATTCAGCCACAGGCAGTCTGTGATCGAATACACGGTTTCCACCGCAGGTCCACCGGAACGTCCAACAAGTGTCACCGCCTTCACTCAGGTGGGTATGTGCATCAGGAATTGCCAGTGACGCAGCCAGCCTCAATTTGATGCGTGGATGTGTCGCTCACCGCTGCTGCTCCCCACCAGCATCCGCCAATGTTCCTCAGGCCCAACAACGATGATAACATTCCATAACAGGCAGGAGCTGCACTTGAGCCATTTTCCGCCTCGGGCGCAGTCTCGCCACTCCGCCTCGAATTACATTGGGTTGCTCTGATAAAATAGAAATGAGACCTCAGCCAATTAGTCCTGACAGGTTCGGCTTCTGGCACCAGAAGTTGCAGCCGTCAGGTATCGGTCTATTCGGTGGCATTTTACGGATATTAAGCCTGGCCTGGAGAGCCCCTTCAACAGGCGGCCATCCTGCAGCGCGTCGTAGCCACGCCCCACCGGAAATTTCTATATAAACCAGTGTTTATCATTTTAGTCACCTATTTGACTTATGTTATAAAAACCATGAGTCAGGAAATTTACAAGGGTTACATCACTCGGGACAAAATAAAATGTACCTCTTAGTTCTCTAAGCACTACAAAAAATATTTACTGTCCTTTTGCAGTAATTCAGTACCACCTGTAAGTGGCATTGTAAGGCTGTTTTTTTCTGCCTTACAAAAGCTCCAGCCTTGCTAGGCCTGTCAAGAGCTGTCCTCACCAAAACTTCAGGCACCATCCTGATTTTTAAGGTAGGGTTTAAACAGTTTAGCTATCAAACAGACCTATTACTAACAATTTACATAGGGCTTTTGGTTCACCCCCTTCAACCACTGGCTCCAGCCTCTTTCAGCCATTTAATTAAGACTCTGTCAATCATGTCATGGCTAAGCCCAGTGAGAAATTCATCTGTGCAATTAGTTGTATGGGTGTGTACTTTTGCCTCCTCCTGAGTACATTGAACTGCATGAGGGACTACTTTACAACCATATTATTCTCTGTCTGCTCCTACTTCTTACCTCTTAAGTGTCCCACTTTAATGTCCCAATGCTACATGTTTTAGCCCAGTGCACCAAGACCTATTGGCTTTTCCAATGATATTTTAGTCTTCAGTTCGTAAGAGACATCAACAATGTGCCCCCCAAGACCACCAAGGTCCAGCAGATGTGTGAGTTGGTTGAGACTGCTAGTTGCCTTTCTATTAGTATACAGACATCCATCTGATGTGCTTGATTTCACTTTGTAACCTGATAATTATCTCAATGTCTGAGAGATTAAGGGTCAGATGTACAAATCTTTTTGGGCAGTCGAAAACGGACCGATTCTGCAAATCTGCAAAAAAGCTTTTTACAATGTACAATAGGCAAAGTGTGATCCGGTAACTTGTTACCGAATTGCAATTTGCGTTAGCAAATTTGGATTTGGTGTGTATTTGGAAGGGGTGTCGCTTCCAAATACCGAATCAGAATGGTGTGTTTTAATGTTTTGTGACCAAATTCTAGTCGCAAAACAGTAACACTTTGCCACCAGTTTAAAACTGGTGGTTACCCATTCACAAAGGGGAGGGGCCCTGTAGGAAACTCTTCCCCTTTGAGGATGTTAACAAAATATTTTTTAAGAGCAGGCAGTGTGCAAAGAAGAGCCTTCACAGGTTTCTTGACAATATTCCTTGAAATGTATTGTCTTTATAGCATCCCAGCACTGAGTAGCATCTTTCATCACCAGTGCTCTCTATCAACTGTCTCCCCCAGGAATCTTCAGTAACTACCCTTCAATTATATCACTAAGCAACAGGAACCATGGCATAGTGCCAACTAAGACATCTCTACATATCTCCCCCTTATACAAAATAAAGAAAAAAATAAACATCACATAAACAAATATCTGGAAGAAATGACAAATGGTTATAAATTAACATTGTAAATAAATAGTAAAACTTCATTGTTCATATACCATTGTTCACATACTTTGCAAACATTTCCTAAACTCCAAGTTGTACCACCTTCCAAAATAACAACATTGGACTTCACATTTATAACTTGAAATGGTCCTAAATAATTGCTCTCATCTTTACGAAGCCACCCATTTCTTCGTACAACAACCCAATCACCCACTTGAACAGATAACTGTTTTACTCTCTATCTAAAGTTGTAACTACTCATCATCCTCTCTTGACCTTTCTCCACATTCTCCTTCACTTCATTACGATCAATCCAGATCTTCTCTTTTCTACACAACCAAACAGGACACTCTTTCTTTCCTGGTTCTCTTCCTTTAACAGATACAAAGAGAGCCACACCAGTAGCAGAGTGTGGAGTAACCCTATGTGTCCACATCAGTTTTCTTAATTCTTGTCTCCAAGAAAACCCATTAGCAAGAGACAATTGCATGTTCTCCATTATGATCCGATTAACACTTTCTAATAGACCATTTGCCTGAGTAATACCCATTCTTTAAAGATAATCTACCATCTCCTTTGAGACAAATTGTACTCCATTGTCGGTCACCAAGGAAGCAGGTATTCCTTCTTCTAGAAAAACCTTTTCTAGAAACTTTATAACATTGACAGTGATGATCTCACCCATAGTTTCCACCACAAACCATTTGGAATGATAGTCTACTAATACAAGAATAAACATATCTCTTATTCCTAACTTGCTGACCGGACCAATGAAATCTATGGATAACCTCTCCCATGGGCTTGATGGAAATTGTGTACATTCCAAAGGAGGTTGACGCACAAGTTTAGATTTATCACTGTTTAAACAAAAGCGACAATACTTCACCAAAGCTTCGACATCACTGTCAACTCAAAGCCACCAGAATGATTCCCTGACCCTGCGTTTAGACATCCCTTAACCAGGATGCCCTTTGTGAATAATGTCAAGGACATGTTTCCTTACTCCTTCAGGAGGTACGATTTGCCACCTCCTCATAACATTTCCTTTGCTCAAGTTCAACTCATCTCTTATTTTGAAAAATTCCTTCAATGCAACATCTTTGCTATCATCAAACTCCCATCCTTGAACAATCTTTAATTCAACTCTTGATAACACAGAATCACACTCCTTAGCCTTATTCCACTCTTCTGATGACAAAGCCGTAACTCCTTTATTAACATCAACATCACCATTAATGTCACCACAAATCTCATTACAATCCTCATCCAAAGGCATCCTCGATAAATAATCAGCAATTACATTTTTCTTTCCCTTAACATATTCAACTTAAAAATTAAACTCCATGATAGATATAACAACCATCTGGAAATTCTGGTCGCTACACTACCTTCTAAGCCCATTCCACCTTTAAAAATAAACAGTAATAGTTTATGATATGTACAGACTTTGAAAGGAAGTCCCCACAAATAAAACTTAAAATGACATATCCCCCAACAGCAAGCTAAAGCTTCTCTTTCTATAACCAAGTAAAATCTCTCTGCACCCTGTAATCTCCTTGAAGCAAAACCAATATTTTGTTCTTCATCATTGACCACTTACCACAACACTGCTCCGATTCCGACCCCACTAGCATCTGTAGTTAAATAAGTTTTCCCAGTAACTTCAAAACGTCCTAGTGTAGGTGCTTAAGAGATATTTTTTTATGAGTTCTGAAGCTCTCTTACACTCATCAGACCATTCAAACACAGCATTCTTTTTCATGATTATCCTTAAAGGTTCAACAAGCTCGGAAAAACTGCCCACATATTTAGCACAATACTCCTCTAATTCTAAAAAAGATCGGAGTTCATCTTTATTTGATGGTTCTGGAGCCATTGTCACTGCTTTTATAATATTTTTCTTCGGTCTTATGCCATCTGAACTTACTTCATGTCTCAAATACGCAACACTTTCTTCCCTTAACTGACACTTCTCTTTATTTATTGTTAGATTATGTTTCTGAAGTCTTGCCATTACCTCTCCAAATAACATATCGTGAACAGAAAAATCTTTCCCTGCAATCAAAATATTGTCTTGGAAACACCAAACTTTTTTCATGTCCCCAAAAATGTTTTTCATGGCTCGTTGAAAAACGTCCGAAGCCGACGCCAAACCAAAAGGCATCCTCTTGTATTTGAACCAGTGGCGGTGCGTCCATTGGGGGCGTTGGGGCGTTGCCCCACTATCCCATGCCATGGACGACCGCACCCGCACTGCTAATCAATCATTAACTTCTTTTAAAATAAATGCGCAACTGTCAGGCACCCGAGCACTGCGCGCAACCGTTCCGGTACCAGCCCGACTGAATCGGGCATCCATAAGGTAGTGGGCCGTGGGGGGCGGGGCTGCAGCAGAAAGAGTGGCAGGCAGGCAGCGCACAGACAAGCAGCAGGCAGTGACTGCGCAAGGTAAAACCCGGAGTCTTCAATATTTTTACTTCCCCGCGCATGCGCACAGTGTAGCCCGTCCCTCCCCCTCCCCTCTCTCTAGCACACACACACATAGCAGGACCCGGGGCCCCGGGCTCATTTAGGGCAGATAGTCTCCTGCTCGTAGGCCAATCCTGGCGCAGTGGTGCTGATAGCGCTGCGCCAGGATTGGCTGCTGCAGCAGGATGGGACCGCGCGTGGGTGTTGGCTGAGGGCCGCACAGTATGGCCAATCACATATGGCTATAATCAGCCATGCCGTTTGTGATTGGCCATTTCCCTAAACTCAGTAAACTGCAGTGATGTCACCGCGCGTGGCGCACAAGTGCTGCCACACAACAACTAGTGAAGTAGTGATAGTGAAAGTATCATCAGCACGAAGGTAATGAGAGTGGACCATGTGACTCGTGCGTCGTCGTGACTGACTTGCAGCAGTTTGTGCCTACTACGGATGGACCGCCTGGTGCTTGCTGTAATCTGCGTCGGTGGGAAGACGTCATCTATCGAGTACACTCCGAGAGAGGTTTCATACTAGTAAGTGAAGTTCACGTTTTTACAGTGACTGAAAGGAAAGGTAGCATTAAGCAAGCCTACACAAATTCCACCAAGCACCTGACCTGCTGTCTGTAACTTTAGTATCCCCACTGCTGTGCTGGTACTACCAGAAATGTAAACGAACATACTCTCTCTCCTCAGATATTCAAACTTGAAAAATAAATAATCCGTCCTCGAATATCTGAGCGTATTTCTTTGCCCCGTAATGCAGGCCGAGACGGCGAGACGGTAAGTTTTATTTTCTTTAATTAAACCCCTCCCGCCTCCCCCCCATGCTCCCACGATGACCCCATTTCCACCCTACCCGTCATGCTGGCCGTGACTGTTGATTTGTCACTTGTACATACCATAGATTAAAAAATAAATCCAGCCTGCATGCTTAGTCTGAAAACCAGGAAGACGTGTGATACTACAATGTGCCAGTTAAATGTTGTTTTCTCTTTTGGATGGAGTCGGTTTTGTTTATCTCGAGGTCGGATCTCGGTAGCACTAGAGTGGGGACACCTCTGTTGCTCTCTGTCTACGTTTGCAGCTTCCACTTGCATCAGACGCACACTTATCTCCCCAAAAGATTCATGACTGCTGCTCGCCGGTAATTATAGAATTTTAGAACCGGCATTTCATTGCCCACAATGAGAAACCATCATGATGATTTATTTAGGTAAATAAGTGTGCGCGTTAGTAAATGAGATGTGCTTCTTTTTATTTGTCTTTTATGAACCTAGTTTGAACAATGTATAAGTAATGGTCATCTTTTTTTATCTTAATGGAGTGGCTTGACTGCATACCATATTAATAACTACGGAACCTTTGTGCAATACATTCATTTCTCTTTCTTTGGTTGATTTACTGGATTTTCCCCAAAATATTATTACTTGACTTCGCCTGACAGTTAGATCATTTTTTCTTAAAATAAGATAATAATAATAATAAAACGGAGGAGCTGGCTACAGTGCTGAAAGTGTATAATGCAGTTTAAAAAAAACATATGCAGACACTGGTTTTCGCATTAAAGGCGAGGTTACGTGCCTGCAGGTTTAAAGGTGATAAAGTCGACTCTGTAGACTTTTATGCCATTTTGTTCTTCACAATTCTTTTCTTATTTTAATATTTCAAGACTTCATGTTCACAATAGATTTTCTTGCTTGCTCAAATTTGCTTTAAAATACTCCATTTACCACTCCTTTTTTCAACATTTTCTCACAGGGAAGTCCTTCAACCCCACCCCAAACCCGCCTTAAGTCAGTCTGGCTCCCTCACAATGCAACACTCATCCCCCAACTTTTACGCCCTACCACTTTCAAATGTCACCAGCCGCCACTGATTTGAACGCACCAAGAGGAGCAGCAAAGGAAGTCAAATGTCTAGATGATTCATGTAATTTAATTTGATGATACGCAGAGGACATATCTAAAACACTAAAAATACGCCCATCACCCATGGTTGATAACATCTCTGATATATTAGGCAGCAGTTCTCTGTCTACCCAAAATATTCTTATTGAGATCACGCAAATACACACAAAGACGATTTTTGCCACCATCTTTTTATCGTTTTGGTCTTACGCTCTGTTTACATTATCTTATCTTGTTTCAGAGACCACGTGTCCTCACCTTCACTATCGATTCTGTAAGAACGCGTTTTTTTACTATTCGTGCACTTTATTTTACTTCTGTATATTTTTTTGAACACTTGTGACTTACTAATTTAAATTCTATTTTATCGCTGATTAACATACACGGGTGGTTGGATCTCTTCAACCACGTAACTCACGCTTGTTAATCACTTTGTAGTTTATCACAACGTCAAGGCACCAAATCAGTTTTCACTTTTGCACCCTTCGAGTTACGTCTCATTCCTGATTTTACTGGTTACACGCTTTGACATTGGATCTTTGTCATGACATTTGATGATATGCATGATTACACATTCACTTACCAATAACTGATACCACAGATAACTGCATGCACATAGTTTGAGACTTTTACAGAGGGTCTTCCTGTATAGATTATACACATGCTTTTTATTTGCAGAACGTTCCCCTGACGAAGGGCACAACGGATGCCCGAAATGCATTGGGATGGATATTACATTTAGATGGACATTGATTTAAAACCTTGAGGCTTTGGCTGTTCAGCCACTGAAAATTATTATTTTTGTGAACTACATTGTGAAGAAATTTAAACATGAAAAATGGATTTTAAAACAGATTGATGGCCATTAAATAGATGACAACCAATTGCTGTATGGTCTAAAGATTTTCAACCTAATATATTGGATTGAACCAATTTGCTGGATCTTCTACGCTCCGGGGGACAGCTCCTCTGTAGGGGCTGCAACACTATTGCAATTACAATTGAAGCCAACCATTCAGAGGCTTTGAATGGCTCAATGATCTCTGTTTTAACAAATGATCAATTTCTTGACGTAAAGATTCCAACATTAAATTTGAAACTTTTCTTACTTTGTGGACAACAGACTTAGCATTTTCATTTAGAATTATTTTATGGGAGAACCCCTTCAATAACCTTAACCTTGAGTTAAAGACTTTAGGATATTTCTCAAATAGTTCATTCTTATCACACAAATCTTGAATAGACATATTTTCTAGAACCATAACAGGTTCTTTAGCATTAGGGTCAATAATGATGTTTAAATCTCTCTGATGACGCCATCCCAGAAGATCAGATCCAAAATCTGTAATATATACTCTTCCTCTAACTGCTTCACCTTTAAATCTTAAAGTCATCCAACACATTCCCATAATTTGTATTCTTTTCCCTGCATATCCTACTGCACGAATGTCAGGATGGACCAATAAAAGTCAAAAAACTTGTTGTATATAAGAGTATATAAACTTCCAGAATCCGCCAACACTCTCCTTTTCGTCAATCAAAATATTGCAATGAGGCTTTTCTAGTTAATCCGCACTTTCCATTTTCACATTATGGGAAGCACACAACTCATCAGTTTCTGCAATCTCAAAATTCTTTTGATCGTTCTCAATCATCAAAAGAACATTGTCAACATATCCACAAATATCTTCTACTTCTTGAACCTTACTTCTCCCAATTACTTTTGTACTGCAAATTTTGGAAAAATGTCCCCTCTTTCCACAACTTCTACATAAAGTACCTCTAGCCATGCAATTAAGGCCAGAAGCTATATGTCCCGGGGACCCACATCTAAAACATTTAATATCTCTGAATTGGTAATTCTCTCTCTCAGTTTGTGGTTTCTTAACATCAACATTCAATAACTTCAACTTTTTCTTGTTTTGTGGTAGTAACAGAACTTTCCATCTCTTTTAGACACATGACAGTATGTTCCATTCCTTTTGCAATTTGGATTGTTTCATCTAAGGAATATTCCTTCATTAGCAACTTTTCCTCTTTTTTCTTACTGGTAGTACAACATACTATTTGATCCCTTATTAACAAATCATTTAGCCGCTCAAATTTACACGTTAAGGCTAAACCTCTCAAAGTAGAAACATAAGAAATAATATCTTCCCCCTCCTTTTGATTTCTAGTAAAGAATTTATGACGTTCAAGAACAACATTGGTTTTAGGAGTAAAATGAAGTTCCAACATTTGAATTGACATATCATAAATGTTGTTAGGTTGTCCATCACCCATCCCCAGAGAAATTTCTGGTAATTCTTCATAAACTCTTCTCCCTTCAACTCCCAAATGATGTAAAAGAATTGCTTTACGCCTAACCGGACCATACTTATCCCCCCCCAATGGCTAAAAGATATGTTACGAATAATTTTTTCCGTTGTGCCCAAGGTATTACTGGATCTCCTAGAGATGATAAACAAGGTGGTGGAGATGACATAGATTGATGAGACATGGTACCTGTAAAGCAATGAAAAATAAAAATTTTAAATATGAAATTAAAATAAGTTAAAATAATGAAAGATTCATTGTATATAGTGTTCTTATTCTATTTGTTCTGCATAGATACCACTTGTTATTTTACTGAATTTTTTTTTTTGTTCACTTTGTTTGCTTGAATTAATCCTTTTTCATTTTCCTTAGATGTTTGAACAGTCTTTCAATTGTTCTAGTTGTTCTGGTAGTCCATTTACTGTTTCTGCTTCTTCCTAGTAGTCCTTCAATTGTTTTAACTGTTCCTTGTTGCTTGGGTAGTCCTTTTACTATTTTCACCCTCTTATAGTATCCTCATTGTTGCTCAATTAATCCTTCTTCTGTTTTCACCCTCTTATAGTATCCTCATTGTTGCTCGATTAGTCCTTCTGTTTTCATACCTTTCTAACTGATGCATAGAAGGAACAAAGCTGTGTTGTGCCGAGTAACCCGGGCAAATCAGAAAAAGGTAGGAAAGCTTGTTTTCTTTCGTTGTAATAATTATGGCAGCTTCGTGGGGCAACGTAGCAATTATCGTGCACCACCCAGGATATTGTGATCCTAGCATTCGGTTATGCTGTATTTACTTCGTGGAGGAACATAGCAATTACGGTGTACTGCCCCGAATATTGTGAACTTAAATTGGTTTTATGTTGTTTACAGCTGACTACCTATTTTAATAATCCATAGTCTCTAGACCGGCAGACATTCAAAACCAATTACGAGACGCGCAAATGCTCAAGCAGGCTCCCACGCCAAGCGTTGCTAGCAGATTGTCACGCTGAATTTCTCGAGCGGTTTCTCACTCTAATGATAATTCCATCTATCTCATACCTGCAAATATTATCCCCTCAGCATTTGTTCCTTTTTCCCCTGTTTTTATTCGTTCTTGCATCTCATATTCTGCTAGAAGGAATATTCTCCTGAATTGCTCTTATTCCAAGCAGATTCTCCCATCATGTTATGCATTCATGTGGCATTGTGTGTTCATTGGACTCTTGGAATATCTCTCCTGTCTTTGATAAGTAAACATCATTATGACAAAAACTTCTTTGTCTCTGTTACCCAGGAACATCATTTGCCTGTTGTTGTTTTCAATCTTTAAATGAAGATATCATCTGCTTTGTCATCAATGTAATAATGTAAGTTAACATCAATTTATATATTACAACATTTATTGTGGAATATCCAGTGCACTGTTGGAATCAGAATCACATTGTCTTCGTTGCAACTTCTACTCATTTGCTACATGTTGTTCTGTACATTATTATTTCATGGGATTGAGTACTATACAATCGAAGGAAAAGACTTGTCCATCTTGAGACATACAGGAAACAAATGAGCAAATCTGAACCGAATAGCGTTAAGGACATTCTTGTTAGTGATATACTATGATATACCTTGTTTTGACTTATGTTGTACTGGAGGATGTATTTTTTGACCTGTATGTTTATAATATACAAGAAATTTACCTTATATTTGTCTTTTATATATATACTTCCAGATAACCAACTGTGACTCCTGAGGAAGGTGTTTTCTGCCGAAACGCGCGTCGAGTTCTTATTCATCCCTGCACTTTAGGCACCACCTATGATTTAGGGTGTCCTTTTTATTGAATTGTTTAAATTTCTTGTTTTTTTTTAATTTCTATGTATTAAATGTATATGTTTTGACTATTGTATGTATATGCTATGATATTTGTCAAACCTCATCATATAGTCTGATTTTTGCTCAGGTCCCTATATGATTTTTACCATGTCAATTAAAAATATGTTTGTTTTATAATTTTACCTCTTGAATGTTCCTTTTGCTATTGGGTTAGATCAATTGTTTGCCTATTAGTTAGACGCCTAGGAAATTTTGTACACATAATTCACTTAACCTGCCCTAGGAGTCTGTTTTCACTACTACCCAGGGGGTCCTTGTTTTTCTCATTTGAGATTCCTAATGTGTCACAAATTGCGACCTACTTCATTAATATGCATTATTTGCAGTCCACTAGGAATCGCTACTATAACTCAAATTCTTAGAAAATCACAATTAAGAAATCAGTAATCCTAATGCTTGCCCATCGGGCTCCATTGCGTGTACACAGTGTCCCTCTATGCACCTAGGCACTCCCTGGGGTCTTAACATGCTATTCACACATCAGGTAATGTGACATTATGCGAAGTTATTGGGGACAGGATGAGGAGTCATGTTCGGTGGGTGTTCTGGACCATGAGGAATGCTTTTCTTAGGAGGCTACGGGTGGGGTTGTGGTAAATTAAATATTACCCCGTCAGAATTTCTATACTTAAACAAAGGGTCATGCATATAATGAGAGGCAGAGTCCGTGGTGTCCGATTCAAAAGGGCTTTATTTCAGTAACTCGAGTTAAGGGAGAATCGGGTTCCATCACCACTAAGGTTCAGGAAGGGTCTTCTGAACTTTATTCACAGAGTACAATATTTATACATTGAAAATACATTGACTTGCATAGAGAAGGAGGAGCGCTCCAGGCAGAGCAAGAGAAAGAGAGAGATAAGAGCATGTGGGCGTGCAAGAGGGCGTACACTTGAGGAGTCATAGGTAAGTCATAGGTGGGTGGATACATGGAGGGGGTCTGCATGGCCAGCTGGAACCTTTGCCCTACTTGTGTGCGCAACCTGGTCATGACGTGCAATTGACGTGTAACTGGGGGAAGCTGGGGGGAGCTGACTTTCGGTCTAGTAGAGAAGCCTTCAGTGTCAGGGCGACCTGCACGTCTGGTATTATCTGATATCTTAAGTTAGGAGGATGTATTATCTGAAGCAAAGGTCGCTCTTCACCAAGAGCCAGTGTGGGCATATATTTCTTCGTGCATTGCGTGGGGGCTTTGAGCTTTCTGTGGATGCGAGCTCTGCAAGTCACTTGGACGGAGACAGAAAAGCTAGGCCCTATCTCTGCAGACGGGTTCTGTTTACCTTCTTCACTGAGCAGGAATGTGTTTCTGTGGAGCATGCAGATAACTGTGTGCAAAATACTGTCTTGGCAGGCCGGGCTGGGCCCCTCTCGGCTGAGCCAGAAGTATGTGAGAGGTCAGGGATACGTAGCTGCAGCTTTCAGAGTGTCTGGAGACATGGAATCTCAATTCGGGTCCTGGCTCAGGCTGAGCCACAAAATGGGTTCATCTTGATGTTAAACGTGCAAAATGCAAATATATTGGCAACATGGGCCTCAGTGCAGAATTAACGTTTCTTTCATGGAAGGCCTGGTGACTGACATCCTAATGTGGGACGCAAATACAGAGGCATTATTATTGCAGACATGAGAGGGAAAATGCATGGGTGACATTCAAGTACACTAAACGTGGGGGTACAAGCAGGGGACACATTGGCCATGTATAATTTCTATTTCCTCAGGGTGCTATGAGTCTATAAGTGCAGTGCTTAAGGTGGGATGAAACAGGTGGGGGCTTTAAAAGGGACATGTGCAAAAAGCAGAACTAGGAATGCTTTGCTTCACACAGGGTGCCACTTGACCCGTGTTTGTGTGCATCCTGTGAGTTTTATTTTAGTACCTCCAGACATGCCACACAAAGCCCAACATAAGCCGAAACAAAGAGACATATTGGCTCTGCCAATTCCTTAGCTGTATCAGATAAGTGAATAAGAACAGGATGTTTTGTGAATGATTAGACCTGAAAATGTTCAGGTTCTGAATATGTAAGACTAAATAAAACATTGCTAAGGTCTGTGGAGTAGTTAGTGATCATGTTGCTGGGTTATGAATTTACCTTGAAAAAATAAAAAGACAAGAGGTGTTTGGCAAAACAGGAACAAGTTGGTTTAATTAAACGTAGCAGCCGGGAGAGCATCAACAGATTTGTGCCTGAAGACAGTCTCAATGTACAGAAGTTTTGGCTGGTAATATGTTGAGGTACAATAAAACAAATTATAGTAAAGCATGTAGACCCAGGCCAAGTCATGAACCATAAATATAACCATCTGATAAGGGGGACACAAGTGGCTCTCGACCTCGTGGAGAGGTAGTGTTGGATAGGGTACAGGTGTCCAGATGTCCGGCATGGGGAGTGCATGATCACTGCATGTGGTGTGCATGGTGTGTTCTTATTGGCTGAGTGTTCCTGACTACAAATATGAACAGAGCAATTGTGACATTATTTGTACTCTGTAATACCTTGAAATGTATGCATTTTTTATTTCTGTCTCGGATTTGTATATACTGTGATCATTTTCATTTGACTACATGATGTACTATATTTTGAATAGCTCATATCACCTCTCCGCCATCCTTTGGCTAATTGCTTTGTTTGTATCTAGCTTGCACTGTAAAAATCTACACCTTACGACCCATTTCCTTACAATGTTTTATATATGTAACATGTCCAATTACAGGCGCCTGCCCAGCTGCCATTGTTCTTATCACGCTTGATAGACCCTCTCTGACATCACCCGTTTACTCATAGGCCTCACCAGCCATACCCCCACTAGTCTCCGTCACACCTCACTCGTGCCTTTTGTCCGGCATCAAAGAGCGCATTCCGCCTTTATGCCTAGTCATATTGTTTTCAGTTCTCTCACTCCGTGGTCTAGTGTCTCTCTTGTACGTCACACTAGGCCAACCACGTGCCCAACCACGGACCAATCCCCTCCCACCTCCCTTGTTATAGCCTACCCACACTCCCTCCCTCAGCATCCATTACCCGGATGAGGAGAATTTCGCCAGCACACACCCGTGCTAATTTTCGACACTGGCTGACTAAGGTAAGAACCCACCTGTACGCCCAGTTACTGCCTCTTATTTCCCACTGACCGCACATTTGAATCACTTTTCAGATCGGTTAGTCTTACTCACTGTCCTTTTCTTTGACTCAATTTTAGTTCTTACGGGACATACCAGTCCTGCAACGAGCCTATCACCCCGAGCAGCATCCCTGCCTTACGTCTATACCCTGATCGCCTTTCGGGTATATGTCCACCGCATCTCGCACTACAAGCGCTCCAGCTAATTTCCCGCCATCGTTTACCCTAGACACCAACGCCTTTGAACTCGACCACTTTCCCGGCACCGTTCCTCGCTGTTTTTTACATCGCTATTATCCTTGCGTATTTGGCTTTTTACACTCCTGCTTCCATTTGTATCCTTTAGGTGTCTGTCTACTCACGGGCGAGGCAATATCTTTGACGATATGCTTATACTTATCAATATTTCTAGTATTGTGGGCTTGTACCGTCTCCTCAAGGGGAATGCTATAATTATTATTCTGGAAATCATGGGATAGTGTTTTTGAATTGTTATGCTTATACATTTCATTAGTCCTATTACCTTGGGTTTGTACCGTCTCCTCAAGGGGTTTGCTATTATTATTATTTTGGACATCATTGGACAGTGCTTTTGTTTTGTGTTTTGAATTTTGTCTTCTTTTAGATACAGCACAGCAAATTGGGCGAATGCGCTTTTCGGTTTTGCAACAACCCTACTCATAATTTATTCCACAAAAAGATAGGTAGTAGTGTTCCCAAAGGGAAACATCCACACACACTCTGCAAAACAATCTTGTTATTTCTACAATTAGTACACATCAAGTAGTCTATTTCTTATAAGAAAAGTAATAACCAATAGGGTGCTACAGAGACTCAAGGCACCTACTACCTAAAGGTGCCGTCAGTACACACTGAAAGTGTGTCACATGAATTCAAACAAATTTTTGAGAAACTTTTGACAGCACTCCTGTGGGCTTGTAAATCTAACAAATAGGGCACAAGTTGTAAACCCTCAGTATACCAAACTCTACTAATTATAGAGTATTCTAAAAAAAACAAATGACAAGGTTGTATTCAATGGGGATTGTCAAAAGAAGGTTTCAAGATATAGTCCACTTATTTTGTTTTCTTCAGTCTTTATTCTTTCAATTCCATAAAACAGATATTCCCAGCAAAAATAGAAATCACCAACACGTGTTTTGTCCTACACAAGGACTTTTTCAAGGCATGAACACGGCGAACTGAGATATGTATTGAGCATCACGTTTGAACAGAATAAGCCGTGATTTGGGAATAAAACATAATATCAAAGTATAAGTGGCAGGGTGAGAAGTTGAGCAAAATGCGAAATGTGGAAAGTCTTCCAGTCTGTAGCAACAATCACGATAGTCAAGTACGACCCAGCTCATAAACTAGCTATACGTTTGTTCGAAGGGTAAATACATGTCTGTTTATATCAGGTTCATAGAAACAAACACTCAAAAGCAGGCCGGTGTTTTTTGAAAAGTAGAGTTTACAACCATGATAAGTTGGTGAACAAAAGTCAGGCTATCGCATTTCCTCACCCAAACGGTCTCCGTAACACCTGTCACCGGCCTGCTTTCGAGTGTTCGTTTCTATACTTTGATATTATGTTTCATTCGAAACACGTGTTGGTGATTTCTATTTTTTCTGGGAATATCTGTTTTATGGAATTGAAAGAATACTCTATAGAATAGAATACTCTATAAGTAGTAGAGTTTGGTATACTGAGGGTTTACAACTTATGCCCTATTTGTTAGATTTACTAGCCCACAGGAGTGCTGTCAAAAGTTTCTCAAAAATTTGTTATAATTTATTCCATTTTGATCAGGTTATACTGTCTACCACCATTAATTTGGCCTTCTTTTAGATACCTGCCAGTCGCCTACGCACATTATATGTGCATTACCGTTCTAATGTACATACATTTGGGCACCTTTTTCCTTATAGCCACACTAAATGTACGTGTACCTCTATTTTGTAATTATCAGACGCGGCTCACTAGCTGTTGTTTCCGATGGTTTTTGTTCTTTTCACTCGCCATTTCCTATGTACATATGTATATATAGTCTTCGTTTATCCCATCACTTCACCCTGTCACAATCTTTTGGACTAAGACTCACTTCATATGTTTTCCAAGTCACTTCGGATGTTCTTTCTATACTGACATAGGGTGTCCACTTTACTCTCACTACAACACAGCTAGCCTACTGTTATCACTCTACGTTTCTAATTCATGCACATTCTTTTCGTCCTTCCCAGCCCTGATGAGTCACAGCCGCCACACGGTGTGACGAAACACGTGTTGGCAATTTACTCTATTACAAAGAATCATGTATTGGATGTACTGATCAGCACCCCACTATTAAAACATCAATCATTTGAGCTACTTTGGTGACATTTAGGTTTTCACTTGGAAACCATTCATTTTAACGTGTGCACAGGACTCTGTTCATATTTGTGGAACAGGAGACACGTCTCCTGACCTTTGCAGGGGCTGGTTTTCCGTTGGGTTTGTTCCCCTGACCTGTATGCACCGAACCTAACTTTCAGCCACGACCTACATTGAAGTAAAACACGCTGAGCGCCATTTCTTCCTAAACCTATCCAAACCCATTCTCTCCCCCCCTTCTACACATGTTCCTGACTACAGGAGGCATCTGACTTTGTGGTATTTCCGAAAAACACGCACCTTTGGTCAAACATGTTTTATCTGGGCCAAGCTCTTTGGACCAGTTTGTGAGGTAACTGCCTATCTGTGAGATCGGTCACGGTTTTCCCTGTTTGAGCTTTTGTCTTCAGACTAAGTGTAACCCCATATGTGAACTATGAATCGGTATGCTTGGGTTTGGGTTGCAGGGCCTGTCTCTAGGGAGGTCAAAACTGGTGCCACTGCACCAGGCACTGACTTGGGGTGGGCCACCATGTTTGCAAGTATATTATTGTTTTAAAAGAACCCGTTGCCGCGTTCCTCACGTCCGGAAATTTTCAGGCATCAATAAAAATGTCAAGATAACTCTAATGAAATAATGTTCTTCCTGGCGAAAGAGAGAGAGAGAGACATGGGAGTTTTCTCTGGTGGAAATTTTGACTGATGGTAAGGTAGCGCAGAGGGTTAATATGCTTGCTGCAAAGTAGCTGTACCATGCAGATCACAACGTTCATATAATGTAAATAGGTCAGTGGGTTGCTGCTTTTGTCAGAGAGAGATTCTATTGTTACTTGCAGTTTATGAGTTAAAATCTCAATATAGGACGGTGAGCCATTAATTGTCATCAAAGCGCTGCATGAAAACTACAAGGTATAGCTGTATGTTTTTTGCCCAGTCATTTATTATCCCAATCTTGCAAAAGGGGTTAATTTGGGTAGAAATCAATTATTATTATTAAAGAGAACCCCTAACAATTGTGTTACGTTTTAAATTCTGAATCTGTGCTTCTCCAGACCAAGCACTCTTAAACTATACTGCCTACCAGTAGGGATGACATGGGACTCCTACACTTTGTAGACCATTGTCTCATGTAACATTTCCCATAGACCGATTCACACATATATAATTCATTGTCTCTGCTGTAATGTGTGTGTGATGTGAAGTGCTCTGACACCCTTCACTGGTATGAGTGGCATTATAAAATTCATTGAATCTGAAAGAAAGTGGTTATGGAGGATTGAGGGGCACTTTTAAAGGGTGAGAGTGAGGGAATCTGTTGTGGAGGTGGTCACCACCTCCACCATGGATGGGGGACGCTAACAAACATCGTCACACCAGGCACCAACAGCGCTAAATCCGGCCCTGCCTGACTGACCACGTATCTCTTACTCGGAGTTGATGGGGAGGTCATCACGAGTGAATTCGACAGCAACTATCCGAGTTCATTATTACGTGTACATATAAAATGGCATAAGCATGGGGGTAAAATCTGTTCCGCTCGCGGAATTTGCGGATTTTCGGTAAATTAGCAATCCGCGAACTCTCGCGAATTTGCCGATAATCCGCAAAGTCGCACGCAGCGGATTTTTTTGCTTGGTGATACAATATTGCGGTGCGCGGCATTCACTTACCATCATTTAGCGTTTGCCGAGTTGTTTTTCTCGATATTTTGCGAGTGCTGCGCCATTTTGGATCTTGCTGCGGGATCCCGCGGGAGTTTGGCGACCGCGATTATGTCATCGCGGCTTGCCACCTTGCACAGCGAGAGTTTGTCAACGCGAGTACGCCGTGATCACGTATCGCGGGAGTTCGCAATTGCGAACATGTAGATGTGGCGGGTAGCAACAATCTCGCACTCGCGAAATTACAAAATTTGCTATTCTGCACAAGAAATCCACCAGCAAGCAGCATAAACCTTCTGAAAATGATGATTTTTATCAGAATAACTCCTCAGGTTGACATTTGCCTGCACTTTTTTTTGCAAGGAGTCCATTTTTTTGGGGGGGGGGGGGAAGGAAGTGCCCCACAGTCTCCAACTTCCTGTTCCTGTCCAGCAGGCTCCTCCCAGTGCTTTCTTCATGTGCTGGTCACTTTCATTTGGATCTTGACCTGGAAGGATTACTTCTGGTGGATGCAGCTGGATATTTGGATTTGAGGCCTTTTTGACTTTCTTTGGATCACTTTTGGATTACAAATTTCACAAGTAAGTTTGTTTGGGGCATTACAGTTGCTGCAACTACAGTTTTGGAATTTTCGATTTTTGGGCTGTTGTTGGGGCCTTTTGCCCAGGGGTATTGAGTGGTGCATGGACTGAGTCTTTCTGTGGAGTCTCTTTAATGTAAACATCATGGAGGGCATGGATGGCATGGGATTGTGCTGATTTTTGTGTGTTTGTCGATTTTTTTGGCTGCTGTTGGGGCCTTTTGCCCAGGGCTAGTGAGTGGTGCATGGGCCTAGTCTTTCTGTTGGGTGTCTTGAATTTAAACATCATTGAGGGCATGGATGGCATGGGATTGTGCTGATTTTTGTGTTTTTTGATTTTTTTGGCTGCTGGTGGGGCCTTTTGCCCAGGGGTAGTGAGTGGTGCATGGACTGAGTCTTTCTGTGGGGTCTCTTTAATGTAAACATCATGGAGGGCATGGATGGCATGGGATTGTGCGGATTTTGGTGTGTTTTTCGATTTTTTGGGGTGTTGATGGGGACTGGCCATGTGGGTGGGGGCCATTTTGAGTGCTGGTACAGGCAGGCCATGTGCTGGGGGGCAAGGGGCCATTTTGAATGCAGGCAGTGTTCTCAGGCCTGCACCCATTTTGCCTAGCTTTCATCCATTATGCCTAGGGGTAGTGAGTGGTGCATGGGCCTAGTCTTTCTGTGGGGTGTCTTGAATTTAAACATCATTGAGGGCATGGATGGCATGGGATTGTGCTGATTTCTGTGTGTTTTTTTATTTCTTTGGCTGCTGTTGGGGCCTTTTGCCCAGGGCTAGTGAGTGGTGCATGGGCCTAGTCTTTCTGTAGGGTGTCTTGAATTTAAACATCATTTAGGGCATGGAAGGCATGGGATTGTGCTGATTTTTGTGTGTTTTTTGATTTTTTTGGCTGCTGGTCGGGCCTTTTGCCCAGGGGTAGTGAGTGGTGCATGGACTGAGTCTTTCTGTGGGGTCTTTTTAATGTAAACTTCATGGAGGGCATGGATGGCATGGGATTGTGCTGATTTTAGTGTGTTTTTCGATTTTTTGGGGTGTTGATGATGGGGACTGGCCATGTGGCTGGGGGCCATTTTGAGTGCTGGTACAGGCAGGCC
This sequence comes from Lissotriton vulgaris, assembly GCF_964263255.1. Classification (NCBI taxonomy): domain Eukaryota; kingdom Metazoa; phylum Chordata; class Amphibia; order Caudata; family Salamandridae; genus Lissotriton; species Lissotriton vulgaris. The sequence goes on along the minus strand of NC_141686.1, from coordinate 292,413,466 downwards.
ATGTGCTGGGGGGCAAGGGGCCATTTTGAATGCAGGCAGTGTTCTCAGGCCTGCACCCATTTTGCTTAGCTTTCATCCATTATGCCCAGGGGTAGTGAGTGGTGCATGGGCCTAGTCTTTCTGTGGGGTGTCTTGAATTTAAACATCATTGAGGGCATGGATGGCATGGGATTGTGCTGATTTTTGTGTGTTTTTTTATTTTTTTGGCTGCTGTTGGGGCCTTTTGCCCAGGGCTAGTGAGTGGAGCATGGGCCTAGTCTTTCTGTTGGGTGTCTTGAATTTAAACATCATTGAGGGCATGGATGGCATGGTATTGTGCTGATTTTTGTGTGTTTTTTGATTTTTTTGGCTGCTGTTGGGGCCTTTTGCCCAGGGGTAGTGACTGGTGCATGGACTGAGTCTTTCTGCGGGGTCTCTTTAATGTAAACATCATGGAGGGCATGGATGGCATGGGATTGTGCTGATTTTTGTGTGTTTTTCGATTTTTTGGGGTGTTGATGATGGGGACTGGCCATGTGGGTGGGGGCCATTTTGAGTGCTGGTACAGGCAGGTCATGTGCTGGGGGGCAAGGGGCCATTTTGAATTCAGGCAGTGTTCTCAGGTCTGCACCATTTTGCCTAGCTTTCATCCATTATGCCTAGGGGTAGTGAGTGGTGCATGGGCCTAGTCTTTCTGTGGGGTGTCTTGAATTTAAACATCATTGAGGGCATGGATGGCATGGGATTGTGCTGATTTCTGTGTGTTTTTTGATTTCTTTGGCAGCTGTTGGGGCCTTTTGCCCAGGGCTAGTGAGTGGTGCATGGGCCTAGTCTTTCTGTTGGGTGTCTTGAATTTAAACATCATTGAGGGCATGGATGTCATGGGATTGTGCTGATTTTTGTGTGTTTTTTTATTTTTTTGGCTGCTGGTGGGGCCTTTTGCCCAGGGGTAGTGAGTGGTGCATGGACTGAGTCTTTCTGTGGGGTCTCTTTAATGTAAACATCATGGAGGGCATGGATGGCATGGAATTGTGCTGATTTTTGTGTGTTTTTCGATTTTTTGGGGTGTTGATGATGGGGACTGGCCATGTGGCTGGGGGCCATTTTGAGTGCTGGTACAGGCAGGCCATGTGCTGGGGGCAAGGGGCCATTTTGAATGCAGGCAGTGTTCTCAGGCCTGCACCCATTTTGCTTAGCTTTCATCCATTATGCCCAGGGGTAGTGAGTGGTGCATGGGCCTAGTCTTTCTGTGGGGTGTCTTGAATTTAAACATCATTGAGGGCATGGATGGCATGGGATTGTGCTAATTTCTGTGTGTTTTTTGATTTTTTTGGCTGCTGTTGGGGCCTTTTGCCCAGGGCTAGTGAGTGGAGCATGGGCCTAGTCTTTCTGTTGGGTGTCTTGAATTTAAACATCATTGAGGGAATGGATGGCATGGTATTGTGCTGATTTTTGTGTTTTTTTTCGATTTTTTTTGGCTGCTGGTGAGGCCTTTTGCCCAGGGGTAGTGGGTGGTGCATGGACTGAGTCTTTCTGTGGGGTCTCTTTAATGTAAACATCATGAAGGGCATGGATGGCATGGGATTGTGCGGATTTTTGTGTGTTTTTCGACTTTTTGGGGTGTTGATGGGGACTGGCCATGTGGGTGGGGGCCATTTTGAGTGCTGGTACAGGCAGGCCATGTGCTGGGGGGCAAGGGGCCATTTTGAATGCAGGCAGTGTTCTCAGGCCTGCACCCATTTTGCCTAGCTTTCATCCATTATGCCTAGGGGTAGTGAGTGGTGCATCAGCCTAGTCTTTCTGGGGGTGTCTTGAATTTAAACATCATTGAGGGCATGGATGGCATGGGATTGTGCTGATTTTTGTGTGTATTCCGATTTTGTTGGCTGTTGGTGGGGCCTTTTGCCCAGGGGTAGTGAGTGGTGCATGGACTGAGTCTTTCTGTGGGGTCTCTTTAATGTAAACATCATGGAGGGCATGGATGGCATGGGATTGTGCTGATTTTTGTGTGTTTTTCGATTTTTTGGGGTGTTGATGATGGGGACTGGCCATGTGGGTGGGGGCCATTTTGAGTGCTGGTACAGGCATGCCATGTGCTGGGGGGCAAGGGGCCATTTTGAATGCAGGCAGTGTTCTCAGGCCTGCACCCATTTTGCCTAGGTTTCATCCATTATGCCCAGGGGTAGTGAGTGGTGCATGGGCCTAGTCTTTCTGTGGGGTGTCTTTAATTTAAACATCATTGAGGGCATGGATGGCATGGGATTGTGCTGATTTTTGTGTGTTTTTTTATTTGTTTGGCTGCTGTTGGGGCCTTTTGCCCAGGGCTAGTGAGTGGAGCATGGGCCTAGTCTTTCTGTTGGGTGTCTTGAATTTAAACATCATTGAGGGCATGGATGGCATGGGATTGTGCTGATTTTTGTGTTTTTTTCGATTTGTTTTGGCTGCTGGTGAGGCCTTTTGCCCAGGGCTAGTGAGTGGTGCATGGACTGAGTCTTTCTGTGGGGTCTCTTTAATGTAAACATCATGGAGGGCATGGATGGCATGGGATTGTGCGGATTTTTGTGTGTTTTTCGATTTTTTGGGGTGTTGATGGGGACTGGCCATGTGGGTGGGGGCCTTTTTGAGTGCTGGTACAGGCAGGCCACGTGCTGGGGGGCAAGGGGCCATTTTGAATCCAGGCAGTATCCTCAGGCCTACACCCATTTTGCCTAGCTTTCATCCATTATGCCTAGGGGTAGTGAGTGGTGCATGGGCCTAGTCTTTCTGTGGGGTGTCTTGAATTTAAACATCATTGAGGGCATGGATGGCATGGGATTGTGCTGATTTCTGTGTGTTTTTTTGATTTCTTTGGCTGCTGTTGGGGCCTTTTGCTCAGGGCTAGTGAGTGGTGCATGGGACTAGTCTTTCTGTTGGGTGTCTTGAATTTAAACATCATTGAGGGCATGGATGGCATGGGATTGTGCTGATTTTTGTGTGTTTTTTGATTTTTTTGGCTGCTGGTGGGGCCTTTTGCCCAGGGGTAGTGAGTGGTGCATGGACTGAGTCTTTCTGTGGGGTCTCTTTAATGTAAACATCATGAAGGGCATGGATGGCATGGGATTGTGCGGATTTTTGTGTGTTTTTCGATTTTTTGGGGTGTTGATGGGGACTGGCCATGTGGGTGGGGGCCATTTTGAGTGCTGGTACAGGCAGGCCATGTGCTGGGGGGCAAGGGGCCATTTTGAATGCAGGCAGTGTTCTCAGGCTTGCACCCATTTTGCCTAGCTTTCATCCATTATGCCTAGGGGTAGTAAGTGGTGCATCGGCCTAGTCTTTCTGGGGGTGTCTTGAATTTAAACATCATTGAGGGCATGGATGGCATGGGATTGTGCTGATTTTTGTGTGTATTCCGATTTTTTGGGCTGCTGGTGGGGCCTTTTGCCCAGGGGTAGTGAGTGGTGCATGGGCCTAGTCTTTCTGTTGGGTGTCTTGAATTTAAACATCATTGAGGGCATAAATGTCATGGGATTGTGCTGATTTTTGTGTGTTTTTTGATTTTTTTGGCTGCTGGTGGGGCATTTTGCCCAGGGGTAGTGAGTGGTGCATGGACTGAGTCTTTCTGTGGGGTCTCTTTAATGTAAACATCATGGAGGGCATGGATGGCATGGAATTGTGCTGATTTTTGTGTGTTTTTCGATTTTTTGGGGTGTTGATGATGGGGACTGGCCATGTGGCTGGGGGCCATTTTGAGTGCTGGTACAGGCAGGCCATGTGATGGGGGGCAAGGGGCCATTTTGAATGCAGGCAGTGTTCTCAGGCCTGCACCCATTTTGCTTAGCTTTCATCCATTATGCCCAGGGGTAGTGAGTGGTGCATGGGCCTAGTCTTTCTGTGGGGTGTCTTGAATTTAAACATCATTGAGGGCATGGATGGCATGGGATTGTGCTGATTTCTGTGTGTTTTTTGATTTTTTTGGCTGCTGTTGGGGCTTTTTGCCCAGGGCTAGTGAGTGGAGCATGGGCCTAGTCTTTCTGTTGGGTGTCTTGAATTTAAACATCATTGAGGGCATGGATGGCATGGGATTGTGCTGATTTTTGTGTTTTTTTCGATTTGTTTTGGCTGCTGGTGAGGCCTTTTGCCCAGGGCTAGTGAGTGGTGCATGGACTGAGTCTTTCTGTGGGGTCTCTTTAATGTAAACATCATGGAGGGCATGGATGGCATGGGATTGTGCGGATTTTTGTGTGTTTTTCGATTTTTTGGGGTGTTGATGGGGACTGGCCATGTGGGTGGGGGCCTTTTTGAGTGCTGGTACAGGCAGGCCACGTGCTGGGGGGCAAGGGACCATTTTGAATCCAGGCAGTATCCTCAGGCCTACACCCATTTTGCCTAGCTTTCATCCATTATGCCTAGGGGTAGTGAGTGGTGCATGGGCCTAGTCTTTCTGTGGGGTGTCTTGAATTTAAACATCATTGAGGGCATGGATGGCATGGGATTGTGCTGATTTCTGTGTGTTTTTTTGATTTCTTTGGCTGCTGTTGGGGCCTTTTGCTCAGGGCTAGTGAGTGGTGCATGGGACTAGTCTTTCTGTTGGGTGTCTTGAATTTAAACATCATTGAGGGCATGGATGGCATGGGATTGTGCTGATTTTTGTGTGTTTTTTGATTTTTTTGGCTGCTGGTGGGGCCTTTTGCCCAGGGGTAGTGAGTGGTGCATGGACTGAGTCTTTCTGTGGGGTCTCTTTAATGTAAACATCATGAAGGGCATGGATGGCATGGGATTGTGCGGATTTTTGTGTGTTTTTCGATTTTTTGGGGTGTTGATGGGGACTGGCCATGTGGGTGGGGGCCATTTTGAGTGCTGGTACAGGCAGGCCATGTGCTGGGGGGCAAGGGGCCATTTTGAATGCAGGCAGTGTTCTCAGGCTTGCACCCATTTTGCCTAGCTTTCATCCATTATGCCTAGGGGTAGTGAGTGGTGCATCGGCCTAGTCTTTCTGGGGGTGTCTTGAATTTAAACATCATTGAGGGCATGGATGGCATGGGATTGTGCTGATTTTTGTGTGTATTCCGATTTTTTGGGCTGCTGGTGGGGCCTTTTGCCCAGGGGTAGTGAGTGGTGCATGGGCCTAGTCTTTCTGTGGGGTGTCTTTAATTTAAACATCATTGAGGGCATGGATGGCATGGGATTGTGCTGATTTTTGTGTGTTTTTTTATTTGTTTGGCTGCTGTTGGGGCCTTTTGCCCAGGGCTAGTGAGTGGAGCATGGGCCTAGTCTTTCTGTTGGGTGTCTTGAATTTAAACATCATTGAGGGCATGGATGGCATGGGATTGTGCTGATTTTTGTGTTTTTTTCGATTTGTTTTGGCTGCTGGTGAGGCCTTTTGCCCAGGGCTAGTGAGTGGTGCATGGACTGAGTCTTTCTGTGGGGTCTCTTTAATGTAAACATCATGGAGGGCATGGATGGCATGGGATTGTGCGGATTTTTGTGTGTTTTTCGATTTTTTGGGGTGTTGATGGGGACTGGCCATGTGGGTGGGGGCCTTTTTGAGTGCTGGTACAGGCAGGCCACGTGCTGGGGGGCAAGGGACCATTTTGAATCCAGGCAGTATCCTCAGGCCTACACCCATTTTGCCTAGCTTTCATCCATTATGCCTAGGGGTAGTGAGTGGTGCATGGGCCTAGTCTTTCTGTGGGGTGTCTTGAATTTAAACATCATTGAGGGCATGGATGGCATGGGATTGTGCTGATTTCTGTGTGTTTTTTTGATTTCTTTGGCTGCTGTTGGGGCCTTTTGCTCAGGGCTAGTGAGTGGTGCATGGGACTAGTCTTTCTGTTGGGTGTCTTGAATTTAAACATCATTGAGGGCATGGATGGCATGGGATTGTGCTGATTTTTGTGTGTTTTTTGATTTTTTTGGCTGCTGGTGGGGCCTTTTGCCCAGGGGTAGTGAGTGGTGCATGGACTGAGTCTTTCTGTGGGGTCTCTTTAATGTAAACATCATGAAGGGCATGGATGGCATGGGATTGTGCGGATTTTTGTGTGTTTTTCGATTTTTTGGGGTGTTGATGGGGACTGGCCATGTGGGTGGGGGCCATTTTGAGTGCTGGTACAGGCAGGCCATGTGCTGGGGGGCAAGGGGCCATTTTGAATGCAGGCAGTGTTCTCAGGCTTGCACCCATTTTGCCTAGCTTTCATCAATTATGCCTAGGGGTAGTGAGTGGTGCATCAGCCTAGTCTTTCTGGGGGTGTCTTGAATTTAAACATCATTGAGGGCATGGATGGCATGGGATTGTGCTGATTTTTGTGTGTATTCCGATTTTTTGGGCTGCTGGTGGGGCCTTTTGCCCAGGGGTAGTGAGTGGTGCATGGGCCTAGTCTTTCTGTTGGGTGTCTTGAATTTAAACATCATTGAGGGCATAAATGTCATGGGATTGTGCTGATTTTTGTGTGTTTTTTGATTTTTTTGGCTGCTGGTGGGGCCTTTTGCCCAGGGGTAGTGAGTGGTGCATGGACTGAGTCTTTCTGTGGGGTCTCTTTAATGTAAACATCATGGAGGGCATGGATGGCATGGAATTGTGCTGATTTTTGTGTGTTTTTCGATTTTTTGGGGTGTTGATGATGGGGACTGGCCATGTGGCTGGGGGCCATTTTGAGTGCTGGTACAGGCAGGCCATGTGATGGGGGGCAAGGGGCCATTTTGAATGCAGGCAGTGTTCTCAGGCCTGCACCCATTTTGCTTAGCTTTCATCCATTATGCCCAGGGGTGGTGAGTGGTGCATGGGCCTAGTCTTTCTGTGGGGTGTCTTGAATTTAAACATCATTGAGGGCATGGATGGCATGGGATTGTGCTGATTTCTGTGTGTTTTTTGATTTTTTTGGCTGCTGTTGGGGCCTTTTGCCCAGGGCTAGTGAGTGGAGCATGGGCCTAGTCTTTCTGTTGGGTGTCTTGAATTTAAACATCATTGAGGGCATGGATGGCATGGGATTGTGCTGATTTTTGTGTTTTTTTCGATTTGTTTTGGCTGCTGGTGAGGCCTTTTGCCCAGGGCTAGTGAGTGGTGCATGGACTGAGTCTTTCTGTGGGGTCTCTTTAATGTAAACATCATGGAGGGCATGGATGGCATGGGATTGTGCGGATTTTTGTGTGTTTTTCGATTTTTTGGGGTGTTGATGGGGACTGGCCATGTGGGTGGGGGCCTTTTTGAGTGCTGGTACAGGCAGGCCACGTGCTGGGGGGCAAGGGACCATTTTGAATCCAGGCAGTATCCTCAGGCCTACACCCATTTTGCCTAGCTTTCATCCATTATGCCTATGGGTAGTGAGTGGTGCATGGGCCTAGTCTTTCTGTGGGGTGTCTTGAATTTAAACATCATTGAGGGCATGGATGGCATGGGATTGTGCTGATTTCTGTGTGTTTTTTTGATTTCTTTGGCTGCTGTTGGGGCCTTTTGCTCAGGGCTAGTGAGTGGTGCATGGGACTAGTCTTTCTGTTGGGTGTCTTGAATTTAAACATCATTGAGGGCATGGATGGCATGGGATTGTGCTGATTTTTGTGTGTTTTTTGATTTTTTTGGCTGCTGGTGGGGCCTTTTGCCCAGGGGTAGTGAGTGGTGCATGGACTGAGTCTTTCTGTGGGGTCTCTTTAATGTAAACATCATGAAGGGCATGGATGGCATGGGATTGTGCGGATTTTTGTGTGTTTTTCGATTTTTTGGGGTGTTGATGGGGACTGGCCATGTGGGTGGGGGCCATTTTGAGTGCTGGTACAGGCAGGCCATGTGCTGGGGGGCAAGGGGCCATTTTGAATGCAGGCAGTGTTCTCAGGCTTGCACCCATTTTGCCTAGCTTTCATCCATTATGCCTAGGGGTAGTGAGTGGTGCATCGGCCTAGTCTTTCTGGGGGTGTCTTGAATTTAAACATCATTGAGGGCATGGATGGCATGGGATTGTGCTGATTTTTGTGTGTATTCCGATTTTTTGGGCTGCTGGTGGGGCCTTTTGCCCAGGGGTAGTGAGTGGTGCATGGGCCTAGTCTTTCTGTTGGGTGTCTTGAATTTAAACATCATTGAGGGCATAAATGTCATGGGATTGTGCTGATTTTTGTGTGTTTTTTGATTTTTTTGGCTGCTGGTGGGGCCTTTTGCCCAGGGGTAGTGAGTGGTGCATGGACTGAGTCTTTCTGTGGGGTCTCTTTAATGTAAACATCATGGAGGGCATGGATGGCATGGAATTGTGCTGATTTTTGTGTGTTTTTCGATTTTTTGGGGTGTTGATGATGGGGACTGGCCATGTGGCTGGGGGCCATTTTGAGTGCTGGTACAGGCAGGCCATGTGATGGGGGGCAAGGGGCCATTTTGAATGCAGGCAGTGTTCTCAGGCCTGCACCCATTTTGCCTAGCTTTCATCCATTATGTCTAGGGGTAGTGAGTGGTGCATCGGCCTAGTCTTTCTGGGGGTGTCTTGAATTTAAACATCATTGAGGGCATGGATGGCATGGGATTGTGCTGATTTTTGTGTGTATTCCGATTTTTTTGGCTGCTGGTGGGGCCTTTTGCCCAGGGGTAGTGAGTGGTGCATGGACTGAGTCTTTCTGTGGGGTCTCTTTAATGTAAACATCATGGAGGGTATGGATGGCATGGGATTGTGCTGATTTTTGTGTTCTTTTCGATTTTTTGGGGTGTTGATGATGGGGACTGGCCATGTGGGTGGGGGCCATTTTGAGTGCTGGTACAGGCATGCCATGTGCTGGGGGGCAAGGGGCCATTTTGAATGCAGGCAGTGTTCTCAGGCCTGCACCCATTTTGCCTAGGTTTCATCCATTATGCCCAGGGGTAGTGAGTGGTGCATGGGCCTAGTCTTTCTGTGGGGTGTCTTTAATTTAAACATCATTGAGGGCATGGATGGCATGGGATTGTGCTGATTTTTGTGTGTATTTTTAATTGTTTGGCTGCTGTTGGGGCCTTTTGCCCAGGGCTAGTGAGTGGTGCATGGGCCTAGTCTTTCTGTGGGGTGTCTTGAATTTAAACATCATTGAGGGCATGGATGGCATGGGATTGTGCTGATTTCTGTGTGTTTTTTTGATTTCTTTGGCTGCTGTTGGGGCCTTTTGCTCAGGGCTAGTGAGTGGTGCATGGGACTAGTCTTTCTGTTGGGTGTCTTGAATTTAAACATCATTGAGGGCATGGACGGCATGGGATTGTGCTGATTTTTGTGTGTTTTTTGATTTTTTTGGCTGCTGGTGGGGCCTTTTGCCCAGGGGTAGTGAGTGGTGCATGGACTGAGTCTTTCTGTGGGGTCTCTTTAATGTAAACATCATGAAGGGCATGGATGGCATGGGATTGTGCGGATTTTTGTGTGTTTTTCGATTTTTTGGGGTGTTGATGGGGACTGGCCATGTGGGTGGGGGCCATTTTGAGTGCTGGTACAGGCAGGCCATGTGCTGGGGGGCAAGGGGCCATTTTGAATGCAGGCAGTGTTCTCAGGCTTGCACCCATTTTGCCTAGCTTTCATCCATTAGGCCTAGGGGTAGTGAGTGGTGCATCGGCCTAGTCTTTCTGGGGGTGTCTTGAATTTAAACATCATTGAGGGCATGGATGGCATGGGATTGTGCTGATTTTTGTGTGTATTCCGATTTTTTGGGCTGCTGGTGGGGCCTTTTGCCCAGGGATAGTGAGTGGTGCATGGGCCTAGTCTTTCTGTTGGGTGTCTTGAATTTAAACATCATTGAGGGCATAAATGTCATGGGATTGTGCTGATTTCTGTGTGTTTTTTGATTTTTTTGGCTGCTGGTGGGGCCTTTTGCCCAGGGGTAGTGAGTGGTGCATGGACTGAGTCTTTCTGTGGGGTCTCTTTAATGTAAACATCATGGAGGGCATGGATGGCATGGAATTGTGCTGATTTTTGTGTGTTTTTCGATTTTTTGGGGTGTTGATGATGGGGACTGGCCATGTGGCTGGGGGCCATTTTGAGTGCTGGTACAGGCAGGCCATGTGATGGGGGGCAAGGGGCCATTTTGAATGCAGGCAGTGTTCTCAGGCCTGCACCCATTTTGCCTAGCTTTCATCCATTATGTCTAGGGGTAGTGAGTGGTGCATCGGCCTAGTCTTTCTGGGGGTGTCTTGAATTTAAACATCATTGAGGGCATGGATGGCATGGGATTGTGCTGATTTTTGTGTGTATTCCGATTTTTTTGGCTGCTGGTGGGGCCTTTTGCCCAGGGGTAGTGAGTGGTGCATGGACTGAGTCTTTCTGTGGGGTCTCTTTAATGTAAACATCATGGAGGGTATGGATGGCATGGGATTGTGCTGATTTTTGTGTGTTTTTCGATTTTTTGGGGTGTTGATGATGGGGACTGGCCATGTGGGTGGGGGCCATTTTGAGTGCTGGTACAGGCATGCCATGTGCTGGGGGCAAGGGGCCATTTTGAATGCAGGCAGTGTTCTCAGGCCTGCACCCATTTTGCCTAGGTTTCATCCATTATGCCCAGGGGTAGTGAGTGGTGCATGGGCCTAGTCTTTCTGTGGGGTGTCTTTAATTTAAACATCATTGAGGGCATGGATGGCATGGGATTGTGCTGATTTTTGTGTGTATTTTTAATTGTTTGGCTGCTGTTGGGGCCTTTTGCCCAGGGCTAGTGAGTGGAGCATGGGCCTAGTCTTTCTGTTGGGTGTCTTGAATTTAAACATCATTGAGGGCATGGATGGCATGGTATTGTGCTGATTTTTGTGTTTTTTTCGATTTGTTTTGGCTGCTGGTGAGGCCTTTTGCCCAGGGCTAGTGAGTGGTGCATGGACTGAGTCTTTCTGTGGGGTCTCTTTAATGTAAACATCATGGAGGGCATGGATGGCATGGGATTGTGCGGATTTTTGTGTGTTTTTCGATTTTTTGGGGTGTTGATGGGGACTGGCCATGTGGGTGGGGGCCTTTTTGAGTGCTGGTACAGGCAGGCCATGTGCTGGGGGGCAAGGGGCCATTTTGAATCCACGCAGTATCCTCAGGCCTACACCCATTTTGCCTAGCTTTCATCCATTATGCCCAGGGGTAGTGAGTGGTGCATGTGCCTAGTCTTTCTGTGGGGTGTCTTGAATTTAAACATCATTGAGGGCATGGATGGCATGGGATTGTGCTGATTTCTGTGTGTTTTTTCGATTTCTTTGGCTGCTGTTGGGGCCTTTTGCTCAGGGCTAGTGAGTGGTGCATGGGACTAGTCTTTCTGTTGGGTGTCTTGAATTTAAACATCATTGAGGGCATGGATGGCATGGGATTGTGCTGATTTTTGTGTGTTTTTTGATTTTTTTGGCTGCTGGTGGGGCCATTTTGAATGCAGGCAGTGTTCTCAGGCCTGCACCCATTTTGCTTAGCTTTCATCCATTATGCCCAGGGGTAGTGAGTGGTGCATGGGCCTAGTCTTTCTGTGGGGTGTCTTGAATTTAAACATCATTGAGGGCATGGATGGCATGGGATTGTGCTGATTTCTGTGTGTTTTTTGATTTTTTTGGCTGCTGTTGGGGCCTTTTGCCCAGGGCTAGTGAGTGGAGCATGGGCCTAGTCTTTCTGTTGGGTGTCTTGAATTTAAACATCATTGAGGGCATGGATGGCATGGGATTGTGCTGATTTTTGTGTTTTTTTCGATTTGTTTTGGCTGCTGGTGAGGCCTTTTGCCCAGGGCTAGTGAGTGGTGCATGGACTGAGTCTTTCTGTGGGGTCTCTTTAATGTAAACATCATGGAGGGCATGGATGGCATGGGATTGTGCGGATTTTTGTGTGTTTTTCGATTTTTTGGGGTGTTGATGGGGACTGGCCATGTGGGTGGGGGCCTTTTTGAGTGCTGGTACAGGCAGGCCACGTGCTGGGGGGCAAGGGACCATTTTGAATCCAGGCAGTATCCTCAGGCCTACACCCATTTTGCCTAGCTTTCATCCATTATGCCTAGGGGTAGTGAGTGGTGCATGGGCCTAGTCTTTCTGTGGGGTGTCTTGAATTTAAACATCATTGAGGGCATGGATGGCATGGGATTCTGCTGATTTCTGTGTGTTTTTTTGATTTCTTTGGCTGCTGTTGGGGCCTTTTGCTCAGGGCTAGTGAGTGGTGCATGGGACTAGTCTTTCTGTTGGGTGTCTTGAATTTAAACATCATTGAGGGCATGGATGGCATGGGATTGTGCTGATTTTTGTGTGTTTTTTGATTTTTTTGGCTGCTGGTGGGGCCTTTTGCCCAGGGGTAGTGAGTGGTGCATGGACTGAGTCTTTCTGTGGGGTCTCTTTAATGTAAACATCATGAAGGGCATGGATGGCATGGGATTGTGCGGATTTTTGTGTGTTTTTCGATTTTTTGGGGTGTTGATGGGGACTGGCCATGTGGGTGGGGGCCATTTTGAGTGCTGGTACAGGCAGGCCATGTGCTGGGGGGCAAGGGGCCATTTTGAATGCAGGCAGTGTTCTCAGGCTTGCACCCATTTTGCCTAGCTTTCATCCATTATGCCTAGGGGTAGTGAGTGGTGCATCGGCCTAGTCTTTCTGGGGGTGTCTTGAATTTAAACATCATTGAGGGCATGGATGGCATGGGATTGTGCTGATTTTTGTGTGTATTCCGATTTTTTGGGCTGCTGGTGGGGCCTTTTGCCCAGGGGTAGTGAGTGGTGCATGGGCCTAGTCTTTCTGTTGGGTGTCTTGAATTTAAACATCATTGAGGGCATAAATGTCATGGGATTGTGCTGATTTTTGTGTGTTTTTTGATTTTTTTGGCTGCTGGTGGGGCCTTTTGCCCAGGGGTAGTGAGTGGTGCATGGACTGAGTCTTTCTGTGGGGTCTCTTTAATGTAAACATCATGGAGGGCATGGATGGCATGGAATTGTGCTGATTTCTGTGTGTTTTTTGATTTCTTTGGCTGCTGTTGGGGCCTTTTGCCCAGGGCTAGTGAGTGGTGCATGGGCCTAGTCTTTCTGTTGGGTGTCTTGAATTTAAACATCATTGAGGGCATGGATGTCATGGGATTGTGCTGATTTTTGTGTGTTTTTTTATTTTTTTGGCTGCTGGTGGGGCCTTTTGCCCAGGGGTAGTGAGTGGTGCATGGACTGAGTCTTTCTGTGGGGTCTCTTTAATGTAAACATCATGGAGGGCATGGATGGCATGGGATTGTGCGGATTTTTGTGTGTTTTTCGATTTTTTGGGGTGTTGATGGGGACTGGCCATGTGGGTGGGGGCCTTTTTGAGTGCTGGTACAGGCAGGCCATGTGCTGGGGGGCAAGGGGCCATTTTGAATCCACGCAGTATCCTCAGGCCTACACCCATTTTGCCTAGCTTTCATCCATTATGCCCAGGGGTAGTGAGTGGTGCATGTGCCTAGTCTTTCTGTGGGGTGTCTTGAATTTAAACATCATTGAGGGCATGGATGGCATGGGATTGTGCTGATTTCTGTGTGTTTTTTCGATTTCTTTGGCTGCTGTTGGGGCCTTTTGCTCAGGGCTAGTGAGTGGTGCATGGGACTAGTCTTTCTGTTGGGTGTCTTGAATTTAAACATCATTGAGGGCATGGATGGCATGGGATTGTGCTGATTTTTGTGTGTTTTTTGATTTTTTTGGCTGCTGGTGGGGCCATTTTGAATGCAGGCAGTGTTCTCAGGCCTGCACCCATTTTGCTTAGCTTTCATCCATTATGCCCAGGGGTAGTGAGTGGTGCATGGGCCTAGTCTTTCTGTGGGGTGTCTTGAATTTAAACATCATTGAGGGCATGGATGGCATGGGATTGTGCTGATTTCTGTGTGTTTTTTGATTTTTTTGGCTGCTGTTGGGGCCTTTTGCCCAGGGCTAGTGAGTGGAGCATGGGCCTAGTCTTTCTGTTGGGTGTCTTGAATTTAAACATCATTGAGGGCATGGATGGCATGGGATTGTGCTGATTTTTGTGTTTTTTTCGATTTGTTTTGGCTGCTGGTGAGGCCTTTTGCCCAGGGCTAGTGAGTGGTGCATGGACTGAGTCTTTCTGTGGGGTCTCTTTAATGTAAACATCATGGAGGGCATGGATGGCATGGGATTGTGCGGATTTTTGTGTGTTTTTCGATTTTTTGGGGTGTTGATGGGGACTGGCCATGTGGGTGGGGGCCTTTTTGAGTGCTGGTACAGGCAGGCCACGTGCTGGGGGGCAAGGGACCATTTTGAATCCAGGCAGTATCCTCAGGCCTACACCCATTTTGCCTAGCTTTCATCCATTATGCCTAGGGGTAGTGAGTGGTGCATGGGCCTAGTCTTTCTGTGGGGTGTCTTGAATTTAAACATCATTGAGGGCATGGATGGAATGGGATTCTGCTGATTTCTGTGTGTTTTTTTGATTTCTTTGGCTGCTGTTGGGGCCTTTTGCTCAGGGCTAGTGAGTGGTGCATGGGACTAGTCTTTCTGTTGGGTGTCTTGAATTTAAACATCATTGAGGGCATGGATGGCATGGGATTGTGCTGATTTTTGTGTGTTTTTTGATTTTTTTGGCTGCTGGTGGGGCCTTTTGCCCAGGGGTAGTGAGTGGTGCATGGACTGAGTCTTTCTGTGGGGTCTCTTTAATGTAAACATCATGAAGGGCATGGATGGCATGGGATTGTGCGGATTTTTGTGTGTTTTTCGATTTTTTGGGGTGTTGATGGGGACTGGCCATGTGGGTGGGGGCCATTTTGAGTGCTGGTACAGGCAGGCCATGCGCTGGGGGGCAAGGGGCCATTTTGAATGCAGGCAGTGTTCTCAGGCTTGCACCCATTTTGCCTAGCTTTCATCCATTATGCCTAGGGGTAGTGAGTGGTGCATCGGCCTAGTCTTTCTGGGGGTGTCTTGAATTTAAACATCATTGAGGGCATGGATGGCATGGGATTGTGCTGATTTTTGTGTGTATTCCGATTTTTTGGGCTGCTGGTGGGGCCTTTTGCCCAGGGGTAGTGAGTGGTGCATGGGCCTAGTCTTTCTGTTGGGTGTCTTGAATTTAAACATCATTGAGGGCATAAATGTCATGGGATTGTGCTGATTTTTGTGTGTTTTTTGATTTTTTTGGCTGCTGGTGGGGCCTTTTGCCCAGGGGTAGTGAGTGGTGCATGGACTGAGTCTTTCTGTGGGGTCTCTTTAATGTAAACATCATGGAGGGCATGGATGGCATGGAATTGTGCTGATTTCTGTGTGTTTTTTGATTTCTTTGGCTGCTGTTGGGGCCTTTTGCCCAGGGCTAGTGAGTGGTGCATGGGCCTAGTCTTTCTGTTGGGTGTCTTGAATTTAAACATCATTGAGGGCATGGATGTCATGGGATTGTGCTGATTTTTGTGTGTTTTTTTATTTTTTTGGCTGCTGGTGGGGCCTTTTGCCCAGGGGTAGTGAGTGGTGCATGGACTGAGTCTTTCTGTGGGGTCTCTTTAATGTAAACATCATGGAGGGCATGGATGGCATGGAATTGTGCTGATTTTTGTGTGTTTTTCGATTTTTTGGGGTGTTGATGATGGGGACTGGCCATGTGGCTGGGGGCCATTTTGAGTGCTGGTACAGGCAGGCCATGTGCTGGGGGGCAAGGGGCCATTTTGAATGCAGGCAGTGTTCTCAGGCCTGCACCCATTTTGCTTAGCTTTCATCCATTATGCCCAGGGGTAGTGAGTGGTGCATGGGCCTAGTCTTTCTGTGGGGTGTCTTGAATTTAAACATCATTGAGGGCATGGATGGCATGGGATTGTGCTAATTTCTGTGTGTTTTTTGATTTTTTTGGCTGCTGTTGGGGCCTTTTGCCCAGGGCTAGTGAGTGGAGCATGGGCCTAGTCTTTCTGTTGGGTGTCTTGAATTTAAACATCATTGAGGGAATGGATGGCATGGTATTGTGCTGATTTTTGTGTTTTTTTTCGATTTTTTTTGGCTGCTGGTGAGGCCTTTTGCCCAGGGGTAGTGGGTGGTGCATGGACTGAGTCTTTCTGTGGGGTCTCTTTAATGTAAACATCATGAAGGGCATGGATGGCATGGGATTGTGCGGATTTTTGTGTGTTTTTCGACTTTTTGGGGTGTTGATGGGGACTGGCCATGTGGGTGGGGGCCATTTTGAGTGCTGGTACAGGCAGGCCATGTGCTGGGGGGCAAGGGGCCATTTTGAATGCAGGCAGTGTTCTCAGGCCTGCACCCATTTTGCCTAGCTTTCATCCATTATGCCTAGGGGTAGTGAGTGGTGCATCAGCCTAGTCTTTCTGGGGGTGTCTTGAATTTAAACATCATTGAGGGCATGGATGGCATGGGATTGTGCTGATTTTTGTGTGTATTCCGATTTTGTTGGCTGTTGGTGGGGCCTTTTGCCCAGGGGTAGTGAGTGGTGCATGGACTGAGTCTTTCTGTGGGGTCTCTTTAATGTAAACATCATGGAGGGCATGGATGGCATGGGATTGTGCTGATCTTTGTGTGTTTTTCGATTTTTTGGGGTGTTGATGATGGGGACTGGCCATGTGGGTGGGGGCCATTTTGAGTGCTGGTACAGGCATGCCATGTGCTGGGGGGCAAGGGGCCATTTTGAATGCAGGCAGTGTTCTCAGGCCTGCACCCATTTTGCCTAGGTTTCATCCATTATGCCCAGGGGTAGTGAGTGGTGCATGGGCCTAGTCTTTCTGTGGGGTGTCTTTAATTTAAACATCATTGAGGGCATGGATGGCATGGGATTGTGCTGATTTTTGTGTGTTTTTTTATTTGTTTGGCTGCTGTTGGGGCCTTTTGCCCAGGGCTAGTGAGTGGAGCATGGGCCTAGTCTTTCTGTTGGGTGTCTTGAATTTAAACATCATTGAGGGCATGGATGGCATGGGATTGTGCTGATTTTTGTGTTTTTTTCGATTTGTTTTGGCTGCTGGTGAGGCCTTTTGCCCAGGGCTAGTGAGTGGTGCATGGACTGAGTCTTTCTGTGGGGTCTCTTTAATGTAAACATCATGGAGGGCATGGATGGCATGGGATTGTGCGGATTTTTGTGTGTTTTTCGATTTTTTGGGGTGTTGATGGGGACTGGCCATGTGGGTGGGGGCCTTTTTGAGTGCTGGTACAGGCAGGCCACGTGCTGGGGGCAAGGGACCATTTTGAATCCAGGCAGTATCCTCAGGCCTACACCCATTTTGCCTAGCTTTCATCCATTATGCCTAGGGGTAGTGAGTGGTGCATGGGCCTAGTCTTTCTGTGGGGTGTCTTGAATTTAAACATCATTGAGGGCATGGATGGCATGGGATTGTGCTGATTTCTGTGTGTTTTTTTGATTTCTTTGGCTGCTGTTGGGGCCTTTTGCTCAGGGCTAGTGAGTGGTGCATGGGACTAGTCTTTCTGTTGGGTGTCTTGAATTTAAACATCATTGAGGGCATGGATGGCATGGGATTGTGCTGATTTTTGTGTGTTTTTTGATTTTTTTGGCTGCTGGTGGGGCCTTTTGCCTAGGGGTAGTGAGTGGTGCATGGACTGAGTCTTTCTGTGGGGTCTCTTTAATGTAAACATCATGAAGGGCATGGATGGCATGGGATTGTGCGGATTTTTGTGTGTTTTTCGATTTTTTGGGGTGTTGATGGGGACTGGCCATGTGGGTGGGGGCCATTTTGAGTGCTGGTACAGGCAGGCCATGTGCTGGGGGGCAAGGGGCCATTTTGAATGCAGGCAGTGTTCTCAGGCTTGCACCCATTTTGCCTAGCTTTCATCCATTATGCCTAGGGGTAGTGAGTGGTGCATCGGCCTAGTCTTTCTGGGGGTGTCTTGAATTTAAACATCATTGAGGGCATGGATGGCATGGGATTGTGCTGATTTTTGTGTGTATTCCGATTTTTTGGGCTGCTGGTGGGGCCTTTTGCCCAGGGGTAGTGAGTGGTGCATGGGCCTAGTCTTTCTGTTGGGTGTCTTGAATTTAAACATCATTGAGGGCATAAATGTCATGGGATTGTGCTGATTTTTGTGTGTTTTTTGATTTTTTTGGCTGCTGGTGGGGCCTTTTGCCCAGGGGTAGTGAGTGGTGCATGGACTGAGTCTTTCTGTGGGGTCTCTTTAATGTAAACATCATGGAGGGCATGGATGGCATGGAATTGTGCTGATTTTTGTGTGTTTTTCGATTTTTTGGGGTGTTGATGATGGGGACTGGCCATGTGGCTGGGGGCCATTTTGAGTGCTGGTACAGGCAGGCCATGTGATAGGGGGCAAGGGGCCATTTTGAATGCAGGCAGTGTTCTCAGGCCTGCACCCATTTTGCTTAGCTTTCATCCATTATGCCCAGGGGTAGTGAGTGGTGCATGGGCCTAGTCTTTCTGTGGGGTGTCTTGAATTTAAACATCATTGAGGGCATGGATGGCATGGGATTGTGCTGATTTCTGTGTGTTTTTTGATTTTTTTGGCTGCTGTTGGGGCCTTTTGCCCAGGGCTAGTGAGTGGAGCATGGGCCTAGTCTTTCTGTTGGGTGTCTTGAATTTAAACATCATTGAGGGCATGGATGGCATGGGATTGTGCTGATTTTTGTGTTTTTTTCGATTTGTTTTGGCTGCTGGTGAGGCCTTTTGCCCAGGGCTAGTGAGTGGTGCATGGACTGAGTCTTTCTGTGGGGTCTCTTTAATGTAAACATCATGGAGGGCATGGATGGCATGGGATTGTGCGGATTTTTGTGTGTTTTTCGATTTTTTGGGGTGTTGATGGGGACTGGCCATGTGGGTGGGGGCCTTTTTGAGTGCTGGTACAGGCAGGCCACGTGCTGGGGGGCAAGGGACCATTTTGAATCCAGGCAGTATCCTCAGGCCTACACCCATTTTGCCTAGCTTTCATCCATTATGCCTAGGGGTAGTGAGTGGTGCATGGGCCTAGTCTTTCTGTGGGGTGTCTTGAATTTAAACATCATTGAGGGCATGGATGGCATGGGATTGTGCTGATTTCTGTGTGTTTTTTTGATTTCTTTGGCTGCTGTTGGGGCCTTTTGCTCAGGGCTAGTGAGTGGTGCATGGGACTAGTCTTTCTGTTGGGTGTCTTGAATTTAAACATCATTGAGGGCATGGATGGCATGGGATTGTGCTGATTTTTGTGTGTTTTTTGATTTTTTTGGCTGCTGGTGGGGCCTTTTGCCCAGGGGTAGTGAGTGGTGCATGGACTGAGTCTTTCTGTGGGGTCTCTTTAATGTAAACATCATGGAGGGCATGGATGGCATGGAATTGTGCTGATTTTTGTGTGTTTTTCGATTTTTTGGGGTGTTGATGATGGGGACTGGCCATGTGGCTGGGGGCCATTTTGAGTGCTGGTACAGGCAGGCCATGTGATGGGGGGCAAGGGGCCATTTTGAATGCAGGCAGTGTTCTCAGGCCTGCACCCATTTTGCTTAGCTTTCATCCATTATGCCCAGGGGTAGTGAGTGGTGCATGGGCCTAGTCTTTCTGTGGGGTGTCTTGAATTTAAACATCATTGAGGGCATGGATGGCATGGGATTGTGCTGATTTCTGTGTGTTTTTTGATTTTTTTGGCTGCTGTTGGGGCCTTTTGCCCAGGGCTAGTGAGTGGAGCATGGGCCTAGTCTTTCTATTGGGTGTCTTGAATTCAAACATCATTGAGGGAATGGATGGCATGGTATTGTGCTGATTTTTGTGTTTTTTTCGATTTTTTTTTGGCTGCTGGTGAGGCCTTTTGCCCAGGGGTAGTGAGTGGTGCATGGACTGAGTCTTTCTGTGGGGTCTCTTTAATGTAAACATCATGAAGGGCATGGATGGCATGGGATTGTGCGGATTTTTGTGTGTTTTTCGATTTTTTGGGGTGTTGATGGGGACTGGCCATGTGGGTGGGGGCCATTTTGAGTGCTGGTACAGGCAGGCCATGTGCTGGGGGGCAAGGGGCCATTTGGAATGCAGGCAGTGTTCTCAGGCCTGCACCCATTTTGCCTAGCTTTCATCCATTATGTCTAGGGGTAGTGAGTGGTGCATCGGCCTAGTCTTTCTGGGGGTGTCTTGAATTTAAACATCATTGAGGGCATGGATGGCATGGGATTGTGCTGATTTTTGTGTGTATTCCGATTTTTTTGGCTGCTGGTGGGGCCTTTTGCCCAGGGGTAGTGAGTGGTGCATGGACTGAGTCTTTCTGTGGTGTCTCTTTAATGTAAACATCATGGAGGGTATGGATGGCATGGGATTGTGCTGATTTTTGTGTGTTTTTCGATTTTTTGGGGTGTTGATGATGGGGACTGGCCATGTGGGTGGGGGCCATTTTGAGTGCTGGTACAGGCATGCCATGTGCTGGGGGGCAAGGGGCCATTTTGAATGCAGGCAGTGTTCTCAGGCCTGCACCCATTTTGCCTAGGTTTCATCCATTATGCCCAGGGGTAGTGAGTGGTGCATGGGCCTAGTCTTTCTGTGGGGTGTCTTTAATTTAAACATCATTGAGGGCATGGATGGCATGGGATTGTGCTGATTTTTGTGTGTATTTTTAATTGTTTGGCTGCTGTTGGGGCCTTTTGCCCAGGGCTAGTGAGTGGAGCATGGGCCTAGTCTTTCTGTTGGGTGTCTTGAATTTAAACATCATTGAGGGCATGGATGGCATGGTATTGTGCTGATTTTTGTGTTTTTTTCGATTTGTTTTGGCTGCTGGTGAGGCCTTTTGCCCAGGGCTAGTGAGTGGTGCATGGACTGAGTCTTTCTGTGGGGTCTCTTTAATGTAAACATCATGGAGGGCATGGATGGCATGGGATTGTGCGGATTTTTGTGTGTTTTTCGATTTTTTGGGGTGTTGATGGGGACTGGCCATGTGGGTGGGGGCCTTTTTGAGTGCTGGTACAGGCAGGCCATGTGCTGGGGGGCAAGGGGCCATTTTGAATCCACGCAGTATCCTCAGGCCTACACCCATTTTGCCTAGCTTTCATCCATTATGCCCAGGGGTAGTGAGTGGTGCATGTGCCTAGTCTTTCTGTGGGGTGTCTTGAATTTAAACATCATTGAGGGCATGGATGGCATGGGATTGTGCTGATTTCTGTGTGTTTTTTCGATTTCTTTGGCTGCTGTTGGGGCCTTTTGCTCAGGGCTAGTGAGTGGTGCATGGGTCTAGTCTTTCTGTTGGGTGTCTTGAATTTAAACATCATTGAGGGCATGGATGGCATGGGATTGTGCTGATTTTTGTGTGTTTTTTGATTTTTTTGGCTGCTGGTGGGGCCTTTTGCCCAGGGGTAGTGAGTGGTGCATGGACTGAGTCTTTCTGTGGGGTCGCTTTAATGTAAACATCATGGAGGGCATGGCTGGCATGGAATTGTGCTGATTTTTGTGTGTTTTTCGATTTTTTCGGGTGTTGATGATGGGGACTGGCCATGTGGCTGGGGGCCATTTTGAGTGCTGGTACAGGCAGGCCATGTGCTGGGGGGCAAGGGGCCATTTTGAATGCAGGCAGTGTTCTCAGGCCTGCACCCATTTTGCTTAGCTTTCATCCATTATGCCCAGGGGTAGTGAGTGGCGCATGGGCCTAGTCTTTCTGTGGGGTGTCTTTAATTTAAACATCATTGAGGGCATGGATGGCATGGGATTGTGCTGATTTTTGTGTGTATTTTTAATTGTTTGGCTGCTGTTGGGGCCTTTTGCCCAGGGCTAGTGAGTGGAGCATGGGCCTAGTCTTTCTGTTGGGTGTCTTGAATTTAAACATCATTGAGGGCATGGATGGCATGGTATTGTGCTGATTTTTGTGTTTTTTTTGATTTGTTTTGGCTGCTGGTGAGGCCTTTTGCCCAGGGCTAGTGAGTGGTGCATGGACTGAGTCTTTCTGTGGGGTCTCTTTAATGTAAACATCATGGAGGGCATGGATGGCATGGGATTGTGCGGATTTTTGTGTGTTTTTCGATTTTTTGGGGTGTTGATGGGGACTGGCCATGTGGGTGGGGGCCTTTTTGAGTGCTGGTACAGGCAGGCCATGTGCTGGGGGGCAAGGGGCCATTTTGAATCCACGCAGTATCCTCAGGCCTGCACCCATTTTGCCTAGCTTTCATCCTTAATGTCCAGGGGTAGTGAGTGGTGCATGGGCCTAGTCTTTCTGTGGGGTGTCTTGAATTTAAACATCATTGAGGGCATGGACGGCATGGGATTGTGCTGATTTTTGTGTGTTTTTTTTATTTTTTTGGCTGCTGTTGGGGCCTTTTGCCCAGGGCTAGTGAGTGGAGCATGGGCCTAGTCTTTCTGTTGGGTGTCTTGAATTTAAACATCATTGAGGGCATGGATGGCATGGTATTGTGCTGATTTGTGTGTTTTTTTCGATTTTTTTTGGCTGCTGGTGAGGCCTTTTGCCCAGGGGTAGTGAGTGGTGCATGGACTGAGTCTTTCTGTGGGGTCTCTTTAATGTAAACATCATGGAGGGCATGGATGGCATGGGATTGTGCGGATTTTTGTGTGTTTTTCGATTTTTTGGGGTGTTGATGGGGACTGGCCATGTGGGTGGGGGCCATTTGGAGTGCTGGTACAGGCAGACCATGTGCTGGGGGGCAAGGGGCCATTTTGAATGTAGGCAGTGTTCTCAGGCCTGCACCCATTTTGCCTAGCTTTCATCCATTATGCCTAGGGGTAGTGAGTGGTGCATGGGCCTAGTCTTTCTGTGGGGTGTCTTGAATTTAAACATCATTGAGGGCATGGATGGCATGGGATTGTGCTGATTTCTGTGTGTTTTTTGATTTCTTTGGCTGCTGTTGGGGCCTTTTGCCCAGGGCTAGTGAGTGGTGCATGGGCCTAGTCTTTCTGTAGGGTGTCTTGAATTTAAACATCATTGAGGGCATGGATGGCATGGGATTGTGCTGATTTTTGTGTGTTTTTTGATTTTTTTGGCTGCTGGTTGGGCCTTTTGCCCAGGGGTAGTGAGTGGTGCATGGACTGAGTCTTTCTGTGGGGTCTTTTTAATGCAAACTTCATGGAGGGCATGGATGGCATGGGATTGTGCTGATTTTAGTGTGTTTTTCGATTTTTTGGGGTGTTGATGATGGGGACTGGCCATGTGGCTGGGGGCCATTTTGAGTGCTGGTACAGGCAGGCCATGTGCTGGGGGGCAAGGGGCCATTTTGAATGCAGGCAGTGTTCTCAGGCCTGCACCCATTTTGCTTAGCTTTCATCCATTATGCCCAGGGGTAGTGAGTGGTGCATGGGCCTAGTCTTTCTGTGGGGTGTCTTGAATTTAAACATCATTGAGGGCATGGATGGCATGGTATTGTGCTGATTTTTGTGTTTTTTTCGATTTTTTTTGGCTGCTGGTGAGGCCTTTTGCCCAGGGGTAGTGAGTGGTGCATGGACTGAGTCTTTCTGTGGGGTCTCTTTAATGTAAACATCATGGAGGGCATGGATGGCATGGGATTGTGCGGATTTTTGTGTGTTTTTCGATTTTTTGGGGTGTTGATGGGGACTGGCCATGTGGGTGGGGGCCATTTGGAGTGCTGGTACAGGCAGGCCATGTGCTGGGGGGCAAGGGGCCATTTTGAATGTAGGCAGTGTTCTCAGGCCTGCACCCATTTTGCCTAGCTTTCATCCATTATGCCTAGGGGTAGTGAGTGGTGCATGGGCCTAGTCTTTCTGTGGGGTGTCTTGAATTTAAACATCATTGAGGGCATGGATGGCATGGGATTGTGCTGATTTCTGTGTGTTTTTTTATTTCTTTGGCTGCTGTTGGGGCCTTTTGCCCAGGGCTAGTGAGTGGTGCATGGGCCTAGTCTTTCTGTAGGGTGTCTTGAATTTAAACATCATTGAGGGCATGGATGGCATGGGATTGTGCTGATTTTTGTGTGTTTTTTGATTTTTTTGGCTGCTGGTTGGGCTTTTTGCCCAGGGGTAGTGAGTGGTGCATGGACTGAGTCTTTCTGTGGGGTCTTTTTAATGTAAACTTCATGGAGGGCATGGATGGCATGGGATTGTGCTGATTTTAGTGTGTTTTTCGATTTTTTGGGGTGTTGATGATGGGGACTGGCCATGTGGCTGGGGGCCATTTTGAGTGCTGGTACAGGCAGGCCATGTGCTGGGGGGCAAGGGGCCATTTTGAATGCAGGCAGTGTTCTCAGGCCTGCACCCATTTTGCTTAGCTTTCATCCATTATGCCCAGGGGTAGTGAGTGGTGCATGGGCCTAGTCTTTCTGTGGGGTGTCTTGAATTTAAACATCATTGAGGGCATGGATGGCATGGGATTGTGCTGATTTTTGTGTGTTTTTTGTTTTTTTTGGCTGCTGTTTGGGCCTTTTGCCCAGGGCTAGTGAATGGAGCATGGGCCTAGTCTTTCTGTTGGGTGTCTTGAATTTAAACATCATTGAGGGCATGGATGGCATGGTATTGTGCTGATTTTTGTGTGTTTTTTGATTTTTTTGGCTGCTGTTGGGGCCTTTTGCCCAGGGGTAGTGAGTGGTGCATGGACTGAGTCTTTCTGCGGGGTCTCTTTAATGTAAACATCATGGAGGGCATGGATGGCATGGGATTGTGCTGATTTTTGTGTGTTTTTCGATTTTTTGGGGTGTTGATGATGGGGACTGGCCATGTGGGTGGGGGCTATTTTGAGTGCTGGTACAGGCAGGTCATGTGCTGGGGGGCAAGGGGCCATTTTGAATTCAGGCAGTGTTCTCAGGTCTGCACCATTTTGCCTAGCTTTCATCCATTATGCCTAGGGGTAGTGAGTGGTGCATGGGCCTAGTCTTTCTGTGGGGTGTCTTGAATTTAAACATCATTGAGGGCATGGATGGCATGGGATTGTGCTGATTTCTGTGTGTTTTTTGATTTCTTTGGCTGCTGTTGGGGCCTTTTGCCCAGGGCTAGTGAGTGGTGCATGGGCCTAGTCTTTCTGTTGGGTGTCTTGAATTTAAACATCATTGAGGGCATGGATGTCATGGGATTGTGCTGATTTTTGTGTGTTTTTTGATTTTTTTGGCTGCTGGTGGGGCCTTTTGCCCAGGGGTAGTGAGTGGTGCATGGACTGAGTCTTTCTGTGGGGTCTCTTTAATGTAAACATCATGGAGGGCATGGATGGCATGGAATTGTGCTGATTTTTGTGTGTTTTTCGATTTTTTGGGGTGTTGATGATGGGGACTGGCCATGTGGCTGGGGGCCATTTTGAGTGCTGGTACAGGCAGGCCATGTGCTGGGGGGCAAGGGGCCATTTTGAATGCAGGCAGTGTTCTCAGGCCTGCACCCATTTTGCTTAGCTTTCATCCATTATGCCCAGGGGTAGTGAGTGGTGCATGGGCCTAGTCTTTCTGTGGGGTGTCTTGAATTTAAACATCATTGAGGGCATGGATGGCATGGGATTGTGCTGATTTCTGTGTGTTTTTTGATTTTTTTGGCTGCTGTTGGGGCCTTTTGCCCAGGGCTAGTGAGTGGAGCATGGGCCTAGTCTTTCTGTTGGGTGTCTTGAATTTAAACATCATTGAGGGCATGGATGGCATGGGATTGTGCTGATTTTTGTGTGTATTCCGATTTTTTTGGCTGCTGGTGGGGCCTTTTGCCCAGGGGTAGTGAGTGGTGCATGGACTGAGTCTTTCTGTGGGGTCTCTTTAATGTAAACATCATGGAGGGCATGGATGGCATGGGATTGTGCTGATTTTGTGTGTTTTTCGATTTTTTGGGGTGTTGATGATGGGGACTGGCCATGTGGGTGGGGGCCATTTTGAGTGCTGGTACAGGCATGCCATGTGCTGGGGGGCAAGGGGCCATTTTGAATGCAGGCAGTGTTCTCAGGCCTGCACCCATTTTGCCTAGGTTTCATCCATTATGCCCAGGGGTAGTGAGTGGTGCATGGGCCTAGTCTTTCTGTGGGGTGTCTTTAATTTAAACATCATTGAGGGCATGGATGGCATGGGATTGTGCTGATTTTTGTGTGTTTTTTTATTTGTTTGGCTGCTGTTGGGGCCTTTTGCCCAGGGCTAGTGAGTGGAGCATGGGCCTAGTCTTTCTGTTGGGTGTCTTGAATTTAAACATCATTGAGGGCATGGATGGCATGGGATTGTGCTGATTTTTGTGTTTTTTTCGATTTGTTTTGGCTGCTGGTGAGGCCTTTTGCCCAGGGCTAGTGAGTGGTGCATGGACTGAGTCTTTCTGTGGGGTCTCTTTAATGTAAACATCATGGAGGGCATGGATGGCATGGGATTGTGCGGATTTTTGTGTGTTTTTCGATTTTTTGGGGTGTTGATGGGGACTGGCCATGTGGGTGGGGGCCTTTTTGAGTGCTGGTAGAGGCAGGCTATGTGCTGGGGGGCAAGGGACCATTTTGAATCCAGGCAGTATCCTCAGGCCTACACCCATTTTGCCTAGCTTTCATCCATTATGCCTAGGGGTAGTGAGTGGTGCATGGGCCTAGTCTTTCTGTGGGGTGTCTTGAATTTAAACATCATTGAGGGCATGGATGGCATGGGATTGTGCTGATTTCTGTGTGTTTTTTTGATTTCTTTGGCTGCTGTTGGGGCCTTTTGCTCAGGGGTAGTGAGTGGTGCATGGACTGAGTCTTTCTGTGGGGTCTCTTTAATGTAAACATCATGAAGGGCATGGATGGCATGGGATTGTGCGGATTTTTGTGTGTTTTTTCGATTTTTTGGGGTGTTGATGGGGACTGGCCATGTGGGTGGGGGCCATTTTGAGTGCTGGTACAGGCAGGCCATGTGCTGGGGGGCAAGGGGCCATTTTGAATGCAGGCAGTGTTCTCAGGCTTGCACCCATTTTGCCTAGCTTTCATCCATTATGCCTAGGGGTAGTGAGTGGTGCATCGGCCTAGTCTTTCTGGGGGTGTCTTGAATTTAAACATCATTGAGGGCATGGATGGCATGGGATTGTGCTGATTTTTGTGTGTATTCCGATTTTTTTGGCTGCTGGTGGGGCCTTTTGCCCAGGGGTAGTGAGTGGTGCATGGACTGAATCTTTCTGTGGGGTCTCTTTAATGTAAACATCATGAAGGGCATGGATGGCATGGGATTGTGCGGATTTTTGTGTGTTTTTTCGATTTTTTGGGGTGTTGATGGGGACTGGCCATGTGGGTGGGGGCCTTTTTGAGTGCTGGTAGAGGCAGGCTATGTGCTGGGGGGCAAGGGACCATTTTGAATCCAGGCAGTATCCTCAGGCCTACACCCATTTTGCCTAGCTTTCATCCATTATGCCTAGGGGTAGTGAGTGGTGCATGGGCCTAGTCTTTCTGTGGGGTGTCTTGAATTTAAACATCATTGAGGGCATGGATGGCATGGGATTGTGCTGATTTCTGTGTGTTTTTTTGATTTCTTTGGCTGCTGTTGGGGCCTTTTGCTCAGGGGTAGTGAGTGGTGCATGGACTGAGTCTTTCTGTGGGGTCTCTTTAATGTAAACATCATGAAGGGCATGGATGGCATGGGATTGTGCGGATTTTTGTGTGTTTTTTCGATTTTTTGGGGTGTTGATGGGGACTGGCCATGTGGGTGGGGGCCATTTTGAGTGCTGGTACAGGCAGGCCATGTGCTGGGGGGCAAGGGGCCATTTTGAATGCAGGCAGTGTTCTCAGGCCTGCACCCATTTTGCTTAGCTTTCATCCATTATGCCCAGGGGTAGTGAGTGGTGCATGGGCCTAGTCTTTCTGTGGGGTGTCTTGAATTTAAACATCATTGAGGGCATGGATGGCATGGGATTGTGCTGATTTCTGTGTATTTTTTTATTTTTTTGGCTGTTGTTGGGGCCTTTTGCCCAGGGCTAGTGAGTGGAGCATGGGCCTAGTCTTTCTGTTGGGTGTCTTGAATTCAAACATCATTGAGGGAATGGATGGCATGGTATTGTGCTGATTTTTGTGTTTTTTTCGATTTTTTTTGGCTGCTGGTGAGGCCTTTTGCCCAGGGGTAGTGAGTGGTGCATGGACTGAGTCTTTCTGTGGGGTCTCTTTAATGTAAACATCATGAAGGGCATGGATGGCATGGGATTGTGCGGATTTTTGTGTGTTTTTCGATTTTTTGGGGTGTTGATGGGGACTGGCCATGTGGGTGGGGGCCATTTTGAGTGCTGGTACAGGCAGGCCATGTGCTGGGGGGCAAGGGGCCATTTTGAATGCAGGCAGTGTTCTCAGGCCTGCACCCATTTTGCCTAGCTTTCATCCATTATGCCTAGGGGTAGTGAGTGGTGCATCGGCCTAGTCTTTCTGGGGGTGTCTTGAATTTAAACATCATTGAGGGCATGGATGGCATGGGATTGTGCTGATTTTTGTGTGTATTCCGATTTTTTTGGCTGCTGGTGGGGCCTTTTGCCCAGGGGTAGTGAGTGGTGCATGGACTGAGTCTTTCTGTGGGGTCTCTTTAATGTAAACATCATGGAGGGCATGGATGGCATGGGATTGTGCTGATTTTTGTGTGTTTTTCGATTTTTTGGGGTGTTGATGATGGGGACTGGCCATGTGGGTGGGGGCCATTTTGAGTGCTGGTACAGGCATGCCATGTGCTGGGGGGCAAGGGGCCATTTTGAATGCAGGCAGTGTTCTCAGGCCTGCACCCATTTTGCCTAGGTTTCATCCATTATGCCCAGGGGTAGTGAGTGGTGCATGGGCCTAGTCTTTCTGTGGGGTGTCTTTAATTTAAACATCATTGAGGGCATGGATGGCATGGGATTGTGCTGATTTTTGTGTGTTTTTTTATTTGTTTGGCTGCTGTTGGGGCCTTTTGCCCAGGGCTAGTGAGTGGAGCATGGGCCTAGTCTTTCTGTTGGGTGTCTTGAATTTAAACATCATTGAGGGCATGGATGGCATGGTATTGTGCTGATTTTTGTGTTTTTTTCGATTTGTTTTGGCTGCTGGTGAGGCCTTTTGCCCAGGGCTAGTGAGTGGTGCATGGACTGAGTCTTTCTGTGGGGTCTCTTTAATGTAAACATCATGGAGGGCATGGATGGCATGGGATTGTGCGGATTTTTGTGTGTTTTTCGATTTTTTGGGGTGTTGATGGGGACTGGCCATGTGGGTGGGGGCCATTTGGAGTGCTGGTACAGGCAGGCCATGTGCTGGGGGGCAAGGGGCCATTTTGAATGTAGGCAGTGTTCTCAGGCCTGCACCCATTTTGCCTAGCTTTCATCCATTATGCCATGGGGTAGTGAGTGGTGCATGGGCCTTGTCTTTCTGTGGGGTGTCTTGAATTTAAACATCATTGATGGCATGGATGGCATGGGATTGTGCTGATTTCTGTGTGTTTTTTGATTTCTTTGGCTGCTGGTTGGGCCTTTTGCCCAGGGGTAGTGAGTGGTGCATGGACTGAGTCTTTCTGTGGGGTCTTTTTAATGTAAACTTCATGGAGGGCATGGATGGCATGGGATTGTGCTGATTTTAGTGTGTTTTTCGATTTATTGGGGTGTTGATGATGGGGACTGGCCATGTGGCTGGGGGCCATTTTGAGTGCTGGTACAGGCAGGCCATGTGCTGGGGGGCAAGGGGACATTTTGAATGCAGGCAGTGTTCTCAGGCCTGCACCCATTTTGCCTAGCTTTCATCCATTATGCCTAGGGGTAGTGAGTGGTGCATGGGCCTAGTCTTTCTGTGGGGTGTCTTGAATTTAAACATCATTGAGGGCATGGATGGCCTGGGATTGTGCTGATTTTTGTGTGTTTTTTGATTTTTTTGGCTGCTGTTGGGGCCTTTTGCCCAGGGCTAGTGAGTGGAGCATGGGCCTAGTCTTTCTGTTGGGTGACTTGAATTTAAACATCATTGAGGGCATGGATGGCATGGTATTGTGCTGATTTTTGTGTTTTTTTCGATTTTTTTTGGCTGCTGGTGAGGTCTTTTGCCCAGGGGTAGTGAGTGGTGCATGGACTGAGTCTTTCTGTGGGGTCTCTTTAATGTAAACATCATGGAGGGCATGGATGGCATGGGATTGTGCGGATTTTTGTGTGTTTTTCGATTTTTTGGGGTGTTGATGGGGACTGGCCATGTGGGTGGGGGCCATTTTGAGTGCTGGTACATGCAGGCCATGTGCTGGGGGGCAAGGGGCCATTTTGAATGCAGGCAGTGTTCTCAGGCCTGCACCCATTTTGCCTAGCTTTCATCCATTATGCCTAGGGGTAGTGAGTGGTGCATGGGCCTAGTCTTTCTGTGGGGTGTCTTGAATTTAAACATCATTGAGGGCATGGATGGCATGGGATTGTGCAGATTTTTGTGTGTTTTTTTATTTTTTTGGCTGCTGTTGGGGACTGGCCATGTGGGTGGGGGCCATTTTGAGTGCTTGTACAGACAGGCCCTGGCCATGTGCTGGGGCAAGGGGCCATTTTGAAGGCAGGCAGTGTTCTCAGGCCTGCACCCATTTTGCCTAGCTTTCATCCTTAATGTCCAGGGGTAGTGAGTGGTGCATGGGCCTAGTCTTTCTGTGGGGTGTCTTGAATTTAAACATCATTGAGGGCATGGACGGCATGGGATTGTGCTGATTGTTGTGTGTTTTTTGATTTTATTGGCTGCTGTTGGGGCCTTTTGCCCAGGGCTAGTGAGTGGAGCATGGGCCTAGTCTTTCTGTTGGGTGTCTTGAACTTAAACATCATTTAGGGCATGGATGGCATGGTATTGTGCTGATTTTTGGTGTTTTTTTCGATTTTTTTTGGCTGCTGGTGAGGCCTTTTGCCCAGGGCTAGTGAGTGGTGCGTGGACTGAGTCTTTCTGTGGGGTCTCTTTAATGTAAACATCATGGAGGGCATGGATGGCATGGGAGTGTGCGGATTTTTGTGTGTTTTTCGATTTTTTGGGGTGTTGATGGGGACTGGCCATGTGGGTGGGGGCCATTTTGAGTGCTGGTACAGGCAGGCCATGTGTTAGGGGGCAAGGGGCCATTTTGAATGCAAGCAGTGTTCTCAGGCCTGCACCCATTTTGCCTAGCTTTCATCCATTATGCCTAGGGGTAGTGAGTGGTGCATATGCCTAGTCATTCTGTGGGGTGTCTTGAATTTAAACATCATTGAGGGCATGGATGGCATGGGATTGTGCAGATTTTTGTGTGTTTTTTTATTTCTTTGGCTGCTGTTGGGGACTGGCCATGTGGGTGGGGGCCATTTTGAGTGCTTGTACAGACAGGCCCTGGCCATGTGCTGGGGCAAGGGGCCATTTTGAAGGCAGGCAGTGTTCTCAGGCCTGCACCCATTTTGCCTAGCTTTCATCCTTAATGTCCAGGGGTAGTGAGTGGTGCATGGGCCTAGTCTTTCTGTGGGGTGTCTTGAATTTAAACATCATTGAGGGCATGGACGGCATGGGATTGTGCTGATTGTTGTGTGTTTTTTGATTTTATTGGCTGCTGTTGGGGCCTTTTGCCCAGGGCTAGTGAGTGGAGCATGGGCCTAGTCTTTCTGTTGGGTGTCTTGAACTTAAACATCATTTAGGGCATGGATCGCATGGTATTGTGCTGATTTTTGGTGGTTTTTTTGATTTTTTTTGGCTGCTGGTGAGGCCTTTTGCCCAGGGCTAGTGAGTGGTGCGTGGACTGAGTCTTTCTGTGGGGTCTCTTTAATGTAAACATCATGGAGGGCATGGATGGCATGGGAGTGTGTGGATTTTTGTGTGTTTTTCGATTTTTTGGGGTGTTGATGGGGACTGGCCATGTGGGTGGGGGCCATTTTGAGTGCTGGTACAGGCAGGCCATGTGTTGGGGGGCAAGGGGCCATTTTGAATGCAAGCAGTGTTCTCAGGCCTGCACCCATTTTGCCTAGCTTTCATCCATTATGCCTAGGGGTAGTGAGTGGTGCATATGCCTAGTCATTCTGTGGGGTGTCTTGAATTTAAACATCATTGAGGGCATGGATGGCATGGGATTGTGCTGATTTCTGTGTGTTTTTTGATTTCTTTGGCTGCTGTTGGGGCCTTTTGCCCAGGGCTAGTGAGTGGTGCATGGGCCTAGTCTTTCTGTAGGGTGTCTTGAATTTACACATCATTGAGGGCATGGATGGCATGGGATTCTGCTGATTTTTGTGTGTTTTTTGATTTATTTGGCTGCTGGTGGGGCCTTTTGCCCAGGGGTAGTGAGTGGTGCATGGAATGAGTCTTTCTGTGGGGTCTCTTTAATGTAAACATCATGGAGGGCATGAATGACATGGGATTGTGCTGATTTTAGTGTGTTTTTCGATTTTTTGGGGTGTTGATGATGGGGACTGGCCATGTGGCTGGGGGCCATTTTGAGTGCTGGTACAGGCAGGCCATGTGCTGGGGGGGCAAGGGGCCATTTTGAATGCAGGCAGTGTTCTCCGGCCTGCACCCATTTTGCTTAGCTTTCATCCATTATGCCCAGGGGTAGTGAGTGGTGCATGGGCCTAGTCTTTCTGTGGGGTGTTTTGAATTTAAACATCATTGAGGGCATGGATGGCATGGGATTGTGCTGATTTTTGTGTGTTTTTCGATTTCTTTGGCTGCTGTTGGGGTCTTTTGCCCCGGGCTAGTGAGTGGTGCATGGGCCTAGTCTTTCTGTTGGGTGTCTTGAATTTAAACATCATTGAGGGCATGGATGGCATGAGATTGTGCTGATGTTTGTGTTTTTCGATTTTTTTGGCTGCTGTTGGGGCCTTTTGCCCAGGGCTAGTGAGTGGTGCATGGGCCTAGTCTTTCTGTAGGGTGTCTTTTATTTAAACATCATTGAGGGCATGGATGGCATGGGATTGTGCTGATTTTTGTGTGTTTTTTGATTTTTTTGGCTGCTGGTGGGGCCTTTTGCCCAGGGGTAGTGAGTGGTGCATGGACTGAGTCTTTCTGTGGGGTCTCTTTAATGTAAGCATCATGGAGGGCATGAATGGCATGGGATTGTGCTGATTTTAGTGTGTTTTTCGATTTTTTGGGGTGTTGATGATGGGGACTGGCCATGTGGCTGGGGGCCATTTTGAGTGCTGGTACAGGCAGGCCATGTGTTGGGGGGCAAGGGGCCATTTTGAATGCAAGCAGTGTTCTCAGGCCTGCACCCATTTTGCCTAGCTTTCATCCATTATGCCTAGGGGTAGTGAGTGGTGCATATGCCTAGTCATTCTGTGGGGTGTCTTGAATTTAAACATCATTGAGGGCATCGATGGCATGGGATTGTGCTGAATTTTGTGTTTTTCGATTTTTTTGGCTGCTGTTGGGGCCTTTTGCCCAGGGCTAGTGAGTGGTGCATGGGCCTAGTCTTTCTGTAGGGTGTCTTGAATTTAAACATCATTGAGGGCATGGATGGCATGGGATTGTGCTGATTTTTGTGTGTTTTTTGATTTTTTTGGCTGCTGGTGGGGCCTTTTGCCCAGGGGTAGTGAGTGGTGCATGGACTGAGTCTTTCTGTGGGGTCTCTTTAATGTAAACATCATGGAGGGCATGTATGGCATGGGATTGTGCTGATTTTAGTGTGTTTTTCAATTTTTTGGGGTGTTGATGATGGGGACTGGCCATGTGGCTGGGGGCCATTTTGAGTGCTGGTACAGGCAGGCCATGTGCTGGGGGGGCAAGGGGCCATTTTGAATGCAGGCAGTGTTCTCAGGCCTGCACCCATTTTGCTTAGCTTTCATCCATTATGCCCAGGGGTAGTGAGTGGTGCATGGGCCTAGTCTTTCTGTGGGGTGTCTTGAATTTAAACATCATTGAGGGCATGGATGGCATGGGCTTGTGCTGATTTTTGTGTGTTTTTCGATTTCTTTGGCTGATGTTGGGGCCTTTTGCCCAGGGCTAGTGAGTGGTGCATGGGCCTAGTCTTTCTGTTCGGTGTCTTGAATTTAAACATCATTGAGGGCATGGATGGCATGAGATTGTGCTGATTTTTGTGTTTTTCGATTTTTTTGGCGGCTGTTGGGGCCTTTTGCCCAGGGCTAGTGAGTGGTGCATGGGCCTAGTCTTTCTGTAGGGTGTCTTGAATTTAAACATCATTGAGGGCATGGATGGCATGGGATTGTGCTGATTTTTGTGTGTTTTTTGATTTTTTTGGCTGCTGGTGGGGCCTTTTGCCCAGGGGTAGTGAGTGGTGCATGGACTGAGTCTTTCTGTGGGGTCTCTTTAATGTAAACATCATGGAGGGCATGTATGGCATGGGATTGTGCTGATTTTAGTGTGTTTTTCCATTTTTTGGGGTGTTGATGATGGGGACTGGCCATGTGGCTGGGGGCCATTTTGAGTGCTGGTACAGGCAGGCCATGTGCTGGGGGGGGGGGGCAAGGGGCCATTTTGAATGCAGGCAGTGTTCTCAGGCCTGCACCCATTTTGCTTAGCTTTCATCCATTATGCCCAGGGGTAGTGAGTGGTGCATGGGCCTAGTCTTTCTGTGGGGTGTCTTGAATTTAAACATCATTGAGGGCATGGATGGCATGGGATTGTGCTGATTTCTGTGTGTTTTTTGATTTTTTTGGCTGCTGTTGGGGCCTTTTGCCCAGGGCTAGTGAGTGGAGCATGGGCCTAGTCTTTCTATTGGGTGTCTTGAATTCAAACATCATTGAGGGAATGGATGGCATGGTATTGTGCTGATTTTTGTGTTTTTTTCGATTTTTTTTTGGCTGCTGGTGAGGCCTTTTGCCCAGGGGTAGTGAGTGGTGCATGGACTGAGTCTTTCTGTGGGGTCTCTTTAATGTAAACATCATGAAGGGCATGGATGGCATGGGATTGTGCGGATTTTTGTGTGTTTTTCGATTTTTTGGGGTGTTGATGGGGACTGGCCATGTGGGTGGGGGCCATTTTGAGTGCTGGTACAGGCAGGCCATGTGCTGGGGGGCAAGGGGCCATTTGGAATGCAGGCAGTGTTCTCAGGCCTGCACCCATTTTGCCTAGCTTTCATCCATTATGTCTAGGGGTAGTGAGTGGTGCATCGGCCTAGTCTTTCTGGGGGTGTCTTGAATTTAAACATCATTGAGGGCATGGATGGCATGGGATTGTGCTGATTTTTGTGTGTATTCCGATTTTTTTGGCTGCTGGTGGGGCCTTTTGCCCAGGGGTAGTGAGTGGTGCATGGACTGAGTCTTTCTGTGGTGTCTCTTTAATGTAAACATCATGGAGGGTATGGATGGCATGGGATTGTGCTGATTTTTGTGTGTTTTTCGATTTTTTGGGGTGTTGATGATGGGGACTGGCCATGTGGGTGGGGGCCATTTTGAGTGCTGGTACAGGCATGCCATGTGCTGGGGGGCAAGGGGCCATTTTGAATGCAGGCAGTGTTCTCAGGCCTGCACCCATTTTGCCTAGGTTTCATCCATTATGCCCAGGGGTAGTGAGTGGTGCATGGGCCTAGTCTTTCTGTGGGGTGTCTTTAATTTAAACATCATTGAGGGCATGGATGGCATGGGATTGTGCTGATTTTTGTGTGTATTTTTAATTGTTTGGCTGCTGTTGGGGCCTTTTGCCCAGGGCTAGTGAGTGGAGCATGGGCCTAGTCTTTCTGTTGGGTGTCTTGAATTTAAACATCATTGAGGGCATGGATGGCATGGTATTGTGCTGATTTTTGTGTTTTTTTCGATTTGTTTTGGCTGCTGGTGAGGCCTTTTGCCCAGGGCTAGTGAGTGGTGCATGGACTGAGTCTTTCTGTGGGGTCTCTTTAATGTAAACATCATGGAGGGCATGGATGGCATGGGATTGTGCGGATTTTTGTGTGTTTTTCGATTTTTTGGGGTGTTGATGGGGACTGGCCATGTGGGTGGGGGCCTTTTTGAGTGCTGGTACAGGCAGGCCATGTGCTGGGGGGCAAGGGGCCATTTTGAATCCACGCAGTATCCTCAGGCCTACACCCATTTTGCCTAGCTTTCATCCATTATGCCCAGGGGTAGTGAGTGGTGCATGTGCCTAGTCTTTCTGTGGGGTGTCTTGAATTTAAACATCATTGAGGGCATGGATGGCATGGGATTGTGCTGATTTCTGTGTGTTTTTTCGATTTCTTTGGCTGCTGTTGGGGCCTTTTGCTCAGGGCTAGTGAGTGGTGCATGGGACTAGTCTTTCTGTTGGGTGTCTTGAATTTAAACATCATTGAGGGCATGGATGGCATGGGATTGTGCTGATTTTTGTGTGTTTTTTGATTTTTTTGGCTGCTGGTGGGGCCTTTTGCCCAGGGGTAGTGAGTGGTGCATGGACTGAGTCTTTCTGTGGGGTCGCTTTAATGTAAACATCATGGAGGGCATGGCTGGCATGGAATTGTGCTGATTTTTGTGTGTTTTTCGATTTTTTCGGGTGTTGATGATGGGGACTGGCCATGTGGCTGGGGGCCATTTTGAGTGCTGGTACAGGCAGGCCATGTGCTGGGGGGCAAGGGGCCATTTTGAATGCAGGCAGTGTTCTCAGGCCTGCACCCATTTTGCTTAGCTTTCATCCATTATGCCCAGGGGTAGTGAGTGGCGCATGGGCCTAGTCTTTCTGTGGGGTGTCTTTAATTTAAACATCATTGAGGGCATGGATGGCATGGGATTGTGCTGATTTTTGTGTGTATTTTTAATTGTTTGGCTGCTGTTGGGGCCTTTTGCCCAGGGCTAGTGAGTGGAGCATGGGCCTAGTCTTTCTGTTGGGTGTCTTGAATTTAAACATCATTGAGGGCATGGATGGCATGGTATTGTGCTGATTTTTGTGTTTTTTTCGATTTGTTTTGGCTGCTGGTGAGGCCTTTTGCCCAGGGCTAGTGAGTGGTGCATGGACTGAGTCTTTCTGTGGGGTCTCTTTAATGTAAACATCATGGAGGGCATGGATGGCATGGGATTGTGCGGATTTTTGTGTGTTTTTCGATTTTTTGGGGTGTTGATGGGGACTGGCCATGTGGGTGGGGGCCTTTTTGAGTGCTGGTACAGGCAGGCCATGTGCTGGGGGGCAAGGGGCCATTTTGAATCCACGCAGTATCATCAGGCCTGCACCCATTTTGCCTAGCTTTCATCCTTAATGTCCAGGGGTAGTGAGTGGTGCATGGGCCTAGTCTTTCTGTGGGGTGTCTTGAATTTAAACATCATTGAGGGCATGGACGGCATGGGATTGTGCTGATTTTTGTGTGTTTTTTTATTTTTTTGGCTGCTGTTGGGGCCTTTTGCCCAGGGCTAGTGAGTGGAGCATGGGCCTAGTCTTTCTGTTGGGTGTCTTGAATTTAAACATCATTGAGGGCATGGATGGCATGGTATTGTGCTTATTTGTGTGTTTTTTTCGATTTTTTTTGGCTGCTGGTGAGGCCTTTTGCCCAGGGGTAGTGAGTGGTGCATGGACTGAGTCTTTCTGTGGGGTCTCTTTAATGTAAACATCATGGAGGGCATGGATGGCATGGGATTGTGCGGATTTTTGTGTGTTTTTCGATTTTTTGGGGTGTTGATGGGGACTGGCCATGTGGGTGGGGGCCATTTGGAGTGCTGGTACAGGCAGACCATGTGCTGGGGGGCAAGGGGCCATTTTGAATGTAGGCAGTGTTCTCAGGCCTGCACCCATTTTGCCTAGCTTTCATCCATTATGCCTAGGGGTAGTGAGTGGTGCATGGGCCTAGTCTTTCTGTGGGGTGTCTTGAATTTAAACATCATTGAGGGCATGGATGGCATGGGATTGTGCTGATTTCTGTGTGTTTTTTGATTTCTTTGGCTGCTGTTGGGGCCTTTTGCCCAGGGCTAGTGAGTGGTGCATGGGCCTAGTCTTTCTGTAGGGTGTCTTGAATTTAAACATCATTGAGGGCATGGATGGCATGGGATTGTGCTGATTTTTGTGTGTTTTTTGATTTTTTTGGCTGCTGGTTGGGCCTTTTGCCCAGGGGTAGTGAGTGGTGCATGGACTGAGTCTTTCTGTGGGGTCTTTTTAATGCAAACTTCATGGAGGGCATGGATGGCATGGGATTGTGCTGATTTTAGTGTGTTTTTCGATTTTTTGGGGTGTTGATGATGGGGACTGGCCATGTGGCTGGGGGCCATTTTGAGTGCTGGTACAGGCAGGCCATGTGCTGGGGGGCAAGGGGCCATTTTGAATGCAGGCAGTGTTCTCAGGCCTGCACCCATTTTGCTTAGCTTTCATCCATTATGCCCAGGGGTAGTGAGTGGTGCATGGGCCTAGTCTTTCTGTGGGGTGTCTTGAATTTAAACATCATTGAGGGCATGGATGGCATGGTATTGTGCTGATTTTTGTGTTTTTTCGATTTTTTTTGGCTGCTGGTGAGGCCTTTTGCCCAGGGGTAGTGAGTGGTGCATGGACTGAGTCTTTCTGTGGGGTCTCTTTAATGTAAACATCATGGAGGGCATGGATGGCATGGGATTGTGCGGATTTTTGTGTGTTTTTCGATTTTTTGGGGTGTTGATGGGGACTGGCCATGTGGGTGGGGGCCATTTGGAGTGCTGGTACAGGCAGGCCATGTGCTGGGGGGCAAGGGGCCATTTTGAATGTAGGCAGTGTTCTCAGGCCTGCACCCATTTTGCCTAGCTTTCATCCATTATGCCTAGGGGTAGTGAGTGGTGCATGGGCCTAGTCTTTCTGTGGGGTGTCTTGAATTTAAACATCATTGAGGGCATGGATGGCATGGGATTGTGCTGATTTCTGTGTGTTTTTTTATTTCTTTGGCTGCTGTTGGGGCCTTTTGCCCAGGGCTAGTGAGTGGTGCATGGGCCTAGTCTTTCTGTAGGGTGTCTTGAATTTAAACATCATTGAGGGCATGGATGGCATGGGATTGTGCTGATTTTTGTGTGTTTTTTGATTTTTTTGGCTGCTGGTTGGGCTTTTTGCCCAGGGGTAGTGAGTGGTGCATGGACTGAGTCTTTCTGTGGGGTCTTTTTAATGTAAACTTCATGGAGGGCATGGATGGCATGGGATTGTGCTGATTTTAGTGTGTTTTTCGATTTTTTGGGGTGTTGATGATGGGGACTGGCCATGTGGCTGGGGGCCATTTTGAGTGCTGGTACAGGCAGGCCATGTGCTGGGGGGCAAGGGGCCATTTTGAATGCAGGCAGTGTTCTCAGGCCTGCACCCATTTTGCCTAGCTTTCATCCATTATGCCTAGGGGTAGTGAGTGGTGCATGGGCCTAGTCTTTCTGTGGGGTGTCTTGAATTTAAACATCATTGAGGGCATGGATGGCATGGGATTGTGCTGATTTCTGTGTGTTTTTTGATTTCTTTGGCTGCTGTTGGGGCCTTTTGCCCAGGGCTAGTGAGTGGTGCATGGGCCTAGTCTTTCTGTTGGGTGTCTTGAATTTAAACATCATTGAGGGCATGGATGTCATGGGATTGTGCTGATTTTTGTGTGTTTTTTGATTTTTTTGGCTGCTGGTGGGGCCTTTTGCCCAGGGGTAGTGAGTGGTGCATGGACTGAGTCTTTCTGTGGGGTCTCTTTAATGTAAACATCATGGAGGGCATGGATGGCATGGAATTGTGCTGATTTTTGTGTGTTTTTCGATTTTTTGGGGTGTTGATGATGGGGACTGGCCATGTGGCTGGGGGCCATTTTGAGTGCTGGTACAGGCAGGCCATGTGCTGGGGGGCAAGGGGCCATTTTGAATGCAGGCAGTGTTCTCAGGCCTGCACCCATTTTGCTTAGCTTTCATCCATTATGCCCAGGGGTAGTGAGTGGTGCATGGGCCTAGTCTTTCTGTGGGGTGTCTTGAATTTAAACATCATTGAGGGCATGGATGGCATGGGATTGTGCTGATTTCTGTGTGTTTTTTGATTTTTTTGGCTGCTGTTGGGGCCTTTTGCCCAGGGCTAGTGAGTGGAGCATGGGCCTAGTCTTTCTGTTGGGTGTCTTGAATTTAAACATCATTGAGGGCATGGATGGCATGGGATTGTGCTGATTTTTGTGTGTATTCCGATTTTTTTGGCTGCTGGTGGGGCCTTTTGCCCAGGGGTAGTGAGTGGTGCATGGACTGAGTCTTTCTGTGGGGTCTCTTTAATGTAAACATCATGGAGGGCATGGATGGCATGGGATTGTGCTGATTTTGTGTGTTTTTCGATTTTTTGGGGTGTTGATGATGGGGACTGGCCATGTGGGTGGGGGCCATTTTGAGTGCTGGTACAGGCATGCCATGTGCTGGGGGGCAAGGGGCCATTTTGAATGCAGGCAGTGTTCTCAGGCCTGCACCCATTTTGCTTAGCTTTCATCCATTATGCCCAGGGGTAGTGAGTGGTGCATGGGCCTAGTCTTTCTGTGGGGTGTCTTGAATTTAAACATCATTGAGGGCATGGATGGCATGGTATTGTGCTGATTTTTGTGTTTTTTCGATTTTCTTTGGCTGCTGGTGAGGCCTTTTGCCCAGGGGTAGTGAGTGGTGCATGGACTGAGTCTTTCTGTGGGGTCTCTTTAATGTAAACATCATGGAGGGCATGGATGGCATGGGATTGTGCGGATTTTTGTGTGTTTTTCGATTTTTTGGGGTGTTGATGGGGACTGGCCATGTGGGTGGGGGCCATTTGGAGTGCTGGTACAGGCAGGCCATGTGCTGGGGGGCAAGGGGCCATTTTGAATGTAGGCAGTGTTCTCAGGCCTGCACCCATTTTGCCTAGCTTTCATCCATTATGCCTAGGGGTAGTGAGTGGTGCATGGGCCTAGTCTTTCTGTGGGGTGTCTTGAATTTAAACATCATTGAGGGCATGGATGGCATGGGATTGTGCTGATTTCTGTGTGTTTTTTTATTTCTTTGGCTGCTGTTGGGGCCTTTTGCCCAGGGCTAGTGAGTGGTGCATGGGCCTAGTCTTTCTGTAGGGTGTCTTGAATTTAAACATCATTGAGGGCATGGATGGCATGGGATTGTGCTGATTTTTGTGTGTTTTTTGATTTTTTTGGCTGCTGGTTGGGCTTTTTGCCCAGGGGTAGTGAGTGGTGCATGGACTGAGTCTTTCTGTGGAGTCTTT
The DNA here is from genome assembly GCF_964263255.1 of Lissotriton vulgaris. NCBI lineage: Eukaryota > Metazoa > Chordata > Amphibia > Caudata > Salamandridae > Lissotriton > Lissotriton vulgaris. The sequence goes on along the minus strand of NC_141686.1, from coordinate 292,372,879 downwards.
TTAATGTAAACTTCATGGAGGGCATGGATGGCATGGGATTGTGCTGATTTTAGTGTGTTTTTCGATTTTTTGGGGTGTTGATGATGGGGACTGGCCATGTGGCTGGGGGCCATTTTGAGTGCTGGTACAGGCAGGCCATGTGCTGGGGGGCAAGGGGCCATTTTGAATGCAGGCAGTGTTCTCAGGCCTGCACCCATTTTGCCTAGCTTTCATCCATTATGCCTAGGGGTAGTGAGTGGTGCATGGGCCTAGTCTTTCTGTGGGGTGTCTTGAATTTAAACATCATTGAGGGCATGGATGGCATGGGATTGTGCTGATTTCTGTGTGTTTTTTGATTTCTTTGGCTGCTGTTGGGGCCTTTTGCCCAGGGCTAGTGAGTGGTGCATGGGCCTAGTCTTTCTGTTGGGTGTCTTGAATTTAAACATCATTGAGGGCATGGATGTCATGGGATTGTGCTGATTTTTGTGTGTTTTTTGATTTTTTTGGCTGCTGGTGGGGCCTTTTGCCCAGGGGTAGTGAGTGGTGCATGGACTGAGTCTTTCTGTGGGGTCTTCTTTAATGTAAACATCATGGAGGGCATGGATGGCATGGAATTGTGCTGATTTTTGTGTGTTTTTCGATTTTTTGGGGTGTTGATGATGGGGACTGGCCATGTGGCTGGGGGCCATTTTGAGTGCTGGTACAGGCAGGCCATGTGCTGGGGGGCAAGGGGCCATTTTGAATGCAGGCAGTGTTCTCAGGCCTGCACCCATTTTGCTTAGCTTTCATCCATTATGCCCAGGGGTAGTGAGTGGTGCATGGGCCTAGTCTTTCTGTGGGGTGTCTTGAATTTAAACATCATTGAGGGCATGGATGGCATGGGATTGTGCTGATTTCTGTGTGTTTTTTGATTTTTTTGGCTGCTGTTGGGGCCTTTTGCCCAGGGCTAGTGAGTGGAGCATGGGCCTAGTCTTTCTGTTGGGTGTCTTGAATTTAAACATCATTGAGGGCATGGATGGCATGGGATTGTGCTGATTTTTGTGTGTATTCCGATTTTTTTGGCTGCTGGTGGGGCCTTTTGCCCAGGGGTAGTGAGTGGTGCATGGACTGAGTCTTTCTGTGGGGTCTCTTTAATGTAAACATCATGGAGGGCATGGATGGCATGGGATTGTGCTGATTTTGTGTGTTTTTCGATTTTTTGGGGTGTTGATGATGGGGACTGGCCATGTGGGTGGGGGCCATTTTGAGTGCTGGTACAGGCATGCCATGTGCTGGGGGGCAAGGGGCCATTTTGAATGCAGGCAGTGTTCTCAGGCCTGCACCCATTTTGCCTAGGTTTCATCCATTATGCCCAGGGGTAGTGAGTGGTGCATGGGCCTAGTCTTTCTGTGGGGTGTCTTTAATTTAAACATCATTGAGGGCATGGATGGCATGGGATTGTGCTGATTTTTGTGTGTTTTTTTATTTGTTTGGCTGCTGTTGGGGCCTTTTGCCCAGGGCTAGTGAGTGGAGCATGGGCCTAGTCTTTCTGTTGGGTGTCTTGAATTTAAACATCATTGAGGGCATGGATGGCATGGGATTGTGCTGATTTTTGTGTTTTTTTCGATTTGTTTTGGCTGCTGGTGAGGCCTTTTGCCCAGGGCTAGTGAGTGGTGCATGGACTGAGTCTTTCTGTGGGGTCTCTTTAATGTAAACATCATGGAGGGCATGGATGGCATGGGATTGTGCGGATTTTTGTGTGTTTTTCGATTTTTTGGGGTGTTGATGGGGACTGGCCATGTGGGTGGGGGCCTTTTTGAGTGCTGGTAGAGGCAGGCTATGTGCTGGGGGGCAAGGGACCATTTTGAATCCAGGCAGTATCCTCAGGCCTACACCCATTTTGCCTAGCTTTCATCCATTATGCCTAGGGGTAGTGAGTGGTGCATGGGCCTAGTCTTTCTGTGGGGTGTCTTGAATTTAAACATCATTGAGGGCATGGATGGCATGGGATTGTGCTGATTTCTGTGTGTTTTTTTGATTTCTTTGGCTGCTGTTGGGGCCTTTTGCTCAGGGGTAGTGAGTGGTGCATGGACTGAGTCTTTCTGTGGGGTCTCTTTAATGTAAACATCATGAAGGGCATGGATGGCATGGGATTGTGCGGATTTTTGTGTGTTTTTTCGATTTTTTGGGGTGTTGATGGGGACTGGCCATGTGGGTGGGGGCCATTTTGAGTGCTGGTACAGGCAGGCCATGTGCTGGGGGGCAAGGGGCCATTTTGAATGCAGGCAGTGTTCTCAGGCTTGCACCCATTTTGCCTAGCTTTCATCCATTATGCCTAGGGGTAGTGAGTGGTGCATCGGCCTAGTCTTTCTGGGGGTGTCTTGAATTTAAACATCATTGAGGGCATGGATGGCATGGGATTGTGCTGATTTTTGTGTGTATTCCGATTTTTTTGGCTGCTGGTGGGGCCTTTTGCCCAGGGGTAGTGAGTGGTGCATGGGCCTAGTCTTTCTGTTGGGTGTCTTGAATTTAAACATCATTGAGGGCATGGGTGGCATGGTATTGTGCTGATTTTTGTGTGTTTTTTGATTTTTTTGGCTGCTGTTGGGGCCTTTTGCCCAGGGGTAGTGAGTGGTGCATGGACTGAATCTTTCTGCGGGGTCTCTTTAATGTAAACATCATGGAGGGCATGGATGGCTGGGGATTGTGCTGATTTTTGTGTGTTTTTTGATTTTTTGGGGTGTTGATGATGGGGACTGGCCATGTGGGTGGGGGCCATTTTGAGTGCTGGTACAGGCAGGTCATGTGCTGGGTGGCAAGGGGCCATTTTGAATTCAGGCAGTGTTCTCAGGTCTGCACCATTTTGCCTAGCTTTCATCCATTATGCATAGGGGTAGTGAGTGGTGCATGGGCCTAGTCTTTCTGTGGGGTGTCTTGAATTTAAACATCATTGAGGGCATGGATGGCATGGGATTGTGCTGCTTTCTGTGTGTTTTTTGATTTCTTTGGCTGCTGTTGGGGCCTTTTGCCCAGGGCTAGTGAGTGGTGCATGGGCCTAGTCTTTCTGTTGGGTGTCTTGAATTTAAACATCATTGAGGGCATACATGTCATGGGATTGTGCTGCTTTTTGTGTGTTTTTTGATTTTTTTGGCTGCTGGTGGGGCCTTTTGCCCAGGGGTAGTGAGTGTTGCATGGACTGAGTCTTTCTGTGGGGTCTCTTTAATGTAAACATCATGGAGGGCATGGATGGCATGGAATTGTGCTGATTTTTGTGTGTTTTTCGATTTTTTGGGGTGTTGATGATGGGGACTGGCCATGTGGCTGGGGGCCATTTTGAGTGCTGGTACAGGCAGGCCATGTGCTGGGGGGCAAGGGGCCATTTTGAATGCAGGCAGTGTTCTCAGGCCTGCACCCATTTTGCTTAGCTTTCATCCATTATGCCCAGGGGTAGTGAGTGGTGCATGGGCCTAGTCTTTCTGTGGGGTGTCTTGAATTTAAACATCATTGAGGGCATGGATGGCATGGGATTGTGCTGATTTCTGTGTATTTTTTGATTTTTTTGGCTGTTGTTGGGGCCTTTTGCCCAGGGCTAGTGAGTGGAGCATGGGCCTAGTCTTTCTGTTGGGTGTCTTGAATTCAAACATCATTGAGGGAATGGATGGCATGGTATTGTGCTGATTTTTGTGTTTTTTTCGATTTTTTTTGGCTGCTGGTGAGGCCTTTTGCCCAGGGGTAGTGAGTGGTGCATGGACTGAGTCTTTCTGTGGGGTCTCTTTAATGTAAACATCATGAAGGGCATGGATGGCATGGGATTGTGCGGATTTTTGTGTGTTTTTCGATTTTTTGGGGTGTTGATGGGGACTGGCCATGTGGGTGGGGGCCATTTTGAGTGCTGGTACAGGCAGGCCATGTGCTGGGGGGCAAGGGGCCATTTTGAATGCAGGCAGTGTTCTCAGGCCTGCACCCATTTTGCCTAGCTTTCATCCATTATGCCTAGGGGTAGTGAGTGGTGCATCGGCCTAGTCTTTCTGGGGGTGTCTTGAATTTAAACATCATTGAGGGCATGGATGGCATGGGATTGTGCTGATTTTTGTGTGTATTCCGATTTTTTTGGCTGCTGGTGGGGCCTTTTGCCCAGGGGTAGTGAGTGGTGCATGGACTGAGTCTTTCTGTGGGGTCTCTTTAATGTAAACATCATGGAGGGCATGGATGGCATGGGATTGTGCTGATTTTTGTGTGTTTTTCGATTTTTTGGGGTGTTGATGATGGGGACTGGCCATGTGGGTGGGGGCCATTTTGAGTGCTGGTACAGGCATGCCATGTGCTGGGGGGCAAGGGGCCATTTTGAATGCAGGCAGTGTTCTCAGGCCTGCACCCATTTTGCCTAGGTTTCATCCATTATGCCCAGGGGTAGTGAGTGGTGCATGGGCCTAGTCTTTCTGTGGGGTGTCTTTAATTTAAACATCATTGAGGGCATGGATGGCATGGGATTGTGCTGATTTTTGTGTGTTTTTTTATTTGTTTGGCTGCTGTTGGGGCCTTTTGCCCAGGGCTAGTGAGTGGAGCATGGGCCTAGTCTTTCTGTTGGGTGTCTTGAATTTAAACATCATTGAGGGCATGGATGGCATGGTATTGTGCTGATTTTTGTGTTTTTTTCGATTTGTTTTGGCTGCTGGTGAGGCCTTTTGCCCAGGGCTAGTGAGTGGTGCATGGACTGAGTCTTTCTGTGGGGTCTCTTTAATGTAAACATCATGGAGGGCATGGATGGCATGGGATTGTGCGGATTTTTGTGTGTTTTTCGATTTTTTGGGGTGTTGATGGGGACTGGCCATGTGGGTGGGGGCCATTTGGAGTGCTGGTACAGGCAGGCCATGTGCTGGGGGGCAAGGGGCCATTTTGAATGTAGGCAGTGTTCTCAGGCCTGCACCCATTTTGCCTAGCTTTCATCCATTATGCCATGGGGTAGTGAGTGGTGCATGGGCCTTGTCTTTCTGTGGGGTGTCTTGAATTTAAACATCATTGATGGCATGGATGGCATGGGATTGTGCTGATTTCTGTGTGTTTTTTGATTTCTTTGGCTGCTGGTTGGGCCTTTTGCCCAGGGGTAGTGAGTGGTGCATGGACTGAGTCTTTCTGTGGGGTCTTTTTAATGTAAACTTCATGGAGGGCATGGATGGCATGGGATTGTGCTGATTTTAGTGTGTTTTTCGATTTATTGGGGTGTTGATGATGGGGACTGGCCATGTGGCTGGGGGCCATTTTGAGTGCTGGTACAGGCAGGCCATGTGCTGGGGGGCAAGGGGACATTTTGAATGCAGGCAGTGTTCTCAGGCCTGCACCCATTTTGCCTAGCTTTCATCCATTATGCCCAGGGCTAGTGAGTGGAGCATGGGCCTAGTCTTTCTGTTGGGTGTCTTGAATTCAAACATCATTGAGGGAATGGATGGCATGGTATTGTGCTGATTTTTGTGTTTTTTTCGATTTTTTTTGGCTGCTGGTGAGGCCTTTTGCCCAGGGGTAGTGAGTGGTGCATGGACTGAGTCTTTCTGTGGGGTCTCTTTAATGTAAACATCATGAAGGGCATGGATGGCATGGGATTGTGCGGATTTTTGTGTGTTTTTCGATTTTTTGGGGTGTTGATGGGGACTGGCCATGTGGGTGGGGGCCATTTTGAGTGCTGGTACAGGCAGGCCATGTGCTGGGGGGCAAGGGGCCATTTTGAATGCAGGCAGTGTTCTCAGGCCTGCACCCATTTTGCCTAGCTTTCATCCATTATGCCTAGGGGTAGTGAGTGGTGCATCGGCCTAGTCTTTCTGGGGGTGTCTTGAATTTAAACATCATTGAGGGCATGGATGGCATGGGATTGTGCTGATTTTTGTGTGTATTCCGATTTTTTTGGCTGCTGGTGGGGCCTTTTGCCCAGGGGTAGTGAGTGGTGCATGGACTGAGTCTTTCTGTGGGGTCTCTTTAATGTAAACATCATGGAGGGCATGGATGGCATGGGATTGTGCTGATTTTTGTGTGTTTTTCGATTTTTTGGGGTGTTGATGATGGGGACTGGCCATGTGGGTGGGGGCCATTTTGAGTGCTGGTACAGGCATGCCATGTGCTGGGGGGCAAGGGGCCATTTTGAATGCAGGCAGTGTTCTCAGGCCTGCACCCATTTTGCCTAGGTTTCATCCATTATGCCCAGGGGTAGTGAGTGGTGCATGGGCCTAGTCTTTCTGTGGGGTGTCTTTAATTTAAACATCATTGAGGGCATGGATGGCATGGGATTGTGCTGATTTTTGTGTGTTTTTTTATTTGTTTGGCTGCTGTTGGGGCCTTTTGCCCAGGGCTAGTGAGTGGAGCATGGGCCTAGTCTTTCTGTTGGGTGTCTTGAATTTAAACATCATTGAGGGCATGGATGGCATGGTATTGTGCTGATTTTTGTGTTTTTTTCGATTTGTTTTGGCTGCTGGTGAGGCCTTTTGCCCAGGGCTAGTGAGTGGTGCATGGACTGAGTCTTTCTGTGGGGTCTCTTTAATGTAAACATCATGGAGGGCATGGATGGCATGGGATTGTGCGGATTTTTGTGTGTTTTTCGATTTTTTGGGGTGTTGATGGGGACTGGCCATGTGGGTGGGGGCCATTTGGAGTGCTGGTACAGGCAGGCCATGTGCTGGGGGGCAAGGGGCCATTTTGAATGTAGGCAGTGTTCTCAGGCCTGCACCCATTTTGCCTAGCTTTCATCCATTATGCCATGGGGTAGTGAGTGGTGCATGGGCCTTGTCTTTCTGTGGGGTGTCTTGAATTTAAACATCATTGATGGCATGGATGGCATGGGATTGTGCTGATTTCTGTGTGTTTTTTGATTTCTTTGGCTGCTGGTTGGGCCTTTTGCCCAGGGGTAGTGAGTGGTGCATGGACTGAGTCTTTCTGTGGGGTCTTTTTAATGTAAACTTCATGGAGGGCATGGATGGCATGGGATTGTGCTGATTTTAGTGTGTTTTTCGATTTATTGGGGTGTTGATGATGGGGACTGGCCATGTGGCTGGGGGCCATTTTGAGTGCTGGTACAGGCAGGCCATGTGCTGGGGGGCAAGGGGACATTTTGAATGCAGGCAGTGTTCTCAGGCCTGCACCCATTTTGCCTAGCTTTCATCCATTATGCCTAGGGGTAGTGAGTGGTGCATGGGCCTAGTCTTTCTGTGGGGTGTCTTGAATTTAAACATCATTGAGGGCATGGATGGCCTGGGATTGTGCTGATTTTTGTGTGTTTTTTGATTTTTTTGGCTGCTGTTGGGGCCTTTTGCCCAGGGCTAGTGAGTGGAGCATGGGCCTAGTCTTTCTGTTGGGTGACTTGAATTTAAACATCATTGAGGGCATGGATGGCATGGTATTGTGCTGATTTTTGTGTTTTTTTCGATTTTTTTTGGCTGCTGGTGAGGTCTTTTGCCCAGGGGTAGTGAGTGGTGCATGGACTGAGTCTTTCTGTGGGGTCTCTTTAATGTAAACATCATGGAGGGCATGGATGGCATGGGATTGTGCGGATTTTTGTGTGTTTTTCGATTTTTTGGGGTGTTGATGGGGACTGGCCATGTGGGTGGGGGCCATTTTGAGTGCTGGTACATGCAGGCCATGTGCTGGGGGGCAAGGGGCCATTTTGAATGCAGGCAGTGTTCTCAGGCCTGCACCCATTTTGCCTAGCTTTCATCCATTATGCCTAGGGGTAGTGAGTGGTGCATGGGCCTAGTCTTTCTGTGGGGTGTCTTGAATTTAAACATCATTGAGGGCATGGATGGCATGGGATTGTGCAGATTTTTGTGTGTTTTTTTATTTTTTTGGCTGCTGTTGGGGACTGGCCATGTGGGTGGGGGCCATTTTGAGTGCTTGTACAGACAGGCCCTGGCCATGTGCTGGGGCAAGGGGCCATTTTGAAGGCAGGCAGTGTTCTCAGGCCTGCACCCATTTTGCCTAGCTTTCATCCTTAATGTCCAGGGGTAGTGAGTGGTGCATGGGCCTAGTCTTTCTGTGGGGTGTCTTGAATTTAAACATCATTGAGGGCATGGACGGCATGGGATTGTGCTGATTGTTGTGTGTTTTTTGATTTTATTGGCTGCTGTTGGGGCCTTTTGCCCAGGGCTAGTGAGTGGAGCATGGGCCTAGTCTTTCTGTTGGGTGTCTTGAACTTAAACATCATTTAGGGCATGGATGGCATGGTATTGTGCTGATTTTTGGTGTTTTTTTCGATTTTTTTTGGCTGCTGGTGAGGCCTTTTGCCCAGGGCTAGTGAGTGGTGCGTGGACTGAGTCTTTCTGTGGGGTCTCTTTAATGTAAACATCATGGAGGGCATGGATGGCCTGGGAGTGTGCGGATTTTTGTGTGTTTTTCGATTTTTTGGGGTGTTGATGGGGACTGGCCATGTGGGTGGGGGCCATTTTGAGTGCTGGTACAGGCAGGCCATGTGTTAGGGGGCAAGGGGCCATTTTGAATGCAAGCAGTGTTCTCAGGCCTGCACCCATTTTGCCTAGCTTTCATCCATTATGCCTAGGGGTAGTGAGTGGTGCATATGCCTAGTCATTCTGTGGGGTGTCTTGAATTTAAACATCATTGAGGGCATGGATGGCATGGGATTGTGCAGATTTTTGTGTGTTTTTTTATTTCTTTGGCTGCTGTTGGGGACTGGCCATGTGGGTGGGGGCCATTTTGAGTGCTTGTACAGACAGGCCCTGGCCATGTGCTGGGGCAAGGGGCCATTTTGAAGGCAGGCAGTGTTCTCAGGCCTGCACCCATTTTGCCTAGCTTTCATCCTTAATGTCCAGGGGTAGTGAGTGGTGCATGGGCCTAGTCTTTCTGTGGGGTGTCTTGAATTTAAACATCATTGAGGGCATGGACGGCATGGGATTGTGCTGATTGTTGTGTGTTTTTTGATTTTATTGGCTGCTGTTGGGGCCTTTTGCCCAGGGCTAGTGAGTGGAGCATGGGCCTAGTCTTTCTGTTGGGTGTCTTGAACTTAAACATCATTTAGGGCATGGATCGCATGGTATTGTGCTGATTTTTGGTGGTTTTTTTGATTTTTTTTGGCTGCTGGTGAGGCCTTTTGCCCAGGGCTAGTGAGTGGTGCGTGGACTGAGTCTTTCTGTGGGGTCTCTTTAATGTAAACATCATGGAGGGCATGGATGGCATGGGAGTGTGTGGATTTTTGTGTGTTTTTCGATTTTTTGGGGTGTTGATGGGGACTGGCCATGTGGGTGGGGGCCATTTTGAGTGCTGGTACAGGCAGGCCATGTGTTGGGGGGCAAGGGGCCATTTTGAATGCAAGCAGTGTTCTCAGGCCTGCACCCATTTTGCCTAGCTTTCATCCATTATGCCTAGGGGTAGTGAGTGGTGCATATGCCTAGTCATTCTGTGGGGTGTCTTGAATTTAAACATCATTGAGGGCATGGATGGCATGGGATTGTGCTGATTTCTGTGTGTTTTTTGATTTCTTTGGCTGCTGTTGGGGCCTTTTGCCCAGGGCTAGTGAGTGGTGCATGGGCCTAGTCTTTCTGTAGGGTGTCTTGAATTTACACATCATTGAGGGCATGGATGGCATGGGATTCTGCTGATTTTTGTGTGTTTTTTGATTTATTTGGCTGCTGGTGGGGCCTTTTGCCCAGGGGTAGTGAGTGGTGCATGGAATGAGTCTTTCTGTGGGGTCTCTTTAATGTAAACATCATGGAGGGCATGAATGGCATGGGATTGTGCTGATTTTAGTGTGTTTTTCGATTTTTTGGGGTGTTGATGATGGGGACTGGCCATGTGGCTGGGGGCCATTTTGAGTGCTGGTACAGGCAGGCCATGTGCTGGGGGGGCAAGGGGCCATTTTGAATGCAGGCAGTGTTCTCCGGCCTGCACCCATTTTGCTTAGCTTTCATCCATTATGCCCAGGGGTAGTGAGTGGTGCATGGGCCTAGTCTTTCTGTGGGGTGTTTTGAATTTAAACATCATTGAGGGCATGGATGGCATGGGATTGTGCTGATTTTTGTGTGTTTTTCGATTTCTTTGGCTGCTGTTGGGGTCTTTTGCCCCGGGCTAGTGAGTGGTGCATGGGCCTAGTCTTTCTGTTGGGTGTCTTGAATTTAAACATCATTGAGGGCATGGATGGCATGAGATTGTGCTGATGTTTGTGTTTTTCGATTTTTTTGGCTGCTGTTGGGGCCTTTTGCCCAGGGCTAGTGAGTGGTGCATGGGCCTAGTCTTTCTGTAGGGTGTCTTTTATTTAAACATCATTGAGGGCATGGATGGCATGGGATTGTGCTGATTTTTGTGTGTTTTTTGATTTTTTTGGCTGCTGGTGGGGCCTTTTGCCCAGGGGTAGTGAGTGGTGCATGGACTGAGTCTTTCTGTGGGGTCTCTTTAATGTAAGCATCATGGAGGGCATGAATGGCATGGGATTGTGCTGATTTTAGTGTGTTTTTCGATTTTTTGGGGTGTTGATGATGGGGACTGGCCATGTGGCTGGGGGCCATTTTGAGTGCTGGTACAGGCAGGCCATGTGTTGGGGGGCAAGGGGCCATTTTGAATGCAAGCAGTGTTCTCAGGCCTGCACCCATTTTGCCTAGCTTTCATCCATTATGCCTAGGGGTAGTGAGTGGTGCATATGCCTAGTCATTCTGTGGGGTGTCTTGAATTTAAACATCATTGAGGGCATCGATGGCATGGGATTGTGCTGAATTTTGTGTTTGTCGATTTTTTTGGCTGCTGTTGGGGCCTTTTGCCCAGGGCTAGTGAGTGGTGCATGGGCCTAGTCTTTCTGTAGGGTGTCTTGAATTTAAACATCATTGAGGGCATGGATGGCATGGGATTGTGCTGATTTTTGTGTGTTTTTTGATTTTTTTGGCTGCTGGTGGGGCCTTTTGCCCAGGGGTAGTGAGTGGTGCATGGACTGAGTCTTTCTGTGGGGTCTCTTTAATGTAAACATCATGGAGGGCATGTATGGCATGGGATTGTGCTGATTTTAGTGTGTTTTTCAATTTTTTGGGGTGTTGATGATGGGGACTGGCCATGTGGCTGGGGGCCATTTTGAGTGCTGGTACAGGCAGGCCATGTGCTGGGGGGGCAAGGGGCCATTTTGAATGCAGGCAGTGTTCTCAGGCCTGCACCCATTTTGCTTAGCTTTCATCCATTATGCCCAGGGGTAGTGAGTGGTGCATGGGCCTAGTCTTTCTGTGGGGTGTCTTGAATTTAAACATCATTGAGGGCATGGATGGCATGGGCTTGTGCTGATTTTTGTGTGTTTTTCGATTTCTTTGGCTGATGTTGGGGCCTTTTGCCCAGGGCTAGTGAGTGGTGCATGGGCCTAGTCTTTCTGTTCGGTGTCTTGAATTTAAACATCATTGAGGGCATGGATGGCATGAGATTGTGCTGATTTTTGTGTTTTTCGATTTTTTTGGCGGCTGTTGGGGCCTTTTGCCCAGGGCTAGTGAGTGGTGCATGGGCCTAGTCTTTCTGTAGGGTGTCTTGAATTTAAACATCATTGAGGGCATGGATGGCATGGGATTGTGCTGATTTTTGTGTGTTTTTTGATTTTTTTGGCTGCTGGTGGGGCCTTTTGCCCAGGGGTAGTGAGTGGTGCATGGACTGAGTCTTTCTGTGGGGTCTCTTTAATGTAAACATCATGGAGGGCATGTATGGCATGGGATTGTGCTGATTTTAGTGTGTTTTTCCATTTTTTGGGGTGTTGATGATGGGGACTGGCCATGTGGCTGGGGGCCATTTTGAGTGCTGGTACAGGCAGGCCATGTGCTGGGGGGGGGCAAGGGGCCATTTTGAATGCAGGCAGTGTTCTCAGGCCTGCACCCATTTTGCTTAGCTTTCATCCATTATGCCCAGGGGTAGTGAGTGGTGCATGGGCCTAGTCTTTCTGTGGGGTGTCTTGAATTTAAACATCATTGAGGGCATGGATGGCATGGGATTGTGCTGATTTTTGTGTGTTTTTCGATTTCTTTGGCTGCTGTTGGGGCCTTTTGCCCAGGGCTAGTGAGTGGTGCATGGGCCTAGTCTTTCTGTTGGGTGTCTTGAATTTAAACATCATTGAGGGCATGGATGGCATGAGATTGTGCTGATTTTTGTGTTTTTCAATTTTTTTGGCTGCTGGTGGGGCCTTTTGCCCAGGGGTAGTGAGTGGTGCATGGACTGAGTCTTTCTGTGGGGTCTCTTTAATGTAAACATCATGGAGGGCATGGATGGCATGGGATTGTGCTGATTTTTGTGTGTTTTTTTATTTTTTTGGCTGCTGTTGGGGACTGGCCATGTGGGTGGGGGCCATTTTCAGTGCTTGTACAGACAGGCCCTGGCCATGTGCTGGGGCAAGGGGCCATTTTGAAGGCAGGCAGTGTTCTCAGGCCTGCACCCATTTTGCCTAGCTTTCATCCTTTATGTCCAGGGGTAGTGAGTGGTGCATGGGCCTAGTCTTTCTGTGGGGTGTCTTGAATTTAAACATCATTGAGGGCATGGACGGCATGGGATTGTGCTGATTGTTGTGTGTTTTTTGATTTTATTGGCTGCTGTTGGGGCCTTTTGCCCAGGGCTAGTGAGTGGAGCATGGGCCTAGTCTTTCTGTTGGGTGTCCTGAACTTAAACATCATTGAGGGCATGGATGGCATGGTATTGTGCTGATTTTTGTGTTTTTTTCGATTTTTTTTGGCTGCTGGTGAGGCCTTTTGCCCAGGGCTAGTGAGTGGTGCGTGGACTGAGTCTTTCTGTGGGGTCTCTTTAATGTAAACATCATGGAGGGCATGGATGGCATGGGAGTGTGCGGATTTTTGTGCGTTTTTCGATTTTTTGGGGTGTTGATGGGGACTGGCCATGTGGGTGGGGGCCATTTTGAGTGCTGGTACAGGCAGGCCATGTGCTGGGGGGCAAGGGGCCATTTTGAATGCAAGCAGCGTTCTCAGGCCTGCACCCATTTTGCCTAGCTTTCATCCATTATGCCTAGGGGTAGTGAGTGGTGCATATGCCTAGTCATTCTGTGGGGTGTCTTGAATTTAAACATCATTGAGGGCATGGATGGCATGGGATTGTGCTGATTTCTGTGTGTTTTTTGATTTCTTTGGCTGCTGTTGGGGCCTTTTGCCCAGGGCTAGTGAGTGGTACATGGGCCTAGTCTTTCTGTAGGGTGTCTTGAATTTAAACATCATTGAGGGCATGGATGGCATGGGATTCTGCTGATTTTTGTGTGTTTTTTGATTTTTTTGGCTGCTGGTTGGGCCTTTTGCCCAGGGGTAGTGAGTGGTGCATGGAATGAGTCTTTCTGTGGGGTCTCTTTAATGTAAACATCATGGAGGGCATGAATGGCATGGGACTGTGCTGATTTTAGTGTGTTTTTCGATTTTTTGGGGTGTTGATGATGGGGACTGGCCATGTGGCTGGGGGCCATTTTGAGTGCTGGTACAGGCAGGCCATGTGCTGGGGGGCAAGGGGCCATTTTGAATGCAGGCAGTGTTCTCAGGCCTGCACCCATTTTGCTAAGCTTTCATCCATTATGCCCAGGGGTAGTGAGTGGTGCATGGGCCTAGTCTTTCTGTTGGGTGTCTTGAATTTAAACATCATTGAGGGCATGGATGGCATGAGATTGTGCTGATTTTTGTGTTTTTCAATTTTTTTGGCTGCTGGTGGGGCCTTTTGCCCAGGGCTAGTGAGTGGTGCATGGGACTAGTCTTTCTGTTGGCTGTCTTGAATTTAAACATCATTGAGGGCATGGATGGCATGAGATTGTGCTGATTTTTGTGTGTTTTTCGATTGTCTTTAGCTGCTGGTGGGGCCTTTTGCCCAGGGCTAGTGAGTGGTGCATGGGCCTAGTCTTTCTGTTGGGTGTCTTGAATTTAAACATCATTGAGGGCATGGATGGCATGGGATTGTGCTGATTTTTGTGTGTTTTTCGATTTTTTTGGCTGCTGGTGGGGCCTTTTGCCCAGGGGTAGTGAGTGGTGCATGGACTGAGTCTTTCTGTAGGGTCTCTTTAATGTAAACATCATGGAGGGCATGGATGGCATGGGATTGTGCTGATTTATGTGTGTTTTTTGATTTTTTTGGCTGCTGTTGGGGACTGGCCATGTGGGTGGGGGCCATTTTGAGTGCTGGTACAGACAGGCCCTGGCCATGTGCTGGGGCAAGGGGCCATTTTGAAGGCAGGCAGTGTTCTCAGGCCTGCACCCATTTTGCCTAGCTTTCATCCTTTATGCCCAGGGGTAGTGAGTGGTGCATGGGCCTAGTCTTTCTGTGGGGTGTCTTGAATTTAAACATCATTGAGGGCATGGATGGCATGGGATTGTGCTGATTTTTAGTGTGTTTTTCGATTTCTTTGGCTGCTGTTGGGGCCTTTTGCCCAGGGCTAGTGAGTGGTGCATGGGCCTCGTCTTTCTGTTGGGTGTCTTGAATTTAAACATCATTGAGGGCATGGATGGCATGAGATTGTGCTGATTTTTGTGTGTTTTTTGATTTCTTTGGCTGCTGTTGGGACCTTTTGCCCAGGGCTAGTGAGTGGTGCATGGGCCTAGTCTTTCTGTGGGGTGTCGACTTTTTGGTGTGCATAACTGATGTTCCTCTGTTTTCCATTGCTTTTAGGTGCACAAGATTCAAGAGAACCACCAGTGCCAGGAAGAAGTCCTGCAGCGGTGTGTGTGTGCAGAATAACGTCATGCGACGTCACGTCTGGCCACAGACAAGACAACTCTGCAACTCGTGCAACTGCGGCCTGCTGTTCTGACCTCTGAAGAAGATGGCACCAAAAAAAGTTACCCGTAGCTCCTATAGCAGGAAAGTTGCCAGTAAGGAGCAGAAGAAGCAAGTTAGCAAGGAGACTGGTGTGCCGCCCGCCACATTTTTTGGGAATAAAAAAAAAGTACGCCTGCAGCAGAATCGGGATCTGCTGGGGACCAAGCTGGGAGAAGCACCCCTGCTCCATTGGGCTCAGTGCCACCACCACCACGCCAACTTAAGTGCAAGCCCTTGAGTGCTGCAGAGCCAGCCAGTCTAGTTGTTCAATCACCATCGACCAGTGATGTTGGCTCATCGCAA
Source organism: Lissotriton vulgaris (assembly GCF_964263255.1). Lineage (NCBI taxonomy): Eukaryota > Metazoa > Chordata > Amphibia > Caudata > Salamandridae > Lissotriton > Lissotriton vulgaris. The sequence goes on along the minus strand of NC_141686.1, from coordinate 292,357,879 downwards.
GAAAGTAGCAGCAATGTTCCTCAATCAACACAGGTTGTTGTAACTCATCTGACGAGGGTTCAACAACCACAGCCGCAACAACAACCACATGTGCAAGTACAAGCCCAAGTACATGTGGAAAGAGAGGCAGCGCAAGGAGATGCGCAAGCAGAGGTGCATGGAGGAGCACAAGTGCCCACAATAGTTGTTCCTCCCGAAGTAGGGGCACATCAGGAAATCGACATTCAAGCCGAGGTATCATTTGAGGAAACCACTCCTCCTGATCATTCATTGTCTTCCACATCCCTAGCAAGGAAAAGATCAAGGATGGTGTCTACATCTTCTTCAAGTCCACCTCCTTCTGATGATATGGATCAAACTTGGGAACCACCACTGCCGTCTGAGAGTGAGGCACACCATGATCTGACAAAGGTAGCTAAGCGTAAAAGGAAGGTCCCCGAAACTCTCGTACTTATGGAGTGTGGTGCTGAAGAAGAAGTGGCGTCTACTACTCCTGCTGATGAAGACTCTTACGATGACGACGCAATCATCATACAGGCCACTCCAGCCTCAGTGGGCATGCAGAAAACAGACATTTTGACCCTAGCCCGAAAAGCTGCTGAGCGTGATGTTGTCGACGAGGAGGCAATGGGAACACCATCATTGGAGGTAACTAGTACACCACCACCTACCGCTTCCATATTTCTTTCTCGCCAGAAGGGACCTCCATCCACCTCGACCTCAATTAGTGGTGGTGCAAGTGCACAACGTAGTAAAGTTCGGCAACACACATCCTCCACTTCATCTGGCATTAGCAGCATGACCACCAGTATCGCCTCCTCCGCCCCCCACAGACATTTCAAGTCCACAGTTTGGGACTTCTATAGAGTTTGCCCAAAAAGGGAAAACATAGCCATTTGTAGCATTTGTAAGCTTGCAGTTAGTCGTGGTAAGTTTGGTACCAACTATGGTACTGGAGGCCAGAGAGGTCATCTTGAGAGACAACACACTGTTCAATGGCATGTGCACCTAAAGGATATCAAGGAAGCCCGAATTGGAAGTCAACAAACTGTATACGTTGATGTTTCATCTGATGATGATGAGGAGGAAGAAGCGTCAAACACTTCACTTACACCCAGTACCCCTGTCAGTAGCACACCCCCTGTAAGCCACACTAAGAGTGTGGGAGAGAGTGAGACACCAATGCGAAAAAGTTCATCATCACCGAGCGTAACTGGGTAAAAGAAGTCATCATCCCGTAAAATCATGGTCCAGCCCACCATTAGAAGCATGTTGTTTTCAGAAGCGCCATTAGATCGCAACCACCCACTGACGCGTATGTATAACACTAAGCTGGCTAAAATGCTAGCTCTGGACCTTCTCCCTTTTTCTTTTGTGGAAGGGGTTGGTTTTCTAGAATTAGTGGCAACGCTCAGCCCTAAATGGAAGGTTCCTAGCCGGTTCTATTTTGCCAGAGTTGCGGTTCCAGCACTACATGAAGATGTGCTGGAGGTGATTGGGGCAGGTTTGCAGAAGAGTGCTGTTCACACTATACACCTGACAACAGACATGTGGACCAGTGGCGCAGGCACTGATTACATGCGCATCACTGCACACTGGGTCTCTTTTTCAGGAGTTACAGCAAAGCTAAGGGCAGGTGTTGACCCGGACAACGTTTTTAAAGCTGCTCGGAAACATGCAACACTAGCCATGTTTGGCATGGAGAAAAGTCATACAGGAGAAAACATTTTGAAGGAGTTTAACACAAAGGTCTTTCAATGGCTGTCCCCAAAAAAACGCAAGATTGGTAATGTTTCCACGGATAATGGCGCCAATGGAGCTGGGTAAATATTTCAGAGTGCCGTGTTTGGCGCACTGTATAAACCTGGTTGTTAAAAAATTCTTGAGTGAAGAAAGTCCAGTGTGTGAGTTAGTGACCACCTGCCGAAGAATGTGCACACATTTCAGCCATTCTTTTAAGGCCCGGAAGCATCTGAGGGGCCTGCTACATGAACGTCGAATGCCAGTGAAAGCACTCATCCAGGAGGTGCCAACACGTTGGAACTCAACCTTCTACATGCTTGAGCGTCTGTATGAGCAGTTTACGGTACACGATCAGTATTTCTTAACACTGGGTACAGCTATGAAGGACCTGAGGCTAGATGCGGAGCAATGGGAGCTAGTTAAATGCCTGACAGACATGCTTCGTCCTTTTGAGGTCTTCACGCGTGCAGTCAGCATGGAGGTCTGTAATTTGGGAAAGGCTATGCCATTGTTGCGCATGCTAGAGCACCAACTGAAGGCGGGGTCTTCTATGTTTGAAAAAGATGAAGAAAAGCAAGAAGCTTTTGTTTTGGCGGAGAAATTATTACAGCGCCTACTTGGCGATGAACGTCTTCAAATGATCCACTCAGAACAGCATTACATTTGTGCTACTATTCTGGATCCACGCTACAAAAAGGCACTGGCAGGCAGAGCATTCTTTGCTTTTGGTGACGCACAAGTTTTAGTGTACAAACATTGGCTAGCTGTGTCAGCCATGAGGTTTGAAAGAGAACGGCAGGAAATTGAAGGAAAAGGCAGTACATCAGCATCAGCAGGCCATCCCCAGTCAAAAGAATCCACTTCTGCACCTGTGGCTGTGGCAGAAGTGACCTCTCAGCCGTTAAAGACACCGGCAACCGGATCATCTGCACCAGACACAACAGTAACATTGGGTGAAGATGAGGATTGGCTAACTCAGCTTGGGTTTGCTTCTCAAAAGGTCCCAGCAAAAAGTAAGCAAATTGGAGGAACCATGGAGAACCTTGAGTCGATGGTGCAGGACTATCTGAATGACTCAACAGAGGTCTATGTTCATGATGACCCATTGGCGTATTGGCATGGGAAAAAAGAATTGTGGCCAGAGATCTCCAACCTGGCTAAAAACTACTAGTCTTGCCCACTCGCAAGCGTGTCTTCTGAACGTGTTTTCAGTGCTGCTGGTGGCATTGTAACTTGCAAAAGGACCCGCCTCTCGCCCAAAAATGTGGAGAGGTTAACAATGATCAAGATGAATCAGCACCTCATACCACCAGATTACAAAGTACGAGAATACACGTCGGAAGAAGACGAGGAGGACACCAACTTAGATGAGGGAATTTCTTCTCTGTTAGGTGACCTACTCCCGCCTGAATTCGCAGAGTATGAGGACGAACTCTTATTCCCTGACACCGAGCCCTGAAAATGAGTCAATGAATCAATAACTTTCTTTTTCGTCCTTATTCACTTTTATTCCTGTGTGTCTGTCTTTCTTTGTTTTGCACAGTCAATATAAATAAAAACTTTAATCACCTTATCACAAAAACAAGCCCATCAGCAGAACTGTCTTCACTTATTTGCTTATTGATTTGAAGGTGCCGCAGTCTGCATTCCTCAGGTTCACAAGTTCACAAGAACATGCTCCTCTATCCTCCTCCTCCAGACTCCTATTTCCCTTAAAGCAGAGGGCTGGATTACACCCAATGAAAAAAAACTCTGCACTTGTGGGGGTGTTCTACTACTTTGAGGGTGAGTTGGCGGGTCTTGGGGCATTGCTGGGAAGGTCTAATACCGGATAAAACTGGTTTGGACAAAATCAGACTTGAAAACGTTTTTGCCTTTTTGCTCACTATCATGTTTTCGGGGGCCTGTTTGGGGGGCTTCCTGGTGTTTGTGGGTGGGTTTCGGGGTCTGGGAGCACTGCTGGCACAGTCTAATGTTGATTGCATTTGTTTTCTAGGACATCCATGGTGGAAAAGTGGAGTCATGACCTAGCTGCACAGCGCGTTTGGACAGAAGGCCGCAACATATTGTAAGTATGAGATTTTCCATTTTTGCTTTTTGCCTGTTTGGGGGTGTTGTGCTTTTTTGCGGGTGGGTTGGCGAGTCTTGGGGCATTGCTGGGAAGGTCTGATACCGGATAAAAGTGGTTTGGACAAAATCAGACTTGAAAACGTTTTTGCCTTTTTGCTCACTATCAAGTTTTCGGGGGCCTGTTTGGGGGGGCTTCCTGGTGTTTGTGGGTGGGTTTCGGGGTCTGGGACCACTGCTGGGTATGAATACTTTTGAGTGCAAGAGGTTTGAAGCAAATCCATGGTGGCAGAGGGGAGTTAGGGCCTAGCTGCAGAGTGCGCGCGGAGTGATTTTGGAAATTGCCCTGAAAATGACTGGGTGCCCATTTTTGAAGTTTTGCTTTTTGGCTGTTTGGGGGTCTTTTACTTGTTTTCGCCTGGGTTGATGGCTCTGGGGCCATTGCTGGGAAGCTCTAATACCGGATAAAAGTGGTATGGACCAAATCCATGAGGAAAAAGTTTTTGCTTTTTCTGACATTTCGCTCAATTTAGCGTTTTCGGGGGCCTGCTTGGGGGGCTTCCTGGTGTTTGTGAGTGGGTTTCGGGGTCTGGGAGCACTGCTGGGTATGGATACTTTTGATTGCAAGAGGTTTGAAGCAAATCCATGGTGGCAGAGGGGAGTTAGGGCCTAGCTGCAGAGCGCGCGCGGAGTGATTTTGGAAATTGCCCTGAAAATGACTAAGTGCCCATTTTTGAAGTTTTGCTTTTTGGCTGTTTGGGGGTCTTCTACTTGTTTTCGCCTGGTTGACAACTCTGAGGCCATTTCTGGAAAGCTTTAATACCGGATAAAAGTGGTTTGGACCAAATCGGAGGCGAAATTTATTTTGCGTTTTTGCTGACTTGCTTGTCTTTGAGGTGCTCTTTGGGGGGGTTCTGGGTGTTTGTGGGTGGGTTTTGGGGTCTGGGAGCACTGCTGCCACAGTCTAATTTTGATTGCATTTGCTTTTCAGGAAATCCATGGTGGAAAACGGGGGTTATGGCCTAGCTGCAAAGCGCGTTTGGACAGAATTGAAAGAAGGCCGAAAAATATTGTAAGTATGAGATTTTCCATTTTTGCTTTTTGGCTGTTTGGGGGTGTTGTGCTTTTTTGCCGGTGGGTTGGAGGTCTTGGGACATTGCTGGGAAGGTCTGATACCGGATAAACGTGGTTTGGACAAAATCAGACTTGAAAACGTTTTTGCCTTTTTGCTCACTATCATGTTTTCGGGGGCCTGTTTGGGGGGCTTCCTGGTGTTTGTGGGTGGGTTTCCGGGTCTGAGAGCACTGCTGGCACAGTCTAATGTTGATTGCATTTGTTTTCTAGGACATCCATGGTGGAAAAGTGGAGTCATGACCTAGCTGCACAGCGCGTTTGGACAGAAGGACGAAAAATATTGTAAGTATGACATTTTCCATTTTTGCTTTTTGGCTGTTTGGGGATGTTGTGCTTTTTTGCGGGTGGGTTGGCGGGTCTTGGGGCATTGCTGGGAAGGTCTAATACCGGATAAAAGTGGTTTGGAGAAAATCCATGCGGAAAAGTGTTTTGGCACTTTTTGTAACTTAGGGTTCGTTAGGGTTAGCCCTAGCAGCAGGATTGCATGTGTTTCGGGGTGTTCTAAACTTTTGCAACTGAGTTCTGGGGTCTTAGAGCACTCGTGGGAATGTGTAATTTTGGTTGCAAGTGATTTGAAGAAAATCCATGGTGGGAAAGGCGGGATTTGGCATAGTTAAAGAGAGCGTTTGCCACTATTCTTAACTTATGGCTCGTTAGGGATAGCAGTATTTGTATTGCATGTGTTTGGGTGGGGGGCTGTTTGTGGGGGGGGGGTTTGCGAGTCTTGGCGCGATGCTGGGTATGGATACTTTTGCTTGCTTGCAAGTGGTTTGAATACAATCCACAGTGGGTAAGGGGGGATTTGGGCCTACTTTTACTTTCAAAGTACGTTTTGTCACCAGTTTTCTACTAGGCCTCGTTTTTTGAGATCTGATTGGGGGTCTTCTACATTTTTGCGACTGGCTTTAGTAAGGGTCTGGAAGCACTGCTGGGAAGGTCTAATTTTGTTCTAAAACACAGTTTACAGTACACCTAGCTTGAGGAGAAAGATCCGCTAAATTAATTTGCCCATACTTATTTATCCTTCAAAAGGAGACTCAGACAGAGTACGCACTTTCAAAAATATTGTACTGTCTATTAGGAAGCTCAAAGTGTGACTTTTTGCACTACACAGCGTACATACCTTATATTTATTTGTCAGTGGTGTTCTAATATCACTTCCTGTTTTTCCATCAATAATTACAGGCCGGGTTTCAGTCTGTGCAATGGGAAAAAAAGGATGAAGTCAGGCTTCACATTAGCGAGCCGCAATTCAGCATCCGCCAGGCAGGCAGTGCACAGGGTGTCTTCTGTTCACCAACATTGATGGACGGAGCATCAGCTGGAATGGAGGAGTCCCGCTAATAAGAGGAATGGTTTGATGCAAGCAACCTACCAAATTCAACAGGACAACTACAACAACATACAGATACAGTATCCGTTCTTTTCTAATTATCTTTTAAGTAATGTTATTGCTGTGAACTTCTATGAGTGTGACTCTGCATTTCTTTGATCTCTGCTTCTAAATTCATCCCTACAGCCATTCTATAGGTTTTACTTCTGCTATTTTTTAAACCTAATTTAATGTACGAAGTGTTTCTCTGAGTGCAGAGATAGGCAAGTGAAAACGCATAATTATTACTGTAGCCCTGTACTGTCGCATTCTTTCATTCACGGTTGTCGAAAGTACTACTTACTTTTCAGTAACCATGCACTTCCTTTATGTCACTTAAAAGATTTATGGTTAGCTTTGTACCCAAAGATTTCTTTATCTTCAATTATTGTTTGTCCATGCTGTGCTTTTTTTTCTTCTCTCAACAAAACTTTCCCAAAATCCCCCTTTCCCATCCATTTTCCAAACCATAACCCTCTTCCCCCGGGCTGTGTGGTTTTGATTGATGTGTGACTAAATGACAGCAATAATTCCACACACTTGCTGGGGGGGATAAGGTCATAGCAACAGGCTGGTGAAGGAATCCGAGGATATATTCTATTCTTACTCAGCTTGACACTCAGTCACTATTGGCAAGTGAAAGCAGATTTTCATGTGCGCCATCGACTTGATTGGTCATCAAGAACATCCTCCTCCTAGACGTGGCAAATTATTACAATGCTGTGTCCTTCACCTTCGGTACTATTTCTTGTAGTAGTAGCCAATGTCAAAGAAATTCAACGCAAGTACTAGCTATCCTTTCAATACTTTACCATTTGTTTGGCTACATTGTGGCACTGTTCTTGTGTACTGTCACCTGCTATATTCTCTATCGTACCGTTCTAATGCTACGGTAAGAACAAACAAGTTTTCATTTTCTTTTTTTTCAGATGCTGCAACTGCCACTGTGTAACACCACTAGTACCAACGCAATGATGACATTTCATCCGCCCAGGATTGCCAACCTTAATCGTCATTTGCCGTGCAGCCAGACCTGTGCCTAGCCCTATTTCCAAACACAAATTACAGGTAAGATAAGCGTTTGGGGGGAGGAAGTATAATGGAGTATTAGGAGAGACGAGAGACTGACGCTAGTACTAGTAAAGTCCTAGGACTATTGAATTCACTTACTCTGTGAGAGGCACTTAGTTTTGAAAACATTTGGGCAATTAATTACACAACTTGAATCAAGATGCCACTTAAGTTTGAGGAAAACAAACTTACTGTTAAACTCCCACCCACCAGCCTCAAAAGCAGTAAAAAAAACACGTATGCTAAGATAAAGTTTAAAGTATATTTATATCCCTGACAAAAATAATCTCCCGCAAGACCAAACCCACCTCCACTCCCTAACCCCAACGAATGTCCGTGAAAAGTCCAAAAAACCCAACTCCTAATTCCCACCCCCCAGAAGTCTTTAAAAAAGGAGCAAGGGACAGTCTCCTCCTACTGCTGGCTGCTGCTGTTGACTTTCCAGGCCAGGTCCGAATGCTCCTTGCGGAGGGTCTCGAGCAGGGTTTTGGTGTTGAGGAGCTCCTGCTCGTGGTAGGACACCCTCAGGGAAAGGCGGTGCATCCGTTTTTTGCAACTGCTGTGGGGGGGAGCAGCTGATTTCTTTGCTGCTCGGCGGTGGCGGGTGGCTGCGGTACCCCGGCTCCGTACCGCTGGAGACCTGCTGCGCTGACTGGGTGACCCAGGGAGCATGGAGGAGGATGCAGCTGTGCCGGTAGATGTTGTTGTAGACTGCGTGTCCCCCTCCTCTTGGGCCACCAGCCGCTGATATTCAGCAACAGTGGCCTCCAGCCTCCGTTGCCGGGCCCGTCTAGCCAGCTCCTTCAGGGTTGGTTTGGAAGGAGCATCTATATGAAGAAAGAAAGACATAGTCTGTAACCAATGTTCTTTAAGATTAACACAAAATGATTCAGCAGAAACTTGTGTCACAGTAGAAGTAGCAACTTGCAAGTGCAGTACATAACTATTGTGGCGTGTATCTATCTAACCTCCCACTTCTTCACCCTTGCTCTAACATTAATGGGAGTATAAGCAATCAATTCTACGAGCACTATGGACTCACTCCATTAGAGTCGACTATGACAATACACCAGTCTTATTCTTCTTCTCTCTTGCTTAGCAAAATTGGTACATTAACTTCTGCAAGCCGGCATAATGCCAGCGCAGTCAACTTGCACCCGAGAAAAACAGACGCCCGCCATGATGAGTGAGACAGACTTGCGTTACTGTACCAGTCCAGTACATGCAGGTGGTGATGCTCTTACTTTTCTATTACGGGTGGCACTAAGAATACTCTGTTACAAGGGCTACTGCTTAATTAATTTAACTTTCACCCTACAGTGCCAATGAATACTAGAAACGGAAAATGAAGAAGATAAATAATCTGATTATCTATCACTGCACATGGTATGTATTTGCTTACATATGGGATGACTTTAGGTGCTTTGCTTTTTATTGAGTGAACAGTGATACATCCACACATGAATGACCGAGTTCTACGGCCATCGTAATAGCCGGATATATGCTATGCTTGCAATACAAACTACTGCTACTATTCATGGTAGTATTCGGACAAAATTACAACTTCTTTTCCTTGCCTTTACTACACTGGGACGGACGTGCGGGTGCGGTGTCACATGCTCTTCAAAGTAACACTTAGTTCATCCAGTGACCGTCTACTCTCTCTAGATACACATATGCTATCTAAGAGTCAGATAGTACCGTGATCCAAGCATCCATCCATTCAAACTATGGGGCAGATTAGGATTGCGGATTTCCCGCATCCTCCGGGCCGGCGGAATCCACCGCCGGCCCGGAGGATGCGGGAAATCCGCAGCGGACTGAAAAAGACCCCCGCCAGATTAGGATGGCTGGGGGATCGTTTTTCAGTCCGCAGCTTTTCCGCTGCGGTCGCCTCCCGTCCGCGGCGGAAAAGCACTAACATGGCTGGCAGTGTCTATCAGACACCGCCAGCCATATTAGGATGTCTGGAGGAACATGCCTTTACACAGCGGCATTTCCGCTGTGCAAAGGCATACGGATTTTTGTTTGGGGCCCATTGTGGGCCCCCAGGGGTGAAGGGGGTGTGGGGGGTGCACATGGGGGGTACCTATGGTACCCCCCTGCATTTGCCTGCACAAAGCGGCAGGCACCGCGCGGTGCCTGCGGCTTTGTGCATGCAAATGCACAACTTACATTTTTATCATTGCGGCGGGTGCTGCTTCAAGCAGCACCCACCGCAATGATAAAAATACAGGATGTGACCGCCAGGGTGGCGGTCACATCCTAATTACCATGGAGGGACCGCCGCTGCCCCTGCGGACAGTCCCTCCTACTCTATGGTGGCAGACGGACTCAGGTCAGTCCGCCATCATAATAGGCCCCTAAATGTCAATCATTCTTCTTCATGTCTCTCATCTGGACAAACCTTACATTTTCTCACGGGGAGCAGCACACTATGCAGTCTGCAATCTCAATAAGTAAGGAATATAAGAGCTTACCACTGCCCGCCACTAGCGTGGCAACCCGCACAGCAGTTTGGTCCGGCACTTGCACCGCCTCCTCCCCAGAGCTTTCCTCCTCCACCTCCGCGCTGGGCCCAGCACCAGATGTTCCACCTACAAAGTACATTTAAGAATGTTAGATGTCATAGACATACACCACTCACTAGTATTTTGTCTAGGAATGAAGAAATGTGAATACAGAAACCAATCTAATAATTTGTGATTGTCTACTCTAAAGTACAAAATGTCCCTTTTTCCAGGGAAGGGTGTTGTCTTGCTGCACTTTTAGGCACAACTGATGAATGCTTGCTTTTTAACATGCACCATTTTTCTCATAACAGACAGAAGCTTCACTTCTAAGAACAAATCATCATAACTAGGACGAAGGGACCAATGATTCAGCACCAAAAAGAAAAATGAAAGTTCAAACCAGGTGAGGGCTCGGCTCGCCCACAATAAATGTGTGAAATAAAAAATCACTATAAGCACTTTTCCATTTTTAATCAACCGTTTATGTTTTATGACAAGCTTGATTTTAATAAATATTTTTACTTTTAATTAAGCTTTAAAACTTAAATAGACTCTGTGGTTTTTGGTCATGAGTGAATGAGCAAAAGGTTTTGCAATTTGCAAGCATGAGTCCGTGCCTCTGACACTTCTGGACTCTGACTCCGTACTCCTGTCCTGCGTTGGATAATCATCATTGGGGATCAATCATCGATGAATTCGGGAGCTAAATGACTCTATGAGATAATGAAGTGGAAGGCACTCCTTTTTAATTTTTAACGAAAATATTATTTTGACCTCCATATGAAATGCAAAGTGATTGTTTGTTGTTTTGTGCATCTGTACGTTTTTGAAACTTGAATCTGATGAAAAATGGATAATATTATGAAATTGCTGACATTAGATGTTCATATTTACAGGCCCCTGAGGAAGAGTCCAATTAGGACTCGAAATGCATCGGGCTACATCAACTATACGTTGTCAAGAAAGACTTTGTTGATACAGTGAAATATTTTGAAATGTTTTGATTTTTGAATATATGTTGAAATTTATTGAAAATGAACTGATGATTAAATATCATACTTTCAAATAAGAATGGTGAATTTGGTTATGTGAAAACTAAAATTGTAAAAACTAGGATGAAAAATTAGAATGATGATATTTCTAGTGTGATCCACTAGTAGCAACAGTGCGCAGGGGTTGAGTGGTTCATCCACTCAAGTTAGGTAGCTAAATGACTCTGCCACACTATCTAGTCAGTAAGGAGATTGGGGGTTCTTCAAAGTCTGATATCACTGAGGTATGTGGAAAGTCTACCTGCGCCTATTATAATTGATAAACAATGCACTATTTAGTGTCCATAGTTCTGTTTGTGCAGATTTGTCCCTGCAACAGTAGTAGTATGGATTGTCCTCCTATCCAAACCAAAAGTAAAGTAGTATCTTATTCTTTCTTGGTGGTCATTCACCTTTTTATTGTTGGTAATTGTCAAAGCATAAACATTTAGAAGACTTGAAAAGACATTATGGACAATCCCAGAGGACTGCACTCAGTGCTTTGAGCTATTGCTGACTAGAATGGGAGTTTCGTTTTACACCTTTTGCCAAATGTGCAATCTTAGTTAGCTACACAGACAGACTAATAAGAATAATCTAGTAATACCACAGGGAGTCATAGTTGAGGCAGGATAAGAATTTAGATACGGTCTACAAGAAGATCAAAGACGATTTAGAAAAAATCGAATGAGGAACGCTAGGAAAAAATAGGTACTCTATATTAAAATTAACTTACCGGGGCCAGCAAAGGAGCCCTCGCCTGACCAATCCTGGCCTTGTTCAGCAGCAGCAGCAGCCTCCTCCAATGCCCTCTTGCCCCTGGGGGGAGCTGATGTACAACATGAAAGAAAGAAAGACCAGAAAGCATGGATGATATTTGTCAACCAAATCAAACATTTCAAAAGAACAATAACAAAATATTTTGGCGAAATAGCAAATAGACAACTATTCCACGGGATATATTGACCGATCTCATGTGGTTTACTACGATATTAGTATTGCTTGATTTGCGGACCGTCGACTTGGAAAGTTATGTAACTCACTAAACAAACTACTAAAAAGGTTCGCCTAGGAATGGCAGGCAGCAGTTCCCAGCACGCGAAATGACAGACAGAGTCCATGTTGATTGCAGATCAGCGACAACACTAAAAAGTTTCCTACTACATTAACCAGTCATTAAAATACACAAACTATCAATCCACCACCACTATTTCTTCTTATTGCCAGGTGTACAAAGGAAGGACTGGACGTGAGTCTGTAGGGGCAGATTTACAAGCCCCTTGCGGCTCTTTTGCTCCATTGTTGCGTGACTTTTGTGACGCAGCGGTAGAACAAAAGAGATGCCATGGTGCGGCGCATATTAACAACGTGACCCATTTGGGAGATGCATCACGTTGTAAAGCCCTGCGCCATCAGGGGGCGTTCCGGCGCAAGGGAGGGCGTTCCTGCTCAGGAACGCATCCTAAAAGTGGCTGAGGGAAATCTACAAGATTTCAATCAGTCACTTTTAGGACAATGATGCGTGACTCAAACCCTGTGCCTGCTTGAAGCAGACGTACGGCTTGACGCAGCATTGGGGAGATAGGGCACCCCAGAGCATTGCTGGAGCTGCGCCATCGTTGCGACGCAACTCCAGCAATGCGCCGCCTTTACGGCACAGATGCGTATCGCTTCGGTGACGTTTTGGGCCCATGGTGCGCCGCATTGTAAATACGGTGCACCATGGGTGGTGGTGGCGTGGCGCACAATTACTGGCTCCTCCCTGCTACTTTGCAGGGATGCGCCGGTAATTAAAAATCTGACCATTAGTGTCTAGCATTACGCAGTTCTTTAAACTACACTCATACATAATAATAATAATAATAATAATGGGTCTTGTAGAGCGCAATGGTGACGCACAACGGCGTGTCCCCGCGCTGAAATGTGAGCGTGTTCAGAGGGAGTCCTGCGGGAATTTCTCAGGCGGATGAAATGAACACAAAATCGAAAACAAATAAGCATAGTAGCAACGCTACTAAGAAGGAGAGCAGTGCACCTGAAATGCACAGAAGATTTTAAAATATAATTTACCTACAATGTAATCAGCAGCATTATTGCTCTTGGTAAAAAACAAAAATTTGCAATATAATAACACACAGAGCAGGAGAAAACAGAGTAGTGAAGAAATAGCTACGCCTACTCACCAAGCCCGGGGATCTCAAGGCCGAGCAGGTCGATCAAGTCGCGTTCGCGGTCCAGGAGATCCGTCCAACGGTGGGTGGCCTGGTTGTAGGTGCGCCGGACCCGAGAGTGTTGGTACATGGCCCGGCACACCTTCTCCCACCGCTTCCGGCGCTCCCAGATCCCGTACCCGCTAGCGATCTTGCCGCCTGCCATGATGGTTCTGGGGAGGCGGCGCTGAACATAAAAAACTAGTGCGGCCACCTTCTCTGCGCTGAAGATCTCCCGGGCTGTAACCTGCTCCCCCCTCGGGAGCAGGTCACAGCCGGGCACGGGGTGCGGGACTCTTCCCCTTCTCAGGATGCTTCCCGGCTCCCTTTACCATGGTCTGGGCAGAAAGGAAGGTAAATAATAAAGAAGAAATAGAATAGGGAAGATGAAAAGAGAAGAGTTTAAAAAAGTAGTTTAAAATTAACCAAAAGTAGCAGAAAACTCAAAAATATAGAGCTAGAAAAATAGAGGGATAGATAATAAGTAAAATAGATTAAAAAAACTTCAAACAAGCAAAGGATGGCAGAGATTCAGAGAGGATACAGAAAGCATGCCCAGAACCAAAGCAATGAATGAGAAACAAGATGGCCTCTCACGTTCACGACCGCGTGGTTAAGTTCGCGCAAGATATTCCTCGCGATCACACGCGAATTTGTACAAGCGAGCCGCACACTTTGCGAGATTACACATCGCGCCCGGAAATGGAAATACGTCATGTGAACGACCGTGAGGGTAACTTTGCGCCGCTGCGCTACAAGCGGCTCGCTAAAACGCACAAAACCTTGCGAACTAACACGCCGCAAAAAAACAAAAAGCATATTTGCACGAATTCGCGGCTTACGAATTCGATCTCGCGCAAATTCGCGCCTCGCGAACCCCGCGAAATTGAAGAAAAACGAGTTTTGCAAAACTGAAAGCACTCAGCAGGTGCAAAAGTTCAAACTCATCATTAGTAACCATTCCCTATAGTGCTTCCTGAGGGGCCACTCCAGAGTTCAGTTGCCTACTTGCAACTATTCTATGACCCTGCTCTGACCCTCACAGCAGGCTCATAGAATAGCTACAAGTAGGCCACGAAGGTCCTGTGAAAAAAAAAATTGCACTGCAATAGAAAGCAAATTACAGATAAGGAAGCAGGTGCCAGACTGGAAGTTTAAATTCACTGACACATTAATCAACCCCAAATTAATTCATATCAGTTGAAGCAGGGCAGGTGTGCTTGCTTTCCCCCCCATAATCTACAGTGATGAACCAGAGGGTGGCAGTGATGTACCAGAGGGTGGCATGGGTGAACCAGAGGGTGGCAGTGGTGAAACAGAGGGTGCTTTGAACCTGTGATGATGAACCAGACGTAGAAACAACATAGTCGCAGCCGTTGCGAGCCGACAAGTAAGTTCGCAATTGCGAACTGGTACAAAACCCTTGCAAACTGGCAAAAACCCTTGCGAACACACAAAAAATAAAAAATCCGCAAATTCGCGAGAGTTCGCGGATTGCGAATTCGCAAATACGCAAATTTGCGAACCGCGAATTCGCCCATGTGATATCATATTTATCGCCATTCTCATTATTATGCGTACATTTTTCATAGCATATATGGAGATCTATTTTACTGGTATTGACTTTGCTATGCATGCATAGATTATGACATAAGTTGACATTGCGTTTACTGAATTGTCATCTTCATCACTGTCTCTTTGCATGTACTTCTTTGCAGAACCTCCTCTTACCATCACTGTCTCACTCTCTCCGACACATACACACTGTCTCTCTCCCTATCGATCTGCCCTCACACCTGTAAACACAGCATTTTCTTTTCCTACAACCCTATTAATATTTCAACAACTGCATACACCTCCTTCACACACTTTCACATAAAACGGTAATTACAATTTGCCCATATTGCTTTGCGTGTTCTAGAGAGTGGCCAAAGATTAAATGAGCATATTGTCTGAACCCAATTTGGTCAACTGAAAGATACTGTCACTCATTCACTCATCCTCAACTCCAGAGCTCTCAATTGTGTAAACGTAATGAAGACCCACCTGCAATCTGGACTTACACATACGCAGAGAGGTGCCTCTCTTCACAGTATGCAATATGCAAGAAAAATATTACAGAAATGTGGGGTATGCAAAAAGCAAATACTCTTAAAGAATGGAAGATGAAGTGAAGCATGAAATGCAAACAGGGACTGCTTCATATAGATGTGGCCCTTATTGGACACTGCCTTTTATGGTGTTGCTGTGGTGAAGAGAAATGGAGGAAAAGCATATGCTGAGTCGCATGAGAACACATGACATAGCTGTACTGCTTCTCAAAACATGTCAAAGAATACCATTTATGAGAATATATGCTGTGTAATGCCTTTTATGGTCAGCTGCCATGTTCTGTAGTTGAAGTTTGAATTATGTTTGCATGGGGAATATATCTCATAAGCTGTGACACCCACAGTGCTAATCTGCTTTTCCATATGTGTTATCTGCATGCATGTTTTGCAACAGGAATGTTCCCTGAATGGCAAAACCGGTATGTACCCCCAGCACGAGTAACCCAACTTATTATATTCCATATAGGTACCCTGATATTGGCCCAGGAAACGTCATAACCCCTCACCTATATTCTTCCCTACATTACACTTATAACGGTTTACAGGGACTGACCTTTTACCTATATACGACACTGCATTCAGAACGTGGGCTTTCCCCTAGTTCGAAATCTCATACATTATGCATGAGGGTTCTTAGAAGCACAGCAGTACTACCACCTCCAGGATTGTCATGTTTGATGGTTGCCAAGAACTATTCTCTCCTTGGTAAGAGGAGATTCTAGTGGCACTGTGAGCTAGCTGGTACAAACCAGCTAGCTGGGGCTACAAATTTACTTTAAAAAAATCAAAGATAGCCCACCTCAATGTCCTTTTTCTGGGATATGAGCTTTCAAGTGAAGGGAAAAGCATAGCAGCTAACTTTTTAGAAAAGTGTGCACTACTACAACCTCCGAAATCATTAAAAAGTGTACAATTAATACTGGGTTTCCTGAACTTTGGCAAAACATACATTTTGGATCTAGCAGAAAAGGTAGAACCTGCCTAAGATTTGATAAAACCTGGGAGCATATTACCAAGCAATAGCGATAATTATCGCTATTGCTTGGTTAGAAAAAAATATCGCCGAGCACCGAGGATTTTTACCACTGAGATACCTTGATATTATCAAGGTTTATCTCAAAAGCGGTAAAAATTCTGCGAAATGCATTAATATCGCTGAAAAATCAGCGATATTCATGCATTATCGTGACAATGCTCTTAGCCATGTTATCCACCTTCCATTGGATAACATGGCTAAGAACTGCTTTTAGCAGGCGTTAGCTTTTGGAGATATTCTCGCTTAGCGTGAATATTTCCAAAAGTTGTTAATAGGAGTTAAAAATGTTAGCGACTGTTTTCAGTCGCTAACATCTTGGCACGCCCACTTTGCATGTCATTAGCGATAATTATCGCTGACACGCAAAGTGGGCCCCTAAATGCCCGCTATCGCCTACCAGCTGTCGCTAATTATCACCGCATTAGCGGGAAAAAGTCCAGCTAATGCGGCGATAATGCCCTTGGTAATATGCCCCCTGATTTTTCAGTTAGGCAATGGACACAGGAACACACAGATATTCTTCGTTCCCTACAAGCTGATATCATATCTTCAAAATACTTACAGACATGCATAAACTTACGCAACCTGGTGCTCCTTATAGTTGTGGTCAATCCGATACACCTACCTAACATATAATGACGGTGAAACAGTACCAATCGCATACAAATCACATTTGTACACAAATGCTGAGATGCGCTTTGCATCAACAGAAAAGATTCTTACAGCAGTACAGACTGCTGTAGTGAGAGAAAGAGCATTGGCTCAGGGGAAGCGAATAACTGTTGTAACACCAGTACCAGCCTTTCAGGCTGCAACAAAGGCTAGCGTTCCTAACGCTAAAGCCTTACATCCAAGATGGATACAATGGGCTAATTCTATCAGTGCAACAGATGTAGAATAAAAGTATAATTCAAGTCTAAAAACACAAGCGTTCCGGCAATACAAACAAGAATATCCTCTCCCTAATGAAATAATGCCTCTAGATCAGTATGAATATATAATTTACACTGACGGATCTGCTCAGCTGGCCATTCGGAGTAAACAGCAATATAGCTCCATATGTGCAATCGTTAAAAGAAGCATGCAGGATGGAAAGTTTCTTCCGAGTTGCACAAAAACCCAATCTCTAGGAGAATACATGGCGCAGCTGGCAGAATTAAAAGCCCTGTAACTGGCACTGGTAAATAAGGATTGAGAATTAATGCACAAGTTACTACTTGTGTAACGATATATCTGTAAGAGACATTAGTTAGTGATAGATTCCTTACCTTAGAATATCCCCAGGCGTCAGACTGGATCCGGAAATTTTTGCGTAGCAATACCCCTGCGCGCTGTTAGGCGTCGTCTGCGGCTCCGCGTCCGTCGTCGGCGTCGTGAGCGCCGGGATGACGTCATCGGAGTATATAGACGGCGCCCATGCGCGCTGACGTCAGTTCTGATAACACAGCTTTTCCGCGCCAGATACGCAGAGCCATGATAGAACTAACACTGGTGCCATGAAACTAGGGCCCTGAAAGGGGATGACCTTAACCCTAAATATCGGTTCGCAGAACGGGGAGGATGGGAGGGCGGTAAGGAATCTATCACTAACTAATGTCTCTTACAGATATATCGTTACACAAGTAGTAACTTGTGCATCTGAAAGAGACACGTTAGTGATAGATTCCTTACCTTAGAATAGATACCCCAGCAATACCAACCCCGGTGGTGGGTCTGCGAACCAATATCACACCAGAAAGTCCTGGAGGACGGAACGGCCAAAGAAGCCATCCCTCCGGACTTGACTGTCCAGGCAGTAGTGTCTTGCGAACGTGTGCAGCGAGGCCCACGTGGCTGCCTGACAGATGTCCTGCAGGGGGACACCGCGGCCCAGGGCAGTTGTCGTTGCCGTGGCCCGAGTGGAGTGAGCCCGCAATCCAGCCGGGGGCTCCTTCCTCGCCATGGAGTAGCATGCTTGGATGCACAAGATGATCCACCTGGAGATGGTCCTCTTGTGCACAGCCTTTCCCTTCTTCGCGCCCACGTAACCAACGAAGAGTTGGTCATCCACCCGGAATTGGCGAGTGCGGTCTAGGTAGTAGGAGAGCGCACGTTTTGGATCCAGACGGTGGAGCCTCTCCTCCTCTTTCGAGGGATGCGGAGGCGGAAAGAAGGTGGGCAAGGTGATGGACTGCCCGATGTGGAAGGCCGTGACAACCTTGGGCAGAAAGGAAGGTCGTGTACGCAACACCACCTTATCAGGGTGAACAGACAGGAAAGGCGGAGAAGAAGAAAGAGCCTGGAGCTCACTCACCCTCCTGGCAGAGGTGATGGCAACCAGGAAGGCCGTCTTCAGCGTAAGGAGGCGAAGAGGACAGTTATGAAGTGGCTCAAAGGGAGCACACATCAGATAGGTGAGAACAAGGTTCAAGTCCCACTGGGGCATCACGAAGGGAACAGGAGGGAACATGTGTGTGATGCCCTTCAGAAATCTACTCACTATAGGGGACTTGAACAAAGAAGGCTGATCAGGTAGCCTCAAGAAGGCTGAAAGAGCAGAGAGGTACCCTTTAAGAGTGCCCAGAGCAGAGCCCTGCTGGGCAAGGGAAAGAAGAAAGAGCAGCACTTCCGAAAGGGGTGCAGAGAGGGGATCCACAGCCTTTGCTGCGCACCATGCCACAAATCTATTCCACCGGCAGGCGTATACCGACTTAGTGGAGGGACGCCTGGCTGCCAGAATGATGTCACAGACTTCGGGAGGCAAGTCAAATGGCCTCAACTGCCGCCGCTCAATCTCCAAGCTTGTAGGTGGAGACTGGACAGGTTCGGGTGCAGGACCGTCCCCTGCTGCTGCGACAGAAGGTCCTCCCGAAGAGGCAGACGAATCGGGGGATCGACTGACATGCTGAGTAGCTCGGGATACCAGTATCTTCGAGCCCAGTCCGGAGCCACAAGGATAACCTGGGCCCGGTCGCGCTTGATCTTCTTCAGCACTCTGGGCAGAAGTGGTATAGGCGGAAAGGCGTACAACAGGCCGCAGCTCCACTCGCGACGAAAAGCGTCTCCGAGCGAGTGCCGCCTTGGAAACTCCAACGCGCAGAACTGCAGACATTGCGCGTTCTCTTCTGTGGCGAATAGATCTAACCAAGGCTCTCCCCACTGTCGAAAGAGACCTTGCGCCACGTCCGAGTTCAGACGCCATTCGTGATCCATCATGCACCGGCGGCTGAGTTCGTCCGCCCTGGCATTCAGAGAACCTGCCAGGTGTTGAACCACCAGAGTCACGCCCTGATGTTCCAGCCACTGCCAGAGGCGCAGAGCCTCCTGGCAAAGGGTCCACGACCCCACACCGCCCTGTTTGTTGCAGTACCACATGGCGGTGGTGTTGTCGGTGAACACTTGCACCACGCTCCCCCTGACAGAGGGGAGGAATGCCTTCAGTGCAAGACGAATCGCCCGCAGCTCCAGAAGGTTGATGTGGAGCCGGGACTCCGCCGGAGACCAGAGGCCTCTGATCTCCGCCTCTCCCATGTGGCCTCCCCAGCCCTGGAGGGACGCGTCCGTCACAACTACGTGCTCCGGCTGGGGTAGAGAGAGGGGTCTGCCACTGACCCAGTCGCGGTCCGTGAGCCACCACTGCAGTTGTCTCGCAGTGCCCTCCGAGATCAGGACATGATCGGACAGGTTGCCCTGATGCTGGGCCCACTGAAACTTCAGGTCCCACTGCAGAGCCCGCATCCGCCACCTGGCGTGACGCACCAGAAGGATGCAGGAGGCCATCAGTCCCAGAAGCCGCAGCGTCAACCTGACCGAGACCCGGGATAACGGCCCGAAGACAGGAATCAGAGCCTGAATATCCCGAACCCGCTGCTCGGGTGGGTAAACCCGAAACTGCGCCGAGTCGAGAACCGCTCCGATGAAAAGGAGCTTCTGAGAGGGACACAGGTGTGACTTCGGCACATTGATGG
This sequence comes from Lissotriton vulgaris, assembly GCF_964263255.1. Classification (NCBI taxonomy): domain Eukaryota; kingdom Metazoa; phylum Chordata; class Amphibia; order Caudata; family Salamandridae; genus Lissotriton; species Lissotriton vulgaris. The sequence continues at coordinate 292,337,644 of NC_141686.1, read as the reverse complement.
AGAACCCCAGCAAGTGCAGGAGGTCGGCCGTAGTCTGGAGGTGGCTGACGACTGTCTGGGGCGAGCCCGCCTTCAGCAACCAGTCGTCGAGGTAGGGGAAGACTGACACCCCTTGCCTGCGCAGATGGGCTGCGACCACCGCCATCACCTTCGTGAACACCCGTGGGGCGCTGGTAAGGCCGAAGGGGAGCACGGTAAACTGAAAGTGCTCGTGGCCTACCGTGAACCGCAGGTAACGCCGGTGGGCCGGCAGGACGGGGATGTGGAAATAGGCGTCCTGCAAGTCCAACGCTACCATCCAGTCTCCTGGGTCCAGGGCAGCCAGGACCTGAGCCAAAGTGAGCATCTTGAACTTCTCCGTACGGAGGAAGCCGTTCACGTTCCGCAGATCCAAGATAGGGCGTAGGCCCCCTTTGCCCTTCTTGGGTACCAGAAAGTAGTGGGAGTAACAGCCACGTCCTACTTCTGGCCCAGGAACGCGCTCGATGGCCCTCTTGGCCAAGAGGGCCGAAACTTCCTCTTGCAGAAGTCGCAAGTGATCCCCCGACACACGGTGGCATTGAGGTGGCATGGATGGAGGGGAAGACTCGAAGGGGAGGGAGAAACCTCTTCGGACAATTTGCAGCACCCACCTGTCCGAAGTGACTGTATGCCAGTGGGAGAGGTGATGGCGAACCCTGCCTCCCACGGGCGTCACATGGGCCTGAAAACTCGGACTAGGAAGGTTTTGAGGCGGGGGCTGCTGAGGGAGGTGTGGACTGGCCTCGCCGCTGGCCCCGACCACCGCCACGGCGGTTCCCACGGCCGCCACCGCGTTGCTGAACATTCTGCGGCGCGTGGCTGACGGTCCGTGGTGGGGCGCCCCTTCCGTGGCCACGAAAGGAGCGAAAGGCACCCGATTGCTGGCGTGGGGCCGCAAGGCCCAAGGACTTGGCCGTGGCCCTGGAGTCCTTAAAACGTTCCAGCGCATGGTCTGCCTTGTCGCCGAAGAGGCGACGGCCATCAAACGGCATGTCCAGGAGAGTGGCCTGGACATCGGCCGAGAAATTGGCGGACCTCAACCAGGCGTGGCGTCGAACCGCCACTGTCGTTGCCATCGCCCTGCCCAGTGAGTCCGTGGTATCCAGCCCACACCGGATGGAAAATCGTGCCGCATCTCGGCCGTCCGCAAGGGTTTGGCTGAGTTTAGCCCTGACCTCCTCAGAGCATTGTGGCAGCACCTCCGCAACCGTGTCCCACAGAGTGTGGGTGTAGCGGCCCAAGAGACAGTTGGTGTTCACTGACCGGAGCCCTAGGCTCACAGACGAGAAGACCTTCTTCCCGAACTGCTCATATCTCTTGGATTCCCGATCGGGCGGGGCCGTCGGGAATGCGGTCTGGGAAGTGGAGGCCTGGATGACCAGGCTCTCGGGGGTGGGGTGGGTGGACAAAAAGCAAGGGTCGCCCGGTGCCGGGCGGTAGCGTCTGGCCACGTTCCTATCCACAGGGGGACCTGTGGCGGGCTTGGACCAAGTGCCCAGCAGAACGTCACACAAGGCCTCATTGAACGGCAGAAGGGGCTCCGCGGAGCCGGACTGCTGTTTGAGCACCTCAGTGAGGAGATTAGTCCTCACGGCCGCGACGGGGAGCTCAAGGTTTAGGGCCTTAGCTGCCTTCGTCAACACTACACTGTAAGCAGAACCCGCCTCCGAAGCCACAGTCGGGGGCGACGTAAATCCAGTGTCTGGCGATGTGTCAATACCACTGGCCTCCCCAAGCTCAAATGTCCAGTCCTGATGAGACTGGCAATCGCGTGCCAGAGGGTCCTCGGACCCCTCCCACTGCTCCTCGTCACCCAGCTCCTGGAGACCAGGATGAACAGCCAGGGCCTCCTCGTGGAGATAGAATTCTCCGACGGCCGACGGGATCGGCGCCCAGCGGCGCCCATCCGACGCCTGAGGCGGACCGTAGGAAGCATTGGGGTCGGCAACCACTACGGCTGCCGGGGACGACACCTGAAGGGACGGCGCCGGTGAGGTCGTAAGGTCGACCGGCGAGGTCCCGGATCCGGAGCCGGATCCAGCGAGGTCGCGCGGCGCCGGGACCGAAGTCGCCAGCGGCGCCGGGCCCGAAGCACCCGACGTCGTCGGGGCCGAAGCGCCCGACCCGGAAGGACCTCCAGACGGAGCCGATCGGCCCGAAGGCGCCACGGGAACCGACTGAGGAGGGAGGGCCCTCATGGCCATGAGGTACCTCTCGACCTCCTCCTGCGACGCACCGTGCCCAGGGACCCGAAGGTGTGGGGCAGGCGGCGACGCTTGCGACTCCTGCGGAGCCGCGTGGGCGGTGTCGCCCGAACCCCCGGCCGCATCGAGCGAGCGTCGGGGCGGGTCGGAGGACCGATGTTGTCGCTCCGACCTCTCATGCCTCTTACCTGAGGACTTGGATCCAGACGATCGGTGACCACTCCCGGAGCGTCGATGACTCCGACCTCGCGACCTGTCCCTCGACCTCCCGTGGGACCGGGACCGGGACCTGGAGCGGCGCGGGGCCGACTGCCTCAGCTCGAGACGCTTGCGGGACCGCTCCCGCCTAGCCTTCGACGTCAGGGCCCGGCAGTCGTCACAGGTACGATCGTCGTGGTCGAGGCCTAAGCACTTCAGGCACCGGCGATGGGGGTCCGTGACCGACATGAGTCGGCCGCACTTCGAGCAAGGCTTGAACCCGGGCATCCCTGGCACCGATAGTCGAGAATCGACTAAGTAGAGGATCAAAAAGATCAAAAAAGTTTTCAGTCAAAAAGTGACTGGGGGCAGAGCTTCTTCCGGATCTGCGCTAGCTGGCGCGGAAAAAAGAAGAACTGACGTCAGCGCGCATGGGCGCCGTCTATATACTCCGATGACGTCATCCCGGCGCTCACGACGCCGACGACGGACGCGGAGCCGCAGACGACGCCTAACAGCGCGCAGGGGTATTGCTACGCAAAAATTTCCGGATCCAGTCTGACGCCTGGGGATATTCTAAGGTAAGGAATCTATCACTAACGTGTCTCTTTCAGATCCCCACACTAATCGTGTGTAATTCCTTTTATTGTGTACCATCATATAATGAATACTTACACCACTGGGGACAAAATGAGTTCAAAGATGCAAAAGGTGGCACAAGTAAGCACAAAACGTTATGGAAACAGTTAGTGGAGTTGTAAAACGAACTGCCAAGGGCTCACGTGATACACACACTGAGTCATCAATGTGATGGCGTTCATGTTGAAGGGAATTCATTGGCTGATGAAGCTGCACAGGGGACTGTATGCAAAGGTTCTGTAGGTGCAATCACTCATTCAAAAACAAGAATAGAGAGATTATGGTTGCAATTATTGCTACACGCAATAAATCGGCACTACCAAAAATATTTCCACTCAAGTACTCCTACAAGTTAGATGCCAATAACGTTCCATTTGCTCAAATTCCTGGAGTGGGGAATATAGTAATATCAAATATGGATCGCAGGTTAGGTTTACTTCTAGCAGTACACGAGGGAATAGGATCTGCACATGAAGCAGTTACGGAGAGTGTTTCCTTACTGAAACAACGCTGCTGGTGGCTACGATTAACAAAGCAGACTAAGGACTATTCACCACAAAATTGAGGAGCAGAAAATTTAGAAAGTAAAGAGAGATTTTTCAGAATTTATACATTATTTATGACAAAACATACAACAGCAAAACCATTAGCTAAAGTGCAAGAATCAATTTCTTCCACATGTAGGGATGCCTCAATTTAAACTGCCCCTTCTTGCGCACATCTGCGCACCAAGGAGCATGTAGTGCCTCCGATTCCTCTCAAAGAGCATCCGTCAGCGGTGTCCCAGTCCCTACTTGTGAAAGAAATTGATTATTGCACTTTAACTGATGGTTTTGCTGTTGTACGTTTGTCATAAATAATGTATAAATTCTGAAAAATCTCTCTTGACTTTCTAAACTTTGTGCTCCTCAATTTTGTGGTGATTTGTTTTTCGGTTGACCCAAAGAGTGAGCACTTTTCAGACGTTTGGGACAGACAGTGTGCCGGCAAAGTCTATACCACAACCATTTGTTCTGTAGTGATATCAGACCAAGGACTATGTCTTGAAATGCAACATCTGCCAGCAGATGAAAGGCTCAACCATAACACGTCCAGCACAGACACCATTACTAATATCAGACAAACCACTCAAGTGTGTTTATTTGGACCACTGCGGACCTTTACAAACAGATGGGTCTTACAGGTGTATCATGGCTGCAGTGAATCCCTGCTCTAGATTCCTATGGGTGTGTCCCCAGCGCTCGGCTGACCCTCGAACTGTTATAAAAGATTTGCGAGTCTTTATAGGGACATACGCAATTGGCACATTACATTCTGACCGTGTCCTGTGTTTAGCTCTAGGGCTTACAAGGAAGCCATGGGAGGTTTCGGTGTAGCATTGCGGTACTCTTCTCTGTATCATCCCGAGGGAAATTCAGAAGGTGGAAAGTAAAAACCGGGACTTTAAGCAGTCTCTAACAGCTAGAGTATTAGGCTTGTGTGAGAGTTGGGTAAAATATTTGTATGGAGTTTAACGAGCATTGAATAATTTGCCAAGAAGTTCTCTAGAGGGTGTCACTCCTTATGAGGTCCTATTTGGGACGAGAATGTGGGTACCTGATCTCTAGATTATGAAGGCACAGTGGCGGTTGAAAAACCGTTTGACATCCATAAACATTTGGCTGTTTTACAGGAGCTAAATGAATCCAGAGCGCTACAAAGCAATGTCCAAGTAAAGAGGACCGCCACTGGGGAAGTCAAGTCAGTCACGTAAAACCTTTCTGGGTCCCTAAAGTTGGGGATCTGGTCAGAGAGAAAATAACAGACAAAAAGGAATTAGGGCCATCATACAGAAAGCCTGTACCTGTCCTGCAGTTGAATGAACAAGAACTGTACTCCTGCCGCCTGTTACATGAAAAAAGGAGAAAAGATTTGTCTCAATCGACACTATGTTACATATTTTGAATAGTAGGCCTCGTGGACGCCTGAGTAGCCGATGCCCTCCTCTTGCTACTATACAAGAAGTTCAAACAGAAAGACTCATCACGTTTGAAGAGTCCCCTGCACGGAATGATGGACTATGCAATAATACCATGGAACTTGTTCCTCTTGAAAATGAAGTTCAGAATCAGAATCAAAACCAGAATGAAAGACAAGTTTCAATTCGACCAAACACAGATATCTATATCAACATGCCTCAACAAGAGCGAGCTACAGTTTGCACAAGACCTGCGGAAATACCGGAAATTGATCGAACTGCAACTGGCTACTTCCTAGACTTTGATACGTTTTCTTTGGATCCAAGTGAACCTGAAACGATACCAGCCCAAGAAACACACAAAAAGCAAATTAAAGATTTTATGGACTTTCTTAAAAAGACTTACCTGGTATCACCTTGTATAGAACTCAGGGCAATTACCGGGATACTTTTCTTTCTTTTATGGAGAGGCTTAGTTACTGTCTTTAGTATGCTTATAAATGGAACCTACCGTCGACAAAGCTCTGCAGCTCAAAAAGTGAATCTGATTCTGAAAGCTCCCCTATCATCACATTGAGAACAAAGAGACTAGTCACAGGTGAACATTACAGAAGGTCTTATACCTGATCGTATAGTATGGGACTAGGTTGATTACGATATATTTGGTCCGACTAAACTTTTACAAATTCCACATTTATTTAAAATATCATTGAGTGATATCATTACCTCCAGTAAATTTTCAGATGATTGGGATTATGAAACTATAAATAATATGTTGTCTGATTTTGAAAAATCTGCTGCATTTTCTAATGGTGAAATGTTGGAGGACACGTCAGATTTTGAAACTATGTATTGCTATCAACATTATGGTCATCATTTTCTGCATAAATCTGCTAATCCCAGAAATGTTTTCGCATACCACTAATGGGAACATTGCCCAACACCGCCAAAAAGCAGTTAAAAAACATTTGCACAGAAATTTCTATATTTCTCAGGTTTTAACACGTCAGACCCAGCCTGATATTATTATAAGGTTGTACAAACACCAGCACAGAAAAATATGTTGACAAACACCAAAACGATTTATTCTGCTTCCTTTATTGCCCAGCTGTCCAATCAAGGGTTTGACTTATGGAAAGTGCCTATAGACTTAAAATTTGTCTGGGGTACTAGAGACTGGCAGGTCCAGGGAACAGAGATGCTATTTAGAGCATGCCTCATTCCTCAGCAAATCATGTTTTTGAATGACACCGTGCAACAAACATCCTGTCTTGGTATAGCCAAGAACAAAGACTTGAATACACCTGGGATGCCCACACCATCACTCATCGAGGATAACATGACATCACAAGAAGGGATTACATTAGATGAGATCATACAATACAATAGATCAGACTCCGATTGGAAGGGGTGGCTGATTTGGCCCACAGACACAGACACCTATAGATGTCAGGAAAGATTCATGGGTGAAACCAAAAAGAGAGAACATCCAGGGGTATTGACATCATACAGTGTTGGGAAGTTATGCCTCGATTGGCTAAAAACGTCGACACTGTCACAGGTGAATCAACACTTACAAAGGATGTGGATCTACAGGATTTTTTATTAGCTACTATTAAGCCAAGTCACAAACGTTTCTATTATGCTGTCTATAATGAAATCTGGAAAATATCACAAGAGGCCGCCTAGAGATTACGTGAAATAGATCGTATAAACCTAGAGAAAGCTCTAGCCGTGATTAATAATGGATTAACTACACTAATCTGCAGGATATATTCATGGGGCAACATTGTATCTTCTGCAATAGATATATTAGAACAGAATGTGTCCATAACACAACACGGGCAATCACAATTGTGTTCTATTATGTTGTTAAGCTGGACGCCGCAAACTTTACGCGCAGGCTATGCGCCCTGGCGTTTCATCAACAGTTCAACTCTGTTTTCTTCATACAATCTAACAGAAAAACAGATAGAAATGGCACAAAGGGGAGCAAAATATACAATGCTGCACACTTAAAAATGGATAATTAGTCTTTACAGTGACAGAATCACCGTCCACAGAATGGTTAATCCATGGCCACATAACTCTACCGGTCACTTGACTTTTCAAAAGCAGCCAGACAGATTTGAAGAAATGGGTAGGGATTTCATCAAGTAATCTTGGGAATTACCATACAGATTTCAATGCCAGAGGGGAGATAGAGAAGTGTTTTTGAGCGGTACAAACTGTGAACACACTTTAAGTGGATTACTCATATGTCAGGATATAATGCTGCATGGGGCCTGTAAGGGTTCAGTAGCAAACTTATCCTGTCACTTGAGGGGGGCCCCAGCTGCCCTGATCACTCCAGTGTTCAGGCGACTTTCAAATGGGAGTTACTTGATGTTGAACGATCAAGGTTGCTGTGGGATGCTTCCGGGCATCGCATAACTGGTAACCGTCAGTTCCAGGGTTACTTGCTGTATGCAAGTATTGTGTCGTCCAACACATTCAGTAAGGAAGGCGTCGCTATTGCCTTCACTAAATGTTTCATTAATACCGTTTGATGCTTTGAGCAGAATGAAAGTCATGCCTTTACAGAAGCCTGTGCCCTTGACCTCCGCTTTAGAGACTTTTGATCTCCAGATCACAAGGTCTTCAGCAGAGATACAAGTGCTCATACGTACAAACTGCCCCCTCCATTTAGCAGAAATGGTAAATCGTATCTTTAACATGTCTGATACAACAGGGATCGTCCACCTATTTAAGACGATAGGTTCAGGACTATTAAGCACCTTTCAGACGGTCCTTCGAGTTATACCAAATTTTATACACTCCGTATTTGGAAGCATTTTTGGAGGATCTGTTTCTAATAGCAGGTAGCCTGATTGTTATTTTTTCTGCTACGAAAAGGAGCTGAAGAAGGCACTCCTGGAGCGTAAATCCCGTGATAGCATGGCACAACATCTAGGCACACCTCGCCTGAGAGAAATAAGTGCATCTTGGTTCTTAACATTTAGACCAGTCTGGATGGACTGAATCTTGCCTGTCCTCCAAGGCCTGTTTTGTGGAGAAGAATGCGTGTTGGATCTCTATCTGACACTCCCATCATGTGCGCAACCGTAAGTTGATGCTTTACTGGACCCTATAACGGCCCATGTTCCGCAGTATCCTCAGCGTATTCCAATGTTGATGGCGGCATTCTTAGAGCCACCACAGGTAGTATTGGCTCCTTTTGGTATGGACATCGGATCCTACTCTGACACCCAGGCCTTGGATGGTGCACAGGCTGCCCCAGCATCGGCTGTGGACAGTACGGAAGATCATCTGTGCTCAACTGACATAATCTGTGAGGTGTTACAAGGAGCATTGTCTGCGGAGGCAGACAATAATGTTGCGTCTACCAACAAGGATACATAAACATTTCACTCATTTGGCCCGTCATGTGCTGGGAGAAATTCCGCTTTTTTTAAAACAAACTAAAATTGGAACGCCAAAACAAAACTAACATTCTTTTTAGGCAGGCATGGCTTTCAAATGCTTGCAGTAGTTAGAACTATACCTACAGACACATTAGAGCTATGGCTTGAGTGACAATTTCCCTTTTAAACCTTTTTAAAGATGTTTTAGAACTTTTTCATTATTTTTGAGCAAAAACAAATGTATTTTTAGCGTACCATTATCTAGACAACCTAGTAGTATGATTAAAGTATAACTATGTCGTCCATTTGGAAGAGGAGTGGGTGTTATATTCCATATACGTACCGTGATATAGGCCCCGGTAACTTCATAACCCCTCACCTATATTCTTCCCTACATTACACTTATAACGGTTTGCAGGGACTGGCCTTTTACTTAGATACAATACAGCATTCAGAATGCAGGTTTCCCCTAGTTTGAAATCTCATACATTATGCATGATGATTCTTGAAGCACAGCAGGACTACCACCTCCTGTATAATATCTATGTATAAAGTTCATTCCTGACGTCAACCTTAGGTCGACACAGTAATACAGCGAGGTAGTACACCTGGGAAGACCTATGGGTATATACATCACATCTTGCTAAGATAGACAGAGGAGACCAGGACTTCCCGGCCGACACACTGATCAGAGAAGCTGGGGTTCCTGCAAGCAGACACTCCAGCTCGCAGTGGTCTAACATCCGTCGTGGGGTGTCCAACTCGAGACAAGGACGGGGTCCCACAGTCTCTCAATTCAGGTAATGGGGTTGACTTTATCCTAGAGGTATTCTTGGCTTAACATTTGCACACATGCTAGGTACACTCAGGTACATCTAGTAAGGGAGGCATTGTAGGAGAACGCATCTTTTTATTATCATGTATTTTATATACTTGTATGTGTTCATGACTACTGCAATTTCTCACTGCGTTCTTTGCCTTGGAAGTTTGCTGATTCCTTGTCCGTCCTGCTGGGCTGGTTGCTGTGCTCATCTTCAGTCACTGCTAGCGGTACCCGCTTCGCGGGTCCCGCGTTGCTGAGGAGGAACTCACTGTTGCTTCAGGGGCGATCAGGGGCAGGGCAGGGCTGCGAGCGTGTGTGCGGGGACTCCATCTCCCAGGAGTCCCTGCTTGGCCGATTGGATCCACCTGGCCCGCTCTCCCTGCTAGCCCCGCCCCCTGCACACAGGGCCATAAGAACCTTTACTCTGCTGTTGACCGGCGGGATTCTCACTGCGTTCTGTGCCTTGGAAGTTTGCTGATTCCTTGTCCGTCCTGCTGGGCTGGTTGCTGTGCTCATTTTCGGTCACTGATAGCGGTACCCGCTTCGCGGGTCCCGCGTCGCTGAGGAGGAACTCACCGTCGCTTCAGGGGTGATCAGGGGCAGGGCAGGGCTGCGAGCGTGTGTGCGGGGACTCCATCTCCCAGGAGTCCCTGCTTGGCCGATTGGATCCACCTGGCCCGCTCTCCCTGCTAGCCCCGCCCCCTGTATTGACCACACTCTATAAGAACCAGCTCACTATCCGCGACGCGGGAGTGCGCCGGGAGAAGCTCGGGACAAGGGCGGGACCGTCTGTGGCCGTCAGGGGCCGAAGGAGGCTGGGCTGGGCCCACTCTCTGACATCGCGTCTTTCGCTTTATTGTCATAATTTGTTCCTGTGTTTAGAGATTTCTGTTTTTTTTTGGCTTACATAGTACTATCTCTCTTACAGTATACTGTTTGCTAAGTATGCCTTCCCCTCCAAATACCACTGCCCAAAGCTCCACCCAGCCCGAGGCGGGGTCAGCAATTTTGGGTCCTTTAGACAAATACTTTAGTCGGGCAACCCAAGATATTGATAAAGAGATCGCTTTGGCGGAGAAACGCGCCGAGCGTAGGCTATCTATTGAACTCCTTAAAATTTCCTTGGAGAAACATTCACCTCTTAGTTTCCCGGCACTGGTTCCTCCTTTATCATCCCAAGCCCTGCCAGCTGTATTAGAAACGCCTTATGCTTTTTCCCAGTCATCCGGCCCATCGGCTGACTCCTTTGTGGGAGATGAGAGGACAATTCTGGTCCCTACCTCGCCTACTATACCAACTGATTTATCCACTGGTGAGGTAAACACTGCCCAATCGAGTGCGTCACCTCCCGTGGTTATTAATGAACCGTGTCCCAAAAGGAAAAGAAATGCTGCCCCCGAAGAAATGCTATCTTCCCAAACATCCCCAAAAAATAAGGAAAATTGGAATAGGCTTGAGTCCCCCTTGAGAGCCTATCGGGGCTGGCTCCGACAGGGTCAAGATTGCTAAGGATGCAGTTACTCAGGCTAGTCCTGTATCTAACCTTAGTGACCCTCCAGCGATGGGATTGGCCGAGACCTTACCTTCTGCTCCACCCCTGCTCCCCGAGTTGGAGAGGCTGGTGAGGTCTCTTCTGACTCCCATCGAGGAACGAGTCAAAAGACTAGCTGATCGATTAGATCATTTCGAGCAGGCTACTCTAGATAACCTCTTTTCCACTAAATCCTTAATTAAGTCCCATTTTAGGACGGGGATAGTAACAATCTTCCAAACCCAAGTGGGCAGGTTAACAGTGTGTCTGCCGCTGAGCCTCCTCCCCCTGTAGTTACTATTACAAATAGGCCTCGACCAACGGGACAAATCCCCAAGACTAATTTACTTTTATCCAACCAACCAAGTAGCAATACTCCTAAACATAAAAAGCAACCCGATACTGTAGCTAAGGGTACCAAAGATAGCTCCAAACCTGGCAACCCTGTATTGAATAGTTCCCAACCCCCTCCAAGCAATCCAACATCCCGTCCTGTTGTTTCTGCCCCTAGTCTGCCTGATACACTCCCTATGAGGGCACCCCATAGGATACCGCCTATGAATCTCCCCCAGATTCTTACCCTTTTGTAGCTATCCTTACCAACGTACCTTGCAGGCTGGGCAAAGAGAATCTTTCCAGATGCTAAAAAACAAGGCAATTCACTGGTTAAAGACAAACAGACCATTGCCCAGGGAAGTGGACGGGTTGATTATTGGAGTAAGAAGGACAAACTGGATAGGCTGTACTCCTAAGCACCTGGAGGGGGACTGTATAGTTGTCAATTTCCAAGATCCCAGGGTGGTACGCTTGATTACGAGGCAAAACTGGGGCATAAGCAGTGGGGGAATTGGTGTTGTTGATCTCACATTTTTCTATCCAAGACCAACAGGTATCCAATTTGGCACGGTCACTGAAGTAGGTTGTTATAACAATCTCCCCTCCCCAGGATTTGTTCCTTTCGCTGTACCCTTACAACGGGGAAACTATTGTAATGTACCAAAGTATAATCGTTTTGAAGTGATGACAGATCCGGGGTGGGTTTATTGACCAAATTTTGATTATTCCATGAACAACTGGGAAAATAGGAATCTCTGGGATACACGTGGGGAGCCTGTATTAACCCCTTTGACTGAAAATGTGGAATCAAATGAAATAAGAACTAGTTGGGAAACTGTGAATGTGGAGGCAACATGTGGGGAGTTTATTTCAATTTCTGGGGAATTTGATAACGAGGATCTAATTACATTTAGTACTGTTGGAACCCAGGAGGTTGAGCACAATAATGAAGGTAAAAACCGAGATAAGGAGGGGTACGAAGGAATCCCAACAAGCCACTCTGGTATGTCCTCTGTACGAGCAGTACCTATGGATGGCTCCTGTTTAGGGAAGTTGGTTTCATGGAACATCGCGGGGTTGAGTAGCAATCTAGCAACCCAAAACTGGATAGACTTCATTAACGGTTTTGATGTATGTCTATTCCAGGAGACATGGGCCTGCAACCCTATATTTCTTCCTGGTTATCTAAATTTTTCAATCCCGGCTAGTAGAGGTGGCAGGGGTCGACCGATGGGAGGCCTTACAATTTGGATACGGCAACGTTTACAAGTAACAATCAAAGTGGTGGATCTGGGTTGCAAGGACATCCAAATGTTAAGAATAGCATCAGAAAATGGGGGGGGGGATAGATATTTATAACATCTATGCCAGGGGTAGTACCATAGGGAATTCACCCATTTTAGAGGCTTTGTCCACTTTTTTGGAAATACAGTCCTTGGGAAATAAAGTTGTAGTAGCTGGCGACCTAAATAGGACTTTCGAGCCGTTGGACAGCTCGGACGATCCCTTGGGGCAAGAGGAGGATATGCAATGGGGCGTTCCAATATTAAATCTTGCTCCGGTTAACCGGTGGACAAAAGATATATTACAACTGAATGCCATTTGTCTGGCACAAGGATTAAGAGCCTTAAATGGGAGAACGAAGAGTGATAGGGAAGGTGCCTGCACATTCGACAATGGTCGTAACCAAAGTCGGATAGATTATGTCCTTTTTAGCCTTAATCTGTGGCAGTTGGTACGCGACATGAAAATTGAGGGCAGACTGGAGAGTGACCACAATCCTCTCTGTGTGACCCACAATTGGTGGTTGGCCACATCAGGGATTCCCCAATTGAGTGATGGACCAATGCCTATTATGGCCAATGACATACGCAGACTTAACTGGCCGAGTGTATTGGCTAATGCAGAATCTATGGCCTTTTTAAATTCTGAGGTGGATACTGCAATCACCGCTATGGAGGCTGCAAACCCTGTAATTCCAGGGTCTAGGGAAATAACTGACATACATGACAAGCTCTTTTCCCTTTTAAAACCGCACTTCCTGAGGCCCCCCAAGACGAATAGGAAACAACCACCTAAACCAGCTAGGTGGTTTAACCATCAGTGCAGGGAAGCCAGGCTAAGCTTGGGAAGAGCAATTAGGAATAGGGACAGGGCTGCGATTAGTGGGGCTAGGAAGCACTACAAGGCTAGTATATCCTAGCAAAAAAAACATGGGACGAAAAGCATTGGGTAGAACTAAAGGAGGCTTCCGGGGCTAAGGACTCCAGGTTATTCTGGAATACTGTTAAGTGGGGTAGAGGTGGAACTCCAGATAAACCGAACAATAATGTCGCTGAGGGTGCATGGGTGGATTATTTCAAACCCCAATATGCTGAGACTACTGAGTTTAAGGATGTGGAAGCAATTTCAGCTGTATTCCCTATTGGGAATTTATTTACCCCTAAAGAAACCGAGGTCGCAATATGCGCTGCCCCGGGGGAAGGGCCCCAGGTTTAGATGGGATACCCTCTGATGTTTTTATAAATGACAAGGCGAGGTGGGCCAGGTACGTATCCTTCTGGGAAATGCTATCGCTAAGGGAACGGCTGTCCCTGAATTATGGAAGGGAGCAACCATCATACCCATATACAAAAAAGGGGATCGGTCCCTCCCGGCCAATTACAGGCCGATAAGCTTGATCGCCACCGTCCAAAAAGTGATAGGGAGAATGGTGGTTAATCAACTAATGGATTGGGTTGATGAGAACAATGCCCTGTCCCCTTATCAGGCTGGCTTTCGGCGGGCTACAAGTACAGTCGACCAGGTGTTTCGCTTTGTCCTGCTGCAGTGGGGGACGGTGTTGCTTGGCGAGGGCAGCCTGTATGTTGCCTTTGTCGACCTGTGGGCTGCCTTCGACCTGGTCCCAAGGAGAAAGCTCTGGGCAGTTTTGAGCGAAATTGGTCTTCCGGCTGAGTTACTTACCCTGATAATGAGGTTGCACGAAAGCAACTCCGCTAAAATCCAATGGGGTATGAATGACGAATCATCTGCCGACTTCCCGATCGAACGTGGAGTACGACAGGGGTGTGCAATGGCCCCCCTGCTCTTTTCCCTATTTGTCAATGGGATAGTGGCTCGGATGCTGGAAGCCAGTGTCGACGCACCTTCGTTGGCGGGCCTCAGGGTTCCGATCCTGATGTTCGCCGATGATACGTTGATTCTATCCAAAACGCCGGCTGGCCTGCAGCAAGCTCTAAACATTTTCGACCTCTTCTGTGGGGAGCATGGCCAGGAAGTCAATGTGGCCAAGACCAAGCTGATGGCTTTTACATCAAAACGTAGACCCCGGCTAAAAATACTCTTGAATAACTGTCAGCTTGAGGTGGTTACTGTATTTACCTACCTTGGGATACAGATAGCAAGTAATTCAAGATGGTCCCAGCATATAGAAAAGGCGGTTTTGAGGCACCAACAGATCTCGGGGGGACTTAGGGTGGAACACAAAAAGTCGAAATCCAAGCCTATAAAACCCGTCTTGGCTGTATATGATGCCAAGGCTCTTGGGTCTGCCCTGTATGGGGCTGAGCCGTGGGGATTTGGGAATCTCCTCCCCTTGCAGATATCTGAGAACAGGTTCCTTAGGGGAATCGCAGAGTACACCATTAATCCCACTTGGTCTTGATCTAGGGAGAAGATCAGTTAGCAGCCAAGCGAGGTTGAGCCCGATTCTCCATTGGAGACGCCTTTGGACTACCCCGGAGATCCGGCACTATGCAGAGGGGTTCCAGGCCATAATCAAAGCTGACACCTTTCACAAGATAGTCTGGTTAAAAAATCTCAGGACTGCATTAGGAGATCTTGGCCTCTCTAATCTATGGGACAATCCGTCTGGGGAACCCTTCCCAAGTAAAAATATGATCAAAGGCTTATACTGGGATTGGGTAGATGGAAGACTCTGGAGTAAAACGAGATCTGACACAATGACGGGGCGTTTCTTTGACGTCAAATTGTATTCTGCATTGGAACCATATTGGGACAGCATTACCAACCCAGGGGATAGGAAGCTTTTCTTCCAGCTAAGATCAGGTGCCCTCCCTCTAAGATCATTGACAGGCAGGTGGAGGAGTTCGACCACCTCTTGCTGCCCAGCCTGTGGTGCGGCAGATGAAAGTATAGGCCACTTTCTATTCTTATGCAAAGCTTACGCCACCCCGAGAAGAGTATGGTTAGCTCCTGTCTGTAGAAATCTAGGGACATCTAGGGGTGTTGAAGCACTACGAATACTCTGTACTACCACTGATATGCCTATTGTCCTAGAAACAGCAAAGTATTTGGGGTGGGCATGGTCCATTAGACGGAGGGCAATTTCTACTAATGTAAATTGACTGGAGTACTTTCTGTGATTTTTGTGTAATCATACATCAAAGATTTTTAATGTTTATGTCTGTACAATTGTTTTATAATGTCGTATAATTAGAAAAATCTTTTTTAAACAATGTATTTTAAATGTATGTTTGTGCTTTTATGAGTATAATTCTCGAATAAAGCTTTGATGATGACTACTGCAAGATGGTAGAGCTTTACCATCCGTTTACTTTCATAGTGCTTCTAATCCTATATCTCTGCTACTGTCTAACGGTTGTTGCAGCTCATCTATTTTACAACAGAATAACAACTGTTCAATAAGTACTTATTGAAAACGCCCAGCCTGTTTATTCTGTGTATCTCTCTAAGACAGACTAAGTAAGCACGAGTGACTGAGCAAAAAGTAGTATATTGTTTCCACGGTCCTGAGGGATCAGGGTTGTCATGTTTGGTGATTGCCAATAATTATTCTTTCCTTGGTAAGAGGAGATTCTAGTGGCACTGTGAGCTAGCTGGTACAAAGGACCAACATGCCGGGTGGGAGTGTTCAGAATCAGTCTGACACCAATCCTGCAGTGTATGCTGTCCGAAAGCGCAGATCCTGTATAGGTGTTATAGGAACTACATGACAAACTGCATGTGAATCTGGTATCCTAACTTTTTGTTGGCCTAGATAACATATTATTCGAGGTTGCTTGTTGGTAAAGCCAAGGCTCGGAACCCAGTCTGTGACCTGAAAGGATGCGCCAGTCATGACCTCTTTAGTGAAATGGAACTACTATCCATGTCTTGGGTTGTTCACATGAAGCAACGGTCTAATGCTCCTGAGTAGATCTTTCTGTTTCAGGGGGAGTGCAGCTTACTGGCCCCACTCATGCAAAGTCCTACTTTATGCTGACAAAATGTGTGCGTGTCCAGTGCATGTGTGCATACGGGATGTGTCACAAATATGATAATCCACTACACCTTCAAAAAACCCACCACGCACCACCGCACCCAACAGATGCCTCGCCGCTGCTGGAGCAAAGTCACAGAAGACCAGCTAACCATCACACTAGCCCAAAGCCCACCCGTCGACCTCAACACCGCCACTCACAACCTCAGACAGTGGATCAACAACTGCGCCAACACCCTCGCCCCGATCAAGAAACCCTCCAACAGGGGGGCATGGTATGCAGACGAGAGGAATGGCCGTGTTCTAAACTGGCTCCTTGGCCCTCGCCTGCAAATCCGTGGCTACGCTCCGTCAAATGCTCGGCTGAACCCCTAATAAACCCAGGGGATCGGCCCGCCCCCAGCCTGCACCTGAGCGTCCTGCCTTTTGTTGCCCTGCCTACCTGCGGCGGTGAGTCTCCTGAGGTCGCGGATCAGGCCTGCGCTCCCTAAGATGACGGCCGCGGCAGAGAGGGAAGCGGCCGTTGACGCTGCTGATTGCACCCGGAACATCTGCTGCAAAGATCCAACCTGACCGAGGCTGCGGTGGACACCCGCCTGCCTCGGAAGTGAGCTCCGCTCCCCCGCACTGCTGCTGCAACGGCCTCAAGCACACACACGCGAGCTGCCCCCGTCGCCGGCCTGAACTGATAAGCGAGTCCCCGGCTTTGGGCCTAGGGTTGGGACTCGCGCGGGCCTCGCGACAAAGGCTCTGGGCCCCACACAGACTGAATCGCCGCCCTCCGCCTGCACTGGGGGACCCCACGACTGGAGCGGACGTCGAGTCTGCGGGGAGTCTGTACCCGCGGCCGCCAGACCAGTACTTACACCCAGCTGGCAGGGACAGTTTGAACGCTCCTCCAGGGCGGGATGTACCCAGCATACACAGGCCCTAGACCCCAAGGGGGCTTTGAGATCACTGGCTGAACACTCCGTTGGGCTGAAGCAGGCCTATCTGCCTATCCCTAATAGATGATAGCCCTTGGACGATCTGGTAGCCGGGGCGTGGTGTCTTAATCCCCCGGTGTGGAGCCCTACGCTGGGATTGGCGTACACCACTGTAACTTCCCTGAGCCCACCCGCTAGTCGCACAACACCTCACTGTTGGAACCGGAGGTCTCTGGTTGGCACAGGTATGCACTTGTGACAAGCAAGGACCCTCAGCTCCACGTCAGGACAAGGGAACTACTCCTTCGAATAACCCCTGCTCACCCTCTAGGTAGTGTGGCGAGAGCAGACAAGGCTAATCCTCAGGGCGATAGTAAGTTAAGCATTTATGATCACACACAGTAAACCCACTGACCCACCACAAAAGGACACCAGTCGTATGGTTGTATTAAAAATACGTATACTTTATATAAAAGATAGATTCAAGCAGGATTATCACAAGACCAAATAACGTTTAGGAAGTTGAGATCACCAGATTACAATAGGCAAACTTAGTCTTTCAATGTTCGTTGTTTAGCAAGGTACGATGACAGGGAAATAAGAACGTTGCGGACCCTGGATCCAATATGAACTCGAGACGGAGTTCAAGTGTACCTTGCTGGTGGAAGTCCGAGGCGTTTCAGGCGCGGCTACTTGTGAGGGCGGACCCCAAACGAGGCTGACTGTTCTCCAGAGGATCTCTCCGGCTCAATCCCCCTCGAGAACCGAGGTAAAGGAGCTAGACTGTGGAGGGTTGCGGCGATCTGGGATCGATGCAGTTCACGGGGCGAGGCGCCGTTCAGGCCTGCGGGACGTACTACTTCTTAGCACGCCTGGTCGTACTCATGGATCTGTGAGGGGCGTCGAGTTCTCGGGCAGACGGGTGCAGCACCAGGCTTCCAATACCACGTTACGGGGAGGCCTTTCTTGAGGTGCAGCATGAGCAGGAGCGCAAAGCGAGACAGTAGGGTACGTTAGGGCGTACGGACCGTCCGAGGCTATGAAATGCTCTCCGTGCAGATTCCGGCTGGAGAAGATGAGAGGTACACAGCGTGCTCCGTATGCGGCGAGGTGACAGGAGAGCAGGCGGCCCGGCACTGAAGCGGAGAGCGGCTCAGGGATGAGCGGGGCTCTCTACAGCGGGGCGACCAAGCTCCGAGCTATCACGACCTGGGAGGGGGCGAAGGCACCCGAGTCCCAACTCTGGCGAGGGAATAAGAACTGAGGCCCAACAGCAGACGGGTACAAGCAGATAGAACCCAATGGTCCTGGGGTTCCGTTCAGGGGGCAAGCTCTCGATCAAGCCCTTGGAGATTGTTTCAGGCACAAGACTACCAAGTCCTTTCTGGTCCTTTCCTCTCCGTTCTCAGCAAGGCACCACTGCAGGCCAGTCCAACAGGATACAGACTGGTTACCGTCCTTCAGCTTCTCTTGGTCCTTCTAGTCAGGCAGAGGTTCGTCGTGGTCAAAACTGAATCTGATTTGTAAGGAGCGGAGCTCCTATATTTATACTGCATTTCTTTTGTCTTTGCAGGCCAGGGGGCCTGAGCCTGGTTCAACCTGGTTCTGAAGTACTTTGTTGACAGGACGCTGCCGTCTTCTTTCAGGGTGCAGGGCAGAGACATCAGACGCTCCGCAGTAGGTGGAGCCAGCATTGTGGTGGTGGAGCACAACACTATTCAGAGTCAAGGACTACTACGCCCACCCATCCTGGTGTAAGCACCCCATTCACCACCTGGAGCACCCGGCTATCACCGGGAATCTCCCAGCCCTGTCACTCACACAAACCCAGACAGCAGATACACATCCTGGCAGAGGCGGGCTGAACAGTTAGGCGAGCAAAGGCTAACTTTCTAAAAGTAGCATTTGCAAACACAGGATATTAAAATAAACCTTACTAAAGGAAGTATTTTATTATTCTGAGTTCAGGCATACTAAACTCAACCTGCTACCGTGTTCCCTGAGCCTGCCGGGCCTATAGGGTGGAATAGCTCCGACAGCTCATATGGCCTAAGAGAACAGGTAGCCCTTCAATAGTGAAGAACGAGAAAGGGCGGTAATTCACTACTAGGACATGCCACACTCTAGGCTTGTCCTACCTTACGCTTACAATGCACCCTGCCCGTAGGCCTACCATAGGGGTGACTGATATGTAGGTGAGGGAAGGTTCTGGGACTGGTAAGGGTGGGCACTTGCACAGTCAGCGTGACAGTACGAGACTGTACGTGGAGTCAGCAATGGCGGACCCGAGACATATCTTATGAGGCCGCTTCTGTGGGTGGCGCAACCAGCGCTGCAGGCCCACTAGCAGCATTTGTATCTACAAGCCCCGGCACGCCTCGTGCACTTTACTAGGGACTAACAGTAAACCAAATAATCCAATCGTGGAAATCAATTACACATACCCTTTACACTGGGAGCACTTGCACTGCGGCATGGATTGGCCGTGGCTCAGTGCCCTGATCATCGAACACCAGCAAAACATCTGAGGCACATCAGCAAAAAGTGGAAGGGAAACTCACGCCAAGGTGCCAGATCTAACACGTGTCCCCTCCAGCTGAAAGGTGAGGAGAACTAGCCTACCCCAGGGAGTTCCTCATCACTAAGGCGGAAAAACCTCGACAGACCGTCAGCATTGGCGTGGTCTATGCCAGGGCGGTGTTGCACCGTGAAGTCCATACTCTGCAGAGAAATGGACCACCTCAACAGTTTCGGGTTCTCACCCCTCATTTGCATCAACCATCTGAGGGGCCTGTGGTCCGTCTGAACTCGGAAGTGAGACCCAAACAAGTAGGGTCTTAGCTTCTTCAGGGCCCAGACCACAGCAAAAGCTTCTCGCTCAATCGCAGTCCACTTCTGTTCCCGTGGAAGTAACCTTCGACTGATGAAGGCCACAGGGTGAACCCCGCCCTCCTCAGTCGTCTGTGCTCTGAAGCGTCTGTCTGCAATAAGAACTCTTTGGAGAAATCAGGAGCACGGGCGCCGTGCACATGGCCTGCTTCCTGACAGGCGTCGGTCCAGATCACTTTCCGGGGCTGCTTCTTCGAAGTCAGCACTGTCAAGGGGGCAACGATGGTGCCGTATCCCTTGACGAACCTCCTGTAGTACCCGGTGAGTCAAAGGAAGGCCCTCACCTCCGTTTGGGTCTTGGGAGCTTCCCAAGCCAGGATGGTCTGAATTTTGGGTTGAAGGGGCACCACCTGGCCGCTCCCAACTTGGTGTCCCAAATACACCACCGAACCCTGCCCGATCTGGCACTTGCTTGCCTTGATTGTGAGGCCTGCCTTGCGCAGAGCTGTCAACACTTCCCAAAGGTGCCGCAAGTGTTCCTTCAACGTTCCGCTGAACACTGCGATGTCGTCCAGGTAGGCGGCACTGAACGAGTCCAGACCGACCAACACCTGGTTGACCAACCTCTGGAAGGTGGCAGGGGGCGTTTTTCATCCCGAAGGGCATGACCCGGAATTGGTAGTGCCCATCTGGGGTTGAAAACGCTGACCTCTCTTTGGCCCCTTCAGTTAAGGCAATCTGCCAGTACCCAGACGTTAAGTCAAACGTACTGAGGTACCGAGCAGCTCCCAACCGATCGATGAGCTCATCAGCTCTGGGGATGGGGTGCGTGTCAGTCTTCATGACCGAATTGAGTCCTCGATAGTCCACACAGGACCGGAGTTCGGGTGTGGCTCCCGGCGTCGCAGCCTTCGGGACCAAGACCACTGGGCTGGCCCAAGGACTGCTGGAGGACTCAATCACCCCAAGAGCAAACATCTTCGAGACTTCCTCCTTGATGCAGGCTCGTACCCTGTCAGTCACGCGGTAAGCCTTATGCTTCACCGGTAAGCTGTCTCCCGTGTCCACATTATGGACGCACCAATCTGTGACACCAGGAACCAGGGAGAACAAGTCAGAGAATTGCCCCAGCAGCTGGCGGCAATCACTCTGCTGCTCAGGGGTCAGGGAGGGTGAGAGGTTAACTCCATCCACTGACCCATCTCGCTCGGAGGCCACCAAGCGGTCCGGAAGAGGTTCGGTCTCCTCCTCCATTCCGTCATCGGTTGCCAACAGCATGCCCACTTCGGACATCTTCAAGTGGGGCTTAAGGCGGTTAACATGTAGGACCCTCAAAGGGTTCCTGGGAGTTTGCAAGTTCACCAGGTAGGTGACAGGAGTCTTACGCTCCACAACCTCAGATGGACCCGTCCACTTATCCTGAAGTGCACAGGGCTCCACTGGGGCCAAGACCCACACCTTTTGTCCAGGCTGAAGCTCTACCAGAGTGGCATTCTGGTCGTACCACCGCTTCATCTCCTCCTGGCTAGCTTCCAGGTTTGCCTCAGCAAGTTGCCTGAATCGCCGGGTCTGGTTTCGGAAGGCCAGCATGTAGCTATATACATTCTGGAGAGGTTTCCTGGGAGATTGCTCCCAGCCTTCCCTAACCAGACTCAGAGGTCCTCGGACCGGGTGGCCGTACAGAAGCTCGAAGGGACTGAATCCGAGCGACTTCTGCGGCACCTCTCGGTACGCAAACAGTAGACATGGTAAGAGGACGTCCCACTTACGCCTCATTGGTCCTTCTAGGCCCATAATCATGCCTTTCAGGGTTCGGTTGAATCTCTCAACCAACCCGTTTCCTTGGGGGTGGTAAGGGGTGCTGAACTTGTACGTTACACCACATTCTTGCCAAAGGGACTTCATATATTTTGATATGAAATTGGTGCCCCTGTCAGACACCACCTCTAGAGGGAATCCTACTCGTGAGAAAATTCCCATCAGTGCTCGTCCCACCACGGGGGCCGTCACTGTCCTCAGAGGGATGGCTTCAGGGTACTGGGTGGTATAGTCTACCAAGACCAGGATGAACCTGTTGCCCATGGCTGTCTTGGGGTCCAGAGGCCCCACAATGTCAATTCCCACTCGCTGGAATGGGGTACTGACGACGGGGAATGGTTGGAGGGGACCCTTGTTCTTCCCTCCACACTTACCACTTGCCTGGCAAGTCTGGCAAGTCCTGCAGTGAGCGTCTGAGCTCTGGTGCATCTGGGGCCAGTAAAAGTGGGTGACAAGCCTGTCATAGGTCTTGTCCATCCCCAGATGTCCTGCTAAAGGTACATCGTGAGCCAAACCCAGTAGGAAGGCTCTGAACTTCTGCGGTACCACCAGCACACGGGCTGACCCAGGTTCAGCAGCCTTAGGCTCTGAATACAGGAGATCGTTCTCCCAGTAGACCAAGTGTTTCCTGGGCCGAACGCCATTGGCCTAGTCTGCAGCCTGCTGCCGCATACCCGCGAGAGAAGGGCAGGTGTTCCGCTCCTCACATAATTCCTCCCTGGAGGGACCCCCTTCTTGCTGCCAATGGGTCAGCTCAGGTAAGTCTCCCAGTTCGGCGATCTGTTCCCCTGTAGGCTCCAGGGCATCCCCCTCGAGGTCTGCCTCCTCCTAGGCCGTGGGAACTTCGGGTACCGGCTGTCCGCGCCCCCTGTGCCTCCTCTCTAAGGCCGATTCCTTGGCCTCTCCCTCAGGCTCCAGGACCTCTTCGACACCCCTACTGGCTGCCATGGACCGCGTGGTCACGCAAGCCCAGTCGGGTAGACCCACCATCCGCAGATGGGCCGTTTTCTCCACCTTTCTCCAAGGGGAGTTCTCCAAATCTTTCCCTAGCAGACAATCTACAGGCATGGAGGTCCTCACATCAACTTGAAGAGTACCTGAGACCACCCCCCCCCCCACTCAAAGGGAACCTGAGCCATCGGACACTGGCTCTCAGAATTGTCAGCATTGACAACCTTACAGTATGCGTGCAGTACTACCTGCTCTTGAGTCACCAGGTGCTGCCTCACTGCAGTCACGCTGGCTCCTGTATCTCGAAGAGCCTCCGCCTTCTTACCGTTGATGGTTACTACCTGCCCATATTTCTTATTGTTACTGGGTAGGTAGTTCTCGGGGACCATCTCACTGTCACCTAGCGAGACTAGGGTCATCTGAACGGGATCCCCACCCATTGGGACGGCTACTTCCTCCCCAAAGTTAACATTAGCTAGTTGCCGGGGTGGAGCACCAGTAGGTGCGGGTATTGCAAACAAGCGACACTTAGGGTCAGAGGCAACGTGACCCAGGTCGCCACACCTAAAACAGGTGATGGGCCCCTTTTGAACAGGTTTACCTGTCGGGCCCGGTTGATTTCGGGGGTGGAGGAGGCTGAGAACCTTTCCCTTGGTTCCCTTGGGGATTACTTTGGGGACCTTTGTAGAATCCTTTCTGTTTTCCCCTGTCCCCCCCACTCTTCTGCTGGGGACCCTGCCCACCTTTGGCTGAGTCTCCCACTGGACCCTTGTGGACAGCTTGCTATCGATCAGGTGCTGGCGTAACTCAGGAAAACAATTATCCGACAAGTGCTCCCATGCCATCAAATCAAGCAGCCCTTGAAAATAATTTACCTTACTGCCCTTCACCCAACCATCCAGCGCTCTGCAGAAAAAGGTCACATACTCCACATACGTACCCCCTTGAATCTTCACACACTTTCTAAACCGCTGTCGGTACATTTCAGGCATTAACCCAAATCGATTCATCAGGGCATCTTTCATGTGGGGATAGGAGATGGATTCTTCAGAAGGATGATCTAGCAGGGTATCCCGAACCTCGGTCAGGAACCACCCCGACAACCCCGCTCCCCAGTCTTTCTCAGGGACCCGGTGGGAAGACATCGCTACCTCGTAGGCTCGGAACCACTGCTCTATGTTATCTCCCTTAAAATACTCCTTCACCACATCTTTCGGTACGTAGACCCTTGACTCTACCTGGGCTGGCATTGTGCTGCCACCAGGAGCTGCGTCCAAGCTCTTTGCTTTCAGCTCCAATTCTTTCAGGCGTATCTCGTGCTCCAGCTAGAGCCTTTTTTCCTCCATCTGACCTTTCAATCTGGCCATCTCCACTTCATGCGCTCAGGTTGCGGCCCTGTCTGACAGCTCTTCTGCCTACGGGCCTCCCTGCACTTTGATGAGGCTATCGGGTGGATCCACTACCACCTGATTTTCGGGCTCTCTGGACTCTTTCCAGGCTCTCAGTGCCGTGATGCGCTGGGTTCGGGTTTTGCAGTTTGCTTGAGAAACTCAGAACTTTTCGCGTAGGGCTCTCAAGTGCTCGGCTTTGCACTTTTCCAGCCCTTCCCAGTCAACATCGTCGATTCCAGAGATAACAGAGAGTGCTCTTGAGGGAAGTGAACCAGGCATGGTTTCGGAGATTACAGATCTCTCGGCAGGAATGTAATCTGGTCGCGTTATTGGTCTGCTCTCACTACGTGGTGATCAGTAATTCACTGTATATGAATCATAAATGCAAATCCGAAATCCTCACCGCTGGTACCAATGTTGGAACCGGAGATCTCTGGTTGGCACAGGTATGCACTTGTGACAAGCAAGTACCCTCAGCTCCACGTCAGGACAAGGGAACTACTCCTTCGAATAACCCCTGCTCACCCTCTAGGTAGTGTGGCGCAAGCAGACAAGGCTAATCCTCAGGGCGATAGTAAGTTAAGCATTTAGGATCACACACAGTAAACCCACTGACCCACCACAAATGGACACCAGTCGTATGGTTGTATTAAAAATACGTATACTTTATATAAAAGACAGATTCCAGCAGGATTATCACAAGACCAAATAATGTTTAGGAAGTTGAGGTCACCAGATTACAATAGGCAAACTTAGTCTTTCAATGTTCATTGTTTAGCAAGGTACGATGACAGGGAAATAAGAATGTTGCGGACCCTGGATCCGATATGAACTCGAGACGGAGTTCAAGTGTACCTTGCTGGTGGAAGTCTGAGGCGTTTCAGGCGCGGCTACTTGTGAGGGCAGACCCCGAACGAGGACGACGTTCTCCAGAGGATCTCTCCGGCTCAATCCCCCTCGATGAGCGAGGTGAAGGAGCTAAGCTGTGGAGGGTTGCGGCGATCCGGGATCGATGCAGCACACGGGGCGAGGCGCCGTTCAGGTCTGCGGGACGTACTACTTCTTAGCACGCCTGGTCGTACTCATGGATCTGTGAGGGGCGTCGAGTTCTCGGGCAGACGGGTGCAGCACCAGGCTTCCGATACCACGGTACAGGGAGGCCTTTCTTGAGGTGCGGCACGAGCCTTGGTATGCAGGAGCGCAAAGCGCGACAGTCGGGTACGTTACGGCGTACGGACCATCCGAGGCTATGAAATGCTCTCCGTGCAGATTCCGGCTGGAGAAGATGAGAGGTACACAGCGCGCTCCGTAAGCGGCGAGGTGACAGGAGAGCAGGCGGACTAGCACTGAAGCGGAGAGCGACTCAGGGATGAGCGGGGCTCTCTACGGCGGGGTGACCAAGCTCCGAGCTGTCACGACCTGGGAGGGGGCGAAGGCACCCGAGTCACAACTCTGGCGAGGGAATAAGAACTGAGGCCCAACAGCAGACGGGCACAAGCAGATAGAACCCAATGGTCCTGGGGTTCCGTTCAGGGGGCCAGCTCTTGATCAAGCCCGTGGAGATCGTTTCAGGCACAAGTCTACAAAGTCCTTTCTGGTCCTTTCCTCTTCGTTCTCAGCAAGGCACCACTGCAGGCCAGTCCAACAGGATACAGACTGGTTACCGTCCTTCAGCTTCTCTTGGTCCTTCTAGTCAGGCAGAAGTTCGTCGTGGTCAAAACTGGATCTGATTTGTAAGGAGCGGAGCTCCTATATTTATACTGTATTTCTTTTGTCTTTACAGGCCAGGGGGCCTGAGCCTGGTTCAACCCGGTTCTGAAGTACTTTGTTGACAGGATGCTGCCGTCTTCTTTCAGGGTGCAGGGCAGAGACATCAGACGCTCCGCAGGAGGTGGAGCCAGCATTGTGGTGGTGGAGCACAACCCTATTCAGAGTCAAGGACTACTCCGCCCACCCATCCTGGTGTAAGCACCCCATTCACCACCTGGAACACCCGAATATCCCCGGGAATCTCCCAGCCCTGTCACTCACACAAACTCAGACAGCAGATACACATCCTGGCAGAGGCGAGCGAAGGCTAACTTTCTAAAAGTAGCATTTGCAAATACAGGATATTAAAATAAACCTTACTAAAGGAAGTATTTTATTATTCTGAGTTCAGGCATACTAAATTCGACCTGCTACCGTGTTCCCTGAGCCTGCCGGGACTATAGGGTGGAAGAGCTCCGACAGCTCATCTGGCCTAAGAGAACAGGTAGCCCTTCAATAGTGAAGAACGAGAAAGGGCGGTAATTCACTACTTAGACATGCCACACTCTAGGCTTGTCCTACCTTACGCTTACAATGCACCCTGCCCGTAGGCCTACCATAGGGGTGACTGATATGTAGGTGAGGGAAGGTTCTGGAACTGGTAAGTGTGGGCACTTTCACAGTCAGCGTGACAGTACGAGACGGTACGCGGGGTCAGCAATAGCGGACCCGAGACATATCTTACGAGGCCGCTTCTGTGGGTGGCGCAACCAGCGCTGCAGGCCCACTAGCAGCATTTGTATCTACAAGCCCCGGCCTGCCTCGTGCACTTTACTGGGGACTAACAGTAAACCAAATAATCCAATCGTGGAAATCAATTACACATACCCTTTACACTGGGAGCACTTGCTCTGCGGCACGGGTTGGCCGTGGCGCAGTGCCCTGAGCATCGAACACCAGCAAAACATCTGAGGCACATCAGCAAAAAGTGGAAGGGAAACTCACGCCAAGGTGCCAGGTCTAACACTCACCATATACAGTGGATGCTCCTCGGCCCCCGTGGAGGCTGCGCAGATGAAGACGATGTTGACCCCTTTGCACTATGTGGTGTGCTTGGACGTAACACGTAGTACCGGCAGAAACTGTTCCTGGGGTTGTGACGGATTCGCCCCTGAGTGCTGGCGCCCCTACTTGGATAGCCACCTGAGATCTGGTCTTACAACTTGAAAACACGCGTTCGCCGCCTTAACAGACAGCTGCCTGTGACTCCGTCTCCCTTTGCTCGCTGGGATACTGGGGGTGCCGTGCAGGATTGGCCGGCTCGGTCTTACTGTTCCTGAGATAGTCACCGGACTCCGCCTCAGTCATTGCCGGAGTGTGAGAGGTTCCTGCATGGTGACCAGGCTCTGACGCCAGGATCCTCCAAATGGCGAGCAATAGAGGAAACAGACCAATCACCCAGAAACAGATAACTAAATTCACCTGGGCATCTAAGGGTGACGGCAAGGATCTGCCATCTGAGAGGGACCCGATAGGGACGCCCTCCTCAACCGCGGCGAAATCACCGACACTGGAAGACGTGATGGAAGCGATAGCGGGGGTAAGGTCCTCTCTTGAGACTAGCATCGACTCCGTTAATATAGAGGTCACCCTCCTGTGAGCTTACCTCGGCAAGATGGATACAAAAGTCAAAGACGTCGAGATCAAGGCGGCCGCCCTCATTGATGACACTTCAGCCCTCCAACAACAAGTGGCGCACCTGCAGAAGCAACAGCTCCTTATGGGTGAACTCCTAGACGACTATGAAGGTAGATCAAGACGCAATAATGCCCGCATCCTAGGGGGCCCGGAACGAATGGAGGGGCAGGCGACGGACCTCTTCATGGAGGAGCTCATCCAAAAACACCTCATACCTAAACGTTTCTCTGCCTACTTCTCCATCGAGCGGGCACACAGAGTCCCAGGGGGCCGCCCGAAGCCGGGGGCTTCCCCGCGTCCCATCATTGCGAGAGCCTTCAATTTCTGGGACAGAGACTCCATCCTCCAGACGGCCTGCACCGGAGCCCCCTTGCAGCTGGATGAGGCACATATCACATTCTTCCCAGACTTCACTGTTAAGGTGCCGGCCCGCAGGCGCAGCTTTTTTGAGGTCAAAAAGGCCATGCGAGACAAAGACATTAAATACTCCATGCTCTTCCCTGCGAGGCTCCGGGTAGAGGCGGAGTGCAAAGCCTGGTTTTTCGACTCACCAGAAGTGGCGTGGGAAAGGCTCGAGGGATGGCGCCAAGCCGGGAAGCTTCGAAACAACCGTGGAGGCCCAGAAGCGGACGAACGCAGAGACCGTCCTCCGGAACGACATGATAAAGGGACGGAAGAAGAATCTACTGATTAGTGATGTTTCCATCAGAGGGTCGAAGGACTTTTGGAATGAAAGATGCCCCGGAGCTCTGCCGTGGCCGGGTGTGGCTGCCCTGCCGGAGGCGGGATCAACTGAGGACTTCGTTGTTACACGGCACTGTCTATCCTGCTTGGTTCTGGGGAGGGATGCTCATCCTAACTAAATGTTATGTTCTTTCAACAATATATCTGTATATGCAGGTTGGTTGATATTTGATTCTGCTTATTTGTTATACTATGATGTTCTATGGCGAGGGCCTTTCCGGCTCACCAAGCACCCCGTTCATGATTGGGAGGGCGACAGGCACTCTGCCTAGTTGAGGAGTGGATAGTTCTAAGTCCGCGGGCAGGGGGGCAGGTGGGAATGTGGGAGGAGGTGGGAGGGGGGGTGTTCTTGTTTTTAGCTATTGCTTTTTTCCTTTATGTCAGAGTCTTTTCTTGTTACATTCTACTTTTCATGCGAGGTCTAGCTACACCAAGCCAGATAGATCCATTAATACCTACTTCCCGTAGTACACGTTGGACCGCTTGCTGTGGGTCCCCACAGATCGTAGCAAAGCTCCTCCTCATGCTACCCATGTACATTCGCCATGGCCTCCACCACTGAATCAAGATCCCAACCTAGGACCCTCACAGTACTATCATGGAACGTCAATGGGCTGGGGCATAAAATAAAACGCGGCATAGTCCTTCAATATCTACGGCGCCACTCCCCCGACGTAGTACTGCTACAAGAACCCTACTTGGTGGGCAACACATGTCAGGCACTCCAACGAGGAGGGTACAGACTACTGGTACATGCAGGATTCACGTCTGGGTCCCGTGGCTCTGGGATCCTGGTCAAGAGAAACCTGGCGCTCACATCCACGAAAACATGGGCTGACCGTCTAGGCCGCATGGCATCTGTTGAGGCCCTTTGGGAGGGACGCCCCCTAAACATCATATCTGTTTACCACCCACCGACCCTAGGTCGAGATTCTCTCCGAGATTTGGGGATTCAAATATCAGACCTTCTCCCTGTACACTTCTTATAGGAGGGGATTTTAACATGACGATGAATGACGAACATGATAGGCATCCCGCGCGCCGCTCGCACAAACATGTTTCCGATCTTGCTGAATTTGTAAGCGCACTGGGCCTCGAGGATATTTGGCGATCCTATC
Source organism: Lissotriton vulgaris (assembly GCF_964263255.1). Taxonomy (NCBI): domain Eukaryota; kingdom Metazoa; phylum Chordata; class Amphibia; order Caudata; family Salamandridae; genus Lissotriton; species Lissotriton vulgaris. The sequence continues at coordinate 292,308,065 of NC_141686.1, read as the reverse complement.
ATCCCGACACACCCTATTTTACGCACTACTCCAACGCACATAACAGTATGTCCTGAATTGATAAATTTTTCTGCCCTGCGGCAGACATTGGATTTTTCAAACACCCCAAAGGTCTTCCTCGTGGAATTTCAGACCATTCTCCTATCACTGTGGACCTGACATACTATCACCAGACCACCAGTGGGCCCATAGTTATCAACCCATGGCTTTTACAAATCCCGGACATCAAAGATAGCCTGATTGAACACACTGATTTTTACTTTTCCGAGAACGTTGGGTCGGTACAATCCGCCACTACAATATAGGAAGCATACCTGGCAGTCATTAAGGGCAGAGCGCTATCACTCAAGCTAGGATACATAAGGCAACATAATGAACAGGTCCTTCAAGCCGAGACTGACCTCCTTCAAATGGAGATGGCCCATAACACGGCCCCTTCGGCTGAATCAGCTCGCCGGCTCCATGCCAAACAACTTGACTATAAAGCACTGGCACAAGAAAAATACAGGCCCGACTGCTTCGCACACGTCATCGAATATATGAGTTAGGAGATCGGGCTGGTAAAATGTTGGCGTGGCTGGAGCGTCGCGAGCAGGGCGCTAGGTGGATCTCGTCCATTACACGATCCAATGGGTCGCACACCTCCGATCCATAGGAGGTGGCAGAGGCCTTTGCAGACCATCTGGAGCATATCTATACTGCTGGGGCGCGTTACACAGCAGAGGAATCTAGACAACTCCTTGGGGAAATGAGACTACCCACTCTCGCCGACACGGAGAGAGACTTACTCGACGCCAACATAACAGCTGATGAGCTCACAACGGCAATTTTCTCCATTAAATCCGGCAAGGCAATGGGTCCTAACGGAGTCCCCATCGAGTTTTTGAAGGGTATGACCCCTGGAATCGTCCCGCATCTCATGAACATGTTTGAGGAGGGACGGGAGGCTGGTATCTTGCCACTCGATCAGAGGCTAGCCTCCATTGTACTTATACTCAAGCCAAACAAACCACCCACTGAATGCAGCTCATATAGACCCATCTTTTTGATCAGTGCTGAGGCCAAGATTTTGGCGAAGCTACTGGCTGCTCACCTCCTGGTCGTACTCCCCTCTCTAATTCACGCTGAACTTACGTCGGGTCAACACGATGGCGTTCGACTCGATCGAATAGCCCTATCTTTTCGAAGTCCTGCTCAGATTCGGCTTTGGACCCAAATTCATTCAATGGGTCCGACTCCTATACACAGATCTCCTGGGCCAAGTGCGAGTTAATAACCACACGCCTAGACGATTTAAGCTCCACAGAGGAACCCGGCAGGGGTGTCCGCTCTCGCCACTATTGTTTGCTCTGACCCTGGAGCCTCTCGCTCATTGGATCCGCACTGATGTCTCCATCAGAGGCCTCCAATGGAATGACGATACGACAGACAAAATTTCTCTCTACGCCGATGATATCCTGATCTATGTTCCCTCCGCCAGGTCCTCCATCAATAGCTTATTTCACGTCCTAACCAACTTTGGAAAATACTCAGGCTACTCGGACCCCCGCCATTGCTACCCCAAGGGTTTTCCATCACAGTAGCCCAAGATGGCTTTAAATACTTAGGCATTTTTGTTACCCCCAACTCCACACTTTTCCATGACCGGAACCTACTGGCCCCGCAACTCAGACTGCACAGCGACATAGCTCACTGGCGCTCTTTACCGCTCTCCCTTCCTGGTAGAGCTGCCTTGTTTAAAATTCCTATATGCCCTCCAGAATTGTCCCTTCCCGATCCCTGATTCCTATTTTCGGGCTGTGGAGGGTGACCTACAGCTTCTATTATGGGATGGAAAAGCAGCCCGCATAGCCCTCCACAAACTAACGATGAGCTGGTATGACAGGGGCACTGCGCTACCTAATCTACGCCTTTATTACTGGTCATCAAAACTGGTCGCTACTAATCATTGGATACACGGTTCAGCCGTCGATCCAGCTTTTCACCTTGACAGATACCAGACTGGGCGGGAGGGATATCTGGGGGCTCTGTACAACAGGCCGACAAAAAAGAGATACATTGGACTTATGGCACAAACTGTCACTATATGGCACCAAGCCAATAAACGCATGGGCTGGTCGAAGACACTCACCAAGGCTACACCACTATGGGCGTCTCAACAACTTGGTTCCCTATGCTTCCACTTAGGGTTTGACAAATGGGACACAATAGGTATTTCGACGGTAGGGGACTTAGTATGTAGCGGTAAAATATTGACTTTCTCGGATCTACAATCTAAATATGCACTCGCACAGACAGAATCTTTCCGATATCTCCAGATCAAACACGCCCTTCTCACCGCCATTCCTGACCTCTCCTCCCTGCCTGACTCCTCCCCCTTAGAGGTTAGGTTGCTCTTGGAGCCTCTCCCAGCTAAGGCCATATCCTATACATATCGTAAACTCTGTAATAATCTTCCCGATACATTTCAGCCCCTGCGAGATAAGTGTCAGGCAGATCTGGGAGTCTTGGAGGAGGAGGAGTGGCAAGCAGCCTTGATGTCCCCCAGGGAAACTGCTATCAATCATCGCTTTAGACTGATCCAATTAAAGAATTTGCATAGGACCTATCTGTCCGCTACTCTACTGGCAAGAATCGGGAGGTGGGAAGACGACCTGTGTCTAAGGGGATGTTTTCAAACTGGTGCTTTCTATCATGTCCTATGGGACTGTCCAGTAATACAGCATTTCTGGGGGGAATTGTTTGAAAGATGCAGGACTCCCTGGGAAAGCCAGTTCCTCTGCTGCCGAAAGAAATTGTCCTCAATATCTGGGGTGCCACGGACCTAAATGAACTGGAGACACAATGGGCTGCATTGGGTTTCCTGATGGCTAAACGTTCCATTGCTATGAAGTGGGGTTCTGCTGATCGACTGTTGGTGGTGGGTTGGATGGCCAAACTGGACAGATGTATGCTAGCCGAAAAGACTATTTATAAGCTCAGGGGTTGCCCTGCGAAATGGGACAAGAAGTGGGGCCACTGGAACAAATACCGTGGTGAACTCTGCGAATCTCCCACAGCGGAATTGGCCATGGATCGAACTAGGCCACCAAATTGAATGCTTTATTGATTTCCTATATGATGACCTTGTATTTTGATCTCATTTCATTTTGCTGTACTATTTAATTGAATTTATGACTCTGCTCTGATTTCAATAAAAAGTAAAAAAAAGAAACCCTCCAACAGTCACACCAACAAGAAAGCCAGCTGCTTCACTGAAGACCTCCGGGCCTCCAAGCAAACCTGCCGAAAGCTGGAGAAGATCTGGCTCTGAGAACGAACACCGGACAGCCACGCAGCCCACAAGAACACCACCCGCAGACACCATCACCTCATCAGATCCGCCAAAAGGGCCTCCTTCAAAGACCGCCTAGACAACACCGCGCACAAGAGCAAAGAGCTCTTCAACATCGTGAAGGAACTCTCTAACCCCAGCTCCAACACCAACAATGTCCCACCCTCCCAAGACCTGTGCGACTCGCTAGCCACCTTCTTCCACCGCAAGATCGCAGACATCCACGACAAATTCAACACCACAACCACCCGACAACCACTGAGACCTCCGCCCCCACGACCACCATCCACACCAACCGCTTGCTCTCCTGGACCAACATCAACGACGACGACACCATGAAGATCATGAACACCATCCACTCCGGATCTCTGTCAGACCCATGCTCACACCACATCTTCAACAAAGCCAGCACAGCCATCGCACCCCATCTCCGGAAAGTCAACAACACCTCCTTCGAGACAGCAACCTTCCCGGAGAGCTGGAAGCACGCTGAGATCAACGCCTTACTCAAGAAACCCAAGGCGGACCCCAAGGACCTCAAGAACTTCCGGCCCATCTCCCTGCTCCCGGTAAAGGTCATCGAGAAGATCGTCAACAAACAACTGACCCGCTACCTCGAGGAGAACAACATCCTGGACCCTTCCCAGTCCGGGTTCCGCAGCAACCACAGCACCGAGACTGCCCTCATTGCCGCCACCGATGACATCATGTCCCTGCTGGACAACGGAGAAACGGTGGCCCTCATTCTCCTCGACCTGTCAGCCGCCTTCAACACGGTCTGCCACCACACACTACGAACACGCCTCCACAACGCCGGGATCCAAGAGAAGGCCCTGGACTGGACCACCTCCTTCCTCTCTGGCAGAACACAGAACATCCGCCTTCCCCCCTTCCGCTCCGAAGCCACTGAGATCATCTGCAGAGTACCCCAGGCCTCATCCCTCAGCCCAACTCTGTTTAACATCTACATGGCACCGCTCACCCACGTCGCCCGTCTGCACGACCTCAACATCATCTCCTACGCCGATGACACCCAGCTGATACTCTCCCTCACCAAGGACCCCCACACTGCCAAAACCAACCTTCACGAAGGATTGAAGGCCTTCACTGAATGGATGAGGAACAGCCGACTGAGGCTGAACTCGGACAAGATGGAGGTCCTCATCCTCGGATCCACCCTTTCGGCCTGGGACGACTCCTGGTGGCCAACTGCACTGGGAACTGCCCCAACACCCACCGACCACGCACGCAACCTAGGGGTCATCCTCGACTCCACCCTCTCCATGACTAAACAGGTCAACGCCGTCTCCTCCTCTTCAATACCCTCTGCATGCTCCGCAGGATCTATAAGTGGATCCCCACTGAAACGAGAAGAACGGTCACCCAGGCCCTCGTCAGCAGCAGGTTAGACTACGAAAACGCCCTCTATGCAGGAGCCTCGGCCAAACGCCTGAGACGGCTCCAACGCATCCAGAACGCCTCTGCACGCCTGATCCTCGACATCCCTCGCCGCAGCCATATCACACCCCACCTGAGAAACCTGCACGGCCTCCCGGTCAACAAGGGGATAACCTTCAAGCTCCTCACCCATGCACACAAGGCACTCCACAATTCTGGACCAAATTACCTCAACAGACGACTCAGCTTCTACACCCCCACCCGCTAGCTCTGCTCCGCCCACCTCGCCCTCGCCACAGTCCCCCGCTTCCGAAGAGCGACCTCCGGCTGTTAAGGCTTACCTTTGCTGCGCGCTGCGCTGTGGTATTTAGGCGCTCTGCAATTTTAAAACTTCCCGTTTTTGTCTGTTTATTTAAATTAGTTTTAAAGCACTTTTCCCCTGTTCTTTAACTACCCCACTCACTTGGACCATAATTGGGCCAATCATAAACGCCTTTCTGGTCCAGTTTTTGGAGAATCACTCCCTACTGCACACCTCCCAGACAGGCTTCAGACCTGGCCACGGGACTGAAACCGCCTTGCTAGCAGTGACTGAAGAGTCTCGAAGGATACTGGATCAGGGGGGATCAGTGGCAGTGATCCTCCTTGATCTGAGTGCCGCCTTCGACACGGTCAGCCATATCACTCTGCTGAACCGTCTCCAGAACATCGGAGTTTCGGGAAACGCACTGAGGTGGTTTAGGTCCTTTCTGGCTGATAGATCCTTCCAGATCTTTGATGGTAACACAACATCTACCACCAAGCCTCTCAGCTGTGGAGTGCCGCAGGGCTCATCGCTGAGCCCTGTACTGTTTAACGTCTATATGAAACCGCTAGCTGGGGTAGTAGAACCGTACGGCATTAAAATCGTGTCGTACGCCGACGATACCCAGCTGGTGGTTTCACTGGCCCAGGAGAACGGTGGGCAAGCCTTGGCTGGCCTGCTGAAATGCCTGGAGAGCGTGAGGGAGTGGATGACTAACTCCTCCCTCAAACTGAACGGTGGGAAAACTGAACTCATGCTCTTAGGCCCACCCTCACCACTACCTTTCTCTTCCTTGTGGCCTGCTGGTCTAGGGGCACCTCCCACCCCTAAGGACAATGTCAAGAGTTTGGGAGTCTGGTTAGACCATAAACTCTCTTTTTCCACTCAGGCCACTAAGTTGTCTGCCACCTGTTTTGGCCTTTTAAGAACACTGAGGAAGGTCCTTTCACTTTTACCTCTGGATGCCAAGAAGGTGGCAGTACAAGGCCTTATCCAGTCCCGTCTAGACTCAAACAACGCCCTATATCTGGGGGCGCCTGAGATGACTCTTCGAAAGCTGCAGGTGGTACAAAATTGTGCAGCACGTACCATACTCCAAATCCCACGGTCTCAGTCCGTTAGACAGGGACTGAAAAGCCTACACTGGTTACCGGTGAGACAGAGAGTGGCTTTTAAGGCTCTGTGCATCACACATCGAGCTTTTTGGAAGACTGGATCAGCAATCAACACCAGCCTTGTTATCCCTTACCACCCTAACAGGAACCTCCGGTCTTCCGGTACTTTTCTGGCAGTGGTGCCCAGAGTAAGGAGAGCTAGGTCGGGGGGCAGGATGTTCTCACTGAACGCCGCCAAGCTGTGGAATTCACTTCCCTTTGATCTTCGATCCACACCCGACCTACTCCCTTTTCGCAGGAAACTGAAAACCATACTATTTAGGAAGCTTTTTTAGTTCCTCCTGTGCTCCGTCTCGGCTCTGTCTAATCTTAGCGCTTGGACGCCCCTGGGCAGCAACCGCGCTTAACAAATCGAAAAAAAAAAAAATAAAAAAAAATCACCGCGGCTTCAGCGGGTCCGTTCCAGCGCGTTTCGGGCTTCCGGTGAATATAGGCGCCATCTTGGGGGTAGGTAGGTCGCCAGTCCAGGGAGCGCTCTAGCAGTCAGGCTGACTGGCTAGAGGCATCGAGATCAAAACCTACATAAGGGGCAGTTGAAGGTGGGTCTGCCTGTTAAGGCTTACCTTTGCTGCGCGCTGCGCTGTGGTATTTAGGCGCTCTGCAATTTTAAAATTTCCCGTTTTTGTCTGTTTATTTAAATTAGTTTTAAAGCACTTTTCCCCTGTTCTTAAACTACCCCACTCACTTGCACCATAATTGGGCCATTCACCGCGGCTTCAGCGGGTCCGTTCCAGCGCGTTTTGGGCTTCCGGTGAATATAGGCGCCATCTTGGGGGTAGGTAGGTCGCCAGTCCAGGGAGCGCTCTAGCAGTCAGGCTGACTGGCTAGAGGCATCGAGATCAAAACCTACATATGGGGCAGTTGAAGGTGGGTCTGCCTGTTAAGGCTTACCTTTGCTGCGCGCTGCGCTGTGGTATTTAGGCGCTCTGCAATTTTAAAACTTCCCGTTTTTGTCTGTTTATTTAAATTAGTTTTAAAGCACTTTTCCCCTGTTCTTAAACTACCCCACTCACTTGCACCATAATTGGGCCATTCACCGCGGCTTCAGCAGGTCCGTTCCAGCGCGTTTCGGGCTTCCGGTGAATATAGGCGCCATCTTGGGGGTAGGTAGGTGGCCAGTCCAGGGAGCGCTCTAGCAGTCAGGCTGACTCGCTAGAGCCCTATATAGGCGAGACATGCAAGCGAGCAGCGTGTGCACGCGGCGTGTGTGCCGCAGTAACGCCGGAGTCACACCAGAGTCCAGCCCGTCTGCGCCCATCCGCGCTAAGGACGGGCTGGAGGGCTGGGAGACTGGACATGCTGACAGTAAGTTTACTGAGATCAGCTATTCTTGGCAGGACCTGCTGACTCTCAAGCCTCCCACACTGCCTTGCCATCACAGGTACGCCCCAGAATCGCTTCTGACCTCCCCAGGCTGTCACTGTTTTCGGCCTACTCTTACGGTGCCGGCTCCTATTGCGGTCGTCACACCGGTAGGTTCCAGAGCGAAATCGGGAACCATGATGAGGAGCGATAAGGGGTTTCTCATAAATGCAAGGTCTTTGATCAAGAATAATCTTGCATTTAAGGATTTCGTCTTGTCCAGAAAACCCGCCTGGGTCTTCATCACAGAAACGTGGGCCAAGGACTCCTCGGGACCTGATTTGGTTGAGGCAGTACCGGATGGTTATTCGCTGGTGAGGGAAGATAGAGTGGGACGTATGGGGGGGGGGGAGCTGGGCATCCTTTACAGAGACTGCTTTTCCTGCCATACTATCCCACTCTCCACACCTCAAAACTCCTTTCAGGCCCTTCAGTTTTCTATCAACGGATCATATGTAGTTCCGTTTACGGGCTTCCTCATTTACAGACCACCGGGGTCCAGAGCAGATTTTGGTCATCACATGCTCACGATTTTAGAGCCAGCGAGGAGCAATTAGGATGAGACTGCAATGTTCCCTCTTCCTTTTTTGCAGAACCCTCGGTATTAATGGTATCGGGGGAATAGCATACGCATAAATCCCTGACCATCGCATGGACAGGGCATTCCCTCTTGATCCCCATTGAGGAAATCTGCTGGAGTACTAAAGGAATTTGCTGTTCTGTTGTGTTGCAAACAGATCCAGGGTTGGCGTGCCCCACATCCGGAAGATCCTGTTCACCTGTTCTTGTTCCAACTCCCACTCGTGAAATCCTGTGAGAGATCTGCTGAGGTTGTCGGCCAGAGAATTCTGAATTCCCTTGACATGCTCTGCTCTGAGGGTTAGGCCATTTTTTATAACCCACTACAACAATTCCTGAGCTTCCTACGATAGGCAGAGAGAACTCGTTCCCCCCTGCTTCTTGATGTAATACATGCTGGTGGTATTGTCTGTATGCACCAGCAGGAGTTTGCGATTCTCGGAAGGAATGCCTGCAGAGAAAGAAAGATGGCTCGTACTTCGAGACTGTTGATGTGCTTCTGCTGGTATTGTTTGAGATCATCGCCCTTGAATTTGAAGGTCTTGGAGATGTCCTCCCCAACCTTCCATGGATGCATCCGTGGTCAGGACAAACTGGGGAAGTGGTCAGGAACCTGAGACCCGGAGATAGATTGTTTCTTTTTGACCACCAGTAAAGAGCATGTATCATTAGTGAGGTTACCTTTATGGAATCGTCAAATGACCCTCTGGCCTGTTGCCATTGCCGATGCAGCTCTTCCTGCAGAGGTCTCATCCTGAGCCTTGCAAGCGGGACTACCGTTGCCAGGTTTTGTATCTTGTTCTGACGATCTTCTGACAAGAACGCCTTGCACTGTTTGGTGTCTAGCGTTGCTCCCAGAAAAGTTAGAACCTGGAGAGGTTGCAACTGTGACTTGTTTCCATTGAGAGTGAGCCCCAGATTTGAGAATAGATGAAGGCAACTTTTGACAGCCTGTCTCGTAGCCTGCTTTGATGGTCCTTTGAGCAGCCAGTCGTCGAGGTATGGGAAGACTTGAATACCCCGAGACCTCAGAGTGGCAGAGACTGGAGCTAGGCATTTTGTGACTATACTTGGTGCCGATTTCAGTCCGAATGGGAGCACCTTGAATTGAAAGTGGACACCAGCCACTGTGAATCTTAGGTATTTGCGATGTTTGGGATGTATAGGATATGGAAGTAAGCGTCTTCCATGTCCAGAGAAGCCATAAAGTCCCCTTCGTTGAGACAGCTCAACACATCTGCCAGCGTCACCATTCGAAAACTCTGCTTCTTCAGAACCTTGTTGAGCTTGCGCAAGTCGAGAATCAGGCGCCACTCCCCCGATTTTTTCCTTATGAGAAAGAAACGAGAGTAGAATCCTTTCCCTTTTTGCGAGATTGGAACTTTTTCTATTGCATTCTTGCAGAACATGTTTAAAGCTTCCCTGAACAGTAAGTGAAGAGAAGGGGGAGGAGGACCCTTGGGGGGTTCGTAGGTGGCTTCCTTAAGAACTCTAGAGTGTGACCTCCTTGAACAAGGTCGAGGACCCACTGATCTGATGTGATGTGCTGCCATTGTTTGAAAAAGGCTGAGATCTTTGCGCCCACAGGGAGGGGAAAAGATTTGACTGGCGTCCGGAAAAGCTCATTGTGCTTTATTTGAGTCACAGCCTTGATTATTTGACCGTCGTCGTCCGCCCTGACGAGGGAAATTGTTTGAAGATGATTGCCTGTAAGAGGACTGGTAATAAAGCTGCTCATATTGAGATTGGTATTGCCTGTTTTGTTGATTGTGGTAATTTCCTCTAGTGGAAAAACCACGACCTCTTGATCCCCTGAAAGATCCGCTTTTATACTGGAGGGTACCCAGTGATTTAGCCCTGTCCGTATCTGTCTTGATGGTTAGCAAGGCGTCATCTATATGCTTACCAAATAGTGACTCACCATCGTAAGCCATGTCCAGTATCTTAGTCTGTACCTCAGGTTTAAAAGAGGTTGCTTTGAGCCATCCCTGGCGTCTGCGAACAGTAGCCCACGCTAGCTGCCGAAAATTAGTATTAGAAATGTCTAAGGCGCAGTCAATATTTTCTGATGCTGCCCGTTCCCCTTCGAGCACTATTCTCTGTGCTTCCTGCTGGCGATCTTCAGGTATAAGTTCTAAGAACTCAGATAACTCTGATCACATCTGGCGGTCATAACGTGTTAAGATTGCCAGAGAGTTTGCTGCCTTGATGGATGACGCAGCATTGATTGAAAAATGTTTGGCTATCAAGTCCAATCGTCTACCTTCTTTATCTGGTGGGGTTGAGATTGGGGTGGATGGATTCCGTGACCTCTGCTGTGCAGCCTGCAAAATTACAGAGTCCGGACGCGGGTGTCCCACAAGGCAAGATGGAATGTCTGGTGGTGCTCGATATTTCTTTTCAATTTGAGGAAGGACCGCTGGTATAGAGGCAGGTGTCTTCATTATCTTAAGGCCTTCCTTCCAAATAAAATCTATGATCGGTATTGCGCTGGTAATTTTTCTATAACCTTCTTTGAAGTTGTCAAGAAAACAATCAGATTGTTTGATAGTGAACCTCACTGCAGCCCGTTGCATAATGTTATGAAAGCCGCCAATATTCTCAGATGGTGAATCAGAGGGTTGAGGCATAGGAGGCGAAGGCATGGGGATTATATATTCATCCCAAGGATCCCCAGGTACATTATCATTAGGTAATTCACCTTTCTCTCTTTCATCCTCATCGGATGTTGAAGTATCCTGACCCCCTTGCGGTATAACTTCTACAGGGTGTCTCGGAGAAGTAGGATCTTCTATTGGTTGCGTAGGTGTAACCGTCGGCATGGTAGGTAAAATTGGAGTAGTCTGTGTAGGTGGAAACCTCTGCCGATAATCACCCAACATGGCCTGCAAATCTTGGATCAGAGAAGGAGGAAGATGACTTGACTCGTCCGAACGTGGAACCTTCTGTGACTGCCCATGGTATGGAGTAGATAAGTCTTCTTGGTAAAAATGTTACTGGTAGTCTTCATCTTCCTCTTCTTCTTGACATTTTATGTGTAATTCTGACGGATGGTGTGCAATCCCAAAAGGATCTTCTTCCTCCCCGTCATCCTCATCAGATTCCTCTTCTTCTACATATGTCTCCAAGATGTGTGATGGTAACAACTGAGATATATTAGTATAGTTTTGTCTATGGTTCGTTTTTAGTTGAAAATGGGTGTACGAAACAGGCGACGCTTGAGGTACCTGTGGAATCGCTGACCAAGTTCTCACAGGTGGACTTCTGGTCATTAAGGGACTCTTCGTCGACAGGGGTGTCTTGAACAAAGGTGTAATAGACAACTGAGCCGTTGACAATGGTGTCGTCATTGGAATCTTCGTCGACGGGCTCGTCATCGACGGAATCGTCGTCGATGGGATCTCCGCCCACGGGGCTGCCGTTCACGGTCTTTTCGTCGACGGGGCTGCCGTCGACGGGGGCGTTGTCGATGGGCTCTTCGTCGACGGGCTTGTCTTCGACGATATCTTTGACGTCGACGGGCTCTTCGCCGACGATGACTTCGACGTCGACAGGGTTTTCGTCAACGATGACTTTGTAGATGTAGAACCCGTTGTCAATGGCACGGACGTCGACGCTGCCGTCGACTTAGATGAAGAAGTGACAGAAGAGGATTCCTTAGTCCCAGAAGTCTTCTTTGTAGTTGACATTTTTGAAGACACAATAGGAGGTTATAGCTCTTGTAGAGACCGTAGATGAAGTACTTGAAGTAGAAGAGGTCACAGAAACTGTGTGAGAAGACACCAGAGAAAAAGTCTTGATCTGGGCTTTACTCACTGTTTTTGTAGCTTAATATTTAGAAGACTCTGAAGGCGGAGATAAAGGTGATCCAGAAGGAGGAGAAGACGACCTCCTTGTGTGTTCTGAAGCTCTATGAGAGGATTTGTGATGTTCCTCCCCTCAGGAGAAGAGCTGTCTCTGGATCTGGCTCTTTTGCTGGAAGTAGAGGCTCTGTCCTCCTCATCTGTAGAAGATTATTTGAGCCATAAAATAACCCTTGTCTCCCTGTCCCTGATGGTTTTGGCAGGGAAGGTTCTACAAATCCTACAATCCTTAACAATATGGTTAGGATGTCGACAGTAGATGCAGTCTTTATGCTGATCATCTACAATGACCCTCTTTTTATCACAGTTCCTGCAAGCTTTGAAGAGAGCTTTCTTTTAAGACATCCTGAAGAGAAAAAGAAGAAAACTGAGTAGGCACTCAGGGAGACTCCCTTTCACACGACGTGCAGTGAAAATCTGAGGAGAACTGCCTCTGCTGGGAAGGTTCTAGAGGGTGCTGGCATCTGATTGATTGGAACTAGTTTTCAGTTCTTTTCATACAATGAGTTAGATAGGCTACTAAGCTTTGGGCCTTTTTGGGCCTATTGTCTTGTCAGCCTACTACAGTTTCTTACTAAGGCACTGCTTTTGTATTTATTATTACCAAGGGACTCGCGCCTTGGCGACGGGGAATGATTCAGGCATGTGAATCTATGAAAGATACCCCAAAACTGGATAAACATATTTCTCCTCATTATGTCTCTCTGGGGAAGGCGTATCATTTTGGCACATTCCCAGGTTTGATAGGGTTTTAGTGAATCTGTGAATGCGCCAAAATCCACGGGTGGATGCATGGGAACACCCACGCTCCACCCATGGAACACCTTCCCAGGGCAGAGTAACGCAAGGCAGCGACTTGTGCTGCCTTGCATTACTTCAGATTTACCATGCCGAGCAGAGCCATACAAGGTGCCTCTGTATGGCATAATAACTAGCAATTCAGGGTTTGTGTCGACTTACGCAACTGTGATGCAAGTCCTTAGTAAACCTGGGCCTGAGTTTGTATCTAACTGTTACAGAAACGCATGCTAACTGGAAATCAGCATTTGCCAGCCTGAAATGTTTGGCTCAAGATCTGAAAAAAGTATGGCAAATGGATTGCCTAAGATGGTGTTCACTTAGTGAACTCACACCAGTCCCTGAATGTTGCCTGTGTCCTTTTATTTCTGCTAGACACTATAGTTATTGGGAGAACCAAAGGAGCTGGTAAAGGGTAATGTAGAGGGTGTAACATTTGGCTAAAGCTGTAGATGGGATTGCATAGCCCTGTAGCTAATTCCCCGGTAATGTGTGTAATATTTCGTTCTGCTGTGACATTAAACTACTTCTCTTTTTATTAAGACAAGCACTAGGGTGCGCAGTGCATTACTGTATCTGTTGGGTGAAGTCTGAGTTTTCCGTCTCTGGTGCACTCACTACATCCCTGAGAAGCCTTTGACTGCTCGCCTCCCTAACCTGAGAGTAAAATGCAGAAGGGGCTCCTGGACACCAGAAGCAAATGACCCTTGATGTGGCCCAGTAGTTCCTATTTGCCTTCTGCCCCCCCCAGGGTCAGACAGCATATGTGCTGCATAATGTAAAATGGCAGAGCCACCCTGGCAGAATGTGATGAGAGGTCCCCGAGGTTTTCATATCTCAAAAATATTAATTGGCCTTGGGCTGAATGGGACCTCAGGAAAGGTTGAGGGGCCCAGAAAGAATCGCCCCTCTCCCTGCGCCGCAGGAGTTGGAAGGTCCTGGGTTACACCCCTGGTGTTATGCACGAATGAGATGCTCGCTGTCAATGGCATTGTGTTTACTGTCCATGAAAGCTGTGGCCAACCTATGAGCAGGGTACAGGGAATTGCACATACAATTGCACCCACACATTTGGAAAGCTGGGAAAAGTATGAAAACGCCTTTATTTTATGACTGTCAGTGGGGATTATTATATGTTGCCTCATTTGTCAAACTGTGCATTCATGAGCAGTTCTAGTTAGTGGCAGAAGTGAGGTTGGGATATACTGGGTCAGGTGGCTTAGTGGACTAATGCATCCACTGCAGAGTCCTGTGTTTGACCTCATGGTCTCAGGTACAGATCCAGGCGGGTCCACATAGCCTTTCATCCTTCTGTGGTAGATAAAATGGGTACCTTTAAATATCTGTTATTCGGTGCTGAGATACCCTTGGGAGAACATGTGCTTTACAAATACAAGTTATGTTATGCTCCCCTGCCACAGGGGCACAACAGCAGTGCTTAATTTCAGGCGATGGTTTCCGTTGCTCAGAACGCATTCATTTATGGTAGGCATAGGTAGATTAAGAGGTTCGCCCAGAATCACAGGATGCTGAGCTGACGCCAAGACTTGAACCTGGGTCCCCAGCTCCGAAGTTGACAACTCTGGCCATTATGTCACATCCTCTCCCCACTTGCAGGCTCTGTTGGTTGTGTGTTAGGCAACCCTAACATGAGAAAAGGGTTGGTCGAAGCTGCCTCTTGACGAGAGCCGCAGGACTTATTTTTTTTTTTTTACAAATTAACCACTGCAAAATAGAATATCTGCCAGCTTTAGAAGTGGTGAATAGCAGTCCTGATGTTTTATTTAGAGATGCCCAACGTGGAGACTGATGCAGAGCCGTGAAGACAGCTGCTGTGTCATCAATTGTTGCATGTGCTGGTGGTGATTACACACCTTTTTATGATGCTACCAATAAACGCTCACCTGAACAGGTATTTTGCATTAGCTCACCTCCTTCTTCCAGTTAGTGCTAAACTTCACAGGCAAGATCAATGCTAATGTCAAAGCTGACTATAAATATGTCCTATTCTCTGCCTGTGGTGACTTTGTGATATGTCCAGAATTGCTGCTTGCCTCTGTTTTTACTGTAATGGAAGATGGATTTGCAGAGCGCTGCTTGTCACCCAAGGGGGTATCCAGGCGCTTTAAGAAGCTTTATGGTTTGTTTTAGAAAAGGTATTACAGCTAGTGAACTTGCTGCGAGGGGTAATTGCATACATGTACCTCATTAGCCACTCGGAATATGCATGTGATAGGCCTTTCTTGTGGAGGTAATTCGTGTTATAAGACATTGTTTCTGCCAGCCTCCTTAGCCCTCGCTTTACAAGTAAGTCCTAGTGCAATCTCTCCTTAGGCCCAGAGTGGCCCCACTCCAGCGGGAGTAATTCCCGTTGAAAGAAGCACAGTCCTCTACAAGCCTTGGTTGTCTGCCCTCCCGAAAGAAGTCATTTCTGTTACAAGAACATTCCCCTGATGTGAACATTTCTCCACAGCCCCAGTCTGGCCCTCCCTATGGAAGTAATTCTTGCTAAATAGTTTTTCTTTTGTCCCGGGGGTCTGCTTAGAAGAGGAATTCGTGAGGACTTTTTTTTCATTTTTCCATATTGTACTTTTTATTGGTTTACAATAGCTTTGGCAGAATTTATATCCTTCCTGCGCCAAGACACCAAAATTGAATTGGAGAGAGAACGTGTTGGAGAAAAAGAAATATAGAAAGGAACGTACACAGGAAAAAGCCGTGGATTGCATAAACATGGAGGCTGAAGACTCTCTCACCCCAGGAGAAGGGGCTCTTTCCAAGGAGACTCTAAGCGCAGAGAGAGAAAGACAGATTGTGAGTGTGCTTGCTTTTGTGTTTGATGAACATACATGACTGCTGTATATCCATGGCTGCTGTTGGTACCTGGCCTGTGTGTGTGTGTGCTTGTGTTTGGAAAGAACTTTCCTTGCTGAGCACATTGGAGGACCAGTGTAGGTGTGTGTGTGTACCACTGATGTTACTTGGTGTGTGAGTGCCCCACTGATGTTAATTGGTGTGTTTTTTGTCTATAAGGAAAATTCCATGCTGAGTCCATAGGAGGGCCAGTGTGTGTGTGGGGAGGGGAGGGGAGGGGGGGATGTGAGTGTATGGGGGCATTAATGTTACTTGGTGTGTGTGTGTGTGTGTGTGTGAAGGGCGGAGATGAATCACTCAGGTGTAAGCCGGAGCTACTTGGTCAAACTGTGGGCATTGAGGCCTTTGACTCTTGATGTCCTGGGGCCTGATCTACTATGGACCCTGTGCAACTGAGCCAAGAATCCCCATCAAAACTTGATTCTCAAGTACAGCAGTCAAATGCTTCCCAGGGGGCAGATAGAAACAGGGGAGTTAACACAGGCTCTCAACTCAAAATACGTGGAGTAGCAGCAATAGATGATTATTCAGTCAAATACTTGCTTCTGAAAAAAAGCAAGTATTTATATAGTACAACAGGTAAAATCCGGCATTCACAGTCAATACACACAGTCGCCTAAGGTGAGGATTCTAGCGTTTCATAGGCGGGTCCCTGAGTCTCATTCCCCTCCAGATAATGGTGAGGTTATTCTCCATTCACTATAGGTGACATTCAGGTTAAGCCCACTAGAAGTCCGAGTCTCAGGAGTCCCACTCTGACTCTTGATTAAATTCAGAAGTGTTCCAGCTCCCCTGCGTTATCTGACAAGCAAGTTCCCCCAGGGCCGTCTGGCCTGAAAATCAGTCTTACCCACACCAGCATTGTTAGAAATGAGGATCGCTAGTTGGCAGCGGCTGGCGCAGAGGTCCAAATAGGGATCCTTCTTCCTAAGTCAGAGTAAGGGGCTACACCCTATGATAACCCCTGCTGAACCCTGTGGTAACGTAGCAAAAGCAGACAGGCATATCCCAGAGGCAGTGTGTTAGACCTGACATCATTGGCTTGAGTCTCTCCTCCATTTTTTCTGTTTGCCTCCACTGTTTTACGATGTTTTGCTGGATAATGCTTTGGGCACTGTGCCGCTGCTGATCAGTGCCACGGTGCAAGTGCTCCCTATGTTAAATTGATTGTATTCCATGTTTGGCTTATTTGGTTTACTGTCAGTCCCTAGTCTAGTGCACCAGGAGTGCCGGGGCTTGTAAATACAAATGCCGCTCGTGGGCTTACAGCACGTGTTGTGCCACCCACAAGAGCGGCCTCGTAAAAGAATGTCTACGGGTCGGTCATTGCGAGACCCACGTGCAGTCTGGTACTGTCACGCGGGCTGCGCAAGTATACCTACTTGCCAGTCCCTCAAAACTTCCCTTAACTTCATGTTAGTCACCCCGATGGTAGGCCCACGGGCAGGGTGCGTTGTAAGTATAAGGTAGGACACGCCTGACCAAGTTGGCATGTCCTAATAGTGAACAACAGCCATCTTCGTTCTTCACTATTGCGAGGTAACCTGCTCTCCGTTGGTTAGAATGGGCCGCCGGGATTATTAATGCTATGATCCTAGCTGGCTCGGGGAGCATGGTGCAATGTCGAGTTTGGTATCCCTGAACTCTGGGTTTAATTACGCATCCGTTGGTGTGGATGGTTTTTGGACTCTGGGTTTGAAAATAGCACTTTTAGAAAGTGTCTATTTTCTTGTCTAACCATTTCTGGTTTCTGCTGGTCTTGCGTGTGTGTGACAGGAGCTGGGTGGCTCCAGAGGTCTGAGTGAGTCAGTGTGGGATGAGTGGGACATTTGCGTTGAGAGTAGGGGGAGAGTAGTTGCTGATAGCCTGCCCTGCCTGATACAATGCTGGCTCCACCTCCTGCCAAGCGACTGATGGCTCTGTGCCTGCCATGGACGATCCTAGCCCCACCTCCTGCCAGGAGGCCGATAGCTCTGCTCCTGCCAGTGACAATGCTGGCTCCACCTCCTGCTGGGCGTCTGAGGACCCAGCCCTGCTCAGTGAATAGGCCAGGTGCTTCTGCCTGGCTCCACCCACAACAGACCCAGGATGTTGGGAAATTCCCCTGCATGGGCAAAGGGATCAAAGCCGAAAAGGGGTATAAGAGAAGGACCCCTGAACCAAGAAATCAGATCACTTCTGACAAGGAACCCTGAAACCAAGGACAAGAAGCCTGCTGATCCAAGGACTTGTCCCTTCTGCCAGTGTGCTGTTTGCTGGGGGGAATCCTGCAGTGCTTCTTTATTTTTTGCCAAGGAACCAGGAGAGAGGAACTGTGTGTGTACTCTCAAGCTTTGCTAAGAAAATCTCCAAGGACTGGAAGAGTGCCAGTCTCCTGTTGAAGTCACAGGGCTAAAGGACTTCATCTGCTTAAAGTGCTATTGGCTGGAACCTGTGAATCCAGCACCTTTGAAAGAATCCAGCAAACTCGACGCCGACGGACGTCGCCGAATACAGCTCGACATCGTGAGTAACGGCTCCAGTGTCCCGCTTCCTCGACGCCGGCCGCCGGGCCCGATCGACGCCAGCAGCAACGCCAGTGAGTAGTGAGTTCGGCTCCAGCTCCAAGGGACCTCGTGTCTGCACCGCTGCTGATCGCATCGACTTCGAAGCCCTCTCGACGCCGTGAGCGCTGCTCACTCTTGCAACATCATCATCAACATCGACGACTACCGAGGCCTGATCGACACCGACGACGCGACGCCGGATTGCTCGACGCCGCTGATCATCGTGTGCTTCATTTTCCTAAGGTACTATGTTGTTGGGGGTCCGTGTGACTCCGGGCTCGACATAGCGCTCCTCGCAGTCGACGCCGAACCTCTGGATTAACTTTGCCTCGACGTCGTGTGACTCCCGTGTGGGTTACATTGTTGCCAGGAACTGTGTTCCCAGGAAGAAGAGTTGATTTTGATACGAAAGACTTTGTGCTAAAGAAGAAACTGCATCTGAACTATTATTTTCCCTTCCACGAGTATTTATTAAGATTGTGTATGTTTTTGTCGTTATCTGGTCTTGTGCTAAGCCTTATATAAAAATCCTTATTTTTATAATACTACTGTGTCGTGTCCATTTGTAGTGTATTCACTTTATTACTGTACTAGCAGCCCGTCCCGGCGTTGTCCGGGTAGGCTTTGCGAGGTGAAAGGTACTCACCAGCATTGCGCACCCCAGACAAGGGCAGCTCCTTTCTCTCTCTTACCAATCACGTCTTTTTGCCCACTTCCCCTCAAACTACCTGGCCTTCTGTTCTGAGAGCCTCAGCTTCACCTGTCCCAGCCATCCACCTGCGCACCTACCCCCCCAAACCTCCTGAGCCCAGTCACCTCATCCTGACACCATCACTCGAGTACACTCACCTCAGACTTCTCTCATCTCAGCCCACTCCCATGTGTACCCCATCTCCTCCTCAGCCTATTACATTAACCCACGTCACCTCTTAATCTCTACACCCTCTCAACCCGTCAGTTACACTTGACACCTCAGTCAGACCCCCCACCTCATCCCACCCATGTCCTTGCTTTCAGTCTCACGTCTTCAACCTACCAAAAGTGTACCTTTCCTCACCCTACCAGGAACTCCCTTACCTCTCTTCAGTCCCCTTCACCCCTCCGTTCACTCCATACCCTCTCATCATCATAGCCCGCGCCATCCTCGGGGGCCATCTCAGCCCCACGGCCCCACTGTCGCCGCTGCTCTCGTCACCATGATGGTGGCGGACATTGCACTGAACCGGGTGTCGGTTCCGCGCTCCTCCCCGCTCTCCTGGCCAGACGCCGAACGGCGCGTTACTTTTCCTCCCCACGGCTCCACTGTTGCCGCCGCTCTCTTCACCATGATGGTGGTGGACATTGCACTGAACAGGGTGTCAGTTCCGCGCTCCTCCCCGCGCTCCTGTCCGGACGCCGAAAGCCGCATTTACGTAACGCCGCACCCACACGCCATTGCGCCTCTCGCAAGCGTTGTATGCGCCCATGACGCCCGTTCATATCACTGTATGCATACGCCCAAGGACTACTTTTCCCCTAACGTTCTTTCCCCCCTAATGTATATGGTGTGGTGCTGTATAGCCTATGTCCATCTCCTGGACCTCCCCTTTCCAACGCTGTATTGGGTGCTGTGATTGGTGGTGTACTTCTGGAGTTTACCCGCCTCAAAGGACACAGTTCTTTCTTTATAATAGTAGTATATATATATACATATATATATATAATATTTACGCCCAATTCCTTAGATCCCAAAGAAATACCGCACTCACAGGGGGCGCTTGCCAAAAGTAGTAAGTTCATTCTGTGAATGCCAAAAGTAGTAAGTTCATTCTTTGAATTTCAAAAGTAGTAAGTACATTCTGTGAATACCAAAATTGTAGTAAGTTTAGGATTGAGTCTTAAGTTCATCCTGTGAATCGGGCCCCATGACTCCGTAATGCCGTTATAACGCATGGCATTACATTTTATATGCTTTTACCACGCATACTTTTACAACGAAATTCGTTGTAAATGCATGAATGGTAAAAGCATGTTTTTTGTTTAATGTTTAGATAAGGTAAGTATGGGTATAGGGGTATATGTTTTGGAGTACTGAGGTATATGTTTTGGGGTGTTTGTGTATTTTAAGGGTTCAGATATAGTTTTGGGTTATGGGGTACAGGGGTAGTTTTAGGGTAGGTATGGGTTTTGGGGTACAGGGGTATGTTTAGGGTTCAGGGCTAGGTTTGGGTTTTGGGGTATTTTTAGGGTTCAGGGGTAGGCTTGGGTTTTGGGGTACAGGGGTATTTTAAGGGTTCAGGGCTAGGTTTGGGTTTTGGGGTACAGGGGTATTTTTAGGGTTTAGGGCTAGGTTTGGGCATAAGGTACAGGGGTATTTTAGGGTTCAGGGGTAGGTTTGGGTTTTGGGGTACAGGGGTATTTTTATGATTATGGGGTAGGTTTAGGTTTTGGGGTACAGGGGTATTTTAAGGGTTCAGGGCTAGGTTTGGGGTACAGGGGTATTTTAGGGGTATGGGCTAGGTTTGGGTTTTGGGGTACAGTAGTAGTTTTAGGGTTCAGGGCTATGTTTGGGTTTTGGGGTACAGGGGTATTTTTAGGGTTCAGGGGTAGGTTTGGGTTTTGAGGTACAGGGGTATTTTTAGGGTTTAGGGATAGGTTTGGGTTTGGGGTACAGGAGTATTTTTAGGGTTCAGGGGTAGGTTTGGGTTTTGAGGTACAGGGATATTGTTTGGGTTTAGGGATAGGTTTGGGTTTTGGGGTACAGAGTATATTTATAGGGTTAAGATGGGTTAGTTTTTAAGGGTGTTGGGGTATTTTAAGGAGTAAGGATGGGTTATGATTATGGGGTGCAGGAATATTTAAAGGGAGCAGGGTGGCATTAGCACACGATATGAGACATGGCATGAAGGGCGCCCCCAGCGTTTGTCACGCCCCCAGCACACGCCCACAGCACACCGCAGAAACGCCCACAAGGGACTACTTTGCTGGCACGGTTCTTTTACCTTTTAAATGTATATGGTGGGCGTCTGCATAGCCTATGTCCTTCTGCTGCAACTGCCCTTTCCAACGCTGTAATGGGTGTTGTGATTGGTGCTGTGGTTCCTGAGATTACCCACCTCAAAGGTTTGGGCTCTCTCTTTATTATATTAGTATGGATGTGGTCATAAATGCTTAATGCACAGCCTCTGAGATAAGCCTGTCTGCTCTGCCAAGCTACCAAGGGGGTGAGCAGGGGTTATCAAAGGGTGTGATCCCCTTGCCCTGACTAGTTAAGGTGTGTCCCTATTTGTCAGAAGTGAATACCTCTGCCAACTAGAGACAGCCGGTTCTAACCTTGGTGGGTCAGCGGTGAGGATTTGAACTTTGCATTTATGACCCATTGCAGTGGTTAGTGTGCACTACATAGTGAAAGCAGACCATAGCGCAGCCACAATCTAATTTGGAAGGATCCTATTTTTTGTTCTCCGCTTTTCTGAGGCTTGATTTTTCGAACACTGCCAGTTTTGACCATGAGTGACACCGGAGTCACTACCCCTGTTGTTGTTGAGGAGGAATTTGATAGGGCAAAGATAAACGTCTACAAATTGAAGGAGCTGAAATACTTTTGCAAGAAATTTAAAGTCCCTACCAAAGGCATCTCAGCGAAGGAGGAATATCTCAAAGCACTGGAGGCCTGGTTGGAGTCCAGAGATCCCTCTGATGCGGTGGTGGTACCGCCAGGGGAAGGGGATGAGGAGGCGCCAGTGAATGGGCCTGTGTCCTCTCCCGGTAGCAGTGTTTCCTCCAAAGGCCTTTCCCCTGAAGAAAGAGAAGAAAGGGCGAAAGAGCGAGCATACAACATGGAAATGGCAAGGCTTAAGATAAATGGGCAGTTGGAGTTAGAGAATGCAAGAGGTAGGAGAGAAGCTGATTTGGAGACCAAAAGGTTGGATTTCGAAAGAGAGAAGTTAGCTTTGGAGCGTGATACCAAGTTGAGGGAGTTGGACATCCAAGCTAAGAAGTTAGAATTGAATCCCTCTGGTGGCAGCATCCCCTCTGAGCCTGCAGAAAGTAGGTTTTATTTTCCCAAAGATGTCATCAAAGATTATCATAGGAATGAAGATATTGGTCAATGGTTTAAAGCATATGAGTTAGCATTGTTGGCCCACCGGGTCCCTGAGAAGGATTGGGGAGCGGGGTTGTGGGGTCGCTTTGTGAATGAGGGAAGAGATACCCTGTTAGACATGCCTGTTGAGGATAGGATGTCGTATGCTCATATGAAAGATGCTTTAATGTTGCGGTATGGCCTAACCCCCGAGAAGTACAGACAAGCTTTTAGAGAATGTAAGAAGTTGCCTGGTACGACGTGGGTTGTATATGTGTCTTATTTTTGCAGAGCCATGGATGGTTGGGTAAAGGGCAGCAAAGTGGAAAGTTATGACGCTCTTTATGATTTGTTTGCTTGGGAGCATTTGTCTAATAACTGTTTTCCAGAGCTGCGCCAGCACCTTATCGATAGCAAGATATCTAACCCTAGAAAACTTGCTGAGGAGGCGGACCGCTGGGTCAGTACCAGGGTCCACAAGGGTCCAGTGGGAGACTCAGCCAAAGGTGGGCAGGGTCCCCAGCAGAAGAGTGGGGGGGACAAGGGCAAACAGAAGGAGTCCCAGAAAGGGCCCCAAAGTAATCCCCAAGGGAACCAAGGGAAGGGTTCCCAGCCTCCTCCTGAGAAGAAGCCAGGGGCCCGACGGGTAAACCTGTTCCTAGGGGCCCCCTGACCTGCTACGTTTGTGGACAGGTGGGACACCGGTATTATGACCCCCAGTGTCCCATGAAGAATTTGAATGCACCGCCGCGTGCACCCCCCGTCAGTTGGCGAGTGTAGCCCTGGGAGGGGAGGAGATGGTTGTCCCTGGTGGGAGGGGTCCCGCAGAGATGTCCCTGGTCTCGCTAGGAGACATGGAAATGGTCTCTCCACCCCCTCTGCCTAGTAACATTAAGAAATATAGGCAGTGGGTGACCATTAATGGCCATAGAGTGGAAGCTCTCAGAGACACCGGAGCGAGTGCGACAGCTGTCAAGTGTCACTTGGTGTCCAGAGAGCAGGTGGTTCCCCACGCATTCTACCCCGTGATAGCTGCTGACAACTCCCAGAAAGAGTGTGAGGTAGCTCAGGTTTCCTTTGAATGGGGGGGAGTTTCAGGTACTCTTCAGGTTGCTGTGAGGCCCGCCATGCCTGTCGATTGTCTCCTGGGCAATGATTTGGAAGACTCCCCTTGGGCTAAGGTGGAGAGGGAGACGCACTTGAAAATGTTGGGTGTGCCAGAGTGGGTGTGTGCAACCACTCGATCGATGACAGCAAGTAAGGGTGTTGATGGGGTCCCGGAGCCTGAAAGTACGGCCCAGGACCCAGCTGTGAAGAGAAGAGGCAGGAGGCGCGGGAAACCGTCCCCCGTAGTTCCTGTGGTCCAGGAGGAGGTAGACTCTGAGGGGGATGCCCTGGAGCCCACAGGGGAACAAATTGCCGAACTGGGAGACCTGCCCGAGCTGACCCATTGGCAGCAGGATGGTGGTCCATCTAGGGAGGAATTCTGTGCCAAACAGAAAGTGTGCCCTTCTCTTGTGGGTATGAGGCAGCAGGCCTCAGCCCAATCCTCAGGTGACCAGTCAGGGTCACATTTTGTGTACTGGGAGAACGACCTCCTGTATAGCGAGCCTAAGGCTGCTGAGCCTGGGTCAGCCCGTGTGCTGGTGGTACCCCAGCGCTTTAGAGCCTTCCTACTGGGTTTGGCTCATGACGTTCCGTTAGCTGGACATCTGGGGCAGGACAAGACCTATGACAGGCTTGTCACCCATTTTTATTGGCCTCAGATGCGCAGGGATGTTGACATCCATTGTAAGACTTGTCACACTTGCCAGGCAAGTGGGAAAAGCGGAAGGAAGCAGAAGGTTCCCCTCCAACCTTTTCCAGTGGTCAGTACCCCCTTTGACCGGGTGGGTATTGACATTGTTGGGCCCCTGGACCCCAAGACAGCCCTGGGCAACAGGTTTATCCTGGTCTTGGTGGACCATGCCACACGGTACCCGGAAGCCATCCCTCTCCGAACAGTGACGGCCCCCGTGGTGGGACGGGCACTGATGGGTGTTTTCTCCTGGATGGGGTTCCCCAGAGAGGTGGTGTCAGACCGGGGCACCAACTTCATTTCCAATTATATGAAGTCTCTGTGGAAGGAGTGTGGGGTAACCTACAAGTTCACCACTCCTTACCACCCTCAAGGAAATGGGCTGGTTGAGAGATTCAACCGGACCCTTAAAGGCATTATCATGGGTCTTGAAGAACCAATGAGGCGGAAATGGGACGTCCTCTTGCCATGCCTGTTGTTTGCTTACCGAGAGGTGCCGCAGAAGTCTCTAGGGTTCAGCCCCTTTGAGGTTTTGTATGGTCACCCGGTAAGAGGGCCTTTGAGTCTGGTCAAAGAAGGCTGGGAGCAATCTCCCAGGAATCCTCCCCAGGATGTGTACAGTTACATGCTGGCCTTTAGGAACCAGACTCGGCGCTTCAGAGATCTTGCTCAGGCAAATCTGGAGGCCAGCCAGGAGGAGATGAAGCGTTGGTACGACCGGAATGCCACTCTGGTAGAGCTTCAGCCTGGTCAAGAAGTGTGGGTCATGTCCCCTGTGGAACCTTGTGCGCTCAAGGACAGGTGGACTGGACCGTTTAAGGTTGTGGAGAAGAAGAGCGATGTCACCTACCTGGTGGATTTGAAATCTCCCAGGAACCCCTTGCGGGTCCTGCATGTCAACCGTTTGAAGCCCCACTTAGAAAGGTCCGAAGTGGGCATGCTCCTAGCTACAGATGCTGGAATGGAGGAGGAGAGTGAGCCTCTTCCTGACCTCCTGTGTGCTAAAGAGCAAGATGGGTCAGTGGATGGTGTTGTCCTCTCTGACACACTGACCCTTGAGCAGAAACAGGATTGTCGCCAACTGTTGGGACAATTCCCTGATCTGTTTTCCTTGGTTCCGGGTGTCACTCATTGGTGTGTCCATGATGTTGACACCGGAGACAGCCCTCCTGTGAAGCACAAGGCTTACAGGGTGACTGACAAGGTCCGAGCATACATTAAGGAGGAGGTCTCCAAAATGTTTGCGTTAGGGGTGGTTGAGTCCTCTAGCAGTCCTTGGGCCAGCCCAGTGGTCTTGGTCCCGAAGGCTGCAGCGCCTGGTGCTTCACCAGAACTTCGGTTCTGTGTAGATTACCGAGGACTCAATTCAGTCACGAAGACTGACGCGCACCCCATCCCCAGAGCTGACGAGCTCATCGATCGGTTGGGGGCTGCCCGGTACCTTAGTACGTTTGATTTAACGTCTGGGTACTGGCAGATCGCCTTGACTGATGGGGCGAAGGAGAGGTCCGCATTCTCCACACCAGATGGGCTATACCAGTTCCGGGTGATGCCCTTTGGGATGAAGAATGCCCCTGCCACCTTCCAGAGGTTGGTCAACCAGGTCTTGGCTGGACTGGAGGATTTCAGTGCCGCCTACCTGGACGACATCGCAGTGTTCAGCGCCAGCTGGGAGGAACACTTGCGCACCTCCAGGAAGTGTTGTTGGCCCTGCGCAGAGCAGGCCTCACAATCAAAGCCAGTAAGTGCCAGATTGGGCAGGGTTCTGTGGTGTACTTGGGGCACCAAGTAGGGAGCGGCAAGGTTGCCCCCCTGCAACCCAAGATTGATACCATCCTGGCTTGGGCGCCGCCCAAAACCCAAACTCAGGTGAGAGCCTTCTTAGGACTCACGGGTTACTACAGGAGGTTTGTCAAGGATTACGGTAACATTGTGCACCCCTTGACTTCGCTGACTTCCAGGAAGCAGCCACGAAATGTGATCTGGACTGATGCCTGTCAAACGGCCTTCGACACCCTGAAAACTGCAATGTGCACAGCACCCATACTCCAGGCACCCGACTTTTCGAAAGAATTTATTGTCCAGACGGACGCTTCAGAGCATGGCGTGGGGGCTGTTCTAGCTCAGGTGAATGAAGAGGGCCGAGACTTGCCTGTAGCCTTCATCAGTCGGAGGTTACTTCCCAGGGAAACGAGGTGGAGTGCGATAGAGAGAGAAGCATTTGCTGTGGTCTGGGCGCTGAAGAAGCTAAGACCCTACCTGTTTGGGACTCACTTCCGGGTTCAGACAGTCCACAGGCCCCTCAGATGGTTGATGCAAATGAGGGGTGAGAATCCGAAACTGTTGAGGTGGTCCATCTCCCTACAGGGAATGGACTTCACGGTGGAACACCGCCCTGGCACAGATCACACCAATGCTGATGGTCTGTCCAGATTGATGATGAGGACTCCCTAGGTCAAGGGTAGTTCTCCCCACATTTCAGCTGGAGGGGACACGTGTTAGACCTGACATCATTGGCTTGAGTCTCTCCTCCATTTTTTCTGTTTGCCTCCACTGTTTTACGATGTTTTGCTGGATAATGCTTTGGGCACTGTGCCGCTGCTGATCAGTGCCACGGTGCAAGTGCTCCCTATGTTAAATTGATTGTATTCCATGTTTGGCTTATTTGGTTTACTGTCAGTCCCTAGTCTAGTGCACCAGGAGTGCCGGGGCTTGTAAATACAAATGCCGCTCGTAGGCTTGCAGCACGTGTTGTGCCACCCAGAAGAGCGGCCTCGTAAAAGAATGTCTACGGGTCGGTCATTACGAGACTCAAGTGCAGTCTGGTACTGTCACGCGGGCTGCGCAAGTATACCTACTTGCCAGTCCCTCAAACCTTCCCTTAACTTCATGTTAGTCACCCCGATGGTAGGCCCACGGGCAGGGTGCGTTGTAAGTATACGGTAGGACACGCCTGACCAAGTTGGCATGTCCTAATAGTGAACAACAGCCATCTTCGTTCTTCACTATTGCGAGGTAACCTGCTCTCCGTTGGTTAGAATGGGCCGCCGGGATTATTAATGCTATGATCCTAGCTGGCTCGGGGAGCATGGGGCAATGTCGAGTTTGGTATCCCTGAACTCGGGGTTTAATTACGCATCCGTTGGTGTGGATGGTTTTTGGACTCTGGGTTTGAAAATAGCACTTTTAGAAAGTGTCTATTTTCTTGTCTAACTATTTCTGGTTTCTGCTGGTCTTGCGTGTGTGTGACAGGAGCTGGGTGGCTCCAGAGGTCTGAGTGAGTCAGTGTGGGATGAGTGGGACATTTGTGTTGAGAGTAGGGGGAGAGTAGTTGCTGATAGCCTGCCCTGCCTGATACAATGCTGGCTCCACCTCCTGCCAAGCGACTGATGGCTCTGTGCCTGCCATGCACGATCCTAGCCCCACCTCCTGCCAGGAGGCCGATAGCTCTGCTCCTGCCAGTGACAATGCTGGCTCCACCTCCTGCTGGGCGTCTGAGGACCCAGCCCTGCTCAGTGAATAGGCCAGGTGCTTCTGCCTGGCTCCACCCACAACAGACCCAGGATGTTGGGAAATTCCCCTGCATGGACAAAGGGATCAAAGCCGAAAAGGGGTATAAGAGAAGGACCCCTGAACCAAGAAATCAGATCACTTCTGACAAGGAACCCTGAAACCAAGGACAAGAAGCCTGCTGATCCAAGGACTTGCCTACCCCTTCTGCCAGTGTGCTGTTTGCTGGGGGGAATCCTGCAGTGCTTCTTTATTTTTTGCCAAGGAACCAGGAGAGAGGAACTGTGTGTGTACTCTCAAGCTTTGCTAAGAAAATCTCCAAGGACTGGAAGAGTGCCAGTCTCCTGTTGAATGTTTTTTTATAAACAAGGGAACCCCACTAAGTAGAACCTGGGGTAGAGCGATGCTTTTTAAGGAACAATGGTTCAGTTTTAGGCCTAATTAGGTCCTGGAGGAAAAGGTCAAGGTCGCGAGTATTTAATAAACGCTGGGGAGCAAAAAATGTAGGTATAAATAGAAAACTTTTATTTCAATCTTTTCTTTTTTATAGAGTATACATAAATATTTATACTGTATTTCAGGTGCTCAGGTGAATAGTACGGTGCAGGACGTGACAAAAGTGATCAAAGTGAACGAACTGTCACACAACAACAACAAGGTTAAAAAACAACAATTATATACAATAGAATGAGTGAAAATCCTTGGGTATGTCGACGGCGTTTCGATCTATATAGCTTTAGATCATCATCAGGACTGATGAGCTTCCTGAAACTGTAAGAATTGGGATTTTAGTTACACGTTGTTTACCTACATGTTTATTTGGGCTTGCATTTGTTGTGCTCCCCGGGATTGGTGAATTAGCATGCACATGTTTGTGTATCATCACATGCGCATTGAATCGAATTTTCAGAGGTGAAAGGGGGCATAATTTCCTCAACTAGGAGTGCAGCGTATATTTAGCCAAGAGGGGGTTGTTTGGGGCTGTACATAGATGCATAGATAGATGCATGCACTTATTTAAATCAATTAAATGACTGGGTTATTTTCATTACCTTGCCAATGCATTCTCAGGCAAGGATGAATTATTGATACTGCAACTGAATTGGAGGTTGCTTTCTGGAGAGAATCTGGTGATAATATAAAATATTTTAAGTATCACATAGAGTTATGGCTGTACTCAAAATTACTATAAACACCACATAGAGTTATGGCTATACTTGGACACTGGATGTGTCTGGAGTATAAGGTAGCAACGTCAGAAAGTCATGCTGTTTGTCAAAAAACGATGTGGTCATTTCTTAAAAAATTGAAGCTGCATTATTAAAAAGGAAAAGAACTTACATTATAGTTAATCAAAAAAGGTCTCTCAATGAGATGATCCAAGTAGCGCTCGGTCTCTTTAAATTAGGCGAGGGTCCTACTTGAACTTTTTTGAAATGAAAAATAGTGGTTAGAACCTGTAACTTGCTATTAAGTAATCCTACTGTAATATAGAGGCAAGTCAACTTACTTGAATGAATTAACACATCGAGGGAATCTGCTTTAGCGCGTTCGTCGCTATGACAATATTCTATTATGGGCGCCTGGAACTGTAAAGGCACGTTTTTAGTAAGCGTGACAAGGACGGCGCATGCGCGGCAGGGTCCTGCTGGTCTCGCGCGAGGAAAGACTAGCGTTGGTGATTGGCACATGCGCAGGGAGTGGTTGAAGCGCGGCCAAGCTAGTGCTTCACATTTGAGGCAGTTTAAGAATTAGTTGGAGTTATTTTACGCGCAGGGAATGGGTGATTTGTATGGTGTAAACCCTAATGGGAATCTGAGAGGTATATACAGGAGGAATTTAAGCATACTAAGCGGTTTCATAGTTTTTTAAAAAAAGTTATAACATTCTGGGTGGTTTCATAATTTGCAAACATATATAAATATATATAAAAACAACCTTACAATCGGCACAACATTTTGCAAGTTCCATTATGTACCACATATTCAAGAGAACAGTAATGCGCCAGATCAATAACAAAGACCATTATGAACAATTAAGAGGCAATCCCATAAGGAATATAAGTGAAACAATTCTTTCTGTCACGCAAGAAGCACTCGAATTAGGATTTCTAAGTAAGAATGAATTCTTATTCCTGAATAATAAAAACGCTCGCACCCCAGTACTCTACACATTGCCTAAAATTCACAAGGACACAGAACGACCTCCTGGAAGACCAATACTCTCAGGTTGCGGGTCGGATGTAGAACCCCTAGGCAAATATATTGATTTTTTCATCCGTGACTTGGTCCAAAACACTGCCACATATGTCAAAGATACCACACACCTCATTAATCTCATTGAGTCACATCCGTTCCATCCAGACAGTTAAATCTTGGTGACTCTAGACATCGAATCACTTTATACTAACATCCCTCAGGCCAAAGGAATCAATGTAATAAAGAAACACCTAAACAACCGTCCTGCACCACACCAAGTCCCCACAGAATTCATAATAAACCTTCTGGAAATAGCCCTAACCAAGAACTATTTCTTATTCAAAGACACCTACTATAGACAATGTAAGGGAACTTCCATGGGGGCGATTTTTGCCCCCAATTTTGCGATTCTTTTCGTGGATGACATGAAACGAACGTCATCCTCAACACAACAAATCCCTTCCGCAACCAAATAAAATCATGGCACAGGTACATCGACGATGTCCTGATGATCTGGAGCGGTGACAAAGAAGCATTAAACAATTTCTGTACATGGTTGAACTCCAACCAAACAGACCTGAAATTTACCTACTCATATAACAGACACCAAATTGACTACCTAGATGTGACCATTAAATGTGAAGAAAATAAATTGTACACCACACTGTTCCGCAAACCCACGGAACGCAACACTCTCTTACAATACCAGAGTGCACACCCCAGGGCTCTGAGGGATGGATTACCCTACGGTCAATTTCTGAGAATCAGAAGAAATTGCAAATACAAAAATGATTTTTTTACCGAAGCAGAAGTTCTCTGCAAAAAATTAACTGCCAGAGGCTACCCGCGTAAACTGGTAAGAAGGGCCATGAAAAGGGCCTGGTACACACACAGAGAATACTTGCTTGAACCCCGCCCCAAAAAAACTTTATCCAAAATTACCTGTGTTACCACTTTCAATACAGCTAGCAACAAACTCACTAAAATGATCAAAAAACATTGGAATGTATTAGACCCTTTAGAGCTAAACACCGGGCTTCCCTTATTTTCATTCAAGAGAGGTCGTAACTTGAAAGACCATCTTGTGAGAGCTGCAAGCCGCCCAACCAACCATAATACAATTGAAACAAGATTGAATATGCCACGTGTTTTAGGGCATTTTAAATGTAATAAGTGCATGGCATGCGAATTCACCACAAACACCAAAATATTCGAGTATGGGAGTTGTAAACACACTCTAAACTTTTTCACAAATTGTAATTCAAAAAATGTTATTTATTGTATTGAGTGCCCGTGCAAATTGCTCTACATCGGAGAGACGACTCAACAGATAAAGACAAGGATATCCCAACACAGGAGCAGGATCCGATGTAAAGTGACAACGGCTCCGCTGGTTGAACACTTCCTCGAACTAGGTCACTCTGAAAATGACCTGAAGTGGCAAGTTATAGACAAACTAGTGCCAAATGCTAGAGGTGGCAATCAACAGACAATTCTAAATCGGCTGGAATGTAAATGGATTTTCTATTGTAAAACCATTGAGAAAGGACTCAATTCACTTGACGAATGGAATATGTGCATTTGAACTACACCAAATGTTATTTGACTGAATACCCACTGAGTCTTGTGCTCTTTTTATAATCATTCCTTACTACAGTGAAATTGAACTTTAAGAAAAACAGCACATTACTGTTCTCTTAAATATATTGTCTATAATAGGGCTATCGGAAGGCTGTGCCTAGTGCAACTGAACTTTAAGAAGACTAGCACATTACTGTTCTCTTGAATATGTGGTACATAATGGAACTTGCAAAATGTTGTGCCGATTATAAGGTTGTTTTTATATATATTTATATATGTTTGCAAATTATGAAACCACCCAGAATGTTATAACTTTTTTAAAAAAACTATGAAACCGCTTAGTATGCTTAAATTCCTCCTGTATATACCTCTCAGATTCCCATTAGGATTTACACCATACAAATCACCCATTCCCTGTGCATAAAATAACTCCAACTAATTCTTAAACTGCCTCAAATGTGAAGCACTAGCTTGGCCGCGCTTCAACCACTCCCCGCGCATGTGCCAATCACCAACGCTAGTCTTTCCTCGCGCGAGACCAGCAGGACCCTGCCGCGCATGCGCCGTCCTTGTCACGCTACTGTGGCTGCGCGCGCAAAACAACACGCTACTAATGGTGGCTCCAGCGTTCAGTATGGACTGTTTTTATGACATATTTTTTTGTTCCATATATCATTCTTGCTATTAGCACTTATAGATGCTTATGGAATACATGGACACCTGGTGACTTTTATATTATGTTAAAGCGGCAAACTATGAATTGACCTCTTTTTCACCAGTTCTATACCCTACCGGTATGTATCCTTGGTTTACAGACTTTATCCCTACCTCCTGGATATTTAATGAGGGTACTTACACTCTGCTGCTCTGTTCCTATCTTTTTCCCTTCTTAGAGGGTGGTGCTTCAAGCCGCACTACATCTGTACCATAAGGGGCCATCAGCATCTACCCCAAGTTATATATGATATCGGCTATCATATCGATTATTCTAGTGAGGAGTTTTGCCTTTCTTCCTCTGATCTATGAGGATGCTGATATTGATTTCAATTAATTTAGCAGTAATTTGTCACATTGCATTTAAGGAACTATACTTATATATATATTTATTTTCTTTTGTTGGTATTTTGTTACAGCTGATATACCGTCAACTCTGATTTGAACCCGACGTTGTATACTTTGCAGTCTTTGGGATACTCCGTTAAACATATTACTAGTTCTGGTGAGAATTGTTTCAACCTCTTCTTTCAAGAATGGATTGATATTCCTTTCATTTTTCAGCACTATGAACCCCTTGCCATCCCCTATTGTTCCAAGTATTTATTACATAATTTTTGGGACACTTATTCCTCCACGAGGTGACCACTGTGGAAACCACTATGTGCCCATTTGTTTATATATATGACCCTGGGCCCTTCTTTGGTCTCCCCTTTGAGTATATTTACTTTGAATATCCCTTCCTTTGAATCTTCTCCTTTTCTTTTCTCTTTCTTCTCATTTAATTCACCTTGACCCGCATAACTCCTTGAATCAAGTTTAGGGGGGCCCCATAGCATTCAGATTTGGTTATTCCATTTAGGTTTAAAGTATTTTATTAAGGCACAAAAACACGGGGAGGGGAGCAGGAGGTCAAGCATACATACAATACAAGAAGCGGGACGTTGCAGCGAGTCAGAAGAAAAGCAGGGAGGCAGGAAGCCCCAGAGGGTAACTAGGCAAATACAGAAGGCAATAAGGCATTGTGAACGACCCCCCGGTTGACCCCCACTCCCTAAGCAAGGCCATGCCCGAATAGCACCCCGCAACACAGTAAAGGAAAAGCATACCGTACCACCAACCCCCCAACCCCAGAAAGGAAGAAGAAAGGAGAGCAAAGGAGGAAAAGAAAGAAAACAATACCCCAACATCCCCGTCCGAAAGGCAGCAATAGAAGCATACAACCCCTCTTCCCGCCCCCAACCCCCGGCCCCCAATCCGCACATTCACTCCGCCGCAGCTGCCGGCGGCGTCAGCCTAAGGAGGCGCAAATACCATGGACACGTGAGCTCGTGGAATTCCGTGGACAGCAATGCCAAAAAGGGGTGCCAGAGCTCCTCGAACTGGTCGACATTCCCAGCCACCGTTAGCGACATCTTCTCCATGCCCAGTACCTGCCAGAGTCTATGCAGCCAACCAGTGATAGAGGGGGCAGTAGGGGTGCGCCAGAGTATCAGTATGTTCTGAACGGCTGAACCTAGCGCAATCGCAATCTGCCTGCCCCTGCGGGATTTCAGCGGGTACACCAAGTCATTGGGGAGGCCTAGCAAGACATACGCGGGGAAGCGCGGAAGCTCGATCTCAAAATGCCTATCCACCTCATCTAAGACTTCCTTCCAGTAGGCCGACAGCACCGGGCACTCCCAGAGAACGTGCGTGAGGGTGCCCTCCTGTCCGCAGCCGCGCCAGCAACCTTTATCGCCTATTTTGCGCATCTCATAGAGCCGCTCCGGGGTATAGTACCAATAGGTGGACACTTTAGTGAAGGTTTCCGTCAGCCCAGTATGGTACGCAGAGTGCCTCGCCCGATACGCAATCCTGTTCCACTCCTTGTGACTCAGGGTCCTACCCAGTTCCCTGTGCCAGCGCTCCCTCCCTGGGTTATGGTAGTGAAACGGCGGGGGTTGGAGAAATTTATACAAATCAGTGATGAGCTTGGCGTCCGAGGTCCGGGTTACCAACCATCGCTCGTAGGGCGTGATTGAACGGGCAGCGACGTCACGCACTGGGGGTTGAAGAGCCCAGTGGCGGACCTGCATGTAACGCAGCCTGTCCCCCTCCGTCAGGCCAAACTCCTGTCGGAGCTGCTGGAAGGGGAGCACGCCCTCCGGCCCGTAGATCTGGAAAAGCGCCCTGCAGCCCGCGCTCACCCAGTGGGAAAAAGCTCCCGGCTCCAAACCCGGGGTAAAGTCCGGATTGCCAGCGATGGGAGTGAACGGCGATGGAAAGGTCGTGAGCTCACGCAGCTCACACACCACGTCCCACACTCTCAGCGGGACCCGGGTGATAAAAGAGGCGTAGAGATTAGGCGGGCGGTGAGCGCGCCGCAGGAACGGGACCTCCTGGAGGGTACGGCCTGCGACTGCCTGGTCCTGAAAGAGCCAGTGTTTATCCGATTCCCACCGGCTCCACTCCACCAGATAACGAAGCTGCGCCGCCTGAAAGTATCTCCGGAGGTCCGGGACCCCGAGACCCCCCGCCTCCGGGGCCAGCATGGAGAGGACCCGCTTCATCCGAGGCTTACGGCCCTGCCACACAAAGCGAGATATGTCTGCCTGCGCCTGCCGTATCCAACCCACGGAGGGCTGGAGGGGCAGAGCGCGGAATAGATATAGGATCTGAGGCAGTATCGTCATCTTCATCGGCCGAGTTCCTCTTTGATCTTTTTGCCCAGAGAGGAGTAATTAGCTGCAACCATGGCAGGCAGGGAGGGAGCAAGCAAAATGCCTAGGTAAGGCACCGTGGAGGAGGACCACTGCAGAGGAAAGAGACTCTGAAGGTCCCGCCTGGTGTCAGCAGAGAGCGACACATCCAGTGCAGCCGACTTAGTCATGTTCATTTTAAAACCCGCCACACGGGCAAAAGCGTCCAGTTCCTGGACGCAGGCAGGGAGCGACCGCTTGGGGTCGTCCAGGGTCAGCAAGACATCGTCCGCGTATAAGCTGACAGTGTGCGTGTATTGCCCCATCTTCACCCCAATAGCGTCCGGATTATCGCGAATCCTCTGTGCAAACGGCTCCATATAGAGGGCAAAGAGGAGCGGCGAGAGGGGGCAACCCTGTCTCGTGCCGCGCTCAATGGCAAAGCAATTGGAGCTGTGTCCATTGACACGCACTGACGCCGATGGTCTCCTATAGCAGTTAAAGACCATAGTGCGGAACTTCTCGCCGATCCCCAGTTTCCCAAGGACCAGTTCGAGATATGGCCAATGAACCCTATCAAAGGCCTTCTCCGCGTCGACTGATAGCAACATCCGCTCCCCCGGAATGCGTGAGGCCTTTTCCAGCACGTGCGTCACCCTCTTTGTGTTGTCGACCGTCTGCCTACCGGGTACAAAACCGGCCTGGTCTGCCTCCACCAGACCTGGTAAGTGTAAACCCAATCTGGCCGCCAAAATTCCGGTGTAAAGCTTGAGGTCCACATTTAGGAGCGAGATGGGCCGGTACGAGCCGCACAGGGTCCGGTCCTTCCCCGGCTTGGGGATAACCGACACCGTCGCTGGGAGAAGGTCCGGCGGGATAGCTCCCGGCTCGGAGAAGGAGTTGAACAAGCGAGCCAGTAGAGGCGCGACAGTGGGACAGAAGGTCTTGTAAAACAAGGCCGTATAACCATCCGGGCCCGGGGCTTTGCCGTGCTTTAGCCGTGCAATCGCGGAGATGACCTCCTCCACGTGAATGTCCCTCTCCAGGTGGTCCGCCTGGGAGGGGTCCAGGGCCGGAAGGGTCACGGACTCCAAATAGGCCTCAGCCTCTCCCGGTGGGGAAGGCTCCGCCGCGTACAGTGCCTCGTAAAAGGAACGAAAGGTATCTGCCACCTCCGCGTCATCGGAAACCGGGATCCCGTTCACTCCCACCAGCTCCTTCACCACATTGCGCTGCTGCGCAGCCCTGAGCCTATGGGCCAGAAGTTTACCGCACCTGTCTCCGCCGGTGTAAAAGGCATGCTTCAGGCGCAGCGCAGCATACTCCGCCCGATCTAGATCCAACGCAGAGAGGAGTTTCCGAGCCGCCTTCAGCTGCTTCCAGATACGAGGAGCCCCCGTCCGGCGGTGAACCTGCTCGAGCTCCCGAACCTGCGCTGTCAGTTCCTCCCTCTTGCGTTGGCGTTCCCTGTTTTCCGCCGAGGAAATGGAGATAAACTCCCCTCTGACGACCGCTTTCAAAGCCGCCCACTGCGTCGCCAGGGACGTGGCAGAGTTGTTATTGTGGGTCAGGTAGTCCTGGATGACCTCCTCCACTCGCTTCACGACCGATTTCTTATGGAGAAGCGTGTCCCGGAGCCGCCACATCCCCCTAGAGGGGGGGGCCGCCGGCCAAGCAAAGATTCCGGAAACCGGTGCGTGGTCGGACAGGGACAAAACCCCGATGTCCGCTGCCGTGGCGGCCGAGCGAAGCGGTCCACTCACCAAGAGGTAGTCCAACCGTGAATACGTGCGGTGCGCGTGGGAGAAATAGGAGTAGTCCCTATCGGTGGGGTGCAGGACGCGCCAGAGGTCATGCAGGTCCATTTCCGCAAGCTGGTCCTGCACCGCCCTAGAAAGCTCCCCTGTCTGCGGAAAGCGTTGGGCAGACCTATCCAGGGTGGAGTCGAAGACCGTATTCAGGTCTCCCCCCAAGATGATATGGCGATCGGGCGAGGCAGTAACGTCCACCAACACTGATTCCAGGAAGCGATCCTGGTGGTCATTCGGGCTGTACGCCGAACCAACCGTAAAGGTAACACCTCCCAACCGCATGCGATACACCAGAAGCCTTCCTTTCTGCTCAGCGTGTTTATGTAACACCTCCCCCCTGAAGGAGCTGGCTAAAAGAATGGCCACCCCAGCAGTCTTAGTCGCAGCAGAGGAAAAGAATTGCGTGGGGAACTTGGCAGAGCGCAACCTATGGCAATCTTTGGAAAGCAAATGGGTCTCCTGCAGAAGGCAAATATCCGCCTGCGACCCCTCCAACAGGGAAAGGATCGCCCTACGCTTCACGGGGTTATTCAGACCCTTAACATTAAGGGTCACTACCTTCAGGGGCGGCATCGCCTCCAGGGAAACAACGCGCTATGCAGTGGGCAAGGGATCAGCGGAGGGGGCGCGCGGGGCAGGGATGCAGGGAAGGCCAGAGGCAACATCGCACATGGTCGGACCACTTCGGACGGGACCCCCCCCACACCAAACCAACAGTTAAACCCCCCCAGAACCAACCCATGGCAACCAACCAAAGTAAGAAAAAACAGAAAACAACACCCCATAGTCTCAGTCTAGCCCAAATGGGCGAGTCTGTAGAAAAAAGTCAAGTGGACGTCCAGCCACCCCCCCCCCCCCTCAGCCCCAGCTCAGCACCGTTAAAGCTAAGAATCTCTCCCCCCGGAGAAAAGTTAGGCCGTTAGGGCCACACCAGTAGCTTCAGGCAAGTTCCTGGCCGCATTCCTCAGGGCCTCCGCCATTTCTGCCCTGATGGTGGGCGAGTCCGGACGACTCGCCGGCGCTGACGATGGGCGCCTCCTCGACCTCCGTCGGCCCCGCCGCTCGGGGCGCCGCCATGCAGGTGTAGCCCCCTCCTCCTCTGTAGCAGTAAGGCCCAATACTCCACAGACATCCTGCAGAGAGCGCAGCTGATGCAGCACCCCATTCCATCGAAAGATAAGATGGAAGGGGTGGCCCCAGGAATAGGGTGTCTCATGCTCTCGCAGAAAGTCCGTCGCGATGCGGAAAGACCTGCGCTTCTGCAGTGTGATGGCGGACAGGTCCTGATAGAGCGCCACAGGTCTTTCACGAAAGGTCAGCGGCTGCTTCCTGCGGGCCTCCGTCATGATGCGCTCCTTCAGGGGGAAATCCGTCAGGAAAGCTAGGATATCAGGCGGGGGAGCCGATGACTGGCGCTGGCGGCCCACCCTGTGCGCTCTGTCAATGCGGATCGGGAAGTCCGCTCCTTCCTCCAAGATGTCGCGGAACAAGTCCTGCAGATAGGCCACCAGGTCTCCACCCTCATCCGCGGACGGGACACCTCGCACCCGAATGTTATTCCGCCTGGACCTGTTCTCGAGGTCTTCCGAATGGGCCTGGAGCTCAACACACTGCTCCCGGAGGCGGAGGACGTCCTGCTGGAGATGAGTTATCTCTTCATCGCGACGCTGGGCCGTCGTCTCCACAGCATCGACCCGCTCGCCCAGGCCCTCGACCTCCCTGCGCACCTCCCGGACCTCTCCAGCCACCTCGGTCTTAAGAGTTTGAAATTCCTCCTTGAGGGAGCTGAATAAGTCCTCCTTGAAGGACCTCGTGACTGGTGGCTCGCCCACGGCTGCGTCCGTTGATGTCCGGGAGGCCCCCGGGGACGGCTGTGTCCTGTCGCGTAGTTGCTGGGACCTGCCGAGCATTTCCGGCAAAGTGCGATCTCCTCGAGCCGCGCCACGTCTCCCAGCCATCGTGGCCCCCGGTGAAGCCTAGGGTCAGTCACTGTAGGCGAGCGAAACCGCTCGCGGGCACCAAATGTGAGGCCCTCGGTGGGGACAAGGGTAGTGCGTCACAGGCGACAAAATGGCGGCCCGGTCCTGGGCAAGACGACCCCCGGCCAGCAGGGCAGGCAGCAACGTCCAAAGTGGAGGCCTCCAGCCTCGTATTCCCAGAGAGGGCAGTAGATGAGTCGGTGTCAGGACAAATCGAGGCCCTCGTAGAAGAAGGGTGCGGGCGAGGGCCACTGGGCACAGCTACACAAAGACAAGATGGCGGGAGGGTGGGACCCAAGAAGGCAGCCCGGGCCGGCAAGTCCATGGGCGACCCTCAAACAGCAACGGGTCCGGAAGGGGCGAAACCGGCGGCTCCCCTCGCCACTAGTTAATTCGCCCGGCACGGGCACAGCTCGAACTCCGCCATCCAGCGTCTCCGGGCGCGGAGTTCGCAAGGTGTCACCCCTCGAAGTCCAAGGCAGGGGGAGGGTCGCCGGCGCAGGGGTGAGGTCCGTCGCCCATCAGCGGTGTTCGCCACCAGGGCACCGGTCAGGAAGCTCCGGCACTCCGCGAAGTCCGTCTATTCCGCTCCCTCGGGAACTCCGGCTTCCAGCTGTTCAGCACTCGGCCTAGCCGAGGCGAGCGGACAGCGCCGCCGTATGCTCCGCCTCCAAGCTCTTCTCCTCGGGACGACCCAGGCTCCGCTCCTCGGAGCGATCTTCGGATAAACTTTTCGGGGACTTCCCCCGGGGCCACTTAAGTCAAAGTGGCATCAAAGTGTGCCCCAGGAATTCCGGCACAGTTCTCTCGCCCGCAGTGCAGCCGCGGGGGGAGAGAAGCGCGGCGATCAGGGCTCGGGCTGAGCCGGGCCGGAGGAGCTACGGGAGGAAGCGTCCGCTCACCCCGCCATCTTGGCCACGCCCCCCTGGTTATTCCATTTAGACCAATTGGAATACATAGAGGTGTTGATTATGTTTGTATTTCATTTTGGATTTATATTTGAATTGTATGTGATTGTTCTACGTTGTGTTCAGTGCCATTCCCTTTCCCCAATTTTTCAAATCATTTGTTATGTATGCAGTGTTCATGTTGTCAACTTTGTACATATTTATGTGTATATTTATATATGTTTCACATTGTTTTCAGCCCTGACGAAGTTCCCTGGGTGGGAGCGAAAAGCATGGCTGTCTAGTGCACTTCTGAAAAAAGAAAAAGAAAAGAAATTTTAATACAACTAGATGCTTCAGCTGTTTAATATTTAACTGGTGCTGCCTCCACTTTGCTTCAAGTTGTTATCTGGAAATCTAGTGGGACCGAAACACAGCAGGTCCTGGAGGTCTGTCAGCACAGGACTCAACATATTGTTTGGGACTATTTAAGTTTGAGGTGCTCATTGTACAGTCCGCTGTGGTTGTTATTTTCTGTTTCTTTTTTACAAACTGTTTGGGTGCCCAAGAAGTTGAGACCAGATTAATTGTTTTAATGTTTTTGTTTTTATATGAATAATGTTATTGTCTGTTTTTATTATGTACGAATTCGATATTATTGATTTTCAACTGTGATTCTTTTATGGTGATTTTGAGTTCCGAATAAAGATTTATTGAATTGAATATTGGTGGCTCTCTCTGGCATATGGGGTCACAGCAGGCTATGGCACGAGCTTAGCAAGACCGGCATGGTGCTAAACGCTCAGCTCAGTCTAGGGCAACCTCTCCTGGCATACAAGGGTCGCCAAAAACATTCCTGCAAATCGGCTATGGCCAGAACAGCCAGAAAATCCTCACACCTTGCACAGCGGGTCCTGATGGTAGGGCTCCCCGCTGGACTTTGCTTCCTCCAACTCTCTACTCTTCCTCATGGGGCACACTGGTCTTGGCAAGCAGGCAGGGACTGGTGCTCCAGGCTCCAGGGCAGGTGATCTTGGTTTCCCTGGGTGATATCCCCTCACCCCGCAGGGAGACTATGAGGCCTTTGCCCTCAGTTTTGGTCACTGGCAGACATCTTGAATAGCATCCCCTACTAACACAACCTTTCTGGCTGCTTGCCAGATGACAAATGTTTGTGGCCACAACCCCCCTTCTTAAGGTTCTTTTCCAAATACCAAATGTGATTTAGGATCGGAGTCATTGAAGTTTTATTTTGGGGTTCTGCTTCTTCTGAAGTGTACACTTCTTTTATTCTTTCCTCATGAAAGATGTCTGTCCCAGCAGTTTCAGTTTCAAAATCTTTATTCGGTTATTCATACAAACAACCATAAAAGCACAATTCATTAAAAACACAGTTAAAATTAAATCAATCTAAAAACCACATCCAGAATTATCAATCACAATTGATCATGTACAGTACAATGTTAAAAACAACAATTCTAAACAATTAACCCTCCATGCTATTTCTAAATCTTAGGGCTAGTTTTAAAAAGCCAGTTACAAATAAAGTGCAATCGTGAGTTAGCAGCTGTAAATAACAGAGTGCAGGTCTGACCTGGGTAAAGTTCAGTTTTTTAAGAAGAGGCTTTAGATAGAGCCTCCGAGGTATATCATAAAAAGGACAAACAAATAAAAAGTGCACCAAGTCCTGCGGAGACACATTGTCGCAGCCGCAGGACGGTAGCACTCGACCTCGGTGGTTACCCTTTGGAACAGCAAGCAATAGATGGAAGAGGTCCAGACGGAACCTGGTTAACAAAAAATGATCAAAGCCAGACATCAGGCAGGACAAAAAAGGTTCCATACTTGGTGTAGATTTCAAAACAACATATTTCCGGATACTACTTTTATTCAGTTCCACCTCCTCACGATGCAGATACCGTGAGAGGGAAAAGGTTTTCCTCCCATACTCAACATCAGCTCTGCTGATAGAGTCTGGACTTACAAAGAGCTCCTGGCGCCCCAGTTCTGAGAAGCAATCTTTCAAATATTTTAACCACTGGGTTTTAAGCATATTATCCCAGGATAGTGCTTCTCTCAGAAGTTGGTGATTAAGTGGCAGATCTTTGTTTAACCAGCATTTTAACCGGCAGGTTAATGGCCGTAGTGCTATGGTACCACTTAAAAAGGGAATGCCTAATTCTTCATGCACTATAAAGCTGGCCATTCCCATGGGACCACGAGCAGCTGTTTCAGAAAATTATTTTCTGCCACCACAAGGTCGTTGACTGTTGTATGCCCTCATAACTCACTTCCATAGCAGCCTATCGCCACACTCTTAGCCTGAAACATTTTTAACAATGCAGCAATTGGGCGTTTGCCCATTTTCCTAGCAAAGTTAAAGATGGCCGCATTTGCCCGGGTTATCTCCCCCCTTTTCCTCTGGACTGCAGGGCCCCATTTCAACTGGTTATCAAACAAGACACCCAGGTATGAAAAGGTTTTTGTGGTAGGAATCTTCTCCCCATTAACATGGAATAAGAACGACTTCTTAAGGCCTTTCCCTACGTTCATTACAAAGGATTTTGTGTTGTTAATGGCGAGATCTCTGGATGTCATAAAGCTATTAAAAGTGTCAAGTAGCGATTGAAGCCCTTTTGTGGTCCTTGCCAACAAGACAGCGTCATCTGCATAAAGTAAAACAGGTAGCCCTTTACGCCCAACATAGGGGTAATCTGCAACAGTGTTTAAAAGGTTCTCCTCCAGATTATTGATATATAAATTAAAAAGGAACGGGGCCAAAATACAGCCCTGTCTGACTACCCGATGCACTCCGAAATCCCTTGTTACCTTTAACTCCTGGGAGTAGCGTGCATTGGCCCTCGTGTCCTGGTGTAGATCCGCCAGCAAATTAACAAGATTTTGCTCCACGCCCATATTGCCCATGGCCTCCCAAAGCTTAGCCCGATTGACACAATCAAAGGCTGATGAGAGGTCCATAAAGGCCATGTGAATTGTACCCTGACGTGCTAAAGTGTATTTTCCCAGGACCATATACAAATTGAGACACTGTGAGATGATGGAATGGGCTGGCCTGAAGCCGTATTGAATCGGGGAGATTATGTTATGCTCTTTCGCCCAGGCTGTTAATCTATTCAGAATTACTCCCCCCGCTACTTTAACCACGGAGTCAATTAAAGATATTGGTCTATAACAGGAGGTACTGTTACGGTCCCCTTTCTTAAACACTGGGACGATCGTAGAGACCCCCCATGACCCGGGGCATCCATGCACAACGGCTGCATTGAGCACAGCGGTAAGAACAGGCTCCCACAAAGATACACATGATTTAAAAGGGTCCAGGGGCAGACCATCAGGCCCTGGAGCTTTATTACTTGATAAGCCCTTAATACCCTTTTCAACCTCACAGATGGAAAAGCACAGAGGGTTATCTTCTAAAACACCTTTTTTGGATTTTGGTTGTGGCATTTTGCTATTAAAAATAGAGCTAAAATGAGAGACCCACTCTTCTTCAGATATATTAGAGCCCATAGAGGAATCGCCTGGTGATTCAAATAGCGGTTTGTTTATAATTTCCCAGAACTTCGCACTATTTCCAAGAATTTTGGGGTCTAACAAGTTTTCCCAAATAGAGGCCTTAACTTCTGTTTTACGTTTAACTAAAGCCTTTTTATAATAAAGGCGTGATGCCCTAATTCATGACGGGTCTCTAGGTCTAGCTTTTAGGGCCGCCTTTAAATCACGACTTGCCTTAAAGCAAGAGTGATCAAACCACTTTGGGCCACTACGAGCCTGCCCCACGAAAGGTACTGTTAACATTGCCCCAACTTTAGATACGATACCATCAAAAGCTGAGAAGATCTCCTGGGCTGCAGGTACTGAGGACACACAAAGTGTCAATTCAGTGCCACACGTGTTATTAATTGTTTCGTACAGTTGGTCCGAGTTTACCATTGCCCACTTTAAGAGTCGTTTACCATCTATGCACTTTAGAACCCCACCATCCAAACTCTTCCTACGAGGTTCTAGCATCTTACCACCCAGTTGAATACAGACTGGATTGTGATAGCTGAATTGGTTCTCCTGAATTTTAAAACCTAATATAGAAGTACCAAGGACACCAGAAAGAAGTATATGATCAATATAGGATCCCCCCCCGTTTGGCTTTTATATGTGGGTACATCATGAAGAGTGTGGCCATCCACCAAAGACATGGCCGAGGTTAGGTCAAATTCATTCAAGAGATCGTTTAGCAAGTTGCCTCGGCGAGTGTGGTCAAAGTGGAAACCTCTCAATCTGTGGCAGCCCAGTAATCCTGTTACAGTATTCACTGGGTTCCCACAGGGATGTACATTGAGGTCCCCTGCAATAAGAATATAATGTGAAAGGCTCTCCAGGTTATTCCTAAGAAAATTGCCTAGGTCCACAAGCCTACACTCCCCTTTTTGGTTTACAGCATTATAGAAATTGATCAGGGTTAATGATTCTTTCCCTCTATTGACCAACAGCACTTGAATGTCAGTATTACAAAAGGGATATCTTTTGACTGTGCATGTTAGTGCTAAATCAATGTACACAGCCAATCCCCATTTGGCTCTACCGCTTCGTGACGGAACGGCTGGTACAAAGAAACTTTTATACCCTTCAATAAATACATTGTTCCCTACCAGCCATGTCTTGGAGGCATATTACCGGAAAGGATCTTATAAAAGTTAACCAAGTCGGGTCACTAATTTTAACCGCTAGCCCAGCAATATTCCAAGAGATTACATTAAAACTAGGGTCCGTCAATTCTGCTGGGACTAAAATTCGTGCCCCTATATCTTTTCCTGGGGGAACAGCAAAGCTGGCTTCAATACTGTCCCCTGCGACTATATTCGATTTAATGTCATTGCTCTGCACAGGTATTAGCGCTTGAGTAAATTTGCAGGTTTCTACGGGATAAACTTTATCTATACCTTTATAATTCAGTGGTTCATTATCTATCTCCAATTGCCCTGGATGATTCTCGGCCTCATCTATTATCCTAGTAATGTCAACTGTCAATATTTTTGGACTATCCCTTGAGGCTAAATGCTCGGTCTACGGCAACCTCTCCTGGCATATGAGGGTCGCCAAAAACAATCCTGCAAATGGGCTATGGCCAGAACAGGGCTTAGCCGAATCCTCACACCTTGCACAGCGGGTCCAGATGGTCCACTGGACTTTGCTTCCTCCAACGCTCTACTCTTCCTCATGGTCACTGGCAGACATCTTGAATAGCATCCCCTACTAACACAACCTTTCTGGCTGCTTGCCAGATGACAAATGTTTATGGCCACAACCCCCCTTCTTAAGGTTCTTTTCCAAATACCAAATGTGATTTAGGATCGGAGTCTTTGAAGTTTTATTTTGGGGTTCTGCTTCTTCTGAAGTGTACACTTCTTTTATTCTTTCCTTATGAAAGATGTCTGTCCCAGCAAGCAAGCCTCCAAAGCTGATTGGCTCACAATACCACACTTAGAGTTCA
Organism: Lissotriton vulgaris; assembly: GCF_964263255.1. Classification (NCBI taxonomy): domain Eukaryota; kingdom Metazoa; phylum Chordata; class Amphibia; order Caudata; family Salamandridae; genus Lissotriton; species Lissotriton vulgaris. Next base: position 292,263,101 of record NC_141686.1, on the reverse strand, counting down.
CACCTGGATGTGAGCCATAGTGATATGTGCATCAAAAGGTTAATACCAAACCACCTGCCCTATTCTTTATGACTCCCTTATCAGCCCCTTCTCCCTTTCTCAGATATGTCCAGGCCTCTTCCTTTTGATCTATCACTGAATCAAGTGCAGTCCTTTGAAGTGTAAAGGGAGTCTCTTCTCTCCACTGTGTGTTCCACCAAGCGCTTAGGAATGCAGAAATACACAAATCTGTCTGGAGGGATTCCTCTACTCCTCATGTGTTCACCAGGCAGGCCTGGACTTCCCAAAATGGAATCCTGGGTTCTCCTTGTAATATACCTCTGCATGCACACTTTCGGTCTAGCATTGTTACCTCTAAACATTGTACCCTTACACGTACACATGCATTCAGTACATACTCTCAGTTTGTGCACACTGTAGCTTTTCTATCTTTAACCAACTATCTTATACAAACACACCCACAGTCAGCACACAAACTCACCACGTGCACTGCACAACACTTCACACTTCGCATAAGTACACATACACCCAGAACATGCTCTCATTGCGCAGGTGCTTCACTGCATTATATCTCTAGTGTCATGTATTCCTCACAGGTATACATCCACTCAGTACATGGACTAACCAAGCATTCACTGTTACAGTACTGCTCTATCCGTGTACTGTATCTTTTCTAGGCATACATACTACCAGCACAGAGTCACTACTCCTTTGCTATGCAGCACTCCACATCTACCTGATGTAAGCCAAGGGTGGGTTAAGCACACAGCATTGGAACTTTTAAAAGGTGGTTGAGCCTTCAGGCCTCACTCCAGTAACACAGGGTAGAAAGGTCTAGTTCACTACTACTGATCACAACAAGGTATGATCCCACCGCCGTGTTCGTGCTGCTTAACTTCTGGTGAAGCGTCTCTCCTGGTCAAACATGACTGCAATCTGTGAGACAAACCTCTGCCATGACGCACACACATGATATGTGTTTGCCTATGACAAAAAAATCAACATTAGAGATTCAAAAAACAGTGCATGTGGGCAATCAGCATAGGGGCACACATACTTATCAGGCAGAAGACTTTTACGTATCAACTCTCAGTCATCAAAAACCAATATTGTACTTATTGTGTCCTTGCTTGGTCTGCTCCAGACAATCCCTGTCCATGTCTAGAGTGATGGCTTTCCCCGTCATTCTAGGTCCACACTTTGGTAGCAGAGTGTAGTCTGATGTAGCACCTTATACAATATTGCTGTCATTTATCATTATTGTGTTGCCTTGACTTTGGCCACTTTAATATGTCATGTGCAGTTAATGGGCTCCACTGCCACAATTGTAAAGTTCACTATATTAAGTTTGGAGCATTTCAGTTTTAAACAAAACAACAGCTGTCGTTCCTGACACAGACCTTGTTGGAAATCCTCCCAGTTAAATTATGAAAATGACAGGTTTGTCATTAACATGATGGTAGCCATATCAGTAATATTTAGAGCACTGTCGAAGTTCTATGAGCTGTACTGTTGAAACATGATTTCCACTGATTTTTTTCCACAGGTTTATTCAGGTGGTAAAGGGCTTAAGGAGATACTGCTGATATTTTGGGGAAGTGTGCAGTATTACTAGGAGGACTCTCCCAATATGTCATGAACTCTAAGGACTTAACGTACGAGTTACTTACCTTTGGTAATGATGTATCTGGTAGAGTCGATTCTAGCCACAGATTCCTTAACATAGAATTGTCCCCGGCGTGAGACTGAGTCCGGAAACTTTTTGCCCAGCATCACTGCGCGCTGGGGGGACGGCATTACGCAGCACTGCCCAGGCGTCGTCCGAGTACCTGATGTCAGTGAGGTCACATTAGTCCCACCCCGGCGTGCCTACATCACTTTTCTTCTGAGAACTTTTCCGCGTCACAACGCGGAGCCATCAGACAAAACTGTGGCATTATGGGAACAGTGTGCGATGGAACAGAGAAAATGGAAAAGAATGGTGACGAACAACACCAAAAGGAGCAGCGTCAACACTGCAGCAGCCAAAGGCAGGGAATGAAAAGAACAGAGTACAGCCCTGAACAGCCTCCCTGCCAGGATGTAGATAGTCCCCTCTGGAGACAAGGAACACACGCAAAAGTGTCACAACAACATACAGCAGGACTACAACCCCACCCAGGAACAACGAAGGGGAAACTGGTCTCAAGACAGGCAGGAACGACAAATCTCCAGGGGAACCCCAATACAGAGTGCAACAACACACCCCACCTCAAGGAACAAGGGCAAGGCACAATCAGATTACCCCAACCCAGTAGGTAGCAGAAGGACCAGAACCCCTAGCAACCAGGGAAGAGGAAGGGGAGGGAAGAAAGTGAAGGCAAGCCCCTAATCTGTACCAGAGCAGAGGGGCATAGGAGAACATAGAACTCCATCCTCCAAAGAGTCAAGAGGAGGAAGGAACAAGAACAGAAGAAATCCTCCTGTTAAAAGAGCGAAAGAATGCACTCACAGAAGGTACAGCCACCCACTTGGAGGCGAGTGTAGAAGACCAAGCCAAAGGCCCTTGCAGAAAGGGGAGGAAGGGCGGGCCATGAAGGAATCTGCGGCTAGAATCGTCTCTACCAATACATCGTTACCGAAGGTAAGTAACTTGTACATCTATATAGACTACTAGCTACAGATTCCTTAAAGTAGAATAAATACCCTAGCCATACCCACAGGGAAGGAGGGTCTGCGAAAGGGTCCACCGGCCTGGACATAACAGAGGACCCCACAGGGCACCAGGCCTACGGACAAGGCGAGGAGCCTTTTCCCCGCCGGCTAGGGGAACTCCCATGGAAGAACACCACCGATCCCACCGAGGGGCAGGGGAAGAAGAAAAGCAAAAGAGGAAGCCCATTCCATTCAACAGAGGAAACAAGGCAAGCAAGGGGAGGCCTCCGCACCCAACTTCCTTACAGGGCTACAGAACCGCCATCCAAGGCCAAGGCAAGGAAGAGGAAGAAGAGCAACCCAGAGGCTCCAAGGAGACAAGGAGAAGAAGGAAGGTCAGCCGGGGGCACCAAGGGAGACCGGCAGGCTGCACCCCAAAAGAGGGAAGAACACAAGAACCTTCCCAACCCCCAGGCCAGCGAACAGAAGGGTGAAGAGGGTCTGGACACACCACAGAGAGGGGTACCCACACATGACCCAAAAGGAGCAGAACCAGCGTCATGATGCCAGGTCGCAGACAGGTCAGAGCTGACGACCAGTGCTGCAACCCCAGAGAAGGACGCCTCGGGGCGCCATCCAGGCATTTACATTCAGCACAAGGAAATTGCACCTGCAAGTACATAAGTGCCACAGAGGGCAGAGACCCGAGGGCGACCACAACTCACCAGCACATAACGAGCTATATAACAGCTACCAGTACCCCACATAGGGTAAGTTAGTCCCAAACATGGGAACCCGCTTAGGAAGAAACTTCAGCAGCAGAAGACAACTGAAAGAGTTACGGGGAAAAAACCAAGCAGAAGGCTGGTCAAGCAGCCAAGAGAAGAACAGGATGCCTAGTCTCAGTGCGAACAACCTTCAACAAAACACTCTTACAAGAATGGCTGGCCAGCAGCCAACAGAGCCACAGTCCCAACAAGAGGACTCTCAGGCATATGAAGCACACGGGTCACACAACGGGGGCGACTCGCCCCAACAAAAGAACAGCTCACAAAATCCAGACCAACCAACAGGTTACTGAGGGGGAGAAGAAGGAGGAGGAAGGGGAGGAGGAGGAGGCCAGAGCCCTGCCAAAAAGCTCCGGATGGCCGAGTCTGCCGGGTCGTGGAACAAGAGGGTGCCATCAAAAGGAAGATCCACCAGCCGCTCCTACACATTCTCCGGGAACACACTGTCCTGAAGCCAAGCATGGCTGCAAAGGGCAACTGAAGAAGCCATGGCACGACCCAGCACCTCTGAGATATTCAGAGCGGAGCGAAGAATAAACGCTGTCAGCTCCCGGCCATCTAAAGCATGGTGTTGCAAGTCAACACCAGCACCCTTCTGAGAAGCTGCAGATCCAAGGGACTCCGCCGAGTCCCACAACCAAGATGTGGCCCTAGCCAGCACACATGAGGTGTTAAGGACCCGCAGAGCCGCACAGGTCGAAGGAAACATATTGTGGCCCCAGGAGTCCAGCCAGCGGGCCTCCCAGGAGGGTGGAGCCAACAGCGACGGCAGGGAAGGAAAGGCGGTTCACAAGAGGGAGACACTGGCAGAGGGTTGGAGGGAAAGACACGCCGGTTCACGTGGTGCTGGAAGGTGCCGGTGCAGAAGGTGTTGGGGCACAAGATCCCCTGTCAGCGACGAATGGAGGGAACCTTCAAAGGGGAGGAGCAGCTCCCTCCCACCAGAGCCCTGGTGAAGAACCTCCACAAGATGGTTCGCGGGGCAATGGGCAGCCGAATCCCCCATGTGCAAAATTCCCACAGCTGTGGAAACAGCACGAGCGAAGGCCGCACCCGCCTCCTAGGGCCTCCAGGCGGAAAAAGAAACTCCTCCGTGGGGTACGGCTGTAAACTAAGACGGCCATCCCCTAAACCAAGCGGAGCGGGAAAGGGCCAGGCCCGTAAAGGAGAAAGAGGCGCAGAAGAGTGGGGGACCTTTGGTTCCTCTGGCAAAAATCGCGGCCGCAGCGACAGCAAGGAGTCGCCTTTTGATGAGATCGGGGAGAAAGCCACGACGCGGCTGCCCGTCTCCGGCGAGGATGACACCAGCAGGCACCCAACCTCTGGAGACGAGGAGACGTCCGAGGACGAATTCACGACCTGACGCCTGTCTGGTGCTGTAGAGTCCGCAACCTGGAGCAGGGCGTCATTGTCATCCAACACCACAGGAGACGCCGGACAGGCCTCTGTCCCTTCACACGGCGCCGAGGACCGGGTCTGGGCTGGAGCTGAGGTGGTCAAGAGGCGGTGCCGGAACGACGAGGCAGCCGCCTGCGTGGAGGAACGAGAAGCACCTGGAGAGCAAAAAGGAGTCCCCCGCCTGCCTCGACCCATGGGGGACGAGAGAGGTCCGATCCCCACGGCGGCGCCAAGGCCGACTCGACCTCCGGTGAGGCAGCTGCCTGCACGGAGGGACGAGAAGGAACGGGGACTGACAAGGAGCCCCCCACCAGCCTCGACCCATAAGGGGACAAGAGGGGTCGGCCAACCCCTGTGGTGCCGCGGGGTCTGCAGCTGCCGGCGCCGTAGCGGCATCACCTGGGCCTCTGACGGAATACCCACCTGTCGAAAGAGCCGAGTGGGGCTCAGATTGCGACCCGAGCCCCGGCGACCTCCCGCGACACCACAGGGACTCCCGCAGGAATTTTCGGCGAGGCTGAGGCACCGTGGTCCAAAGGAGGGACCCTCGAAGGGCCGCACCCCAATGGCACCACATCCTCCAAGCCTGGAGCCGGACCAGTCGGCGCCGGGGCCGAAGCCGCCGGTGACGCCGCAGAGGGCCCTGCATGGCACAAGGGATCCGCCGATGTCCCAGGAGGCGAAGGAGGAGGAGAAGCCAGCGAGGCCTGCAAAGCCGCCGCATTTGTCTCCTTCTGGGCTCTCGACGCCCACTCACCGGGGAACGGTGGATAGGGGACGATACGCGGGCCGCATCACCCATGGAGAGCCCAGGCCCCCAACAGGCCAGAAACCAGCCCTCGGGGACAAACTGCGACACTTACCCACACAGGAGCGACGCTCTTCCGTCAAAGGAGATGGATGAGGACGACGATGACGGCTGCTCCGAAAATCCTCTGCAGAAGCTGAGCGAGGGACGAAGCCGATCCCGACCTGCGAGCTGAGAGAAGTTTTATGCAGCGTTCCCCCCGCGACTTCGGCTTCAACCGTTTACACGACTCGCAGTCAGAGGAGCTGTGATCCTCCTCCAAGCACCACATGCAAATAAGGTGAGGGTCTGTCGCCAACATCAAGCGCCCACAAGATGAACACATCTTGAAGCCCGAAGGTATCCGCGCACTGTTCCCACAACACACGTAAAGATCGAAGGAAAAGGCCTAAACAGGCTCAGAGCAAGAACCGGATCCGCGTTGCACGCGGAAAAGGAAAAAACTGACGTAGGTGCGCCGGCGTGGGACTTATGTGACCTCGCTGACGTCACGTACGCAGACGACGCCTGGGCGGAGCCGCGTAATGCCGTCTCCAAAGCTCGCAGGGATGCTAGGCAAAAGGTTTCCAGATCCAGTCTCACGCCAGGGGATAATTCTACGTTAAGGAGTCTGCGGCTAGTAGTCTCTATCAGATAGAAGTCTTTGTCCCAGGAAAAAAAAAAATTTCAGCAGTCTGAGGGCCTGATTAGGATCTACATTTTGCAAACACGGGGTATCTGTCATCATTATGATGGAGTAACCCATCTGCCAAGATCTAAATAAGCCCTATGGCTAATTCACCAGGTGATGTGAGGGGTTATCTCATCAATGCTCATTCCCTGGTAAAAAATAAAATGGAGTTTATGAGATTTGTTCATTCGTGGGTGCATGATCACTCAGGCCCTGATCTCGTAGAAGCAGTCCCTGCTGGGTATGTCTTTCTTAGATTAGACCGTACAACTAAAGTAGGAGGTGGCCATGCAATAATCTTTGGAAACGCTTTTCAATGTAATAAATAAATAAATAAATATCGCTCCTTTCCCTTCCACGCTTTGTGAGGCTCTTACTATTAATCTTAAATGTCATGTTCTTTTACATTTTCAGGACTTTTAAAGATGCTTTTATCTCTCCCCTCACCATGTTTTTAGAATCTCTCCTGTGTAAATCTAATTTCATGATTTTAGGAAACTTTAATTTCCTATTAGAAGCATCTGATTTCAGAGACAGGGCCTTGTTTATTGATTCTTTGTTGAGTTTTGGATTTACATAATTGGTGCTCTCTCTGACTCATTTGGCCTGCCACACTTTTGATTAGATTTTCCCTATATCCTTCAAAAACATCTTAATAAAGTACTTATGACCCTGAAAGGGGGGAGGCTGCAGACAGGGGGAAGGCGGTAGCCCTTATTCTGTTAGATCTGTCTAGCAACCTTCGACATTACCTCACCCTCTCGCATAGTTTCTCACTGATCCCATTTAGGCATCAAAGCCTTTTTCTTTACCTTTTGGGGTTACTCAGCGTTCATCTATAAGCCCTGCATTGTACATTCTCTATGATATGCCCCTCGCCAAATTGATTCAGTCTTTTGGTTTTCATGTTTTGTCTTATGCCGACGACACACATATTATTGTCACCATTACAAATGAGGCTTACAATTTTAAAAACTGCAGGCAAGAAATCTGGTCCTGCTTGAAGGTTAATTGTCTTAAATTAAATGCTGACAAGACTGAAGATCTAGTATTTGGCAATCAGCAGCCCACTTGGTCTAGTCTTTCGTGGCCTTAGGGTACGTGACCACTTTATGCATTATTTTCATTTCATTCAACGGAAGTACCATGAATAGATCGAGGCTTGCTCCAACTCGCCCAAAAAGCAATCCAGACCAACACAAATTCAATGTGGATCATGAATACTGAAGGGGAAAGAGGAATGGGACAATAAGAAAAAATAGTTAGTGCGAGTCTTTCTTCACATCAGACAAACATCCTTATTCTAGTCTACAAAAGAAAATGTAATTTATCAGCTTTTCTTTTGAATACTATCGTAAACAAGATTTAAATATCACTGTTTAAAATCAAACTGGTACCTGGTTTACAAGCACCTCTTTCTCAGCTACTCTCCTTAAATTACTTATAACATGTAAGTGTATCTATTTAGAAAAGTATAACAGTGATTACTTTTTTATGCTGACATCCATTATAGAGAAAATAATGGAAATGTGTGCTAAAAAAACGCACCCTACTTCTAACACTCTACTGAAAAGAGGGGGTGAGTTAACAGCATTAACAACCCAGGAAAGTTCATAAACAATACAGAAAGTTCAGCCATTTACTTTTAATGAAATGTCTCCCAATTCAGCAATGCTTATTCCATAAGGTGACAATGCGTTATGAGCAAATCCTTGTAAAAGATTATTAAGGTTCAGGAAAAGACAGTCACAGGTGAAAGTACACCCTCCTACCAGTCTCCCAAAACCAGTAGCAATAGAAAGGGAAACACAAGGCAACATAAAGAACAAAGTGTGGCTCCAAAATCTCCACCATCATGGTTTCCAAGACCCCAGTTGCAATTTGGGAAGCAATTTGATTGACTTCATTTTCTCCTTTTATACTAGAGATGCAAGATGGCCACTAGCATGAAAGGGAGCTAAACTACATTTCCAAATTTTCTGTTATTTCGTTTTATATCCACTTTCACTTTGTGACATCCTTTTCCACAGCAACTGTTATCTTGGATGAGGCATCACTGCAAACACATTTCTGCAATGGAAGTGTGTTAAGGAATTTTGCAGTAAGATTCCATTTCCTTTTATTTCAGACTGTGAGCCCACTTCTGCATTTCTCTTCAACCTTATACGCGATCATGACATTACCACCACCTATATGGGTATTCTTTGGCCTTGCTTTTTCAGGGTACATTTTATTAAATCAAGTTAGGAGCTGAGGTGCATGAACAGATTCAGCAGGTTCCCTTCAGTCTTTCCTCAGCCCCTTATCCTTTTCAATAAATCAATTCCTGCAGTTCCTTTTTGTGTAACGAGAATCCAAAATAGACTATACCTCATATTCTATATTGAAGTATTGAATGATAGGTGAAGAAGGTTGATAAATATGAGTACCCTTCTTCACTGGTTTCATTAAAGATACATGAAAGAATAGAGGTATTGTCATGGTCTCTGGAAGTGTTAACGTCATAGCAAATGGAAGGATAATTTTATTTATTGAAAATGGACTGATAAATCTGGGATGGAATTTCTTTTAACCACAAAGTCTTATATACTTGGTGAACAGCTAGGCTGCATCCCCCACTTGGTATTTCGGAGCCTCTCTTCTTCTTTTGTCTGCTTGTTTCTTGCAATTGATCATGGCATTTTCTGTTAGATCTTTGCATATTTTTTCTAGTGTTTGTACAACAGATGGGTTTATGGAAATGTTGAGGATGAAGAAAGGAGTGAACCCAGAAGATGAATGGATGATATTGTTCTTGCAGAATTCTGCATGCATTAATGATTGACCCAAGATGATTGATGCTGAACATAAAATCTTAAATAAGTTTCTATTTCTTGATTGATTTTTTTCTGTCTGACCATCCGACTGAGGATGATAGGCTGAGTATAATCGGATCGCAAATTTGAGCTTTTTACAAAATTATTTCTAGAATTTCAATATGAATTTTGCAACTGGGTCAGATATTACTATGGTGGGTAGACCATGTAACTTGACAATATATTGTAAAAATAGTTTACAGGTTTCAGATGCTAACAGGTTTCCTCTTTAAATGAATAATATATGGCATTTTGGTATATGTGTCCACAACCATAAAGATAGCAGTAAATTAATTGTCTGGGAGAAGATCTACTATAAAAGCCACAGTTCCAGTATGCTAAAGTTTTGATGGTGTTTCTAATGGTTTTACTAGACCCGTGCTTTTTTGATGATCATTTTTATTTCTTCTTCAAATATCACATGTGGCCACAAACTCTTTAATACTGTTCTACATATTTAGTCACCAGAAGGTTTTTTTCACAAATGCCATCATTTTCTTTATTCCTGGATGGTCTGCTAATGGTGATTCATGTGTTTCAAATTTGAGTTCTAATGTTTTTGTAGGAAGGCACAATTTCTAATCATATATGGTTAGTTTTTTGTCGCCTTTCTCGCCCCCCGTCACCATTTCTGGAGATATTTCCTCTATAACTTGATTGACAATTGAAATCATTACACTGTTATACAGGAATAATTGAATTTTCCTTATCCATTCCTGTAGATCTTACGCTGATTTAGAGTTTGGCCAATCCAGGACTGTTCTGATAATCCTGTCACCCATCGATCCCATAAATACCATGGTGTAAACATGGAAAAAACATTTCTCTGCTTTGGCATAGAAATGATTTGTCATTAATTGTTCTAATACTAGACATACATCATCTACAAGATCTTGAAAAAATTAGGATGTCGTTAATATGTGCTATGACCAATATGTCTATGCATTCTCTGAGGACATCTTTAATGAAAAATTGAAAAACTATGGGTGCACTGCATAATCCGAATGGCATTACTTGATATTCAAATAGACCAAATTTTGTTCTTCCACTTAGGTGATAGGATGCTCTTAGATCTATTTTGGTTATTAGTCATGCATTCTTTATTTGATCTAGCAGGACTTAAGATCGAGGTGAGTAGACAACAATTCTTAATGGTTATTGTATTTAGGGTTCTATAATCAATACACGGATGAAGATATTTATTTGGCATGAACAATAAGGGTAATGACACAGAAGACTGGGAGGGCCCGATTCACAGAACTAATGTAAGACAAAATCCTAAACTTACTACTTTTGGTATTCACAGAAGTTAGGATTTTGTCTTAAGACAGACTTAAGACAAACTTAAGTTAGGATTCTGTCTTAAGTCTGTCTTAAGACAAAATCCTAACTTCTGTGAATACAAAAAGTAGTAAGTTTAGGAATTTGTCTTAAGTTAGTTCTGTGAATCGGGCCCGGAGTGTTTGACAGTAATTTTCTACCCAATCTATAGACGGGTTATACTTGATTAGCCAAGGAAACTCCAAAAATCAACTGGAATTGTGGTGTATCAATAACATCAAATGAGAAGGTTTCTGTGAAGTCATACCTTGCATGGCTATAATGGAATGTGTTTTCTGTTGTGAAGTAAGGGATCTACCATCTACAGCTCTGATTTGTTCTAGTTCACATTCATATTTTATGTTTTAACCAAATGACAAACTACTGCATGGTCCATAAAGTAGCCTTTAGCTCTTGAATCAATAAGTGCATTAACTGTAAAAAATACATTAATTTTGACAAAAAGATACATCAAGACACATAAAAGCTGTCCCAGGTTGTAAAGTATTATATAGTACTTCCTTAATATGACTATCCATGAAAATGCTGCTCAACAAATTGTCCCTTATATTTACTGAGAAATTTAGCTTCCTGCCCAATTTTGTTTTGGTTTTTTGGGACTATCTTTTTTTTTTGATCAACACATTTTATTCAGTTTAAAGAAGGAAAGCACCAGCCAATCCGCACCATATTTCGAAAACTGAGGATTACAATCACAATTTCTCGTTACCCAATGTACAGACATTGATAAACCAAAAATGAGATGGAAACAGTCAAACCCCCCATGATTAGACCCCCCCAACCATTTCCCCCAAATTCTGTGGTATTTCTTGAGGCAACCACGTGCCGCATACATAACTTTCTCCTGTGTGGCGCACCAGTCCACCACAGTCCGCCAACGCCCCACAGTTGGGGGTTCAGGGCATTTCCAGGAGGCTGCCATGTCTCTTTTAGCTACCACCATTGCTGTAGTGAAGAACAGTTTTTCGTAGAGTGACCCGTCCAGGCCATTAGTGATGCCCAGGATCGTGTGCTTAGGGTCAAGTGGAACCCTCCACACTAGAACCTCAGAGAATTCTTCTTCGATGCCCTTCCAAAATCCCACCAGGAGGGGACAGGCCCAAACCATGTGGAGGAAATCAGCGGGGTCATGGACACACCTGGTACAGGCTGAGGATGGACTAACCCCTGTGCGATGAAGGCGTACAGGGGTGAGATATGCGGCATGTAAATAATAGAGTTGCACCAAGCGCAGCCTAGAGGAGGCGGTGACCATTCTAGGGGCAATAAGGGCGTCCCTCCAGTCTTCTTCCTCCAAGGGGCCCACACAGTCCTCCCATTCCGCAGTTGGTCCAAGGAAGTCGTGGTGTTGTTAATCAGTGTACGGTAAATGTGGGGTATGTCACCCTTTCCCAGGTCCCCAAACATAATCTGGGCTTCAGGCGGGCTATGATCAGGCAACTGTGTACCTGTTGTGGGGTGTGAGTGTAGGGCATGCCGTAGCTGGAGGTAGCGAAAGAATTGCAAGCGGTGCAGCAAGTACCTGGTTTGGAGATTTTCAAAGGAGCACATATGAGCCCCCACCCAAAAGTCCCCCAGCTGCGTGATACCTATGAGGTCCCAAGCGTCAAAGCCCTGGAGTCTGTCACTTCCCTGAGCCAGGTCATGTGCCACAGGGAGTACAGTGGGTCAGTGTGTGTGTCCAGTTAGTATGCCGCAGTGCTGCTTGCCAGGCCAGTAAAACCGAGCGCGTCACCTCCGGAAGACGGGAAGGAATTGGGGTCCCAGATAGAAAGGATTGGATTCTAGTGAGGCCCAGCCCCCCCAGTTCGAGCCTGAGGCCAGATCCGACCACCACCGTTGAACCAGTCATGTATGGAAAGAAGTTGTGTGGCCAATAGTATAGATAAAGGTGAGTCATCCCCAATCCCCCGTCGAACGAGGGGATCCTGCAAGTACTGACCGCTAGCTTGGACCTGCCCTTCCCCCATAGGAATTTGCTGGCTAAGCCATCAAGTTCACAGAACCAGGCCCTGGGAAAGCACATGGGGGTGTTCTGAAGCATGTAAAGGAAGCGGGGAAGCACCATCATCTTAAAAAGGGCCACCCTCCCCATGGGGTTGAGGGGCAACGTCTGCCACTGCTGGAGATCCGCCTTAGCCCGCTTCACCAGTGGAGTGACATTGAGGGCCCAGCTGAGCTCAGACGGCAAGGTCACCCAGATACCCAGGTATTTTGAATGATTGACAACGTAGAGGTATTTCGGACTGCCCGTCACAGCATTCCCAGGAGAGGTGAAGGGGGACGGGGACCGATTTGCTGGGGTTCACGCGGAGGCCTGACGCCCGTTCGAAGGACTGCAAGATACGAAGACAATGGGGGCCAGACCGGGCAGGATCTGCCAAGTAGATGAGGATGTTGTCCGCGTAGAGGGCGATTTTATTCGGTTCAGCGCTGGGCCATTACCCTCCCCGCATCCGATCACAAGAACGCATCAAAGTGTGGCTCAATGATTAGAGCGGCAGACCCTGATGCTGAGGTCTAGTCCAGGACCAGGGTTCAATTCCCCGCCTCGGCGGGTCTTGGGCTCAAAAATTCCACGGACCTGATAATTCTCGCCTCGGTGCCTATTCCAAACATGGAGTCCCACTCTGCAACTCTGGGCAATAGCTTGCTTAATCTCCACAACGGCCCCCACAACGCTAAGGATGCCTGGCCTCCACCTTGGGGGTGCCCAGGAGTGGACGCCTCACAGGGAAAGCCAGGATGGGTTCCACAGCGGTATTCGTACAAACGCCTTGAGACCCTTGCAGGTGAGTAGTGCGCTATACAAGTATCAATTTTTTAAAACATTTTTGCCTCATCCCTCTACAGACCGAGAAGGGCTCCAACAGGACTCCGTTTACTAGAACACCAGCCCTCGGGAGGGCGTACAGAACCTTGACAATGGCCCGGAAGCGGGGACCAAGTCCCATCATGTCAAGAACATCTTGAAGGAAGCCCCAGTCCACCGAGTCGAAGACCTTCTCAAAGTCTACCAGGAGAAGCGCAAGGTATGGGGTGAGGAGGTGGCGATGGGCCAAGGTGGAGTGCAGTCTGCGAAGACAGTGTTGGGTTCCGCGAGAGGGCATAAACCCACATTGATCGGAGTGGACCAACGTAGACAAGTGGGGTTTGAGTCGGTGGGTGGCAAACAGTTTGACCTCAGTGTTGATGAGGGAGATGGGGCGGTAATCTGCGCACTGTGGTAAGGGGGGCTGGGATTTCGGAAGGACCACAATGGCGGCTATGTCCGTCTCCCGAGGGAAGGAGCCTTTCTCCACAGCTTCGCAAAACAGTGCGTCTAGGTCGGGGATGAGAACATCCCGCTAGTGGGCATAGTATTCTTGAAGGAGGCCATCTGGGCCCGGTGTCTTGCCAGATTAAACAAGAGCGATTGCGTCTCCAATTTCCTCACAGGAAATGGGACGGTCCAGATCGGCTTGAGCGGCGGCATCTACACGCGGAAGGCAGCCATCCTCCACGTCCATCAGGTCTGTAAGGGACAGGTTTGGGGCTCGGGCCTCGTATAGCCTGAGGTAGTAGGCGGCAAAGGCCTGCGCCATTTCCAGTGGGGCATGGCACAGTGACCCGTCTGGTGCCGCTATTTCAGGGATTATACGGTTTGCCCTTGGGTACGTAGCCAGGCGGTGAAGGAGCGAGATATTCTTGTCTCTCCATCCATATACCCTGGCCACGGAGGAGCGCCAAAGGAGTTTGGCCGCGTCCAGAGACAGCTGCTTGATCTCTGACTGGAGCCGGGTCAGAAGTCTCGTATCGGAAGCATCTGATGATCGGGCCGAGGCACGATCGAGGCGCAGGGCCTGCGCCTCCCGCGAGGTAATCTGCTCCACTTGCGTTTGTCGCTGGAGCTTGAGTTGGCCCTTGGCGACCCCTCTAATTGTGGCCTTGCCCGCATCCCATAGGGTGTCTGGGGAGGACACGGAGCCCTCGTTAGAGAGAAAGTACTTTCACCACCTTCCTGAAATCCTTGTCTTGAAGAAACCAGGGGGGGGGGTCTGCACGGACCATCAGAAGCGAGACGTCCTGAATCAGAAGACAGTCCGTCGAAGGAATGAAGATGGCGTCAATGCATGCCTGTGTGTGGTGTGGCGCTAAAGTGTGTGTGAATTGTTTAGAATGAGGGTGCCATAGTCGCCAGGTGTCGCATAAACCCAGTGATGCGGACCAGGACCTCAGCTGCTTGGCTTGTGCAATTCTACCATGGGATGGGGGGCCTGTCGTGTCAAGGTCAGGTGATGAGACCTCGTTAAAGTCGCCTCCAAGGACTGTGGGACCAGGGGGCAGAGACGCCAGGATGTCAAAAAACGTAGCTAGGATCGCCGTCAGCATCAAGGGGGTAGAATAAAGGGATACCAGGTTAAGCAGGTTGCCTTTTAGTGTGCCACTGGAGGCCACGAGAGTTCCCTGGGCATAAAGAGTCATTTGGAGAGTCGCCAGAGGAAGGGAGCATAAACGCCGAGTGCCACACTCGATCATAGCCGTACCGCGTTAAGAAGTTGCAGCGATTACCCAGCAGGTGGGTTTTTTGTAAGAGTAAGATGTCCGCCCCTAGGCGCAGCACATATCTGAGGACAGCCATGCGTTTAAAGCGGTCCAGGAGCCATTAACGTTCCAGAACATGATGCGCAGGGGGGCGTTTATTAATGGTGTGTCAGACATGGTGCTTGGGTTGGCAGTGGGACTGCAAGTCTGAAAGGGGAGGTCCGGTCTGTCTGTCTTATCAGGTGCACGTCAAGGTGCTTCATGAATGCTGGTGTGGTAGAACTAGAAAACAAAAAACACAAAACTGAGGAAAAAACTCGGAACAACGGTCCCACCCCCCACCCTACACTTCAGAAACGGAAGGATCTTTCGCCCTAACAACAAACCAGAGAGTGAACAACCAAACTAAAATGCTTGGGAATGGGAAAGCGTGGAGTACCCCTGCTAATTTCAGAATGCGCTTAAACGAGTCCATCAGGAAGGAAACAAATATGGTAAGATCAGGCACACCCTCCGGCCGCGGAGCCAGGCCCAGCAGACAGAGGTGAGTTAAAGCAGGGTCTTTCAAGAGCATTGGGCTGCATAAGAGGTCTGTGTCCAGGAGAACATGCAAAGAGGGTTGGGGGGAAGCGTCCCCATGAGCCAAATGATCGGATGATCCAGAGCGTCTCCCAGTTGAAGTTTCATGATAGAGCAGTATCGGTTGAAGGGGGCGGCCCGGCGGGGAGTCTAAGCGGGTCGCCACTGTCCACAGCGCCTGCGGGAGTGGTGACGTTGGGGCCGGAGAGTGGGGAGTGAGAGGCGAGCAGGTCCGCCCCAGGCCTCCCCCTGCTGCAGAGGTCGGTCAACAGTGTGCAACGGGCGTTCCTCTGTCGCCCAGGACCAGGCCTCTGTTGGGTTGTCACAGAACAAGGTCTTGTTGGCGAATACCACTCGCAGACGAGGTGGGAAGAGGAGCCGGTATTGGATATTGAGCGCCCTCAGCTTTTGTTTAACTTCGTCGAAGGAGCGGCGCTGGCTCTGGACCTCGCAGGTGTAGCCTGGGAAAATCATGATAGTGCGATTTTCGTGCAAGAGCCGCTGCTGTTTGCGGGCCTCTGACAGGATGGCGTCCCGGACTTTGAAGTTAATGACCCACATTATGATTGGTCGGGGGCTACACCTGGAGGAGGCTTAGGGCCAGGGCTCGATGAGCCAGCTCAATTGTGAACCAAGGAGAGAGAGCCCTCAGGGACCCATGATATGAGCCATTTCTCCCGAAAGTCCGCCATGCGGCCCTGCTCCGTTCACTCCAGGAAGCCCACCAGGCAAAGATTATTGAATCGGGACCTGTTCTCTGCCTCCTCTGCCCGGCAGTGCAGCTCCTGAGTGTGAGATTGAAGGCGGGCCACCTGCCCCTTGAGTTGCTGTACATCATCTTCCACGGTGGAGATACGGGTTTCAGTTTCCTTGAGCCAGGCGTTCGTGTTTCAAGTCAAGTCAAGTCAAGTCAAAGAATTTATATAGCGCACTACATACCCAGAGGGTCTCAATGCGCTTAGGGAGGGGAGGAGGATTACTTGTCAAATATCCACGTTTTAAGTTGCTTTCTGAATGCTAGGTGGTTCTGGGTAAGGCAAAGGTAAGTGGGGAGTGAGTTCCATGTTTTAGCTGCCAGGTATGAGAAGGATCTACCTCCCATGGTGGTCTTGTTGATGCGTGTACAGTGGCGAGGGCTTGGCTGGAAGAGCGTAGTTGGCGGGAGGGGGTGTAGAAGGACAGTCGTGAGTTGAGGCATTCTGGTCCGATGTCGTAGAGTGATTTGTGTGCGTGGGTTAGCAGTCGGAAAGTGATCCTCTGATTGACGGGTAGCCAGTGGAGGTTTTTCAGGTGACCAGAGATGTGTTCGTTACGTGGGATGTCTAATATGATCCTGGCTGAGGCGTTTTGGATTCGTTGGAGTTTTTTCTGGAGTTTAGCGGTAGTACCTGCGTAGAGGGTGTTTCCGTAGTCCAGTCGGCTCGTGACCAGAGCATGGGTGACTGTTTTTCTGGTTTCGGTGGGGATCCAGCGAAATGTTTTTTTGAGCATGCGAAGAATGTTGAAGCAGGATGAGGAGACGGCGCTGACTTGTCTGTTCATTGAAAGTGAAGAATCCAGGATAACGCCTAGGTTCCGTGCGTGGTCTGTCGGGATGGGTGCTTTTCCAAGGGCTTCCGGCCACCAAGAGTCGTCCCATGCAGAGGGGGATGTACCTAAGATGAGGACCTCTGTTTTATCTGAGTTCAGTTTCAGACGGCTGTGTTTCATCCATTCGGCAACTTCTTTCATTCCTTCGTGTAGGTTAGTTTTGGCGGTGCTGGGGTCATTGGTGAGAGAAAGGATCAGTTGAGTGTCATCCGCGTAAGAGATGATGTTGAGGTTGTGTTGGCGGGCGATGTCCGTGAGGGGGCTCATGTATACGTTGAAGAGGGTGGGACTGAGTGAGGATCCTTGTGGTACGCCACAGATGACTTCAGTGGCTTCGGACTTGAATGGTGGAAGGCGGACTCTCTGGGTTCTTCCGGTGAGGAACGAGGTGATCCATTCGAGTGCTTTTCCTTGTATTCCGATGTTTCTGAGGCGTTGTAAAAGGGTGCTGTGGCAGACTGTGTCGAAGGCTGCAGAGAGGTCGAGGAGGATGAGGGCGACTGTGTCTCCATTGTCCAGTAGAGTTCGAATGTCGTCTGTTGCTGCGATGAGGGCAGTCTCAGTGCTGTGTTTTGCTCGGAAGCCAGACTGTGAGGAGTCGAGGGATTTGTTGGCTTCGAGGAAGGCGGCGTTTGCGAAGCGTGGATGGCTTGCAGGATAGTAGACAACTCCGCTGAGGGCAGTTGGTCCTGTTCCGCGGTTCACCCAGGTGCGCCTGCCTCCAACGTGGTGAAACGGTCCATTTTGGTTTGGGTGGCAGGACGCTTTGCCGACCTGTCCGTCCTGCCCATGGTGGCACTCCGAGGAACTGCAGCGCCCGGGGTACCCTGTAGGTGGATCCCGCAGTGGGGGGAACCCGCGAGCCCCTATGGGTGGCCCAAAGTCAAGCAGGTAGGACAACCAATGCCGAGGCACAATTAGGACCAGATCGCCACCGCCCGATGTGTGTGGCCGACTCCACTGTCCCGGACAGAGTGGGTCCTCAGGGAGGAGGGGGGGGATGGTGGGATGACTAGAGCCAGGCCCCTGAGCTTCAGGAAGGGCCCACTGGTCGAGGCCGCAGCCCTCACAACTAAGGCAACAAGTCACCTGCTTCTGGAGCCAAGATTCCTGGGTGCGGTGGCGTGGGGAGGAGGCCGCCGCCCAAGGCCAGTGCCCAGCGCCTCAAATGCAGACCAACATGCCCTCCCAAACAGCCAAACAAACAAACAGGTGCCGCTTGGTGCGTGCGGCCAAAAGCCCCAACAGCAGGTCTCCAATTGTTGATGCGGCGTGGGGGGAGAAAATCAGGATGTAGCAATATGATAGGGAGGGCCCTCCACCACGCCTGCTCCACACAGTCTCCCGGGCGAGGACCGCCCACCAGTGGCTACCAAGGCGGTAGAGGATCCGCCGTGTGCTCTGTCCGCCGCTCGGTCCAGCGGCCGATATGGAGTACCGGGCCAACCTCAACCCAGGGGTCGCTGCACGTCCCAAAGCGCGGTATCAGTTCCCTGCCAGTTCGGAAGGGAAGGTGGTTCCAACGGCATATCCCCAAGGGGGAGAACCAGCCAGGCAACAAGGGGGACCACTCAGGGCCTGCTCCCCCCGACAGTGGCCTCCTGTGCGCGCGGGGGCCCCCAATTAACTGTCCCTGGACACCACCGCTGCCAGAACTCACCCGTTCCAGTGCACGTCTCTCCCCAGGTCCGCAGACGCCAGCGGCCCCCACCTCATCTCGAGGCCCACCGCCACACTCCATGGCTTCTGCCGCCCGAAATGGCGGCCAATCTCTTGGATTCCTGTGCGCGCGGGGGCCCCCAATTAACTGTCCCTGGACACCACCGCCGCCAGGACTCACCTGTTCCAGTGCGCGTCTCTCCCCAAGTCCGCAGACGTCAGCGGCATCCACCTCATCTCGAGGCCCACCGCCACACTCCATGGCTTCTGCCGCCCGAAATGGCGGCCAATCTCTTGGTCACTCTGCCGGAGGGGCTGAGGCACAGGCGAGCTCAAAAGCCTCAGGTGTCACCCGTAGTGCCGCTTGTCGCAGCACAGCTCCCGGCCTCCAAGGATCACGCTGGTGCGCAGGGGGGGGGCAATAACTTCCGTCTCCTCTTCCCAGGCCCGGGGTCAAAGGGCCGATGCGGGCAGACGTGCCCCAGGATACAGCAGCAGTGGATGACCCAGGACCAAGGGAGGGGCCCGAGGAGAAGGCTAGAGTACCACTCGCGCTCCACCACTTGAAGTTGTGGCCGAAACCCCCCGGGAAGCCGTCAGATCTCCGCACCCAGCGTGGAATTGTCTTTTAGATGGTCACCCCTGCCCGAAATGGCAGCCGTGGCATTCCCGACACCAGGATCTCACCAGGCACATGGGGAGCGAAGGAGGAGGAGGAGGCAGGGAAGAGGAGCAGTGACAGCCAGTGGGCCCCCTCGCTTGCCGCCCGATCGACTGCTGAATCCTCGCCCCAGACCCAGGCGCAGCAGCCCCACTCCTCACCTCCAAGCAGGTCCTCCGTGTGCTCACTGCTCACAGCAGGCCTCTCACCAGATGGCGGCCCACGGCGTCTGCGGCATCAGTCAAGGCCTCGGGGCAACAGGGATGATCCAGTCACCTCCAGGCCTCTCTCACAAGCTCCGCAGGGTCACCGCTCACAGCAGGCCTCTCACCGAATGGCGGCCCAGGGCGTCCGCGGTGTCAATCTAGGCCTCGGGACAGCAGGAATGGTCCAGTCCCCTACGGGCCTCCCTCACAAGCTCTGCAGGGTCCCGGCTCACGGCCGGCGGGTAGAAAGAAACCCCGCAGCACCGCCACCACTGAGCAGGGGAGCAGGTCCGGCCCCACCTCGAAGATGCAGGCAAGCCCTAGAGTAGAGCGCTGCAGATCATCAGGGGGAGAGGTACCACTTCAGTCCTCCACCACCCGATTGACGGCCAATGCCGTGTAGGTCACTCCGGATCTCAACACGCTGACAGACAATCTCCCCGGCCGCCCGGAACACCAGAGACCGCGTCAGTCAGGCGTCACAAGGGGGACCCGGCTTACAAAACCAGCCTGTGCGGCGCCAAACGCACTAGGAGCTTTCACATCGCAGGTAAGTCCGGCCAGGATCACAGAGCCAACGAAGGTTTGGGGGTCTCTCCTGCGGCCGCTGCCATCTTGGGGATGACACGCGGCGGGTTCGGGAAACCAGGGTAGCCCACAAAGCCTGAAAATCTCCTCACGTCATCTCAGAAGAAGCCCCCAGGGCCCCCATGCAGCAAGGTACCAGATGTGGGGTTCAAGGGGATCCGATGACGGCAGATGGCAGAGCGGATGACGGAGGGGTCCGGAGTACACCTAAGGTGCGACCGCCATCTTGACGACATGGCCACCCACCGGGACTATGGTTTTAACAAAATGTTTGACTAAACCATAATATAACCATAATTGCTTTGATCTACGTAATTCCTCTTCTACTTTAATAGGAGATAGAAGAACAGCACCAAGCTGCATAGGTTCAGGGGGTAGAGAGTGAACTTGCTTTCTTGAATTGCTTTTATCACTCTACCTTGCTGTGTATTTCATTCTTTTTTCTCAACTCTTATTCTTTTGGACATCCTATGATCTAGTTTCTGAATAAAACAATTAATTGTTCATTAATCTTAGGCCTATGTGGAATTTGGTATAATAAATCTTTCAATGTCCCTTCATTTCTCTATAGAAAATAGTGGTTCTTTATCCTTTAGGCCAATTAGACTCTAAAACCAATATTTAAAATTGTGTATAATATTGCAATAATTCTCTCCTTCCTTTTCTGTAATTCTAACAACTCCTTGTCAAAACTTTGTGTTAAAATATGTCAATCGAAAATAAATCTCACTTCTTTCTTGAATTATCCTACATTGTATGATAGTGAATTATGTTCTTCCACCACACCGACACAACAAGAAGTTGCTTCATCTGTGAAGTAAGATAGACATTAAAACAACCTTTGACTTAGGGATTGGAAAAGCACAGGATTTACATAGAAAATGCAGATAACATTGATTAATAAATATTCCTAATTTTTGTGAGGTTACGCCATACCTTTCTTGGGTCGCCAAAGGTGTCTGCACAGGCATCACTATCTGTGGTATTTCTCTATTAACTGTTACCTGAACATGGTCTTCCACAGTGGCAGTAGCTGGGAGAAAAGCAGTGGAGACATTTATTCTATATACTCTGTCTGAAATCCCTAATATTTATTGACATAACCATTAGTTGTCCTTCCTGGCTTCCTAGATATTTTTGTAAGGCTCTTATGGCCCTTCCTATATCAGAGAGAGAGGTGGGATTCATGGCACTCATGTTAAATGTTATACTTGTGGACTTGCCAATCTGTCATGAACTCTGGGACTCACCAGAAGTCCTTGTTCTGCGGAAGAACAATGAATAAATTCAGGCTTACTTTAACTTTCTCAAAAGGCATCCCAGATGCAACACATTCAATGGGGATCGCAAATATTCAAGGAGGAAGGAGATTGGTATAAGAGAGAAACAAACAGTTGGCTTGAGGCTTTCTTCAAACCAGGCAGATTTTGGTTAAGTGCAACTTCAGTATTCTGGTCTAAATAAGAAAACTTTACTTATCAGCTTTCTTTTAACTACTATCATAAGCTAGATTCTAGTATCATTTTGTTTTAAAGCAAACTAATTCCTGGTGAATAAACACCTCTTTCTCCACTACCCTCCTTAAATTTCTCATAAATAGGGGTGAATGGAACTCGCGCCGTTTCACTCCACGAAGTTACAGAAAAACTCTGCTAGAGTCTACGGAATTCTGTCAACAGACAGAAAATATGAAACTTGTGCTGCAATTCAGCTGCTGTATTGTGAGCAGCCCTGAAAATCAGCGCGAATGGTACAATGCGTTGTTCAAAAGTGCGCCGCCATTCAAGTTGATTTTTGCTGCCGCTCGAGTAAAAAAGCACATGAAAAGTCACAGTATAATAGGAAGTGAGTTAACAGGACTCACAACCCAAATAAGTTTACAAAATATGCAGAAAGTTCAGTCCAGTTCAGCAAAGTTCAGCAATGTTCATTACATAAGGTGATTAGAGGCAAAAGGAAATCCTTCGAAGAGATTTTCTGTTTTTTTTTGTTATATATAGCACAAACTCGACCCGAAGGTATCAGAGCGCTTTACATGAAGGTCAAGAAAAGACAGTCATGGGTGAAAGTATACACCCAAGCCCAGTGGTAGTGGTAAGAGAAGCAGAAATCCAAGGCAACATGAAGAACAGAGAGTGACTCCAAAAACTCCAGGATTTCCAAGACTCCAGCGGCAAGTTTGGAAAACGATTTGATTCACTTCACTTTCTCATTTTGCACTGATGATTCAAGATGGCTGCTACTACAAAGTCTTGTGGGATGAGAGTTTGAAGTTTTTTTCTGATATTTTATTTTAGTTTCACTTTCACTTTGTCGCATTCTGTCCACAGCGACCCTCATCTTGGATAAGGCATCACTGCAAACAAATTCCTGCAATGGAAGTGTGTTAAGAAACTTTGAAGGAAGATTCCTTTTATTACAGCTTGTGAGCCCATGTCTGTATCCTCTTTGACCTTATCCACGCTCATGACAGTTTTACTGCTTTCGTTCCCAGAAATGATCACAAATGTACATGCAAAATGAGAGAAAATGCCTGGTTATCTGATTGCCGGACTTGTTTTCTTTTTCGGGCTTGTTTAGAATGCTAACAGTTAGCTACTGTGTGTCACTTTGACTATTTCAAGTTTAACTGCATTTTCTTCATCTGCTGCTATTATCTACACTGTTCTAGAAACAAGATGTGTGTGGAATATCTACCAGAGAGAGTCTTAGGGTCTAATTTAGGACAAATTTAGAGATGACTATCGGACTAACAGTCATAGCTGCATGCTGAAAGGTGCAAACATGCTATCAATTTTGCTGGCCATACACCAAACTTAAAAAAAAAATTGTATTAGAAAACAAACTCCAAAAGTGGAAAAAACAAATTACCCACACACCCTGGAACTTGACATTCTTTCATTTCTATTTCTCATTGCCAGATTTTTCCTGGCAGTGACGAAAACAAGTAACTTACCTGTAACTTCAGTTATCCAATATTGGTATCTTTCATAGATTCACATGCCTGAATCATTCCCCGTCGCCGTGGCGGGAGTCCCACGGAATATAACAAAGCAGTGCCAAAAGTAAACCCTAGTAGTAGGCCTAAGAGAAAGGCCTGAGGCCTAAACTGCAGTAGCCTATCTACCTCCTTATGCCAAAAGGACCAAGAACTTTGTCCCAGCCAATCAGCTTACAACACCCTCTAGAACCCTCTCTGCAGAGCCAGTTCTCCTCAGATTTTCGTTAGCACAAGTGGGAAATGAGTGTCCCAAAATTAGAGAACTGACTCCCCGGGAAGGAGGGTGGGTGCATGTGAATCTATGAAAGATACCAATACTGGATAACTGAAGTTACAGGTAAGTAACTTGTTTTCTTACCCAGAATTGGGGTATCTTTCATAGATTCACATGCCTGAATCAGAGTAGCATGCAGTATCCCATGTAAAAGTTGGTTGCGGATGGTGGAAGACTTATAGTGATATACTCCCATAAACATTATATTTAACAACCAACACTTGTGAAGTAAGTACCTTACTAATGATAAACATGACTAGATTTCAAAGAGTAGACATATGATATTAATCAGGAAAAGTAATATCACGCATAACAAGTAGGCAATCTGTAATACATTTACATCTTACAAACCCAGACATATTGAAAAGCATCGATTGATCATAAAATGACAGAAACACTGGTTACCTGAAGCTGTTCTTATGGAAACAGATGACGTAAGACCGCTTGACCAACTGCCGCATCTTCTTGACTTGCTGATTGCAGGCAGTAATGTCTTGTAAACATGTGGACATTCTTCCATGTCGCAGCACGGCAAATATTTTCTAACGTCACTCCTGCAAACTGTGCTGTAGACGCCGCTACAGTTCTTGTAGACTGAGACCTGACAGCTGTTTGTAATGGTCTGTTGGATTTGACATGACAAAAATGAATCGCGGAAGCTATCCATCTGGAAACTGTGGCTTTAGTGACCGCTTTCCCCAGCGTAGCTTGGCCATAAGCCACGAATAACCTCTGATTTTCTGAAGTTTTTTGTTCTTTGAAGATAAAACTTCAAACATCGCTTGATGTCCAAAGAATGTAGTGTTCTTTCCGCTGTTGTTGTAGGATTTGGGAGAAAAACTTGTAATTTCACTGGCTCGTTTAGATGGAACTGAAAAGGCACTTTGGGTATAAAAGTTGGATTTGTTCAAAGAGTGACATAATCCTGAGAGAAATGTAAGAAGGGTTCTTTTATAGTGAAAGCCTGAATTTTTCCTACTCTTCTGGCAGATGTCAGAGCTAGAAGTAAGGCGACCTTCCATGTTAGGTACTTGAGGTCGACCTTGTGAATAGGTTCGAACGGGTGCTTCATCAGTTGTGAGAGGACAGTTTTGAGCGCCCATTCCGGTGGGGAAGGTTTAACCGGAGGATAAGTCCGAAAAAGACCTCTCTTGAACTGTTTTATTAACGATGAAGAACATAGTGAGGGAATGCCAGCTACCTTCCTGAACCTGGAAAGAGCCGCAAAATGGACCTTTATCGAAGAAAAAGAAAGACCAGAGCGAGCCAAATGTAAAAAGTTAGGAAGAATTTTCTCCGCAGGAGCTTCAATCTGGTGTAAAGTGTTTGATATACACCAGGAACAGAATCGCTTCCACTTAAGACGATAAGTCTTCAATGTGCTCTAGGCTCGCGCCCTCTTCAAGATGTCCCGGCAATCCTGAGGAATTTGGAGGTGTTGAAACTCTAAGAAGTCAGGAGCCATGCGTGTAATTTCAGAGATTGAGGGTCTGGGTGAAGTATCTGACCCTCGTTGCGTGACAGCAGTGTTGGAGCTGGGAGAAGTTTGATTGGAGGCTCCTGTGATAGCAATATGAGCTCCTGAAACCAATACTGGCGAGGCCATCTGGGAGCAACTAGGATGAGACGGCAGCTCTCCAGCTTCATTTTGCGCAACACTCTTGGAATCAACGGGATCGGAGGAAAGGTGTAAGCATAAATCCCTGACCATCGCATGGACAGGGCATTCCCTCTTGATCCCAGTTGAGGGTATCTGCTAGCCTAATACCGCCATTTCTTGTTCTGGTGAGTCGCAAATAAGTCCAACGTTGTCTTGCCCCATGCCTGGAACACTCTGACCAATTGAGTGTTGTCCAGCTCCCAATCATGGCAATCTGACAAGGATCTGCTGAGCTTGTCCGCTAGGGTAGTGTGGAGGCCTCTGACATGTTCTGATTTGAGAGTTATGTTGTGAAATGCTAGCCATTCCCATAACTCCTGAGCTTCCTTTGATAGCGTAGCTGATTTTGTTCCTCCCGCATTGTTTATATAAAACATGCTGTTGGTATTGTCCGTTCAGACCAGGACTGAAGACCCTGCGATTCTGGAAAGGAACGCTTGAAGGGATAGAAAGATGGCTCTCAATTCCAGATTGTTGATGTGATATTGTTTGTATTTCTGAGACCATTTGCCCTGTACTTGTAAGTCTTGGAGATGACCTCTTCAGCCCTCCATGGACGCATCTGTCATCAGAACGAAATCCGGAGGCGTTTGCAAGATGTGAGTCCTTGCTTCAGATTGCACAGTTGCAACCCACCATTGAAGAGCATCTACCATGCGAGGGGTTACATTGATGATGTCGTCGAAGGAACCTGTCGCTTGCTCCCACTGAAGATGTAGCTCCTCCTGCAGCGGCCGCATTTTCAGACGTGCTAGTGGGATGAGATTTATGGCCGGAGAACACATTCCCAGAAGTGAAGCGAATATGCGAACAGAAAGTGACTTTCTTTTTGACACTTGTATGGCTAATTTTTGCAGACAGAGTTGCCTTTCTGCATTGTATTGTATCCAGACGAGCTCCAGGAAAGGTAGGAATTTTCTTGGAAGCAATTGGGATTTGTTTTTGTTCACAGTGAGACCTAGGGATGCAAAGAGATTGCGGCACGTTGTTATGTCGTTCTGTACTCTGTGCTTTGAGGGACCTTTGATTAGCCAATCGTCCACATATGGGAAAACCTGGATCCCTGAAGAGCGTAATGCTGCCGCTACCGGAGCCAGGCACTTAGTAAAAATCCTAGGAGCCAATTTGAGGCCAAATGGGAGTACTTTGAACTGATAGTGGGCGCCAGCCACAGTGAAACGGAGATACTTTCGATGTTTTGGGTTAATTGGGATGTGAAAGTATGCGTCTTCCATGTCCAAAAAAGCCATAAAATCTCCCTTGTTCAGGCAGCTTAGAATCTCTGAAAGAGTGACCATGCGAAAACCCTGCTTTCTTGAGATTGTGCAGGTCCAAGATTGGTCCCCATTCCCCTGATTTCTTCTTTATGAGGAAAAAACGTGAATAGAAGCCTGTCTGCCTCTGATGAACTGGAATCTTTTCTATAGCGCTTTTGAGGAACATTGAATGAACTTCCTTGAACAATAAGTTAAGACGAGGGGGAGGGGTTCCCCTGGGCAGAGTAGTTGGTGGTTTGGTGACAAACTCTAGGGTGTGTCCGTGTTGAACGAGGTCTAGCACCCATTGATCGGATGTAATCTGTTGCCACCGGTGTAGAATGCCAGATATTTTCACGCCCACAGGGAGGGAAGGAAATAAGGTTGGCGCCCGGCTGATCTCACTGTTTTCTGTGAGTATCTCGCCCTTGATTGTTTGTGCGTTTTCGACCTCCTTGGCGAGAGAAATTAGCCGTACCAGACTGGCAGTAGGAAGACTGATAATTCTTCCGGTATTGAGGCTGATATTGACTGTTTTGTTGGTAATAGCCACTCCCACTCTCATGCTCCTCCACAGGCGTCAAGCACTGATACACATCTCCGAGTATTCTATCTTAACACTCGCTCCATGGTGAAACACCAGCTTGATCTATTCCTTTTGCTCACCACGGACAGACCTGACGTATTGCTACTCACCGAGACCTGGCTCACTCCGGACTCTCATCCTGACATCTTAGCTGCCCTTCCCCCTGACTATTACATCCTCAATGTCAATCGCCCTCTGAACCGCCCTGGAGGCGGAGTAGCGGCTATCATTCACAAAAAGTTCAGATTTCTCACCTCCGCTTCACTCACCCTACCCGGGACAGATAATTTAGTCATCAGTCTGGATAGCGGAGGTGGTGCCCTTGCAATTGTACTACTTTATCGTCCCCCCTTGTCGATGCCATCTTTCCCCCTATCCTTGAGTGAACAGGTGGCTGACCTGCTTACGCACAACTCGAGAATCGCCATATTCGGCGATTTCAATTATTGGTACGACAACGACCTTGCAGGGCCTCATGCCACAGAGCTCTTTGAAACTCTGACCTGCCTGAACCTTACACAACACATCTCCTCACCTACCCACTCCAAAGGCCATATTCTTGATCACGTCTGGACCCACAATCTCGCCTTGTCCCGCCCTAACATTTCTCCCTGCCTCTGGTCAGATCATCACCTGATAGAGGTTACTATTACCATTACAGGGAGCATTAAGGCCCCTACCCTTCCTGGCGGACAATGTCGCAAATGGAACTCTTATGATTCCCAGGGGTTTCTCGACTTTGCAGCTAACACCTGTCCCACCATCAACCTAGCATCCGGTATCGACTCTATGGAAGGTGTAATTACCACCTGGCTGCAAGCGGCCAGTGACAAATTTGCCCCTCTCACTAGATTTGCTCACACAAGGTGTGGCAATTCCCATCGCTGGTTCTCTGAGGAACTTAAAATACAAAAATTGAAACTACGCCAGCTTGAACGCAAATGGAGACGGGGTTACTCTACGGAGGACCGTGCTGAGTATGTGAAGGCCCGTTATGAATATAAAAGTGCTATCATTAAAGCTAAGACCTCACATATCTCTGAAAGAATCAACTCAGCCTCTAATAAATCCAAAGAAATCTTTAAAATCATGAATGATTTCTCCTCTGATCAAAGAATCCTCCCCTCCTAGGCTCCAACCCAAGACACTTGCAATGCGCTCAATACTTATTTTATTCAGAAAATCGTTGACATCAAGAACGCCATCTCCCCCTCCACTCCCTTTACTTCCTCAGACTCCTCCCCTCTCAACCCCTATACCTTCACTCAGTTCCCAGCTATTACTCCCAGTACCCTTACTGAGCTCACAACCCGTATTAAATCAGGTTCTCCCAAGGACTGTTGTCCCCCCCCGGTCCTCAGGGCAGTTTTCTCAGCTCTACCTGACAGCATACTCCCCCTCCTGAACACCTCCCTAAGTACTGGCAAGGTCCCCTCTGTGTTTAAACATGCCATATTGGTTCCCCTCCTAAAAAAAGCCGGAGCCGACCCTGCCAATCCTGCTAATTACAGGCCTATCTCCCTTTTACCCTATTCTTCCAAACTGTTGGAGGCCCATGTGACTACTTGTCTATCGGCATTTATAGAAAGCTCTGACTTCCTGGTACCTAACCAGGCAGGCTTTAGGCCAGCCCATTCTACCGAGGCAGTTATCTTAAAAGTCATCGATACTCTCCGGGGGAATGCTGACAGAGGGTCCCCACAGGCACTTGTCCTTTTGGATCTCTCGGCCGCGTTCGACACAGTGGACCATGACATTCTTCTCCACCGTGTCGGACAAGCAGGCATCCAGGGCCCTGCACAGGATTGGATCAAGTCCTTCCTTTCTGGCAGAGTGCAAACTGTCCATCTAGGCCCCTTCACTGCGACCCAGGTATCCACCACCTGTGGAGTCCCCCAGGGATCCTCCCTTTCACCCCTCCTTTTTAATTTATACCTCCGCCCGCTAATTCATTCACTCAGTAACTGGAACTGCACTGTCCTCAACTACGCAGATGATATGCAGATCATCTTTCCCTTAGACACCCCGGATGCCGCATCTAACTTCCAGGCAGTAATGCTGCACATCCAACAATGGATGATTTCTAACCAGCTTAAATTAAATCCGGAAAAAACGGAACTTATCCTGCCTGGTACCAGCTCAGCACACTGGGGACCTCAATTCTGGCCAGCTGAGCTGGGCACTGCCCCTATTCCGTCGAGTGCAGTAAAAAGCCTAGGTGTCACCATTGACAGGGACCTCACCCTCAAAACCCACGTCGGAGCTATCATCTCTGCTAGCATGTTCCAGCTACGTAAAATCCGAAAGATCTCTCACCTGCTTTCCCACGAGGCCTTGGTTCAAATCGTCATTTCCCTCGTCCTTTCCCGCCTCGACTTCTCCAACTCCCTCTTCTGGGGCCTATCCAGGTCCCTGCTGCACCGCCTCCAGATGGTGCAGAACCAGGCAGCAAGACTCATTTGTAAAGCCCCCAAATGGCAATCGGCTAGACCCTCCTGGCCAAGCTGCACTGGCTGCCCATCGAACAAAGGGCTGCCTTCAAAATTGGATGCCTAATCTATAAAGCCTGGTATACCAAATGCCCGGCCTTTCTGAAATCCCTCATTAACCCACACTGCCCCACTCGCAATCTCCGCTCTGCCCATCTTCACCTTCTCACCGTTCCAGCGATCAAGTTAAAAAAACAAGGTGGCCGGAGATTTAGTTTCCTGGCACCCAAGCTGTGGAACTCCATTCCCCTACACATCAAAACCTCTGACACCTTGCTGAGCTTTAGAAAGAGCCTAAAGACCTGGCTCTTCTCGAACTCCCATTAGCTCTCAGCTCTACCTCAATTCCAACCTCAGCGCCAGGAAACCTCCGGTGTCAGTGCGCTCTATAAATTTAGCCTAACATTAACATTAACATTAACATAGCTTCCACTAGAGGAATATCCACGTCCTCTAGCACCTCTTAAAGATCCCTGCTTGTACTGTAGAGAACCCAGGGATCTTGTGGTATCAGTGGCCGTTTTGATTGCCTGGAGGGCTTTGTCTATGTGTTTCCCACACAGAGACTGGCCATCATAGGCCATATCCAGAATTTTTTGTTGGACCTCAGGCCGAAAGGTTGTAGCCTTTAGCCAGCCCTGACGCCTGAGAACTGCGGCTCCTGCCAGTTGTCCAAAATATGTATTTGCGATATCCAAAGCGCAGTAGATAGTTTCTGCAGCTGCACGCTCCCCTTCCATCAGGATCTTCCGAGCCTCCTGCTGTTTATCTTCTGGGATTATATCAATCAGACCAGCCATGTCTGACCACATTTGGCGATCATAACGTCCTATGATCGCCAAAGAATTTGCAGCCCTGATTGAGGCGGCAGCCATGGTGGAAAATGTCTTACCGATAAGGTCCAAATGACGTCCCTCTTTATCTGGTAGCGTAGTAATGGGAGTGGCCGGGTTTTTTGATCTTTGTTGCGCGGCCTGCGAAATGACCGAATCTGGCCGAGGGTGTCCAGTAAGGCATGAAGGGCTACCGAGAGGAGCACAATATTTTTGTCAATCCTTGGAAGCACGGCAGGTACAGAAGCAGGATTACTCATTACCTTGATGCCTTCATTCCATATGTAATCTATAATAGGAATGGCTCTGGACACCTTCCTAGTTTCTTCTTTAAAATCATGAGGAAAACACTCCAACTGTTCCACTGTTACCGGTAGTTGAAATCTACTCGCAGCTCGCTGCACAAGAATATGAAATCCACCTATGTCTTCAGGTGGTGAGTCTGAAGGTTGTGGAGTTGGTGGAGACGGCATGGGGATAACATAATCATCCCACGGGTCCATAGGAGGATTATTCGGGAATTCGCCTTCCTCTACTTCTTCGTCTGAAGAAGTATCTGGGTAGTCACAGTAGGTTGTTGTGGTTCCGTGACCGGAGACCTAGGTGCTGGAATCTCAGGTTGAGGAATAGGGTCCAGAACTGCTGCAGGTTGGAGTGGAGAAACGACCTGCTGTGGTGGAAAACGTTGTCTATAGTCTGCCAACATGGCCTGTAAGTCCTGGATGAGGCTCGGTGGCAGATGGCTGGACTCTGAAGCCCAAGACTGCCTCTGGTATGCCGTACGATGAGGAACTACAATGTCTTCTTGATAGTAATGCTCAGCGTAATCATCCTCCTCCTCATCATCCTGACATTTAATGTTCAATTCCGAAGGATGGTGAGCTATCCCAAATACTCCCTTGTTGTCATCATCATCATAGTCATCCTCCTTCTCAAGAGCATAAGTCTCTAGAAGATGAGAGGGCGTAAGTGGCGAAGTATAAGAACACTCTTGCCTCTGGTAAGATGTTAGTTGGAATGTTTTTGAAGAAATAGGCGTAGAAAATGCCTGTATTGCGACTGGAGGCTTTGTAGGAGCAGTGACTATTGATCTCGGTGACATCGTAGGCAATGGTGACATTTGTGCTTGAATTGTTGCAGGCATCGACACTGGCTTCGTCGACTGGACCATCGTCGAGGGATTCGACGTCGACGGAATCGTCGCCGATAGACTCGACGTCGACAGAACTCTTGTCGACAGGCTCGACGTCGACGGGATCGTCGCCGACGGACTCGACGTCGACAGAACTCTTGTCGACGGGCTCGTAGTCGACGTCGTCGACGGGCTCATCGTCAACGGACTTGGCTTCCTCGTCGACGAGACGGTCGTCGACGGCACCGTAGATGCCTTCGGCGACGACGGAGGCGTCGTCGACGGTACCTTCGTTGACGAGTGCTTCTTCGACGACGAGGCTGTCGTCGATGGATCATCGATGATGGTTCTTTATGCCACAATGGAAATCCTAGTTGACAGAATAGGAGAGGTGATAGCTGTAGTAGAAATTGTCGCCATCGACGAAGGGGCAGAAGATGTAACAGAGATGGTAGTCATAGGAAAAGCTGAGGAGACAGAGCAGCTTTTACTCACAGTTTTATGCCTTTTAGATTCCTTGAGAGCTGAGGCTTCAGAAAAAGATGATGGAGATCTCTGTGAAGAGCCCGAAGTGGAGTCGGAGGTTTTGACATGTTTTCCCCCCTCACTTTTAGAATCATCTTCTGATCTTGCCCTTTTACTGGAGGTGAAGCTCTGTCGTCATCATCTGCAGAAAAGGATTTGAGCCATAATAGGACTCTGGCCTCCCTATCCCTTAACCCCTTGCCGGAATTCCGCTCCTGTGCGGCACATTCCGATCGTGGGCGTGGTCATGACGGTTGGGAGCTGTCATCAGCACACGAGCACTGTGTGCCATGACGGCTCCCGGCCGTCATCAGCAAGAAAGGGGTTAAGGTCTTAGAAAGGAAGGTGCAGCAGACCTTAACATTTTTTCCTCATGCTTTGGATAAAGGCAATAAATACAGTCCTTATGTTGGTCATCAACATGGACTCTTTTCTTTTCACATGTTCTACAAGGTTTAAACAAGGCCTTCTTGTCAGACATCCTGAAGTAGAGAAAAAACTGAGTAGAGACTCAGGGAGACTCCCTTCCACACGACATGCAGTGAAAATCTGAGGAGAACTGGCTCTGCAGCGAGGGTTCTAGAGGGTGCTGTAAGCTGATTGGCTGGGACAAAGTTCTTGGTCCTTTTGGCATAAGGAGGTAGATGGGCTACTGCAGTTTAGGCCTCAGGCCTTTCTCTTAGGCCTACTACTAGGGTTTACTTTGGCACTGCAACCAAGATGGATCGCACACCACTAGCCTCTCCTCCGGGTCGCCCCTTAGCACTCTGGTACATGTAGTGCATGTAGATGGACGAGTAAAAAGTAGTTCACCACAGTTGGTGCGAGTAGTTACTCATTATCCCCAAGTTCTCTGGACCCGGGACATGGCCCGGGTTTCGGCACAGTTTCCCTTGTCAGCAGAGCAGTGTTTGGGGTGGATGAGAAGGCCGCCAAGTAACCGTCACAAGCCCTGATGCCTCTCCGGCGCGCAGGTGCGTCTCCAAGAGCTCGTCAGCTCAAGGCTCACAGGAGCCGTTTAAGTACAACCAAGATGGATCGCACACCACTAGCCTCTCCTCCGGGTCGCCCCTTAGCACTCTGGTACATGTAGTGCATGTAGATGGATGAGTAAAAAGTAGTTCACCACAGTTGGTGCGAGTAGTTACTCATTATCCCCAAGTTCTCTGGACCGGGACATGGCCCGGGTTTCGGGACAGTTTCCCTCGTCAGCAGAGCAGTGTTTGGGGTGGATGAGAAGGCCGCCAAGTAACCGTCACAGGAGGAGCGGCTAGCGGTGTGCGCTCCATTTATGACAAAACACAATACGGCTCCCTTGAGCTTTGGGCCGACGGGCTCTTGGAAGACGCACCTGCGTGCCGGTTCTGGCATCGAAGCCTTTGACTGTTGTGTGGCGGCCTTCTCTTCCACCCCTAAACAATCTTTCTCTACTGATGAGGGAAGTCATCCCGAAACCCGAGACATGTCTAGGGCGATATCCTAAAACCCGGGACATGTATCTGGTCTAGAGATTCATCAGTCCTACAAGTACCGACTTGCACCCACCTGGGTGATCCACTGAAGAACTGCAAGTACCAGAGTCCAGAGGGGCGATCCGGAGGAGGGGCTAGCGGTGTGCGCTCCATTTATGACGAAATACTTTTGGCACTGCTTTTTTATATACCGTGGGACTCCCGCCTCGGCAACAGGGATTCAGGCATGTGAATCTATGAAAGATACCCCAATACTGGATAAAGTCACATATTTCGTCCTAAATAGGGTGGACTGTGTAATGTCTATCGTCTGATGGCCCTTCTCTGTCGGTGCGCTGAAGGGAGCTTGCCATTGACATCCACCTGTCCCTAAATGAGGAAGGTGCATTGAGAGTTTGGCAGACATGGTACTCCGTCACAAGGGCATTAGTTACTTAAGGAATGTTCTGCTTTACCTACCTGAAACTTACCTGAACTTGACTTTCAGCTTCAGATTTGAAAAAAGGTGGTATCAGTTTCCCCTCAATGAGGTGGAATTTGTGTGTGACTTGGGGCTCCTTCACAGCATGGACCACTGTAGAAGATGTAGGATTAGGGTGTCTATAAAACACACTCCCTTGAGCAGGACAGACCCCACCTGTTTTTCGTGGCTGGCGTATGTGTGGGGAGAAGTTTCTTGTACAATAAGAAAAACAATATTGTTGCAAGAGCACACCTGGTTGTTGTCTTTCCAATGTTGTGAAGCAGTCTTAGTGAGCGTGCATGCAGTAAACATCTTCATGGCAGGGAAGGATAAGTTACTTACCTGTAATCCTAGTTCTCTTCCGGGGTATCCTCATCAAAGTCATTAGCACTGAATATTCCTGCCCATGTGCGGGACCCCGGAAACAATATAAAAATATATATGTAAAACACATATATCTCGCTCCCTATATATGTACGTACATATATCATTTTTCTCACACAAATGCAGCCCCAAAACCAAGGCTAGACAATGTAAACACTTATATAAGTACAGCAATTAGTAAGGAACAAAAAACACATTAGGTCAAATAGTCCTTGAACTTTGTGTTTTAATGAGTTAAACCACTCATAAATCCTGAAAATTGCTCATAAAAGACATTTCAGCCCTAGGCTGCATTGAGAAGCAATAACACAGAAACTGAAAGCATTTTCAGCTAAAAACTGGCACCGTGCCTTTGACCCCAGGCTTCCCATCATGCCTCAGGGGTGACAGTTAGGTCAGTTGTTCTTTGCATAACCCTGAAGTCAGGGCTAAACCACAAGTCAGAGACGTTAAGCTCTCATTTACCTGGGGAGGCGGGAGGGTTGCTTATGACTTTGATGAGGATACCCCAGGAAGAGAACTAGGATTACAGGTAAGTAACTTATCCTTCTCTTCAAGGGGATCCTCATCAATAGTTGCACTGAATAGAATAGCAAGCCCATCAACCACCTGCAGGTAAATGAGAAGTAAGGGATTCTACATCGACCCTGCGGGAGTGCTGCTTCCGTTTGCTTGCCTGTTTGTTCTGCGCCTTCTCCGGCCACTTCGCCTCGCGGCCCCCGCTCCGCGGGGGCCGCTCGAAGGCGAGAGACTTTGTTGGGGATCCAGCCCCGGTTTCAGGACGTGCTAGGAGCACCAACGCCACCACAGGGACACCACAGCAGGACTGTAAGCACAGAGGCGGGACTGCGAGGACCAGCGTGCCTAGCGGCGCTGATCGGCCGCAGCTGGTCCTCTTCCCGCCCCCTCCACCTGTTCATTTCCCTGATTTCCCGCGGGGCAACGGCCGGGGCGAAGACCGGGCAAAGAGCGGGCCGTTTTAGGCCGTTCGAGTACGGCAGAGTCCAGCCTAGGCCCACCCCCCCTGGACGATTAGAAGGCCATAGAAAATGCCACTAAGATCAGGGAAGGAACGCACTGTCCAAATCAACACCACCAAGGGCGTCGTTTCCGGCCCCCTTGACGCTTTCATAACACGGGCCACTGGAATCCTGGAAAAGGAAATGGCCATGGTGGAGAAAAGACTCTCAATAGACCTTATTAGTGGAAAGCGATCATCACTGGAGGCCTTAGCTACATCCATCTCCCCTGCGCCCTCTGCTCCACATGCTGCCTTTAACTGCGTCCATACTACCTCTACGGACGCAATAGTCCATCTAGAAAACATAGGGGGCAGTCCAACAGGGGATACTTCAAGGGAAGAAAGGCATAGTATAGACGCTTCCCAATGTAGCCAGGGGGATAGGGATGATGATAATGATTCCTTGACTAGTGGGGAGCCGGATTTTAGCCAGCCTTCCGGATGTCTTCCCCTTAATCACTCTAATATGTCTAACCCTGCCGAAATCACTAACCATCCTATACCCAATCCTGGCCCCAACACTAAAAAGAGAAAGTTGGATTCTAGATTGTCGGGGGAAAGAGACTTAAAAATCTGCAAAGTAAACAAAGTCCAAGATGGTGGGAGCCAGGGGTCCGAGCTTCCCCCAAATCCCTTAGTACCCTCTGTATTTAATAACATGTTATGTCCTTCCCTTTCGGCTTCGGGCTCTTCAAGTACCTGCCCTATGTGCCTTAATAGTGACGAAGTTTTGTTAGCAAAAATGGAGGCCATGTTTAAAACATTACTCTTACCAGTCCTGGAGCGGACTAGGCTCATGACCTCAAAAATTGATAGTATGGAGGATTTGATTAACTCAAACCATACGATGCTACAAACACTACTTGGTTCTAATAATACGGGTGCCATTAAAACATCAGCATCTACTAAGGCCACTAGTAATAACAATATGGAAAAGGGTAAAACTCTCCCTAATGAAACCACAGGAACGAACAGTACCACAATTAAAGGGGGCGAAAAACTTAATATTACATCTTCCAAATCAGGAGCTAGCATTCACACCCAGGCACCAAAGCCCCAATCGAAACCAGCGGCTAAACAAAATACTGGTGGGCGCCAAACAATGGGTCCTCCCCCACAACCTACTTTAAATCTCCCCCCCCCAAGTACCCCAAGAGTCCAACGTACTGCCTCCACCAACCACAGGGAGGGGGGACGCAAAAGACCAACTATCCCTAGTGTTGATTTACCACCAGAAGCAGCCCAACACACCATCGTTTTGACAGGTGTAGCACCATTAAAATCGGGTGCCAGGGAGTCTTATGGCGACCTTCGCAATAAAGTCATCTTCTGGTTGAATAAAAATCGCCCGTTACCCCCCTCCACTCCCACGGAGATATTATATGTGAGGAGAGTAGACTGGGTGGGGCCGGAGTCAAAAGACTTGGAAGGAGATTGTATCCTTATCTCGTTTAAAGATTCATGGGTGGTAGATGCCATCAGACGAGAACCAAGGTTTGCAAGGCAGGGGGATGTACAAACACTAGCCTTATCATACTTTTATCCGCACAGGCAAATACCCCTTCAATCCTATCCTTTATTTCGTAACAGCCCTGCTGTAAGACACCCCCTGGCATTAACTCCGCTTGACTGCCAGCGCCCCTTTCTCTTTAATCACTTTGGCCCCCTCTCTGGCCTTGAGGCTATTGATTGACTCATTGATCCATCTAGTGAGTCTCTGATTGGTAGCGCAGTAGTCCAAGAGCCCATTGAGCATAGTATGGTGTGCCCAAATCAAACCAGCAATCGAGTACATGAGGAAGGAGGTCAAGCCTCTTTGTTATCTAGCCCTCTACTATATGCAGCTGCCCAGGGGATCTCGACCAAGGATAACCTTATAGTCCCAGTAGATCGTGCTAAGCACTTAGTGGTTAAAGACGATAAAGGGACGTCTTATGGACTCGCACAGACCTTACACCCTTTGTTGATGGACAATTTGAAAGACCACTTGAAAATCCTGTCCTGGAACATAGCGGGTATCAAGGCGCGCCTTGCTTCTACAGACTGGTCGAACTTTATGGACACTTATGATATTATCCTGCTGCAGGAAACGTGGGCAACGGAGCCTGTTCACAAGATGGGTTATATTAACTTTTTTAAACCTGCTACCAAAGGGGGTAAAGGTCGGGCCTCAGGCGGTCTGCTGATTTGGGTGAAACAATCATTGGGTTTCTATCCAACTGAACTTCCTGTGGAGAACCTGGATCTCCTCTCCATCATAATAAACAAAGGGAATAAGCAAATCATGAACATTGTTAATATCTATGCTAGAGGTCTGCCTGGTGGTCGAAGCCCACCCTTGTTGAACTTTATTGACCATATAATTACGAAAATGGACAGAGGCAATATTACTATTCTTGCTGGCGATCTAAATTGCACCATAGAACCTTTGTTTGATATGGGAGACACTTGGTCTATGGCAGACGATTCTGTATGGGGTATCCCGGACTTACAAGTGGATAAGAGGGCAAAAGCAACAGAGGCGGCAGTATCTTGGATGGCATTTTGCCTACAAAATGGGTTCCGTGCATGTAACGGTCGCTCTGCCTCGGATATCAAAAGACATTGTACTTTCGACAATGGGCTGAGGCAGAGCCGCATTGATTACATCTTATTGAACATGGAACATTGGTCGTCACTAATAGACATGGCAGTACTACAGCGTCCGGAAAGTGACCACAATCCGCTGTCATTGTCGTTGAAGATACCGGGTCTAAATAGACAGGAGGAGCCATCTGTCACCTATACAGGGGACGTCCAACTCACCAATGACAGGAGGAGACTGAAGTGGTCCCGGGTCATGGAAGACGAGTGTTCACTGGACAACATTAATGTTGTGGTTGAAAATGCGCTTAATGAAATGTCGCAAATAGATTTGATGGGGGTGGATCCTGGACTAGCTAATAATGTGATGGGAGTTCATATTAAATGCTTTGACCACTTAAAAACTCTTCTTTCCCTACCGTGTGGAAGTGCTCCTACTAAAACAAATCCTTTGCCCCAAAAATGGTACAATCGGAAATGTAGGGAGGCACATGCAGCTCTCATCTCAGCCATTAAATCTCGGGATATGGTTGGAGTGAAAGCGGCAAGGTTCAATTATAGGAAAATCCTTAGAGAAGCTAAACGGGAGTGGGAGGATAATTTCTGTTCAGACCTTCTGGAGGCATCCTCCACTAACAACCAGAAAAGGTTTTGGGATTTGGTTAAATGGGGAAAAAACGCGGACTCTTCCACCCCGGGAAACAATGTGCCCCTTGAGGATTGGGTATCATTCTACTCGGCCCAATTTAGAGCTGATGATCACGAAGCTACAAATCCCTTAGGCAATGCACTCTTGCTGGCCCCTCAAAGTGAAAAACTCACCTTCACAGTTGCTGAGGTCGAGATGGCCCTGGCATTGACCCTCAGAAGTAAAGCCCCCGGTATGGATCTGATCCCGGCAGATTTATTTAAATCTAATCCCGCCTTGTGGCTCCCTTATATAACCAGGATAGCTAACACCTTGGCCCTTGGAGCCATAGTCCCGAAATCATGGAAAGGGGCAGAAATTGTTCCAATTTATAAAAAGGGCGATAAATCCATCCCAGGCAACTACCGCCCTATTAGTTTGATCGATTCGATCCAAAAGATAGTGGCACGCATGGTCCTAGGACGGGTCCAGGGATGGATTGAAACAGAGAATGTCCTGTCACCTATGCAGGCGGGCTTCAGATCGGGAATGAGCACCATAGATCAGGTTTTTAGATTCTGCCTGATCTATTGGAAGGAGGTGTGGCTCGGTGGCGGCACCATCTATGCTGCATTCATTGATCTGAAGTCCGCCTTCGATCTAGTGCCAAGGGCCAAACTATGGGGTGTTCTGGAAAGTCTGGGGTGCCCATTAGAACTTTTAGACCTCATTGTTAGACTCCATGAGGACAACTTTGCGAGGGTGAGGTGGGGGGGCCAGGGACAAGTGACGGAGACATTTCCCGTAACTCGAGGTGTCCGCCAGGGGTGTGTCCTGGCCCCAACCCTCTTCCTCCTCTTTATCGATCAAGTTGTCAAGTTTTTCACGGATAACCCCACTGATGCCCCAATGCTGGCTGGGATGAGATTTCCCTTACTCATCTTCGCAGATGACACTTTAATCCTCTCAAAAACACGTAGCGGACTTCAGCGGGCTCTCGACCGCTTTGAGGAGTACTGTGCCATCAATAATTTGGTAGTTAATGTGGGGAAAACAAAGTTTATGGTTTTTACAAAAAACCATCCAGTTCGTAGTTCCGTGAGGTTGAATGGAGTAAACCTCGAGCAGGTCGATACCATGACCTACTTAGGGGTTACCCTCGATAGCCGCTTAAGATGGAAGGACCAGATTAATATACAACATCTCAAACTTGCCAGGCTGACTGGTTGCCTTATCAAAGAGCAAAAGGAATCAATAACAAAACGGGTCCTCCCGGCCCTTAAGATCTATGATGTTAAAATCTCTACAGCCATTTTATATGGCGCGGATCTGTGGGGCCACATGGACTTGCTTAATCTGTTCAAAATCCAATGCAGATTCCTTCGAAATTTAGTAGGTCTCCCGCAGTCAACACCCTCGATCCCCCTCTGCCTGGACCTTGGTTCCCCACCTATTAATGAGATGGCTAGATTTAGGCTAGTGGCACTGTGGAGACGGATATGGACATCTCCAGATTTATCCCTCTTTGCGAAAGAACTAGCGGAGGTTAGGTATATTAGGGGTTCAGGGAAAATACCATGGCTTTTTGCTGTCAAATCTATCCTTAATGACATGGGCTTGGAACACCTTTGGACATCCCCTCAATCCAATGCTTTCCCTTCCAAAGATGAGTTCAAATCCTTGTATTGGGCCACAACCCGCCTAAAAAGAGTTCTGCTTTCTAACAAAAACAGCCTCACATGCAGGTTTTTAACATTCAAACTTGACTTATCGAGAGAGCCATATTGGGATGTAATAACTCGACCGTTAGACAAGAAGCTGTACCATCAGTTTAGAGTGGGCTCTTTGCCCTTGAACCCTTTTCTAAACAAACGGTCTACAGGGTTATCGCCCTACTGTACATGCTGCCCAGGTCATATTGAATCTGAAGGACATTTTCTTTTTGCTTGCCCAAGGTAAGGTGCACCCCGAAAGAAATGGCTAAAACCTTTGTTTTAAAAACTACCATTCAAAACATCGATGGAAGCTATATGGGTGCTTAGGACCAACACCTCCGAACTCTTTGTAGTAACTCTGGCAAAATATTTGGGATGGGCTTGGCTCCTAAGGCTAAAAAACAGCACGCCTTAGCCCCAAGGACCAAGATGCACTACAATTGGTCATAATCTGTTTGACTATGTTCCAGCTAACTGTTCCATGACTTAGTTGCATCATCTGTACCCCTTGTTTTCTCTTGCCATACAAAGGGCCCGTTTACAATGAACTTGAACTGCAATGTCTTCTTTTTTAACTTAATTTTATCCTTTTTATAAAATAGTCAGGTTCTTTCATTAATTGAAATTGAAATTTAATCCTGTTTTATCCATTTGCCTTAAATGTTCCTTTTTTGTATACTTTTCTTTTTTTTGGTGTTTAATTTCTTTCATAGTGTTGTTTTTCCTGTTTTTGGCTTAAATTAAATCAGCTAAATTCTTTTGTATTTTAATGTGTCTTTTATGATTTGTTAAAAATCGAAATAAAGACTTTAAACCTGACCTGAGAAGTACATGACCCAACCGAAACAGCCCAATCATAACAGCCCAAAACTTAGCTGTTAAACAGATTCCACAAGGAGGCCTGGCCTACCTGGGTATCTGCTCTAGTGTCCGAATCAAGACAGTAATGTCTGGTAAATGTATGGACGGACTGCGAGGTCGCCGCTTTACAGATCTCAGACATGGGCACATTATGGAGAAAAGCCGCAGTCGCAGCTCTACCTCTGGTGAAATGCGCTTTAGGAGAAAACCCAAGAGTTTTCTGCGTTAACCCGTAAGCAAGATTGATACACGAAACGATCCACCTGGAAATAGACCGCTTCGAGGCTGTATTACCTGTTCTGATCGATCCATAGTTAACAAACAGTTGATCAGAGTGACGAATAACCTTGGACCTATCTAGATAGAATTTCAAAACTCTTTTCAGGTCCAAAGAATGCAGAGCCCTCTCAGCTGGAGTAGAGGGATTGGGAAAGAAAGTGGGCAGAGAAATGGTCTGATTTACATGAAAATCTGAAACCACTTTAGGAAGAAAGGACGGATTTGTCCTTAGTACCACACTATTCAAATGGAACACAGTATATGGTTCTGAGGAACAGAGAGCTTGAATCTCGCTCACCCTACGAGGTGACGCGATTGCCACCAAAAAAGCTGCTTTCCAGGAAAGATGCTGCAAAGTAGCTTTATGAATGGGTTCAAAAGGAGGACCCTTTAGCTTTGATAGCACCAGGTTCAACTCCCAGGGAGGTGAAGGTGGACGCACTGAAGGGTACACTTTTTTTCAGCCCCTGCAGGAAGTCTTTTACAGCTGCCAATTGAAAAAAAGAAGTTTGTGAAGGTGACCGCCTGTAAGCTGTTATAGCAGCCAAGTGCACCTTAATCAAATTAAATTTTAAACCTGCTTTAGCCAGATACAACAAGTAAAGAAGAACTGCCTCTACCTGACTCTGAATAGGATTATGACCATTCTGCATACACCACATATAGAATCGCTTCCATTTGCATGCATAAGAATGTCTAGTGGAAGGACGTCTCGCCTCTTTTAGGATGGACATGCAGTCTTGCGGCAGTCCTAGATGGCCGTATTGTATGACCTCAGGAGCCATGCTGCCAAGCTCAGTGACGGAAGGTTGGAATGATGGATCCTCCCATTCATCTTGGATAACAGGTCCTCCCTGCATGTTAGCCTCTTGTGAGGAGTCACTGACATGTGAAGCAGGTCCGTGTACCACCACTGCCTCGGCCAGTCTGGGGCGATGAGGATCATCGTCGTGCACAAGTGTGTCAGCTTGCTCACCACCTTCGGGATCAACGGAAGGGGTGGAAAGGCGTACACAAATTCCCCTGACCAGTCTATCAAAAGAGCATTCCCTCTCGATCCTGGCCGATAAAACATTGAGGCGAAGTCTCGGCATTTGGTGTTTTGGTCGTCTGCGAACAGATCTATGGTGGGACGACCCCAGGACTGGAAGATGTCTTTTGCTACTGCGTCGTGTAGGACGCAGTCTTCCCTGTCGTTGAAATGATGGCTTAGAGCCTCCGCCCTCACATTCTGCTCTCCTGGGAGGTGGACTGCTGTAATGGACAACTTGCGAGCCAGAAGCCAATGCCTGATGCATTGGGCTTCCAATGACAGAGTCCTTGAGCATGTTCCCCCCTTTTTGTTCAAGTAGTACATTGTGGTGGTGTTGTCCGTCTGTACTAATACTGAAGCTCCTTGAATCGAGGGAAGGAACGCTTTGAGAGCTAGGTGGACTGCTCTCAACTCCAGCATGTTGATGTGGCAGGTACTTTCTTTGGGAGACCACAGACCCTGTACTTGCAGCTGACCCATGTGCGCTCCCCAGCAACAGAGAAGCATCTGTGATCAATGTTTGTATAGGAGGAGGTTGATGGAACAGAACTCCCACCTGCATATTTTGCTTTTTTGTCCACCGTGGAATGAACGCTCAAGCTGCATTTGACAGATTAATCTGGTCATCCCAGGGAGCTGACTGTTGGTCCCATTTGTAAGCATGGGCGGAAAATCCGTTCCGCTCGCGGTTTTTTGGTAAATTCGCAATCCGCGAACCCTCGCGAATTTACCGAAAATCCGCAAATTCGCACGCAGCGGATTTTTTTGCTTGGTGATACAATATTGCGGCGTGCGGCGTTTACTTACCGTCATTCAGCGTTTGCCGAGTTCTTTTTCTCGATATTTTGCGAGTGCTGCGCCATTTTGGATCTTGCTGCGGGATCCCGCAGGAGTTTGGCGACGCATCGCGAGAGTTCGCAATTGCGAACATGTAGATGCGGCGGGCAGCGACAATCTTGCACTCGCGAAATTACAAAATTTGCAATTCGGCACAAGAAATCCACCAGCAAGCAGCATAAACCTTCTGAAAATGATGATTTTTATCAGAATAACTCCTCAGGTTGACATTTGCCTGCACTTTTTTGGATTTGAGGCCTTTTTGACTTTCTTTGGATCACTTTTGGATTAGAAATCAACTTTCACAAGTAAGTTTGTTTGGGGCATTACAGTTGCTGTTCTGCAGAAAAACGATTTTGCAAAACTGAAAGCACTCAGCAGGTGCAAAAGTTCAAACTCATCATTAGTAACCATTGCCTGTAGTGCTTCCTGAGGGGCCCCTCCAGAGTTCAGTTGCCTGCTTGCAACTATTCTATGACCCTGCTCTGACCCTCACAGCAGGCTCATAGAATAGCTACAAGTAGGCCACCGAGGTCCTGGGAAAAAAAATTGCACTGCAACAGAAAGCAAATTCCAGATAAGGAAGCAGGTGCCAGACAGGAAGTTTAAATTCAGTGACACATTAATCAACCCCAAATTAATTCATGTC
Organism: Lissotriton vulgaris; assembly: GCF_964263255.1. Classification (NCBI taxonomy): domain Eukaryota; kingdom Metazoa; phylum Chordata; class Amphibia; order Caudata; family Salamandridae; genus Lissotriton; species Lissotriton vulgaris. Next base: position 292,219,119 of record NC_141686.1, on the reverse strand, counting down.
AGTTGAAGCAGGGCAGGTGTGCTTGCCCACCCCCCCCTCATAATCTACAGTGATGAACCAGAAATTAATTCATGTCAGTTGAAGCAGGGCAGGTGTGCTTGCTTTCCCCCCCCCATGATCTACAGTGATGAATCAGAGGGTGGCAGTGATGTACCAGAGGGTGGCATGGGTGAATCAGAGGGTGGCAGTGGTGAAACAGAGGGTGCTGTGAACCTGTGATGATGAACCAGATGTAGAAACAACAAAGTCATGACCGTTGCGAGCCGACAAGTAAGTTCGCAATTGCGAACTGGTACAAAACCCTCGCGAACTGGCAGAAACCCTTGCGAACACAAAAAAAAAAAATCCGCAAATTCGCGAGAGTTCGCGGATTGCGAGTTCGCAAATACGCAAACGCCAGATTCGCAAAATTCGCCCATGCTTACCCATTTGTCCTCCAGATCCTCCTAAAGAGGACGCGTCCGAAGTCTGGCATTCGGAACCAGGAAGATGCATGATGCCATCGACCCTAGCAGGGAGGAAATTCTGCGCACTTTCTGAACCTTGCTGCGAAGTACCAGCTGACATTTCAGAGTTATAGAACACTGTCTCTCCTCCGAAGGAAACACTTTTCCTACCTCGGAGTATAACATAGCTCCTAGAAAGTGGATCTTCTGGGTGGGCTGAGAGACTGACTTGCTGAAGTTGACATGTAGCCCCAGTCGCTGGCAGATCTCGATGCAAGTCTGTAACTGACTTCTTACACTGTCTGGGGAAGGACCTTTCAACAGCCAATTGTCCAGGTATGGGTATACGAAGACCCCCCTGCGGCGTAAAGCAGCTGCTACCACTGCCACGCACTTCGTGAACACCCGGGGAGCCGACTTCAACCCAAACGGCAGGACCTTGAACTGGTAGTGGGAGGTCCCCACCCGGAATCGAAGAAATGTTCTGTGACTGGGGTGGATCGGGACATGAAAGTAGGCATCTTGCAGGTCCAGCGAACACATCCAATCTCCCTTCCTGAGATGTGGATATATTTGGTGAAGCACCAACATGCAAAATCTTTCTTTTTTGACATGCAGGTTGAGTGTTCTCAAGTCCACAATGGGTCTCTGACTTCTCGAGGAGAGTAGTTATTTTCTTTTCCAGAAGGTGTAGTTGGTGACTCGATGTTGGCATCGGGGGAACAGATGGAGGCGGGTGACTGAAACGAAGACAGTATCCATTCTGAAGTGTAACCAACACCCATCGATCTGTCAAATGCCTTGCAGTGCTTCCCCCCACTGGAGCGGTCCACGGCGCTGGGGGAAGGAAGGCTTCATTGTTTAGACTGGGCTTTGTTGGAATTGTTGCCCTGGTGTTTATTCCCTCCTCCTCTGGGATTACGCTTGCCTCTGTGCTGGGACTTTTGCTGTCCCTGCTGGTCTTGACTCTTCTGCCAGTGCGGGGTTTGAACCCGCTGTTTTGAAGAGCCCTTGTTGTAGGAGTGATATTTCTTTTTGAACTCCTTCTTTTTCTCAAGCCCTACCGCTTTGAGAGTGTCCAACTCTGCCTTCATACGTTGCATTTCATCATCCGTACTTGCCCCAAACAATGAAGTCCCAGAAAAGGGTAAGTTCAAGATCCTCGCCTGAGCTTCTGGTTTCAAAGCAGTTAGGCGCAACTAGGATGATCTCCTTGCTGATATTCCATGGGCAAAGCCATGAGCCACAAGGGTTGCTCCGTCCGCTGCGGCACTAATGACTTGATTGGAGACTTGGCAGCCTTCAAGAGAATCTCCTCAAAGTCATTATTGTCTTCCTGAGGGAGTTTTTCCACAAAACGCTGTAGGGAATCCCACAGGGATCTGTCATAACACCCCAAAAGGGCTTCTGCGTTGGACACCTTGAGAAAGGAAGATGAAGTAGTACAGACTCGTCTCCCCCACGAATCTTGTGTCTTGCTCTCCTTGTCTGGAGGTACCGTGGAGGAGGAGGCAACTGCACTGGACTTTTTCACCGCTGCAATTATTACTGAGTCCGGAGGCGGATCAGCTCTGAGAAACAGAGGGTCCTTTTCTGACGATCGGTACTTCTTGAGGATCCTCGCCGGAGCAGCTTTTACCCTTTCGATCCCTCGCTGTCGGATGAATAAATGACTACATCCGGTGATCCACCTCGACGAACAGGAGAGGAGCCTGAGGGGGATGAAGACAGGCTCAGAGGAGACGCTGGGGATCTCGAGTGACTCTGAGAACCACGGTGTTCTGGTGTTCTCTTCCGCTTGGTATAGCAACTGACGCTCACTGGAGAGCTATGCACACCTTCCGCAGCTTAGGCTGATCTTGGAGACCTCTGCTATCGAGGCCCATGACTTGGGGACGGAGCCGGCCGACTCAACGTCTTGGTCTGCTGCGCCACAGCTGGCTGAGACTGCTGGGATTGTACTAGAAACCCTTGCCTCGACGACACCTGTCTCGACGCCGAACGCCGGTGAGGAGACGTCGACGGAGGCCTTCTCGATGTTGAGCGTCGATAGCTGGACGCCGACGGAGGATGTTTCGACGCTGAATGCCCTCGACTGGACTCCGATGGATGTCTCGATGTCGAACGCCAATGTCCTGGCGGCGACAGAGAGTTCCTCGACGCCGAGCGTCGATGACTGGACGGCGACGGAGGATGCCTCGACGTTGAATGCCGATGACTAGGCGTCGACGGAGGCTGCGACGTCGAAGACTGGACCTGAGGCTTCGACGGTGGAGGTCTTGACGTCGAGCTCCTCTGCTCCAACGGAGTCCTCTCTTGACGCTGCACGTCGCCCGGTTGACGGCAGCGGAGTTACCTTGACTCTCGCCGCTGAAGTCTTCACCGTCGAGGGGAGTAGACTCGTCATCGTCGTCGGTGGAACCTTCAACGTCGATCCCGACGCCGAAGGAGAGCAAGTCGGGACATCTTTCGACGTCGACCGCGTCCTCCACTTTTTCTGTCTCTTTGGAGACCTACCTCTCTCAGAAAGTCCATAAATTCGAATTCTTTCTCTATCCTTGAGAGTTCTCCTTGACAAGGACTTGCAGTGATCACAATCTCCTGCAGAATGTGTGTCAGGAAGACAGAGAATACACACAGGATGTGTATCAGTCCTAGCCTTTTTCTTCCCACAGGAAGGGCAGGAGTCAAAAAGCGAAGGCATTTTGACAAAAAATTTACCTTTTTTTAACTCAAAAAAGGCAGCACTATCTCTCTAAGGCAAAAAACTGTCGAAAAAAGGTGGGAGCCGGAAAGAACAACTGACCTAACTGTCACCCCTGAGGCATGATGGGAAGCCTGGGGTCATGGCTGCCTTAAAGGCACGGTGCCAGTTTTTAGCTGAAAATGCTTTCAGTTTCTGTGTTATTGCTTCTCAATGCAGCCTAGGGCTGACAATGTCTTTTATGAGCAATTTTCAGGACTTATGAGTGGTTTTACTCATTAAAACACTAAGTTCAAGGACTATTTGACCTAATGTGTTTTTTGTTCCTTACTAATTGCTGTACTTATATAAGTGTTGATTGGTTGAAGGCTATCTAATGATCAAAGTTTTAGCTGAATTTTTTATAATTATAAATCTACACAAAGCTGCTAAAGTTTAATATACTTTTAAATTATTTATTGTAACATAAATGATTTTTATTATAATTTTTTTTTAAATGTTTTGCCAATGAATTGTGATTTTATATCTTTTATGTGCTTTTATGATATCTTGTATATCGAAATAAAGCTTTTATGATGATAAGTGTTTACATTGTCTAGCCTTGGTTTTGGGGCTGCATTGGTGTGAGAAAAATGATATATGTACTTACATATATGGGGAACGATATATATGTGTTTTTACATATATATTTTTATATTGTTTCCGAGGTCCCACACGTGCGGGAATATTCAGTGCTTATGGCTTTGATGAGGATCCCCTGGAAGAGAATGCCCTATTCAGTGAGGAAAGGGAGGAGGGAGAGAGAGCAATTGAGAGAGAGACAGCAAAAGAGAGAGAAAGAGCATATGTGTGGGTGGGGGTATTCTATTAATCAAGCAGTTTGTGCATGCAAATGTCGGTGAGGAAGAAGTCTCCATTGCAGGAAGGGCAAATTTAGTTGAGGAGCATTATTATTATTATTATTTAATTGATAGATTTAAGATTCAGAATTATATTTGCTGGGGAAGTCTTTGGTGCTTGTGGATCGATGGGAAGAGATCCTATAGCATGGAGAGGTGGCGGGCCCCATCAGTCATGCTGTGCATGGTGAAGGGTTTTCATGATTAGTGAAATTAACAGCATGTATATTTATAAAGCCAGTCTCTCCATAGCACGAAAGCCCCCATTGGCTGAGCAGTGTGAGTTTGTGTTAGAGGACTCTCGTTGGTCAGGAGGAGACATGAAGGTTCCATTTGTGTGTGTGCATGTGACAGAGCTTCCTCGTTAGTTGGTGATGGTGGGGGCGTTGAGTCTCTTCAAGCACAAATGGGTTTTTGTGAGGAAAGAAATTCAGAGCATGTGGTGCTGTGTATGTGGGAGCGTGTATGTTAAAGGTTCCTCAAAGTTGTTTGATTGCTAGTATATAAGTGTGAGAGGGAATCAACAGTGACACTGCATATGGTGGAGGTTTCTTGAGATTGTGTTATGGGTCTGCCTATCTGAGTGTACTACGTAATCTTAGAGCAGGTCTCTCCATGGCAGGAAATCACCATTGGCAGGGCAGTGTGTGTGCATTTGCGCATGTGTGTATGTATGTGTAGGTCCATTTGTTGGGATACGTATGACAAATGTGTGTGTTTGTGTGTGTCTATGTTGAGGATCTTCTATGGCGTGCAGGACCCCATCTGTGGGCTCAAGTAATATGATGGAGGTACTCATGAATGGTGGGTTGATGAGATGTGTGTATTTTTGCTTGTTGGTCAGTAAGTGTGTGTGTGTTTGTGTCGTGGAGTCTTTACATTAAAGGGAGGAACCAATTGGTTGATCCGTGTGTGTGTGTATGTGGACTGACTGTCTACTGCATAAGAGTCTCACTACCCTGTTTGCGCGTAGGGTCATGTGAGCCTTTCTGCACTGTTTATATGAAAACCTGCGTACACTGTGTCCCTTCAAATCCGGCAGGGGTCCACTGATTGGGGCATTGATGATTTGTGATGGGCTGATATGTCTGTCCATCTGCGTGCGAGCAGGAGAGCCCCATTGCTGGGAGAGGGCTTGTGACAAGCATGGAGACTGAATTTCAATCTGGTATTTTAGGATTAAGCTTTTATTTGGTAATAAAAGAATAGACAATCTGCAATAAATATTATAATAAATAACATTTATCTTAAAATAAATAAATATTAATACAAAAAAGAAAATAACTTGTCAGATTAAAAACACTTCTTGTACCAATACTGAGAACAGAGAACGAAATACAAAAAAGTCAATCATAAAATGCTACTTTTTCAGTTTCTTTTTTACACGTAAACTTTACATAAAAAATACTTGCTTTCATTCCTTTCCTCCATTTGTGTTTTTTTTTTTATAAAACAAGAAACGGTATTAAAAACGTACTGAGAGGTGCAACTGAGAAAACTTTGGTCCTGCGGGGAATTTGTAATTCTGCCGATAATAACATTATTTCTATATAATAACATGTAAATACTTAAGGGGTTGGTTAAAAAAAAAACTATTTTTTTTTTATCCTTGAATGGGCGCTGTTTGTAGACTGTGGGGACAGAAGTACATGCACTGGTTTTTCGTGGACCTTGGAGAAGACTCGAGTGCTGCTCCTCACCATCTGTGGCTCTCTCAATGGACCATCGACAGCGCCCCCAAACAGAATCAATACTCTTGATTTCTGGGAGTCTTGGAGTGGACTAGGGCTATAGACATTTGGAGGTGAAAAGCAAAAACTGTATTTCGGTGCCTCTGGAATGAACCTTTGGGTCAGAGTAGCACTTCTCCAGCAATCCTCACACACCAGACTCAGCTCTACATATGGCAACCAACACCCTTCCTGCCAAAACATGCATATACCTGCATCTCCAAGAATACAATGCTTCAGGTCACACTAATGGCAGCAAGACGTTACCCAGATGACAAGGACAGGTGCAGTGCCTAGCATGGATCTTTGATCCACCTGGATTGGACTGCAAATGTGACTAATGAGGAGAAAACCTGTAATGAACTGTTGGGCTATCTAGAATTATCACTGGATGCAGGCCCTTCTTTTGAGGATCTGGAAATCCGGAACTGGGTTTCTTGGTTTCCTTCAATTAGATTTTGGACTTCTGCTGGTAAAGAACAACCTTAACTGGGCTTGTGAGACTGAACGTTGTCAAGTTTTCCAGTTCCAAGAGTTACTGTTTAATCTAGTCCATGTTTGTGTCTTCGCATAATGGGTTTTGTAGTCATGTTTACCCTAGTATAAAAATAAGACTACAAGTACCAGAATATAAAAAAGAATACACGGCTAGATGACTGGCTCACACATTGATCTGGAAACTTGAGAAAATCCTGTCTGGATTCTTTTGTGCCCCTGCAGTTGATTAGGATGTAGCCCCATGAAGAAAAATATGAACAGGTTCGCTGAGCCTTATGAATTGTAGTGCCACCTGTGTACTGCACTCTTGAAGGAAAGCCTGGGCTGGATATCTGTATCCCTGGGTTGAATTCTGGTTGGAGCCACTGAACGTGGATTGGATGTTTGTGTCTCCTGGACTAAAGTCATTACTGCTCCAGAGGAAGGTATTATGAGACAGATGTATCTGCTTTTGGAATCACCTTTGAGTAGGACTCCTGCATGCATTGGACTTCTAGAGTCCTAGACAGGAAGAAAGCACTCAGGGAAGGACATCTGCCCAGAGAGGATTATGAACTGGACTACGAGCCTCCTAGAGAGCCTAAAGGATTCTGGGTAGGACTTCTGTCTGGGGGGGAGGTTCAATTAAGCTAACCTCAAGCTCACTGAAGTCAAGTTATGGTTATGGGTAGGGCTTCTGCCACTAGGGGAGTATGAACAGGACTTCAAGCTCACTGGAGTTTCCTTTAGAGTACTGGGTAGGGCTCCTGCCATTAGGGGAGCATGAATGGAACTTCCAGCTCACTGGAGGGACTTCAGGATTCTGGGGAGCTCACCTGCTAGGGTGTGACATTACCTTAACTGGACGTATCTGCTTTTTTGAAGTGATTCTTTATAGAACTACCCATAGGAGGATTTCATACCTCCTGTGGTGGACTATCACGGTATGAGCATGATAAGCTTTGCAGAGAATCCCAGCTTCATATCTGGCTTGCCTGGAACAAAGTACAATTTAAATAGTTGGCATATGAACTGCCTGCACTCTTGACTTGGAATTTGGGTGTAGTCCATGTGGAAGTAAAATATAAGCTGATTCTCTTTGCACACACTGGAATGCGCTTTGGTTAAAGACTTTTGGAGCAGGAGGTAAGCCTACAGTGGATATTCAATGAGGTTGCATTTCATAAAGAAACTACAAAGAGTTAATTATTTACAACAAAAGAGTGACATGAAGGTTCTGTATACCATCCTTAAGTGGAAACTTCTGTACCTTGAGTTGTGGCCTTCGTTCACAGCAAAATCAAGTCCATCTTCTTAAATCTGTCAGGCTGGCGATGGGCTAGCTAGGAAAGAAAGAGCGATAACTGGCCAATTTACCCATCTCGGTCTGTAAAAAGAGCAGGATGAGTAATTTTCTGTTCTTCATTGAGAAGGGAAGGGAGTAGAACTACGCTTCCCAGTATATATAGCACATCTAAAGCAAGGAACCGTCTTGTACCATAATCAAGAGTCTTCCTTATGAAGGTGTCTCTATGTTGCCAAGTTCTTAAGAGTTTAGTAGGTTGCCTGTTCAGCTGACAACACTGCTTTCTCCCATGGATGTATGGCTTTTTTCAAGAGGAACTAAAAGTGAGAAGAGAGAGATAAGACTAAAAGTCAGAAACCCTGTGCATCCATACGGATTGCCACCACTGAAGGTGGGACCTTCTTCTTTAGCCGGTTGAGGTCCTTGGCTGATCGCCAGAGCCAGGTCTGCAGCTCTTTCAGCAACCAAAAGTCATCCATCTTCTTTGAAAAGTCATTTGCGGCCCGCGTCTTGGCGGGACTCCCCAGGGATGGGGGCAGTGGGTATCCTAGGGACGTCATGACCCCAGCAATGCTAATGACTAGCCCCTGCAGGCTGGTACAGAAGTGGTCGAGGCTCCGCCGTAGCTCGGCCCGCACCACTTCACTGTCGATGCCCTGCAGGTAACAGAGTAAGTGGCTATAAGCCCGATAGTTCTCCGCCAGTCGCAGGTGATCATTCAAATTGCGCCAGAGTTCAAAGTCCACAGTGGCGCTAGGGATCTTCTCTGCTGCATTCACTCGTGGTGGATTGAAGTCAGGTTCATTGAAAGGTGGTCCAAGGTAGTTCAGCTGAAAGGCAGGAAATGAGAGACGATTGATAACAAGTTTGACCATCAAATGCAACCCAGCTTCCACTGTCTTTACTCCCCAGGAGAAAATGATTTCAAAATTGAAAAGAAAAAAGAAATTTAACTCACAATTTGGTCACACTGCAGTTGCACGCAATGTACTAATATTCATTCGGCACAAGTCACATTTCAAGACAATAACAATGTATTGGGAAGTTAGTTTGGCAACTAATGGGTTATGGTGTCAGCTGAAAATGTTGAGGGAAAGGATTAAGAAACAGTTGTGAAACATTTTAATGGTTTTAAAGCCATACTTGTGTACTAAAAACCAAATGCTGTGGGCGTTAAGACCAGGACATACTTATGTTATTTGATTACTGAAATCAGCCCCTAGGGTCAAATGTACAACGCCTTTCTATGGTCGCAAAAAGGCTTATTCTGATATATCAAACCCGAATTGCGATTCGGTAACCAAATCGCAATTTGGGTATGTGACCAAATACTGATTCGGTATTTGGAAGAAGCATGTTTAGGGTGTCCCTTCCAAATACAGAATTGGGATTGTATGCATTAAAGTTTTGGGACCGAATTCCGGTTGAAAAATACTAATCTATTTAACACCTCCGCCATTTGCAAACGCCCTTCCCGTGTGTGAATGTTGAAAAAACATATGGATCACTCTGCCTACTCTTAAAAAATGAAAATGACACTCTTCTTTCTTTTTTGGTTTAAACTCGTGCCATTTTACGTTAAGGACAACAGGGTGCATTTAAAGAAAAAAATGCTTTATTTAGAAGCACTTGCAGACATTGTCTGCTGACCTCAGCAAGCCTCCATCACTGTGATGGCTGCAATTCCTAGTGGGTCGTAATTTGCGACCTACCTCATTAATATTCATGAGCTATTCTGTATTGCAACCTACTAGAAATCATTTGTTTGTGAACCGACTTATTAGTACATATGGCGGTTAGCAAATTTATACTCTGGTTGCAAAAATACTACTCACAATAGCAACCATCTGCTTTGAAGGTGAATAGAAGTGCCAGCCCTAAAATGAATGGGAAACAATTTTCCTGCTTATTGTATGCCGACGACCTGGTAATCTTTGATCAGACTGAGATGGGATTGCAAAGGAAGTTAACTGCTTTTAATGGATACTGCTTGGCTAAATGTCTGACTGTACATTAGGACAAAACTAAAATCTTATCCTTTGGGAAAAAAGTCCAGAGTTTTAACTGGTATCTGGGCCCTACCAAATTGGAAGAGGTGAACGAGTATAGATATCTCGGCATCTGGTTTGAAAGGTTTCTAAAATGTGACATGCATTTAGCGGCCCAGAATACCAAAGCCCAATCATCAGGCTGTGGGTTAAGAAAATGTAACCGTATTTATGGAGATAGGTCCCACCGACCATTATTGAAAGCTTGTAAGGCAATGATACCCTCACTAGTACAGCTGAAGTCTTGTGCTTAAGTGGGAAGACTAGTTGGGACATTGAGGAAGGGAAATGTCTAAAACCATTGATGTCATTACCAGGCTTCTCCATGATCCAGGCACTCAGATTGGAACTAGGTCTGACATCGTGGAACGTACAGGTGCAAGTGGCCCTTCTAAGATATTGGAAGAGATTGGGATCTGAGGAAGTCACGAAAGTATCACAATGGTGGAAGGATGAGGCCTTGCATAGTGACCTAAAATGGGCCAATGATGTCAGAATGAAATTGTTCGTAGCTTGTAAAAACCTAAAAGGGAAATTCGACCACTCGTCACTCCTGGTAGAAGCTACGAATGGTGAGTTTAGAATACTAGGGAATGAAGTATCCAGGCTAGAAGATCTGATGAACCAGAGAAAGAAAGAATCAGTTCATTATATGATGACTAACTGGGAGAATGAAATTTGATACCCCTACTTGAATACACTACCCAACACAGGCCTAAGAGCCGAAGTGCTCAGATGGAGAATAGGCATCAATCATTGTGTATCACATGTAAATACAAAAGCAGTAATGGTACTGTTAGAATTGGGGGTCTCTGGTTGGCGCAAGTATGTTCATGCGACAAGCAGGGACCCTCTCCTCTAAGTCAGGGCAAAGGATTACTCTCAGGAAATAACCCCTGCTCACCCTCTAGGTAGTGTGGCGCAAGCAGTCAAGGCTAATCTCTGGAGTACATACGGTTAAGCATTTGAAGCATCCCCCACAATGGCCCTCAACCCACAACACAGGGGCACAAGACTGTAGGTTTGTAAAAATATATAGGCTTTATATAAAAACTCCCAAGCAGGCTTCAAATGTAGGTTTTACAATTTCAGTTACTCTTAAGATGCCACAGTTCTTAATATTCCAATGTCCAGTCTTTAAAAGGGTGGAATACTCTTCAAAACAACTTCACTGTACTTCAGGTACTGTTTTTAAGGTTAATGTACTGTTTGTTTGAGGTCTCAGCCCTCCTTAGCGCTCCTGTGCGCCTCGTACGCTCACCGGCAAAAGGCCCTACCAAATCTCATGCATCTCGGGTGAGACGCGTACACCGCGGCTGATCAGGACAAGGGGTACGAGTCGTACTAAGCTTGTGCGACTCGTACCTTCAGCCGTAGGGGCACAAGAACGTTTACAATTACCAGCAGGGTGTGTGCACAGCTCGAGGCGTACCGGGGGCCTCTGGTCAAACAGGCAGTGCGAGGCGAGACTCGCACAGCGCACAAGTCGTGGCGTATCAGGGGCCTCAAGGCACACAGGCGGTGCGAGTTGTAGTGATAGAATGCGACTCGTACCGTGATTCGATTTACAGTACCTTTGGTCTCACTTGCAGGTTCGGGGCGGACGGCTCTATGCTGCAGTCTGACGTTGCGGTGCTTTCCTGGAGGGCGGGGTGGCATGGAGGCCACAGGGTCGCTTCTCCATTGGTTGGCGGTGCTTCGGGGGACACAGGCTCACAAGTGCAGAGTCCTGGGGTTCTGGAGAGGTGGCGGCGGCTTGGGGATGAATCCAGCAGTGTTCTCCCGGAGGGGGTATGGAGGGGGGGGGGGGGTGCGACGAGCTCCGGTGCAGGCAGTCTTTGTGGTGTGTTCCACGGCTCGGGGGCCACAGGTTCACGTTACTTGTACCTCGCCGCCCTCCGTCTTCCCTCCCCGCTCCCCGCTTCCCGCCACCACCGCTGACCCCGCCCCTTTTTTCCTTCTGTTCCCTCCCCGCTCCCGCCTCCCAGCTGATCCGCCCACCCGCGCACTTGGCCTTATATGGCAACCGTGCGACGCAGGTGAGTGTGACCCACTTGTGGGACACCCCCGCGCCGCACGGCCACCAGCTGCTGCGTGTGCCCCATTGCCTGCCCTGTGCCTCGCTGCCTGCTCGCTGCCGGCTGCCGGCTGACTCTGCTGCTGTTTGTTCTGGTTTTTGTTTTTGTTTTTGCCTTCATTTGTGCCTGTTATTATTTCCTTTGTGCCCGTGTTAGCGTCCTGATCTCCATTTGTGCTGCTGTATATTTATTGTTGTTCTGTGCCCGTGTTTGCGTTCTCCTTCCTGTCTGCCCGCCTACCTCGCCGCCCTCCGTCTTCCCTCCCCGCTCCCCGCCACCACCGCTGACCCCGCCCCTTTTTTCCTTCTGTTCCCTCCCCGCTCCCGCCTCCCAGCTGATCCGCCCACCCGCGCACTTCGCCTTATATGGCGACCGTGCGAACGCGCAGCGGTCACACGCAGCGGGCGCGCCGATTGTGCGCCGAAGGCGCGCCAAAGGTAAGCCCGTCTGCGCCCGTCCGCGACCGGATCGCGACCAGCGCCAGGACCCCTGGCCCACGACGACCCCGACCTACCCGCCTGACGTACTCCGCCGCCACCCTCATCGCACTCAATACCGGCCGACTCCCAGATTGCCACCAAGCCACTCCACGACGCACCCACGGACCCTTCAGCTGCCACGCCTGCAAATTCACCTGCATCCGGACCTGCCTTGCACCAGCACCCGCCAAGTCGAACACCAGCAGCACCCACCTCAAGTGCATCCTGCTCAACACCCGCTCCGTCCACAGACACGCCATCGAACTCTGGAACCTCCTAGACGCCACAGCCCCTGACGTTGCCTTCCTCACAGAGACCTGGATGAACGCCTCTTCAGCTCCCGACATCGCCATCGCTATCCCGGAGGGCTACAAGATCGTCCGGAGGGACCGCAACGCCAGTCAGATGGGAGGAGGCATCGCCATCATCCACAGGAACACCATCCGTCTCACGACCAGCACCGACAACACCCTTACCACCGCCGAACACCTGCATTTCCAGATCCACACCGACCCGAACACAACCCTCAGAGGCACCCTGATCTACCGACCCCCGGGACCACGCACACAATTCAGCGAGGACATCGCCGACTTTGTCAGCCCGCATGCCCTCCCCTCCGCCGACTACATCCTCCTGGGGGACCTCAACTTCCACCTGGAGAACAACAACGACCGCAACACCAGCACCCTGCTCGACAACCTCGCCAATCTTGGACTCAAGCAGCTGGTGTCCACCCCCACCCACCTCGCCGGACACACACTAGACGCAGTCTTCTCTTCCTGCACAGACATCGACTTCAGCCACGCCACAGAGCTTCAATGGACGGACCACAGCTGCGTCCACTTCACCTTCAAGAGAACGACGACCCACCACCACCAGCAACAGGTCGCCCGCAGAAGCTGGAACAAGATCACAGCAGACCAGCTCGCCACCTCCCTGAGCCAGCACCCTCCTGCCAGCTCAGCGAACCCCAGCCAGGCCGCCGACAACCTCACGAAGTGGATCAGCAACTGCGCGGACGAACTCGCCCCGCTGAGGACCCCGCCCAGCAGACCCGGCAGCAAGAAAGCCCCGTGGTTCACCGACGAACTCAAGAGCTCCAAGAAGAACTGCCGAGCCCTCGAGAAAGTCTGGAGAAGGGATCCTACACCGGACAACAGGACCACCTTCAAGCTGGCCACCCGGAAGCACCACCAGCTGATCCGCGCCGCCAAGAAAACTGCTTTCAAGGACCGGCTGGACAACAACGCACACAACTGCAAGGAACTCTTCAACATCGTGAAAGAGCTATCCAACCCCAGCGCAGGAAACAACGACATCACCCCATCGCAAGACCTCTGCAACTCCCTCGCTTCATACTTCCACAACAAGATCGCGGACATACACAACAGCTTCAACAACCAACCAACGCACACCAAGACCGAACAACCACCCCTCACCACCACCCTCCACGCCTGGACCCCGATCAGCACCGAAGACACCATCCGCACGATGAACTCCATCCACTCCGGATCACCGACCAACCCCTGCCCTGACCACGTCTTCAACAAGGCTGACGCTGTCATCGCACCCCACCTGCGAGACATCATCAACACATCCTTCGACACCGCCACCTTCCCTGAGAGCTGGAAGCACGCCGAACTCAGCGCTCTTCTCAAGAAACCCACAGCGGACCCCACCGAACTCAAGAATTACCGCCCCATCTCGCTCCTCCCGTTTCCAGCCAAAGTCATCGAGAAGACCGTCAACAAGCAGATGGCCGCCTTCCTCGAGACAAATGGATCCCTCGACCCCTCACAGTCCAGCTTCCGAGCCAATCACAGCACAGAGACCGCCCTCATCGCCGCCACCGACGACATTCGAGCCCTGATGGACAACGGAGAAACAGTGGCCCTCATCCTCCTAGACCTCTCCGCAGCATTCAACACTGTCTGCCACCGCACCCTAGTACAGCGCCTCAGCAACGTCGGAATCCAGGACAAGGCGCTGGAATGGATCATCTCCTTCCTCGACGGAAGAACACAGAGAGTCCGTCTACCACCGTACAAGTCAGAGGCCACCGAAGTCATCTGCGGCGTCCCTCAAGGATCCTCACTGAGCCCCACCCTCTTCAACGTCTACATGAGCCCCCTCGCGGCCATCGCACGCCAACACAACCTCAACATAATCTCCTACGCCGACGACACCCAGCTGATCCTCTCCCTGACCAACGACCCCGCCGCCGCCAGAGCCAACCTGCACGAAGGGATGAAAGAGGTAGCCGAGTGGATGACGACCAGCCGCCTGAAACTGAACTCGGACAAGACGGAGGTCCTCATCCTGGGCTCCTCACCCTCCGCCTGGGACGACTCCTGGTGGCCTCCCGCCCTGGGCACCGCACCCAAACCAACAGACCATGCACGCAACCTGGGCTTCATCCTGGACTCCTCCCTCTCCATGACCAGGCAAGTCAACGCCGTCTCCTCGGCGTGCTTCAACATCCTACGCATGCTACGGAAGATCTTCTGGTGGATCCCCACCGAGACCAGGAAGACCGTCACCCAGGCCCTCGTCACCAGCCGACTGGACTACGGCAACGCCCTCTACGCCGGTACCACCGCCAAGCTCCAGAAGAGACTCCAGCGGATCCAGAACGCCTCAGCCAGACTCATCCTCGACATCCCACGAACCAGCCACATCTCCGGACATCTGAGAGACCTGCACTGGCTCCCCGTCAACAAAAGAATCACCTTCCGCCTCCTCACCCACGCACACAAAGCCCTACACGACCAAGGCCCGAGCTACCTCAACAGCCGAATCAACTTCTACGCTCCCAAACGCCACCTCCGATCAGCCAACCACGCCCTCGCCGCCGTCCCCCGCATCCGAAGAGCGACTACAGGAGGAAGGTCCTTCTCCTACCTGGCCGCCAAGACCTGGAACTCCCTCCCGACCGACCTGCGCCTGACCCAAGACCACCTCTCCTTCAGGAAGAAGCTGAAGACCTGGCTGTTCGAGCAGTAGCGGCACCTCCCCCACCCCCAGCGCCTTGAGACCCAACGGGTATGTAGTGCGCTCTATAAATGTCATTGATTGATTGATTGATTGATTGATTGTACCAGCCGGTCGGTTCTTGCGGTGTGACTTTGGGCTTGTAGCGGCAGCTCACAGTGCTTGGGCCAGACAGGGCAGTCCTTTACGGTGCCAGTTGCGTCGCAGGTGTCCAGGATTCGCGTTGCTCGGCGAGATGGAATGCGCAGGCTCTCAGAGTGCGGGAAAGCTTCCCTGTCGCACTCAGGTCTCCGGGGTCAGCGCTGTAAGGGCTGGTCACACCAGCAGCAGCTTCTTTCTTCAGGGGGTAAGCACCCAATGTTCCTGGGGCGCAGTTCAGGGGGCAAGTTCACAAGCAAGCCCTTGGAGATCTTTGTAGCAGAATGCATCAGTTGAATAAAATAAAGTCTTTCTCAGTCTTTGTCTCCTCTCCTTCTTGCAGCAAGGCACCCACCACAGGGCAGTCTCTCAGGATTAGAGGCAGTAGTCCTCCATGCAGCTTTCCCAGGTCCTTCTCTTCAGGCAGAGTTTCTTCTTAGCACAAACAGGATATGCTTTCTTAGGAGCAGGGCTCCAACTTTTATAGGACATTTCTTTTGTTCTTGCAGGCCAGGGGGGCCTTTGCCTAATCCAGTCAGTCTCTGAGCACTTTGTTTTGCAGGCTCTGGTTTCTCCTTTCAGTGTGCAGGGCAGAGACATCAGATGCTCCGCAGGAGGTGGAGCCAGCATTGTGATGACAAGTACAGCCAGGAGCACTCTGTTGACAGTCTTCCCTCTTCCTGGGCCAGGTGCAGGGCAGAGTCATCAGTCGCTCCCCAGGGGGTGGAGTCAGCATTGTGGTGGCAGAGCACAGCCCTATTTAGAGTCAAGGGGCACTCCCCCCACCCATTCTGGTGTAATGCCTCCATTCACCACCTGTCATCCCTAGCCCTGTCAATCACACAACCCAGACAGCAGATACACATAAGAGCAGAGGCGGGCTGAAATGGTTAGGAAAGCAAATGCTAAATTTCTAAAGGTAGCATTTGCAAACACAGGATATTAAAATAAACTTTACTAAAAGAGGTTTTTTATTATTCTGAGTTCAGGCATACTAAACTTGATTTTCTATCATGTTCCCTGAGCCTGCTGAGATTATAGAGTGTAATAATTTCAGCAGCCCATTCTGGCCTATGAGAACAGGTAGCCTTACAATAGTGAAAAACTAAATTGTCTGTAATTCACTATTAGGACATGCCACACACATCAGGACTTGTCCTACCTTATGCTTACAATGCACCCTGCCCTTGGGCCTACCATAGGGGTGACTAATATGAAGTTAAGGGAAGGTTTAGGGACTGGCAAGTAGGTGCACTTGCGTAGTCAGCATGACAGTACCAGACTGCACGCAGGTTCTGCAATGGCAGACCTTAGACACATTTTACTAGGCCGCTTCTGTGGGTGGCACAACCAGTGCTGCAGGCCCACCAGCAGCATTTGTATTTACAAGCCTTGGCACTCCTGGTGCACTTTACTGGGGACTGACAGTAAACCAAATAGGCCAATCATGGAATCCAATCACATATAGATTTTGTACAGGCAGAGCATATGCACTTTAGCACTGGTCAGCAGTGGTAAAGTGCCCAGAGTCATTAAACCAACAAAAACAGGTCAGAGAGAATATTGGAGGAAGGCAAAAAGTTCAAGGATGACCCTGCCGAGAGGGCCAAATCCAACAGGTACAATCTGATGGCAAATGCTTCTGTGGATTGGGTACAAAGTGTGACAATTTAAATATAATATTGGACTGTCAAAAATTCTTGCTTCAGTGGAAATTGTTTTTACGACCCATCTTTCTAAAATATGGTGTAACTGAGCTCCTGTTAGTGATTAAACTTCTTACTGACATGTCAAACCTCGATACAGCAATTGCAATTGCAAAACATATGAGGGCGATAAAAAGGTCATTGCTAGAAACAGAAATGGTTGGATGCCCCAAATTTTTTAGGTTGTAGCATTAGTTTTAATATATATTTTTAGACAGATTTTTTATCATTGAGAATATTATGAGTTTATGGGTGCTTTTTATAAATGGAAAATTTGTAAGCTTTTGGAGGGAGGCAGGAATTGCCCCTTCAAGGTGTCATTGAAATGCTTATTGTATGTTTTATCCACAGTCTAAATAAACATATTTCTAAACTAAAACTATTAGTCATAGGGTGGTTAGCAAATTAATACTCTAGGTGCAAAAATACTACTCACAAATGGCGACCGCTATTTTGCGACCATAATTTCATATATCTATATCTATAGGAGCCTCCCTGTGTGCATGCACCCTAGCACCTGCGCAGCATGGACTGCAGCAGTCCATGCTATGCAGGGACTGCTTTTACGTTTCCATTGCAGGGCCTATTTGATAGGCACCGCCCTGGTAATGCAAAAGAACCGCCCGCCAGACAGGAGAAAACTCCTGATCTGATGGGCGGGTCTTACATAGGTTTGGACTGAGGTGCTGGGCGGGACGGTCCCGCTCCTGCACCACCAAACTCTTCATAAGGCCCTAAGTGTCAACATTTCAAGTTTTGTGCTACTCTTTCATGAGGGGAAATTTTAATGGGTGTCAAATAATGATTGTTTTCCAACTTTCTTAGGAAAACGTACTCTCTGTTACTGCAAAAACAACGGAATGACACCAAACTTGCCATGAAATAGGAATTTTACTCCGAGGCCTTTGCTTAGTTTAATCTAAATCTGTGCAGTATTGTTTGCGATATTTGTATTCCAAAAAGCTATGAATGGGCTTCAAAGGGTTACTTATTCAATTATATCTAGGATATTATTGCACAGACCCTCTGTAGATTTGTGCATTAGCAGAAGATATCTGACTCCGCTAAAAAAACATGAAAAACAGCCATTCAACAATGGAGCTTTTTGCTCCATCACCCATCGTTGATTTGCAGATCCAAGTCAAAACAGTGCACCCATGTTTGTTGATTGACTGCCTGTCACACAAAAATTCCAATTGCGGCTGCTGTACCCAACACAGTGCACTGAGCAACGCATTGATAAAAAAATACTGAAAAAAAGTGCGTGATGGGACAGAATGAGCAAAAAAGTGGAATTTGTCATGGGTTGAGTGAGAGTTATAGTTTCCATTATTTTTTGTGCAGGGTATGAATTGCAGAGCTAACAATAAGAGGGGATTTTAAGGCGGATTTCCATTTTAATTTGTAACTGTGACATATATTAACATACTAAGAATAAAAGCAATCATAATGTTACTTTATTAGAGTTTTTGTCAGTTTACAAACATGCACCTGCAAAGGGGTTTAAACACACTGTAGTAAACATGCGCAGTATGAGCTCTTCAAGCTTCACAAACATGAACACGCGCACACACACACACACCCAGCACCACAAAAGCAAAACAGCACAAAATATGCAAACACATGCCTACACAACAGGTACAGTAGCCAGTTAGCCATAACAATCCTCCGTTACTCATGCAAATAGCATTGCACAGGGAGCACCACTGAAAAGCTTTACTTGCACACAGAACAGATGTAACAGAGTCAGCATCAGTAGAACCTTCACTCAAATAGAACAAATACCGCAAAAGCAACAACAGTAGCAGTCACCAGTTATGTGTAATTTGGTATTTCTAAAGGGATCACTGACAGAATATTGTGAGCATAAATATCGAGTGACAGAAATATTGTGTCAAAAATATTGCAAGACAAAAATATTGCAAGATTAAACATGACAGCCCTATACTTATCATGTAAATGACAAAAATATTTTATTAAAAATATTGTTTATGTTATGCTATGTTAATATGTCTTTTAAAGTGCTCGATTACCCGAGGGTGTCTTGGCGCTGGCTTTAATAAAGGAGGGAGAATAAACAGAAATCTAGCAGGTGCTGAAGAGGATTCACAGAATATGTGACAAAAGTATTTAATCTAAATTCATATTGGAAAAAAAAACAATATTACAAGAAAAATCATTTCTCAGACAATTTTCAAAATCATGTACAAATTACATAATTAATAAATGAAAAACTGCACAATAACTGCCGAGAAAAATACAGCAGTGAAATTGAACAAAATCAATTAATCAGTGACATATAAAAAACGTCTTCTCCCCCTGTAACCCTAAAAAAGAAAGTTGAAAATATACCCAACAACCAGTACTAAAATTAAGCTTTTACTAATAACATAATCAAATATACATAAAAATTAACTAAATAAATAAAAAATAATGTAACAGTTAAACAATTAAAATAATTAATAGTCAACTACATAATTAATTACTATACAAAAAATACTTACCATTGAATTTAAATTATTATTTAATTAACTTCCCACCCTATTCACCAACAACCCGCAACTAAAATATAACATACTGCTAATAATAATAATACCAGTAAAATAGATAATAAAAATAATATGTAACTTTCTACCCGAGTCCCCTACAAGCCCAACCACCTGCTACAAAACTTTACAAATTACATTTACAAATAAATTACTGAAACACTTAAAATTACAAACGATGGGCCCCATTAGGATGGCGGGCGGATCGCCCCCGCAGGGTCGGCGGTAGTCACTGCCGGCCTGGCGGGGGCGATCCGCCCACCATCCTTACAGAAAAGACCCCCGCCATGTTACAATGGCTTGGGGGTACGCGGAGGACGGTAAGACCGTCTGCCGCTTTTCCGCCCGCTCAACTTGTCAACCGGGCGGAAAAGGGTTCAATATGGTGGCGGTGTCTGAAAGACACAGCCAGCCATATTAGAATGTGGCCGTGAACATGCCTTTCCGTGGCCGCAATCATACAGAGTCTGCTTGGGGGGCTCATTGCGGGCCCTCAGGGACTCCGGGTTAGGGGGGAGGCACTTGGGGGTACCTATGGTACACCCCTACCTTTCAATGAACAACATGGCAGGCACCGCGCGGTGCCTGTCACGTTGTGCATTGAAACGCGCAACCTGCCTCAGTGGCATTGCGGCAGGCGGTGCTTTCGCGATGTTGCAGATGCCCTATGCGCCCGCTAGTGTGGCGGGCGCATGCTAATCGGGAGTGCGGGACCGCCGCACCCTCAGCGGGCAGTCCCGGTTCCCGAGGGTATGGCAGGCGGACAAAGTCCGCCCGAAATACTAATGGGGCCCTATGTTTTAAAAAATAAATAACAATTATACTACAATGTTCCGATCTAAAACTATATATTAGCTACAATATATTAAATTAATTATATTTTTATAAGTGTATTCATGAAAATGATAATAAAACAACAATATTTTTCAAAATGAAATTTCTTTGAAAAAAACTATATTGATGACAACAATATTCTGTACTGCAATATTTTTGTAGGCACGATATGTTTTTAAAATATTTCTGTCTCATGATATTTAAAACTCAATATTTTGTCCAAATACCTTTCTAAAGCACAAACCTAGCTGGCTAGCAACACAGCGCTGCAAGGGGGGAAACGCCAGTGGGGATGTATTTGGGGGGATGAGGCGTAATGAGGAGGTAGAGGAATGAGAAGTCAGGATGTCTGAGTTAGTGTTCCTTGAGGATGTGAGTTTTTAGTTTCTTCCTGAATTGTTGTAAGGATGGTACTGTTCTAATGTCAGAGGGGATACTGTTCCAGATCATGAGGGTGTAGGCCAAGAAGCCTTGTTTTCTTCTTCTTACACTATAGTCTCTAGTCCGGCAATACCTGGGGTCCTCTTATGACACTGACCCTCAGGTATTGTTAGCTCGTTAGCTAGGTAGACAGAGGTATTTGGGAGAAAGGCCTTGTAAGTGATGATCCAGGTTTGTGGGACCACCAGTGTAGGTCCCTTAGCACAAAGGTGATGTGGTCCGATTTCTTCATACCCTTGATGAGCCATGGTGCTGAGTGAAGGATGCCTTTCAGTGGAGCAAGGCGGTCTAAGAAATGCCTGTGAGTAGGGTGTTCCTTCCATCTCAGTGGGGGATGAGAATGGGATTTAACTGATATTCTGAAAACTTTGCCTGGGAAAAAAAGAGTTGGCTTGTTCTGTCAGTTGGGGTGTATAGGCCATTACGTTTAAGTTTGAGAGCAATGACTGAATCAGAGAATGTTTAGTGTTGTTATCAAACTTGAGGAATTCTGCCTTTGTGGAATTTAGTATTAGGTGGTTTGATGACATCCAGGTCTAGATGTGTTTGAGGCAAACTTTGAGTCTCTGTATGTCGTTGGTTGAGGAGATTTTGAGACAGAGTTGGGTATTGTAAGCATACTGGTGGACCTTGATGTTGCTGTCTGCAAGAATGGATCCCATGTAGAGGTTGAAAATGATGGGTGACAGGATGGAGCACAGGGGAAAGTGAGGTGGAGGAGGGCTCTGCAGGTGACAAGGAGAGTCCAGGACATGGTAGTCCCTATCTGAACAAGATGTCTGCGTGGCTAATACTGTTGAAAGATGTTCAATTTAGAGGTGTGGTAGCTGAGCATAGGTGCTGTGGTGGATGATTGTGACGAATTTGTGATGTTAGATCTGATATTATTGATTTTCTCCTTGAAGATGATGTTCATAGCACTGGATCTGTAGGCTGACGGTGGCATAGTGGGTCCTGGAATGGGTTTGGCACACTGTTTGATGGACTCAAAGACTGCTTTGCTTCTTAACACAGAAGAGATTTCACACAGGCATACTGCTCTAACTCCATTGGCTCCCCTTACCACCCCACACCATCTTCAAAACCAGCTGCATCACGTAAAAAGCTACCATGAACAATACTCCTGCTTATCATCAATCAATCAGGATTTATAAAGTGTGGCTGATCACCCAATAGTATATCCAGGCGCTTGCAGGTCCCAGAGGATTATTTGACCAGCCAGGTCTTGAGGGCCATTCAGAATTCTGGAAGTGAGGTGAGTGGGGAGGCTGTTCCAGGTCTGTGCCACAATGTAGGAGCAGTCCTCCACTTCTGTTTAGCTAGATGTAGGGAGTATGAGCAAGTGAAAGGGAGTACCTAGTGTAGTCTTCATGACGGTTGGTTGAAGTTCAGGCAGTGGTTTATATATGCAGGTCTTTGGTTGTGTTCAGCCTTGTGTGAGGCAGAGGAGATGGCATTGATCTGTGATTTCATGGTGAGCTTGCTTTCAACGATGATTCTGAAGTTTCTTGCGTGGTCGGAGGGAGTGGGTGCGGGTCCTAGGTCTGACGGCCACCAGGAGTCATTCTGTGTGTTGCTGCTGTTGACAAAGATCAGTACTTCCGTCTTGTCTGTGTTCAGCTGCATGAGCTGTTCTTCATCCAGTCAGCCACGTTTGTCATGCATCTGTGGAAACTGGTTCTGGTGGTGGTGGGGTCATTGGTGAGTGAGAGGATGAGTTGAGTGTCATTTGCATTGCAATTAGGTCTGATGATCTTGCATGCAAGTTTGCCATCTCTAGTGGTTTTCAGTTTTCAGCACACCCACAGCCAGGACACCATCAGAATAAGAAATGCACAACAGAAAAAACAAGGCAGCAGGTCTTTTCAATTTAGGCACCCAGGATCTAGCAAACAATCCCTGTATTCATCAAGACCTACCCAACGCTGATCCAATTTAGGAAAGAGACGTTGACCATGTGCAGTGACCCGCTGACTTTTGGCTAGCTTCATGCTATAGAAATGCTTTATGCATATGTAGAGAGGTGCTTCAAGCAGGGCACAGACAGCGCAGTGCAAGCCTCTCTCACGCACACAGTGCAGTCACAGAATGGACTGTATCAGTGAGCTTGTTTCACATAAAGTACAGACACAGTACTGGTAACTCCAAGGAAGGTTTCCCTCCTGAATGCATCAAGGTACTGTTAATATAGTAGCAGGACGAGTGTGAAGGCACAAGTAGCAGTGATGCAAGTTGGTTGAGGGCATTCACCTACGGTGGGAATTTAAATGGATGGTACTCGAATTGTACACTAATAGCAAAAAGGCTGTGGGAAAGGAAGATGCAAGATAAAAACAATAAACACAGGTGCCTCTTGTGAATGGTGGCTTAATAAATATACCCTGTTGACCAGCGAATATTAACGGTTTGAACATTATAGCTAAGTGATATAAGATAGATACATATCTGAGTCGAAGGGACATTGATGTTGCATTACTTTAAGACACACATCTAACAAATCGTGAGGATTCAAAAAATTAAGAGACGCTGGAGGGTCAATTGTTTTATATCTCCTATTCTGCCTTCACTGGGGGTACGGATAGGATTCAAACCTGGAGTCCCCTTTAAAGTGTCCAAAGAAATAAAAGTCAAAGAGGAAAGATACATAATAATCAGAGAAAATATCTTATTGGTGAGCTTGTATGCTCCTAACGTACAGCCACCTGCCTTTTATGACAGCATTACATCCAATTGAGCAAGTTAGTGGGAGCCCAATGGTGATAGACGATGACTACTATGGAGTGATAGATATGGTGAAGGACAGATCACAGCCCTCATTACACACATCTGCAACAGTGAGGCTAACCAAAGGATTGAGGGTTTGGAGAACTGGATGGCAGCTAGAAGATATATGGTGCACACTACATAATGCAGCAATGCTCTTTTACTCCTCCATGCATGATTTGCATGTCCACTTGGACAAAGTTTATTCCAAGAAAGATATCCTGGCTAATGCCACACATGTGGAATATTTGGGTCAGACATATTCTAACCACAACCCGCTCTTACTCCCATACAGGGAGGTGTAACAGAAGGAACATTTTTGCTTGGAAACTACAAAGGGCTGTCCTTGAAGACTCTGGACCTAATTTATATGTTGGCGATATTTATACTCTGCCACAACAGCGAAGGATTATACATACCACCAACATAGTCATCTGCCCACCCAATTAAAATGCAGGCACATCACAGGTTTGCCTAAGGCAGAGACTCCTCTGTCACCGCCACAGCCAAATCTATTAGACGGCTGATGGAGTAAGGGTTGTTGGAGAAATGGCTATACTTCCACCCACTCAATAAGAGTGGGCAGACAAATAGCAACACATGGGGTGCTCAAGTCTCTTGAGACCGCACTGAATCTGAAAACAAGATAAAGGTAGTAGGAATAAAACTGCCTACCACTGAAACAGTCAATCTAAAAGGTAACAAAGACTAAAGAGAACCATGCTCAACTAATGCACCGTCTCCGATGGCATGAAAATAGAAAATATATGGCAAGAAGTTAGCATAGAATGTTTTTCTGACTCATACAGCCAGAGCATAGAAAACACCTTTTACGAACTGAAAGCCAGTCAAAGTCACATAGAATATGTCCAAGGGAACACAAATGAAATATTTTACGATTAGGATAGGGGCCTATATGCAGCACCGAAACAGGTGCTGAAACAGACTTAAAAAGGTAACTGGGGCAACAGATCTCCCATGTTTACCACTGAGCAAAAGGAAAAATTGGACCGCCCAATAACAGTGCCAAAAATACTAGGAGCCATTACAGCCTTAACACCAGGGCAAACTGCAGGTGCTAATGGCCTTCCCACAGAATTTTTTAAAGCATATATTACCAAATCTGCCCAAAAACACCTGACAGCATAAGCAGCTGCACTCCAAACCCAAATAGGGAAGCCTTCATCGTCCCTGTACCTAAAACCACTGTGTGTGCACCAGACAGGAAGGCATATAGGGCCATATGTATGAACACATTTTCCCATAGACACAGAATGCGTAAATCCCTTTGATACATCTGCCCCATAGACTGCTAACAATGTTGAACATTGAACATTTTTAGCACGATTCTAGCCTTTCAGCTGCAGCAAGTGCTGCCTAAACTGGTCTACCCAGACAAGAACTGGATTATACCAGACCATAACACGTTACCCAATATTAGGTACCTCTGGGAGGTCATGCCCTCGACGTCGGGAACTAGTTCGAGACCGCCACTAATTTCTGTCAGCCTAGAGGGGGCTTTTGGTAAGGTCAGATGGGAATTTTTGACTACAGTGCTTAGGAAATTTGGGATAAGAGGAGCCGATGTTGAAGTGGATAGTCTGCTCTATTCCCATCCTGCGGCAATGGTGGTAATAGGGAGAACAATATCAGACACCTTTCAAGTGCAGAGTAGCACCAGACGTGTCCTCTCGCTCCCCTGATTTCTGCGTCAGTTATGGAGTCACTGGTCAATAGATTCATAGACAGGACAAGAGAACTGGGAATTAACATTACAAATACTGGGCAAATCGTCTCCTTGTATGCGGATGACCTCCTTGTTGCTTTAGGGACACAGAATCAGGG
This sequence comes from Lissotriton vulgaris, assembly GCF_964263255.1. NCBI lineage: Eukaryota > Metazoa > Chordata > Amphibia > Caudata > Salamandridae > Lissotriton > Lissotriton vulgaris. The sequence goes on along the minus strand of NC_141686.1, from coordinate 292,193,688 downwards.
TTACCAGGATGGACGGAGGTAATTAAAGTATTCGGCTAGGCTTTCAAACTAACTGGGAAAAGACATGGGTATTTCCTATCAGGCAAGAAAGCAGGGTTGCATTGGGTAGGCAGGCAGTCGGGCATTGGACGAAGGGCCGGTGCCTCAGGGTCATCATGGGGCCCGTATTTTGGGCCTCTATAAACCAGCCCAGAGACTTAATTTCTTCGCCAGTCCCGGCCAGGCCAATGAAATGTGGTGTCACCAGGGTGGTAGAATGCAGGGTCCTAGCTTGAGAGGCAGGTGATTTTGCACCATTTGGCCATTTTCACCTAAGTCCCCCTCGAGCAGCAGGGGCAGTGTGCTTTGCTTTACCCCTCCCCTGCCAAATAATCGCACTGAGGCTATAGTCAGCTGAGGAGGGGGTAAGCAAGAGAAGTGGCCTCTCTGGGGGCCATGTGTTGTCACCTGGGCCCCAGTGTCTTCTAGGCCATGTTGGGTAGGGGAGAAGGGGGTTGCATAAAACTGGATGTGACATTGTGGTTAGAGCTGCTGACATTGGAACCAGGTTCGAGTCCCAGCCTTAGCTCAACAACCTGTGATTCTGAGCAAATCACTTCATCAGGCACTGAAAATAATTTGATGGGCAGCGGCACCACACATAGTCAGTCACAGAGTGACTCAGTACTGTGACCCCGACAGTCTCAACACGAGTTGGTGGGCTTTATGTCACGTGACTCAGAGAGAGTAACTCTAGCTATAACACGGCACGCTGTGCCCTCAAACCCCATAGTTGAACCAACAGTACGCGTTTTATGTGTGTAAATGTAAAAGTGTGTGTCTTGTAAAGCGCACTGCTACCCGGAGGCGTCCTGGCGCTATAGACCGCTGGGGAACCCGTCCTGGCTTTCCCTGTGAGAGGTTCCCTCCTGGGTAACTCCAAGGTGAAACCAGGCATCCCCGGCGTTTGTGGGGGGCCGTTGTGGAGATGAGGCAAGCTAATGCCCAGAGTTGCCGAGTGTGATCCCTGGTTAGAGTCGGCACCGAGACGAGAATTATCGAGTCCGCTGACCCTGGTTCACGACCCTGCTGCGTCGGGAATTGAACCCTGGTCCCGGGCCGTCCTCTGCTTTTGGGTCTGCCGCCTCTAACCAGTGAGCCACACCACTCCAATTTTATGTGCAGAGACATCTTTCTGGCATCCTGACGCCTTCAGACATCCCGAAGATTCTGCCCGCTGAACCCCACAATGGAGCAGCACCAACAAAGGCAGCAGTTAGGGCTATCAGAAGCAACAACATTTAAGTTAGGAGGAGCACAGTTTACAAGTAATCCAAAGCGTAAGAAACAGTTACCTCTTTCTTTCTTTGCGATGTATTCTGGCCACTGCAATCACTGATCACTGTGTGACGTGAAGCTGGGCTGTAACTGAATTAGGCGAGGCGCCGGTCCATTAGATTTTGACTGAACGCAGCAGCCCGGGCCGGTGCGAGAAGCAGAAGGAGCCAGCGCTGCACGCATAATGATTAAAGCGCCACCCGCAAATTCTCCCATACCAAATTCCCCGCCTTTGGCATCAGGACATAACGTGACGCCTACCACCCCAGTCGCAGCGCAAGACGTTCTAAGAAAATAAATCAACATAAACTGATCGGTCTGTCCCGCCCCGGCTGTGACGGTAGTAGCTTGGCCTAACAATGAAGTCAAGCTATCTGAGAGCGTGCCAGGGGAAATAATTATATACAATGTAACAGTCTGCCAGCAGCAGTCTTAGCTCAGCTACAAGCACCAAACCTGCAGGGGCAGCGCGCGCAAGGCAACGGCGCTGCTGCGCTACCAGTAACCACACCACACTATTAGTTTTAGGCAGTGCTTCATCAGGCTTGGACACTATGGAAATGCGTGACAATGCATTTCAGTGCGGTGATGCGGAGCACCACACTGAAATGCGTTACTATCACACCTGATGCGTGATACTTGGAAGGACTATTATCTCCATACCTAAAATAGGAAAGAATTGTGCAAATGGTGCTCATGTAAATTGCTCTAATGTTTTAGGGCAGAGTTCACACTATATAAAAGTACAAAAAAAAATTTTACAAAAAATAATCAGCCAGATTCCAATTAAAATAACAGATGGTGATCCATGAAAGGGACGATCTCTGAATGTGGGCCACTTTTTGGGTAGTCCCCGGGCCTACTTGTGATCCCAATCCGACCCTGCAAGAAAGTGTGGAGATTCTCTTTTTAAGCAGGGATCCAGGACTATGTTGGGTGGCATTGGTGTTTAGACATTTATCGGTTTAAATTACCAATGTCACTGATGGGCAGGGTAGCAATTTCAAAGATGGTGACTCTGAAAGTTACCCCAATTGCTGTATCACTTTACGAACTTCCCATTCCGTTTGTCTGCTAAGATCTCCAGGGAACTGGACTCTAGGTGGTCCCTGTAATCTGGAACAAAGGCAGACAGAGAGCGGTCTTGAGCACTCTGAAACTCCCCACAACTGAATTGAAGCTGGTAGCTCCAAATGACCACTTTACTATTTAGCAGCAGACCTGGAATGGCAAGTAGAATTGGTTTTCGAACCCCCCACTTCCCCCCCCCCCCCCTTCCTCCCCCAGGCAGGAAATGGGCAAAGAAGGCAGGGCTTTAAGTGGGGGGTGGGGGGTCTGTGGGGGTCTGAGCACCCCCAGTTTTTTTGGGGGGGCCTCGAAAGGGGTCTCTAGGGGGCTATATTTTCGGGCCTCAAAGGTCAACGGTAGGGTGACCAGACGTCCCGTTTTTTGTTGGTGTTTCTGGTGAGCATGCGAGTGCACTGCTTAAGCAAATCAAGCTAACATTCAAATGATCTTTTAAAGACCTATGAAGTACATGGGGGCAACTGTATGTGCACCCAGGAAGCTGCCTCAGCCTGGGCTGCCACACAGAGGGGGTGGGGGGCTCTGAGGAGTCCTAGAGATGACGGCTTATCAGAGCAGGCGGTACCGCTACACTAGTTATCTTTATTTAGACCACGCCCCTACTTAGATATCCCACATCCGTTAGAGGGTTGCCCCGCCCCTTTTAAAGCACCCCCAGGTTTTGTTTCCCACTTAAAGCCCTGAAGCAAGGGAGACAGTTACATGAAACAATGACCCCGGCATTTGAACTCGATAAAAAGAAACAGGAAAATATATCTGTGCAGACAACAAATGTCAAAAGTGTGGGAGAGATTGAAAAGGAATTGTTAAGCCACAGTAACATAGGCACATGCGATCCTTATACCGGTCATAGTGGGGAGGGATGGCAAATGGGTGATGAAATGGGAAGAAAGAGAGATTAGTATATAGGAACACTTGTTTATAGAAGGACGACTAAATACATTTGAAGAATTAAGGAAAACACACGAGTGACAAATGGGGAAATTCCAGTATTTTGGCAACTTGGTGGGAAAATTAAATTACAGACAAGGAAAAAAAATCACAACAGAACCTTCAAAAATAACACCCTAAAACTCATGCTCACATTGGCCTACCAGAGAAAGGCTGCAGTAATATTTAAAGAGAGATCTGGCGAACCTCAGAGCCAAATGTCACCTAGATTTAGGGCACGTTCTGACAGATCAAGATTGTGAGATAATAGTCAATTAACCCTCCAAAGTTACAAGAAATGCTCCAGCCTGGAATAATCTCTTACATAGAGATGATTACCATCAAAGATATTGTCAAGAATGTAGGGTAACCTGGCGTCACGCTGTTGCAGATGTAAAGGACTGGAGGCGGTCAATTATCATCTAACACGGACCTGCCCCAACAGCGATTAGCTTTGGACACACGGTTAATGGGTTAATGCGCTGGAGCAAAGTACAGACAGTGCAAGATTTTTAAAGTTATTGTTGTCCAATGTTAGACCTGACCCTCTTGCTGGCTAAGAGATGGTTTGCTGTAGCATAGGAATCAACAAGTGGTCCAGCAGGTCACAAGGGGTCAAAATAGCATCCTACTGGACCGATATGTAGGAAGAAATGCTTCGAAGTGTCGAGGTTTGAGCACGAGGTAAGTTATAGGATGAGCGGAGGTGCTGCAGTCCGTTAGGAAGGGGACTAACCCTTGTGAAGATTCCTAGGATTGATAGAGTGCAAGAATGCACATCAGTGTAAATAATGGAATGCACAACAACAAATAAGGAATTGGACCCCAAATTAGTTAAAACTACCTCAGTTTGAGGATGAGAGCTTTTGGGCACAGTCTTCTCCACTAACCTGTGCAGTGCACATAATTAATGCACACAAATAAGATAATGCGCCCCACATGCAGCCGCAGTGACATAATCCTATTCACACAATTAATACCAAGCGCAGACCATCCAGAGAAGTAACAGTGCTTTTTACTGATAATATTACAATGTGACAAACTTGACATTCCGATTAATGTTTAATACCAAAAAATGTAAAACGCATATACAATATAAATGGCATAATCACGAAACGTACACGTGCTCTTTACTTATCTAAAAAATATATAAACCAAATACAATGTTAGAAATTAAGCAATAAGGCAAGCTTCTCTCACATGCGCAGCAGAGATCCAAGTTTCACTCGCCTCAAGGAACAGATAAGAGCAGGATGATCTCTGCTCACAAATACAGTAAGTAGAGGAGAGACAGTAAGCTCTGCTCAAACACAGACTGTCAGCAAGGTAGCAGCAGTTCTAGCTTTATTGGTGGGCGAAACTCGCGGAGGTTTATTCGCAGAATTCCGCAACGTTACACATAAACTCTGAGAATCCGCAGAGTTTCGCCAACCCCAATTTTAGGTACAGTAAAGGGAGAATGAGAGAAAGAGTCTTATATAGTAATTGCACTATAGCACAGATAGGAATGTTTTATTCAGGAGGAATGCATGTTTTCTTCATATTTATATTACAAGTACATCACAGAAGCAAGCTGGTCAAGCACACAGAAAAACGAGTGCAAAGGCAGCAGCAGTTCAGACTTACCTCAAGAATCTGACAAGTACAAAATAGGAAAAAGCAAGTACATGCTTCCTTCAAGCACAGGACTGGCACATCAAACATAGTGAAAACTCAAGCTTCCTTTGCAAAACAGTTCGGCAGTCTCAGTTGAAGTTCCCCTCACATATGGACTGTAGGTTTTGTAGTTTGTCAACAGTGCAAGCCAGTTAAAATGAAAGCTTCCCTCCCAAACACAGGACAGGTGCACCACCCGCCAAGCAGGCTGCCTGTTGATTTGTTTTGCTGCTGAGTTCAGTTATCGGGGCCTTTTCTGGGTCAAGCCCCTCCCCCTATTTTCTGGGTTATGCTTTGATTGATTTGCCAGAGAGGTTGGCAGCCAAACAAGGATAATGAGGAAGCCTGCAAGGAAGCCAAAAATGAAATAATTGCTTGACAAGTCGGGAAGGTAAATTAATTTATTAGGTGTTAGGTAGGAAGGGAGGTGAAAATTGCTGCGTGGTAATGACGGCTCAGCGACGTCCCACTTCCAGCTGGATGGAGACATCCTCATGGCTCAGTAAGTAGGCGGGTAAAGCCCAGATGCAGACAAAGGGGCATGATCAGAAAAAATAAGCATGTCTGCAAATGTAGAACAGATTCATTACTGCAGAACAACACCTATGCTTCAAAGCACCGAGGAGAAAATGAGTCACGGGGTGGCTCAGCGTGGGAGAATCACTTTCTTCCCGAAGACTGCCAAGCCCGCTCAGGTATGAGGTGAAGTAATGTTTAAATAGTTCATGGGAATTGTTTTGCTTAGTTTTATATAACGCGAATTCGCCCGAAGGTATCAGAGCGCTTTACATGAACACCAGTTGCGTTATAGATGGACACATTCATTTTTTTGATTAGGCACAGGAAGATTTAGTGATTTGCCCAGAATCACAGGATGTTGAGCATCCCTGCTGAGTCTCAGACCTGGTTCCCCAGCTTCTAGGTCGACCGCTCTAGACCACATCCTCTCCCCTTGGTTGTGTGTGATGCTGAGCTGTGTCTGTAAACTAGGGTTAGACAGTGACATGCTCATCAGTGAGATATGTGTTTGTGTGATTCCTACGAGTTAATAGATGTTAAGAAATAGTGGTGGCTGGCCTGTGTTTTAAACCAGCCCTTTATTTTGGAGCTGTAATTCTCATCCGTAGTGAGGTAACAAAATGGAGGTAGTCTTGTCTTCTCCAGCTATAGAGGATGCAAATGACCACGCCACAGACGGAGCTATGTAGCACATGTCTTTATTCTTCGGCATGCAACAGTTAACTGAACGCACTATGTCATATACTTTTTAGACCACACCGAGAGTCCGGAGTTACGGTGTGGACCAGCAAGGTCCAAGAGACTCACCAAGCAATGGGGAATCAGGGCACGTCTGGAGCAACCAGGAAATTTCAACAGAGATCAAGATGATCCTCAGGGGGACCCACAGGTCAAAGGACCAGGAGTCGCAAGGGGACCTCAAGCAAGATTGCAAAGTACCAGCCAACGGAGCACTCAGTGCGAGGAGGCCAGAGTTCTTTGGTGCAAATGCTGCTCGGTGTCAGAACCACACGGAGTCCAATGCACAAGCTCGGGAATTGCCAACAAGCATATGCAACTGCAAATGAACGCATAGCACAAGGGTTCGGGTTAGGTAGTCCCCACGAGGGATACTGGCCACAAACTTGCTCAGAGGGCAGATCGACCTCAGGGCCCTTCGAAAACCCACCTCCTGTGTTGCTGAAATCTTTGGAGTCCTCAGGAGCTCAAGAGCAGCAGACCGGTCAGTAGCGTTAAGGTGCCTGTAGTTGCAGGGGAGTGACTCCTTCACTCCAAGGGAGATTCTTCAGTTGTCCTTAGTGCACCACAGGTCCTACACGGAGCTTCACACCAGAGGAGGAGACAATGGCTCCCAGAACTGGTTTGAGCTGGACTATGCACAGGGACACTGAGAGAGCGCAATTTGAATGAAAAGTATATCTGTACCATATTCACGAGCATATAATGCAAACGTAGAAACTATAACGTGAAATAGCACTTGTAGTATAAAGTTAGTCGATGTAACCAAAGTAATAGGAAATTTATTTGTATTCACTTTAGAATATGCATTAGAACTGAAGGCCCATATACATAGTGGACTAATATAGAAATGTATAGAAATGCTTACGAACAGCAGAATGTGCAAACCAGAATTCATGTACGTGTGTAATTTTAAACGGAGAAAGCGGGAAATGTAAAAGCGAAGAAATGTGCAGAGAGCATATATAGCATGATGTAACGAACGAGAATATAAAGTTGTATTCTATGTAAAATGTATTCACTTATAATCAAACGATTTGCTAAATGCGATTATATATAAATGTGTGTTAAAGGTTATACTGTGTAGAAGAGTTTGTAGGAATGTTAGAGTAGTTTGGTCATGTGTGATTTTAACCTGACTGACCAAGGGTTCGCAGGAGTGTAGTCTGCTGTATGTAATTTAGTGGGCTCACAGGAATCGTGGATAGCCTTGATCTGTACGTGCGAGCCAAGAGTCAAAGGTCTTGTTAGATTTAAGGTGAAAATGCTGGACGAAGTTTATGGCCTAAATGCGATAAGAGACGCTTGGAATTTGAGTTTTGTTTAGAAATGACTATTCACAGGACCAAAAGAGGTTAAGAACATAATCGTAAAGAGTAGAGTTCTGTTGAGGTGATAGACTTTTGCTCTGAAAGTGTCAAATGAAATGTCAATGAAGTCACCAGCAAGAAGACGAAGATGGTGCCTAAGAAGAAAGGTCAACTTAACGGACGACGCGAAGAGATGAAGCTATGGAAAGAGCCAGAAATGACATCATGTGAAAGTACGTGGTGGTCGTCAAAGGGGCGTTCCACCCATACTGTGATTGTGTATTTAGGGACAGCACCCTGGGGAGGAGAAGTTAGGAGCGAGGAGCGAAGAGCAGATGACTTGAGCAGATGCGCAGAGAGATCAGAGCGCAAGAGAGCAGTAGGCCGAGGACCCTTAGAGAGCGGATGGGTAGGCAGAGAGGGTACTGTTTCTCGATATAAGTTACCATTAGAGGCTAAGAGAGTTTGAACTTCTTTGGAAGTCAAACTGCTGACACCTTTTTTTGGTAAGGAACTTGCGAAGTAGGGATGTCACCTAGCATAGAGTAGGGACAGATTTAACTTGTTTATTCTCTTTCTTTAGATGACGCAACGGAACCACTTTGTGTCTATGCTTTTTAATCTGCTGATTCTTGAATTGATTTTGATTGTATTCGTTTGTAGACTGAGGTTCTTTAGGGAATTTATGTTCCTTTTAGTTCCTGTATACTTATTGAACCTTATCCTGAGAGGATTGTATATGCACTTAATTCTGATTTTATATTAAACTTTTTAAACTTTATCAGTCGTAAGTGGTTCTTCAGAGTTGCGTCAGTCTATGGGGTTGATTTAACCTATGCGGGGTTTGTCTTTTACTCAATGACAGAAAACAATCGATCCAAAATAGACGAATGAGATAGGTATCTAAGTGATTAGAAAAGATATCAAAATCTCATTCCCCGCAGTTGGTAGCAGAGAAAGATGGTTTTCTTCTTGAGGAAGACAACCTAGGTCAGGTTTAGATTACCCCAAGGTCCCTAGTCATCGACGACCAGAAGAAGAATCCCTGCCGAAGAAGGTGCTGACGGTGCGTCGAGAGAAAAGCAGCAGAGTCGGTCGAGAGTGAGTATAAGGGTCATGCGTTGCCAGATTGCGGTGTTTTATGTTGTATTTGTGTTGTAATGTCAAGCGGAGTTGAATGCCTGTAGTGTGATTGAGGGAAGGTTGTGAGCGCGCGCAACCGGATAAAATCTTAAGATCCAGAGAAGGGCTTAAGTGGTTCGGGTGTATCGAACACCCAGAGTAATTGTCTACCATTGTAAAGGGGGTCATGAGGTACCATTGATCGCCCGAAGGACCGATGATAGGGGGAGCGTAAGAGTGAGTGTATGAGTAACGGACGCTGGTCGTACGTTTACTGTGTGTGAGTAACCTATCAGTTAAGGCGAGCGTCTGAAGTGAGAGGAAGACGTCTCGCCAGTTGAGGTGACAATTACAGTTAGACTGTGGACGTACAGTCAGAGAAAAGTGATCGCTTGGACGGAAGTAGTCATTTTTCAGTGTATGAATGAGACGCATGCAAGACCGCGAGACGAGCTGAGAAAGGAGGGGAACTGCTGCAGAGGGGATGAGTGACGTCAGCGTAGAGCCGCGCTGAGATTGGCCGGTTGGTGTAGAACCGCGCTGGGATAGGCTGATTAGCGAGAGCCGCACAGGGATTGGTGGTTTGTCATCGGGACGTAAATAAGGAAGAGAATTAAAGGAAAATCGTAGATTATCGAAAATGAAGTGTTTTAAGCGTTTAAGGGCGATCTTTAGGAGAGATAGAAGAAACTTGTATGCAGGAGAAGAAGCTCCACCAGAAGGCACACCAGCTTATCATATGGCAGTGAATGTAGGCTTACACTCAATACTATGGACCTCTGAGTGGAATAAGCTAACGGAAGGGAATAAGGAACTGACGTTTCCGAGATACGGGACGTTCAAGTTAGAAGTATTGAACCAACTGAAAGAGGTAATGCTCGCAACGAGACCTCTACCGAGGCCAACACAGTTTGAAGCCCTTAGTGCATGGTTTAGAGCAGCACATGAAAAGAGCGTGAATAGGCGCCAAGAAAGAGTGAGACGATCGGTAAAAGCAGTGCAGGATGCTAAATGGGACGATGAAGCTAAAAAGTGGAGGGTGCAAAAGATAGAAGCAGACAAATTGTACCCGATGCTAGAAGTTACGGGAGAAAAGAAACCTCTAGAGGAAGATGAGGATAGCGAGCCAGATGAGGATCTGATAGAGAGACTATTAATGGATAGACCACCTCCGTACAATAGAGAAGCCGAAAGTCCCGAACTACAGCAAGGGGACGGAGCTAGGTGGGGGGAATATAAACCGCTCCCAGTAACAGAGTGGGATTCCAAGAAAGGTGAGGAAGTACCCCAATCTAGTCCCGTACAGAGAGTAGTAGGAAGATTCGTGGTCCAGAAGGTACCAGAAACGCAGCATGCAAGGTCGTATCAATTGCCGGATGCTCTACAAGTACCTGTTACCATAGGCCCTATAGTGTCAATCTACAACCCAGAGGGAGTCCAGCAGGAGGAACAGGCACGATGGGACAGGGAAAGGGCAGAGATAGAGAGTAGGAATAATACGATCAATTCCCAAAGGCAGTTGCTAGGACCAATGAGTCGGAGTACCCCATTAGATTCCGCAACGGGTCCCTAGATAGAACAGGGGGGCCAAAGAGGACAGATGGATTTGAGGGGACCGAAACCGAAATCCTATAAGGAATTAAGGGAATATTTGAAAGAATGGGATGCTGCCGAAGAGACTCAGAATAAAAGATTAGAAACAGAAGCAGAATGGAGAGATCAGGATAACAGGATCCTCTCTCATTGCGGAGCTGGCGAAAGCAGCCCGGAGTGGGAGAGATGGAGTCAAGGAAGCAAAGGAGATACTTGCCATACCACCAGTGGCAGTAGGCAAGTGTGTGACGACAGGAGTGCAGGGTGTGGGGGAGTGCCTCGCCTCATCCTTAGTGAGGGGGAACGAAAGACACAGGAGTACCGAGATAGTTTCAGGTGCACTCACCATGCCCCGGGCGAAAATGTGCGACATTGGAGTCACGAGAATATAGGGAGTCGCGAAACGTCTCGCCATGCATCCGGTGATCACGGACGAGATCACAGGAACATGGAGGACCGTGAAGGACCTTATCGTTTATTGAGCGACACCAGACAGCAAGGGAGTTGCAGTGATATAGAGCAGAACGGGGGATCCTATCTCGCATCCAAAAAGACCGAGTCGAAAAGACAGAATGTAGTGATGGGGAATAGATCATTGTTCCACCACACCCCAAGGGAAGATGGAAAAGCTTGGGATCTAGAGAGGTGGGAACAAAGAGAAGCAAGAAGGACACCTCATAACTCACCTGTGCCTAGACGTAGGGCGCGTAGTGGGGGTGAGAGGGATATAAGCGAACCACCTAGGAGTGAGGTACTGAGAGCTGAGATAAAAGCAAAACGGCTCGATGTAATGAGTTTGAAATCAAACTTGGATGAAATCATAGACGGCACAGTGGCAATGGAAAGGATAGAGCTGTATGAACCGGATGAAATACTGTTTATGTCTAAGGATGTTACTCGAAGAGCGAGGTCAGCTCATGAAAATTTATCTAATTTGGCAAACAGGTATATGATAGACCTATCACGAACTAAAGCTTTACAGGGTAACCATAGGCTAACTTGCACGGATCAGGATCTGGATGAGCGTAGAACGATCGCGCTGAAAATACACATAAGGGAACTGATTCAGAGTATTAGATTGTGGAGGACTTTGGATAAATGGGAGGAAAAATGGTCCAAGAGGGGAACCGTCAGAAGGAGTACCTTTACGAAGTCCCCGGATGGAGAGCTAATGCGAATGGAAGCTTTCCCTTTGCGAGAAATCGCTAACGGAAACTACGTGCATGTGCCCTGGAGTAGGGGGGATTTAGCGGCATTTACAAATTCCTTTCCAAAGCTAAGAGAGAACCCCGTCGAGTGGTATAAGCAGGTAGAGAGGTTTGTGAAGATCTCTAAGGTGCTGTGGATCGATTTGAACACCTTGTTTGATATCGTAGTACCCGGAGATTTGTGGACGGCATGCAAACTTAGTGTCGAATGGCCCATTTGTGAACCCCCGAGAGATGCCCAGACGAATGGTCCATCAGAGAGAGTCATGGAAAAGTACGAGAGAGTAATAGCATGGTTAAAAGAGAAAGTGCCGGTGCAGGACATAGACTGGGTTAAGATAGATCGAACAACTCAGGAGCCTAAAGAGACCGTTCACGAGTTCTATGAGAGATTACTGAAAGCATTCAAGCAGTACAGTGGGTTGGACGTAATGGATCCTAAAGACATAGGACAGTTTGTGTCGAAGTTTGTCCTAGGATTGAGACCAGACATAAGCTTAATGATTCAACAGCATTTGATCTGTTGGCAGAACAAACCTTTAGATGAGATTCTAAGGTATGCGAGGTACTGTAGCGACGAAATAGATTCGAAGGCAAAGAAACTTAAGGAAAAGCTGATGTTGGTGCAGATGCAATCAGCTGGAAAGGGTGGACAGCGGCAACAGGGAACAGGAACCCTAGGAAAGAAACAGAATAATCAAAGCAGAGATGAGGAGGAAAGACCGAGACCGAGAATAGATATCGCGACACTGAAAAAGACAACGAGGTGCCATCAGTGTAACGAGGTGGGACATTGGAGACGCGAGTGTCCTTATAATGTCGAGACGGGGGAATTAGAACAGGAGGAGGATGAGGTTCAGAACAACGTGGTTAAGGGAGCAGCAGTCCCGAAGGGAAAGTTTATCAAAGGGGGGACTCAGACTCCTCGAGCCCCGTTTCCTCAACCGCCTCGCATTGCAAATGGAGGGAAAACCTATAGACAAATGCCATTGTTCGTCGGAGGAGAAGAATGCTACTACGTTGATCCTCTTACGGGGCAACGAGTGAATAGAGAAGAAGACTGTACTCTAGGACCAGCCCTGGAGGTAGACCAGAGAGGACCATATGTAGAGGCTGAAGTGGCTGGATGTCCTACGACCTTTTTGGTGGATACGGGGGCCACTCGATCCACTTTGAGATCAGCGGTAGTCCCAGGTCTGCCAATGTCGGGAGAGACGATTCAGGTGGTAGGAGTCGCAAATAGGAGAATGACAAATCCTCTGACAGAACCAGTGTCAGTGAAGATAGGGAATTACAGTGATGAACATCAGTTTGTGATCTGTGATTCTAGCCCTGTGTGTTTGCTAGGAAGAGATCTGTTGTGTAAACTAAATTGCACCATATATTGCACACCTGAAGGAGTAGAAGTGCAGACTAACGATGATGATGCCGATTTTAAGGTTGTAAACTCGCAAGGATGCGTGGAACTATATCCTACCTTAACGGTGGAGGAGCTTCCACAGGACTTGAGGGAGAAAGTGTCAGCTGAGGTGTGGGATTTTACTGGAGAAGAAATAGGGTTGATCAAAGGGGTAGAACCGGTAAAGATCATGGTAAGACCCAATGCTGAGTATCCAAGAACACCACAATATAAGTTGACACCGGAGACAATTGCAGGAATAAAGCCTGTGATCGAATCCATGATTAAACAGGGAATACTGAAGGAGATCGTGGGAAGTCCATGTAACTCCCCGATTATGGGTTTGCAGAAGCCTAGTGGAAAATACAGAATAGTGCAGGACCTTCGAAAGATTAATAATATCGTTGTTTCATGTTGTCCAGTGGTACCGAATCCATCAGTGATATTGTTTCAGATACCGTTCCAAGCTGAATGGTTCACAGTGATAGACTTGTGCCAGGCTTTCTTTTCGATCCCTTTAGATGAGGAGAGCCAGTATCTGTTCGCTTTTAAGCTGGAAAATCGCGTTTTAACATGGTGTCGTATTCCCCAGGGGTATACAGAAAGCCCATCGATTTTTAACCAGCTGCTGAAGAAAAATCTTGAAAGTCTAGTACTGCCCAAGAATTCGGTTCTGGTCCAGTACATAGACGACCTCCTAGTGGCGTCAGAAACTGAGGAAGCTTGCAAAGTAGACACCATCACCTTGTTAAATCACTTGGCCGAGAACGGACACAAGGTGTCTCCAAGTAAATTGCAGTATTGTCTGACCGAAGTGCAATACTTGGGCCATAGGATCGAAAAGGGAAAACGGAAGGTGTCTCCAGACAGAATAGAGGCGATCATGAAAATGAATGCGCCTAAAACACAAAGAGAAGTCAGGATGTTTCTAGGCATGGTCGGTTATTGTCGGCAGTGGATAGCCAACTTTTCACTGAAGGCAAAACCTTTACTACAACTGACGCACAAAGGAGTGAGTGATCCGGTACCATGGGACAAAGATTGTTTGATGGCGTTTTTGCAGCTGAGGGAGGACTTGTGTCGTGCCCCGGCTTTAGGAATGCCTGATTACGAAAAACCATTCTTGCTTTACTGCTGCGAAAGGGAAGGTTGCGCTTTAGCAGTTTTGGCCCAGATACACGGAAATGCGCGTAGGCCAGTTGCTTATTTTTCGGCTACATTAGACCCAGTAGCCGCAGCGTTGCCCGGATGTCTCAAATCCGTAGCTGGAACGGGTGTCAGCATTGAACGATGTGAAAGTGTGGTGATGGGACATCAGTTAGTGGTGTACGTACCGCATTCTGTGGAATTGTTAATGACCAGGACTAAGACTCAGCATCTGACGAATAGCAGGCTCACACGCTACGAGCAAGTCATATTGGCTGCTGAGAATGTGACCCTAAAGAGATGCTCTGTCTTGAATCCTGCTACTTTGATGCCACTTCCAAATGAGATTGATGATGAAATTTGTACAGATCATGACTGCCTTGATGTGACTGAACTATGCACCACACCGAGACCTGATATCGTAGATGAGCCATTGACTGACCCCGATGAAATATTCTTTGTTGATGGTTCATGTGTAAGAGACGATATCGGTCAGCTGAGAGCAGCATATGCAGTTTGTACTATTACCAGAGTTGTGGAAGCCGCTTGCCTGGAAGGAGTACATTCCGCTCAGGTAGCTGAAATTATTGCTTTGACGCGTGCCTGTTTAGCAGGTAACAAAATTCGAGTCACCATATACACCGATAGCCAGTATGGTTTCGGGGTAGTTCACGATTACGGGCAGTTATGGTCTCAAAGAGGTTACATGACCTCCTCGGGTTCTCCCATTAGGAATGGAGAATTCGTGAGATTATTGTTAGAGGCATTGCAAGGTCCGACAGCCATAGCAGTTGTCAAATGCGCCGCGCACACGAAGAATGTAGACTTTGTGTCGCAAGGCAACCGTTACGCAGATGAAGTAGCACGTTACTGCGCAGAACAGGGATATTCTCACACCAATGTAGAAGTGGGGGGAATACAAGAAAGAACTGAGTTAACAATGTTGTTAGACACTGTAGATACGTGGGACGAATTGAAATGTGTTCAGGAAAATGCACCAGATGATGAGAAAAAGGGCTGGGAGACAGCTGGATGTACTAAAAGTGAAATGAATTTTTGGATTTCTGCAGATGGGAGAGCAGTTTTACCAAACGAACTTGTTAGTCCAATGGCAAGGAAATTGCATGGATCAGCGCACATAGGTAGAGATGCCATGGTGAGAGTATTCAGACAAACATGGTTTAATCCGAAGTTTAGAGTAGCGGCAGAAGCAGTATGTCAGCGTTGTGCGATCTGTCAGCAACTAAACGTAGGAAAGAGAACACCAGTCACGTTGAGTCACATAGGAAGGTCTGGGGGGCCTTTCAATAGAATGCAACTGGACTTTATCGAAATGCCCAAATGCAATAGACTCAGATACGTTTTAGTGATTGTCTGTATATTTTCAAGATGGGTTGAAGCTTACCCTACACGTAGGTGCGATACACTCACAGTAGCGAAGTTGTTACTTAGAGAGCTGATACCGAGGTTTGGGGTGCCATCCTCTTTGGAATCGGACAGAGGAACTCATTTTATCAGCGAAATAGTGAAGATGCTATGTTCAGCTTTGAGTATCGATCAGAAGCTCCATTGCAGCTATCGACCAGAAGCTTCAGGGATCGTAGAGCAAATCAACAGCACAATTAAGTCCAGACTCGCCAAAGTTTGTTCATCGACATCCCTGAGTTGGCCTGATGCACTTCCATTGGTTCTTATGAGCATACGTAGCACACCAGATAGAAGAACAGGTCTCTCTCCACACGAGGTGCTAATGGGGAGAGCTATGAGATTGCCATCGGTTCCGACTGCAGCGTTACTGAACATCACAGACGATTTGATCTTGGACTACTGCAAGGGACTATCTGACGCCATTCATTCTGTGTCCCTCCAGGTCCAGGCTGCAGAGGTTCCATCAGCACAAGACTTGTGCCATGACCTGTGTCCGGGGGACTGGGTCCTGGTGAAGAAACATGTCAGGAAGAACTGTCTAGACGTGCGCTGGCGAGGACCATTTCAGGTCATACTAGTTACGAACACTGCAGTAAAGTGTGGAGGCTTGCCAAACTGGATACACGCCTCACACACCCGAAGAGTGCCAACACCTCTAGAAGAAACAGCTCCTCTCTCCGTTGAAAATCCAGCGGAAAGCGGAGAAGCCACAGAGGGGGAAAGTCAAGCTGTAGAGGTGATCGAAGAGGCTGAGCCTGTGTCGGAACAGGTTGACGACGGTCAGGACACCAGTGGGACCGAAGTCGCCTCAGGAGAAGAGAGTACCTGGGAGTTCGAATCAGATACCGAACAAGCTGTGAGTGATCAAGAGACAAGTCCAAGGACAAGGAGCAGGAGGACAAGGAGTGACGAAGCTAGTTGGCCGGAGAGAAGGAGAAGGCCAAGCTTAAAAGCAAATCAAGAGAGAACCCTTGTCCCGATCTCTGAAGAGTCGGATCAAGAAGAAGAAACTACAGATTCAGGCTCTGAGAGTCCGAGAAGATCAAGAAGGGTACGTGTGCCCTGCCGAAGGTACGCCACCCCAGAGTGGACTTATCTAGCAGATGTCTTGGGGACAGAAATCTGGGAGAGTGAGAGAAGTGAAGGTGATCAATCTCGATCCATTTGTGGCAGTGGAGATATGGATGTTGACGCCTGGAATCGAGACTGAGGGGTTACTGACTTTCACACTTCCCATACCCCCTTACCTGACTCGGATCAAAGATCTAGTGCTAAATCGATTAGAGTTTCCGACTTTTGGTCATCAAATACCAGCACAAGAAGAAAAAGTCATTCGTTTGGAATTATTGGAACATGTTATTAGAGCTGCAGGTACGAGAATAATTGTAGATGCATAAAGACTTTTGTGTTTAAGCTATAAAGAAGAAGATAACCTAACGCCGAGTGGAAAGAAGAATAAAATTAGGGATTGCATTTAGAGGACGGAGAAGGGTTAGGGTTGTCTGTTGCTGAAGAGAAAAAGACATTGTTGTGAAAAAGAGACTTTTGTTGATTAAGAGCGCTTCACAGACTGAGAAAGCAAATAAAGCAAACAAAGACTTGAAGAAAAAAACTTTTTCCACGAAAAAGAAAGAGCTACGCTGTTTGATAACATGGAGAACGGCAACCCAAACCGAAAAGCCAAATGCATAATAGGTACACTAATAGCAGTAGTAATTTTTCTCATTGTTACAGTAGTTACCATATCATACATTGTAGGACATGCGAGTGAAAAAGAAACAACAGATGTAAAGCCTGTAACGACTTTGAAACCTGCTCTTGTTGGAAAGAAGGAGGAGAGCAATGTTATCCGTGAAAAGGCGTTACTGGCAGATGAAGCTCGTAGGTTACACGTAGACGAGTCACAGGGAAATTTTAGATCAAACGCATATGCCAAGCTGTTGTACGAGTATATCGATGCCATGGAGGCCAAAGATTGCTATGTTTGTATGCAATTGCCGGCTTCTGTAGATGAAGGCATCAGATATCATCATCTCCCACTGACATATGGGATAACATGTAGTTTATTGCTTAGTATATTTTATGGTAGAGAAGGGTTCGAGTACTACTTTTCAAATTATGATTCGGTACTGCCTGAAGTCCCGAATTATAAACAAATGAATAAGTGGGACTATTATAAAAAGGAGGATAGGTTAGCAAAATTCTTTCTTCCTTGGGATACATTAGATACTTCATATGCACGCAGAAATAATCTGACTTGCAAAGTGTCAGAGGTAGAGAAAAAGTTCATAGGACAAGTAGATGACCGATACAGAAGGCCGAAGATTCTAAAAATGTCAGGACAGTGGAAAACAGATTGGACCGAAGAAGAGAAGGCACACAAAAAGAAAGGTAGTAATGGTCCAATAGCTTTGGATAGAACGCAGAAAGGAAAGTTATGTTTAACTCGAAGCAAGACATATTATGAGAGTGTATTTGTAGGTGAAGTAAATTGCGAACATGCTTTTAGGTTAGAGTACTATACGAAAGATTTTATGAAAGGGATGCAAGCAATTCCTAATGTATATTTTGTATGTGGAAGAAATGCCTATGTAAAACTGCCTGACAATTGGTATGGTTCGTGTTACTTGGCAATTGTCTTCCCCAAAATATATCATGCAAAGGATTTAGCGATCATAGAAGGAAAGGCTTCGACAAGAGCGAAAAGAGAAGTAGGAGATGCTGAAGTAGTTGGAGACATATTTGGAGCGATGTTTCCTATGTTAGGTTTAATACTTAACGATGTTAAGATCAGGAGATTAGCTACAGTTGTAGATAGATTATCTGCAAGTACTGCAAGGTCATTGATGCTAGTAGAAGGAGAGATGCAGTCGATTAGAGCAATGGTTCTTCAGAACCGTCTTGCATTAGATGTTCTGCTAGCGAAAGAGGGCGGAGTTTGCAAGGCTTTGAAGGTCCAGGAATGTTGTACTTATATTCCAGACAATTCAAAACCACTTGAGAAAGTCATACAAAACATTACAGAGATACACCAAGAACTAGGAGATTTAACAAAAGTAAATGTTTGGGAAAAAGTAGGTCATGGAGTAGGAAAGGTTGGAAGTTGGTTTGCCAACCTTGGTAAAAGCATTGTGTGGTACATATTGAAACCTGTTTTAATAATATTGATTTGCATAATCACATTGTTAGGGTTAGTGAAACTGTACAAATGGTATAGGTCGAACCGGTTACAAAGGTCCATGAGAGAGCAAGAAAGGAGATTAGCTGCTTTACAAGATCAACAGTATAAAAATTTAAGAGCTCTCGAAACGATGAAAAGAGGGAATCTTGTAACTAGTTCTGTGTAAAGGTGTCATTCAAATTGCATTTAGTGATGACCCCTAGAGGTCATCAAAGGGGGGAACTGAGAGAGCGCAATTTGAATGAAAAGTATATCTGTACCATATTCACGAGCATATAATGCAAACGTAGAAACTATAACGTGAAATAGCACTTGTAGTATAAAGTTAGTCGATGTAACCAAAGTAATAGGAAATGTATTTGTATTCACTTTAGAATATGCATTAGAACTGAAGGCCCGTATACATAGTGGACTAATATAGAAATGTATAGAAATGCTTACGAACAGCAGAATGTGCAAACCAGAATTCATGTACGTGTGTAATTTTAAACGGAGAAAGCGGGAAATGTAAAAGCGAAGAAATGTGCAGAGAGCATATATAGCATGATGTAACGAACGAGAATATAAAGTTGTATTCTATGTAAAATGTATTCACTTATAATCAAACGATTTGCTAAATGCGATTATATATAAATGTGTGTTAAAGGTTATACTGTGTAGAAGAGTTTGTAGGAATGTTAGAGTAGTTTGGTCATGTGTGATTTTAACCTGACTGATCAAGGGTTCGCAGGAGTGTAGTCTGCTGTATGTAATTTAGTGGGCTCACAGGAATCGTGGATAGCCTTGATCTGTACGTGCGAGCCAAGAGTCAAAGGTCTTGTTAGATTTAAGGTGACAATGCTGGACGAAGTTTATGGCCTAAATGCGATAAGAGACGCTTGGAATTTGAGTTTTGTTTAGAAATGACTATTCACAGGACCAAAAGAGGTTAAGAACATAATCGTAAAGAGTAGAGTTCTGTTGAGGTGATAGACTTTTGCTCTGAAAGTGTCAAATGAAATGTCAATGAAGTCACCAGCAAGAAGACGAAGATGGTGCCTAAGAAGAAAGGTCAACTTAACGGACGACGCGAAGAGATGAAGCTATGGAAAGAGCCAGAAATGACATCATGTGAAAGTACGTGGTGGGCGTCAAAGGGGCGTTCCACCCATACTGTGATTGTGTATTTAGGGACAGCACCCTGGGGAGGAGAAGTTAGGAGCGAGGAGCGAAGAGCAGATGACTTGAGCAGATGCGCAGAGAGATCAGAGCGCAAGAGAGCAGTAGGCCGAGGACCCTTAGAGAGCGGATGGGTAGGCAGAGAGGGTACTGTTTCTCGATATAAGTTACCATTAGAGGCTAAGAGAGTTTGAACTTCTTTGGAAGTCAAACTGCTGACACCTTTTTTTGGTAAGGAACTTGCGAAGTAGGGATGTCACCTAGCATAGAGTAGGGACAGATTTAACTTGTTTATTCTCTTTCTTTAGATGACGCAACGGAACCACTTTGTGTCTATGCTTTTTAATCTGCTGATTCTTGAATTGATTTTGATTGTATTCGTTTGTAGACTGAGGTTCTTTAGGGAATTTATGTTCCTTTTAGTTCCTGTATACTTATTGAACCTTATCCTGAGAGGATTGTATATGCACTTAATTCTGATTTTATATTAAACTTTTTAAACTTTATCAGTCGTAAGTGGTTCTTCAGAGTTGCGTCAGTCTATGGGGTTGATTTAACCTATGCGGGGTTTGTCTTTTACTCAATGACAGAAAACAATCGATCCAAAATAGACCAATGAGATAGGTATCTAAGTGATTAGAAAAGATATCAAAATCTCATTCCCCGCAACACCAAATGTGCCCCCAGTGCAGACTTTCAGGCACTCTCAGAGTGCACCCACCCACCCCAATACACAAAATCCTGTCTGGGAGGTGGTCACACTTCCCTATGACTGGATGCCTATTGTGCTGCCTTCCTCCGCTCGAGCTTGGCTCAACAGCAGGAGGGTAGAAATGTGTCTCTGGGCGGCAGCCTCCCTTTTGTGCTGTCTGGATAGGGAATGTTATGGAAAGAGGGTTGACCCAACGGTACTGGGACCTGGGTAGTCAATGTTACATATAAAGGGGTCCAAGTTGAAACAATGTTAAGAACCCTCTTCCGTTCCTACCCATCAACAACAGATCATTATTGTCTGTGTTAGCTTGTAATGGGATAGGAATATTTCAATTGTATGAAATACTTGAATGACAATGTATATATGTCAGTGTGGTACTTAACTCTAAATGTACATGAGACCACTTGTAATTTATTTTGAAATTGATCCTTCTTTCCCACGCCCCTCCTCTCTTGGGCAATAAGAATACGTTTATTACTTTGTTTGTTAAATGTACTGGCAACTGATCTGCAATTGAGGATGTGTATTAAATAACATTTCTCAGAGTAATTTTTCCAGAAAGATCTTTAAAATATATATTGTTTGTATGAACTGTGATTTTGTGTTCTTAACATTGTCTCAACTGGGACCCCTTTATATGTAACAGTCTGGATAGGGAAGGCTGGCACCGGATAAACTAGTGACCCCACGAAGCTCGCTTCTGAAGGTTGGAATCGTAACTCCCACACCGGTTACTGGTGTAGAGGTATGATTCCAAGGTGTTTGATACCAAACACAATATGTTTCTCTGTAGCCGTTTTCGAGATAGCATTTACCACAAGGTTATAATGCACCTCTACCTATATGTTCGGCTGAGTCACAGACAACCTGGGGAGAATGGTCTCCGAAGGCTGCAGAGGGGCTTTGCTCATGCAGGGGCACCCTCTCACTGAAAACCCAGCACCCTGCCTTCAGGATTGATAAGGCCTGATATAGGGGTGCCTTATAAGTTTTAAGTGTAGTGACCTATAGATATAGTGAATGAATGAATGAATGAAAATTGCACTTGTATAGCGCTATCTACCCGGAGGCCTCGTAGCGCTTATGACTGAAAGCTTACTTAGCGCGGGCTCGGGCAGATCAGCAGAATTTAGCATACAAGTGGGTTTTCAGAGCTTTCCTGAAGGAGAGATGATTAGTGGTTCCTCGCAGGGGTAAAGGAAGGGTGTTCCAAAGCTTAGCCGCAGTGTGTGAAAAAGAGCGGCCTCCCCAGCGGGCTTTCCTGATTCTGATCGAGGTAGCCAGTTGGAGGGTACCAGATCGGAGGGAGCGGGACGGGGCATAGGGAGTGACCAAGGACTGTAAGATTGCAGGGCCCAGGCGATAGAAGGCTTTGTGTAGAATACACATGGCCTTGAATTGAACTCTAGCCGCTATGGGGAGCCAGTGAAGCTCCCTTAGGGCATTCCTTGCTGACTGCCAGCGAGGAAGATTGTAGAGTAGACGGGCCGCACTGTTTTGGGTGACTTGGAGCTTCTGAGTGACAAAGGATGGGGCTCCCATATAGAGAGCGTTCCCGTAGTCCAGGCGAGATAGTATAAGGGCCTGGACCAGGATCCTCCTTGCCTGAAATGGAAGCAGAGGGAGCACCTTCCGCAGCATCCTCATCAGTCCAAAACAGGTAGCTGCGGTTTTTGTGGCTTGGGCCGAAAAGTTCAAGGCTGTGTCAAACCAGATCCCCAAGCTTTTTATTTGGGGCTTGGGGACAGGGGGCGGGCCCAGACATGGTGGCCAGATGGATGTAAAGACAGAGGGAGAAGGATTACCCAATAAAATGACATCTGTCTTCTCCCCGTTAAGTTTTAAACAGGAAGATTGCATCCATCTGGCAACAGCCTCCAGACAGGGGCCTAAGGTGTTGGACGATCCCTCCGAGTGGTCTAACGAGACCACCAGTTGGGTATCGTCTGCGTAGGTGACAATACGCACACCGAAGGGATGGACTATCCTGTCTAGGGGTTCCATGTAGGTGATAGTGAACCTATGTCTAACGTAAGTGGTGCAAGCACCATCTTACACAGGTTGCAGTAGCAGACCTGTAGTTCCATTTTGCATGGCCTCTCATGGGTGGTATAATACATGCTTCAGCCCATGGGAGGCCTCTGGGGTAATATGCCCAGGGTACATGGGTACCATATACCCGGACTGATGCGGGTACCCCCATTATCCAATCTGGAGTGTACCTAAGTACATGCATGACAATTTAGGGAAAAAGCAGATAGACTGGGGTCCTGATTAGCAGGATCCCAGTCAGACTTGTCAAAAACAGTGCAACATCAAGCAAAAAGTGGGGATAACCATAAGAAGCAGATCCTTCTTTCCCGCAGTGACCACTCCAGTGCATCAGATGTGGTTGCCACCAGTAAAGTAAGAAAGCATTGGCAAAGCCAATATATCTCGCCGATGCATGAGCTATTGGCTTTGCCAATATGTTTTAGCAATGTTGTACACTGGGGTGACATGGCTAAAAGTTAGTATGTTAAAGGACAGTGGCGTGAAGTGGAGTGCCGTAAAGTGGCATACAGTAGAGTTGAGTGGCTTGGAGAGGAGTGAGTGTCATGGAGTAGTGTACAGTGTCGGAAAGAACAATAGTTACTTACCTGTAATCTGTGGTTCTCCAGTATTGGTGTCTTTCATAGATTCACATGCCTGAATCATTCCCCGTCGTCGGAGTGGGAATCCCACGGTACATAAAAAAGCAATTATATGCCATAAATATGTAGTAAATACCAATATAAACAAACCAGGAAGTAAAGTAGCAACAGCTACAGTAGAAAACATTTCCACATCTATGACTATCCCAGTCATATTGTATAGTCCAAACTACAGCCAATCAGGCGCTAGCACCCACCAGAATGTTCTCCCCAGAGGCTTAGGCTCTCAGATTTTCTCGCAAGGAGTGTAGGTAAACCAAAATAGCCTAAAAGCCTCTGAGGGGAAGTGGGCGGGTTGCATGTGAATCTATGAAAGACACCAATACTGGGGAACCACAGATTACAGGTAAGTAACTATTGTTCTTCTCCAGTATTAGGGGTGTCTTTCATAGATTCACATGCCTGATTCAGAGTAAATAGCAGTACAACATTCCTTTGCTCTTAGACGCTATCTTGTATTATTATGCATATGTCAATGGTACAATAATATATAAACATAACATAGGCGTCTAGGAAAGCATAGAGGAGGAGGGAAAAACAGAGGCTCACCTTATTTAAAAAGATTGCGCAACACTGCTCTTCCCACCGAAGTATCTGCATCGCTGCTGCTCTCCAGGCAGTAGTGCTTGCTGAAAGTATGCGTGCTGGACCAAGTTGCCGCTCTGCATATGTGGTGCAGGGGCACTCCAGCAAAGAGGGCCGCTGATGACGAGACCGCTCTTGTAGAATGCGCTCTAGGCAAGGATTGTAGTGGTTTTCCTGCTTGCTGATGACACAAACCAATTGCTGAAGACACCCAACGAGCTATAGTCTGTTTGGTTACTGCGTGTCCTTGTCGCATTCTGCCATATGCTACAAAAAGCTGATCTGTCTTACGCAATGTAGCCGTTCTCTGAAGGTAAAATTTGAGGCATCTCTTGATATCCAGAGAATGCAAAGATCTTTCTGCTGTCGTTTGTGGGTTAGGAAAGAATGTCTTTAAACACACGGTTCGTTAAGGTGAAAGTCAGATGGGACTTTTGGTATGTATCTTGGATTTGTGCGAAGCACCACTGAATTAGAAGTAAACTGCATATAAGGGGTTTGATGGTGAAAGCTTGAATGTCACTGACTCTTCTCGCTGACGTTAAAGCCAACAGAAGTGCCACCTTCCAAGAAAGGAATTTCAGATCCACCTTATGAATGGGCTCAAAGGGATGACGCATGAGCTGAGAAAGTACCACATTCAAGTACCATGATGGAGGTGGACGCCGAACAGGCGGGAACATACGGAACAGACCTTCAAAGAATTGCTGTATTATCCTAGAGGAGTACAGAGAATTAGACCCATCTTGCCGGAATCTGGAAATGGCCGCTAAGAACACCTTCAGTGTGGAGTGGGCCAAACCAGACTTAGCCAATTGGAGAAAGAACGGTAAAATCTGTTCTGGTCTCGCTTGAAGTGGATGCAAATGAGCCTTGCGACACCAATTACAAAACCTTTTCCATTTTTACTGGTAAGTCTTTATAGTCGCAGGTGCTCGGGCATTGGCTAAGACCTCTTTACAATCCTCTGGGATATTTAAATGAGCAAATCAACGTGTTGAGGAGCCAAGCTGCTAACTTCAAGGAGGCTGGGTCCGGATGACAGATTTGACCCTCCTGCATTGTTAGAAGATTCGGCAGAGTCCGCAATTGTATGGGTTTGCACTCTGATAGAAGTAGGAGCTCTGTAAACCAATGCTGGCGAGGCCACCTGGGTGCGATGAGGATCAGACGGCAAGGTTGTTGTTTCATCTTCCGAATGACTCTGGGAGTTAGAGGGATCGGTGGAAAAGCGTAGGCAAATATTTGGTACCAGCTCATCGAGAGTGCTTCTCCGCAAGACTCCTTGTGAGGAAACCTGCTTGCGAAGTGTGGGCATTTGCGGTTCTGCCTCGTCGCAAACAGGTCCAACTCGGGTTGACCCCACTCCTGAAAAATTCTGTCGAGAGTGGCCTGATGAAGTTCCCACTCGTGATTTGTTGTTGTCGCCCTGCTGAGTGAGTCGGCGAGCACATTGGACAATCCTGGAACGTGTAATGCTGACAGATTGATCCCTTGATGTAAAGCCCAACTCCATATTTCCTGGGCTTCCTGTGAGAGAAGGGCTGATCTTGTGCTCCCTGCTTGTTCAGGTAATACATACTCGTTGTATTGTCTGTTCTGACAAGTACCGTTGATCCGTGAATCACTGTTTGAAAAGATTTTAAAGCCAGGAAGATTGCTCTTAACTCCAAAAGGTTGATATGCCATCTCTTTTGTTCTTTGCTCCATTTGCCCTTGGCTGTCATTCCCTCCAGATGTGCTCCCCAACCTTCCAGAGACGCATCTGTGGTGATGGTGTAAGCTGGAATTTCCGTTAGGAAAGAACGTCCTCTTTTCAAATTGCCTGTCTGTGTCCACCATGCAAGAGCGTTTAGCATTCGGCCAGTTATGCGGATCTTGTCTTCGAATGACCCTGTCACCTGAATCCATTGAAGACTGAGCTCTTCTTGAAAAGGACGCATGCGCAGACGACAATTGTGTATGAGAGGGATGCAAGATGATACCATCCCTAGGAAAGACTTGTAAGTCCTTACTGAAACGTACTCTCTTTTCTGCAAGTCGAGGGCCATCTTGCAAATCTTGTACTGTCTTTCTTTTGAGACAAAGGCTTGGGTGAGCTGAGTTTCTAATGTCGCTCCTAGAAATGATATTCTATGTGATGGAACCAGGTGTGATTTTTTGAAATTGACTGTTAATCCCAGGTTTTGAAATAGTGAGAGACATTTCTGGACATGTATTGTAGCTGTCTTCAAAGAACTGGCCTTTATAAGGCAGTCGTCCAGATATGGAAAAATATGGATGCCTTTTAAGCGAAGATGCGCCGCTACTGGTGCCAACATCTTTGTGAATACTCGAGGCGCTGACCGAAGTCCAAACGGGAGAACTTTGAACTGAAAGTCCCTGCCAGCCACTCTGAATCTTAGAAATTTTCTGTGCCTGGGGAGAATCGGTACATGAAAATAGGCATCCTGAAGGTCCAGGGAAGCCATATGGTCGTATTGGGACAGAAGCTGAAGGATTTCTTGGAGCGTTATCATTCGAAAAGATATCTTTTTGAGATATTTGTTGAGGGCGCGCAGATCGAGGATGGGACGCCATTCCCCTGTCTTTTTCAGAATGAGGAAAAACCTTGAGTAGAAGCCTCTTCCTCTCTGTAACTGTGGAACAGTCTCGATTGCGCCTTGCCGAATCATAATATTGATTTGGGAAAGAAGCTCTTTGATGCGAGCTGGTGGGGGACCTTTTGGAGGTGAATTTGGAGGAACTTTGATAAACTCCAAAGCGTGACCTCTGGTTACAACATCCCGAACCCACTTGTCTGTTGTAATCTTTGACCAATTGAATGAGAAATGGGATATTCTTCCTCCAACTCTTGATGGTATATTTGTCAGAGGTGGTGACAGGTGACTGTTCTCATTGTCTCTTAGCAGAATCTTTCCCCCGGTAGGAAGATCTTCTTTTGCCTTGTGAATAGTTGCCTCGTTGTCCATAAGTTTGCTGCCTATACGGCTGGTATCGCTGATTACTTTGTGAGGACTGGTAAGAGCGTTGCTGGGAAAATCCGCCTCTATTCGAATAGGACCCCCGTCCTCTGGCGCCACGAAAGGACGATCTACGAAACTGTAGCGTTCCCAGGGATTTTGCTGTGTCTGTATCTTTTTTAATGGCCTGCAGGGCTTCGTCCACATGTTGCCCATAAAGATACTCCCCATCATAGGGCATTTCCATGATCTTTGCTTGGACTTCCTGTCTGAAAGTAGTTGACTTCAGCCAGCCTTGCCTCCTTAGCACAGCTGCTCCTGCTAGCTGTCTAAAACCTGTGGACGCGACATCCACTGCTGCGTCGATCATTTCTGCCGAGACGCACTCACCCTCATGAAGCACTTTGATTGCTTCTGATCTTTCTGGCTCTGGCAACTTTTCCAAAAATGGAGATATGTCTGCCCACATCTGTCTTTTGTATCTCGCCAAAATTGCTAGTGAATTTGCTGTCCTGACAGTAGTCGCAGCCATTGTGGACACCTTTTTTCCAATAGAGTCCATCCTTGTCCGGTGGAGCATTGACCTGAGAGGCTGGAATTTTAGATCTATTTTGTGCCGCCTGCACAACTACAGATTCGATCTTTGCCTGTCCAACAAGGCATGCAGGGGATGTCTTGGGTGCCCTGTATTTTTTCTCCAGCCGTGGCATGACTGCACGTAAAGAATTTGGCGTAGACATGATCTTTATGCCTTCTTTCCAAATAAAGTCAATTATTGGGATTGTTCTTACTTGTTTGTGTGGTTGATCTTTAAAATCATATAAAAAACAGTCTTGCTGTGCAACCTCCATAGCGATCTTAAATCTTTTTGTCGCTCTATCCATGACCAGGTGAAAACCTCCAATGTCAACAGGTGGTGAATCCGCTGTGTGAGGAGCAGTTGGTGATGGGGTCTGTGTCTGATAATTATCCCACTCCGGCATTTCTGATTCTTCATCAACTTCCCCTTCCTCTCTCTCATCATCATCATCATCATCAACTGTCTGATACGTATGCTGGGATTGAGCTGGAGATGGAGGGTCATTAGTGTGAGCCTCAGGTATTGGCGTCAGTGACGACTGTCTAGGTATTGTAGAAATTGAGACAAGTTCTTGCGTCATTGGAGTCGCCGGACGTGATTCTGCAGAGTCTGATGGAGGAAACCTGCGGTAATAATCACTCAGCATATACTGTAAATTACTAATAAGATCTACTGGCATTTGTGCCGTAGGTATTGGTGTAGATGTTTGACCTCTTTGTGCTGCAACGAACTGATCGTCCTCCTGATCATCCTCTAGCGTCTTGATGAACAATTCTGAAGGACTTCTGGCTACTCTGAAATTGCCATCATCATCAGAAAAGTCTTGATCTCCTTCCTCATCTGAATATAGTAACTGGTCAGGTAACTTCAATGGAGAAAGAGGCTGCAATGTAGAGCTTCTTCTTTGTAGTAGTGACGCTCCTGACGACTGAGAAGCGTCATTAGCAGTTTGCGACGTAGCAGACCACACCTGTATATCTGTACACGATGATAAAATTGGCGTCGACGGGCCCATCGTCGACGGTATCGTCAACGGAGGTTTGACCTGTGTCGTCGACGGAGCCATCAGTGACGCAGTTGTTTTCGTCAACGATGCTCTCGACGACGATGAAGTTCTCGTCGACGATGAAGTCGTCGACGATGGTACATCTGTCGTCGACGGAGGATTCTTCGTCGACGGTGCCGTCTTCGACGACGATGAACTTTTCGTCGACGGCAAGGCTGTCTTCGTCGACGAGGGATCCCTCGACGGAGAAATCTTCGTCGACGGGCTTAGCTTCGTCGACGATGAGCTCGTCGACAGTATTATCTTCGTCGTCGACGACGAAGGAACGTCGACGCTCGATGGTTGGATGGTCGTCGACGAGATGGGTCTTATCGACACAAACACCCTCGTCGGCGAAGAAGACGCCGACGTCATTATCATTTGTGGCTTCGGAGACGAGAAAGTAACCGTCGACGTAGATGCAATACTGTAGACAGGACCTGTCGACGGAGCCGTCGTCGACGATGAGTCCATCGTCGAGGTTTGATTCTGAGGTGATTTTTTGTCTGAGTGTCCTTTAGATGACACAGGCTTTGCAGACTTTCTCAGGGGCGATTTTAATCCAGAAGTAGAAGGTGCAGAACATTTTTTCTTTGAAGAGGAAGAAGAAGAAGAAGAAGGCAGGTCAGAGACCTTGACTTTTTTCTGCATCTTAGCCCCAGGAGAAGAACTCTTTTCCTCAGTGTTTCTCTTTCTCGATGACACAGAGGAAATAGAAGCCACACTTCCTACCTCAGAAAGAGCATCCTCCTTTCCTTTCAGTTTCTGCAACCACAGCAGCAAAGGACCTTCCCTGTCTCTGAGGGTCTTCTGTGGAAAAGTCCTGCAGATTTTACAGTCTTTCACCTCATGTTCAGCGTATAGACGATATATACACTTCTTGTGGGGATCTTCTTTAAAAAGCCTAAGCTTTCCACAAGAGTCACAAGCTCTAAAGAGAGACTTTGAAGACATTCCAATTCTGAAGAAACACTGGCAAAGTTGAGAAGTACTGAGCAGAGCTCAGGGAGACTCCCTTTCACACGACGTGCGGTAGAAAATCTGAGAGCCTGAGCCTCTGGGGAGAACATTCTGGTGGGTGCTAGCGCCTGATTGGCTGTAGTTTGGACTATACAAAATGACTGGGATAGTCATAGATGTGGAAGTTTTTTCTACTGTAGCTGTTGCTACTTTACTTCCTGGTTTGTTTATATTGGTATTTACTACATATTTATGGCATATTATTGCTTTTTTATGTACCGTGGGACTCCCACTCCGACGACGGGGAATGATTCAGGCATGTGAATCTATGAAAGACACCCGTAATACTGGAGAAGTGGAGCACAGTGTAGAGTGGAGTAGAGTGTCATACAATGGAGTGGAGTGGCATAGAGTGTTGGAGTGGCGTACAACAGAGAGGAATGGCATAAAGAGTGGCGTTCAGTGGAGTAAATTGTCATAGATTGGGGTAGTGTGTCATGGAACAGAGTAGAGTAAAGTGTCATGCAGTGGCATAGAGGGAGCTGCATAGAGAGTCGTAGAGTGGAGAGGTGTCCTAGAATGGCATAGAGTGGAGTTGAGTACTGTACTGTGGAATGGCATAGAGTAGATTAGAGTGTCAGTGGAGCAAAGTTTAATGGAGTAGAGCATCATAGAGTTGAGTGTCATACAGTGGAGTGTAATAGAATGGCCTAGATTGAAGTGGTGTAAAGTACAGTGGTGCAGAGTAGATTGGTGTAAAGTACATTGGTTTTGAGTAAATTGCTGTAGAGTACATTCGCACAGAGTGCAGTGACGTAGAGTAGCATAGAGTGCAGTGGCATAGCGTAGAGCGGTGCAGAGTAGATTTCAGCAGTGTAGAGTAGAATGGCGTAGAGTGCAGTGGCATAGACTGTAGTGGTGTAGAGTGTAGTGTGTTGAGTGCATTAGAGTGGAGTAGATTTGAGTGGAACAGAGTAGAGTTCTGTGGCATATAGTGCAGTGGCATAGAAGAGAGTCAGAGTGCATGGTCTTAGATTGCAGGGTCAAAGAGTGTTGTAGAGTAGAGTGGTGCAGAGAGTAGTGACGTAGAGTACAGTATTGCTGAGTACCATAGAGTGCAGTGACGTAGAGCACAAGGGTGCCAAGTGGCATAGCGTGCATTGGTGTGGAGCAGAATGTTGTAGAATATAATGGTTCAAAGTGCAGTGGTGCAAAGTTGTTGGCATAGGTACAGTGGAGTAGTGTGCATTGGTGTGGTGTAAGTGAATTGCCGCAGAGTGCAGTGATTTACAGTAGAGTGAAGTAGAGTAGAGTGCTGTGGCATTGAGAGGTGCAGAGTAGGGTGCAGTGGCGTAGAGTGGAGTGTCGCCGAGAGGCTTAGAGTGCAGTGGCATAGCGTAGATCGTAGAGTACAGCAAAGTGGAGTGGTGCAGGGTAGAGTGCAGTGGCATAGATTGCAGTAGTGTTGAGTAGATTGTTTCAGAGTAGAGTCAAGTGGCGTAGAGTGGAGTGGTGTAGGGCAGAGTGGAGTAGTATAGAGTAGTGGTGGTAAGTGCACTGGCATATAGTTCAGTGTTGCAGGGTGGGGTGGCATGGAGTGTTGTAAAGTGAAGTGATGATTAGTAGAGGGGGTAGAGTACACTGGCATAGATTAGAGTGGTGCATAGTAGAGTAGAGAGGCATAGGGTGAAGTGGCATAGGTGCAGTGTCAGAGTACAGGGGTGCACAGTAGATTGGAGTGGCATAGGGTGCATTGGCGTACAGTGCAGAAGAGTGGCATAGAGAGGTGCAGAGTAGAGTGCAGCGGCATAAAATAAAGTAGCGCAGAGAAGAGTGGCGCAGTTCAGTGCCAGACAGTTCAGCGGCAGAGAGTGTAGTGCTGCCGAGTAGAGTGTCATAGAGTGCAGTGGTGTAGCGTAGAGTACCGTAGAGTGCAGCGGTGTAGAGTGCAGTGTCGTACAGTGGTGCAGAGTAAAGTGGCATAGAGTACAATGGTGTAGAGTAGTGTGGCGTAGAGTGAAGTGGCATAGAGCACAGTATAGTAGTGCACTGTGCACTGGTGCAGACTAGATTGGCATACAGTGCAGTGCCGTAGAATGTACTGGTTTTGAGTAAAGTGGTGTAGAGTGCAGTTGTGTGGAGTGCAGCGACGGGGTGTGGAGTGGCGCAGAGCACAATAGAGTGGCATAGACTGCAGAGGCAGAGTATATTTTTCAGAGTAGAGTGAAGTGGAGTAGAGTGCAGTGGTATAGAGTAGAGTGTCAGAGTGCCGCGGTGCAGAGTAGATTAGAATGATTTCAGTGGACTGGCATAGAGTTCAGTGGCAGTGCAGTGCTACAGAGTATACTGTTGTAGAGTGCAGTGGTGTATAGTTGAGTGGCGTCGAGTGCATTGGCATAGAGTGCAGTGGCGCAGAGTAGAGTAGCATAGAGTGCAGTTGCGCAGAGTAAAGTGGCTTAGAGAGCAGTGACGTAGAGGACAGTGGTGCAGAGTAGAATGGAGTGGCGTAGAGAATAGTGGTGTAGAATCATTTGGTACAGAGTAGGTTTGTGTAGAGTTCATTGGTTTTGAGTAAAGTGGTGTAGAGCACATTAGCATAGAGTGCAGTGTTGCAGAGTAGGGTGGCATTGAGTGGAGTGGCGCAGAGCAGTGTAGAGTGTGGTGGTGCATATTAGAGTAGTGTGGGTAGAGTGCACTGCCAGAGTAGAGTGAAGAGTTGTGGAGTAGTAAGGCACGGTGGAGTCGTGCACAGAAGAGTGCAGAAAGGCAGTGTGGAGTGAAGTGATGTAGTGTGGAGTGGTGCAGAGTAGAGAGCAGTGGCAGTGGGTGGTGCAGAGAAAGGTGGAGTAACGTGAAGTATGCATGGTATGGTAGCGTACTGCCATTACAGACAACACATCTTCAATTGAAATGACCATTACATTTGCACTCACATACATTTTTACTGATAAAAGTATACAACACACAATTGATAGTGAGCCCGATTCACAGAACTAACTTAAGACAAAATCCTAAACTTACTACTTTTGGTATTCACAGAAGTTAAGATTTTGTCTTAAGTTTGTCTAAAGACAGACTTAAGACAGACTTAAGACAAAATCCTAACTTAAGTCTGTCTTAAGTCTGTCTTAAGACAAACTTAAGACAAAATCCTAACTTCTGTGAATACCAAAAGTAGTAAGTTTAGGATTTTGTCTTAAGTTAGTTCTGTGAATCGGGCCCATAGTGTGGAAATATCATCACTCAATGTATGATTTGTCAGCACAATTCATTTATAGACATTTAAATGTAGTTGTGTGCTAGAAAAAAATATAACATCTTAACAGCCTTCCTCAAATTGACCCCCACTAGCCAGCATGATTTTCACATAAATCCTCTCACTTTGAAATCAGAGAAAGAATAATAAATACCAAGGTCCCTGAAAGACACAGCCTGACATTTGACCTCCGTCTTTAAATGCACTGCAAATATGACAAGATAAGAACAAGATTTAAAGGCTATTTTTACAGAAAGCGAGTTTGTGGATGAATACAGTAAACAAGGTTTAGACAACAGGAAGGGTGAACTTGAGCTGGACAGCCTAAAGCAAATAAAGTCATCAAATAGAAAGCCAGAAAATGTGAGTTACAAACCACAAAGCCAATAGTCAGCAATGGACGGAATGTATTCCTAGGTCAACTTTCTGAATGCCCCTAAGATGTCTTTATTAAATCAGACAGCTGTGCTGTCTGGTAGACTGCAACCTAAAAAGGCTTTGTCAATCTGGAATACCTGGGTAATATATAACAGCCATAGTGCAATTAGTTTGGAACCAAGGTAATAACATTTGTAAAACGTCTTGCCAATGACACATAATTTATCATTCAAATGCATTTTGTAAATTCCTCAATTTTTCTCCAAATATCAGCTTATGAGTTCTGAAAAACACATTTGCGTCATGAATATGTTATTTCAATTTTGATATAGATATGTTAATTGAACAAAGCAAAAGCTTCTAATTTAGTAGTCTGGTCTGCATATTGCAGAGCTACTCACAGATAGCTGAAGAGCTACCACTCACTCACAAGCTACTCGTTGGAGAAGCCTGTAATAAACGTTGAACAAAACAGTCTGAAAGTAATGTTCATTGCTATTTTAAAGTTTGTTCACCTGCTCTGCAACATTAGTTATAGAAAACAAGTACTCTGCAAATGGCACAGTCTTCAATTAGCATGACCTCATTCATCACTTTCACAAGTCTGTGATAACTTTCCATATTTCTTATACAGATCAGAATATGTTTCAGCTTGGCTTTTATGTGTGGCCCTTTTCTTGGTATGGTGGCTGCATCTCTTTCATTGAGTTGTGAGTGCATGATGGTGTTGGATTGGTGATTGAAGGGCCTTACAGATTGCTCACATCTCTTAGGGTGGAATGCATACCTGGCAAGTGTCATTGAAAAGAAGATAAACAAATGCCAAAGTAACCCACGTCACTGAGAACCATCTCTTTCACATCAATCAATCTGGATTTAGGCCCAACCACAGTACACAGACCTCCATCATCGGCACCACGGACTGACATCTGAATGATCATTAAGACAGGTAACACAGCGGCCCTTATCATACTGGATCTTTCTGCAGCCTTTGAAATCCCCTCCCACTCCATTTGTTGCGTAAACTAAGTCTCTAGCTCATCTGTACAAGATTTGCTTTCCAACTCATGGGTAACACAAGTGAACTTAGTTCAGTGAGCCAACGCTTGAATGTGAAAGACATGTTTTATAGCACCGCGGAACCCCACTCAATACATAGCTGAAGTGGTGTCAATGCTTTTGGGTTACTAACAGTCCCTAAACAGGGACCAGGGGACCCCATGGTGACCAGAAACAAACCTTTTGCTTTCTCTTCAATCACACACAGACAAGATGTACTAAGAAAAAGACAATTTAAATAAAACATGCATTTCTTTCAATAGGTTAACCCTGTGAAAGGCAATCAGTATTGACTCCTCTCAAGCTCGATAGCAACTTTTAGTAGAAAGTGTGATACGGCAGCAGCATCTCTGGCAGGCAAGATTGTCTTCTGGTCTGGCAGTTACCTTGCTCATGATCGTCTGGGGCAAAGGAACTCACTTGACAGATGGTGAAGTGGCAGTCCTTTTATACTGTATCTTATTAAATATAGAATTGACAACATCACCTTAGAAATGTTTGACATAACCAACGAGCGTCAACATGCTAGTCTAAGACGCATTCCTTTAAATATATATGGTAAACATATGACAATTGGCACTACACTGTTTTGGCTATTGTTCTTTGTTTGACCTTGAAATCCAGATAACAATGCACTTGTTCCAGACTGATGTAGCATCAGGTGTTTTGTTTATGTCTATATTTAAATGACTTGAAACTTTCACTGTTCTTGGAAAGATAAGAACAGATGACATGTGTCTCAAAAGTAGACATGTTTATTCTGCAAAAAATACCGAAAATTGAATTGTGGCCTACTTAAATGGACTTGGGCCTTATGTCTTTACGCCACATTCTTATCCAATGACTGCACGACATCCAAGATCACACACTTTGTTAGATTTGCTTCTTCCTGACAGACTGCATCCAGACGGTCGCTTCACCTCAGACACCTTCAACCTCATCAGCTGAGTTCCACAAGGATCTTCACTCAGCCCCTCTCTGTTCAATGCCTAAATGACCCCACTTGCCACAATCATTTGTGACCACGGAATCAATGTCATATACTAAACTGGTGCTCCCTCTCCAAAAAGTCGCCAATCACCCGAACCAATTTCTCTGCTTGCATCCCAGAAGTTGCTAACCTGGATTGGCCCATACAGCTCCTGCTTCATTGTCAGGAGACCCTCCAGGGTGAGTTGTGCACTATTCAAATACACATCACATTTTTTGGAGGATGCAGATGGTCTAAACACGTGGTTGCTGGAGATGGCATGCCTGAGCTGTCTTAGATATGCCTGCATTCTATCTAACATGTTCTATGTTTTTGTGATACATGTGTTGTGTTCTGACTAATGTGTGGTTTGTTGTACCAGATTCAGATGTCTCTATAGTATTTTCTGAAGTTAAACTTTATATTTGGCTGAATAAATTATAAAGTTATGTGGGCACAGGTCACTGCTTCTTTGGCCTAAGTGGACTTCGAGCTAACGATTCAAGCCACTCCTATTTTTCACAGGTTCAATGTTTATCTATGTGAAAATAAAGCAGCTCTAGCTTAAATACTGATAAAAAGCAAACTTGTTGTCTTCGTGTAACAGCAAGACCTATGGTGAAAACTATCTACACCTCTTTTAGTATGAGTGTCTATTCACAGCTGTGTGCAAGTAGCCCTCGCAGTTTGTGCTTGCACTGATACAAGCTTTCCGCAAAGAGTAGGTTTTTTTATCGAAGAAAAAGTGTCATGGGGACAAAATACTGAGGCGTAATGATTAAGAACAAAGATATACTAAAGGTAAGTATATAAGCACACCATACTTTAAAAAACACCAATAACTCATAACTACAGTTAGTACACATCTTTGTCAATTTTTTGCACCGTTTTAAACTCCAGTAAAATTTCAAATTAACGTCAGCAAGTTTTTGTGTCCGATTCTATACACAAGTTTAATTGATTTAACTGTAGCATATCTGTGAACTGAGCAAAGCTTAGTATTCCCAATGATCTCGATATTTATATGAATTGTTTTCTATGGATCCATTAATGTTGCCCTGTGGCCTCATCACAGCATCTTTCTGTATAATAAGTGTGCATTCTGCATCTGCAGCCTGGTATCTTCCCTTCTGCCTGGAAACAGGCCATGCTAATTCCTATTTTGAAAAAACCTGATGCTGACCCTTCTGTCTCAAAAAACTACCGCCCCATCTCCCTTCTTCCCAAACCGGCTAAGGTCCTCAAAAAATTTGTTCAAGAACAACTCTCCACCTACCTTGAATCCGGCCACCTTCTTCATGACTCTCAATCTGGTTTCAGACCAGGTTTTAGCACTGAGACCGCTCTGTTGGAGGTGTCGGAAAATATCAGCGAATGTGTGGACACAGGCGAGGCAGCCATGTTAGTGCTCCTCGACTTGTCCGCTGCATTCGATACGGTATCCCATGACATCTTGGTAGAGAGACTCGTCAGCCTCAGAATCCAGGCCCCCCCTTATCGTGGATTAGATCTTTTTTAACTAACCGCTCTCAAATGGTTTTCCTGCAACCTTTTATTTCCAACGAGAAGCCTCTTAACTGCGGCGCCCCTCAGGGCTCGGCACTTAGCCCTTTACTCTTTAATGCTTACCTATTCCCCCTGGCTAAAGTAGTTGAATCTTGTGGAGTCCGAGTGATCTCCTATGCAGGCGACACCCAACTGGTGTTCTCATTCAGAGACCACACCAAAGCTACCTTCTCCAAATTTAAGCGCTGCTTGCTTAACATCTCCTCCTGGATGGCCCTTAACACCCTCAAAATAAACTCAGATAAAACGAAGGTGATGCTCTTCACTCAATCCAGCCCCCCCCTCCCTGCCTCCGGTGGCCATCAGATCTGTACCCCCCTCCGGAACCTGTGTCTTCAGCCAGGAATCTAGGTGTGAGGTTCAATAGCAAACTATCTTGCAAAACTCAAGTCGACTAAGTTTCTGCAGCCTACTTCGGGAAACT
Organism: Lissotriton vulgaris; assembly: GCF_964263255.1. NCBI lineage: Eukaryota > Metazoa > Chordata > Amphibia > Caudata > Salamandridae > Lissotriton > Lissotriton vulgaris. The sequence continues at coordinate 292,156,703 of NC_141686.1, read as the reverse complement.
CCACATGATCTGCAAAACGTTCCCCTTCCTCCCTCAGGATTCTCGCCGGATCTGTTGTCCACGCACTCATCACCTCCCACCTAGACTACGCTAATAGTCTGTAGGCAGGGGCTCCCGCTTACCTGATCCGACGTTTACAGACGGTCCAGAATGCGGCGGCTAGGCTGATATACAACATCCCTTGTCGCCACTCGATCTCCCCCTACCTTAAGAATCTTCACTGGCTTCCAGTGGCCAAACGCATCAAATCAATGGTTCTGGTTTTCAGATCACTATGGAATACAGGCCCGGCCTACCTGAGAGCCCGGCTCAAACTCGCCCAGTCTAGCCACGCTCTCAGATCCAACCACCTCTGCCTCCTCACATCGCCCCGTTTTTGTCACGCCAGAATGGGTGACAGAGCATTTGCGGTGATTGCCGCTAAAACCTGGAACAGCCTGCCTCTGAGAAGTGTCATACAGGCTGAAAGTAAAAATACAGTCAAAGAGTGATTGGCTGGATATCTTGGACAGGAAATGAGTGTTACTATATGGTAACGTGTCCTCAGATCTATCTTAAACTGGAGCAGGGTTATGGTGGCCCTGATGGATACAGCGTATCGTTCTAGAGGCTGGGTGCGCAGATGGAGAAAGCCTGCTGACTTGTTTTTTCTTTTCTGCACTTCCTTCGCACCATTGTGATTGCTTCCTGACTGCCAGTGTGTTATCATTCCTGTTCTTTTTACTGCCTGTTGAATTTTTTTTAGTCAAATTAATAGCTGCCACTCTGTTTTTGTAAGTGAGTTGCTACTGTTAATGAAATACCCTAGCCCAAACAATTTCTGCAATTTGGACCTGAAAACAAAACACCAAAAAAGAGAACTGAGCATATATCAAGTGAATGCACAAATATAGTATTCAATTCCCAAACAAAAATGGTACAAAAATCAGATTTTAATTTTAATTAAAGCCTAAACCTTAGCGCCTGGAACCTAATCACCACTGAAGACACCATCCGCCTAATGAACTCAATCCACTCTGGCTCGCCAACCGACCCCTGGCCCCACCACATCTTCAATAAAGCTGACTCCATCATCGCACCCCATCTCAGTGATGTCATCAACTGCTCGTGCAACTCTGCCACCTTTCCAGAAAGCTGGAAACACGCCAAACTCAGCGCCCTTCTGAAGAAACCCACAGCCGACCCCTCTGAACTTAAAAACTACCGACCCATATCCCTCCTCCCATTCCCGGCCAAAGTCATTGAGAAAGCCGTCAACAGCCAGCTCGCCGCCTTCCTTGAATCCAACAACTCGCTCGATCCATCTCAATTCGGATTTCGAGCCAAACACAGCACCGAAACCGCCCTCATTGCAGCGACTGACGACATCCGAACACTACTGGACAACGGAGAAACAGTGGCCCTCATTCTACTCGACCTCTCCGCCGCCTTCAACACAGTATGCCACAGCACCCTTATACAACGCCTCAGCAACATCGGCATACAAGGAAAAGCCTTGGACTGGATCATCTCATTCCTTGCTGGGAGAACTCAAAGAGTCCGACTTCCCCCATTCAACTCAGAGGCCACTGAAATCATCTGTGGCGTACCACAAGGATCTTCACTCAGTCCCACCCTCTTCAACGTCTACATGAGTCCACTCGCCTCCATCGCGCGTCAACACAACCTTAACATCATCTCGTACGCCGACTGTGAGAAGTTGGCCTGATATATAGTGTTCACTAATCTAGTGAGCACTTTGTATCAGTCCAAACAACCCTTATTGATGATTGGTTGTAAGTCAACCGTAGACCAGCTATCCTAGTAGCATGGACAAGAGCAGTCTTTAGGCTAGACTCTAGAGGGCGTGTTAAGCCAGCTGTTATACCATCACATATACCCCTTGAACACAAAGTGAAAGGACACCACACAAGTTGTTATGAAAATAAAAGGATATTTATTTAGAACACAACAACCCTGGACTCTTTATGAGGACAGGGTGCTAAGCACAATACAAAGCTCTTAAAGAAATACTGAAAGTCGCACAATTTACACAAATTCCCGAGGGGCACGAAAAACCATATACTCTAAAAGTGGAATGCGAAATACTAGCAGGTAAGTAACTAGTCTCAGAGGCTTTGGGATCGCTAGGGCTGTACTACTGAACCTTCAGATTACTAGCAGGAGACCTAGGGGGATCGGGTGCAGAGTGTGCACTCTCACGCGGGATGCGGGACAAAGTCTATGGATGCTAGATTTCGTAAAGTTAGTGTTATCCGATGAATCCGACTAGGTAGAGCTGAAACGAAAAAGGATCTGGACCTTTAGATAGTTAAGCTATGTTGGAGCACCGAAATGCTCAGGTTACCTAGCACAGGGGCTGCGGCTGCATAGGTCTGAAAAGACGTCGGGAATCCTTGTTGCAGTCTATGGAGCCTGAAAGAAGAAGTTGCTGGCAGGCGACCAGTGATGAAGTTCGATGGGATCCAAGCCTGGATCGGTGAAGAAGGAGACCTGTAAGCAGAGGGGACCAAGTTCTGAATCACTAGCCAGTGATTAGATGGGCACCAGGATGGCACCGGACGAAGTCACCTCGACCAGGTGAGTGGGCGACGCTGGGCTCTGTAGTCTCTCAGACCAGGAGGCGTTGTCGGCGACCAGGATGGAGGTGCGAGCTGTCCCACGAAGGTATCTGCTGTCGACGTCGCTGGACCCAGGATTGGGGCAACAACTCTTGGCAAATGAAAGCCCACGCGGTGGACTCAAAATGGCGTCTGGAGTGGACCAGGAGGGTCCGGGGTGCTCCTCTGTTGGAGGGGAGCAAGGGCCAGTCTGGAGCAACCAGACCAGCGGTGTTGTCGTCATGGCGCGTCGTCAGGAGTGCCACAAGCCAGCAGGCAAGTAGCCGGACAACGCGGTGAGCAGCAAAGAGCAGAAGGGCCCCACGCAGATCTCGTGGATGCTGGGGGGCTGGACTTCGGTGCTGGAGCTGCTCAGGGTTAGGGCTTCTCAAACCCCAAAGCACTCACTCGAGGATCCCTCGGCGGTCGTGCTGGGCAAGCGTCGTGCAGTCTTGAAGATGGCCGGTCCCTCGAGGTCTCGTCACACCCACGAATCTCAGCTCGGCTGATGATGCAGGTAGAGGTCAGAGGTGCCAGGGAAGCCGGTTCTCGTCGAGCTGGGCAGTCTTGATCCGGAGGAGAGACTTACAGCAAACCGCGATGCTTGGATGGTGCCTGCGGGTGCAGGGTGACTACTCCTTAGTCACAAGGGAGAAATCTTAGGAAGAAGTCTTGAGTTCCTTTCGTAGAAAGTAGTTTCAGGATTCAAAGATGATCTAATTTGGAAGGGTCCCCGCTCCTACCTTTATTCTAAAGAAAGGGGCTGGTACGCGACTAGGTCCTGCCCATGGGTGGGACCAGGAAGGGGGGTGGTTACACCCCTCTCCGATGCCGGACTTTCCCCAGCTCAGGGGCTGGTGTGCCCCTGGAACTGGTTCAAGCCGGCCTATGCATAGTGAGCACCGGGGTGCCACTTGCAGTCACCTTCCTTTAAAGCCCTGCCTACCCAGGATACACAAAACCCTGTCTGGGATTCGTGCTAGCACCGCCCCTGACAGGAAACCCTTTGTCCAAGCTCTCCTCGCTGGAAGGACTCCCAGCAGCAGGAGGTCAGACTTGTGTCTGTGGTGGCAGCATCCATTTTGTGATGCTGAGGCTCGAGTTAACTTTAACCGGGGTTCACAGTTACAGGCATGTCGTGTCCCTCTAGAAGGGTGGAATGCTAACCCCGTCGCCAGAATTGGCGAGGGGTTAGTATTCCAATTCGAATGACACCTTACTCGACATGTTTTGATAAAGCGATACCAGAGTTGGCATATAACCGCGAGGATTATAATGCACTTAAGAGTATATGGTACGCGTTATCATGGAACAGCTATTAGGACTTGGTTCCGCAAGCTGCAAACGGGCTCAGCTCATACCAGAGCACCATCTCACATAATTCCAAGCACTCTGCCTTCAGGATTGTCAAGGCCTGCCATAGGAGTGATTGATAGGAATACATGTGTCCATTTTAGGGTTCGATATAGGTATACTATATCTACAGCAAAGGGTGACTACACCACTTTGCCCCAGCTGTCGTGCAGCCAGTTGTGTCAGATTTAGATGGCCAGCCAGGGGTGGCATAATACATGCTGCAGCCCCTGGTAGGCCCTGGGTACACCTATGCCCTGAGTTACAGGGTCTGATAAGGTGGCCCAGTACCAATTGGTAAATGCACCTAAGGTACACGTGTCAATTTAGTGAGAGAACAGTTAGGCTGTGGGTCTGATTAGCAGGCCCACAGCCAGGGAAGTCGTAAACCAGTGAAGCAAAAAGCAAAAATCTGGGGTGATCATAAGATTGCAGACCCTACTCTCCCACATGACCCCCCCCCCCAAACTTTGGGACAATAAACTAACCTTGACCAGGTGAGTCTTCTTGCTCTAAGTGGAAATACCTGGAGAGCCCATCTGCATTGCCATGATCAGTGCCAGGTCTATGCTCCACTGTAAAATCCATCCCCTGTAGGGAAATTGACCACCTAAGCAGTTTGGGGTTTTCATCCTTCTGAATCTTGAAATGAGTGCCAAACAAGTATGGCCTCAGTTTCTTCAGGGCCCAAACCACAGCAAAGGCCTCCCTCTCAATAGCTGAACAATGTTTCTCTCTGGGGGTCAGCCTTCTGCTTATAAAAGCAATGGGCTGGTCATGACCATCAAAATTCAGCTGAGATAGAACAGCTCCCACACCCAACTCAGAAGCATCTGTTTGGAAAATGAATGGTTTGGAGTAGTCTGGACTCTTTAGGATAGGTGCTGTGCACATGGCCTGCTTTAGGTCATTGAATGCTTTTTGACAGCCTGCTGTCCACTGAACTTTATTTGGCATCTTTTTACTTGTCAGTTCATTAAGTGGAGTCACAATTGATCCATCATTTCTGACAAATTTCCTGTAATAACCAGTCAGGCCCAAGAAAGCTCGAACCTGAGTCTGGGTGGTTGGAGGAGCCCAGTCCTTGATGGACTGTATCTTGCTCTCCAGTGGCTGAACCTGGCTTCCACCTACAAGGTGGCCCAGGTATACAACCTGTGTCTGCCCTATCTGGCACTTTGTGGCCTTGATAGTGAGACCTGCTGCTTGCAGTGCCTCTAACACTTTCCTCAGGTGGACCAGGTGATCCTCCCAGGTGGAACTAAAGACAGCTATATCATCAAGATATGCTGCACAGAGGTCATCCAGCTCAGTGAGAACTTGATTCACCAGCCTTTGGAAGGTGGCAGGTGCATTTTTCAAACCAAAGGGCATTACCACAAACTGATAATGCCCACCAGGGGTAGAAAATGCTGTCTTGGGCTTGGCATCCTCAGCTAACCTGATTTGCCAATACCCAGCTGTCAGGTCAAATGTGCTTAAGTAGTTGGTGTATTTGGCGGGATATAGTTAGTTTACCGGGTCCGTCCGCCATCTTGGGTGGTGGTGAAGCTTGTGAGCACTTCGGGCGCCATCTTGAGAAGGTCAAGGGACGCAGGAGGCGGACTTCCGCTCGGTCCAATACCATAAAGGAATGGTGGACCAAGCGTGCAGCGGTTACGCGCAGCGGGCGCGTCGTAGGAGCGCCGGAGGTGCGCCAGAGGTAAGCCCGTTTGCGCCTGTTCGCGCAACGGGCGCGCATAGGGCCGCTGCCTCTGGACTTTTGCAATCTCCCCGCCTAGTTTATTCTCGGGCTGCCCTTTTGGAACTAAGACCGATTCAGGCACCTCGGACTCAGAAGGCTACTGCTTCTCTCCCGTCTCAATCCCTGTCTTGCGGTCTGCTTAATGTTCGGTCGCTTTGTAAGCACCACACAGAGATTGCCTTCTTGATTGAATCCTCAGGGTTGGATGTGTTGTTTCTAACCGAAACTTGGACTCGGGAGGACTGTCTAGTTGAATTGGGACTTGCTTGCCCCCCAGGCTTTAAAATCATTCACACCCCTCGGCCGAAGAACAGAGGTGGTGGAATTGACATCATTTACAGAGAAAAGCTAGGTCTTTTTCAGCTTAAAATCGGTGAGGTTTTGGGTTTTGAACTGATGGGGTTCTCTATTAAAGATCTGGGGAGAACATTGCTTACAGGTGTGCTTTGCCATCGTCCACCGGGTTCGGCACCCTCCCTATCAGTTTTCCTTGACCTAATATATGATTTATCTAACACTCACTCTAAGCTGTTGGTCCTGGGGGACTTCAACTTATGGCAGGGGGGTCCACTGGATGGGGCGTTTACGACACTTTGCCAAGCCTTTTGGGACATTCAGTTGCAGCAATTGGTCTGTTCAGCGACTCACAGGGGAGGTCATGTCTTGGACTTGATTTTCGCTGACGCTCAATCAGTAGTGATCAACGATAGTTTATGCCAATGCTGGACCGACCATGCACTTGTGGCTTTCTCCCTCTGCATAGGGGATTATTCCTCTGAGGCAGTCGGGGTAGGACTGTCGAAACTGGGTAGACCTTGGTCTCGACTACTCAGTTTATCTCCTTTGCCTTCTTTACTATCAGACAATTTTTGTCTGAGTAACTCGGTGGAGGAAAGCTATTTGACTCAGTGCCGGTCTATTACCGACACGCTAGACAAGGTTACTCCCCTTCGTAAGTCTCGAGGGAGAGTGAACCGGGCCTTTCCCTGGTATACGGAAGAGCTTCGACAGTTGAAGTTGAGCTGTAAACGTGCTGAGAGAGCCTGGAGGAAGCAGTATTCACCCTCAGCAAAGGCCTCGTTCAGGCTCGCACTGCAGGGCTACAAGGCGCAGATTAAGTTGGCTAAGGCGGCTTTTTTGAAATCCACCTTGAATCAGGCGCCTAATAAATCTCAAGCCCTGTTTAAAATTGTCAGGGACATGTCCCACCCTGTGTGTGTGGCTAACACGGTCCCCGCGTCGCAGGCCCTGTGTGACTCCCTGACGGGCGCTTTTGAAGAGAAGACTGCGAAGATCTTAGAGGGCCTAAAAAAAACCCTGCCCGCTGCTCTCGGCCTGGGAGCTCCGGTTAGCCCGCTCAGTCGACCCCGGCCAGTTGGTCTTAGCCTTGGCTTGGGAGCTCCGAACGGGTTATCCAGTCGACCCCAGCCGACTGACTCTGCTCTCTTATTAGGAGTTCTCGATTTGGGAGCTCCGGTTGGCCTGCCCAGTCGACCCCAGACGGGTGCCCCTGGCCCTGGTTTGGGAGCTCCGGACAGTTCACCCAGTCGACCCCAGCCGAGCGTCCCAGTTTCTAGCTTGGGAGCTCCAGACATTTTTTCCAGTCGACCCCAACTAAAACTTTTTCCCCGTCCCTCCTTTGAGGAATTCTGCAGTCTGGCAAATACGGTGTCCTCTGGCTCTCCGCTTGACCCACTGCCTCCCAAATTCTGGAAGGTTTTTCAAGGTGGAACTCTTCCAACCTTTGTATTCCATCTGCCTCCAGTCTTTGGAGTTAACATCTGTCCCCGAGTGCTGGAAGCTAGCAGTAGTGTCACCTCTGCTCAAGAAACCAACGCTGGACCCGACCTGTCTTTCCAACTATAGGCCAATTTCCTTGCTCCCTTTTCCTATTAAGATCATGGAAAAATGGGTGACCCGCTCGCTCTCAGGCTTCCTGGAGAATATCGGATGGTTCGACGAGGCACAGTTTGGCTTCCGCCCCGGGCACGGGATGGAGTCCGCGCTGGTAACCGTATTGGACAACCTTCGTTCGCGTGTCGACAGTGGTCGGGCAGCCTTTTTAGTGCTGCTCGACAAGTCGGCCGCGTTCGATACAGTCTGCCACCGGACCCTTATCAGGAGACTGGAGGAGTGTGGGGTCACAGAGGATGCAAGAGACTGGCTGATATCCTATCTTGGCAGTCGGCAACAGTTGGTCTCGCTCCCTCCATTTCGCTCTGAGCCAAGGAAAGTAGGGCAGGGGGTCCCACAGGGCTCGGCCATCAGCCCTATACTTTTTAATCTGTACCTCCGCCCCTTGGTCCAGCTTATAAAATCTTTTGGTGTCTCGGCTTTTAACTACGCCGATGACACCCAGCTGGTCTTTTCCCTGGAAGGAAATAATGCGGTCTCGCTGGAGACATTTCATCGCTGCATGGCAGCCACAGCGGACTGGCTACGGGCCAACTCCTTACAATTTAACAGCTCAAAGACGGAGGTGCTCTACTGTTCCACAGATCGGATCTCGCGGGTACTTCCAGAGAATTTCTGGCCTGCCACCTTTCCCGAGCCAGTGTCGGCGGCGGAATCTGCTTGCAACTTGGGGGTGATCTTCGGCCCAAATCTACAGCTTGACATGCACGTCAATAAAACCACTTCCACGTGCATGATGCTGTTACGCATGCTGCGTGAAGTTCTGCCCCTTCTCCCCGCCCAAGCTAGGCCGGAAGTAGTTCGCGGTACCATACTAAGTCGCTTAGACTATTGTAATGCGCTACTTCTAGAGGCCCCAAAAAATCTGGTGGGGAAGTTACAACGGGTGCAGAATATGGCCGCCAAGTTGGCTCTCTCCCGCCCTAGGTCTAGCTCTTCTACTCTAGCTTTGAGAGATCTACACTGGCTCCCGGTACACCTGAGAGTGCTGTATAAAGCCGCGTGTATGGTGTTTAAGGCAGTACATCAACTAGGCCCAGTACCTCTGCAGAATATGTTCACCTGGTATTCTGCCCCGCGACTTCTCCGTTCCTCTTCGGCGCATTTGCTGGTAGTCCCGAGGTTTCAGAGTTAGGATGGGTGGCCGCTCATTTAGTGTTGCAGCGGCCAAACTTTGGAACTCCCTGCCACTCTCTTTGAGAAGCCATAGGGACTACTTTCCGTTCAGGAAAGCGTTAAAAACGGATTTGTTTCCAAAATTTGTTTGAGTAGCGAAAAGTGCAACCGCTCAAGTTCAAAGCGCCAGGATGCCCTTTGGGTGACAGGACTGCGCTTTACAAGTACACAAAAATAAAAAAAATAAAAATAAATAGTTGGCAGAAGCCAATCTATCTATACGTTCATCTGCCCTTGGTATTGGGTGGGCATCAGTCTTAGTGACTGCATTGAGGCCTCTGTAGTCTACGCAAAACCTCATCTCTTTCTTACCACCCTGGGTGTGAGGCTTTGGCACTAGAACTACTGGACTAGCCCAAGGGCTATCTGAGGGCTCAATGACTCCCAGCTCCAACATTTTCTGCACTTCTGTCTTAATGCAGTCTCTGACATGATCAGGCTGCCTGTAGATTTTACTCTTAACTGGCAGACTGTCACCAGTGTCAACCTCATGGGTACACCAATTGGTTTGACTGGGTGTCAGAGAGAACATATGTCTAAAGGATTGAAGAACTTGTTTGCAATCCTTTTGCTGATGCTTAGAGAGGCTGCCACAAAAGACAACACCATCTACTGACCCATCATCAGGGTTCTGAGTGAGCAGGTCTGGGAGAGGGTCACTCTCCTCTTCCTGTCCCTCATCTGTGGCCATGAGCAAGCTCATGTCCTTCCTGTCGACATATGCCTTGAGCCTATTCACATGGAGCACCCTGAGGGGGCTCCTGGGAGTTCCAAGGTCCACCAGGTAGGTGACCTCTCCCTTTTGCTCAATGATTGTGTGGAGCCCAGACCATTTGTCTTTGAGTGCTGCTGGGGCCACTGGCTCCAACACCCACACCTTCTGTCCAGGCTTGTACACAGTCAGGACAGCCTTTTGGTCATGCCAAGCTTTTTGGAGTTCTTGGCTTGCCTCAAGGTTTTTAGAATCTTTTCCATATACTCAGCCATCCTGGAGCGGAGACCAAGTACATAGTCCACTATGTTGGTTGCAGGCTTTTTGAGAGGTTTCTCCCATCCTTCCTTCACCAAACACAGGGGTCCTCATACAGGATGTCCATACAAAAGTTCAAAAGGGCTGTAGCCAACCCCCTTCTGTGGGACCTCTCTGTAAGCAAACAAAAGGCAGGGTATCAGGACATCCCATCTACGCCTGAGCTTTTCAGGTAGTCCATGAATCATCTCTTTTAGGGTCCTGTTGAACCTTTCAACAAGCCCATTGCATTGTGGATGATAGGGTGTGGTGAACTTGTAGTTGACACCACATTCCTTTCACATAGCAGTCAAATATCCTGACATGAAGTTTGCACCTCTGTCAGAGACAGCCTCCTTAGGGAAGCCCACTCTGGAGAACACTCCAACTAGGGCTCTTGCCACAACAGGTGCTGTAGTGGTCCTAAGGGGAATAGCTTCAGGATACCTGGTGGCATGGTCCACCGCCACCAGTATAAACTTGTGCCCTGATGCTGTCTGGGGTTCCATTGTACCAACAATGTCAATCCCCACTCTTTAAAAGGGTACCCCCACCACTGGCATTGATATAAGGGGGGCCTTTGTTGTGCCACCTGACTTACCACTGGCTTGGCAAGTGACACAGGAGCGACAAAACTCCTTGGTATCTTCATTCATGTGAGGCCAGTGAAAGTGTGAGACAAGTCTGTCCCAAGTCTTATTCTGGCCTAAGTGTCCTGCAAGGGGAATCTCATGGGCCAAGGTAAGAAGGAAACCTCTCTGAGACAAGGGGATAACCAGCCTCCTGGTTGCACCAGGCTTGGGGTCTCTTGCTTCAGAGTACAGGAGTCCATCATCCCAGTATATCCTGTGGGCACCTGTGGCGTTCCCTGCAGCCTCAGCAGCAGCCTGCTGTCTGAGGGGTTCAAGGGAAGGGCAGTCTAACTGTGCCTTCCCCAGGTCTTCTCTGGAGGGTCCCACGGAACCCAGAAACTCAACCTGATCAGGTTCAAGTTCTTTAGGCTCAGTTTCCCTCAGCTCTTTGAGGTCAGCCTCCTCTGAGACTTGATCCACAACCTGGGGCAAGGGGGAAGGCAATGCCTTAACCCTACTGCTCTTCTTCTTGGAAGGTGTCTGGTCCATTGTTCCAAGATCCAGCACCTGTTCAGTGGGGCATCTTCTGGCCTGTGACCTAGTCACAGCAAGGACATGTGCTGGCACACCTAACATTTCCATGTGAGTCCTCTGCTCCACTTCTGACCATAGGGATGACTCCAAATCATTGCCCAACAAACATTCAACTGGGAGGTCTGAACTAACCACAACTTTCTTTTGGCCACTTACCCCTCCCCAGGAGAAATCAACAATTGCCATACTATGGTGGGTAGTGACATTGCTGGCATTGGTCACTAGGTACTCTGGTCCTAGCATGATCTGTCCAGGGTCCACAAAGTTAGGTGTCACCATGGTGACACTGGCACAAGTGTCCCTGTAGGCCTGAGCCATCTTTTCATTTATAAAAGGTGTCTGCCTGTATTTGCCCAAAGTATTGGGACTTGCATCAGGGGATGTATCCACATCCCCTGTACAGACAAGGACAGCCTGAGTGAGTGTGCCAACTAAGTTGTCATACCCCTCAGATCCCAAGGTTAACCCAACTAATCCCTTGGGAGGTGCACTACCACTACTTACTGTACTAGGGGGTGCAGGAGCCTTAGGGGCTGTAGTGGTAGGAGTTTGCCCTCCTTTCTTGGTGCACTCACTAAACCAGTGAGTTTTACTTTTACAGTATTGGCACCACCTTTTAGACTGGCCTTCTTGAGTCTTCTTTTTCTGCTGTGAAGCCTGACCCCCACCCTCTTTGGTTTGTTGGGGACCTGTCGAAGACTTCTGGTAATTTTGCTCATTCTTAGTATTACCCTTTTGGTCTGCTTTCTTCTGACCACCTTGGTTCTGGCCCTGGTTCTGCTTGACCCTTGTTCTGACCCATCTGTCTGCCTTCTTTCCCAATTCTTGGGGAGAGGTCAGATCTGAGTCAACAAGGTGCTGATGCAACAACTGGTTCTGACAGTTATTTAAAATCTGTTCCCTCATGATCAGATTGTACAACCCTGTATAATCAGTAACCTTACTGCCCAGCAACCAGCCTTCCAAAGCCTTAGTGGCACAATCCACAAAATCAGACCAATCCTGAGACTGAATTTTCTGGGTATCCCTGAACAGCAACCTGTACTGCTCAGTGGTTAAGCCAAACCCTTCTATCAGTGTATTTTTCAGGACTTGGTACTTATTAGCATCCTCAGCTCTAGTAGTGAGGAGCTTATCTCTACCTTTGCCTTCAAAGGAGAGCCACAAGATAGCTGCCCACTGACTCTGGGGGACACACTGTACAGTGCAGGCCCTCTCTAAAGCAGTCATCCATTTGTGGATGTCATCCCCTTGTTTAAAGGGGGGCACTATCTTACTCAGGTGTCTAGTGTCTAAACTCCTGTCCTTTTCTCTAGGTAAAATGCTGCCACCAGTGGGGTCTACCCCACTCAATTTCTACTCTCTAGCAAAGGCAAGTCTCTCTTTGGCCAGGGCAAGTTCTTCCCTTTCAATCCTCAGATTGACTTCCCTCATCTTGGCCTCATGCTCTCTCCTCTGAGGGGATGTCATCCCTCTGTGAGAAGAGGTCTGAGAGCCATTGGTTCTAATGGATCTGTTAGAGCCTCTGGATAGAGACCTAACTCGTCCATTACCAATGTTAAGCCTGCCTGAGAGTGGGCCTGGGGCTCCCCCAAGTCCATTCTCATGCCTACTTAAGTTGGTCCTGGTGAGTCTACTGACTTCTACCTGACCTTTGTCTGCCTCATCCCCTGACAACTCCTGATCATCCTCCTCTCCTTCACTAACTGTTCCATTGAGTAGGAGGTCAGGGTCACCAGTGGTTCCCTCTAAGGGAGGCATGTTCCCATCTGGATTAGAAGGGTCTGTGTTAACAGCCCTTCTGGCATCATAAGTCTCTAAGAGACCTATCAGAAAGGGAATGGTAGGGTTAGAACCCTGTTTTAGCTTCCTGGAGGTACACACTTGTCTCATCTCCTGGAAGCTAAGAGCAGCATATCTGGAAGTGACCTGTGGAGGGTCAACTGACACAAGGGGGGGCTCTGAGTTCCCTCCTTTGTCTGACATGCTTCTAGTGTGGTGTAAGTGATGCACCTACCTACACTATTTGTTTGCCTACTGATCCCTTGCTAAGAGTTGTAGTCAGGGTGTGCTAGGCCCTGTTGAACTACAACAGCTGGTTCAGTAGAACTCAGAGTATTCTAAGATAAGTTATATGTACCTGGGTACTTATGTGATCTTTCAAATGATATTCTTAGGATACGTGTGGTAAAACAACAGCAAGCTTAAATCCCAACCGCTGCTCACCAATGTGAGAAGTTGGCCTGATATATAGTGGTCACTATTCTAGTGAGCACTTTGTATCAGTCCAAACAACCCTTATTGATGATTGGTTGTAAGTCAACCGTAGACCAGCTATCCTAGTAGCATGGACAAGAGCAGTCTTTAGGCTAGACTCTCGAGGGCGTGTTAAGCCAGCTGTTATACCATCACATATACCCCTTGAACACCAAGTGAAAGGACACCACACAAGTTGTTATGAAAATTAAAGGATATTTATTTAGAACACAACAACCCTGGACTCTTTATGAGGACAGGGTGCTAAGCACAATACAAAGCTCTTAAAGAAATACTGAAAGTCGCACAATTTACACAAATGCCCGAGGGGCACGAAAAACCATATACTCTAAAAGTGGAATGCGAAATACTAGCAGGTAAGTAACTAGTCTCAGAGGCTTTGGAATCGCTAGGGCTGTACTACTGAACCTTCAGATTGCTAGCAGGAGACCTAGGGGGATTGGGTGCAGAGTGTGCACTCTCACGCGGGATGCGGGACAAAGTCTATGGATGCTAGATTTCGTAAAGTTAGTGTTATCGGACGAATCCGACTAGGTAGAGCTGAAACGAAAAAGGATCTGGACCTTTAGATAGTTAAGCTATGCTGGAGCACCGAAATGCTCAGGTTACCTAGCCCAGGGGCTGCGGCTGCATAGGTCTGAAAAGACGTCGGGAATCCTCATTGCAGTCTATGGAGCCTGAAAGAAGAAGTTGCTGGCAGGCGACCAGTGATGAAGTTCGATGGGATCCAAGCCTGGATCGGTGAAGAAGGAGACCTGTAAGCAGTGATTAGATGGGCACCAGGATGGCACCGGACGAAGTCACCTCGACCAGGTGAGTGGGCGACGCTGGGCTCTGCAGTCTCTCGGACCAGGAGGCGTTGTCAGCGACCAGGATGGAGGTGCGAGCTATCCCACGAAGGTATCTGCTGTCGACGTCGCTAGACCCAGGATTGGGGCAACAACTCTTGGCAAATGCAAGCCCACGCGGTGGACTCAAAATGGCGTCTGGAGTGGACCAGGAGGGTCCGGGGTGCTCCTCTGTTGGAGGGGAGCAAGGGCCAGTCTGGAGCAACCAGACCAGCGGTGTTGTTGTCGTGGTGCGTCGTCAGGAGGGCCACAAGCCAGCAGGCAAGTAGCCGGACAACGCGGTGAGCAGCAAAGAGCAGAAGGGCCCCACGCAGATCTCGTGGATGCTGGGGGGCTGGACTTCGGTGCTGAAGCTGCTCAGGGTTAGGGCTTCTCAAACCCCAAAGCACTCACTCGAGGATCCCTCGGCGGTCGTACTGGGCAAGCGTCGTGCAGTCTTGAAGATGGCCGGTCCCTCGAGGTCTCGTCCCACCCACGAATCTCAGCTGGGCTGATGATGCAGGTAGAGGTCAGAGGTGCCAGGGAAGCCGGTTCTCGTCGAGCTGGGCAGTCTTGATCCGGAGGAGAGACTTACAGCAAACAGCGATGCTTGGATGGTGCCTGCGGGTGCAGGGTGACTACTCCTTAGTCACAAGGGAGAAATCTTAGGAAGAAGTCTTGAGTTCCTTTCGTAGAAAGTAGTTTCAGGATTCAAAGATGATCTAATTTGGAAGGGTCCCCGCTCCTACCTTTATTCTAAAGAAAGGGGCTGGTACGCGACTAGGTCCTGCCCATGGGTGGGACCTGGAAGGGGGGTGGTTACACCCCTCTCCCATGCCGGACTTTCCCCAGCTCAGGGGCTGGTGTGCCCCTGGAACTGGTTCAAGCCGGCCGATGCATAGTGAGCACAAGGGTGCCACTTGCAGTCACCTTCCTCTAAAGCCCTGCCTACCCAGGATACACAAAACCCTGTCTGGGATGGTGCTAGCACCGCCCCTGACAGGAAACCCTTTGTACAAGCTCTCCTCGCTGGAAGGACTCCCAGCAGCAGGAGGTCAGACTTGTGTCTGTGGTGGCAGCATCCATTTTGTGATACTGAGGCTCGAGTTAACTTTAACCGGGGTTCACAGTTACAAGCATGTCGTGTCCCTCTAGAAGGGTGGAATGCTAACCCCGTCGCCAGAATTGGCGAGGGGTTAGTATTCCAATTCGTATGACACCTTACTTGACATGTTTTGATAAAGCGATACCAGAGTTGGCATATAACCGCGAGGATTATAATGCACTTAAGAGTATATGGTACGCGTTATCATGGAACAGCTATTAGGACTTGGTTCCGCAAGCTGCAAACGGGCTCAGCGCATGCCAGAGCACCATCTCACATAATTCCAAGCACTCTGCCTTCAGGATTGTCAAGGCCTGCCATAGGAGTGACTGATAGGAATACATGTGTCCATTTTAGGGTTAGATATAGGTATACTATATCTACAGCAAAGGGTGACTATACCACTTTGCCCCAGCTGTCGTGCAGCCAGTTGTATCAGATTTAGATGGCCAGCCAGGGGTGGCATAATACATGCTGCAGCCCCTGGTAGGCCCTGGGTTCACCTATGCCCTGAGTTACAGGGTCTGATAAGGTGGCCCAGTACCAATTGGTAAATGCACCTAAGGTACACGTGTCAATTTAGTGAGAGAACAGCTAGGCTGTGGGTCTGATTAGCAGGCCCACAGCCAGGGAAGTCGTAAA
Organism: Lissotriton vulgaris; assembly: GCF_964263255.1. NCBI lineage: Eukaryota > Metazoa > Chordata > Amphibia > Caudata > Salamandridae > Lissotriton > Lissotriton vulgaris. The sequence goes on along the minus strand of NC_141686.1, from coordinate 292,140,890 downwards.
CCAGTGAAGCAAAAAGCAAAAATCTGGGGTGATCATAGGATTGCAGACCCTACTCTCCTACACCGACGACACCCAGTTAATCCTTTCCCTCACCAAAGACCCTAACACCGCCAAAACCAATCTTCACGAAGGCATGAAAGAAGTAGCCGAATGGATGAAACATAGCCGCCTAAAACTCAACTCAGACAAAACGGAGGTACTCATCCTAGGATCTTCCCCCTCTGCCTGGGACGACTCTTGGTGGCCTTCCGCTCTGGGCACAGCACCCTCACCCACAGACCATGCACGTAACCTTGGCTTCATCCTAGACTCCTCTCTCTCGATGTCCAGACAAGTCAACGCAGGCTCATCCTCCTGCTTCAACGTACTTCGCATTCTCAAAAAGATCTTCCGCTGGATCCCCCTCGAGACAAGAAAGACTGTCACCCACGCACTGGTCACGAGTCGACTGGATTATGGTAACACACTATACGCCGGAATCACAGCAAAATTACAGAAAAAACTCCAACGCATCCAAAACGCATCAGCGAGACTCATATTAGACATCCCTCGCCAAGATCACATCACCGGACACCTAAAAGACCTCCACTGGCTTCCCGTCAACAAAAGAATTACATTCCGCCTTCTCACCCACGCACACAAGGCCCTCTACAATCTAGGACTCGAATGCCTCAACACTCGACTGTCCTTCTGCAAACCCACCCGCCAACTAAGATCGTCCAATCAAGCCCTCGCCGCAATCCCGCGCATCCGAAAATCCACCATGGGTGGCAGATCCTTCTCCTTCCTTGCTGCCAAGACCTGGAACTCACTCCCCACTCACCTCCGCCTTACTCAAAACCACATCTCCTTCAGAAAAGAACTCAAAACCTGGCTATTCGACAAATAGTGAACCCCCTCCCCAAGCACCTTGAGACCCTCTGGGTGAGTAGTGCGCTATATAAATGCCCGAACTTGAACTTGAACATGTGTATGCGTTCTTGAGGGGATATGATACATTGTGTGGTATGAGTGAGTATCTATGTGTTTGTGAGAGGCTAGTATACGTATGTGGTTTATTTATAGGTGTTAAATAAAAGACTTTTTCACATGAATGAAAATGTGTTTTTAAAAAAGACTGTTTCTCTTTATTGATAAAATGTATAACATTTATGTAAAAAAAGAAAAACAAAAAAATTATGAATATAATCTATAACTTTTAACTTTTTAATATATTCAATGAAAATAAAGATTTTTTGAAAGAATAAAATAATTTTTTGATAAAATAGCAAAGTTTTTGTGGATTATGTCTCCAATGTAGGTAGCCCAACGGAGCTAGTTCAGCCTTGTAAAAAAGAAATATAGTGGGAGGTTTTTAGAGTGATGTTGGTTACTTGTTGTCCCCCTTTTCTCCCAGACCTAGAATTGCAAAGTTAGAGGGGGTTCCCTTATCAATGAGTAATCTCTCTAGGAAACATTTGCAGCCTCCCAAAATACTAAATCTTTCCCATACACGACAGTGGAGTTACCTGTCCTGCAAACTCTCTTCCCAGATACTAGAAAGAGACACTTTGGACACTGTGACTAGAAGAAAGTCACTTGGATAGGGACAGGCATATACACAGAAATGGGTGGGATGGAGAGTCCATGCACAGGAAATCACAAACACTCAAAGAGTGAGACACTGGGCTACATATAAAGGGATGCTAAAAACAATGAGAGACTGACAATAGGCCACGGAAATACTGATATGAACACTACGTCTAACAACATAGTCAATGAGAAAGGGAGACTCCCGGACAGGGCGATCTGATGGCAGGAAAGGCAGAGAGGAATACTAGGAGAGAAGAACATTGATGCAGGGCAAGGAAGGCAAGGAACCAGAGAGTAAAATAGTAAAACAGGGACACAGACACCATAAATGAGAGACTGTAGTGCATAGAGACATGAGCACCAATTTGGCACACTAGTTGGCAAATAGTAACCTTGATAGCAATCAGTGTCAAGAAACTGAGCACTGGCAGATACTTATGCATAAAAAATAAAACAAGTCTCACACCCATACACACAGACAAGGAGCTCAGGATACAGCAGACATATTCACACACACACACATAGGTTCAGAAGGGAAACCTCCCAAACACACAAGATGGCTACAAGCGACAATGAGCAAATGTGTGCATTGGCAGATACACACACCTTTTGCTCTCATTTCTCTCAGGGAATACACGCAAAGGAAGGAGTTTGCACACAAACACACGCACTACACAAAGCATAAAGGAAAAAAAAAACGCCGACCCCAGCGAACTCAAAAACTACCGACCAACCTCCTTGCTCCCGTTCCCGCCAAAGAAAAGACTATCAGCAAGCAACTAATAACACACCTGGAGCAGGAACAGCTAATCTACCCCTCCCAATCTGGCTTTCGCAGCAGTCACAGCACTGAAACCACCCTGATCGCAGCCACCGACAACATCTGTAACCTCTTGGACTGAGAAGAAACAGCAGCTTTGATCCTCCTTGGCATCTAGGCAGTCTTGGACATCATATCCCACCACAAGCTGATCAAAAGACTCCACCACATCGGCATCCAAGTGATGCATTCAGATGGCTCACCTCCTTCCTCTCCGGAATAATACAGAGAGTCCGCCAACCACCTTTAACCTCTGAACCCAATGATATTGTCTGCGGTGTCCCCCAGGGCTTATCTCTCAGCCCCATGCTCTTCAACGCATATATGGCCCCACTGGCCAACATGGTCAGATCTCAAGGTCTCAACATAATACCCTATGCAGACGACACCAAACTCATCCTCTTACTCACGATGACCCTACTACCACCAGGACCAACTTCCACAGGTGCATGATAAGCGTCGCCGACTGGATGAAAAACAACTGCCTAAAGCTGAACATGGACAAGATGGAAGTACTGATCTTCAGCAACAACAGCAACCCATTGATTTACTCCTGGTGGCCATCAGGCTTAGGACCCACCGACCATGACAGAAACCCTTAGAATCATCACTAATAACAAGCGAACAATAAAATCACAGAACAACACTGTCTTCTCCACATGCTTACTCCCTCTGCATATGCTACGTAAGATCCTCAAGGGGCTACCACTGCATACTAGACGCACCATGACATAGGCCCTCATCAGCAGCCAACTGGACTATGGCCACGCTTTCTATGTAGGAATCGCCACACACATCCTACACAGACTACAAACCATACAGAACTCCACAGCCTGACTCATCCTCGACCTCCCCGACAATCCCACATCAAACATTATCTCAGGCAACTCCACTGGATCCCTGAAAGAAGAGATGCCAATTCAAGCTGCTGACCCACGCACACAAAGCTCTACACATCCAAGGACCATCCTACATCAAGCACTGCCTGACCTCCACCAACCTTCAAGAAAACTACACTCCCTTTCACTATCACTTGCCCACACTCACAACATCTTCTGATGCAGAAGTGGGGGACGCTCCTTCTCCTACATCGCAGCAAAGACCTAGAAAAGCTTCCACACACAGCTTCGGACCATTGCCTCACATCCAGAATTCCAAAGGGGCCTCAAGACCTGGCTGTTGAAATGAGCCTTTAGTACTGGCAAGCGCCTCAATACCCTATCGGCTGATTAGCAGAGCTTTATGATAAATCCTGATTGGAATACAGCAAGGCTATAAATGTATGCATACAGGTGAAGTTATGGATGTTTTTTCCTTTTTTTATAACATCTTTTATTGAATACATGACGACAAGAATTGAAGACATCACATCCGGTACAATTTGACTTAGCGAATATGACTAATTTATACATTACAATCCAACTCCAGATAGGAAAATTCTCTGTTTCACAATATCTCTTTGTCTCTTCATATGTCAGTGGCAGCATTCCCAGCAGCCCCAATCTCAGAGGACATTACAATGGGGGCTTAGCATGGACTACCTCTAAACATATTCCACTGGAACCAAATCTTTTCCCACTTACAGTGGCAATCACAACTTTTTTACACCACACTCTCTGCCAAAATACACCAGTCCCTATCTCGTTTTGAGTCTCTGAGCAGTGGTGCGGATATTGCCTCCCACAATCTGGCTATATATTTCGTTTCGCAATCATTATGCCCAGGGTGTCCCAAATTTGCTCCATGCGGCCCAGATATGTAGGGCCCGATTCACAGAACTAACTTAAGACGAAATCCTAAACTTACTACTTTTGGTATTCACAGAAGTTAGGATTTTGTCTTAAATTTGTCTTAAGACAGACATTAGACAGACTTAAGTTAGGATTTTGAACTTATAGTTATAAGTTCTATAACTTATAGTTAAAGTTATAGAACTTAAGACAAAATCCTAACTTCTGTGAATACCAAAAGTAGTAAGTTTAGGATTTTGTCTTAAGTTAGTTCTGTGAATCGGGCCCGTTGCTCCCCACACATTCAGGAGGCCCCACTTCACCAAAGGAGCCAAATCACCACCATAAACAGTATTTATACAAGTTACCACTGATTTCCAAAAGGCCTGGATCGTTGGACAATACCAGAGTAAGTGGAAAAAAGTTCTCTCCCATCCACAGTGCCGCAGACAGGCTTAATAAGTCCTCCTACCAATCTTGACCATGGTGTGACAGGATATATAGGCTCTGTGTAGTATCTTAAGCTGGACAAGATGAAGCTGGGCACTAATCTCCACCTCTTTAGGGGAGGCTAAGGCCACTGGCCAGTCTTTGTCTACTAAGTCTCCCAGATCTGTCTCCCACCGACTTCCTAACCGAAGAAGTGTATCTGGTAAGTTATTAATCAATTTTCTATATGTCAGGGAGATCACTTTACGAACTTGAAGTAGGTTTCGGGGACAGGGAAAGGTGTGTTTTGCAGCACATAGAGAAGTTGCGGCAGCACCATCATCTTGCACAAAGCAGCTCGTCCAAGTAGAGACAGTGGAGAGACCTCCAATGGTGAACATCCTTCTTTAGTCGCTGAAAAGGGCCGTGAAGATTTTTGTCATTAAATAGATTGGGATTAGTGGTGACATAAATACCCAAGTAACGAAAGTCATCAAATACTTCCCATGCCCCACAACCAGGGGGCAGTACCGGGGCTTCCCCGCAAAGAACATATATTGTTGATTTAAACTAATTGATGGTGTACCCAGAGTATTTACTGAAGGCAGTGAATATGTCAATATTCTACTGACTGAAGAATGTGGAGCCGCGACATACAGCAGAATATCACCTGCCCACAGAGATATTTTGTCTTCCCATTTGTCTGTCTAATGCAAGAGGATTAAGGGGTTGGAGCGGACCGAGGTCACCTGCGGTTCCAAGATCAGAGCAAATAGAAATAGCGAGAGAGTACTGCACTGTTGGGTTCTCGCTGCAGGGGGAACTCTGGAAGTTTTGGCATTCACTACCACCTGGGTCAGGGGATCGGCATACAATAGTCGCACCCATGATAGAAACTTGAGGTCAAAGCCCATTCGTTCCAGTAAAGTAAAAAGGTATGGCCATTCAACAGTATCGAAGGCCATACAGGGATCTAAGCATAGCATGAGTGCATCTTCCTGGAGCTTATCTGCTCACCCCAGTAAGTTCAAGGCCGTATTTCTACCTGGTATTAAGATGGACTGATAAGGATGTACCAGTTTAGTGATAATTTGTATCAGTCTGGGCTAACAATTTAGCAAAGATTTTGGTCCTACAAAATCAGTGAGACTGTAGGAGGAATGTTTCTCAGCCGGCCTACCCTCTTTATGAATAACAACTATAAAGGCCAGCCGTTGGTCTCTTGGGAGCAATCCTTCTCTCGACTCTCCATATAAATCTTATTAACCCTGGGCGAAGCAGTACCCTACGCTCGGGTAGTTTGCGAAGTTTGCGCTACTTTGCACTATGGGAATTGCACGTAGCACAGTGCAAACACGCGTAGTGTAGTGCAGAGGTAATTTTTTGGTTGCCCGCGGTCCTCAACGGCTAGTCGGCGACCGCGTGCGAGCAAAATGACATCTCGGCGAGACTTTTTCCTCGTTCGCGATCAGCATCCTCAAGTTGCCGATCGCGAGCGTGGAAAATGAACCTCCCGGCGAGAGTCTCAAAGCGGGGAGGTCAGGTTTCTCATTGCGAGTGGTTGCGTATGCTCGCGACCGCTCCCGATGAGAAACTACCAGTCCGCGTTGAGAAAGCTGCCGCTCGAGTGGAAATCTACTCGAACTGCAGAAAACGACTGCTTTCACTGGGCAAGATGGGGTTTGCACTGATTGCACAGTGCGGACAAGCATCTGGTACTGTGCAATCAGTGCGAACAGCATTATGCACAATGCACTACGCAGTTCTCGTAGCTCGCGTAGTGCAAAGTGCACTTCGTGTAACTACGCGTAGTGCTACTACGCGAACCACGCCCAGGGATACATCTTATGGAGGTATGGCTTCATGATAGGTGCTGTAAGTTTGTAGAATTCTATTGGGAGTCATTTGGATCCCATTGCCTTTCATGATGTTATACAACAAATCGCCTGGCCTATTTCATCTTCTGTTCGGTAATTTTCCTTAAAAGTTCTGTCCTCAGCGGAGAGGCCTGGGAGCCGTAAGTGGTGGAGAAGGTCATGAGAGTCGCTCGCAGTAGCCATCCAGGCAGGGGAGTAGAGTTGCGCATAGTAATCTGCTAAGTTATTTGCAATATCTTGGGAATCTGTAAGGGATTCTCCAACCCTCAGAGACCCCAGTGACCCACCAACTTGCCCCTCTCTTTTATCTAACCACGCAATTAGCTTTGCAGCCTTGTCACCAAGTTCGTATTTGTGGGGGTTGTGTTGCACGATGACTAGTGTTAGCGGGGTCAGTCACCAGGTGTCTATATTCCTGTTGTTTAAGGTCTAGGTTATGTGTAGTGTCACCAGTATTATCAAGCTGCAGCTTATTCTCAAGAGCCAGGATATCGCTCTCAAGTCTCTGCACCGATACCCTAGTCTCTTTTTTATGCCCGACAATCAGTGAGAGCGCAATCCCCTTGATAACGGTTTTATACGTCTCCCAAAGGTTTTGAGGGGACTCCACTGAGGCCTCATTTTCTCTAAAGTAGTTTTATGAGCCTTTTTCAGGCCCTCTTTTATTCCTGGGATCTTGATATACCATGGATTTATCGTGATAATTTTTTGTGTTGGTTGTTTATTTAAATTATAAATTGCTCATACACAGCAGTGATCAGATATACCCCTAGCCGAGTGGCGCACATCACAAAAGTATGAAACACAGTGGGCCAGATTTGGAAGAAGGTCAAAACTGGAAAGACTACCATGAGCCCCAGAGTGAAACATAAAGTTCTCGGGTTGTGTGTGCGCCAGAAAAATACTATCCCCAGAGCTTAAGAAAAGTCAGTCAATGGAGGGCGGGTGGGGGCTGTGTGTGGCAGGGGCAATCAATCTATAGTGTTTCAAGTTGCCATATTGAAATATCTCCCCATTAAACGTTCAAGTAGAAATTTACTTAAATCCAGGAAAGTGATGTTGTGTAGAGTTGGGGGAATATATATGAGTAGAATATTTATTGTCCCCTTCTCCCATGTCCCAGAGAGGGATGCATATCTACCCAATGGGTCAGTTCATGATCAAAGGCAGTTGTTTTTTAAGTAATATGCCGGAACTCATGAAGCCAGCATGAACCATCATCTATTAACCCCAGTGGTCTAGGGCTTTGCAAGCATTGCCCAAGAGTTGCGTCTCCTGTAAGAGGACCATGTCAGGAGAGTGTTGTTTAATTTTTTGCAGCACCACCCCTCGTTTGATTTTGGACCCCAATCCATTCATATTCCAGGACAAGAGTCGGATCTCAGAGACGGCTCCTGTAGCCATTACCAGGATATCTTACCGTCAGAAATGAGGCTTTTACCCATACCAGAAATTGTTGGAGAAAATCCAGTGGTGCTTGGAATGTCCTCATATGAACAGTCAGATGCAGCCGGTGTGTCAGAATACAGCTGGTACCTCGTCATCAAGTGAAATAACAAACTATGGGCCAGATGTAGGTAATTCATATTTACAGACTCTTAAATACCGAATTTTACCGATTCGGTATTTAAGAGTCGGTAAATATGAAGGGGGGAGATGCAGGTAATTCCAAATTGAGAATTACTGAATCGGTAGGATTCTGTATTTACCGATTCGGTAAATACCGAATCGGTATTGCCCATTGATTCCTATGGGCCATGAAGCCCATAAGAATCAATGGGCAATACCGATTCGGTATTTACCGAATCGGTAAATACCGAATCCTGCAAGGGTGCAGGGGGTGTCACTTTGACACCCTCTAGCACCCCAATTCCGGACTTGTGTGCCATGTGGCCCACAGACATGCCCTAAGGGCATGTCTGTGTGTCACATTGCACAGGTGTGCATGTACACATGTGCATGTATACCAGGATTCGGTATTTTACCACCCAATTGGATTGGGTGGTAAAATGCCGAATCTGAAAGGCCTTTGGGACTCAGAAGAGTCCCACCTACATCTGGGTTTTACCGAATCGTTAAGATTACCGATTCGGTATTTTACAGAATCGGTAAATTTACCGATTCGGTAAATGTACTGAATCTGTAAAATGATGCCCCTACATCCCAATCACCAAATACCGGTCGGTAACGGCCGAATTCGGCTGTTACCGACCGGTATTTGGGCTTCTACATCTGGCCCTATGACTCTCAACTAATCCCTCTCCCTCCCGCCCCCTTCTCCCCAGATCGCCATAACTTACCAGAATTGAGTCTTGAGTGAATAACACCCCCCTGCTTTACAAACTTAGAACTGTCCATTCCATAAACTCTGCAGAGTACTCGGTGCCCAACCCCCAACTTTAAACTTATGGAGGAACTGTTGGCAATCCAAGGGATGTCACCCCCCCTGCACCTCCTGGAAAACAAATATCGAAAAAAAGTACCTCAGGTTCATATTAGTGTACATTTTGCATATTTGAGATAACAAGACTACAGTGAAACCTCACTGGTATACTCCATTCATCCTTATAGATCCATCATAACAGTATCACCAATGAAGAGGACCCTTTACTTATCATCAGCGGCATGTATCACACAGCTGCCCCTCACCATCATGTTAAGCTATGGCTCTCCATGAATAAAAATATCATCACAGGCTGAAGTGTACAGTCTAAGGAGTGTGCCCTGGTGACGCATCTGTTCGTTCAAGTTGCGAGTCCCGGTCCTGCTGCCCAGAGGAGTCTCGGGAGTGGTGCCCGAGTCAACTTTGCCGGTCTGCGGCACCTTGTGTGCCTGCAGTTCTTTAGCCCTCCAGCCAATACCAGGGGTCATAAAGAATCAAGTCTTTCCCTCAGCCTCCATCCTCAGTCAAGCAGGAAAAAGCATTGTATATTTCACTGATTTGTCTCTCAATGCCTTTTTGACTTCAAGAAAGCTGCGATGTGGTCTCTGGACCTTGAGAATAAAGTCCAGTAAGAAGATTATGTGCATATTCTCAGGTTACTGGAAGTGTGCTTCTTGCCGTTTGCAGTATCGCATCTCGATCTCTGAAATTGAAAATCCAGGTAATGATAGGTCGGGGAGGGGCCCCCGGTTTATGGTGCTCTCCCGGAAACCGATTGGCTCGTTCTACTGAGAAATACTTAGAAAGGCCTCTCGGCTGCAATTATTTGAGCACAAGATCTTCGACAAAGAGGTCCACTGCTGGCCCCTCTATACACTCGGGGACTCACAAGTATTCGTACATTGTTGTTTCGAGCCCTATCTTCAAAATCTTCCAGTTGGGCTTCCATGACTGCATTTGCCTCCTGTAGGTCATGAACTTGGCTTTTAAGGATCTTCGTGTCTAGATGGATAGAGGTAGTAATTTCCTCCATCTCTTTTGACTGGAGAACTCAAAGCTTGAAGATCTGCCCATATTAGAGACATCTGATTTGTGACTGAATCTAGGCGCATCGCCAAAGAAGATTGTACCCCCTGGGATCACCATCATAAAATCTTGCAATGTCAAGGGTTCCCCCTCAGTGGATGATGACGCAGTGGGCTGCACCTGCTAACAGGCCTTACTTGCAGGCACGCATTTTCAATTAGTAAAAAAGGATCTAATTTTGTCTAGTGGGCACCTCGCTGGCCCTTACTGTCTGTCATGCTGTCACGGTGGGGGTGCGATAGGAGATGTCGCGACCAGGATTAGTGGGGGACTCACCGCTGCCTGCCAGTGGGTGAAGACACACCACGCGGGATGTAGGCTTTCTCACCACTCTCGGATCAGTCCCACAAGTCCCACGAATACACTCCTCCGCAACAATCACAAATTCACCACTAACTGAGGTCTTGAGCGGTTCAGGGGTTGCATTTGGAGCTCATGCCCCAAGGCAGCCAGTTCCATGTCATTAAAACATGAAATACTGGTAACATTGGTGCTGGCTCACTGCGGGCCGGTAGAGTGATGATGAAAGTCAATGGAGATTCTCAAAAGGGCGTTCAGGCTGGTCCTATAGCCACTGTTTGAAGGGAGGGTTCCAAGGATCCAATATTACCCCTCTGAGGGGGTCACACACCACTTTATTAAAGCACATGAGATGAGCCAGTCAGGCCGGTCACTGTTTTCACTTGCCCGATGGCACATCAGGGATGCCCAGCAGCTTATCTGACCCCGCCACACTGCAGTTCAATGGGTGGTGGCCGTAGTCGGAGTCGCAATCCCTGCAGTCATGTAAGTCTGCCTCGAGGAGGCCCTGCCCATTGACTCAGATGCTGCCTGCACCAGAGCTCCGTTGTTCCAAGTAGGGGCGGAGAGCGAGAGCCAAGAGGGCTCTTTACCACAGCGCCAGCTTGCTCCGCTCACTCGCCGCGGGATTCCCACAGCCTGTCGGGACCCAGGCCGCAGTCCACGTCAACAGTAGCGAAGCAATCCAGACCGGCATCTCTCGTCTTCTGCTGGGCCGCAACAGCCCAGACAGCCCTGCCAAGTAAATGTAAATGTTGTAGTACTTGTATAGCGCCCAAATCACCCCACATGGGGTCTCTCCGCCGTTTGTACGCATACCGCTGTGGAACCCTTCCTGGCTTTTTCCCTGTGAGGCGCCCTCTCCTGGGCACCCCCAAGGTGCAGCCAGGCATCCTAGAGCTGTTGGGGCCGTTGTGGAGATTAAGCAAGCTATTGCCCAGAGTTGCAGAGTGGGACCCATGATTAGAATAGGCACCGAGGCGAGAATTATCAGGTCCAAGGAAATTGAGCCCAAGACTCCCCGAGGCGGGAATTGAACCCTGGTCCCGGTCCAGACCTCTGCATCAGGGTCTGCCGCTCTAACCATTGAGCCACACTTCTCCAGACGTTAGTCTAACGCATTTCAGTGCGGTGATCCGCATCACCGCACTGAAATGCAATGCCACGCATAATAAATAGGCATAGCATCTCCTGGGCTTTGAAGTACTAGCTGCTAATTATGCACAATTATTGCTGATTGGAAAAAATGGAGTCGGCAGCATGCTCGCGCTGCTCCCGGCAGGCTGAGATCTGGCTGCTCTACAGGTGTAACTGCTACAATGTAACAGTAGAATTCATGCGGCATTACGATTGGTTAGAGTATGATGACACGTCAGGAGAGAAAACTGCCTCAGGAGAGGGAACTGCGGCGCAAGCGGGTGTCTGCAGTTCAAGAAATGAAATTGTGTTCGCTGCAGCCAGCAGCAATGCCAGCTCTGCTTGCACGGCAGTATAATGTGTAAGAATGAGAACGATCTGATGCACCTTTTCCTGTCTTTGTCGGCATGGCGAACATGCGATCAAAATGGCACCTGCGGATCGCGGCCAGGGGATGGATGTATGTGCGGATATTGCAGGAGAATGCGGCTGGGTGACGGAGCCGTTCTACGAAGCGATAATCTTTATTGCTGGTTGGCCACGCCCCCATATTTTTTTCTTTTTTAAGTTTTATATAGTGCAAACGTGGCATAAGAACTTTACATGAACATCAGATTAAATCACTTGAGGTCGGATTTATTTTTAGGTCTCACCTAAGCCATCACGTTAGCGATGCTTAGGGGAGTATTAAGTAGGGGTTTTCCAAAGTGCTCCCAAAGTGCGGATCGGGTACAGTGCATGTGCCCCATTTGTCCGCCTCCATATCACTTTCGCGACCACTTTGATGTTCTCCGTGAGCCTCGCGGCCACTGAAAACATCAAAGCGGCCGCCAAAGTGCTCACCATTTGCCACCCCCTCCCTTATCCCACTTCCTGCTTATCTCTCTTCCTCTCTTCTTTCCGACAGATCGGCAGAGACGTGAAGAAGTCCAGCAAATGACGGTAATATCTTCTTGTAGATATGGTTGTGCCCTTGCCAGACTAAGGAAAGAGAAATGTGTGTTTTAATATAAATAACAGCAGCATCACCGTTACGGGCAATGTGACTTCACAGCAGCAATTGGCAGACAGATATCACCCCAAGAGGTGCCACATCACAGCACCCGGCACTGACAGCACACCAACGAGCACTGTCATCTCACAATTATCATCACACCAAGAGGGGCGACATCCCATTACTGGGCACTGTGACACCCAAGCAACTAGCAATGGGGGGTTAGTGCTTTCAAGGCAACTAGCACTATGACGTCATAACAAGGGGATATGTAACATCACAACGACCAGCACTGTGGCAATACAACAAGGGTCATTGTGGCATAAATCCTGCGATGACTCTTGCATCAAAGGAGCGAACACCGTCACATCACAGGAAGAAGCACTGTCACCATAGCAATGCGCTCATTGACATGACAGCCAGGGGCACTAAGCCATCAGAGACAGGTTCACTATAACATCATATAAAGCCTTACTGTGTCATCACTGCAAGAGGTGCTGTGACCTCACAGCAACCATCACCGTACTTCACAGAGAGAACTTTTGACATCACGGTAAATGGGCACTGTGACATAACATCAAGAGGCTTTGTGACATCACCTCAACGGGCACTGTGACATCACATCAAGGGAGACTGTGTCATCCGAGTAACACATACTATGACATCACAGGAGAAGGTGTAATATGGCTGCATTTGGCATTGTGTGCTCACATCAAGGAGCACTGTGACATCACAGATGGGCTTTCTGACATCATGGCTAAGGGGCACTGTGACACCTATTGCACTGTGACAAATGCAATAGGTGTCACAGTTGCGAAAATTTAAGCTATTGGCATTGTAAATAACAATGCTATTAATTTATCCATTTTCAAAACCAACACATAAATAAAAAAGTTGTCATTTACAATGCAAATAGCTCAGACTTTCCTAATGCGAAACATATTGCATTGCAAATGCTTGTTTTATCTTTTTTTTAAAAAAGCTTGGAGACATGAAGGGCCAGATGTAGGTAATCCCAGATTACCGATTCTTAAATACCGAATATTAATTCGGTATTTATGAACAGGCAAATGGGATGTAGGTAATTTTTCTTAAAAAATAACCGAATCGGTAAGTTTTGGTAATTACCGAATCGGTATTTACCGATTCATTCCTATGGGCCTGGAGGCCCAAAGGAATGAATGTCAATTACCGAATCAGTAAATACTGATTCGGTAATTGGGGGAAACATTGAAGGGTGGCAGGGTGTCACTGATGGAAAAGTAAAAAAAATGCTTTTTGAAAGGTTTTCATTATTTACCACCAACTTGGTGGCAAATAATGAATCCTTAACTAATCCTTAACGAATCCTTAACTAAGGAATGCACTAACTTAAGTGCTTCCTTAACAAATCCTTAACTAAGGAATGCACTAACTTAAGTGCTTCCTTAACGAATCCTTAACTAAGGAATGCACTAACTTAAGTGCTTCCTACATCCTGGATTCGGTATTTTACTGAATCCTTAAATTACCGATTCGGTAAAATACCGAATCCTACAAAAAATGACACCTACATTTGGAAAGCCCAATACCGGTCGGTACCGTCGAAATTCGGTAATTTCGGCCGTTACCGACCGGTATTGGGTGACCTACATCTGGCCCGAAGTGAGTTGCCCAAAATCACAGGATGTTAAGCCAACACTGGGACACAAATCTGGTTCATCAGTTCCACGGGAGCCAGCTCTGGCCGTTAGGCCACATCTCCGTTTTTTTTAAAGGTTGACAACGTTACAGCGAGGCTGTGCATATTAACACATGCAAGGAAACAGATAAACATGCCCCTGCTGGGCTATACAAAGGCAAGATGTGCATCAGAGGTCGAAGACCTGCTCATACTTTTAAAATTGAACAAAAACAGTTCTTCCTATTGTTAAAAGACAACCTGAATGTTTATTTCCGACAGTAAAGATGCCTAGGCTGAATGGGAGAGGGTCTCCTGTGCTGTCCAGCCAAGGGAGGGAAAAACAGGAAAGCCGCCTTCTTGCCAAGGGGCCTGCTACCTGAAAGTAATGTAGATGTGTGCAACTGGTTAATTAGCAAATGTAAATGCAGCTTGGAAGCTAGTATTGGCTTCTATTGATGGATTCACTTGAAGCTTCATAATGACAAAGCTGTATTCTTTTTGAGAGATAATGAAAGTTTATAATAATAAGTAATGACTTACATTTTCACTGTGCTTTCTGTCACAGGCTGGTGGAACTGAACCAGACAAGTCATACCCCCCTTTGCACAAACCTGGATTCAATTCTGTGGCTCTTTGGTTACTCACACACACACATCTGCAGAGATTACATTAACAAACAGAGGTTTCATAACGTAAAAGAATGCTTTTCGCACTAATTAGTTACAGCGTATTGTTTCTTCTTCGCCACACCTTTCACCCCGCCCCCATTGCATTCAGGGTGCCAGCTCCACTACTTGTTGAATGCTCTTCGACCACGGACGCACACAAACACTCGATGCTCGTTGGGAGGCCCGTGGCACACACGGCTGACAGCACACGCAGGCTCCGAGCCCTGGGGCCTGGGAGCGGTGGATCTGACAGATTCCTTCTTTGATGGAGACACGGGGATGGCGATAATGAGAGGGAAGACGGAGCCAAAGCAAACCTTCTGACAAGCAGGGAAGACAAATTCATTTATTGGAGGGAGAAGGGTGGGGCGCGGGAGAGAGTTCAGGTAAGAATGAGAACAGCCCGAGCTTCCCTCCGCGCCAGACCCAGTGCACGAGCGGGCCTGGACTTTGTCCCTACAATGTGACCGCAGCTCCAGCCCACGCGGTATCAGCGGCCTGAGCTCCTTCTATATTCATATGCTATTCTTTGTTTGCAGGGTTATAGCGTGAACTTGGCCCGAGAGTGCTTTACATGAGCACCAGATTACACTATGCAAGGCCACATTCATGTTTTTCCTTTTAGGCACCAGGAGATTAAGGGGCAGATTTACAAGCCGCTGGTGACACTTTTCCCATGTTAAAATTGACGCAAATGTGGCGCAAGGGGCTTGTAAATCTGCCCATAAGTGCTTCCCAAAGTCACAGGCTCTCTAGAGAGCCTGGGGAAAGGGATAATTATTCCAGGGCCTGACAGACTTTAGTTGCTACATAGGTGAGCGTTGGGCTGATCTCTGTTCTTACAAAGCATGGGGCAGAAGGACAAGGGACTGTGGGGGAAAAGAAGGGATTGGTCTCCCCGAGGGTGATAATGACATACTGGGTCGAAACTGAGGCATAATGTGTTAAAGTGCTGCAGACAGAATATGTCTCTCTGAGGCACGGGTACTCATAGTACGGCACGCGGGCCGCCAGCGGCCCGGCAAGCCTTCCCTGGTGGCCCGCGGACCTTGCAGACAATTTACCAGTGTTTAAAATTTTTTTTTTTAAAAGAGTGTCTGCAAACACTCTGCTGCTCTGTGGTGGCCCGGGCATTCCAGTGATAGTCAGAGTGGAGCTGCAGGGGTGCTAAGAGGTGAAATACAAAAGCCTCATTAACATACAAATGGTCTTTTAAAGACCTGTGAAGTGCTCGTGTGTGTGTGTGTGTGTGTGTGTGTGTGTGCCCAGTAGCTGTCTCAGCACGGGCACACACAGACAGGGTGAGATGAAGAGGGTGACAGAGGGAGGCAGAGGGAGGAAGACAGAGGGAGGGAGGGAAAGGGAGGGAGACAGAGGGAGAGCAAGGGAGGGAGGGAAAGGGAGGGAGAGCGAGGGAGGGAGGGAAAGGGAGGGAGAGCGAGGGTGGAAAGGGAGGTAGACACAGACCAAGGGAGGGAAAGGGAGGGAGAGGGAGGGAAAGCGAGGGAGGGAGAGAAAGGGAGGCAGACAGAGGGAGAGCGAGGGAGGGAGGTGGAGGGAGGGAGGGAGACAGGGAGGGAGGGAAAGGGAGGGGGAGGGAGAGCGAGGGAGGGAAAGGAAGGCAGGCAGAGGGAGAGCGAGGGAGGGAAAGGAAGGCAGGCAGAGGGAGAGCGAGGGAGGGAAAGGAGGGAGGGAAAGGGAGGCAGACAGAGGGAGAGCGAGGGAGGGAGGGAAAGGGAGGGAGAGAGAGCTAGGGAGAGAGGGAAAGGGAGGCAGACAGAGGGAGAGCGAGGGAGTGAAGTAAAGGAGGGAGGGAAAGGGAGGCAGACAGAGGGAGAGCGAGGGAGGGAAGGAAAGGAGGGAGGCAAAGGGAGGCAGACAGAGAGAGAGAGCGGGGGAGGGAGAGAAAGGGAGGCAGAGAGAGGGAGACAGAGAAAGGGAGACAGACAGAGAGAGACAAAGAGAGGGAGAGGGAGTGAGACAGACATAGGGAGACAAAGAGAGGGAGAGGGAGGTAGACAGAAAAAGGGAGAGGGAGGGAGACAAAGAGAGGGAGAGGGAGGGAGACAGAGAAAGGGAGAGGGAGGGAAACAGAGGGTGACAGAGGGGGGGAACATCACTTACAACGCATTTTTTACAACGCACTACCATTACATCGCAACCATTACAACGCATACCATTACAACGCATTGCACTGGGGGGCGCTCTAGGATAGGGAATATATTTAATTTACTATCCAACACCTTCCCTGCTATCCACGGGGACTGGAGTTGGAATAGTAAATTAAATAATTCACTATCCAGCACCTAAAAGCATTATGCGTTGTAATGGACTGCATGGTAAAAACCGCGTTGTAAAGGCATGCGATGTAAAAGCATGCGTTGTAGTGACACCAATCCGACAGAGGGAGGGAGGAGGGTGACAGACAGAGGGAGGGAGGAGGGAGCAGGTAGGGAGGAGGGTGACAGATGGACGGAGGAGGGAGGAGGGTGACAGGCAGAGTGAGAGAGGAGGGAGGGAGGAGGGTGACAGACAGAGGGAGGGAGGAGGGTGACTGGCAGAGGGAGGGAAGAGGAGGGGGAGGGCGACAGAGTGAGGAGGGCGACAGAGTGAGGGAGGGAGAGTGAGGGAGAGGGAAGGAGAGAGAGGGAGACAGAGGGAGAGAGAGAGAGAAAGAGAGAGAGAGAGAGGGAGACAGAGAGAGAGGGAGAGAGGGAGACAGAGAGAGGGAGTGAGACAGTCAGAGGGAGTGAGACAGAGGGAGTCAGGGAAGGAGTGAGACAGTCAGAGTGAGTGAGACAGAGGGAGTCAGGGGAGGACAGAGAGGGAGTGAGAGGGAGTGAGACAGTCAGAGTGAGTGAGACAGGGGGAGTCAGGGAAGGAGAGGGAGTGAGAGGGAATGAGACAGTCTGAGTGAGATAGAGGGAGAAATAGGGAGAGATGGAGGGAGAGAGAGAGAGAGAGAGAGATGTGTGTATGCCAGGTCTGGTGGCTCAGTGGACAAAGGTGTCCGCTGCAGGGACCTGTGTTCAACCGCATGGTCACATGTTTTTTTGTTGCTCTAGCCCCGCCCTCTCCCCCACTGACCCCGCCCCCAACGGTGCGGCCCTCGGACACAAACCACACTGTAAATTTGGCCCGAGAGAAAGCTGCACGTCATTGGAGAAGTCTCCTTGGAGGGCTGTAACCCGAGCAGCAAAATCCATGGGGGCTCCACGGCCTTTATGGTTTAGTAATTATGTCATTGGGGTCACTGAGGTGTTGAGCTTCACCTACAATCATTCTGTTTTTTCAGCCAGTAGACAGAGGCATGCTCTGGCTCTGTGTTTGATCTTCAGTGTCTGTGAAACCTTGAAATCTTATAACGCACACACGTGATTGTGTGTGTGTGTGTGTGTGTTTGTGTGTCTGGGGGGCGTGCATGTGTGTGTGTGTTTTTTATCAGTTTGATTTAAGGTGTGATTAGTGTGTTTACTCAAGTCATTTACTATCAGTAACGGAATTTAAATGGAATAACTGAACAAGAAGTACCGATCTTTAGTATAAAATAAGAAAAAAAGGGTGTAACCCTGAGGGTCTGAACTGAACACTATGCAGTCCTAGACTCCAATCCCGGCTTCCATACTTGACCAATGCGTGTGATCTACAGCCCATCACATTATTTTACTATGTATAGTTTTCCTTAACCAGCTAGTTTAAGACACAATTCAATCCAGGATCTGTGCTCTACAAAAACCTCACCTATATATGATTAATATAAAAATAATCTTGCTTCACCTTTAATAACAATATAGGCCATTAAATAGAAGACATGACAAACTGGCACATCGTTTCATGTTAAACAAAATACTGCTTTCAATAAATATCACGGAATACACTGATATAAATGTATTACTTAATTGAGGCAAAGAGAAATGTTGAAAAAAAAACATTTTCTTTCAAAATTATTTATCGTACTGTTATCGCACTTGTTCATGATATTTGTTCCCTAATTTACATTTGTAATTGCTCAGCTCCTGCTATGCAATCAAGCCAGAACCCCGGCTCGCAGGTCCCAAGGCCCTTGCGGAATGGAT
This sequence comes from Lissotriton vulgaris, assembly GCF_964263255.1. Taxonomy (NCBI): domain Eukaryota; kingdom Metazoa; phylum Chordata; class Amphibia; order Caudata; family Salamandridae; genus Lissotriton; species Lissotriton vulgaris. Next base: position 292,122,155 of record NC_141686.1, on the reverse strand, counting down.
ATTAGTGCAGGGAACAGCTGACCTCAGTTACTGCCCGGCTGACCAATGGAACTTATGCTTGGACCAAACAGAGCAAGGGGCACAGTGTCCTGCCATGCTCAGGGTGAAGCCTAGTCCTATTCCCTGTTAGGTAAGCACAGCGACTAGGACTCTGTGCATACAGAGCATGGGACAAAGTAGTGCTCACTCCATGAGACAGACTGGGGCCATCTCCAGAGCGTTGGGGATCTAGACTTCAGCCACAAAGAGTATGGGGCACAGTTGCTCTCACTTCGGCCAGGCTGACCTCAAAGCCAGGCAGCACAGGTGAGCACTGGGTCCTGAGCTTTAGAGATACAAAGCATGGACCTAAAGGGCTCTCACTTCAAAGGAAGTGTTCACCACAATTTCAGCCCATGTAACAATGAAAGCACAGGTAGTCCTTAATTTGAGCCTGTGCTTTTCGGTACTCAGCACCAGCACTTAATTGACAACATTGGCGTTTGTGACAGTCTGCTGCCAGGTGATGCTGTCTGCCTAATTTAGAGATGACCACAACAACAGTTATTTATTAATTTAATATACATTAAAAATGACTATTACATGCCGCCCAATAAATTTTTAAGCTTTGGGGGCCTGACATATTTCGGCATTGTCACACTTGTAGAAGTGTGATGGTTAGTAGTTGTGCTGTTACTATAATCAGCAGCATAGCAGGGGCAATTTGTGGTGCAAGCTGCAGTGGCCTCCTGACGAGAGCCTTGGTACTTATTTTTGTTACAAGTTAAGCACTGGGCACAGGCCCTTACTCCAGGGGGCAGACCGAGCTCAGCTCCAAACCAAGTGACCATGGTTACGTGGGCTAGGTCGGTACATGGAATAGGGCTAAGGGGCTCTCACTACAGCAGACAGACTGACCTCAGCTAAAGCCCAGGTGAGTGTGGAGGTCTGTGCTCTGTCCATACAGAGACTGGCTGGGGTGGAGCGATTGCTATAGAAAAAAGGCTGACATCAGTTAAAAACCATGAAAGTATGTGGCACGGCCTCTATCCATAAAGGACTTGGGGCCGAGGGGCATCTACTCTAGGGGAAGGCTGATGTCAGCTCCAGCCAGCAGAGCCTGGGCAGAGGGGCTCTTACTCTGGCCAACAGAAATATATCAGCTCTAATCCAAGTGAGTTTAGGGCCCTTGACCCTGACCATATAGTACATGGGCTAGAGGGACTACCATGATAGAAGGCGAACCTCAGCTCCATTCACCAGCCAAGGGAAACTTGGGCTCTATCCATATCAGGCCTCACACAGGGTTTCCCACTGCAGGGGATAGTTTACGCTTGGTTCTTGTTCTCTGTGCTAGGACAGTTTCTTGGTTGGTGAAATAAGAGACTGGACAGACATAAGAAGTCAATGGGGCCAAGATAAGCAGAGGGCAGCAGAAAAGAGACCAGGAGAAGGGGAGAAAAAAGAAGAGGATGAGATGTGGAGAGGGTAAAGTAGAAGAGTAAATAGCAATCCTACCTAAACCTATCAGGAGCCAGACGGGGCTAACACTCTCGCTAAGATCCTAATCTCAGTCTACACCTTTGCTGAGCTTGACATAGTTTGCTCCCACCAAGTAATCCGCTGAACTAAAATAATGCCTCAACTACTACATTCTCTTAATGGGGCAACTTCACCCTGCACAAATATATTCAACATAGCACTGCTATATTGCTTACAGCCTTGTTCAGAGCTTGTTGCGGACCCGTAATTCAGATCTACAGATCCAGGTATTCTGTTATTCGACACAATGGCGACTGTCTGGAAGTCACAATGTCAGCACACACTGAAATATGTGGCAGGTAAGTGACTTCAAAATGCAGCTACCTTCTCGGGATGAAAAGGCCATATGCGTATAAAACACCTGCCTGCTGGATGAAGACTTTAAAGGATTGAAGAAGCCAGGGATCAATAATCCAACAGTGGTATTCTACTGGAGTGAAGCGTCAGGAGTAGCAAATGCAGTGAACAAAGAAAAAACACAAGCAAAAGAACATAGCTCTGTTGTGACACACCCTCCAACCAGAAAACCACCATTCTATACAGCAAATATAAGGAGATGAAGGACGGAGCTCTGAACATTTTCAGACACTCGCCCCAATCACAGATCTGGGTTTAATCCATCCGTTCACTTCGCCACACCCGTTCAGACCCAGCCATATGCAAATAAGTCTTGACACTGTTCCTCATGAGAACAGTCTAGCTCGAACTGCCAAGTCAGGTCTTCCATGGACCAGAAGCAAGCATCCTGGGACCGGTTTCGGGGTAACACCCCTTATCAGCCAGGCTAGCTTGAATCCAGTGGCAAAGTGATCAAAGGACCCACGTCCAGACGTGAGTCCCGTGCTTGCTACGCCACCAGATGTGTTACAGTGGAGCATATTCTGTTGTATGGACAATGACACATCAACATATTTCTGCCAAGAATCTACATCTCATAAAAAAAGATTCATTATTATGTATCTTTCAGGAACCTATGTATGTATGTATCTAGATATAGGGTATTTCAATAATTTAAACCTAGCCATAAGACAGTGAAGCGATGAACAAGGTCAAAAACAAGCATAAAGTCAACGAGTGTTAGGAGAGGCAGCAGGGTTTAATGCATTGTGATGTAGTGGTCTTTAAAGCGGTGGATCATCAACTCTTTCCTAATTTTTGGAGCAGTGTTGGGGCTGTCCAAATGGATGTGGGGGGTGTAGTTCCAGATCCTGATATTATAGATGGCAAGGTTCTGCTGCTTTTTATTCTTCTTTACACTTCTTTGTCTGCAAACTGATGATGTCCTAGCTGCAGTGAGCCTAGTACCACCAGATTTGGGGAGCTTGTGCCACTGGATTCAAGCAATCCTGGCTTGTGAGGGGTGAAACCCAGAAACCGGTCCTAGGATAATTGTTTACGGTCCAGGGAGGACCTGGCTTGGCAGATCGGGCTGGATTGTTCCCATGAGGCACTGGATCAAGACTGATTTGCATATGGCCAGGTCTAAACTACGGTGGCATGGTGAGCAAAACAATGATGGATTTAACCCATATCTCTTGACTGGGGGTGAATGTTTTGCTTTGTTCTGCATTCCATTCATCAATTGTATGTCTTTTGCTTCCTTGCCCTAAGTGCGCCAGGTATGCCCAGACATTGGTCCCGGGCTCACTGTGCCACTGGATTCAAGCTATCCTGGCTGATGAGGGGTGAAACCTAAACCTAAAACACTACAATACCCTAAACCCTAAAACACTACACTACAACACTACCCTAAACCCTAAGGGCCCGATTCACAGAATGAACTTAAGACTCAGTCCTAAACTTACTACTATTTTGGTATTCACAGAATGCACTTACTACTTTTGGCATTCACAGAATGAACTTACTACTTTTGGTATTCACAGAAGTTAGGATTTTGTCTTAAGTCTGTCTTAAGTTTGGGTGCCGCTCGTGTTGGAAATCGGACCTTGTGCTGCTGCCTGCGCTTTTCAAAGCCTTCAGGAGGACCTGCCCAGGGGAGTAGAGTGCTCGTGACCAGGAGGACGGGACTGCGAGGACCAACAGGCTGTGCGTGCAACACCTAGCACACCTGCCGCCTCTTCCCGTGTCTCCGCCTCCTCTTCTACTGCTGGTATAAGTACATTTGCCGAACGCGTTAGCGGGACGCGTGTGCGGGACTCATCCCGGGACAAAGCCCGGACTAAGGGCGGACCCTCTGAGACCCTCCGAGAACCGAGGAGACCGGACTGGACATATAATCCTGGTATTTATCCTGTGACATTTTGTTTTTAGATTGTTGTTTCTGTGCCCTTGGATTTCACGTAGTGATTTAATATTCGTGGCAGATATGTCTGAAAAACAGGGAACCCTGCTAAACAAAACTCATGATGATTATTTCTCTAAAGCTTCCCCAGACATGCCTCTGGAAATAGTCTTGGCAGAGCGTCGTGCAGAGCGTCGCCGCTCTGTGGAAAGCTTAAAAAGTCGGCCATTGTCGCCAGTATCCACACCTCTCACGAATGTTAATGTAAATTCCCAGCTAGCTGACGTTATAGTCCACACAATGGACAGCCAACATGTGGTACCAATAGTTAGTACCCCCTGTACAAATAACTCTCCCCAACTGGATATGATTGGCCTTGAGGGCATTACACATACGAGTACCCCTAATGCCCCAAAACCGCCCACGCCTAAACCATTAAAAATAGTGCATAGTAGAGCCAAGAAACCGTCATTAGTTTCAAGGGTACATGGGCCACCCCCATGTAAAAAACGACGGAAAGGTGGGGCTCAAGTTCAATCAAAATTAAGTCACTCAGATTTTGGGAAAAAGGCCAAAGGCCCTGCTGACAGCATCATCATTACACCTGTTATTACATCTGCTGACAACGAAGGGCCTATTGCAATTGTCTCTCTGCCACCTACTGTTGTAGCCATAGACACGGAGGATGTTATGGAAGTCTCTACGCAGTCTAAGGCGCCCATTATAGCCTGCGATTCTGCTACTTTAGATTCCATAGAAAATTTAATTAAAACCTACTCTGCATCTATCTTGGAGAGGTTGCTCGAAGTAGAATCTAGACTAAGCTCACTTGAACATGCACTGGGAAACAAGGGCGAATTGTTTGTAAAAACACCACACATAATAGAGCACAAAACTTCTAACGTGACCAAGCCCAGCACAGTTGCCCCAGTTCCACCAGCTAGTCTTACACCGTTGGTGAACCCCCCTAATTTGGCGCCTAAAGGGAACACTATAACAACTGTTCAATTAATCCCACCGCCAAAAAATCCACAAAACAAATCTGCTCCTAAGTCAGCTACCGTTACAACCAATTCATCTAATGAAGTAGCTAGCACTTCAAATGAAAATCATCGGTTGGAAGCAAGGGGACAAAAGCCAGGATGGGGAAGGCCTAAATCGATTCCAAACCCAGAGTTACCACCAGAGGCAGTGCCCTTTGTGGTAGTTCTAACGGGGGTTCCAGTGCTACCAAATAACAAAAGGGAGGGCTTTGCACAACTCAAAAATAAGATCATGCATTGGCTAGGTCTATATAGGCCCATAGCACCTCATATAAATGGAGAAATTGTGCATGTCCGCCGCCTCCAATGGTTGGGAAGTCGATCGAAAAATATTGAGGGAGATGTGGTGGTTGTAAATTTCAGGGATCCCAATGCAGTACAATTTGTACTAAATTGGCCCCCGGGAATTACAAATAATTGCATAATACCCAGGCCATTGACATATTTCTACCCTAGGTCTGTGGTTTTTCCCTCCCAGCAACAACTAGCCTCCCATTCAACACCCCAAACTACATCCTGCACCTATCCACCAGTTATGCAGAGGGCTGGCAACACACAACAAATGATGCAACCACTTATTAGACCTAATCCCATGGAGCCCTTTTATCCCCCAAATCCTCCACCTGCACTTGGAGCATTTGGCTGGAACTATGTCCCGCAAAGGCAAAATAACCCCAACAGAAGAATGGACCACTTAAAGCCCTTCACCCCCTTGGAAACCTTTAACAGATTTGACATTTTCAGCGGTCTAGATGACTGTGATTGATGCCAGCAGTCCAAGGGGTTGGATGGAAATGAATTGTTGACTGTTGAACTGTTGGGGGGGGGGGGGGGGGGGGGGGGGGGGGGGAATAGGGAGTGAACCCTGTATTCAAAGAACTGATGTTACCACTATTGAAACTATTTTTCCCGAGGATGCAATCGTATTACCGGTGTTGGTCCCCATAACTGGGGACAGCTTAACAACAAGGGGAGGTGTTTTACCACAAAACGATTTGTCTTTAGAATCTGATGTAACTAGCCAAGAATGTCATATCACTGTCCCTGAGGTGGTGGGAGATGTATTGATGCAACCAACTCAGGAACCATGGCAAACTATCAAATTGGTTTCCTGGAACATAGCCGGGATTACAAAAAACCTAAGGGACCTGGAATGGTCAAGTTTCATTGATACCTTTGATTTCTGTATGATGCAAGAGACCTGGTCAGTTGAAATTACTCACAGGCTAGGCTACAAATCCTATGGTATCAGTGCGATCCCCTCCAGAAGTGGAAGACCCTCGGGAGGGTTGTTGATTTGGGTAAAGGTTAATTTAAAAGTGAATATAGAAATTGTGGACACCAATTCCCCTGATATACTGATCTTGAAAATTAATGCTTCCAGAGGGAAAAAACTTTTTTTGGTGAATGTCTACAACAGGCCAATTCCTAAATCAAAAGAATCTCCCTTATTAACCCATTTAGATCTTCTATTGGGTAATTTAGACACTAGAGAGAATTATGTGATCATGGCAGGGGATTTTAATTGTAATTTTGAGCCTGTTGTGGGGTTTAGTGACATCTTTTTAGAAGAAGACGAGGCAAATGGTATCCCTGCATTAGATAACATTAAAACAGTTAAATGCAGCCCCCAGGCACTCCAACTGAACAGGCTATGTGCGGAATATTGCACTAGAGCATGTAATGGGCGGTTACCTTCAGATGCCAGGAAAAAGTCTACCTTCTTTAGAGGGAACTATAAGAGCAACATAGATTTCATCATTGCCTCGGTGCCATCTTGGGAATTTCTCCTTGACATGGAGGTAATAGAAAGACTAGAAAGCGACCATTTCCCTCTAGCTCTCCAGATCAAGGACTCCCTATTAGGGGATTCAGTTCTTCCTTTGACTAGTGAAGCAACCAATCGTGACCAAATTGAGATACATATTAGCAACAATAGACGTTCCCTCAAATGGTCACTAATATTGGATAATGGTGAAGTTATTGTTGAAATCTATAAGCTTTTTGCCAGCATCTTTGAAGGATATTTAAACAACAGCCCAAGGGAGGGGAGTGGTGGTCTTTTTACGAAATTACACCAAAAATTTTTTGATGCCTTAAAACCCCTAGTCACTAAGATGCCCAAGAAGGGGCAGCAAAAATTACAAAATTTGCCCCATAGTAAACCGTGGTATAACAGGGACTGCAGGGAGTCCAAGAGGGCACTTTTAACCGCAATAAAATCAAAGGATCGTTTAGACATCCTGTCAGCCAGGAATAATTACAAACTGGTTCAAAGAATGTGTAAAATGGCATGGGAAGAAGCAAAATGGGCAGATCTCCTGCATGCAGCAAAAACTAGAGACAACATAGCTTTCTGGAGGCTGATAGCTAATGGAAACCATCAAGGCAGAGTGGTCAAAGACGTCTACCTAGACGAACAGACATGGGTAAACCACTTTTCTAACCTGTATAAGGAATATGAGGCACCCATTTTAGATAGAACTCTAAGCAAGGCTATCACGGGGGATACTCTGGATTTTACTTTAGGTGAGACAGAACTGGCAATAACCCAGATTAAGTCGGGTAAAGCCCCTGGGCTAGACAAGATTCCGGGAGACCTATACAAGCATGAAGTAGAAATTTGGGCTCCATACATTAACCATCTGTGCAACGAGCTAATCCGGAGTCTAGAATTCCCAGAGAGCTGGAAGGGGGCGGAAATAGTTTTAATATATAAGAAAGGCGACAGGATGGATCCCTCAAATTATCGCCCAATAAGCCTTATGGATATTTTACAAAAAGTCTACTCCAGACATATCCTATTCCGAGTTAACGATTGGCTGGAGGAAAAGGCAATCTTGTCTAGATACCAAGCGGGATTTAGAGCCAAAGTGAGTACTATTGATCAAATTTTTCGCTTTTGCTGCCTTTATTGGAAGTATATCAAGATCAAAAAGGGACAACTATATGTCGCGTTTGTCGACTTAAGGGCGGCGTTCGATTTAGTCCCACGCAATTTACTGTGGGAAACATTAAGTCTAGTAGGGATGCCACCCATTCTGATAACACAAATAAAAGAACTCCATAGAGGCAACTTTGCCAGAGTACGATGGGGCCCTAAAGGCGAACTAACTCCAAAAATTCCAATTGAACGTGGTGTGCGCCAGGGGTGTGTACTGGCCCCCACTTTGTTCTCGCTATTTGTAAATGACATCCCTACATACTTGGAGGGATGTAAAAATGACTCCCCCAAGCTGAATGGCGAAAAAGTTACCTCCCAATTGTTTGCGGACGATACTATTTTAATCTCCCAGACAAAAAAAGGTCTCCAAGCCCTCTTAAATTCGTTTAATGACTATTGTATCAAGAAAGGATTGGAGATAAATGGGAAGAAAACGAAATGTATGGTCTTAAATCCAACTAAAACTGATAAGGGTTGTTTAACTTTGAGTGGACTAAAATTGGAATCAGTCCCACACTTTGGATATTTAGGCGTAACTCTGGATTCCAATTTTACTTGGAAAGCCCAATTGGAAAAATGCAAGATGATGTTTAACCAGAACGTAAAACCCATTCTTAGGGAGCAGGGCAAAAGTACAAGCAAGGCCGTGTCCCCTGCAGTTGAACTTTTTAAATTTAAGGTCCAACCTGCAGTGCTATACGGCTCGGAAATTTGGGGCCCAGGGTCTAAAGATACCTTTGGGGTCCTGGACAACAACTTCTTGCGAAGTTTGGTCAGAGCCCCTAGAAGTACTCCGCTGGTCCCACTCCAACTCGACCTAAACTTTCGTAGAACGGACCATCATATCATTCTACGTCCTTTACTGTTATGGATTAGGTTGTGGTGTGTACCCGAGCTGAAAGCATATAAGGATGGGTTAGTAGAAATTATGGAGCTTGACATCTTTAAGGTGATACCCTGGTTTAAACATATTAAATTCTGGCTTACCTTAATAGGTTTGTCGCATTACTGGGAACATCCTGATTCACTTTCTTCTCAATCAAAAACTATGGTAAAAAAGAGTTTTTGGTCGTACATTATGGAAATGATCAAAAACGCTTCTTCAAATGGGTCACTCGTAACAAGGTTTCTTACCTTTAAAGACGATCCATCCTTCGAGACCTTCTTTGATGAAATAGAACCACCCCTAGCAAAGACCCTATTCATGAAGTTCAGATATGGAAATCTTCAGATTGGTTCCACACTAGTCCGTTGGTCTGGTGGTGTAAACTCGGAGAATTATGTAGAAGATGAACTGTGTACCATATGTGGTTGTAACCAAAAAGAAAATGAATCACATATCCTCTTTTTCTGCCCAGCATATGCCCAGGCTAGAAAAAGATGGATTAAACCTATATGTTTAACATTAGGTGTAAGATCGTGTTCCCAGGCTTTAAGGATTCTTTTGTCTAATACCAGCCAACCTATTGTATTTAGTGTAAGCAGATTTTTGCACAGTATTTTCTTTCTAAGAAGAAAGATGGGCTATAAACTGTAAAATGTGGTTATGTTTAAAGTGCTGTCCAGCATTAATTGAGGGTTAATTAATGAAATTCTATCCATGTTGCCCATAAATGTTCTCACCAAGTATTAGGTATGCTTTGAACATCTTGATTCAATTGTATGTAATTTTAACATTGACATGAAAATTGATTGTTTTTATATAGCACGTTGTGCATTTTTAAAAGAAATGTTTTATTGTATTGATGTATTTGTTCTTTTATGGTATTCATGCCGAAATAAAGATTGAAATGAAATGAAAGTTCATTCTGTGAATGCCAAAAGTAGTAAGTGCATTCAGTGAATACCAAAATAGTAGTAAGTTTAGGATTGAGTCTTAAGTTCATTCTGTGAATCGGGCCCTAAAACACTACACTACACAAACACTACTACACTACCGTAAACCCTAAAACACTACACAAACACTACTACACTACCGTAAACCCTAAAACACTACACAAACACTACTACACTACCCTAAAACACTACATAATCACTACTATACTACACTAGAACACTACACTACCCTAAACCCTAAAACACTACACAAACACCACTACATTACCCTAATACACTACACTAAACAAACACTACAACACTACACTACAGTACAAAAAAACACACTAAAATGTTGAAAAAACACACAAACATTACAACACTACTTTTACACTACCCTAAACCCTACAAAAGGAACGCCCACCCCAAGCGCAAACCCCCTTACCTCTCTCCTCTCCAGCATCGCTGTCTCTGCTCCCAGTTCCTGCTTCCTCCTTCGTGCTTGGCAGACGCAGTTGTGAGGAAACAGCCTCAGTTTCCTCACAACGACTTGGATAGCCGCCGCCATTAAACATTACATCGCATGTTGTAAAAGCGCATGCGATCTAATGGTATGCGTGGTTTTTACAACGAGTTGTAACATCAAATGCTTTGTAACGCATGCAATGTAATAGCAATGTGTGGTAAAAACTGCGTTGTAATGGCTGTTCCCCCCAAGACGTGGGTCTGGGACTCACTGTGCCATTGGATTCAAGCTATCCTGGCTGATGAGGGGTGAAACTCCGAAACCAGTCCTAGGATGCTTGTTTCTGGTCCAGGGAGGACCTGCCTTGGCAGTTTGTGCTGGACTGTTTCCATGAGGCACAGGGTCAAGACTGATTTGCATATGGCCAGGTCTAAACTGGGGTGGCATGCTGAGCAAAAGAAGGATGGATTTAACCCAGATCTCTTGACTGGGGTGAATGTTTTGATTTGTTCTGCATTCCATCCATCAATTGAGTGTCTTTTCCTTCCTCGCCTTAAGTGAACCGGGTATGTCCAGACGTGGGTCCCAGGTTCACTGTGCCGCTGGATTCAAGCTATCCTGGCTGATGAGGGGTTGAAACCCGAAACTGGTCCTAGGATGCTTATTCCCGGTCCAGAGAGGACCTGGCTTGGCAGTTCGTGCTGGACTGTTTCCATGAGGCACAGGGTCAAGACTAATTTGCATATTGCCAGGCCTAAACTGGGGTAGCATAGTGAGGAAAATAATGATGGATTTAACCTAGAACTCTTGACTGGGGGGGTGAATGATTTTGTTTGTTCAGCATTCTATCCATTAATTGTGTTTCTTTTGCTTGTTTGCAAGATAAGCAGGGGTTCTGGTCGTTATGGCTTTGTAAAAGAAATGTAGCTGGTTTTGAAGATGTTGAAAGCCGGCAAGCAAAGTCAATAGAGTGCTATCATGATGGAGGTGATGTGATCATATTTCTTCAGGCCCTGAATGAGATCCGCTACTGTATGAAGGATGCACTTCAGGTATGCCAGTGTGGAGTCTGGGAGGCTATGGAGCAGGGCCTTGCCACAATCCAGATGTCAGAATAGAAGAGCTTTATCAGCAGTTCTAAAGTCATTTTCTGGAAGAACCTGTTTTACTTTCTTTAGAAGAGTCATCTGGTACCAGATAATCTCTGTTTTTTTTAGGCAATGTATTCCTTTTATTTTTTTAAAATGTTTATGATTCAATCCATAACATGATTACATACAGAAAAATTCCTTTAGAAGAACCCATCACAAAATATACACAAAATTAAATACTTCAGTTCATGCATACAAAAACAGGAGACAGGGGTTTAAGATTGTCTAAGAAAATGCAGCAGATAAAATGGGGGTATATTACAAAAAAGTACATTCTAATCTATCATATGCTCTATCGTTGGACCCCAAATCTGTAAACCCAATTTCCGACTACGTGGCCCCTTACAGGAATAGAGTTCTGATTGATGACAACCGTCAGATGGAGTCACAGGCAAATAAGACCGCCAGTGTGTGCTTCTCCTTAATGCGCATGCTACGCCAGATACTCCCATTATTACCAAAAGAGTCCCCCTCTCTGGTAGTGAGAAGCACAGTGATAAATAGGTTAGATTATTGCAACTCCCTGTATTTGGGAGCACCACAGTACATCTTTCAGGGGTTGCAGAGAGTCCAATCTGCTGCAGCAAAACTGTTGCTAAATAGGCAGCATCGTTCATCTACCACCCTGGCTTTGAGAGATTTACACTGGTTGCCTATTAGGGAAAGGGTCCATTTTAAATCACTTTGCCTGGTTTTTAGAGTGGTGCACGAGTTGGGCCCAGTCCCATTACAGGAAAAATTCACCTGGTACCAGCCCAAGAGGTAGCTCCGCTCCTCTAGTGCCAGTCTACTGACAATTCCTAGATTCAAGCGTTCTCGGATTGGAGGTAGGGCACTAAATGTGGCTGGTGCCCGTTTATGGAATGAGCTACCCCAGAATATCAGACAAATTAACTCCCTGACTGAGTTCCGAAAGAGTCTTAAAACCTGGCTCTTCCCCAGGGTCTGATTTTCCTCTTCACTGACAGACATTTCAGTCTATAGCGCCAGGATACCCATAGGGTGACAGTTTGCGCTTTATAAGAACTGCATTCATTCATTAAAAATGGCAGAAAATCTTGTTGTCCAAATTTCAAAAGTAGGGGATTCTTTCTGAAGCCACTCAGAAGCTATACACAAGCGCGCCACTGCCGTGGCTATTAACATCAGATAACGAAATTTATGAGCTGCATGTCCGTGTGTTAATCCATCTCCTATACCTAATAACATTATTGTTGGCGTAATGTTAAAATCCACTCCAGCTATCTCAGGAAAACTTTTTCAATTAGCCCGATTAATTGGGTTAAATGAGGGCATGTGCAAAATATCGCCCGGCTCTCCCCCACAACGAAAATATTTCCCTTCATTCGTCCAAACGCATTTGAGCATTTTGGTTGGAGTGTAATACAAATCGAATATAGTCTTAAAATGTGGTGTTTTTAACCTAGCAGAGATCAAAATCCTCCCCGCAATCTCAATGGAATCCTCCAACAAGACCGCCTGCATGCCCAGACGAGTATTCCATTTTTGATTTTGAGCCTTAAGTCGTCCTACTGAGAATCCACCAGACAGTTATATAAAGAGCATACCCGATCATCACGTCTAATGGCCTTCACAAGGAGGTTTGGTTTAACCATACTCTGTCTCTGCCTCTTACATAAAAAATCCAGAACCTGTAGGAATTGAAAAAATTCAGTTTTAGGTAACAAGAATTTTCCGCTCAATGATGCAAATGTAAGAATGCAATCATTGTTATATAAATCACCGATCTGCTTAATCCCTTTATATCTCCATTTGGTCATTATAAAATCTAAAAAAACAGTAGGCAGGAGTGTCAAGGCAGGCATGGGCGTATAATAACACACCCCTTCAATCTAGAATCACCTCCCTACCGCTTTCCAAACTTTGAATGCATCGAGCAAAACCTTAAAATGTGTTTTCTTGTAATAACTTGGCTCCATCACCTTGAACAAGCAATTTTCGGCCTCTGTGCCCAGAAGCATTTGATAAATAGATGGAGCTTTCGCCTCATTTCCAACCTCTTCCCCTGTCATTATTAATCGCATATTTTGCAACATACACGCATAATAGTAAAATGTAAAGTTAGGCACTGCCCACCCACCTTGGTTATGTGGTAGCGTCATAAATTTAATGGCTCTACGTGATTTGCCATGACCCCATAAAAATCTGCCACATAATGCGTGTAGATTCTGTAACTGTCCACGGGTAAGTTTGAGTGGGACTGATCTAAAATAATACAGCACTTTAGGTAAAACACTCATTTTAAGGACGTCACACCTCCCCACCAATGGAAGGTGGAGGCATTCGATCCCATCTGATTGTTTTTTTTAATTACCATCAACATAGAAACCCAATTGGGCCTTACAAGTTCTTTTAGGCTTGCCCTAATCTTAATAGGTACGTAACCGCATCAGTAACCCTAGGGTTACCCTTACAGACTTGATTTACACAATGACCTGTGTTTTAGATGAAGTAAGTTTATAACCCAATACCATCCCACAGGTGTAAGCCAGTTGTTCTATCTCAGGAATAGCTGTGGCCGGGTCAGATGTTAGAATCGCTACGTCATCTGCATATGCCAGCACCCTGAAATGTTCCTGTCCACATATCACAAATTGGATCTTCTTGCTTCCCTCCAGCATGGTTAAAAATAGATTAATATATAACGCAAACAAAAGCGGGGAGCATGGACACCCCTGCCTTGTACTTCTGGAGATAAAAACCGGGTCAGATTCTAAGCCCATCATAGAGATCCTAGCATTAGGAGTCCTATACATGACCTGAATACCCTTAACAAAACCTGACCCAAACCCATGGTGTTGCAGAACTGCCCCCAAAAAACTCCCAGGAGACACAGTCAAATGCTTTCTCGGCATCCAATAACACCTAGCCAAGAGTGGTTTGATGTGCACTTGCAATATCCAACAGGGTAATCACCCTGTTAATATGATTTACCATGCCCCTACCGGGTTTGAACCCATGCTGACCTGTACCCCTTTCATGAGATTCTCTTCAGCTTTTCAGTGGACCCGATAAAGGACCTGCATCACAATTTTAATTGATTCTGATTATAAAGCCCAAAACTGAGAACTTCCTCCCTAATCCACTGTCTGATATGACTAATAAAAAAGGTCTCCTGCAAAAGCTTCCTATTGAACGAAAAGGATCTTGGGGTTTACAAATAACTAAGGTGGGAATAACTAACAAAAGAGGGCCGTGATCCGGAACCTGAATTTGGGTCCCTGAAATGATTGTCCTAGAAATAAAAAAAGAATCTAGCCTGACAAACTTCTTATGTGGATGTGAAAAAAATGTAACATCCGAGTCAGGATACCTTAACATAGGCCTAACATCGACAAGTCCATGATCGGTCAATAACTGCTGTAATGCCCTGAACACTTTGGGCTTCCTACCCTTATAATTGGCAACATTTGGCTGTGTTCTCTGACAGCCAATGTGGACATTAAAATCACCACACAATATTAGCGATGTGGGCCATGTTGCTAGTTCTATGTTAGGATCATCAAGTACCTGCAACTCATCCTGGTTCAACCCATATACTGAGCATACAACAAACTTAGGAGCCCCTACTGTACATTCAGTAATAACCCACCGGCCTTGCTTATCATCTAGCATCCTACTGCTGCCTTGAATGCCCTGTTTTGCCAGGATCGCCATTCCTCAGTTTGTCATACTTTGTTGTGTACATGCAATTAGATTATAACCGAGCTCGGTTAAAGTCTTGCGTTTTCTCCACGGAATGTGGGTTTCCTGTATGCAAACTAGATCGGGTTTCATCACCCGCAATTCGGCTGCTACTCGCTGCCTTTTCCTCTTGTTATTCAGACCGCATACATTAAAGGAGCATATACGTATACCCAACTGTACCAATTTATCCCCCATTAGGTCCAACAGTACCATCCCCTAGAATTACTCTCCTAAAATGTACAACTTGTATGCACCCAACAAACGTCCACGTTATGAATTGATTTTATAACTAAAAACTCACTCCCCTTGCTTCAGACAATGAACTTTCGAACGTCCTGTCCTTCCATGCCTTCTGGAATACCCAAGACTCTAAGATTGTTCCATCGCAGTCGGTTTTCAAGGTCTGATAGTTTCCATTGTGTGTCGTTCTCTTGTAAGCGTATTGCCTCATTTATACCTTTGTGAGCCGCAAATTCATCCTCCAACATTGAAATCCGGGCCTCGGATTCATTGATCCTTTCTGCAAACTCTGAACAGGAATTGGCACCGCACCTTACAGAGTTCTGAAGCTTTCAACATGCTCCCTGCATTCTCTGACTCTCCGTGCGCGCCTCCTCTCTGTGTGCCAATATACTTTGGTTGATCACAGCCAAAGATATCTCCTCAGGTGGTTTCACCAAGGCCTCACCCATACGCTTAGATGTGGCACCCCCCATAAGCCCCAAGACCGGCCGAAAATGAGTAGTCCCATAGGAGTGTGTCTGAATCAGCAGACTGTGACACACCCTCAAGCAACTCATGCCTTTTATGTACTGTCAACGAGCCAGATGGATTGCCCCCAGTTTCTTCTTCAGGGTGTGTACTACTTGCTTCACTCCAACAGCTACAAGGTGACTCGCCTCCAGAACATAAGTTGAGGATAGACGAGGTATCATCTCCTGATGAGTTCAGAGGGATACAACATGGAAAAGAAATTCATCAGAATATATCTCTTAACACAGTCTTTTACACAGTTCTGATTGCCGCTAATACCCACTACCCCTGTCCATCAGGCACCAAGGTATTGGCCAGCTTTGATTTCCTTGTGGCTTATTTACGTTGTGTGGTGTCATTAACTTTCATCTAATTTTGGCCCTTGGGGATCAGGGCAAGAAGAGGTACTGAAGCATTTCCCTCACTCCCCCCAACCGCCCCATCTGTGGTGAAGCCAGTCCCAGCATTCACAGACATATTCCGTTTGAGTGGAGACTCATTAAGCCGGTTGGCGTCATCGGCCCTCGAGTGCGGTGAACAGCCCCTATTGACAAATGTGTCTGGCCTCCTGGCTCAACTTCGTGGGTAATGTACTTTTACCAAGCTCAGAACTGTCACTTTGAGACAGCGGGGACTTCTTATTCTTTCCTGACTGGAATAATAAAGGTATCTTTTTCTTACCCCCAGGCACTCCTCCATTGATTTTCTCACGTTTCTCCGCCACACCTTCCTTGCTGCTGACACCGCGCTGTAATCCGCATCCTGCCTTCGCCGTGCCGGCAGCTTCAATAGACGTAGACACCTGCGATTGTCCGCCCCTAGCGCCCTTTTTGAGGCTTAGCAGTTGTATCTGTGGCCGGAGCAGCACAGTCGTCAAGGATAGCACTATGGCAGAGACGCATATCGAGAGGTATGCAGCGGGGAGACGCAAAACTGTGGGGAAGAGCAACCAAAAGAGACTGCAAGCAATCCAGATAATTCCTGAAGCCGCCCATTGCATCCAACCAAAAACCAAAAAACCAAAGCTGGGCAAAATCAGCTCTGTTACATCCCCAGACGGAAGGGGGAGTGGACCGGGAGTTAAAGCTTACGCCCCCAACACTGCAGGCACCATCATGCCTCCAAGGCAATGTATTCCTTGAGGGTGCTGTTGCTGTTCATGATGAATGCAAGTGACTTGGTGTGTAGTGAAAGTTGGGGTTGTAAGCTGTCAAGCTTCATGTCACTGAGTAGGTTGTACTGCTTCATGTTTGCTGTTCTTGCTAAATAACAGCAATTCTGTCTTGGTTGGGATGAGCTTCAGGTAGATGTTGGGCATCCAGGTCTGGTCAGGGCATGCAGGCAGTGTTTGAGGAGATGGATGTCTGAAGCAGAAGACACCTTGAGTACATTAGTGTATCATCACCCTATTGGTGAATCATGATGCTCTTATCTAGGAGAAGGGCATCAAGTGACCACATGTAAAGGTCCAAGACAACAAGAGAAATTGTGAAACCCTCGAGTACTCTACAGGGATGTTTTTGGTCCTGGAGGTCCCCATGTAGAAACCGACACTGTCAGTAATGATTTACCATCAGCTCATTTTGAGGACCTTATGAACTGTAAACAAGCATTAGCATGCTGTATAAACAACTGACCATCAAGATATGTATGCATGTATGCATCAACGTATGTGATAATTCTATAGAGCTAACCAAGCAAAAAGCATGTGAAGCCATGTACAGGGTCAGAGACAAGTATATAATCAATGAGTGATAGGAGCAGTAGCAGGTTTGTGGATAGTTAATGCATTGTGATGTAGTGTTCCTTAAAGAGGTGAGTCTTCAATACTTTATTACATTAGAGCAGCATTGGAGCAGTCCTAATGGATACGGGGATTTTATTACAGATTCTTGTTCACACACTCTGGACAAAAGATGGCCAATTGTGAATAAAGGCTTTAACGCCACCCAAACTGGAGCAGTGAATTATGACCACCTGTCTCTTGTGCTGGAAAGAGAAGATACAGCGCAAACACAATACTCTTGGAATGCGGAATTACTAGAAAATAAAAATTCTGCTGCTCTGCCGGCAGAATTGAAAATTATGCAGTGGTTTCTAAAGTTTAGATACCACTGCATACTAATTAGTGCCCATACAAGGCATTGGTTAAAAGTTTTAATCACTGCAGAGTATGCAGGGTGCCAAGTGGCATTTGACTGTGAAATTTTCTTAGCACAAAATGTATCTTCACATCCATTTGCTCACATGAGGGTGCATTTTGCATTTCAAAAATAGCGCCAAGTGCCCACTGTGCCCTGTTGCAGAATTTCTGTGAAATCTTATGGGATTTTAGTGTAATTCCGCGGAATTAAACTCTATGAATTCCGCCCGCCCCTTGTTAATTGCTGGCAACAGTTTTACCCTTTTTGCTAGGACTGAAGAAATATGAGTTTTTAATGTACTGGTTTCCTTCCCTAATGAACAGAATGAATGCTATCCCTTTTCAAATATGTAATTGTATTGCAAAGGCAAGGTGTTGTCAAATGTTAGTGAAACCAAACCTAACCTAAAGCTATTTACACAAGTTTCACGAGCTCAGTAAACAAAACATAAACATGCTTCTTGCAATGATATGTATTCTGTAAACAAGAAGAACCAAATTTTAAATTCATAAACATATGACTGCCTTTGACAAATGAACTACAAACAACATCAACCTAAGCCTTACAGCGTCCAGCACTCAATAAACAAAAATCTAGCAACACACCTTTTAGAAATTCAACACGTTGTGACCAAAGATCCATTAACATGTATCGCACCACTGTGGACTCTTTAAAAAACAATACATCAGCATATGCCTTCTAATACCCTTTGCACTGTAACCAATAGTTCAGTCTTTTAACATTTTCCAGCTTGGATCAATCACCCTGTAAACTATGATGGTGAGGTGACTTGGCAGGCGATTGGTTTGGGATTCAGCGCAGAGTGATTGCCAGTGGTTGAGATTAATTTATGCATTTCATCTATTGGCTTGTTTTTGAAGCCCTAAACATGGTGCTCACTGTGCCACTGGAAGCAAGCTATACCTAGCTGGTGAGCCCTAATAAGGATGAAAATGTTCCTGGGTTGCTTGTGTTCCGGTTCAGAGAGGACCTGACTTAGCAGTTCGGGCTGGACTGTTCCACTGGAGCTGGGTCCATACTAACGAGGCATGGTTGGTCAAAAATTATGGATTGGGATGCGGCCAGAGCACTCGCCAGTGGCTGAGATTATTTTAAGCACTCCATCCATCACCTTGTTTTGGATGGCCTAAGAATGTAGGGCCTTTTTGGTAATTACCTACACACAAAGACACACTTCAGTAGCCTACAAGTCGGAAATAAGACAATTTCAACACCTACTGTGTCCTTCTCGGTAAATAATGATCCATCAACATGTGAATTGTAGTGTCCAACACTCTGAAAACAATGCCTCCTATTGGCTTTTGCTTTTCCAGATCAGTAGCCTGTAAACAATCATCCAGTAACATATGCCTCCCTAAAGTGTTTCTTCTTTCTTTAGGTGAGAAGGATGAGCACACACATGCTTATCAGTTGTTTGTGAATTACTTTCATGCATGCCGGGGTTCCTTGATATAAAAATGCTCTGTGTCGACAATTGCCAGAAACGATCAAATAATTCCTGGCACACCCAGGCAGTTAAATTACAACTAGTGCCAAATTAGGAGGTCGGAGAAAATGTAGCAAGTTACAAAATCAATTGACATGCATACTGCTCGATTTCAGGCTGGTAAGATACAGTGGGCATGGATTATGGAACCTCTACTTTGTATTATTGCTCACAAGTAAATCATGCTTCACATCAATGTAAGAAGCTATTTCAAGCAGATAAAAACTGCTTTAAAACTATACATCATTACTCAATTAAAAATCCTGTTATCGTTTGTTAATTGACGTTAGGCCAGTTCTCTGGGAGCATGCACTACACACAGATTGTACGTCTTTATTCCTCAGCATACAATCTCACTTTGTTCTCTGATTACGTCAAAACCTTTAACAACCACACCTTAACACCTCCCAGGAAGTTACACACTTCCTCTATGGAGTCCGCCTACAACTGCAAGGGTCCTAGCACACAGTCTCACAACACTAGATCTATATGCATTCCTCGCAGAAATCCGAAAGAAGAGGACGATAAGAACACAAGAAAGAACGCGTGAAGTCCAAAGATGATCAACACGTTCCAAAAAATAAGAAAACTCAATTCACCAATAAGAAGGTAGCAAGTCTAAAAATCAGATATGCAGAGGGTCTTGAGGACACAACTCAAAAGCTTGCAAGATCCTGAAAGATCATCTGGAGACAGTGGACCTGAATGAATGCATTCAGGTTGAAACTGCAGATACCAGGGTTGGTGTACCCCATAATTTATATGAAGTAACGCTCCGGATAGAGGGGGACATAACTAGGAAAACAAAAGCACTCTTTTGGGAAAAACTATCTAAGGGTTATGACATTTTTCTGGCTGAAAAAGACTGGCCACCTGAATGTGTCAGAGAGTGCCCACATGCCATAAGAGATCATTATGCCAGCCTTCTCCAATCATATTCCTATTCATAAAAAATACACCTATGCCAGAAAATGAGCTGTGGTCCAGGCTCCAGCATGATATAAAAATCATGTGGGATGGGATGAGGATTCTCCTCACCATAAGATCCATTAAAAAAATCAACCAACTGCAAGAATCTAAAAAACAGGTCAGGGAGATCTTAAATCAACTTGAATACCAAGGGGGGATTGAAACATGCACCTCTTCCATAAAGAAAAGGCAGTCAATCTGAGGATTGCAAGGGAAGAACTTGCCCTGGCCAAAGAGAGACTTGCCTTTGCTAGAGAGCAACAGTTAAGTGGGGTAGTCCCCACTCGTGGCAGCATTGTACCTAGTAATAGGGAAAGGAGTTTTGATACAAAACACCTAGGTAAGATAGTGCCCCCCTTTAAACAAGGGGATGACATCCACAAATGGATTACTGCTTTGGAGAGGGCCTGCACTGTGCAGGGTGTTCCCCAGAGTCAGTGGCCAGCTATCTTGTGGCTCTCCTTTGAAGGCAAAGGTAGAGATAAGCTCCTCACTACAAGGGTGGAGGAAGCTAACAATTACCAAGTCTTGAAAAACACACTGGTTGAAGGGTTTGGCCTAACCACTGAGCAGTACAGAGTGCTGTTCAGGGATACCCAGAAAACTCAGTCTCAAGATTGGTCTGACTTTGTAGATTGTGCCACTAAGGCTTTTGAGGGCTGGTTGCTGGGCAGTAAGGTCACTGATTATAAAGGATTGTATAATTTGATGATGAGAGAACAAATTTTAAACAATTGTCAGAACCAGTTGTTGCATCAGCATCTTGTTGACTCAGATCTGACCTCTCCCCAAGAATTGGGAAAGAAGGCAGACAGATGGGTTAGAACAAGAGTTAAACAGAACCAGGGCCAGAATCAAGGTGGTCAGAAGAAAGCAGACCAGAAGGGTAAAGATTCTAAGGGGGAACAAAATGACCAGAAGTCTTCGACAGGTCCCCAACAACCCAAAGAGGGTGGGGGTCAGGCTCCCCAAAAGAAGAAAGAAGGCCAATCAAAAAGGTGGTGTCAATACTGCAAAAGTAAAACTCACTGGTTTAGTGAGTGCACCAAGAAAGGAGGAGGGCAGACTCCTGCCACTGCAGCCCCTAAGGCACCTGTGCCCCCTAGTACAGCCAGCAGTGGTAGTGCACCTCCCAAGGGTTTAGTAGTGTTAACCCTGGGTTCTGAGGGGTGTGACAACTTAGTTGGTACACTCACTCAGGCTGTCCTTGTCAGTACAGGGGATATGGATATGTCCCCTGACATAAGTCCCAATACTTTGGGCAAATACAGACAGACACCTTTCATTAATGGAAAAATGGCTCAGGCCTATAGGGACACTTGTGCCAGTGTCACAATGATGACACCTAACTTTGTGGACCCTGGACAGATCATGCCAGGTACAGAATTCCTGGTGACCAATGCAAGCAATGTCACTACCAATCACAGTATGGCAATTGTAGCTTTCTCCTGGGGAGGGGTAACTGGCCAAAAGAAGGTTGTAGTTAGTTCAGACCTCCCAGTGGATTGTTTGTTGGGCAATGATTTGGAGTCATCACAATGGTCAGAAGTGGAGCAGAGGACTCGCATGGAAATGTTAGGCTTGCCAGCACATGTGTTTGCTGTGACCAGGTCACAGGTCAGGAAATGCCCCACTGAACAGGTGCTGGATCCTGGAACAATGGACCAGACACCTACCAAGAAAAAGAGCAGTAGGGTTAAGGCTGTGCCTTCCCCCTTGCCCCAGGTTGTGGATCAAGTCTCAGAGGAGGCTGACCTACAGGAATTGAGGGAAACTGAGCCTAGAGAGTTTGAACTTGATCAAGTTGAATTCTTGGGTTCAGGGGGACCCTCAAGGGAAGACCTGGGGAAGGACCAGTTAGACTGCCCTTCTCTTGAACCCCTCAGACAGCAGGCTGCTGCTGAGGCTGCTGGGAACGCCACAGGTACCCACAAGGTATACTGGGAAGATGGACTCCACTACACTGAGTCAAGAGACCCCAAGCCTGGCATGACCAGGAGGCTGGTTGTACCCTTGTCTCAGAGAGGTTTCCTACTTACCTTGGCCCATGAGATTCCCTTAGCAGGTCACTTAGGCCAGACAAAGACTTGGGACAGGCTTGTCTCACACTTTCACTGGCCTCACATGAATGAGGATACCAAGGAGTTTTGTCGCTCCTGTGTCACTTGCCAAGCCAGTGGTAAGTCAGGTGGCACAACAAGGGCCCCCCTTATACCAATGCCTGTGGTGGGGGTGCCCTTTGAAAGAGTGGGGATTGACATTGTTGGTCCAATGGAACCCCAGACAGCATCAGGGCACAAGTTTATACTGGTGGTAGTGGATCATGCCACCAGGTATCCTGAAGCTATTCCACTTAGGACCACCACAGCACCTGTGGTGGCAAGGGCCCTAGTTGGAGTGTTCTCCAGAGTGGGCTTCCCTAAGGAGGTTGTCTCTGACAGAGGTGCAAACTTCATGTCAAGCTACTTAACTGCTATGTGGAAGGAATGTGGTGTCAACTACAAGTTCACTACACCCTATCATCCACAATGCAATGGGCTTGTTGAAAGGTTCAACAGGACCCTAAAAGGGATGATTCATGGACTACCTGAAAAGCTCAGGCGAAGATGGGATGTCCTGATTCCCTGCCTTCTGTTTGCTTACAGAGAGGTCCCACAAAAGGGGGTTGGCTACAGCCCTTTTGAACTTTTGTATGGGCATCCTGTGAGAGCCCCCCTGTGTTTGGTGAAGGAAGGATGGGAGAGACCTCTCAAAAAGCCTGCAACCAACATAGTGGACTATGTACTTGGTCTCCGCTCCAGGATGGCTGAGTATATGGAGAAGGCATCTGAAAACCTTAAGGCCAGTCAAGAACTTCAAAAAGCTTGGCATGACCAAAAGGCTGTCCTGACTGTTTACCAGCCTGGACAGAAGGTGTGGGTGTTGGAGCCAGTGGCCCCAGCAGCACTCAAAGACAAATGGTCTGGGCCCCACACAATTCTTGAGCAAAAGGGAGAGGTCACCTACCTGGTGGACCTTGGAACTCCCAGGAGCCCCCACAGGGTACTCCATGTCAACGGGCTCAAAGCATATGTCGACAGGAAGGACATGAGCTTGCTCATGGCCATAGATGAGGGACAGGAGGAAGAGAGTGACCCTCTCCCAGACCTGCTCACTCAGAATCCTGATGATGGGTCAGTAGATGGTGTTGTCTTTTGTGGCAGCCTCTCTGAACATCAACAGAAAGACTGTAAACAGGTTCTTCAGTCTTTCAGACATATGTTCTCTCTGACACCCAGTCAGACCAATTGGTGTACCCATGAGGTTGACACTGGTGACAGCCTGCCAGTCAAGAGTAAAATCTACAGGCAGCCTGATCATGTTAGAGACTGCATAAAAATTGAAGTGCAGAAAATGTTGGAGTTGGGAGTCATTGAACCCTCAGATAGCCCTTGGGCTAGTCCAGTAGTTCTAGTGCCTAAACCTCACACCCAGAGTGGTAAGAGAGAGATGAGGTTCTGCGTAGACTACAGGGGTCTCAATGCAGTCACTAAGACTGATGCCCACCCAATACCAAGGGAAGATGAACTTATAGATAGATTGGCTTCTGCCAACTACTTAAGTACATTTGACTTAACAGCTGGGTATTGGCAAATCAGGTAAGCTGAGGATGCCAAGCCCAAGACAGCATTTTCAACCCCTGGTGGGCATTATCAATTTGTGGTAATGCCCTTTGGTCTGAAAAATGCACCTGCCACCTTCCAAAGGTTGGTGAATCAAGTCCTTACTGGGCTGGATGACTTCTGTGCAGCATATCTAGATGATATTGCTGTCTTTAGCTCCACCTGGGAGGATCACCTGGTCCACCTGAGGAAAGTGTTAGAGGCTCTGCAAGCAGCAGGCCTCACTATCAAGGCCACCAAGTGCCAGATAGGGCAGACACAGGTTGTATACCTGGGCCACCTTGTAGGTGGAGGCCAGGTTCAGCCACTGGAGAGCAAAATACAGTCAATCAGGGACTGGGCTCCTCCAACCACCCAGACTCAGGTTCGAGTTTTCTTGGGCCTGACTGGATACTACAGAAAGTTTGTCAGGAACTATGGTTCAATTGTGACACCATTAAATGAACTGACAAGTAAGAAAATGCCAAAAAAGGTTCAGTGGACAGCAGGCTGTCAAAAAGCATTCGATGACCTAAAGCAGGCCATGTGCACAGCACCTATCCTTAAGAGTCCAGACTACTCCAAACCATTCATTGTCCAAACAGATGCTTCTGAGTTGGGTGTGGGAGCTGTTCTTTCTCAACTGAATTTTGATGGTCAAGACCAGCCCATTGCTTTTATAAGCAGAAGGCTGACCCCCAGAGAGAAGAATTGGTCAGCTATTGAGAGGGAGGCCTTTGCTGTGGTTTGGGCCCTGAAGAAGCTGAGGCCATACTTGTTTGGCACTCACTTCAAGATTCAGACCGACCATAAGCCCCTCTTGTGGCTAAATCAGATGAAGGGTGAAAACCCCAAACTGCTTAGGTGGTCCATTTCCCTACAGGGGATGGACTTTACAGTGGAACATAGACCTGGTACTGATCATGGCAATGCCGATGGGCTCTCCAGATATTTCCACTTAGAACAAGAAGACTCACCTGGTCAAGGTTAGCTTATTGTCCCAAAGTTTGGGGGGGGGGGGTCATGTAGGAGAGTAGGGTCTGCAATCCTATGATCACCCAGATTTTTAGCTTTTGTTTCACTGGTTTACGACTTTCTCTGGCTGTGGTCCTGCCAATCAGACCCACAGCCTGGCTGTTCTCTCTCTAAATTACCACATGTACCCTAGGTGCATTTACCAATTGGTACTGGGCCACCTTATCAGACCCTGTAACTCAGGGCATAGGTGTACCCAGGGCTGCCAGGGGCTGCAGCATGTATTATGCCACCCCTGGCTGGCCTTCTAAATTTGACACAACTGGCTGCATGACAGCTGGGGCAAAGTCGTGTAATCACCCTTTGCTGTAGGTGTAGTATACCTATACCTAACCCTAAAATGGACACACAGATTCCTATCAGTCACTCCTATGGCAGGCCTTGACAATCCTGAAGGCAGAGTGCTTGGAATCGTGTGAGATGGTGCTCTGGCATGAGCTGAGCCTGTCTGCAGCTTGCGGAACCAAGTCCTAATAGCTGTTCCATGATATCGCATACCATATACTCTTAAGTGCATTATAATCCTTGCGGTTAAATGCTAACTTTGGTATTGCTTTATCAAAACATGTCGAGTAAGGTGTCATACGAATTGGAATACTAACCCCTCGCCAATTCTGGCGACGGGGTTAGCATTCCACCCTTCTAGAGGGACACGACATGTATGTAACTGTGAACCCCGGTTAAAGTTAACTAAAGCCTCAGCTCCACAAAATGGATGCTGCCACCACAGACACGAGTCTGACCTCCTGCTGCTGGGAGTCCTTCCAGCGAGGGAGGCTTGGACAAAGGGTTTCCTGTCCGGGGCGGTGCTAGCACCATCCCAGACATGGTTTTGTGTATCCTGGGTAGGCAGGGCTTTTCAGGAAGGTGACTGCTGAGTGGCACCCCGGTGCTCACTACGCATAGGCCAGTCAGAACCAGTTCCAGGGGCACACCAGCCCCTGGCCTGGGGAAGTCCGGCAGGGGAGAGGGGTGTAACCACCCCCCTCCTGGTCCCACCCATAGGCAGGACCTAGTCACCGGGTCAGCCCCCTTTTTTAGTATAAAGATGGGAGCGGGCCCCCTGTTCAAATTAGATCATCTTTGGAATCAAGACACGACTTTCTACGAAAGGACTTCAAGATTTCTTCTTCAAGATTCTCCCTTGTGGCTAAGGAGTAGTCACCCTGCATCAAGCGGGCACCATCCTAAGAACACTGCGGTCTGCTGCAAGTCCTTCTTCACGAATCCGACGACCCAGCTCGACGAGACCCGGCTTCCCTGGCACCTCTGACCTCTACTCACCTCTACAGCAAAGCTGAGAACTGTGAGTGCGACGAGACCTCGAGGGACCGACGATCGCCAAGACTGCTCGACTTCTTTGCAACAAGCCCACCGAGCCTTCCACTGGTGAGTGCTTTGGGGTCCGAGAAGCCCCAACCCTGCGCAGCTCCAGCACCCAAGATCAGCCTCCCTGCATCTCCACGATCTGCGTGGGGCCCTTCTGCTGTTTGCTGTGCACCGCGTTGTTTGGCTACTAGCCGGCTGGCTTGTGGCCTTCTGAACGACGCCCGACGACATCACTGCTGCTGGTCTGGTTGCTCCAGACTGGCCCTTGCTTCCTTCTTCAAGAGAGGCACCCCGGACCCTCCTGGTCCACTCCAGACGCCATTTTAGGTCCACCGCGTGGGCTTGAATTTGCCAAGGCTTTGTTGCCCAATCCTGGGTCCAGCGACGCCGACAGCTTCAATCTTCGTGGGACAGCTCGCTCCTCCATCCTGGTCGCCGACAACGCCTCCTTGTCCGTGAGATCTTCGAGCACAGCGTCACCCACTCACCTAGTCGAGGTGGCTACCATCCGGTGCCCTCCTGGTGCCCACTGACTACTGGCTAGTAGTCTCGAACTTGGTCCCCTCTGCTTTCAGGTATCATCTTCCATCGATCCAGGCTTGGATCCACCGAACTTTCTTCACTGGTCGCCTGCCAGCAACTTCTTTCTTCCAGGCTCCTGGTCCGGCAACGAGGATTCCCGACGTCTTTTGAGTCCTATGCAGCTGCAGCCCCTGGGCTAGGTAACTTCGGCATTTCGGTGCCCCAGCATAGCCTCACTATCCAAGGGTCAGAATCCACTTTCGTTTTCCTCCTACCAGGTGGGGTTCGCCCGAGAACACTAACTTTGTCATTACTAGCTACCATAGACTTTGTCCCGCATCACGCGTGAGAGTGCACACTCTGCACCCGAGTCCCCTAGGCCTCCTAGAAGTAATCTGAAGATTCTATAGTCAAGTCCTAGCGATTCCAAAGCCTATTAGTACTGTACTTACCTGCTAGTAATTTCGCATTCCACTTTTCAAGTATATGGTTTTCCGTGCCCCTCGGGCATTTGTATATACTGTGCTAACTTAAGTATTTTTGTAAGAGTTTTGTTTTGTGCTTAGTACCCTGTCCTCATAAAGAGTACAGGGCTGTTGTGAATCTTAATAAATAACTGTTTATTTTCATAACACTTGTGTGGTGTCCTTTCACTTGGTATTCAAGGGGTATATGTGTGGTAAACAGCTGGCTTAACACGCCCTCTCGAGTCTTTAGCCTTAGACTGCTCGTATCCACGCTACTAGGATAGCTGGTCTATAAGGTTGACTTACAACCAATCATCAATAAGGGTTGCTGGACTGATACATAGTGTTCACTAGAATAGTGAGCACTGCATATCAGGCCACCTTCTCACAATCACCATCTGGCATTTTACTGTCAGAAAGGTTTTTTGTTGCAGATCAGGTTTCAAGGAAACAAAAGATTAGGTGCACAATATTTTGGAACACTGTATCCTTTAACGTTGACTAAACCAGAAACTCTACATAGGAATCTCTTCCTACTAAGTTCCGGCGGATTTTAACCTTTCACCCACTCAAGACGTCTATTGGAGTATTTACGGGAGAAAGGGTCTGTGTGAAAAACCACGACTGAGTTACTCTAACGTCTTGCGTTAGTTTTATCGCCTTACCAAACGTTGGGCGCCATGTAGTGTAGTTCCTATTTTCCCTATATGCCCTGCGCATTGGAATAACATAAACAGTAGTGTAGACGTAGGACTGAGGTCTTCTAGGTCTCTACTGACTATGTTAGACTTAATTTAGGTTTGCGCCAGCTAGCTCAGAGGTCACTGGAAACTTTCTTGACTGAATCGGAAGTGATCAGCTTCCCTGGCTCAGACAAGAAGGGATTCAGCTTCCGACAACCGCATAAACATGACAACTTTGCTCCCCAGAATAAGAGTCAATCTCTAGAGTTGTGTGAAACAATAGACAGCTATTTCAGTCAGTCAGTTGTGCAGATTTAATTTCACCAGGGTGCAGTGAATAGAGAGACAGGCGTTTTCAATAAAAGATATTATTTATTGAGCAGTCTTCTTTCTCATGCAAGAGAAATGAATTGCCACAATTGCAAGACTTGTTATAATGAAAAGTGCGTACAGTAAAAGGAGTATTACGAAATAATACTGTAAAAGCATTGATATGGTTTCTTAGCCATAAGATAGTTAAAATGAATAAAATATATACATTCATATATACATTGGCTAACGACCTCAACTGGTGCTTCTAACTACGCCTACCCCGGTGTACCTGACCTAAGCCTAATACGTGGGAGGGAGTAAGTAAGTAGCAGTTTAAGTTAAGTTGGTTTTGCCAAGAGTTTGATTCAAGAATTCTCTCTAAGGGTTTAGTCAGCACCGTACCTCTGGAACAGAATGTAGGAGGTCTGGTATCTCCCTCTCAGGACCCGATATCCCAGTCACCCGCAAGGGTAGGCTGGAAACGCCGGAGCTGGATTTTCTCAGCAGGAGAAAAGACAGCGTCTTTCTCAGCGCGTCAAAGAGGAGGGGCAGCGTCCGTGGGCTTCTCGCATCTGCTGGGCTTTCTGCAAGGGGACAGCTGTTCTGCTCCAGTATTCACCACCACCGTGTGTTTGCTTAAGGCAACGTTGGTATATTTATACCTGAAAGGTGCCGAGTTTGACGTAAGTTTTGGACATAAGACGTCAATAAAGATGTCACCAAGAACTGGTCGTTCTTACAGTGCTCGCAGGAGTTCTATTACTAATCAAAACAAAGCAAGCGGGGCTTTCCCAGGTTGCTGGGGGTTTGGTGTGTCGAAAGAACTCAGTGTGTTCTCTAGGAATCTAAGGAAGTGGCTTCTGCTGTGTCATGGACTGCAGAGGCGAGTTACTGAAATATGGCTCTGATTATTATGCCATTATAGGGATATTTATTGATTATAGACGTATAGGGGCATAAGGTCACAATATTGATCGGGTTCCTAGATAAAACACATCACAACAGCATTTAACTATGCTAAGGATAAATCTGTCTTTCATTGACAGAATTCCCTTACTGAAGATTAGACTAAAACCAAGTTTCATGCCGTCTCTGCGAACCCCTCCTCCCACCCCAAACTCCCCACCCTTGGTTTCACCCTCAACGGTAGTGCCATGTGAGATAAATTTCCATGGGTAGCAATGTCTTTGTAGTTAGTGGATAAACACAACCCCACATCTTATTCAGAAACCATTTTCCCTATTTATATACATGAAGGTATATTGTTTTTGGAATAGGATTCTTATGTTCCTGCACCTTCACTGCTAACTTTTTCTATGAAAATTTCTTCCTTACCCCAGAACAGGTACCCTCTATTTTTCCATGGAAGTACTCTGTTGGACTGTTGCCATGAGCTGGGTGACTGTAGAGGGAGGAGGGTAGATCATGGGATGAGTGCTCCCTTTGGGTTTTCCTTTGTTTCCTTCCTCTGCGTGGCTGTAATTGCTTTTTTCAATATCTGTTCCGTTTTTAGATCGAGCATTTGAGATCTCTTGTATATACTTTAGTATATACTTATATGTGTATGTACTTTTTGGGCTCTGGAGATCAGCCCTAAGACTTCAATGCTTCTGCTTAGGGACTTTTTTTCTGTTCAACTGCCTCTATTCGCCAAGGAGTTCTGGGAGTACTGTCTGTAACACCAGTTCTCAGTGACAGCGGAGCATCTTCCAGGGGTGTCCAACCAGGTAGCAGACTGGCATTCCCACCATCTCCGGGACTCAAGTATAAGGAAGCTTTTCCCTCCTATGTTCTGGCATTGATCTGTTTGCATCTCGACTAGACCACCAGCTTCCCCAGTACTTCAGTTGGAGACCGGACCCGGGGGCAACGGCCACAGATGCGTTCCTTAAGGATTGGGGGTTGGAACGGGGCTATGCCTTCCCCCCTTAGTCATGAGCATGCGGCTCACGACACAAGTCTGCCGGCAGAAGGCGGAGTTGATAGTTATCGCCCTGGTTTAGAGAGTGCAAGCATGGTTTCCAGTTCTGATGGAATTTTCTTGGGATTCTCCAATCCATCTACGCCCGCTCCCTCATCGCCTGAGCGATCCAACGGGCAATCCTCCCTCGGTGATTAACGAGCCACTTCCTCCCGCTCATGGCCTGGTGGATTACCGGAATCAATGGACGATCCCGGAAATTTCGTGAGAAGCTGCGGAGCTCCTCTCTCGAGCTTGGGCGGATTGCACCGTTAAACGGTATCAGTGGATGGATTGGTGTTTGCAACGGAGTAACGGAGTATGGATCCCGTAGTGGCAGACATTGTCCACATTCTGAATTTTCTGGCCTAGCTGGCTTCTGAGGGCTTAGCTTACAGGACAGTCAATACCTTCCAATCCGCAACCTCAGCCGGCCACACTTCTATAGCTGATTAACGGGTGGGGGAATACCCCTTAGTGAAGAAGCTGTTGCATGGCATCCGACTTTCCCTTCCACCGGAACTGAGATACTCAGTCCTCTGGGATGTTACAAAGGTCCTGAACCTGCTTTCCAATTGGCCTAGCAATAAATATCTGTTGCACAAGTAGTTGTCGACCAAGTTGGCCATGTTGTTGTGCTTGCTGTCATGCCGGCGGGTCTCAAATTTCAGGGCCCTTGATATTTCTGGAAGATCCTTTACCCCTGAGGGGGTTACTTTCCATGTGTTGCGACGGACCAACTGTCATTTGCGAGTCATTTCTTAGCCAGCCTTTCCAGACGTTCCCAAACTTTGCGTGTTAAGATGTATTAAGGCTTATGAGACCATGACGGAAAAGCAGCGCCCACACGGAGAGCACCAGCTACTCATTGTTTCGAGAAAACCTTTTAAGGCAGTCTCTTCTCCAACCATTGCAAGATGGGAAAACTGGGCTATGCTTGAGGCCGGCATTGACACAAAGGTCAATGCAAAGGACACTCTACCAGAGGCGCGATGGCCACGGAAGCTTTCGTGCTAGGAGGACATTCTGAATGCAGCTGGCTGGTCATCAGATTCCACCTTTAAGAGGTTTTACTTTAAACCAGTCTCCTCCATTGCGGTCCTAGTGGTGAATAAGCTTTAAACTAGCCTAATCCTCGCCTCCATGTCCTGATATAGAATGAAACATTCCCTTGCTTTCCTAACGGAAAGTTTAAACTCTATTAAGGACAGGGAGGCGAGGATTAGCCCTCCCACAGGATGAATCTGAACCCAACCGGGGTATGAGACGTACGTCGTAATGGAAGTAAAGCATTTTCCTGGTTTCAGTTATTGTAATACCGTGTGCAAGATAGCTTGTCTGCATTACTCTATCCATAAGTATCTTCCAAGTCAGCTTTGTCGCAAGAAGAAAGAGGAAGCACAGCAGGGGTCATCGGCAGTTATGGAGCTAGGAAATGCCTGACTGGTTGATGAAACTCTTTTGAGAAACTTGATGTTTTCTTCAAGCTTCATGGGAAATGAAGTCTTTGTTTGTTTATTATCAGTTTTAAAAGGGGTGCTGTGGAAAAATAAACGAAGAAAGAACAGCCTAATCCTCGCCTCCTTGTTCTTATTAGAATTGAAACTTTACGTTGCAAAGCTACGAAATGTTTCATTCTTTAAACCAATCCTGCACCACCTTTGGTATTTGCATTATCAAGATTTCTAATGATTTCATGGGTCTTAAGAAGCCGTACCATCTAGGTAAAAAAAGAGCCAGCTAGCCCAACCAAATGATCGCTTTATTAGACATAATACTAGATAGAAAATATCTTGATCAACAAACAGTGCTAAATGTATGACACATTTAGCATCATCTGACAACTACAAACTTAGGGGTCTTATTGAGGATTCAGCCGTAGTCCTCTGCTCATCTACACCTTGTCTAAAGTACAAGGGTGTGAATAAAATAAACCAACAAACCAGATCACAAGATGTGAAGAACCAGCTATTTGTTTGGACTGCGATGATGATAGTACACTGTTCTTGTTTTTAGGAAGGAAGGGGCCAACAATTATTAAAGGTTTCTGGGTTGAGCTCCCTATCCTTTTTTAAGATCACCATTTTTTCTTTGTCTACACTGCACTCCCCATCACATCAACATCATGTGGTAGTACCGAGTGATTGTGGGTCGCTACCCCATATCTGGTTATCGGGGTATGCCGGTCTCAATGATCTAGAGACACAATACCCGATTAGGACTACCAAATGATAATATTGATCATTACAAGACTGTTGATGGGAATCCTACACCAGTGGGGACTCACGTTACTGGTTCTTCACATCTTGTGATCTGGTTTGTTGGTTTATTTTATTCACACCCTTGTACTTTAGACAAGGTGTAGATGAGCAGAGGACTACGGCTGAATCCTCAATAAGACCCCTAAGTTTGTAGTTGTCAGTTGATTCCTATGGGGGATAATACTTAGGCTAGGTCTATAAACATCCCTCTAGCCCTGCATAAACTCGTGTTTTTCTACATTTAGCATCATATCTTGATTTGTAAGTGTACTTTTAAACATATATTTATGAGAAGTTATTAATTACATGTTTTAAGTGATTGATTTTATCCTTACGAATTGTATTTTTATTGTTAGTCTTTAATGTGATGTACCTCTTTTATGATAGCACAAAAACTGAAATAAAGAATATTCAAAAAAGTTAATGGATAGAATTTCTCTTCAGAGAATCACTTGATGTCTATCATCCTTAAAGAGGAGCTATATTTTTGGGTAAGGAGGTGTAATATTGGGGTTTTAGAGACTCGCTTTTCTTGTCAAAGAGGTACTTGGCTCATCAAAGGGTTGCTTTTCCCCTTAAGAAGGCAACTGATTCCTTTGGTGAGCTTGAGCATCTGTCCTCTTTAAAAGGAGCCTATCCTTATCAATGGACTCCTTCTCTTGTTAGTGGGCTGATTTCCCAATTCCTAAGAGATGGTCTTTCATCATCAGATGGCCGCCTGGCTCATTATAGAGCAGGTTCACCCATCAGGAGGCCTCTTGGCTCGTTAGGGGCAGGCTTTCGTTGTTAGCAATATCCTCCTTCTAAGAGACCAGGTTTAGGAGTCTTTCCTAGTCAGATGGATACTTTCCTCGGAGAACGGCATCTTATCGCGCCAAAAGGTAGTGTTTTCATCAAACAGCCACCTGACTCACTATTGGGCGGCTTTTGTCGTAACAGAGTCAATTGACTCAGTAGAGACTGGCTTCTAGATTTGACTCACCCCCTGGCCTTTGCCACTCGTTGGAGGGTGACTTTCCTCATTGGAGAGGCTTGGGTTGCACTACTACTGGGGTGTCTTTCTCACCAGCAGGTCACATGACTGAGAGACCCTCTGTCCTCGTCAGAGAGGGGCTTACCTCATTAGAGGGTCGTTAATGCTCCTCACTAGCTCTGAGGCAGTGTGAAAGGGATGTAGCAGCAGCTGGAGCGGGGCTTCCTGGACCGGTCATCTCGGCACCACAGGCCCTCTCTGCACAGCCTCAGAGACTGGGAGGCTGGCCAGGGGAAGCCTCCCTTCACACGTGAAGGACGCTGTGGACGGGAAACATTTCAGTTCAAACACCAAATAATAACAAAAGCAATAACCTTGGGTAGAGGCGAGTATAAGTGAAACCAGAGCGACCGACTAAGGATAGGGGAGCACCTCTGGCTCAAAGTTTATATCCTGAAGGGAGCTGGCACAGGGGGACTTGGACCGGCTGGCTGGGAGCGGACTCCTCTGGGTTCTGTGGGTAGGCCTGTAGGAGACTGCAGGGAGAACCTTCTTCGGCAAAGTGAAGCAGCAGTGCTGCCTGACAATAGGGACGCTACTGAGGAGAGCACAGTGTGGGGAGAGTAGGTAACTCCTCTGGGTAAAGAGCGAGGGAGCACTGCGCAGTGCTCAATTTGTAAAAAAATACGTGTCGGGCCCTCATCAAGGGATAAATGCCGTTTGGACCACCCATTACGCCTGCCAATGACAGTACCAACACAACTACTAACCATTACACTCTACAAGTGTGACAAGTCAGACTATTCCAGGCCGCTAAAGCTACGAAAATGGATTGGGTGGTACGTTTTAGTCATTTTAAGGTACATTGAGTTAATAAACATCTGTTGTGCTCATCTCTAAATTAGAGAAACACTGCCACCATGTGGTAGACTGTCACAAGCGCTGGTGCTAACAATTAAGTACCAGAGCACCAGCTCAAATTAAGCACTGGAAGGGGGGGGGGATCTCGGACCTACACAATACACTGCCATCTTGCTCCCTCCCACATACTGACGCAGTTGGTCTGCCTGACAATAGGTACCGGTACTGAGGGGTAGCACAGTGTGGGGAGAGTAGATAAGGAGCGGGGATCTGACACCAGTGTGAGTGGAGTTGCAGTAAGGAAGGTAAGGCCTGCCTAACTGGTATATGGCCCTTTCTCGTTCAGCCTCCTAGGAATTTTAAGGGAATGTCACTTGCCGCCTTGGACCTAATCTCTCTGGAGCAACTAGTGACTGTCTGTAAATTGAACTAGCTTCAAAGTAAGCTTCATAAGAAGAAACAACTTTAAGGCGCCGCTGCCCCAGACTAAGAGCCAGATGTATCAAAGGGTTTTACCCATTCTGGGCCCGATTCACAGAATGAACTTAAGACTCAATCCTTTACTTACTACTATTTTGGTATTCACAGAATGCACTTACTACTTTTGGCATTCACAGAATGAACTTACTACTTTTGGTATTCACAGAAGTTAGGATTTTATCTTAAGTCTGTCTTAAGTTTGTCTTAAGACAAACTTAAGACAAAATCCTAACTTCTGTGAATACCAAAAGTAGTACGTTCATTCTGTGAATGCCAAAAGTAGTAAGTGCATTCTGTGAATACCAAAATAGTAGTAGGTTTAGGATTGAGTTTTAAGTTCATTCTGTGAATCGGGCCCTCTGTGTCTATGGGAAAATGTGTTCATGCATATGGCCCTAAATGACAGTTGTTGGTGCTTAAGGGAGAGTACTGAGAAGATAAAGCCTCGTTATGTTTATTCAAAGTACACCACCATGCATTCTAGGTGTTAGGAATTCAAGCTGAAATGGAATAATCAGTAAAGATCTGTTCTGAGTTGAATGCAAGGAACTCAGAGAGAATATAGTTAGTGACACTGATAATGCAATTAAGAGGGCAATCTGAGTATTCCAGGACTACCCTTACCTTTTAACTAAATTCCTTAACCCATTTTCCCTTGCTCGACTCGAGGCTAAAATGGAGGGAGTTTTGATCACATAAACACCACATTCAGCACCTCATGAGTTATATTTCCTTAAATAACAATGGGACCCAAATCATGACTTTAGCAACAATACACTCCATGGGGAAGAGGTGAACGAAGCAGGTCACCCACTGAGAGGCTGCTTTTGCCCTGACACACAACATTAACCAAGATTACACACATAGATTCACCTACTGACCATGGGGAATGCCGCACCAGCTTTGAAGAAACCATGTATGGTCTTTGTCGTCTCAAGATGGATCCCAATCAACACCAGAAAGACCGTCACTCAAGCCCTTGTCAGCAGCCGCCTCGACTACGGCAATTCTCTCTATGTCAGAATCTCCATTCAGCTCCTCAGAAGACTCCAGGCCATACAGAACACTGCATCTAGACTTTTCCTGGACCCCCCAAACAGACCCCCATCACTCCACACCACAGAAATATCCACTTGCTTCCCACACAGAAGAGATGCCAGTTCAAAATCCTCACTCACGCCTACAAAGCTCTTCACGACCAAGACCAGCCTACATCAACCACCGTCTGAACTTCCATCTGCCTGCAAGACACCTAAGCTCCATCTCACTCGCTTACACTCCCTGCATCAGATGCAACCACAGCAGCAGCTGCTCCTTTTCCTACATCGCCACCAGGAGCTGGAACGACCTTCCCCTCCACCTCCGAGCAGCACCCTCTCTGGCAAACTTAAGAAAGAAAGTCAGGACCTGGCTTTTCGATGGAGAAATGGCACCCTCAGCACCCAGAGGGATGACAGTGTTGTGCTTTACAAATACGGATTGATTGACTGAAGAACAAACAAAGGGTCTGAGTGACTCCAACCTTCTCAAACTACACTGAGCTGGAGCTATACAATCTCTTGCTACCAAAATGCCATGCCAAATCCTTTCCTCTATCCCATTCTTAAGATAAAGGCCAAAAAGTCTTGATAA
The DNA here is from genome assembly GCF_964263255.1 of Lissotriton vulgaris. Taxonomy (NCBI): domain Eukaryota; kingdom Metazoa; phylum Chordata; class Amphibia; order Caudata; family Salamandridae; genus Lissotriton; species Lissotriton vulgaris. The sequence goes on along the minus strand of NC_141686.1, from coordinate 292,085,736 downwards.
GCAGATTAATTTCTGTCCTGAATTCCATCCAGTCGATGGGTTGTGCTTCATGCTATGGGCGCTGGCACCAGCAATCTCAGGAAAGTAACAGCAGCACCAGCACTAGCCGAAAGAGGATTGTGCTGGCAACATGGTCCTGAATATCTTGCTGCCTGGGTCTGCCTCGGGCCCAATCACAAATTCCCCACTCAAGCAAGTTAAGTTCCCACTCTGGCCTCATAACAGTGAACATTCTGTGCAAGTGCAGGCTCCTTCGAATGTGCTAGTATTCCTTCACCACTTGTCCATTCTTTAAAGCTTACCCACAGACAGAAGTCGGACAGCAGAACTCATCCTGCTGAATTTCATGACACCCTCAGCCTCCCATGTCAGTTTATTTGTCGATACTGTAGAGACCCTGTGGGGTTTCTGGACCTAATTATTAGTGCAGCAGTGTAGGTCTCCCCCTGTCACAGCAGCAGTTTTGATTTTTGTCGCCTAAGATGCTACACAACTCTCTCTCCTGCACAGCATAGTCTTCTTTGTACAAGTTCACCTCAAATGATCCTCCTGAGCAGTCAATTCTCTCTCTCCTTGAAACGGGTCAAGGTAGCCCTACTACGCAGACTAATCAACTTTTTCCCATGCTACCGGTCCCAAGCTTGTTATGGGGAGTTGGTGGTCAGCACATCAACTCAGGCCATCAAAGGAATCTCCTGGTCAACACTGGCATGGGATCTCATGCTTCTAATCAGAAAATCTTGGGGCACTCACTTGAAGTTTCTGACCCATCTTTTAGCCAGTTGTAGACGTTTCTTGTGTGTTGCCACAACTCAGTTTTGTTAACTTTTCTGGGCACCCCTGCCTTTTTGCTATTTCTATATTTTCATGCTGAACAGTGCAGCCATGGTCTTTGTCACAAGAGTGAGCAGGCAGAGAGGTGGGTGCTGGGAGCTTACTCTTAGGAGCAACTTAAAATGAGAGCGCAAAGTAGGTTGCCCCACTTAACTACCTGATAACATGTGGGAGGGAGCATCTCCCAGAAAAGAATGGCAAGGTGAAGCCTTCCTAGTCTCAATGAGGGCATCTATCTCCTTCCTTAACACTTTTCTGCCTGACCCATTACAAAGTATCCATGGAGTGTCCTGGGAGAAAGCATTGCAACTCTATTTATTTTATTTATTCTTTATTGTTTGATTAATTAAAATCTTACAATGAGGCAATATACATATAGTAATCCAATATAAAACAGCTAAAAAAAGAATAAGTGCAGTATTTTTAACTTGGTTACATTTGATAAAATCCATTTCATATTACATTTTAATATATATATATCATACAGTACTTATGTATTTTAAATTGTGCTCTTCTAATTTTGATCCTCTTCTTACTAAAAACTTTACAAAAGCGGAATTCATAAGTTTATCATTGGAGTGCCGACATATTATCAAAGCTTGCCTACATGTCCTTACTCCTTGAGCATTGAGAAGTTTCTTAAGTATGGTTTTTCTTTCAATTTCCAGTTCTGGGCAGAGAGACAGTAGGTGAATAATGTTCTCATCTCCTGATTTACATAACCTACATAGTGTGTCCTCTTCTGACTTTATCCACGGTGGAAGATGACATAGGGCCGGTAATAAACCAAAACTTCCTTTTATGAAGATTTGTTTATTTTTCAACAACGATGGAGTTTCTAAGTATGCTTGTACCTTCTTTTTTGTGAACCCATACGTGTTTTCTTTTTGCTGGTATGTCTTTATCAGTTACCAGCGATATATGGTTTGTTGTTTTATTGATTGCTTTTTTTTAACGCTTCCGGGGTTATTGTAGTGAAGTAAATCAGGGTTCCCAAGGCCTACACGCTCCGGAGATAACCCACTTACACTCAAGAACTGTTGGCACGGAAACTGTAAAAGGCAAAGAACAAGTTTATTAAGACCCCATGGGGTGGTGGTACACTCAAACAGCACCCTTCGGTAATACAAGAGGTATCACACCGAACACCGGTGTGACCCCGTTTTATATACAGCTTTAGGGCAATAAAAGATAGGCGGCACAAGTTAAGACACATTTTAAGGACATATATGGTCATGTTTTGGAATACTGCCAGCTCATTGGAGGGGGCACAACTCCGCTGGTCAGTTTGGTGCACATTCCTGAAGGCTTACTGGTCAACTAGAACTGCGCATGTGCGGCTTGACCAGTACTAAAAATAGCCTGTTGCTGGGCAGACTGGAGTGGTCAGTGGAACGGACAACGGACTAAAGGGCACGCCGGCCACGAGGCCGCTTATGATCTAAGATGGCCGCCGCAACATTCAAAATGGCGTTTTCGCATATAGCCAAGTTAAGGAGGACAACGTGTAGGTTCAGCTAATCGCTAACGCGGCCAGGCCAATTACGACAGTAGTACCCCAGATTAGCATCACATCAAATTCTTCTAGCGCTGCACTTAAGTATTTCCAGGCCTGTGATTTCCTGTTTTCACTTATTTCCTGTCATAATAGTTGGGACATTTGGTTTTCATGGTCGTTTTTTATTCTATTACATACTTTAATAAATTGACCTTTTCTCGCTTATAGCTGGTTAGTTAGACTAAACTCCAGCCTTATTTGTGCTGGAGATGCGTTGTTAGGCAGATAAAAGAGGGTTTTAAAAGTTTTTGAGACCGCAATATTGAGGATCACAGTGTCTTTCCCACTTAGAGCCTCACTACTGTATGTTAAGGTAGGCAGCAGTTTTGCTGATATAACCTTTAAGAAGGGGCGGTAAGTAGGATCATCCTAATGATTTCTGAAAAATCCTAAATGCTGCTGTCAGGGCATTTGTTTTCCTTTGAATGTCCATTTCTTGCAGGAGAAAATGTCCATTATCGTTGAATAAAACTCCCAGGTATTTGTATGATCCTACTTGTTCTAATTGGACTTTCTCCAGAAAGCATTTGGATTTATGTTTTAGCCTTGAAATTTTAGTAATCACCATAACTTTAGTCTTTGTTTCAGTTATCACCATCCCATTTTCTTTTGAATACAATAATATTCGATCTATTAGCCGTTGTTATCCCACTTTTTTTTGGCTTAGGAGGATGACATCATCTGAGTACAGCAAATTAGATATTTGTTTGTTGGCTAGTTTAGGCGGGTGTGCATTTATTTAATTCAGCGCATATCCGTAAGATCCGCTAAAAACAGATTAAAAAGTAAAGGGGCCAATACACACCCTTGCTTTAGTCCTGCTGTCGTTAAAATGTCCTTTGTTAATGTCAAGCCATTTCTCATACGCACTCTAACCCGGGTGTCGGTGTACAAAAGTTGAATTAATTTTAACAGTGGCACTGGGATATCTTGCTCCTGAAGTTTTCTCCACAGAAGTTGTCTGTGCACGCAATCAAAAGTCAATCTAAAATCAACAAAGCACAAATAAAAGGGTTGTTTCATTAAGATAGTTTTATCCATTAATACTGAGAAGGCTAATATATTTGTAGTAGTTCCAAGGCCTTTAATAAATTCTGTTTGATTAGGCGGGAGTATCTGGTTATCCTTTGCCCATTCAGATAAATTTGAAAGTAAAATCCCCGCAAACAACTTGGCTTTGGTGTCTTGGAGAGTTATTAGTCGATAATTTTCCGGATGGGGGGCCAATTTCCTTTCTTATAAATAGGGGATATTAGCGACCCTCTCCAGGATTCAGGTATTGTCCATGTCTGTGCTACTTCTTTAAAAACTTCTGTGAGATGTTCTGAGCATAGACCAGGTTATTCCTTTTAAAGAGCAAACTGAATACCGTGGGACCTGTTGCCCCATCTTTTTGTTTCGATATTAGTTAGACACTTGAGTTTTTGTTATATCAATTTCGCAGTCAGTTTTGTGACTTAGTGTATCCATCCTGTTCTAATTGCCATCCAAAATCATTATTTTTCCATCAGAGTTTAAATGTTTTACGAATTACCTTGAATTTGGTTACTAGCCTAAAAAGATTTTGTCCACAGATCATGCTTAGCTTGGTTTCTTTTGTTCCAAATTAGTTTCCTCAAATTTTGATTTATGTTTTTTAATTTGATGGGTAATTCCTTATTAAATGGGAACTCTCCTGAGATTGTTACGAGACCTTCTCATTTTCCTTATTGTATAGGATAAATTGATATTGTTGTTCCATTTCTCCATTTGAATCATTTGTGTTTCCTTAGATTTAGGTGCAAAATCATACAGTTTAACTAATTTACGTGTAAAATTTACCCATTGATCATATGGGGATTTCAAGATTTTATCTCCAAAGCATTCTTTTACCAGTTTTTGCGCCAATTCATTAGTGTCATCTTTATTATGTAGTTTCCAGATAAGTCTCATAGTTGATAGTTGCGAACTGGCCTTGTGAAGTCAAATACAATTGATGTTTTTTACTAGGCAAATTTGTGGTGATTATTTGCTGACTGTGATCACTATCAGGCACCTTCCCCAAACAATACGAGGTAAAATTATTAATGATGTTCAGTGATACAACTGCATAGTCAATTTGTGACTTCGAATTGTGTGAGTAAAACGTCCAAGCAGGTGGTGAATCTAGCAGGACTCTCCCATTTAATATTCGTAAACCCATTGCTTCTATATCCTTCATAAGAAATGCGTTACTTACCTGTAACTGCAGTTATCCAGTATTGGTGTCTTTCATAGATTCACATGACTGAATCATTCCCCGTCGTCTGGATGGGAGTCCCCGGTACATACATAAATAAGTAATGTCCTACAGACATATAGAGAATAGTAGGCCTAAAGGCCTCACCTTAGTAACATATCCATGTCCTTTTGTAAAAAGAACCAAACTCTAGAGAAGAGCCAACCAGTTGTCACCTCCCTCTAGAACCTTCCTGGCAGGAGCCTCAGTCCTTCAGATTTTCGTTCGCACTAAGCTAAGTAGGCGTGTTACTGAGAGAATTAGGTGAGTCCTTCCAGGGGAGGTGGGAGGGTTGCATGTGAATCTATGAAAGACACCAATACTGGATAACTGCAGTTACAGGTAAGTAACGCATTTCTTATCCAGTATTATGGGTGTCTTTCATAGATTCACATGCCTGAATCAGAGTAGCAAGCAATGCAGAGTGCACATTTCTGATGGTACAGTATATACGAGTCATTAGATAATAACATATCATGCGACTAGTAATAGCCAATAGACATCAAAAAGAAGCATCAATAAAGAAATGTGCATACCAGAGAAGGATGGAGGGACGAAGGAAGGCTCACCTTAGTGAAATAGTTGGCGTAATACTGCTCGTCCCACCGCTGCATCTTTCATCAGCTCCGTGTCCAGGCAGTAATGCCTCATGAAGGTATGCAGCGACTTCCATGTTGTCGCTCTGCAAATGTCAATGACTGGCACCCCTGCAAAGAGTGCCGTAGAAGTGGACATAGCTCTGGTGGAGTGAGCTCTCACTTTAGAGCGTAGTGGCTGTCCTGCTTGTTCATGACAGAAAGTGATTTGGAAAGAAGGAACGCAGAACCACAGGCTCATTTAGGTGGAAATCCGACGGAACCTTCGGAATAAACCTCGGATTGGTCCTCAGGATCACTCTGTCGTTCTTAAACTGTAGAAAAGGATCCTGGATTGAAAACGCCTGCAGCTCACTCACCCTCCTTGCAGAGGTGAGCGCAAGTAGGAGCGCTGTTTTCCAAGAGATATATTTTAGGTCAGCTCTGTGCACTGGCTCGAATGGATGTTTCATGAGCTGATTAAGAACTACATTCAGATACCAGGTAGGTGGCAACATCATTACTGGCGGTATAGATCTGTATAATCCCTTTAGAAATTGTTTGATCAATCTGCTTGACCAGAGGGATGGACCCGTTGAAGTTCTCTTATAACGGGATATTGCCGCCAAGTGTACTTTGATGGAGGAGTGGGCCAGGCCTGACTGTGCCAGATGTAACAGGTAAGGTAAGACTTGTTCTGGTGAGGAAGAGAAAGGGCGTATCCCTTGATCTGCACACCAAACACATAATCGCTTCCATTTCAGGGAATACGTTTTGGTAGTGCTATACGCCCCTGCTTTGGCAAGAATGTTTCTACAGTCTTGTGGAATATTCAAATTTCGGAACTCTCGGAACTCAGGAGCCAGGCGGCTAACCTGAGAGATTTCAGATCCGGATGTTGAACTTGTCTGTCGTTCATTATGAGCAGAGACGGGCACTGCTTCAGGCGGATCGGCGGTCTCAGGGATAGACAGTGGAGTTCTGTAAACCAATGTTGCCTCGGCTGTAGGAGAGTAGGGTCTGCAATCCTATGATCACCCCAGATTTTTGCTTTTTGATGTGGTTTGGGCCCTGAAGAAACTGAGGCCATACTTGTTTGGCACTCATTTCAAGATTCAGACCGACCATAAGCCCCTCTTGCGGCTAAATCAGATGAAGGGTGAAAACCCCAAACTGCTTAGGTGGTCCATTTCCCTACAGGGGATGGATTTTACAGTGGAGCATAGACCTGGCACTGATCATGGCAATGCAGATGGGCTCTTCAGGTATTTCCACTTAGAGCAAGAAGACTCACCTGGTCAAGGTTAGTTTATTGTCCCAAAGTTTGGGGGTCATGTAGGAGAGTAGGGTCTGCAATCCTATGATCACCCCAGATTTTTGCTTTTTGCTTCACTGGTTTACGACTTCCCTGGCTGTGGGCCTGCTAATAAGACCCACAGCCTAGCTGTTCTCACTAAATTGACACGTGTACCTTAGGTGCATTTACCAATTGGTACTGGGCCACCTTATCGGACCCTGTAACTCAGGGCATAGGTGTACCCAGGGCCTACCAGGGGCTGCAGCATGTATTATGCCACCCCTGGCTGGCCATCTAAATCTGACACAACTGGCTGCACGACAGCTGGGGCAAGGTGGTGTAATCACCCTTTGCTTTAGATATAGTATACCTATATCTAACCCTAAAATGGACACATGTATTCCTATCAGTCACTCCTATGGCAGGCCTTGACAATCCTGAAGGCAGAGTGCTTGGAATCATGTGAGATGGTGCTCTGGCATGAGCTGAGCCCATTTGCAGCTTGCGGAACCAAGTCCTAATAGCTGTTCCATGATAACGCGTACCATATACTCTTAAGTGCATTATAATCCTCGCGTTATATGCCAACTCTGGTATCGCTTTATCAAAACATGTCGAGTAAGGTGTCATACGAATTGGAATACTAACCCCTCGCCAATTCTGGCGACGGGGTTAGCATTCCACCCTTCTAGAGGGACACAACATGTATGTAACTGTGAACCCCGGTTAAAGTTAACTCGAGCCTCAGCATCACAAAATGGATGCTGCCACCACAGACACAAGTCTGACCTCCTGCTGCTGGGAGTCCTTCCAGCGAGGGAGGCTTGGACAAAGGGTTTCCTGTCAGGGGCGGTGCTAGCACCATCCCAGACAGGGTTTTGTGTATCCTGGGTAGGCAGGGCTTTAGAGGAAGGTGACTGCAAGTGGCTCCCCAGTGCTCACTATGCATAGGCCGGCTTGAACCAGTTCCAGGGGCACACCAGCCCCTGAGCTGGGGAAAGCCCGGCATGGGAGAGGGGTGTAACCACCCCCCTTCCTGGTCCCACCCACGGGCAGGACCTAGTCGCCTGCCAACCCCTTTCCTTAGTATAAAGATAGGAGCGGGCCCCCTTCCAAATTAGATCATCTTTGAATCCTGAAACTACTTTCTATGAAAGGAACTCAAGACTTCTTCCTAAGATTTCTCCCTTGTGACTAAGGAGTAGTCACCCTGCATCTGCGGGCACCAACTAAGAACACTGCGGTTTGCTGCACGTCCTTCCTCCGGAACCAGACCGACCAGCACGAGGAGACCCGGCTTCCCTGGCACCTCTGACCTCTACCTACATCATCAGCCCAGCTGAGATCCGTGGGTGTGACGAGACCTTGAGGGACCGGCCATCTTCAGAACTGCACGACGCTTATCCAGCACGACAGCCGAGGGATCCTCGAGTGAGTGCTTTGGGGTTTGAGAAGCCCTAACCCTGAGCAGCTCCAGCACCGAAGTCCAGCCCCCCAGCATCCACGAGATCTGCGTGGGGCCCTTCTGCTCTTTGCTGCTCACCGCTTTGTCCGGCTACTGGCCTGCTGGCTTGTGGCCCTCTTGACGACGCACCACGACGACAACACCGCTGGTCTGGTTGCTCCAGACTGGCCCTTGCTCCCCTCCAACCGAGGAGCACCCCGGACCCTCCTGGTCCACTCCAGACGCCATTTTGAGTCCACCGCGTGGGCTTGCATTTGCCATGAGTTGTTGCCCCAATCCTGGGTCCAGTGACGTCGACAGCAGATACCTTCGTGGGACAGCTCGCACCTCCATCCTGGTCGCCGACAACACCTCCTGGTCCGAGAGACTGCAGAGCCCAGCGTCGCCCACTCACCTGGTCGAGGTGACTCCATCCGGTGCCATCCTGGTGCCCATCTAATCACTGGCTAGTGATTCAGGACTTGGTCCCCTCTGCTTACAGGTATCCTCCATCATCGATCCAGGCTTGGATCCCTCCGAATCTCTTCACTGGTCGCCTGCCAGCAACTTCTTCTCTCAGGCTCCATAGACTGCAACGAGGATTCCCGACGTCTTTTCAGACCTATGCAGCCGCAGCCCCTGGGCTAGGTAACCTGAGCATTTCGGTGCTCCAGCATAGCTTAACTATCTAAAGGTCCAGATCCTTTTTCGTTGCAGCTCTACCTAGTCAGATTCGTCCGATAACACTAACTTTACGAAATCTAGCATCCATTGACTTTGTCCCGCATCCCGCGTGAGACTGCACACTCTGCACCCGATCTCCCTAGACCTCCTGCTAGTAATCTGAAGGTTCAGTAGTACAGCCCTAGCGATCCCAAAGCCTTTGAGACTAGTTACTTACCTGCTAGTATTTCGCATTCCACTTTTAGAGTATATGGTTTTTCGTGCCCCTCGGGCATTTGTGTGAATTGTGCAACTTAAAGTATTTTCGTAAGAGCTTTGTATTGTGCTTAGCACCCTGTCCTCATAAAGAGTCCAGGGTTGTTGTGTTCTAAATAAATATCCTTTTATTTTCATAACAACTTGTGTGGTGTCCTTTCACTTGGTGTTCAAGGGGTATATGTGATGGTATAACAGCTGGCTTAACACGCCCTCTAGAGTCTAGCCTAAAGACTGCTCTTGTCCATGCTACTAGAATAGCTGGTCTACGGTTGACTTACAACCAATCATCAATAAGGGTTGTTTGGACTGATACAAAGTGCTCACTAGAATAGTGAACATTATATATCAGGCCAACTTCTCACATCGGCCTAGTTGGGGCTTTTAGAATTTGAGTACAAGGCACCACCTTCATCTTCCTTAGGACTCTGGTAAGCATTGGGAATGGCGGAAAGGCGTACGCAAAGACGTTGCGCCATGCAATGGAAAATGCATTCCCTAGAGACCCTGACTGGAGATGCCAACTTGCGAAGTGTGGGCATTTGGCGTTCATCCTCGTCGCAAATAGATCGATCTGTGGCGTGCCCCATCTGGAGAAGATTTGGTTGATAATCTTTTGATCTAGCTCCCACTCGTGTGATGATGTTTTCTGCCTGCTCAACGAGTCGGCGAGTACATTGTCTGTGTCTGGGACATATTCCGCCCGTAGGGCTACGTTGTTCGTGATTAGCCAGTTCCAGATTTTTTGCGACTCGCAAGAGAGTGTCAGCGAGCGCGTCCCTCCCTGTTTGTTGAGAAAGTGCATCATCGTAGTGTTGTCTGTCCTGACGAGCACTAGGGAGTTTTTGATCCTTGGCAGGAAAGACTGCAGGGCCGGGAAAACCGCTCTCAGTTCGAGTAGATTGATATGGAGTTTTTTCTCTGCAGCTGACCATTTTCTGCTTATCTGCAGCTCCTGCAGAAAGGCCCCCCAATCTTCCAAGGAGGCGTCCGTTGTAATGACATGGGGAGCTGTGGGAAGCAGGAATGTCAATCCTTGAGATAGGTTCCTTGGCGACATCCACCATTGCAAAGCTTTGAGCATTTGAAAAGTCACCTTTATGCTGTCGTCGAATGACCCACTGCATTGGACCCACTGCTTGGAAAGTGCCTCCTGCAGAGGACGCATCCTTAGACGGCAATGGGGGATCAATAGGATGCACAATGACATCATCCCCAAAAGGGACTTGAAGAGACGGATCGTCAACACTTTTTTCGAGGCCACTCCAGAGGCTAGTGATAGGAGTTTGCGTTTTCTCTCCTGCGATGGGAACGCTCTTGCAGAACATGTATCCAGGGTCGCACCCAGAAAGGTGATGGTTTGAGAAGGCTACAGAGTCGACTTCTCTTGGTTGAGAGTGAGACCCAGATGAATGAAGAGACCTAGACAGGCGTTGGAAGATCTGGAAGCGTCTTCAAAGGATGATGCCTTGATTAGCCAGTCGTCCAGATATGGGAAGACTTGATGGCTGTGCTGCCTGAGGAATGCCGCCACTGGAAAAAGACATTTTGTGAAGATGCGGCGCACAGACTTGAGTCCAAAGGGCAGGACACGGAAATGGAAATGTCTGCCCGCTACTGCAAATCATAGGTACTTTTTGTGAATTGGTATATGAAAATACGCGTCTTGTAAGTCCATTCACGCCATGAAATCCCCCTCCTCCAGAAGATGCAAGACTTCTTGTATTGTGACCATGCGAAACAACTGCTTCTTCAAGCATTTGTTGAGTGCTTTGAGGTCTAGGATTGGCCTCCATTTCTTTTCTTTTTTCTGGATCAGAAAGAATCGGGAATAAAATCCTTGTCCTCTCTGTGATGGTGGTACCTTCTCTATTGCTCCCTTGTGTAGCATGGCATAGATTTCTCTTAGAAGCAGCCGTAAGTTCTTGTGATGCATTGGACGAGGTGGAGTTTGCGGAGGAGTGTTCATGAATTCCATGGAATGGCCGAATTGTATTAATTGAAGGACCCAATGGTCCGTAGTAATTCTCCTCCAATTTTGTTGAAAGTGGGAAAGTTTTCCTCCAATTTTTAATAAGTGAGATGCGGTCTGGACTGGCTGAAGAAACAAGTTATTGTCTTCGTCCTTTGTTTCTCTTTTGTCCTTTGCCCCGAAAGGATGACTTTTCATACGAGGATTGTTGGCCTTGTTGTTGTTGGCGCTGTTGGTACTGTGGTCTACTCCGAGTAAGAGTAAGATGACTTGTTTTGGTATCCTCCCTTGTAGGATTATTGACCTCTTCCTCTGTTTCCTCGAACGGACTGATTTTTATACTGGAGCGTGCCCAGTGCCCTTGCAGTGTCAGTGTCCTTTTTGATATTTTGTAGGGCCTCATCAATTTTGGAACCAAACAGTAGTTGGCCGTCATATGGCATGTCCAGAACCTTTGACTGCAGCTCCGGACGGAATGAGGTCGCTTTCAACCATCCTTGACGCGTCAAAACTGCTGCCCCAGCTAGTTGGCGGAATCGTGTCATCGCCACGTCCATTGCACTGTCTATAATTTCTGAAGCTGATGTTTCACCCTCCAGAAGTATCTTTTTTACCTCCTCATTCGAGGCATCAGGCAATTCAGACAGGTATGGGGCTATATCAGCCCACAATTGTCTATTATAACGCCCAAGAAGAGCTAGGGCATTTGCTGCTTTAACAGTCATTGCCGACATTGTGGGAAATCGTTTTCCGATGTTGTCCAACTTCCTTCCCTCTTTATCCGGCGGCGCCGATAAAGGAGATGAGGGATTTCTGGAATTCTTCTGTGCCGCCTGCGTCACCACCGAATCAGGTTTAGGATGACCTGTCAGACAGGCCGGCGCCGTATTTGGAGCTTTGTATTTTTTGTCCAAACGAGGGACCAATGGTGAAACCGAGGCGGGATTCTGCATAACTTGAACCCCCCTGTGTCCAAAGATAATCAATAATCGGAATCGACCTCGTTGATTTCTTAAGAGGTTCTTTGAAATCGTACAGGAAGCAGTCCTGCTCCTGGGAATCCATTGTAATTTGGAAGCGCTTAGCGGCCCTTTCCACCACATTATGGAAACCACCGATGTCAACCGGTGGAGAATCCGAGGTTGCGGGTAATGGAGATGCTGGGGAAGGTATAACATAATCCTCCCAGTCCTCATGGACAGATTGATCGTCCTGCAATTCACCTTCCTCTTGTTGTTCCTCCCCTTCTTCTTCATCAGAAGATTGAGGGTTTGGCAAATTCACCCTTTCCTTCTGAATAGATAAGGGTGGCGGTCGCAGTCTTGGTGATGGCGCTGCCGTGGTAGTTGGATGAGCTGGAGATTCTGGGAATCTCTGCTTGTAATCTTGGATGAGGTATCGCAGATCTGTAACCAAAGAAGCTGGAAGACAGACCATAGGTGTAATAGGCGGAAAAACGACCTCCTCCAGAACATCCTCCTCATCCGAGCTCTGGCATTTAACATGCAGTTCTGAGGGGCTAGTTGCTTGAAACATATCCCCGTCATCAGAATCCTCATCTTGAAGGAGACATGCTGGTGTTAAATGCTGCACACGACTAGGAGAGGTTAACTCCGGCGTCAGCGTTTTTGTGGCGATCTTCAGACGCACGGAAGCTGTTTGAAATCAAGAATCACTTAGCATCAACGGGCCCGTCGACGGAGTGATCTTTGACAGAGTAGTGTCGACAGTTGTCATATTCTGTAAATCTGTCGTCGACGGGGTCTTCGTCGTCGATGGTATAAATGGTACCGTCGACAGTGTCGTCGTCTATGGCATTGATGCTGCCGTCGACGGTGTCTTCGTTGGCGATGTCTTCATCTACGGTGCCTTCGACGACGAGGCCTTCGTTGACGGGGCCTTCATCGATGGTGATGATCTCGTCGTCGACGCTGCCGTCGGCGAGGCAATCGTCGACGGGATCTTGGGCATCGACGATGATCTCTTAATTAAAATTGTCGACGATAAAGCCTTACCCGCCGTCGACGATGGGGTCGTCGTCGTCGATGAAGATAATGACGACGATGCCATCGTCGTCGACGTAGAGACATAAACAGGAGACACTGCTTTCTTGAACGCTGATGATGTCGTCGACGATATCGTCGTCGTCGACGGCGCAGGCTTCTTAAAGGTGTGAACCTCCTTCTCAGAAGCAGATTTTGACATAGCCTCTGAAGACTTTCTTGGTGTCTTCTTTTGAGGAGCGTCCAGGGGTCTAGGGGAAGCTACCCTTGGCCTTTTTAGAAATATTTTTGAGGAGAGCGAAGAGCCCTCACTTTCCCCAGAGGAATCCAAATTATCTCTATCCTTGAGCCTTTGGAGCCAGATTAAAAGGCGTCCTTCTCGGTCTTTGAGAGTTTTGGTAGAAAATGTTCGACATACCTTGCAGTCTTTAGCTGAATGATCAGGGTACAGGCAGTACAGGCAGTCCTTATGTTGGTCATCTATGTGGAGTCTTTTCTTTCCACAAGAGCCACATGGTCTAAAGAGACCTTTCTTTGGAGTGTCAGCCATAGTGTTCAGCTTTCACTTGAGGGAAATATCCAAATGTTGAAGAAAAAAGTTTTGAATGAACAAACCTGAGCAGAACTCAGGGGGAGACTACCTTAGCACAATGTGCGGTAGAAAATCTGAGGGACTGAGGCTCCTGCAGCTGACAGCTGATTGGCTCTTCTCTAGAGTTTGGTCCTTTTTACAAAAGGACATGGATATGTTACTAAGGTGAGGCCTTTAGGCCTACTATTCTCTATATGTCTATAGGACATTACTTCTTTATGTACCGGGGACTCCCATCCCGACGCCGGGTAATGATTCAGGCATGTGAATCTATGAAAGACACCCATAATAATGGATAAAATGTGTTCCTACTTTACTTAGTCTATACTTTATTTCTGTATCTAGTAACTGTTGAGGAATTGACCATTGATGACCCTGTGACTGTGTGATGTTGTCTCTTATAAACAGTACTAACAGATTTAAATTAAAAGCCCCTGTAAGTATAAAATCTGCAAAAGGGTCATCCATCATTTGTTCCAACAAAAAGCTGCCAAGGGTAGCACACATATTGATCCTTGAGCTCTGTGTCGGATGTATATATACATTGATCAGTATTAGGGTTTTTAATTTTTCTCGATTGCTTGCTTTATATCGGAACTTTACCATTAGGAAGTTACAATTATTCGTATCCACTTGCTCATGTTCCACTTTCAAGTCGATGGATATAAATGTTGCTAGACCCCCAGTAGGCGACCATATTTTGCTTACTTGATTGCGGGCTCAAAGTAACCTTTATATCCCTGTAACATAATGGGGTCGATTGTCCATATTTCCTGTAATAAAATGATCTGATAGGAATTGGAAATAGAATTTAAGTGGGCGTTATTTACCCTGTACATACCCCATTTATATTCCATGAGCACATCCTTAATATTTCACTGTCCTTATTTGATTCTTTTATTGTGCTTTTTGCTGTGTTCTGTCATGGATCATTATTACCATGTAGAGCCGTAGACATCCATTTTTCATTTGCCAGTGCGTTTCAGCATCTTGCTCCGATCTTCCAAGGGGACTTTTTAGTATAGAGAAAACTGGCTTATTGTTCTTTCTTTTTTGCTGTATCAGACTCTCTTCTTTGATACGAGGGAATGGGTATACCTTTGGAACTGTCTTGCTAATTATTACCCCCAGCTACAAAAGATTTCTTTTTCGTTGATACTTCGTTCCACTAAGAAGACAGAAGTTACAGTTATCAAAGTTAATGTCTAGCTGCCTTCAGTGTTTGGTAAGAATCCGATATATTCAATATCTTTGCTTGTCACATTCGCTAGTGATGGCAACTCAGATCTACTATCTGGGGTTCTCATTTCAATCTTTAGTACCATGAAAGTATAGCCAATAGAAAATGGATTCCAGCGAGGTCATAACCTATGCATAGCATTCTCTCTACATACAGTCTCTAAACATGTAAGAGTTTCACATGGATGGGAGACGTACCCAGTTAAAGGGGACTGGCAGAACCATTATAAAAACACAGGGGAGGATGTTAGGCTGCTCTCTTTAGCAAGTAAAAGGTAAAAAGGTCTATCCTATTATTATAATCATGTTGTTGCTAACACTTTGTATCCTCTACAGTCCGATGAGTTGACAGTCAACACACTCATCAAAAGGAGGATGTCACTCAAACCACAGAGCTGTGCTGTGAGCCTCACTCCAAATCACAGAACGACCTCAATGAACAAACTTGACCATTATTTCTGCGGAGGTGAGATGTCGTGTTCACCCCAATATCAATCAATCAATCAATCATTACATTTATAAAGCACACTACATACCCGTGATGGTATCAAGCTGCTCGGGGGTGGGGGGTGGGGGGGGGGGGGGGTTTGGGGCACTACTGAACAAAGAGCCAGGTCTTGAGGAGTCTTCTGAAGGCCAGCAGGTCCTGAGTCTGTCGTAGGTTGGTTGGGAGAATGTTCCAGGTCTTGGCGGCGAGGTAGGAGAAGGATCTTCCGTCGGCTATGGTTTTCCAGATCCGGGGGACTGTGGCGAGGGTGAGGTTTGCTGAGCGGAGGCTTCGGGTGGGGGTGTGGAAGCTGAGTCGGTTGTTGAGGTAGGTGGGTCTGGTGTTGTGTAGTGCTTTGTGTGCGTGGATGAGGAGTTTGAAGGTGATCCTCTTGTTGACGGGGAGCCAGTGCAGGCCTTTCAGGTGGGCAGTGATGTGGCTGCGGCGGGGGACGTCGAGGTTGAGTAGAGGGCTTTCCTGTAGTCTAGTGTGCTGGTGATGAGGGCCTGGGTGACGGTTTTTCTAGTGTCGGTAGGGATCCATTTGAAGATTTTGCGGAGCATTCGGAGGGTGTTGAAGCAGGACGCGGAGATGGCGTTGACTTGCCTGGTCATGGAGAGGGTGGAGTCAATATATAAGGGTCAATGCCAGTAGATTCCCTTATACCCAAAAGCAAATGTGCTCTTTTCAGAGAAAGGAAGAACTGGCAGGTGTTCCTTACCCCCTCCCCACCTCTAATGTACTAGTCTCTGTTAGGCAGGGAGTGCTGGGAGTCGGACAAACCTGTCATAGAATCTGTAATGATAAAGCAAAGTACCCTAACCCAAAACCCCTAATCAGTATGCACATACAATGAATGGCATTTTACAATTATGATTATTTATCATGCAGTATTTATTTACACACTTTATGAATCAAGATGATCATTATTATTATAAACCACTCAGCAGTTAATATGCAATTCAGGGTGATTTTTAGGTAAATCCAAGCATATTTCATCAAACATCCCTATCCTACTAGCATGTTCCCTAACTAATACGGCTTACTGCTATCTAACATGTAAGGTCTATTAGCTTAATGAGGCATATATAGTTTCCCTGTATAACCTATGTTGTCTTGGGAGGCAGCAGTCAGAAATCAGCCCTTCCACATCTCCCCTTCAGAAACCGATCTATGTCTCTAACTCTACTGCTCCGCCGGTATTTTGAGTTCCTTTACCACCAATAGTGACTTATGGAGCGAGGAGGGGTTCACTCATGCATGGTTCCTGCTTTGCTACAAAAATGTCCAAACAATGCCTCTTTTGCAGAAGCTTACAGAAGCTAATGCTAATTCTCTCTACTTCCTAACAAGACGGATCTTTACATTACCTCCCTTGCAACCATGGATACAACATGCATACAAGAGAAGTGGAAAATTGAGTTTCTTAGTCTTGCTTGAACTGCGTCAAAAACATAGAACTTCTAACTGAACTTATGTTGATCAATTACACATTTAGCATTACCATTCAAACAATTAAACATCTTATCTAGCCACCAATGCCTATTAAATGAATGATAAATAATTAAGTACAGACATGTTTATAAACAGGCAGGCCTACCTTGAATGTATCATGCATTAGTATTATATGAAGAAACTATCGGACTAGTTGCTTACCTTCAGTAACGCCTTATCTGGTAGAAACATGATCTAGAAGCAGATTCCTTGCCTTTGAACTTCCAGGCATCAGGCTCGATCCAAAAGATTTTTCTTAGCAGTACACTAGCGCACCAGTAGATGGTGTTCGTTTGACTGTGTGACGTCATTGGCATAGTGTTTGTAGTCGCCGTGACTTCCGCGTCGTAAATATAACTGCCACTCTGGTGCGCTGACTTCAGTTCTTTTCATGACTTTCCACGCCAGACGCGCAAAACCATGAAGTGACTAATCATGGTGTGTTAAAAATATGAACGACAAGAGCCCTGAAAAGAAACATCTCTGACACTTAAAACCAATTTTTCAGTGCAGGAGGATGGGTGCTTCAGTAAGGAATCTGCGGCTTGATCATTTCTCTACCAGATAAGGCGTTACCGAAGGTAAGTAACTTGTCCATCTGATGGAGACATCTAGCCGCAGATTCCTTACCGTTGATACCAAGCAATACTATCCCTGGAGTAGGGGCTGTGGAACTGCATAGACCAGAAAATCCTGCAAACCAGAGCGACCGAACAGGACGTCTCTATGAACCTGGGAATCCAGGCAGTAGTGTCTGGCGAACATGTGCAGAGATGTCTGCTTGGCAGCTTGGCAGATGTCAGAAACGCCCTGCCCACACTCCATAGAAGCACTTGAGTTCTCAAGCCATCTTTCTTGAACACATCCACACATACTACTAAAATGCATTCACCTGTGCATAAACTAATGCATTTTTTAAAAAGGTGTTAAAACACGAATAGAACTTGTTACATTTTCTTTTTGTATGACCCAATGGTATTTCTGTCTTGCCATAGCATGAACATGAGCTGATGGTATTGGAGCACTTTAAGTGCTCACCAAATACATTCCACAACGCATTCATTTTTGTCGCTGATCCTGCTTCAAATACTGTATTTTTTCCACCTACATTGTTGCTTCATCCCGCTCTCTCCTGTCAGTGCTTGCCCATCTCATGCTTCCCTGCTTGATCCGTCCTCCCCTACCTCACTCGACGCTGCTGACACACTCATTGTCGTACGCAGGAGGGAGCATAAGTGATATGTGCAGAATTACAAGCTATTCAGCCGACCCCAAGATTCTAACCTGGTTCCCCAGTTTCCCTGTCAGCAGCTCTGGTCGTTATGCCACATCCTCGCTTCACTTCAAAACTTCTCAACTGTTTCTCACTATCACTTCCATATTTGTTCAGCAAGATCCCGCCAAAACACTGAACAAGCATTGGCAAAGCCAACAGATCTCTGCAATACCCGAGCAATTTGCCTTGTCAATGTGAATGTATTTTAATCATGCTGTCTAGCAGCACCTCTTCTGTCAGCATGGCTGGAATTCACTGAAAAAGGTGATGTGATGCGGCCAGCACGGGCCACGTCATAGCGATATTTTGTGTTAGGAGAGGCAGGACAATAAACTCAACATGAGGGCGAAGCGAGTCGGCGTCGACTCAACATCCTGGGCTTTCAGTGATTTTCAGTCATGCTCAACAGCAGATGTGCTGCTAGACAACATGGCTAATAAATATTCACATTGACAAGGCCAATAGCTCGGGCATTGCTGAGACCTATTGGCTTTGCCAATGCTTGTCATTAAAACAAGTCAGTATCATCTACCAAAATTAACGGGTTCTGTAATGATTTTATAGGCATGTGCCACTTTAAATGTGACTTTATTAACAAAATGATACATCTCTCAAAGCTGTTTATTAATGACTGACACATTTCATTCTATTAATTTTTTTTTTCAGGCTGTGATTGTTATTTGTTGAGTAGCTTGAGGGGAAATATACAAATAGTGAAATACCTCCATGCCATGGTGAGTAAAAAGAAGCATTAGCAAAGCAAGTAGGTTTCGTCCAAGTGAGATCTATTGACTTTGTCAATGTTTTTTACATGCAGCATATGTGCTGCTATGCAACATGGCTTAAAGTAAAAAGAAAAAAAAGCCTATGATATGGTCAGTGCTGGCTTGTGCTGCTGTGTAACGTGTAAAAAAGAAAATAGACATTTCCAATAGATCTTACCTAGGCAAAACCTATTGCCTTTGCCAAAGCATGTTTATTAATGACATATCTATACAATTGATTCCATTTTAAAATGAAAATTCAATGTAATATGGGCTTTTTTCAACCATTTTTTAGACTGAAGACATATATGTAAAGTACTATGTGCAAAGTTTGTTATACAAATATGAACAATTTTAAAGAAGTGCTCCAGGATCCCCGCCCTTAGGCGGGACTATTCAGTGGTTATGAATAATGATCCCCTTGAAGAGAAGAAATGGTTACTTACTTGTAGCCCTGGTTCTGCATTTTAGGATTCATAATTGAAGCCATTGCACTGGGGGAAACAGGAACACTCCTTTCACATATAAGCTGTTTTTATTGTTCAGCACTCTTCAAAACATGTTCCTATATGGCTGATCACTTTCTGGAAGAATATAAGGCCAGGTTTTCCAAATGGCAATCATAATTCCTTAAGCCACCTGAGAAAAAAAATCCTTTTTTACACTACATTGTAGCACCTACACAGAAAACCTTTGATGATCTCTACAGAAATTAGGAAAAGTGAAGCCTGATATGCTTACATTACAACATTAAAACATGCCTGTCCCTTTAAAAATTAGCTACCAATGACGCCCTGTACCAGAAGTAGGCATCACATACCCAGTTCCTTTTGGAGGAACAGTACATGGTAATAATAAACAAGTTGGCTTCTTTAATGCTCAAGACAAGCTTGGGAGGTGAGAGGTTATTTGTGGCTTTAATGAAGAGTCCTACGATGCAGAGCCAGGACTACAGGTAAGTCGGCATTTATTTTTCATCTACACTGACGCATAAACTTAGAATAGAATAGCAGGCAAAATCCAAAGAAAATGCCTCCTGGACATTAAAGAAAAAAACACATCACTAATAGAAATAAAAGAATGCAATTCATCGCATGATACAGAGAAAAGATTTTCAAAGACTGACCAGCCAACTAAATAATTGGCCTTTGCACCCAAATCAAGGCAATCATGTTTGGTAAAAGTATGTACTGACTTTCAGGTTGCAGCTTTCCATGTATCAGCTAGAGCAACATTTCTTAGTAAAGCTGTGGTGGCATAGCCCTAGTGGGATGTGCTTCTTCTGTTAACAGGCAGAATAAAAAAAAAATGCGGGCAACAATCCATCTGGAGATAGCCATACCTTGATGAATGTGCCCATAATTGACAGAAAGTTGATTTGTTTTCCTTATAGAATGATTTCTATGCAAGTAAAAACGGAGAACTCTCCTCGCATCTAGAGAATGTAAAGAATCCTTATAGAAAGGAAGGATGGGGAAAGAAAGAGGGGAGAGTAATCATTTGGTTTATATGGAATTCGAGAAAACGTCTTTGGGATAAAGGTAGGATTCGTTCTTAAAATCACACTACGAGCATAGAAATCTGTATATGGTTCCTTTAAACAAAGAGCCTGAAATGTTGCTAGCTCCACAGGCTGTGTTGATAGCAATTAGGAAGGCAGTGTACCATGTTGGATGACGCAATAAAGCCTTATGGATACACTCAAATGGTGGACCCATCAGTTTTGAAAGCAATACATTCGATTCCCAAGGTAGAGATAGAAATCTGATAGATATAAAAAAATTAAGTTCTTCTAGGAAATCTATCATTGTTGGTTTCTTAAAGAAAGGCAGCTCATGAGGGCTTTTCCTGTACGCCAAGAAGGCTGTATAATGTACTTTTATTGAAGCAAACTTCAGTTTTGCCTGCATCGAGTAAAGTAAACAGGGAAGGATAACTGCTTGACAGGTAATAGTCATAAGCCTTTTGCCTGCACTAGAGACAACATAATTTTAATTTCGCAGAAGAGTAGCAGGCCATGGCAGAGGGTCGCTTTTCTTCTTTTGCTTCTTTCCAGATGTCTAGGCATGCTTGGGGAAAGTTCATGTGTCCGTACTGTCTGATCTCAGGAGCAATGCTGCCAATTGATAGATGGCCCTGGGATCTATTCAACAGGTTCCATTTGCAAGGAACCTCCTGTATGTTGTTAATGACATCTGAAGCAGGTCCTGATACTACCACTGCCTGGACCACTTCAGTGCATTGACAATCATAGTTGATCGGCAATTCTGTAGCTTCAGGATTACTGTAATCACCAGGACTGGCAGAAAAGCATAAAGCAATCTCTTTGACCAAGGGAATGGTATGGAAACCCCGAGGACAAGTCTTGGGATTTCTTTTCTTTTCTGGTGTGATGAAGAGATCTACTGCTGAGAATCCCCATTGTATGAAGATTGGACATAATACTTCATCGCCCAGGACCCACTTGTGGTTCTTTTCGTAAAATCAACTTAAGTAGTCTGCTTGATGGTTTCAATATCCTGGAAGGTGGGTTATCCTTAGAGACAGACCTCTGACC
The DNA here is from genome assembly GCF_964263255.1 of Lissotriton vulgaris. NCBI lineage: Eukaryota > Metazoa > Chordata > Amphibia > Caudata > Salamandridae > Lissotriton > Lissotriton vulgaris. The sequence continues at coordinate 292,064,448 of NC_141686.1, read as the reverse complement.
GCAGTCCAATTACAAAACTTTTGAGATTCTAAGGCGAGGGGGTCTTAGTCTTTTGGCACCCTGATTGTTCATGTTATATTGTCTTCATTGTCAGAGAAGGAAGGTAGGACTTGAAAGTAAGGTGAACTGCTCTCATCTCCAAGAGGTTATTGTAGTCAGAGCTTCCTTCCTTTACCACTGATCTTGCAGAGATCCCAGCTGTGGTCACCAGCCTAAAAAATGGCATCTGTGATAATTGTAGTGGTATAGCTTGATGGAATGGAATCCCTTGAGTCAAGTTATCCATGTCATGTCACAATGACAAGAATAGTTTTCTGGAAGTGAATGCAGTGAGGAATATTTTGTCTTCCCAAATAGTGCCCTTCAAAAAACGTCGGAGGAGCTGGCTTTGGACCGAAAGAGAGTAGTGCAAACTGGTAGTCACTCTTACCACAAACCTCAGATGTTACATGTGTTTTCTGTTGATGTGGAAATAAGTGTCCTGAAGGACTATTGTATGTTTTATGTTTGCACATATTAAGTCACCCTTATTCTTTTAGACGGAACATTCGCTGGAGCACCACCATTCCAAATTTGCAGATCCAAAATTGGTCTTAAATCTCTATTTGTGTATTTTTGTATGGATAAATAATTATCTTAGAGTGCAGCCCTTTTCCTTTGAGCCATGAGAAAACTGTTCGCTCATTCCCTTTAGTGTTAAGTAAGATAGCCATGATCTCCTAGGGTTGACTCGGTGGAAGCGTCTTGAAGCTAAACACCAACATATTGGGACAACTTTCTGCCCCTAACCCCTTGCACAGCCAATTGCATTTGCAAAGTTTTTTCCTGGAATGGCGGAAGGAGGGCGTTTGCCTGTTAGCAGTTTTCCCTGACGAAGGGCCCAACAGGCCTGAAATGCATTGGACTTCAATAAACTGCTATTGATGAATTTGGGTTCAGTCGTGTTTTTGAAGAGAGGTTCGGATGGCCCAGCAAGAGTGAATTATCGCAAGCGAAAGTGCGGATCATTAATGGAGTGAAAAATGACATGTAAAAGTCTGAAAACCAGAAAAAGGTGAAAAAACTTTGCAAATGCAATTGGCTGTACAAGTGGTTAGGGGCAGAAAGTTGTGCCAATACGTTGGGTTTTAGTTTTTACACGTGCTGTTTGGGCTGGGCACAACGCCATTTAGCACGCAACGTGAACATTTGAAGTAAAGAACATTTCTGGATAAACTCATTGCGAGTAAATAGAAAGGTGTGCAACCCGTACAAATATGATAGTGTCTTGAAGCTGTCAATTCTGCTGCATGCACAGTGGCACTAATCATCATCTCCTGAAAATTTTCCCTACTGTGTTCAAGTAAGTTATTCTAACAAGACTAGGTTGTCTCAAACCTCACAGCCATAGTCATAACCGAGAAGAGTTGTTGCACTTGCATTTTTTAGTGCAGTGGCTGCGGTGCCACACATTTTATTCCCTGCTTTAGCTATCCTTTTATTGGTCTAAGGGGGTTGAGGTTTCTGATGATGAGGCATGTCTACATCTGACTGATGAGCGAGTGTGCCTGATCCCAGAGGTAGGAGAGACTTTGGGTTGAGTCTCAGCAGCAAGGTTTACATGATTAAGGACACCGAGGTCTGACGTGTCTCCAATGGGAGAAGCGTTTCCAAATGGATACAACGTTTTTTACCTCCTTTTGCCAAGACATCTTGAAATGTAGTAACGTCATCTACTGATGACACCCCATTTGGCATAGCAGTACAAGAGATTGAGGTATAAGATGCGGTAGACATATGCCCTTAAATCTAGTTGACCCCCGTGAACAAGGCAATTACTGTTCCCCGTTTCTTTTTCTTGGGAGTTGCATAACGATTTTCCCTTTTTGTTGAATGGTCATCCAGAGGAGTAACAGGTCCTCCAGGAGATCAAACAGGAGAATTATCTATAAATGGAAACCCATAGGCCTAGATACTATATTTAAAGGCACTGGTAGACTAAGAGGTTGCAGTAGGACTTCAATTAGATTTTCATCAGAAATGACAAACCTTTGAGGCCTAGGAAAGGGTAAAGTTGTGACTTCCTCAGGAGAAAGACATACAGCCATATTCATCAACATGAATTGTGCTCGCAAATGGCCAGATTCTGAGAATCTGGCCGTTTGGGAGTGCGATTTTTGCATTTGGGATTCATCATCCCAAATGCAAAAATCGCTAATTGCGAAATCGCATATTTGCGAGGAATTGGATTTAAGGAATCTCTAATAGAGATTGCTTAAATGCAATTCATCACCCTATTTGAAATTGCGAATTCGCAATATTTGGTCGCAATTTACCACGAAATCTGACTTCGTGGTAAATTGCGAAAAACGAGTAAAAAGCACTTTCATGCATTTTTTACTTTTGCATGTTACACACACACATGTCCTCTGGACATGTGTGTGCGCAACACCTGTTCAAATGTGCATTTGAGGGGTGCTACAGGGTGTCCTTTGGACACCCCTGGCACCCTTCAAATCGCAATCTTATTGCTAATCGCAAATAAGGAATACTCCCCATTCATTCCTATGGGCCTTTTGGCCCATAGAAAAGAATGGGGAGTTTTTCCTTATTTGCGATTAGCAATTTGCTAATCGCAAATAAGGAATCAGTAGGAATCGCAATAAATTTTGCTAATCCTACATGAATCCCGTTTTGCGAGTCCATAATAGCGAATCGCTATAATTCGCTATTAGGGCCTCGCAAAACGGGAGATTGATGAATCTGGCTGATAATCTCTACTTTGGAGTTGGTGTCACCTTTAAGTGTATTGGCGTTGAGCGATGTTCTGACGAAGTCGAGAAATTCCTCGATGGTGGAATTGCCATCGAAGTGGGTCTTGTCTATGTCGAGCTTATAATCCACAATAATGGTGAGCGAGTCGCTGCCGGCTGGCAGATGTGTCTCAACGACATTGGTGATATCAGGAGTAGTGATGATGATGACACTGAGGCGCTGAGGTTGAACCCCTCAACGTCGGCTCCCAGATTCTCAATGATGACCAGCTGCCTTAACATCCGTCTATGATTCATTTTCTCAGGTTCTCCTCAGATTGCTCTCTGTGAGGGTCATTTGGAGTACTTGCTATCCTACTAGTGGAGCTGGAGTGCCATGCTTCTCGGAGGGCTTGGGCGTCTTCTTCTCCTTTGCTCTGAGGTACTGAAGCTTGTCTCTGAGTCTCGTTCGCACTCTGTCTTTCACAATCCATTTGAATATTTTTTTACAACACTCAGTCCTTGGCTGAGTAGGAGGATATACACATACTGTATATGGGTCAGAGGCTGCCTTTTTCCTACCACATCAAGAGCACCTGACAAATAAACATGGCATTTTGAAGAAAAAAGCCTTTGACAAGCTGGATTTTTTTCTCCACTCTTGAAAGATATTGAGTTAAACACTGAAGCTGGAGCTCCAACATTTTCATGCCAGAAAGGATGTGAAAAACACCCAGAGTGTTCTCAAGAGTTCCATCACAGAAACTAGAGTGTGTCCAATTGCCAGCACCAGGCATCAGAGCTAGCCAAGTCACCAGCACCCCTATAGGGACAGTGCATGTTTTCATTCTTCTAATCTAATCTAATGTAAGAATATCAGTTTTCGCTTTCCCTCATTGCTATAGATACCATACATTGTTTTCATAGGTGCTACAATGTAGTATAAAAGGGCACTTTTTTCTCATGTGCCGAAAGAATCCTAAATGCAATTCAGAAAACCTGGTCTTATGAGAATAAAGAAAGTAATCAGCAACTTAGGAACATGTTCATGGCTTCTCCTTTTCTGAAGAGTGGTGAACAATGATACAAACTCATATGTGAATGAGACTTCCAATGAACACAGCAGGGAATAATTTAAATGTATAACTATCAATTAAGATCCTTTAATGCAGAAGCTGACTTTTGAAGACAAGATGAAAACAAGTTACTTACTTCTTCAGTATTTGTAGCTTTCATAGATTCACATGTTTGAATCATTCACCGTTGTCGAAGTGGAAGACTCATGGTAAAACCAGAAGGCAGTACAATGTTAAACGTAGCCTAGAAAGAGGCTTCAGAACATTCACTTTAGTAACATATGCCCAGGGCCGGACTGGTAAGCCAAAGCAGCCCTGGCAATTTTCTCAGATCAGCCCCTGCCTCGCCCAAGGAGGCTGGAAATGCTTGCTTTTGTTACTGGGGGCTGATAGTGCAGCACTGCTGCAAAACTGGCCACAGGTAACAAAACTGGCCTCCACTGCTGCACTATCGCCACCCACCCTCCAGGAGAACACCCAACACAATGTGCCACCAGCCTAGCCTGGTTATCCCAAACTCCAGCTCATCAGCCTGCAGCACACTTTCAAACACTTCCCTTCAGAGGCTTTCTTCCCTTAGATTTTCGAGCCCCAGTGTGAACTTTACATAGTATCAGTGACAAGGTGCACCTCTCAGGGGAGGAGGGTAGATCGCATGTGAATCTATGAAATATACCAATATTGGTGAGCAATAATCACAGGTAACTTATTTTCTTCTCCAGTATTGGATCATTCATAGACTCTCATACTTGAATCCAAATAGATAGCAGTTACAAAATCATAATATATATCATTATATACAGTTATGATCAAGCATAAAAGTCATAGCTTATGGGGAGATAGAACTTTACAATGTAAGCTCGCCTTCACTGAACTAACTAGCGTAATACTGCTTGTCCCACTGCAACATCCTTCAGTGCTTTCACATCTAGGCAGTAGTGCTGCATGAAAGTGTGTCTATTTCTCCAAGTTGCTGCAATGCAGCTATCTTCTATAGATACATCAGCAAACAGAGCTGTAGATGTCAACACACTTCTCATAAAATGCGTTCATACTTTACTCTGCAAAGGTCTTCCCACTTGTTGATGACAGAATTATATGGCTGCAGAGATTCGTTGCCCTATACTTTGTTTAGAAAGTGGGAAACCTTTCCTGGGAACTTCATAAGCCGCTAGCAGTTTGTCTCATTTATGAAACTGCTTTGTTCTGTATAGATAAAATTACATCCATCTCTTAACATCTACAGAATTTAAAGTCCTTTCTGCTACACCTTTATATTTGGAATGAATTTCCTCAAAATAATTGTTAAATTTAAATGAAAATCCAATGGTACTTTCAGAATGAATTTTGTATTTGTTCTTAATATTACTTGATCACTTCTGAATTGCAAAAAGGGTTCCTGAACGGTGAAAGCCTGTATTTCGCTTACCATGAAAGAAATTGTATTTCTGATTTATGAATGGCTTTTCATTAATTGGGAGAGTATTGGATTCAAATGCCAAAGAGAAGGGATATGTTTTATTGGAGGATAAACTCTAAAAAGTATGATAAACCTGCTTGACCATAAAGATTGTGACGCAGAAGATCTTCTGTAACAGGATATGGCTGCTGAATGCACTCTAATAGATGCATGCTTGAGACCTGCTTGTGCCAAATGTAACAAGTGAGGTAGAATCTTCTGTGATGAGGATGTTATGGGATTAATTTTTGCTTTCGTACACCGTAGACAAAAACACTTCCATTTAAAACCGTAAGTTTTGTCTGTGTTATCCGCTGTGGCTAAAATTTCCTTACATTCTTTTGGAATGTTTAATTGTGCAAATTCATTATGTCCAGGCACCAAGCTGGCAAGCATAAGGATTTCGGATCATGGTGAAGTATTTGGCCTTGAGTTATTGGTAACAGATAAGGAACCAGTTGTAGTTGGTATGATGTTTCCCTGATAGGTGAAATAGCTCTGTGAACCAGTGTTATTTTGGCCATTTTGGAGCTATAAGAATAGTCTTGCATGGATTTCTCTTCATCTTGCTGAAAAATCTTGCCAGCAGAGGTATCAGAGGAAAAGCGTAAGCAAAAATTCCTTACCATGCTATCAAAAACGGATTTACCCACGTCCCTGGTTGTGGATGTCAGCTTGTGTAGAACCGTCATTTTCAATTTTGGAGACTTTAAAGTGGTCTAGGCTTGGTCAGCACTAGAAGCAAAAATGTTGTTCAGGATCTCTTGGTTGATTTCCCAAACAGTGCAGGAGCTCTTCATTCTGCTTAATGTATCAACCAGAACACTGTGGGTTCAGGGTACTTGTTCTGTTTTTAGAGTTAGTTGATTCTGTATTGACCATTCTCATATTATTTGTGCTTCTTGAGATAATGCTGAGACTTGGTACCTCCTTGTTTGTTTAAGTAATATATAGTTGTGGTACTGTCTGTATGTATAAGTACAGTTGAACCTCTTATTGCTAGGAGAAGCACAGGTAAACTCAATCCTATGGCATTGAGCTCTAGGAAATTGATACACAGGCTTAGTTGATGTGACACTCATTTGCTATTGACTTCCAGATCTTGAAGATGAGCTCCCCAACCTTCTAGAGATGCGTGTGCGGGATCTAAAGTTTGAACATCACCCGATGAAAGATTTGTCGCCTCCGTCCACCATGGAAAAATTGCTCTCATCTTTGGAGTGATCTGAATTATTTTGTTGAAAGATCATAGAATTTGGATCCAATGCTTCTCCAGCTCCTCCTGAAAAAGTTGCTTTTGAAGGTGGCTAAAGGGCAAAGGTGGAATGCACAAAGACATAGTTTCTAACAGAGATTTGAAAAGGCGAACTGAAACAGACTTTTTTCTCTGTAACGTGCTTCTTAAAGATTTTAACATGGGTTTTTTGTTCCTTTGTAGGGTACAGCTTGTCCTCAAAAGTATCCAGGATAGCACCCAGGAATGTTATCTTTTTAAACAGTCGAAGAACCGATTTCTGAGGGTTTAGAGTAATGCCTACTTTTTACATAAGATTCAGGCATGCCCTTGTTGATTTTTTGACAGCCTGGTGAGAATGTGCCTTTACTAACCAATCATCCAAATATGGGGAGACTTGATGACCTTTCTATCTTAGGAATGCAACAGCTGGAGCAAGGCATTTTGTGACAATACGGGGTTCATTTTAGGCAGAATGGAAGAACTTTGAACTAATAATGGCTACCGGCTATAACAAACTAACTTCAAAGAAAGTGAGAATATGCATTAATGAATACCAGAGCACGTTTCAATGCAAGAAAACAGCTAGTAAAATGATGCTTCATTTTGTGGCAAAAACGCCACCATGAAAACGACTTCCAGAGGTTTGTATTGGAGAAATTAAAACCGAAGAAAAATGATATGACCGAGACCCTACTTAAATTTGAACGTCATTGAACATCATTTAGACCCTCAGCACAGACTCGGAGGTTCTATATGATGAAATACCGTGGTCACAGATTGCTTAGATGAAATGGATGATCTCAGACTTGAATTCCAATCAAGATGGATAGGTTCACAAGGCGTATCTAGATGCACCCTTTCTAAAAAGGTATTTAAGAGGGCTCCTCTGGTGATAAATTCCATTACGAATAATATACTAGAGGTAAGGCTGGAAGAAAGAATGTAACACAGCATGGAAGGAAGAACATGTATAGCCATGACTACTACTACGTTGAGATTAAATAACTGTACAGATAAGGGAACGCTTGATGTAGTTCACATTTTTATGGCAAAAAAAGAACATCAGGATGACACAGACATAAGCACAGGGACTGACTCAAATATTGTGATGAACACGGTGTAGTTGGATTCTAACTGGCATCTGCGTATATCAAAATTATAAAAATCATAGAAGGAAACTACATTTCCAATGTTTCCCCACCATTATGGAGGGAAAAGTCATTGAGGACGGTGCTCCAATCATGCTGTGGCTTCATAGCGCCAGCAAGAGAACAAACGCCTCTTTAGCACGCATTTGTTCTGCACGGAACTAGTTACAATGACTTGCTTTAGGGGGGAGCTTTGGCGGAATGGTGTTGGAACACCTTCCCTGCTGTTGCGCAGACTGGAGCTGGAATAGTAAACTAAACTATTCCAAAATCTAGCACCTCCCTAAGGCAAGTTGTTATAACGAATTGCATACAGAATGAATGCGTGCTAAAGACGTGTTCATCTAATGATGGCGAGACGAAGGCATGCAGGATAAACGCATGCAGAATACCGTCATACATTCCATTAAGGAACTCACAGCCCTAAGCATGTTTTCGCTCGCATATTTTACTCAAGGGATGTAAACCCTAATAAAAAAAATTAAACTATCAAGAAAACAACTGTGCAAGTGGGTAATGGAGATGGAATGGTTTGTTACTTGTAATTCTAGTACTCTCTCATGGTACTCTCCATTGAAATAATAAGCACTGAATAGGCCCCACCCACGTGCTGGCATCCCGAAGCACTGCGTTACAATATACATTTTTAAGTGTAGATAGTGGCCTTTATTCAGCAATGCCACGATAAGCACTTAATTTATTAAAATGTTTTGCAGCCCATAAACAAGGCAATATTGGCCAACTGCTTTAATTTACATTTCAAAAAGGATTAATATAATCATTAAAAGGCCAGGAACAATTAGCAGGAGCTACGTTATTTGTCCTTGTAAATCTCATTCGCAAACCTTTTTAAAGGAAAATAGTGAAGAAGGAAGAGGAAAATATAGACATATAGATTATATTTATGCAGATATGAAAAGAGGCTCTGTACCTTTAAGGGCTCGTAACCCACCAGTATCCCAACATGCCCAGCAGGTGGCAGTTACTGCACTTCTTTTTTACCGGGCAAATGGTATTATTAGTTAAGGAAAAAGAATGTTTATTAATCAACTCTGTCTCTTCCACCTGGGGAAGAGGGTGAATTGTTTATGATTTCAATGGAGATTCCCCTGAGACAGAACTAGGATTAGTTAACAAACCATTGCTTATCTCTCCTCTCAGGTGATCTCTTTAGGAGAGTAGGATCTGCTTACTATGGTTACTCCCACATTTTGCAGGTGTTTCACTGTTTTTCGACTTTAGTGTGGCTGGGGCCCTGCTATCCAGGACCCCAGCCTAGCTGCTTCCACTCTAAATTGATTGCATGTACTTTAGGTACACTCCAGATTGGTTACTGGGTTACCCTTGTAACTTCCTAGTATATGGTACCTTAGTTACTAAGGGCATAGGTACCCTGGAGGCCTACAAGGGGCTGAAGCATGTATTATGCCACCCCTGGGAAGCCTTCCAAATTGGCACCACAGGTCTGCTACTGCAGCCTGGGTAAAGTGGTGCATGTACCCCTTACTAAGATATAGGTTACCTATATCTACCTTTAATCACTGAAACATATAAAGCTATAAGTCACCCCTATGGCAGGCCTTATCAATCCTGAAGGCAGAGTGCTTGGTTTTGTGTGAGAGGGTGCCCATGCATGAGCAGGACCCCTCTGCAGCTTTCAGAATCTATTCTCTGAGGCTGTTCTGTGATGCAGCCAGACCATATACTCTTAAGTGCATTATAACCTCGCAGTAAATGCTAACTTTGGAATGGCTGCATGAAAATATGTTGTGATTGGTGTCAAACACTTTGGAATCTTACCCCCCCCCCCGCCAGTCCTGGTGGCAGGGGTAGAATTCCACCCTTCTAGAGGGAGAAGACATGTACACCCTAACCGGTAATAGTTTAAAAGAGCCCCAGCATCACATAATGGATGCTGCGGCCACAGACACAAGTCTGACCTCCTGCTGCTGGATTAAACTCCGGCAGGGGAGGCCTGGAAAATAGGTTTCCTGTCACAGGGAGGTGTAACCACCTCCCACACAGGCTGTAATGTATTGGGGCTGGGTGGGTGCAGTCAGAGAATGCTTTTCAGGCATTGCTGGGGGCACACTTGGTGTCCCTGTGCATACCCCAGTTCAAACCGGTTGCAGGGGGCACTCAGCGCCTACTGTGGCGCGAAACTGGACAACGGGAATGGAAATAACCACCCCTCTTCCAAGACCATCCCAGAGGTGGGTCCCCAGAGTATGTCCAACCCCCTAACTTAGTATAAGTATGGGAACCCAGTCCTTAGGACTTCAAGTTACACCTGAACAAACCTCTGCAACATATCTACTGGAACTTCGATATTCTACACGACTAGAAGACGGAAGAATCTCCTTTGGGGTCAAGGAGTAACTCTCCTGTTCAAACAGGCACCAAAGAAGAATCTTGCCGGTCTGCATTTCCAAGGCTCCCACCGGATCCCGACGGATTTGTGACTCAGGACACGGACTTACAGACTTCTCAGAGGCCGACACGAGATCCAGGCAAAGCTGAGACCCGCAGCCCTCACAAGAGACGTGGAACCGGAACTCCAGGACACCGTGTACATTTGCAAGTGCATCAACTTCCTGAGCTTTCCCGAAGTTGTGCGTTAGGCTACTTGTAGTCCAAGCCCTGAGCACCATTTGCACCAAAGATTGTGGGCCTACACTCCACGAATGTTCCGTGGGCCCGCTTCTAGCATTCCCGCTCGAGGCTCACTCGCGATCCCTGGTCCATTGACTGGTGGGTCTCCACGAAGGTAACTCTTCTTTCCTTTGGGCTTCCCTGGTTGCTCCAGACATGCCCTGACTCCCTACCGAGAGGTAAGTCCCTCAGACCTTGCTGGTCTGCACTGAAGACAATCTTTGCTTTCTGTGTGGGTTGCTGTTGCCCAGGCTTGTTGGGTCCAATCTGGAAACCGACATCGCACCACTCGACATCTTTTGTGGAACAGCTTGAATCCAGCTCTTGGTCATACGCGACGCCTCCTGGTCCTCGTGGCTGAAGAGTCAAGCTTCACCTTCTTCACCTGAAATCACCCGACATCAGTGGGCATCCGCTCATCTTCTTCCTGGTCACTGGCTAGTGACCCAGACTCTGTCCGCTCTGCTTTCAGGTTCTTAAGATCTCTGATCCACCCGGACACTTTCGACTTGATCACCAGCAGCAGATCGCCATTGAAAACGACGACGAAACCCGACATCAAAAGCCACCTATGCACCCGGCTTCCCTGGGTGAGGTAACTAGAGTACTCCAGTGCTCCCGTGGGTATTGACTCTAGAACTGCTTAGTTCTAAAGGAGTTTGCTCCAAGTCCTCTTGTAAGTGTTCTTAATCTTTAAAATTCCAACTGTGACTTTCCCATCAGAAGTTGCTGTGATTAGACACTGCACGCGTCCTCCGTGGGTCCCCTGTGTCACTACCTTGGGTGGCTCCTGGTGGCCCCAGCGGTCCTGAAGGCTCTAGGCCTTGTATCTGTCAGTCGTGGTTCTTATATCACTTTCTTAATATATGTTTTGGTACACCTCTTGAGCTCAACGTATATTATGCTAATTTACTGTGTGCTAAATAAGTTTACTGAATGTACTTTTGCCTCTAGCCTCACAAAGAGACTAGAGGGATGTGTTTAGAATAAATACATATATTTTATATATTTACCTGGGGTTGTTCTCCTTTCATTTGGTCATTCATGATATTATAGACTAGTAAAACAAGCTGCTTTACATTCCTTTAAGACTTAGCCTGAAGGCTGCTCTCCACAGCTACCACTAGGATACCTTTCTATATAGGTTGTCTTTAAACCTACCATCAATAAGGATCATTTGGACTGGTGCAAGGTGCCCTCTAGAATAGTGGACAGCATATGCCAGGCCAACTTCTCACATTGGTGTGCAGCGTGTGGGATTCCAGCTTGCCATTGTTTTACCAGATAATCCCAAGTGATTGATCATTTGAAAACCACTAAAGGTACCAGAGGTACATATAATGCAAGCTTAAATACAGTAAGTTCTACTGAACTTAGAGTTGTATGTCAAGGGCTTAGCACACCCTTTCTACAACTCAAGAGAGTTTAGTAGGTGAACAACTAGAGTAGGTAGTGCATACACACCTCACTAGTTATGTCTTCAGGGCCAGGAACCAGTGGGTCCCTGCCAGATGTCAGTATGTTACAGATATCTAAGTATTCCCTTTTTTAGAATTAAGGGCTCTGTGTACTATGAGGAAACTGAAGACAGGCAAGAATGCCACCACCCAACATCTCAGAGAGGTGTTATTGCAGGATGAGCTGAGGAAGGCTTCAGAGCCTGAAAGGGTAGGCAATGGGGTGGAAGCAACAGAAGGGGAAGAGGCCAGTGGTACTAACCCACAGGACTCAGACTCGGATTTTGACCAGGCAGGTGACAATGACCTACACCTGGACAATCCAGCTCCAACTGGAGATGAAGAAGGCCACGGTGGCCCTGTCTTTGTCCCCCCAGGAAGAGTTGGGGGTGTGCCTAGATGGCCAAGATCTCCTTCAGTGGAATCTAACCATTCTGACACATCTGTAGGGACCTCTGTCTCTTTTGGTAGGAGGGACATCTCCCAGGAGAAGCAAGAAAAACAGCTGAGGTTTGAAGAAGCCCAACTGGAGATAAGGAAACAAAGATTAGCCTTAGAAAGGGAGTCCCTAGAGCTTGAAAGATCAAGGACAAAGATGGGACTAGAGTCCCATGGTGGCAACAACATCCCTAGAGGTAGGGATAAGTCTTATGACCATAAAAACGTGAGCAAGATTGTCCCTTCCTACAAGAGTGGGGATGACATCCACAAATGGATAACTGCACTAGAGAGGGCCTGCAAAGTACAGACGGTCCACCAGGAGCAGTGGGCAGCAATCTTGTGGCTCTCCTTTGCAGACAAAGGTAGAGACAAGCTCCTCACTGTCAGAGAAGAGGAAGCTGATAATTACAAAGTCCTGAGGAGTGCTCTAATAGATGGGTTTGGCCTAACCACTGAGCAGTATAGATTACAGTTCAGAGATACCCAAAAGACACAGACTCAGGAAGAGGTTGACTTTGTTGATTGTGTTACTAAGGCTCTGGAGGGCTGGTTACTGGGCAGGAAAGTGTGTGATTACAGGATTGTACAACTTGATTATGAGGGAGCAGATCCTTAATAACTGTCTGAATCAGCTGTTGTATCAGCTCCTGGTAGACTCTGATCTGACCTCTCCCCAAGAATTGGGAAAGAAGGCAGACAAATGGGTCAGAACCAGGTTGAAGCAGAAGGTACAGAATCAAGGTGGTGACCAGAAGAAACAAGATCCTAATAAGGGTGGGGAGAAGGGTAAAGACCATAAGTTTTCACAAGGCCCTCAAAAATCTTCTAATGGTGGGGATTCAGAATCTTCTAAAAAGAAAGGCCAAAAGAAACCATGGTGTAAAGTCTGTAAGCAGAACAGCCTTTGGACTAGTGATTGCACAAAGAAAGATGCAACTCCAGCCACCATTGCCACTAAGGCAACTGTCCCCCTTAGTTCAGCTCCAAGTGGTGGTACTCAGCAGAAGGAGTAGGGTTAACCCTGGGTACTGAGATGGGCTCTGGCCTTGTCAGAGTACCAACTCAGGCTGTTTTGATCTGTTATGGAGGCATGGATATGTCCTCCTGTATGAGTCCCAGTAACTTGGGCAAATACAGACAATGGCCTTTGATAAATGGAAAAGAGGCTGTGGCCTAGAGGGACACAGGAGCAAGTGTCACCATGGTGACACAAGACCTTGTGGACCCTGGACAGATCATACTTGGTGAACTTTAACAGGTGACCAATGCTAGCAATGTCAGGATCAACCATGCCCTGGCAGTTGTTAATTTCTCCTGGGGAGTGGTAACTGGCCTCAAGAAAGCTGTGGTAAGTGCAGACCTCCCTGTAGAATGCTTGCTTGGAAATGATTTAGAGACTTCAGCCTGTTCTGAAGTGGAGTTGAGGACCCATGCAGAAATGTTAGGAATCTCTGCACATGTGTTTGCTGTGACTAGGTCACAGGCCAAAATGTCTAACACTGAACAAGCTCTGGATTCTGGAATAATGGACCAGGTGCCTTCCAAGAAAAGAAACAGTAGGGTTAAGGCAGTACCTTCCCCCCTGACGCAGAGTGATGATCAGTCTCTTGAGGGAGATGATTGTGCTCCTGAACAAGGAACTGTCCCAGAGGAGCTTAGCCTGATCAGGTTTACTTCTTGTGGACAGGGGGCCCTTCCAGGGCAGATCTGAGTCAGGAACAGCTGAGCTACCCTTCCCTTCAACCCCTCAGACAGCAAGCTGCTGCTGAGGCTGCTGGGAATGCTAGTGACACCCATAAGGTTTATTGGGATAATGGACTCCCATACTTAGAGAGTAGAGACCCCAAGCCTGGTACAGCCAGGAGGTTGATTATACCTTTGGAATGCAGGGCCTTCCTATTGACACAAGCCCATGATATTGCTTTAGCAGTACACCTGGGCCAAAACAAAACTTGGGACAGAATTGTCCCTCACTTTCATTCGCCCCACATGTCTGAAGACACAAAGGAGTTGTGTCGCTCCTGTGTCACCTCTCAAGCCAGTGGCAAAGCAGATGGTACAACAAAGGCCCCCCTGATACCACTACCTGTGGTGGGGGTTCCCTTTGAGAGAGTGGGGATTGACATTGTTGGACCAATGGATACTCAGACACCATCTGGCCACAGGTTTATCCTAGTGGAGGTAGACCATGCCACTAGGCACCCAGAGGCTATACCCCTTAGGACCACTACAGCACCTGTTGTGGCAAGAGCCCTCTTGGGAGTGTTCTCAAGAGTGGGTTTCCCTAAGGAGGTAGTATCTGACAGAGGTGCAAACTGTATGTCTAGCTACTTGTCTGCAATGTGGAAGGAGTGTGGAGTGAATTACAAATTCACCACACCGTATCACACACAATGCAATAGTTTAGTTGAAATATTTAACAAAACCTTAAAGGATATGATCAAGGGTCTCCCAGAAAAGCTTAGGCGGAGATGGAACATCCCACTACCCTGCCTTTTATTTGCATACAGGGAGGTTCCTCAGAAGGGGGTTGGCCACAGCCCTTTTGAACTTCTGTTTGGGCATCCTCTAAGAGGCCCATTATGACTGGTGAAGGAGGGATGGGAGTTACCTCTCAAACCTCCTCAACAGGAGATAATGGACTATGTACTTGGTCTCCGCTCCAGGATGGCTGAGTATATGAAAAAGGTAACTAAAAACGTTGAGGCTAGCCAGGAATTACAGAAAGCCTGGCATGACCAAAAGGCTGTACTGGCTGTTTACCGGCCAGGACAGAAAGTTTGGGTGTTGGAGCCTGTGGCCCCAGCAGCTCTCCAAGACAAGTCGAGTGGACCCCACACTATTGTTGAACAGAAGGGAGAGGTTACCTATTTGGTAAATCTTGGAACTCCCAGGAGCCCCCATAGGGTGCTTCATGTCAACAGGCTGAAACCATATGTTGACAGGGCAGACACAGGCTTGCTCATGCCTACTTATGAGGGTCAGGAGGAAGAGAGTGATCCACTCCCTGACCTGCTCTCACAGAACCCTGATGATGGATCAGTAGATGGTGTAGCCTTGGCAGGCAGCCTCAATGATCACCAGCAAACTGATTGCAGACAGGTACTCAATCAGTTCAGACATATGTTTTCTCTAACTCCAAGTCAGACTGGAGTACTCAGGAAGTGGGCACTGGGGACAGTCTGCCTGTTAAAAATAAGATTTACAGGCAACCTGATCATGTCAAGGACTGTATCAGGACAGAAGTCCAGAAAATGTTGGATTTGGGAGTTATTGAACCTTCAGATAGCCCTTGGACTAGTCCAGTTGTCTTGGTACCTAAACCTCACACCCAGGGTGGTAAGAGAGAGATGAGGTTTTTTATTGACTACAGGGGTCTCAATGCAGTCACTAGAACGGATGCCCATCCAATCCCAAGAGCAGATGAGCTTATAGATATGTTGGCCTCAGCCAAATTTCTGAGCACAGTTGATCTTACAGCTGGCTACTGGCAGATCAGATTAGCTGATGATGCAAAGCCAAAGACAGCATTTTGAACCCCTAGTGGGCACTATCAATTTGTGGTAATGCCCTTTGGTCTGAAGAATGCACCTGCTACTTTTCAAAGGTTGGTGAGCAAAGTCCTAACAGGCCTGGAAGACTATAGTGCAACATATGTAGATGATATTGCTGTCTTTAGCTCCACCTGGGAGGATCACCTGGTCCACCTGAGAAATGTTTTGGAGGCCCTACAAAATGCAGGCCTAACTATCAAGGCTACTAAGTGCCAGATAGGGCAGAGTCAGGTTGTGTACAAGAGCCACCTTGTGGGTGGAGGCCAGGTTCAACCATTACCGAGCAAAATCCAGACCATTGTAGAATGAGTTGCTACAACTACCCAGACTCAGGTCAGAGCTTTCTTGGGCCTGACTGGGTGCTACAGGAGATTTGTCAAGGGGTATGGTTCCATTGTGACACCCCTGAATTACTTAACTTCTAAGAGAATGCCTAAGAAAGTTCAGTGGACAGTAAGCTGTCAAAAGGCATTTGATGACCTGAAGCAGGCCACGTGCACTGCACCAATTCTTAACTACTCCAAATAATTCATTGTCCAAACAGATGCATCTGAGTTGGGGGTATGGGGCTGCTCTGTCACAATTGAATGATGAAGGTCAGGACCAGCCAGTAGCTTTTATAAGCAGAATGCTGACCCCTAGAGAGAACCGTTGGTCAGCTATTGAGAGGGAGACATTTGCTGTGGTTTGGGCTCTGAAGAAGCTGAAGCCATTTTTGTTTGGCACTCACTTCACTGTTCAGACTGACCATAATCCCCTCTTATGGCTAAAACAGATGAAGGGTGAAAACCCCAAACTTTTGAAGTGGTCCATTTCCCTACAGGGGATGGACTATACAGTGGAACATAGACCTGGGAGTAACCATGCCAATGCAGATGGACTCTCCAGATATTTCCACTTAGAACATGAAGACTCAACTGGTCAAAGTTAGTTTAATGTCCCTGCGTTTGGGGGTGGGGGTTGTGTAGGCTAGTAGGATCTGCTTACCATGGTTCCACGTTTTACTGGTGTTTCACTGTTTTTCGACTTTAGTCTGGCTGGGGCCCTGCTATCCAGGACCCCGGCCTAGCTGCTTCCTCTCTAAATTGATTGCATGTACTTTAGGTACACTCCAGATTGGTTACTGGGTTACCCATGTGAGTCCCTAGTATATGGTACCTTGGGTACTAAGGGCATAGGTATTCCAAAGGCCTACCAGGGGCTGAAGCATGTATTATGCCACCCCTGAGAAGCCATCCAAAATGGCACCACAGGTCTTCTACTGCAGCCTGGGTAAGGTGGTGTATGCAGCCCTTACTAAGATATAGGTTACCTATATCTACCTTTAATCACTGACACATATAAACCTATAAGTCACTCCTATGGCAGGCCGTAACAATCCTGAAGGCAGAGTGCTTGGTTTTGTGTGAGAGGGTACCCAGGCATGAGCAGGACCCCTCTGCAGCTTTCGGAATCTATTTTCTGAGGCTGTTCTGTGATGCAGCCAGGCCAGATACTCTTTAGTGCATTATAACTTCGTGGTAAATGCTAACTGTGGAATGGCTGCATGGAAACATGTTGTGTTTGGTGTCAAACACTTTGGAATCCTACCCCCCCCCCCTGGCCAGTCCTGGCCACGGGGTAGAATTTCACCCTTGTAGAGGGAGAAGACATGTACACACTAACCTAACCGGTAATAGTTTAAAAGAGCCCCAGCATCACAAAATGGATGCTGCAGCCACAGACACGAGTCAGACCTCCTGCTGCTGGACGAAACTCCGTCAGGGGAGGCCTGGACAATAGATTTCCTGTCACAGGGAGGTGTAACCACCTCCCAGACAGGCTTTAATGTATTGGGGATGGGTGGGTGCATTCAGAGAATGCTTTACAGACAGTGCTGGGAGTACACTTGGCATCCCTGTGCATTCCCCAGTTCAAACTGGTTGCAGGGGCACTCAGCCCCTGCTCTGGTTTAAAACTGGACAATGGGAATCTTTGCTTTCTGCGTGGGTTGCTGTTGCCAAAGCTTGTTGGTTCCAATCCGGATACCGACACCGCAGCACTCGACATCCTTTGTGGGACAACTCGAATCCAGCTCCTGGTCATCGTCGACGCCTCCTGGTCCTTGTAGCTGAAGAGTCAAGCTTCACCTTCTTTACCTGAAATCACTCGACATCGGTAGGTATTCGCTCATCGCCTTCCTGGTCACTGGCTAGTTACCCAGACTCAGTTTCTTCAGATCTCCGATCCACCCTTGGATCCACCCAGACACTTTCGACTTGGTCGCCAGCAGCAGTTTGCAGCAGATCGCCGTTGAAAATGATGACGAATCCAGGCATCGAAGGACACCTATGCACCCGGTTCCCTGGGTGAGGTAACTTGAGTACTTCAGTGCTCCCGTGGGTATGACTCTAGAACTGCCTAGTTCTAAAGGGGTTAGCTCCAAGTCCTCTTCTAAGTGTCCTTAATCTTTAAAATTCCAACCGCAGCTTTCCACATAGAAGTTAATGGTGATTCGCAGCTGTGTGTAGACACTGCACACGTCCCCCGTGCGTCCCCTGTGTCACTACCTTGGGTGGTTCCTGGTGGCCCCAGCGGTTCGGAAGGCTCTAGGCCTTGTATCTATGTCAGTCGTGGTTCTTATACCACTTTCCTAATATACGGTTTGGTACGCCCCTAGGGCTCAACGTATATTGTGCTAATTTACTGTGTGCTAAATAGGTTTCCTGAATGTACTTTTAGCTCTAGCCTCATAAAGAGACTAGAGGGATGAGTTTAGAATAAATACATATATTTTATATATATACCTGGTGTGGTTTCTCCTTTCATTTGGTCATTCATGAGATTATAGACTGGTAAAACAAGCTGCTTTACATTCCTTCAAGACTTAGTCTGAAGGCTGCTCTAAATAGGTTGTCTTTAAACCTACCAACAATAAGGGTTGTATGGTCAGGTGCAAGGTGCCCAGTAGAATAGTGGACAGCATATGCCAGGCCAACTTCTCACAATCTCCAAAGATAATCATAAGCACTGAAGAACAAGTTACTTACCTTCGGTAATGATGTATCTGGTGGGGACATAGTCTAGCCACAGATTTCTTAACTTGTGAATTCTACACAGGCATCAGACTGGATCCAGAAAAGTTTCTCCGCAGTACCTCTGTGAGCCGGGGGACGGTGCCACATGGCTCTGTACGATGTCGGCTCTGGATATAATATATATAATATATAATACAAGTTATGGTAGGCGGTGCACAACTGTGGTTAGGTTGTAGAGTTACAGTAGGTAGAACAAAGTTTTGGGTGCACTGCAGGGTGGTGCTATCCGTCAAAGCACCAGAAGAGCGTGGAATAAGTAGTGTATGCAGCGAACTGCGGATACATCCCCTGTGTAGGCACTCCGTTGGTGATCAATGAATATGATTCAACACATGTATCAAAATTGGATGTTTTTAATCCACGTTGGGTTTAAAGTATTTCAATTTAGTTCATTTGTGATATTCAAAGCATATCATCAAACAGCGTAAATCCAAGGGTACAACTCAATGAACATGATCCCCAATGCATTTCGGGCGGGGATGCCCTTGATCACGAGGCGCTGTGGAAGAAGACAAAAAGGGACGGTGAGCGCTAGTGTGTGAGTCTGCGGGAAATTAGGCTTACCAGTGCTATGTGTGTGGGAATGTGGTCAAAAAAGTCGATACGTGCACGAATTTAGAAAGTGAGGGTACGGAAGGTGCGGGATAAAGATAGAGATATCTAGCCGCAGATTCCTTAACTTGTGAATTAGATACCAAAGCCTGGATATAATGTTAGTGGAGCCATATAAGTCCCCTCTGGCACGCTTACGTCAGCTTCTTCTGTGAAAATGTTTGTGTGGAACAGGGAGACACATAGAAACTGGCTGTGGAAAAACTGTGTGCTAAAAAAGAGGAACAAATCTTTGCAATAATAAATGAAAAAAGGGGGATAATAATACCAGAGAAGACCCTTGAGGAAAAGGCATAAAAGTCAATGAAGCACAAGTCATGTAGAACACTGCGCAGAGGCGCAGGACACAGTACAGAAGAAAAACACCTCCTACTCCTTTAACCATATACCAGGAGGAAAGGGTGGATGAGAACTCCATATAAGGTCAATGAGAACTGACCAGTGGATCTGAAGAACCCCATCACAACAGAAGCAGAATAAGAAAAAGAGGAGAACCTCCCCCATGCCAAAGGTCAGTCAATAAGGAAGTAAGACAACTGAAAACAGCAAGGCCAGACTTCAAGGTAATTCGCAGAGTGGGGAGGATGGGCATAGCGTTAAGGAATCTGCGGCTAGACTATGTCTCTCCCGGATACATGGTTACCGAAGGTAAGTTACTTGTTCAGCTGATAGAGATATCTAGCCGCAGATTCCTTAACTTGTGAATTAGATACCAAAGCCAGAGTCAAAAGGAGGAGGGTCTGCTAACCAATCACACAATAGGCCAAGGAGGACCGGCTAAGTCAGATTAAAGAGCGGCCACATCTCAGTTAGGGAAGGTCAGGCAAGAGAGACCTCGCTTTTAAAGATGGTAATGACCACAACAAAAACGCAAGCAAGTAACATGTACCAAGAGTAAGGAGCATGTTTCCTCAGGCATAGTGGTACCGAAGTACAGACACCCGTTGTAATCCAACTCCAAGGAAGATAAGCATAGATCAAATTAAACGAAAGGTTAATTGCCCCCACTGGAATGTGGGTGCATGACCACTAGAATGAGCAGAGAACTCTGCAATGCATACAATAGAGGACTGAGCCAAGAGCCTGCCAAAATATTATCCCACTCAAATGTAATGGTTGGGAGAATAAAATCGGTTTGTATGCGGACGACCTTCTCATTTATACCGGCAATTTAGAAAGATCGTACCAAGAAATTTGGTCAGAGATAGAGAATTTTGGAAAGGTCTTCGGATACCTTCTTAACCAACAAAAAACAGAACTAATGAAATGGAATACTAGTTTTAGAAGTATTTACACAAAAAAGAAATAAGAAACCTGGGATTCTAGATAGTCAAAAACATCAACAAAATAGCCCAATCTAACTTTGAAAAAGTAACAAAGAAAGTCAGCTCTCAACTACAATCATGGGGGGCACTTTCTCTTTCCTTTTTGGGTAAATCTAATCTATTGAAAATGTCAATCCTTCCAAAATATACGTTTTTGTTTAATACCATCCCCCTAGAGTTCCCAAACATTTGGTTTAAGAAGGTGTAAGGGCTCTTTACAAGCTTCATATGGGGAAACAAAAGCAGAAGAATAGCTTTAAAAAAACTTAGAAAGAGAATATGGAGGAATAGCACCTCCTGAATTATATTTGTATCTTTGTGCCTTCCAGGTAAAAAACTTCAGGCAACTAATGATGGAAAGCTCAACTTTCTCTCCTCTGTACAAAGCTCTAACAACTGACTTTACTCAACAAGCAGGGTGCTTTATTTTAAAATTTGGTCACCCAAAATATTTTAAAAAGGTAAAATTGAAGATTTTGTTATCAGCTATAAAGCTTTGGTCTCAGGTGGGACGCCTCTTAAAAATCCCTTACTATAACGATATCACCACAGTTTGGGATTCCCCAGGGACGCCTCTGTTAGAAGATGCCCTTGCGGTACCCCTACCCCTACCAAGCTGCGGGATCACCACTTGGGGGCAACTGCTCTTTGATGCAGAACTTATCTCCTGCCCTCACCTGCCGGCGATCTGTGGGAACTTGGTCTCGAAGTTCAAATACTATCAATTGCTAAGCTGAACAAAATCAATAGAAAAAGAGCTAAAAGGAGACTCGAATTTGGTATTAAAGATATGCTCCCGCCAAACAAAAACAAAAGAAGTGGCAGAGTGGTACTGGCTACTTGTCCAAAACGGGGAAGAGAAGCAGGTTCCGTTTACTGAGATATGGAAGAAGGACCTGCCGGATAAAGACTACGAAAATATTGGGCAAGTATTTATGTTTTCTCGATGGTCTTGTGTAAATCCCGCACCTTTAAAAAAGAACCACCTTTTTACAGTAAACAAGGCCTACTGGACACCCCAGAAAATATAGAAAATGGGGAACCGGGAGATTAATAACCCTCGCATGTGCCTATTCTGCGGAGACCCATACTCACCATACTTACCGGCCCCCGCATACTGCTGCTGCCGAAGGTGGGAAATAATGTCAGCCAACAAAGCCTGGTATCCGTAGTGGTCGTTGTTGGCCGCAGTTTATTAATAACCAAAGACATATTAATAACACAAACTGGTATCAAGCAATCTTCCATTTTTGAACATTACTCATCAATCATAATTGGCATATTACACATTATGACACCCTCTTCTAGTAGCAGGTGTCAGTCTCTTTGTGCCCTCCTTAGTTCGAAAATGGGGCTTGTACACAACCAGTTTGTTGTCAGTCTATTGGTGCTCCAGTGGTTGGTTGCCCACGCCTTCTGAGTGTTGTGGAGGGGAGCTTTACGCTTTCCAGTCGGGAGTTAGGTCCCCAGCTCGCTACCAAATTGCGCCCTGCCGTCCGGCCGGGTCTGGGCCGCGAGTGCCGTCTCCTCCTGCTACTCCCCTCCTTTATGCCGCCACGTCACCCTGCCGTGCGGCATTCAAAAGTGAGTGGCCATCCTCTTACACACCGCCCGCCGGTGTGTTTTCTTAGCCAACCAGTGTAGGATTTCCGCTAACGCCCCTTCCACTATCCAGCACTGCGACTTTTGCTGTTCCTTAGGTGTGGGTGGGTGGGCTTCAGTCGTTGTTGCTGTCGCGCCGATCTCCCAGCTCCTCGAATGCGATGTGCTTCTGCTGGGAGGGCGGCGTCGCTTAAATCCTCCTGAGCCCTCCATGCAGGCCTCAGGTGAGTCCCCCTGATTGGGGGGTTCAAACAAAGCCAGGTTGACCATTGGACGTCCTTTGGGGGGCGCCAGGTCAACAGGTCACTTCCGGTCGGGTGGCTGGTGCGCACCCCGTTTCCGCTGGTTCCTGTGCGCATCGAAGCGCCCCGAACCAGTTTTTTCCCGCTGGTGGCACCACGAGGGTTATGGCGCCGGCCTTCGAGCCTCCCCCACCCTTCGGGCGGGTGCGGCGGCCTCTGCAATAACCCTCGCATGTGCCTATTCTGCGGAGACCCATACTCACCATACTTACCGGCCCCCGCATACTGCTGCTGCCGAAGGTGGGAAATAATGTCAGCCAACAAAGCCTGGTATCCGTAGTGGTCGTTGTTGGCCGCAGTTTATTAATAACCAAAGACATATTAATAACACAAACTGGTATCAAGCAATCTTCCATTTTTGAACATTACTCATCAATCATAATTGGCATATTACACATTATGACACCCTCTTCTAGTAGCAGGTGTCAGTCTCTTTGTGCCCTCCTTAGTTCGAAAATGGGGCTTGTACACAACCAGTTTGTTGTCAGTCTATTGGTGCTCCAGTGGTTGGTTGCCCACGCCTTCTGCGTGTTGTGGAGGGGAGCTTTACGCTTTCCAGTCGGGAGTTAGGTCCCCAGCTCGCTACCAAATTGCGCCCTGCCGTCCGGCCGGGTCTGGGCCGCGAGTGCCGTCTCCTCCTGCTACTCCCCTCCTTTATGCCGCCACGTCACCCTGCCGTGCGGCATTCAAAAGTGAGTGGCCATCCTCTTACACACCGCCCGCCGGTGTGTTTTCTTAGCCAACCAGTGTAGGATTTCCGCCACGCCGCAGGGAGGCGCACGTCTCACTGCGGCTCCCCCCCTGCACCTGGTTCGTGGCTCCCACCTTTCTCCATCTTTCATTTTTTTTTTTTTTTTTTTTTAGTTGCAACCTGCGAGTGACATTGCACCCCACAAGTTATCCCAAAACACCTTCATCCCTTTTTCGGATAGGTGTACCCCGTCTTGCCCATAGAGCTCTGGGCGGCCCGGGTGGATGAGGCCGTGCCGAACTGATTCCAGGCCATTGGCGAGGCAGAACTTGTGCATTGCCACGTTTAGCTTCCTCCTTGCGTTGTCGACGGCCTTGTTGGAATCGGCACCTCTCCAATGTTTCCTGCTGATCATTTCGGACCAGACCACCGTCGTGGGTCCCAGCCACGCAGCTGTCTTGGTGAGATCCCTTTGGATGGCTTGCCCGACAGCTTTTCGCCCTAGCCGGGTCAGGTCATTGCCCCCTAGGTGGATGATCAGGACGTCAGGCAACCAGGCCGAATCTGCCATGAGGCCGTCCAGCGTCGGCAGTAGCTGCTCCCATCTCATGCCTGGCTGCCCTATCCACCTGATGTACGTCGCTTTGGGCCTGCGTATGCTGCTGTCCCCCTGCCGCCACCAAGACTCCATCCGGGACACGAACGAGTGCCCCACCACCCAGACCAGCTGCGGGCGTCCCCCTGTCGAGAGAAAGCATTCCGTTAGGTGGCTTTTACTGCGCACCGTGTGCATTCAAGAGAGGGCGGGGGTGTGTTGTCACCCTGCCGTGCGGCATCCCAAGGCAACTCCCACTCCTTCCCCCCCCTCCCACCTTCGGGGCTTTCTCTCCCTTTTGTCCTTTTTTTTTTTTTTTTTTTTTTTTGTCTTTCCTCTTCACCCCCTTTTTTTTTTTTTTTTTTTTATACGAGGTGAGGGCGTATGTACGACTTGTACGCCCTGGAGCGCCATCTGCCCACTGCCTGGATCCTGTCCTCTGGCATGCCATGCTGCGATGCTGAGGTTGCTGCGCCGATCCTGAAAGAGTGAGAGGCGAACGAAGCCGCGCAATACCCGGCTTTACCAAGGCCCTGGCGCATTATGGCTGTAAACTGGAACTTGCTCAGGTTCCTCCCGTCCTTATGTATGAAGAGAGGGCCATCGCCAGCTGGTCGAGCCCCCCTGTACCTGAACAACCAGCATACCGCGCAGAGCCCCGACTCTGGTATGCAATGGAGACGTATCGTCGTCCCCCTCCTTGCCCTGTCTGTTTTGGACTGTCTCAGCGTTAACTCCACTGCCCTCTCCATTGGTTTAATGTCTCTTGCCTGCAGGCATTGCTGCGCTGGGCCCGACTTGCTGGGGGCTACCAATTCGCTGACACGGAATGCTCCAAAGAACGCCGTCGTGAAAGCCGCCCTAAATAGCAGCAGCTCGTACTCATCCGATATTAAGCCTGTGAGGGCTTCAAGGAGCTGACCCAGTTTGGCAAAATCGATGGGACGCCTGTTGTCCTTCTTTTTTCCTTCAACCCTCCTCCAGCCTTTTAAGGCCGTCTTTAGATAGGCCGAGGTAGTGGGGTCCTCGCCTGTGTAAAGCCTCGCAAAATGGGCAATGGCGGACAGATGCGCCTGGGCCCATGATCTCGTTTTTCTCGACTCGAATGCCCATTGCACGAATTTCTCGACCGCCGTGCGAGTCTTTGCCCCGTTTTCCAGCGATTTTAGGCCCCCAACTTTCATAACTGTGCCCGCGTATGTCCTGTATCTTCTGCTAGCTTCCGCGGTGAGTGATTGGCCTACTAGCCATGATAAGTCTACTCCCCCAGGTCCCAAAGGGACGATGGAAAGGGGGTCATCTCCTTGTCCGCCCCGGGCACCAGTTCCCTGAAGCGCTTCATTTGGGACCGTGAGAGTGCGTCTGCTGCCGAGTTCTCTGCCCCTGGCACGTGGCGTGCTTTCAGCTCCAGGTTCCCTTCCAGCTGTAATTTAATTAACCGTCGCATTAGCCTCAGTATGTCCGGGCATCTCGCTGCGCCTCTGTTATTGGCCTGCACCACTCCCATGTTATCTGACCAAAGGGTGAGTTTCAGGTTTTTTATTTTCTCGCTCCAAATGGTCATTGCCACAATGATTGGGAACAGCTCGAGAAACGTGATGTTCCTGGTGAGCCCCTGCGCATGCCACTCGTCTGGCCACTGGCTGGCGCACCAGCTGTTTCCCAGGACTGCGCCGAAGCCAAGGCTTCCAGCCGCGTCAGTGTACAGGGCTATCTGTTCGGCCGTTACCCAACCTGCTCTCCAAATCAGCACCCCGTTGAAGTTCTGTAGGAACTCGTCCCACACCCGCAGGTCCTGTTTCACGCCTGCGCTCAGTCTGATGTGGTGGTGCTTGTGGGTGACGCCGGCCGTTAGCCCTGTTAGGCGCCTTGAAAATACCCTGGCGGGCGGGATTACCCGAGCCGCGAAGTTGAGTCTACCTATTACTCGCTGGATCTCCCTCAGGGTGGCCTTGTCCCGACCCCGTAGCTTCGATACTTCCTCGCGAAATTCCTTTACTTTGCCTGGAGGCAACCTGGCCGTTCCCGCTATAGAGTCCAATTCTATGCCCAGGAACGTGAGACTTGTGGTCGGGCTTGTAGTTTTTTTTCTTTGCGAGGGGGACTCCTAGAGACCTGGCTAGCTCCTCGAAGGCTGCCAATGTGCTTGCGCACACTGAGGAACCTGCCGGGCCCGTGAACAGAAAATCGTCTAAGTAGTGCAGTTTCCCCCCTTCCTGGTGCCGGTCATGCAGCGCCCATTCTAAGAAGGTGGCGAACTGCTCAAAGTATGCGCATGATATCGCGCATCCCATGGGCATGGCTTTGTCAATGAACACGTCCTCTCCCCATTGGAAACCCAGTAAGTGGAAACTGGAAGGGTGGACCGGCAGTAGTCGGAACGCGGATTCAATATCGGCTTTCGCCATAAGAGCCCCTCTGCCTGTCGCCTTCACCAGCTCGATTGCGTCGTCGACTGACGCATATCCCACTGAGCAAGCTTCGGGGTCGATACCGTCGTTCACGGAGGAACCTTCCGGAAACGAAAGGTGGTGTATCAGCCTGAATTGACCTTGTTCTTTCTTGGGGACCACGCCTAGCGGGGAGATGACTATGTCTCCTTGTAATTCCTTTGGGATAGGGCCCTCAACTCTGCCCAGCTTCACTTCTTTCTCAATCTTGGCGCTAACCACTTCGGGGTGCTGGCTTGCCGACTTCAGGTTGTTCGCCCCCGCCGAGGGGAGCGGGCCATGAAATGGAATAACGAAGCCTTGCTCGAAGCCCTCTACCAGTGACCTGGCCTCTGCTTTGTTCGGGTATTTGTTTGTTAATCTGCGCAGCTGTTGTGTAATAATGGGGGATCTGGCCAGCTGGCGCCTACGAATGTCCACCAGTCCCCTTTTTTCCCCTGCGTTGGGGCTAACGCTTCTTGCTCTTTTCTCTCTTCTCCCTTTTCGCTTCACGTTTGGAACCTTTGCATGCGGAGGTGGCATGCTTGCCCCCGCAGGTCGCGCATGCGTGTTGAAACTTACAAGACGAGCCCCATGAGCAGTCCCCCGCCTCGTATCTCCAACAGATCGCCTTAATTGCGGTTGGGGAGTCTGATCTCCCGTTCGACCGCTTTTGATAAGAACCACTCTTCCCTTTTTGGTATGAGTTCCGAAAGGGCTGGTCGCCTTTTCCGGCCCAGGTCCTAACGTCTTTGGCTGTGAGCATCTTGTGGATGAAGCCGGAGACATCCTCCTCATTCCACTCCATTTCGGGGTGCCTCTGCATTTTTAATCTAAACCCTTTATCGTATTCTAGCCAGGCATCCCCTGGGAACTGCCTCTGTGCTAGGTGGATATTGGCCTCGTACAGCCACAAGTCAGCCGCGCAATGGGGGAACCTCTCCACTATAATGCACGCCATGATTCTGAAGGCGTCTAACCAATTCTCGAAACTGCGCTCTTTTCTGGCCCCACGCCTTTCTCTCCTGTCCTCTTCTTTCCTGTCGCACGTGGTTAGATCGAGACCTTCTAGCTGTATTTCAAGCAGCGAAAATATGTCGATGAATTCTTTGCGCCATATCCTCTCTTTTACCGCTAGGGGGATGAGACATGCCAGGCCGGTGGCTTTCGTAGTCAGGGACGCCGGGCCGGGGGATGGCCTGATGTAATGATCGTTGACTACCCCACTCGGAGGTGGGCTTCCTGCAACGGGGCCGTAACCCCAACCGGGTAGCGGGGAAATCTGTTCCCCCTGGGCGGACAAGCTTACCTGCTCCTGCACTCTTGTCTGACGGGCCCACCCCGGGTCGACCATATGCCACGTGAGACCTGCCGCTTCCTCCGCGCGCTGCTCCCTAGGCCCTGGTACCCCCTGCCCTATGCCATTAAGTAGCCCCGGCGCTAGCGATTTCAGACATTCCCTTACGATGTTGCTAATATGCTCACCCTTTTTCTTTTTGTCGGTCATCTCGCCCTGTTCACTGCCCTCCGGCCTCGGCGTAAGGGGTTTCTGCCGCACCTTCCTCGGAGGGTTCCTCTTCGATGTTCTCTTCATCGGCGTGTTTTTCAGCTTCTTGGGTGCGGAAGGCCCTGGTTCTTCGTCCGCCTGTCCAACCGGTCTGTTCTCTTTCCCCTTGCCCAGGTGGGGGTGAAGCCAGTCGTCGCCGTGGATGGCCGATAACTCGCGGATCTTCAACAGTACCTCCGCCATCTCGTCCGGCTGGCCTTCCGACATGTCGTGAGTCTCTGCGCACTTGTGTGTGGCTTCTTAGTTTCCCGCGTCTGCGTCAGGCCGTCTGCCGGGGGCACAGCTGACTGCGTGTGCTTATCCCGAGCCCTGAGCTTGCCGCGGTCTTTACCTGTTGTTGTTTCGGGGGAGCTGGCACGGCGCGCCGCGCTCCGAAAGGCGTCCTCGGTGATGATGACCTGGATCTTCTACCGGATTCCCACCGTCTTCCCGCCTCGTCCTTCGCCGCGTCGCCTCTCTTCTTCAGTTGTTCTTCAGTCGTTGTTGCTGTCGCGCCGATCTCCCAGCTCCTCGAATGCGATGTGCTTCTGCTGGGAGGGCGGCGTCGCTTAAATCCTCCTGAGCCCTCCATGCAGGCCTCAGGTGAGTCCCCCTGATTGGGGGGTTCAAACAAAGCCAGGTTGACCATTGGACGTCCTTTGGGGGGCGCCAGGTCAACAGGTCACTTCCGGTCGGGTGGCTGGTGCGCACCCCGTTTCCGCTGGTTCCTGTGCGCATCGAAGCGCCCCGAACCAGTTTTTTCCCGCTGGTGGCACCACGAGGGTTATGGCGCCGGCCTTCGAGCCTCCCCCACCCTTCGGGCGGGTGCGGCGGCCTCTGCAAGAAGTGTCCTAAACGTGGAGAAGATAGAGCAAACAAGGTCCATATGTTTTGGAGCTTCCCGGTAATACACTCTTATTGGAAAAAAGTGGGTAAGACTATTTCAGATATTATGGGGCTGGATATAAAATTAACAACTCTGTCTATAATTTTTAGGGTATTTCGTAGGAAGGTAGACGGCCGTTTACTAACAAAATGCCATAATGCTCTGTTTTTCACTTTGATACTACTAGCTCGTAGGGAGCTTTGCATTAAATGGATTTTGCCCTGCCCCCCATGGAAGAATGGATTCATTCCATTCAGAGGGTATCCTCTTTAGATCAATCTGGTAAACACACTAAAAAGACAAAATACTGGGAAATATGGAATAAATGGGTGGAGGCAGGCCCTCCTCACATATAAAGTTTTTGTTACAGGATTTGATAGTTTTTCCTTTTCTTTTCTCTGACTTTGATGGGCTGAGGGTATTCTTCTTTTATTGTCTCTCAGTCTTGAGGTATTATGATTTTCTTTCTGATCCAATGATTAAGAATATGCTCTAGATAGTGCCCCTTGGATGGGGTCGTTACTATCTTATGAAAAGAAGGAACACATTATTCTTTCGATAACTCAAGTTCAGGGTTGGAGGCCATACAAGAAATCGATGGTGCGGCTCTGGAGATATGTGGTATCCTTCTCTCCCCTGGGGGTGTGATCAGGCAGGTAAAAACTACCTTCAGATACTTGAAATGGTCAGAGTAACCCCTTCTTGATTTTGGAGCATATTATGGTTAAATGAGGACAAAAAAAGAGGACTGAGCCAACAGACCGACTAAGCAGAGGATGGCATCTACCTTAGATGAAAGCACGTAGCCACAAGAGGACCCAAAGCACCTGGGGCGGCTCCTGTATAAGGGCGTAGGGGCTGCGCTCCCTTTCCTTTCATAACTCCTTGTAAACAAGGTTAAGTAAATAAAAACAATAAAAATTCAAAGTAGCGATTGTCATATTGATAGTTAGTTTTGCGAAATTGCGAGGCATTCCCGGATGCCCCTCCGTGAGAATGTGCACGATTCAGCACTAGTAGGGTTTACCCACGCACAGACCAGGTATTTCCTCAAAGCGCAGTGACGTCACCGTAGTTTCTCCACCTTCTTCTGGAGCATCCGTTTAAAACAGCCCGGGGCGTTTAGCTTTCAAGCCCGGGCTGTACGAGTTTGAATGCCACTGAATACCAGCTACCCCACCCTTCAGTATCTCACCACTGGGTGAGGAGATGTGAAAGGGTGGGTTTAGGAGGCATGCAAAAGGCGCCACAGACAAAGCTATTTCGTCAGTCTATGGTGTCATCTTAGGCTTGAGTTATTGTGTTTACGGCCATCCCAGGACGTGCTCTTTCATACTTAGTGGCAGCGCTGCACATTTGAGAATTCATCCGATACTGCCCTACGAGCTGCCTGAACACCATAAATAACGTAAACAAATAAATGTGTCAGCTGCATCACATAAGAAACGGAACAGTGCAAGAACCACAGCACTTTGAGGAGAGTTCAGTTTCACTTATGAAGCAGGAAAGGCCCTGAAAACATTATTATACAGGTATGAATGCGCCTCACTAAGTAGAACAGGTTTGTCTGAGGTGAGAAATGCCAAAACCTGCATTCTGGACCACTTGGTTTAGTGAAGTTTATCAGGCTTGACTTTGAAACAGTTTTTCATCTTTATACCGCGCCACACAAAAAGCCGTACATTTTTGAAATATTAAAAACGGCGTGATGTAAAGACTGTGGAACTTGAGAGCCTAGTTAGGGTCTCGGGGTCAGCTTAATTAACATTCTGTGATTCTGGGCTAATCACTTAGTCAACCCTGCCTAAAAAAACACTACCACAAATGTGCTTGTGTAACATAACTGGCGCTCATGTAAAGGGCCTTAAAACCCCTTTGGGTCAAGCTCCTACTAAATGAAAGGTAAAAACTGTAAAAAAGAAATCCTGATGAGTGTGAGGTAACGTTACGTTTTCGGGTAAAATGACCGTATCAGTAGCTCCTTCACAAAAACTGCACAAATAAGCTGGAGAAAAAAGTCAAAATCTATTCCTTTCTAACTGCTGTGCTGTCTTCTCTGCAGCACAAATGGGGTCAGTACAAAGCTACCCACTGTTACAACTACAGATGGTTCTTTTATCTCATTTGCAGATCCAATGTGCTTAATGTTGTGGCAGTAGACATTACTAGATGTAATCTGCAGTGAGAATAAAACAAGCACTAACAACCCCACTTAGTGTAGCTTTTTATTAATGACATTGCTGGTTACTCAATGAGTGATGTTTGGTGTATGAGCGTGTGAATGGGTGAGTAATTGAATGTGGGGGTTGACTTTGTGGATAGGTAAATGTGACGACTGGTTATATGAATTGGTTGAATGACCTTAGGAAGCTTGATACGGATGAGTGAATATGAGTGAGTAAGTGAATGATGTAAGGTGGGAGAAAGTGAAATAATAGTTGGATGTAAATGGAGTATACTTGATAAAGCGCACAGCTGCCCCATCTCGGGGCGTCCCGGCGCTGTATAACGCTGTGGAAACCTTCCTGGCTCTCGTGGTGAGATGCCCCTCCTGGGCACCCCCAAGGTGAAGCTAGGCATCCCAGTGTTGTTGGGGCCGTTGTGGAGATTAAGCAAGCTATTGCCCAGAGTTGCAGCGTGGGACCCATGATTAGAGTAGGCGCCGAGACGAGAATTATCGAGTCCGCGGACATTGAGCCCAAGACCCTGCCGCGTCAGAAAGTGAACCCTGGTCCCGGTCCTGATCTCTGCTTCAGGGTCTGCTGCTTCTAACCAGTGAGCCACACAAGATAGGGGTAGGTAGGTAGCGGAATGATCTTAAGTGAGTAGTTGAGTGAGTAACTGGGTGGATGACTTGAGAATTATAAGGTGGATAGACAAAAGCTTGTTAAAACATCATGAGTTCACTGAAATTCAACCTGCTGTCTGCAATAACCTAGTTAAATAACTGAAAATATAACAGTGAGTGGGAATGGCAATGTGAATTAGGTGAATGAGTGGAAGGGTAGTTAGATGAGAATGTATGACTGAGCGAGTGAACGAGTGTGAGCACAGCAGAATTGGTGTGTGCAGTATATGACTCAGAGGGGGAATGAGAGTGTTTGGGTAGATGGATGAATGTGAGTTGATGAGAAATTGTGATGAACATACGTTGGTAAAACTGTTGAAGATTTCAATAAAATCTGATCAGTGTCTGGCCTCTTGACTCTTAGCTGGGTCTGAAGGCTCATTGGACTAATGCATCCACTAAGCCTTTTAACATGGCTGATGATCTCCACTCAACCGTTACCCCTTCTAGGTCGATAATAGAAAACGATTGAGTTGTGTAAAAGTGTGTTCACCCTCTCTTCCCGAACACAGGGCCCGATTCACAGAATGAACTTAAGACTCAATCCTAAACTTACTACTATTTTGGTATTCACAGAATGCACTTACTACTTTTGGGTATTCACAGAAGTTAAGATTTTGTCTTAAGTCTGTCTTAAGTTTGTCTTAAGACAAAGTTAAGACAAAATCCTAACTTCTGTGAATACCAAAGTAGTAAGTTCATTCTGTGAATGCCAAAAGTAGTAAGTGCATTCTGTGGATACCAAAATAGTAGTAAGTTTAGGATTGAGTCTTAAGTTCATTCTGTGAATCGGGCCCACAGTTTCCCTGAGAAAATCAGGCATCAGGTATCTCACTATGCTAAATTGCGTAGTGCAATTCTGTCTATTGACTTCCGCCCCACCACTTTTTGCAGGCACCACTTTTTGCAGCCACCAGAAAAACTAAGATATTAACAAGAGTGCGAATGGACCCGTTCAAGCACAACAAAATTAATTAAGCCCCCCACCGCCAGGTGGTAAAGAAAGATAAATGCCAAAAAGAGGACAGATAACCCTGCAAGGGAAAACCGAGTCTGAGGGAAAAGAGGCGAAATCCTACACAAAATCACCTGACAACAGCCAGAATGCCTTATGTGAACCCCAAAGTACACCAAAACAGACGAGAAATAAAGAGATGGAATTCTATAGGAAAGGGAAACGACAGAATGGAGATAAGTGACGGTGGAAGAGAGAACTTGAGGAAGGAAGGGAGAAGAGAGGAGTCGAAACAATGTCAGAGAAGAGGAGCGGGAAAGGCAAGAGGGGAAAGAGTTAATGTGTACAAAGACAGCGACCGAGAGGGATTGAGGTAGTTAAATAAAGAGCGCAGTTGCAACGGTCCTTGAGATGCCACAGATTAAGGAATGAGGCGGGCGGGGCTGGGGCTGTCACAGTATTTATGCGTGAAGGCAGCTCTCCCAGGACCCTCCGGGCCTTCATAGGCAATGGGAAGAGACAGCTTTTAAAACACAGCAATTTGTAGCGCTTCCTCCCCGAGGAGGGGCCTTACAGCATTTCAGGCCCGCACCCCAGGGACGGGGAGGTTTTCACTCTCAGTAATACACACACTGGACAGAGTGACGTGTGTGGAGAGGGGCCCGGTGAGAAAAGCCAGCACCGAACCGTGGAACACAAGGGGAGCCCAGAAAAAAACACACAACGGCTGCATAGGCTGATTGGGAGCAAAAGCTGCCTTTAATCAGGAAAGTTTATTGCTGGCGGAGGCGGAACGAGCCCTGGCTCATTTCAAGGCCCAGAGCTCTACAACTACCAAGAAAAGACTTCACTACGCGTCTTCGGCTCCCCCCTTTCATAGACTCCCAGGTCGTTCTGCAACCTATGATGAGCAACACACTAACAGCCCCCAATCCCCCCCTGCTCCCTCCACTCCGCTCTGCAGAGCCTGCATCTGGTTCTGGTTGTGCAAGGCAACACTCCCAGGTGAATTCATTGCATTGTATATAGCGCGTACTTTTCCTGACGAGTCCTTGAAGTGCTTTACGGCGGGTAGCACGCTACTCAGCAACCCAAAGCTAATCATTAGTCCGTGGTTATCGGGATTAGACGTGTGTTCTCAATGAAACCAAATCTACTCCAAGTTTCTTTGTGGTGGATTAAATGGATAGGAGCTAAGCATGCTTATTAAAGTAAATTTGTGGAGATGGTTGGTCGATGAATAGATAGCCTATTTATCAATCAATCAATCAGTATTTTCATAGCGCCACTAATCACTCATGAGGGTATCCAGGCACTGGGTTGCGGGGCTCAGTCAAAAAGGCAGGTCTTGAGTCTCTTCCTGAAATCCGCTAGTGCTGTTGATGTCTGGAGGTGGAGGGGAAAGCCGTTCCAGGACTTGGCGGCGAGGTAGGAGAAGGAGCGGTCTTTGCTGTGGCTTCAGCAGATGTGCGATGTCTGTGTGACGGCGGTGGATGCAGGTTTCTGGCTGACCGGTGAAAGTTCAGTCGGTGATTGATGTATGCTGGTTCTTGGTTGTGGAGGCTTTTGGAGGCGTGTGTTTGTATCTTGAATTGCCATCTTTTCTGAATGGGAAGTCAGTCGAGCTCCCTAAGGTTTGTGGTGATATGGGTCCATTTGTGCAGGTCGATGAATGTGCCTTGCCGCGAGTTCTGTATCGTCTGTAGTCTCTTCATGAGTTCAGTGATGGCTCCTGCGTACAGTGCGTTGATGTAGTCCAGCCGCTGGTGACTAGGGCTTGATTGACTTTTTCCTTGTGCTGATGGGGAGCATTAGCAGATTCTTTGGAGCAGGGGTGTGGAATTTAATAAAATATCTACTTGTCCATGGGGCAGGTTGCTTCATAAATGTGCTTGTTCTGTCACAAAATCCACTTGTCCCTTTGGTGCCATGTAGTGTGGCGTCAAATTATGGCGGCAATCTCATTATATAAGAGCTCTGATATAGCCTCTCTGATATGCCAGGGCTCATACCATAGTAGTGTTTGAATACTTGCAATCTCTTTATGTTGCCATGTTTCCTCAGGTCTATATACTGGGGCTGAAGGTAGTGGTAACCAATAGTTCCAGGTTTAGAATGCCCTTTAGAGTTTGTGCAAACCTACTAACTTGCATGTTTTAAGGGTTTTCAACAATTCTTCTCTAATCTTTTCCCATACTGAGACATGTTGGAAATTTACTCCTGGCATTCGTAAACCTTCTTCCAGAGTTAGGGGAAAACGTGGTTGGAGGGAAAGTGAACTTGCAAACACTCAGATTTTCGCATTAGCAAATCTACACATGCATATTTGCTCATGCTAAAATGCAGTTCACAAATAATTTCTAGGAGTACTATTTCTTGTCCTACTTCTGTAAACTCTCAAAATTCAAAAAAGTTGTATAGCTTCACTTAATGCTAGGACAATTACCATGGGTGCAGAGTATGGCTTTAATAATTGGGCCTCTAATTTTGTCTAGCGTTAACCATCACCTTTTGCGTAATTCTGTCTCTCTCTCACTCTATATCGGCTGGCTTCACTGCGAGTGACCGCATTCTGCTCTTTCACAAGGAGCATATCAGCACACAAAGTCGTTTTGTTCAGTGCCAGTAAGTACTGTGGCAGTGTGTGCTTTATGAGACCAAATTTTTTTTTTGCTTTTGCCAATGTTTGTTATAAGGGTGAGATCCCGACAGCTCCCACACCAATATGGTTTTACAAAAACCATGCCAAAAAAACTCACATTGACCAAACTAAAAAAGCTGACCACCAATTTCAGATCTACTGACTTTGCCAATGCTTGTTTATTTTTGTTTCCCATAATCGTATTGAAACTGGTTACATTGATTTTTCATTATGAATATTTTTGGGGAAAACAAGCATGCATAAAAATATTACTAAATAATGCTGCAAAGAAATGATACCTGAAATGTTACAGTAGTTTAGCTAAATGTTTTTTTTTTCTTATTTCCTTTTCTTATGAACATTTTATATTGAAAGCAAAGAATCATCAATCTTGCTTTCAAGCTTCTGCAAATATTTGCATCAAATCAGAGAGCATTCTGGGGGTATTATACATAGCCTCATATTGCTAAACTTTTAAATCATGTGTACAAATTTTTATATTGGAATCACGGTCAGTAGTGCAGTCCAAACTTACATTTACTTAGAGCGCTCACCCTACAAATAAAAGTTTTCAATTAATGAACCATTAATACAAGTTTGAACAGCATTAACATATGAACAACAATATTACCTTTGACTGCAGACATTGCCCTTCCCTGAGCCATAATGTGGTACTACAAACTGTAAGCCAAAGGGTTTGTGCTGCAGGGGGTTGGGCCTACTTGTCCCAAGGACAAAATACACATGAAAACTTGTTGCCCTTGACACCAAACAATATGTCCTGGGCGAGCTAGCTGTCCAGGATGATAAAGACGTTGTGGGTGTGGTCTGTCGGTATGGGAGTGGGTAAAAGTATGACGGGCCACCAGGTGTCATTCTAAGGAGAAGTGTTCGCCAGTCTGTGTTGACCTTCAGACAGTTTGGCATTGTAGAGAGATTAGGCATTGTTAGGATGCAGGGATATCATTTCAAAGAAGGAAGATAAAATCTATGAGATGAGGTGTAAGAACTGGGGTCATGTCAAGTCGATGATGCTGAGGAACTTGGCTGCTCCCAGCCGGTCAATCAGCTCATCTGCCTGTGGGATCGGGTGAGCGTCTGTCTTGCTGACAGAGTTCAATCCCCGATAGTCCACACAGAACCAAAGCTCTGGTGTGGTGCCCGGTGGGGCCGCTTTCGGCACCAACACGACCGGACTAGCCCATGGGCTGCTGGAAGGTTCGATCACCCCCTGCTCCAGCATTTTGGCCACCTCACCCTGGATGCTATTCTTACTTTTCTCGGACAGCCGGTAAGACTTGGTTTTTACTGGCGGACTGTCCCCTGTGTCCACATCATGGGTACACAGATGTGTAATTCCAGGCGTGAGGGAAAACAACGAGGCGTGTTGCGCCAATACCTGGCGGCAGTCCCTCTGTTGCTCTGGGGTCAAGGATGAGGAGAGGACAACTCCCTCCACTGAACCATCCTTCTCCTGGGCCGCCAGAAGGTCAGGAAGAGGCTCACTCTCCTCCTCCTCTTTCCCATCCGTCACCATGAGGAGAGCAAGCTCCGATCGCTCATGGTGAGGCTTCAGGCGGTTGATGTGGAGCACCCGATGGGGCTGTCGGGGGGTCTTCAAATCCACGAGGTAGGTGGTCTGTCCTGGACGCTTCACAATCTCGTACAGACCAGTCCACCGGTCCTGGAGGGCACTAAGCTACCCAGGCTCCATGACCCACACCTTCTGTCCAGCGTCCAACTCTACCGTCCGAGCGTTGCAGTCATACCACTCCTTCATGACGGCCTGGCTAGCCTCCAAGTTGTCTGCGGCTTCCTTCCACATCTGGCTGCGGAACGCCAGCATGTAGCTAACAACATCATGGGGAAGCTTCTTTGAAGTCTTCTCCCACCCCTCCTTGACAAGGCTGAGGGGCCCCCTAACGGAATGGTCATAGAGCAGTTCGAAGGGGCTGAACCCGACTCCCTTCTGTGGTACCTCGTGGTATGAAAACAGCAGGCAAGGGAGGAGGATGTCCCATTTCTGCCTCAAGTCCTCTGGCAGGTTCCGGATCATCCCCTTCAAGGTCTTATTGAAGAGCTCTACGAGCCCGTTAGTCTGGGGGTGGTAAGGAGTGGAGAACCGATAGGTCACTCCGCACTCCTTCCACATGGCCTGCATGTAGGCCGACATGAAGTTTGTGCCCCTGTCCGACACCACGACCTTGGGGAATCCCACTCTGGTAAATATCCCCATTAGGGCCCGCGCCACCACAGGTGCAGTGACGGTCCTCCGAGGAATAGCCTCTGGGTACAGAGTGGCGCGGTCCACTAACACCAAGATGAACCGGTGTCCCGCAGAGGTCGGAGGGTCCAACGGCCCAACGATGTCAATAGCGACACGCTCAAAAGGAGGGCCTTCACTTTGGTCCCCGTCTTGCAGGTCTTGCAATTGGTGTCAGAGGCAACTCTCATACACTACAACGGGAGACGCCACGCGATGGAGCCGGCTTAAACTACCCTGCAAATTACTGTCCACCCAGATTACTGATACACATCGGGCTATCTGACCTGTATGACCCTGGTTTTAATATTGAAGTGTCTTTTACTCAAAAAGAGAAGACATTTCCATTATAATGATCTTTGTCTGGATGGACGAATACATTTATATTCAATCCTAGGAAGAATTTATTCTATTTGCCCTGAAGAAGTCCGTGGAGGACGAAACGCGTTGGCTACAACTGTGAAGAACTAAATAAAGATTGAACTTCCAGAAATATCCAAGATTCTCCTACTGAACATTTTTCCATTGTGATTCACTAATTTTGTTTGTTATTGTACATGTCTATAAATTAATAAGTTTGCGTGCTGGATCAACTTTCGCTAGCAACTCTCATCCTGGGCCAATAAAAATGTGGGACTAGCCTCGCAAAGGTCTTTTCCTGGCCCAGGTGTCCAGCCAAGGGTATTTCATGCACCAGTTCCAATAAGAAGGCCCGGTAGCATTGGGGGACCACTAAGGCCTTCGAGGATCCATGCACCGGAACCTTAGGCTCACTGTAAAGGAGGCCATCCTCCCAGTACACATGAAAACTGCCTGTCGCCGCATGTCTTCAAGCGTGGGGCACTCCTTCTGCGCCCGACAGAATTCCTACTGGGTAGGCCCTCCTTCCACGTGCCACTCGGCAAGGGTCGGCAAGTCCCCCACGGGAACGACATCCACCTCCACGGACTCCGGGGGTACCTCCACGGCTCCCCATCCATCACACGGGGCGTGTCCTCCACTCCATTCTCCTCTGGACCGGCATTGGGTTGGGCCGTTGTCTCAGGCTCCAACCCGGGTTGAGCTTCCTGCCGGGCAGCCATGGACCGCGTGACTATGCAAGTCCACCCTGGTAACCCCAGCATCTCAGTGTGGGCCTTAAACTCCACTTCCTTCCGGGCGGTATGTTCTAGGTCGTTACCCAGCAGACAGTCCACAGGCAAGGCAGGGCTTATTGCAACTCTCAAAGGGCCTTGAACTCCTCCCCACTCGAAGGGAACATGAGCCACGGGATAGTAACTCAGACTGCCGTCAGCCAACACGGCCGGATGGAACACATCAGGTACTACCTGCTCAGGGGACACCAGCCGCCTCACTACGGTGGCCATGCTGGCACCTGTGTCCCTCAGAGCGTCCACCTCCTCCCCATTGACCTTCACCCTCTGCTGGTACTTAGCAGTATTCGATGGTAAGGGCGTCACTGGGACCATCTCTCTATCACATCGCATGGCAATAGATAAATGTTACCCGGTGCTGCCGACTTCTTCCCCGAATCCCGATGCTGATCTTGAGAAGGATCCTTTAATGTCTCACTTGTTAAGATTGCCCCCGCCCTATGTACAAGGTGCTAATGCACCCCCGCTTTTGTTACCCGTCCAGCAACCTGTTATTCTCCCACCAGCTCCAGCTCCTGCACCTCCGCCACAGCCCCTTGCGGCACTACCACTCCCGGCATTTCCTTTGCCTCCAGCTCCCTTGCTTCCAGCTCCTCTGCCTCCGACTTCTTTGCCTTAGCCTCCTTTGCCCTCGACCTCCGTTCTACCTGTTGCCTCTTCTCCTGCTCCTGACTTATCTCCTGTTTTTCTGCAAACTTCCCCTTCTGTCCGTCAGCGAATGGTTGAGACTGTTTCTGATCTCTTTTCTCCTCTCTTTGGGTCAGTAAGTCTGACTCCTGTTCTTCCCCGTAGGCAGACCCGTAGTTTACTTCCTGATTCCCAAGAATGAGATGCGTTGGATCTCCTTGCTCGCAGATGGATCATGCAAGGTCCCAAATATACCGTGCAAGATATCATGGAAACCTTTGAGCAGTGGGATGCCCCTACACAGAGATTTGTTTTTGACACCATGTGTGGCATTTTAGGTCAGGAATGGGAGGCTGCGGGATTGAGTTTAGCGCCCAAGGGTTTGCTGGATATTAGGACTGATTTTGATAAGGAAATTATTGTGGGTCCTGAGGTTGGAAATGCTGTACGGATACTTATCACTTTTAGATCAATGTTCTTTTCCCGGTCTTTTTCTGAACCTGATCCTTCTGTTCGGCGCAAACTGAAACACTACCCTATGCGAGAGGTTCCCCCAGTGTGGAGAGAAGCGGTTGCAGCCCAAGATGGTAATCAGCCTATACCAGCTCACTTCCAACGTATATGGGTACATGTACTTTGGAAGAGATCTGAGGTGCTGGCCCTTAAACAGTCCTTACCTGTCCCCCGTAAAAAACCCTGCTGGTTACTACAAAGAATTATCTCAGACTGACGCTTGTATTAGGAGGTGATTGGAATGCTATACTGGCTGCTGATAGACTCCAGGTGGGTGGTGCTGAACCTGATAATTTAGTTGCAGAACTTCCTGGTAGAATAATCACCTCAATGAAAACTATGATGCCCGCTCTGCGAGTTAACTAGGATAAGTTAGCTGGTTGTAAACTGAAGAATGATGAGAGTGTCTCCGACTTCTTTACTCGTTTCGAGGAGACGTTTCTTGATCACAGTGGTCTGGATATGAGCACAGAGGGTGGACAACGATTGTTCGTAGATAAATTTGTATTTAATTTACTTCCTGAACTCTCTAACAAATTAAAAGATTCTGAAAGTTCATGGACTGTTTCTTCTTCTGCCCAGATATTAGCTACTGCTCAGTATTATGAAAATAGGGATAAGGAGGAGAAGGATAAACTTGATAAAAAGACCAAACAATTAAAGAAGAAAGTTCTTTTGCAACAGGCTTATCCCCCTTGCCCTACTCAGCGTCAGTTTCAGCGACTCCCCAATCTCAGAAGTTGTTTCAGAAACCTGAGCCCTTTGTACCACGGCCTCCACTGGGTCCGAATCAATGCTCCTATTGTAAAGAGGAAGGTCACTTCAAGAATAATTGCCCGGTTTTATTGCAGCGTGCTGGTGGTACGCCTGGGCCGCGAGGCCGAGGTGGCTTTCAGTCAACACCTAGGGGGAGGGGGCGAGGTACAATATCCCAGGATCAACGTTCCTTTCTGCCTCAAAATTCAATGAATTATTTGATCAGCAAAATACTCAGTCTGCCCATTATTATAATGACGATTATTATATGGAAGAGGAGAATCAGAGTTTCTCTAGCTAGGACAGCCGTAGACTAAGTAAGGGAGTGATTGCAGATCCAGTGGACCAAAATGGGCCTTATGTTGATGTCGTTGAGCTTGGTGTGTCAGAGCCATTTCTCTTGGATACTGGTGCAAAGAAGAGTTCTATTATCCACTCTGACCTCCCTGGGGCATCTTTGTCTGGCTTAACAAATGTTTGTGTAGGATTTTCTGGCACCCCAGTTCGTAACCCAGTCTCTTGTCCTTTGCCTATCTCCATTGGTCCTTATGATTTGGAGGCTCCGCTTATTTTAACGACTGGTTGTGGTGAGAATTTGTTGGGGTTTGACTTGTTAAAGCGACTGTATGCAACTCTGCATTGTTCTCCTTCTGGTGAACATCTTACTTTAGGTAAGAGATTGACCTCCCCGACATATTTGTCTAGAGACCAACTGCCTTCTGAATTACGTTCCCTGCCTGCTACTCTTTGGGCTACAGGCCCCAATGATGTTGGTCTCTTTCAGATTCCGCCCTATGTTGTCACCCTCAAGTCCAATGTTAGGCTACCTTGCATTCCTCAGTACAGAATTTCGAGTGATGGTGAGAGAGCACTGATGGCTATTATTTATGATCTGGTTGAGAAAGGTGTGGTTGAACAGACTAGAGGAAATGTGTGCAATAGTCCTGTTCTGCCTCTCCTTAAACATACTGACTCTTCCCAGCCACCTGTTTATCGTTTTGTGATCGATCTCCGAGAGGTCAACAAGATTGTTGTACCCCAGTTTCCTGTCGTCCCAGATATCACTGCTTTATTGACAATGATACCTGCTTCGGCTGCCTGGTTTTCGGTCATTGACCTTAACAATGCTTTCTTTAGCATTCCCATTGATGAGTAAAGTAGGGATATTTTTGGTTTCTCTTTGGGAGGCCGAAATTTCCGGTTCAAACGTGCATCTCAAGGTTATTGTGAGAGTCCCTCCATTTGCAGTCAGGCTTTGAAAACGATGCTTTCACTTTGCCTCCAGGCGCCACCCTTATTCAATACGTAGATGATCTGTTGGTTGCTGCTGATTCTGAGGAAATTTGTAAACAAGTTACCGTCTCACTGTTGCATCCCTTGTCTGACCTTCATCATAAGGTTTCGCCCTATAAATTACAATATTGTTGCCAAGATGTTACCTACTTAGGTCATCTCTTGTCGAAGGAGGGACGGCGATTGACCCCCGAAAGAATTCAAGCAAATGTCTGTACCATGCACACAGAGAGAGGTGCATGCCTTTTTGGGCATTACCTCTTACTGTAAACAATGGATTCCGAATTTTTCTTTGTTAGCGCAACCTTTGTTAGCACTTACCCTTAAAAATACACCCCAACCTCTCCCTTGGACAAAGGAATGCCAGAAAAGTTTTACTGATTTACGTACTTCCTTGTGTTCTGCACCTGTGTTGGGTACTCCGGATTACAGCAAGCCTTTCACACTTTATGTGCACGAGAGAGAAGGTTGTGCGTTGTCAGTTTTGACACAACAATTTGGTGATAAGCAACGTCCGTGTGCTTATTTTTCGGCTACATTAGACCCTGTAGCTAAAGCATTACCTAGTTATCTGAAAGCTACAGCAGCAGCAGCAGTTTCTAATCGCCAATCTGCTGGATTGGTGCTAGACAATACGCTTATTGTCATGGTGCCACATGAAGTGGATACACTTCTAAACAGGACAAAAACTCAGCATCTTACGAGCGCCCGTTTATCGGGGTATGAGCTGACGCTCTTGGCTAGTCATGTGCACATCAAGCGATGTAATACCCTAAATCCAGCTACATTGTTACCAATCCCAGTAGAGAAAGACATTCAAGAGCAACATGATTGTTTTCTCCGTACAGAGGAGGAGACAAAAGGTGGGATTGATTTAAAAGGTACGCCGCTCCTGGACCCGGATGGGATCCTATGGGTGGATGGTTCGTGTTTTAAGCTCCCCAATGGTGAAACAACTGCAGCCTATGCTGTTACCACTTTGCATACAATTGTGGAGACAGCACGCATTAGGCAGCTGAATTGATAGCTCTGACTAGAGCTTGTGTATTGGCTAAAGGGAAGAGAGTGAATGTGTTCACCGACAGCCAGTATGCATTTGGGGTGGCCCACAGTTTTGGCCGCCTTTGGAGGGAAAGAGGATTCTTTACCTCACATGGTACTAAAATACAGCATGGTCAGTCAGCGAATGACCTTCTGGTATCACTTGCTTTACCCACTCAGATAGCAATTGTGAAGTGTAGTGCGCATAAGAGGATCACTGATGATGTGGGTGAAGGAAACGCTTTTGCGGATCAGATAGCAAAAGAGACAGCGAAAGATGTGACGAGTCATATGTATGTTGCTGGACCTGTTAGATGGGTCAGTCAAGGAGGAATGTGTGAGGACACAATAGAAAGTGTGAAAATGATTCAGAGAAAGAATTGAGTAAGTGGAGAGATGGTACGGGAATGCTGGGTGCGACGGGGTGTTGGATAGAATTGTCGGAACACCAACGCTGGCTGTTACCAGACACCTATGTACTTCCAGTCGTTACTATGGCGCATGGTCCAGCCCACATCAGTGCGAAAGGAATATGCTAGCTTTTGGCTCCAGTATGGCAGAATGCAGGGATTCCTAAATGTGCAGACAATCTTGTTAAACATTGCATTGTTTGTTTGATCCACAACCCAGGGAGAGGGACACCAACCCCAGTAGGCCCTTTTGCTCCCCCAATGTATCCTTTTGAGGTACTGCAGATAGACTACACTCATATGGAGAGATGCAATAACCTAAGGTATGTTCTTGCGGTGGTGTGTGCCTTTTCTAGATGGATAGAGGCCTACCCCCTAAATGACCTTGTCTACAGCCAAGGTCCTTCTGAAAGAATACTTCCTGAGGTTTGGTTTACCTCGAATTGTCTGGAGTGACAACGGAAGTGAATTTGTGGGTCAAGCA
Source organism: Lissotriton vulgaris (assembly GCF_964263255.1). NCBI lineage: Eukaryota > Metazoa > Chordata > Amphibia > Caudata > Salamandridae > Lissotriton > Lissotriton vulgaris. The sequence continues at coordinate 292,020,642 of NC_141686.1, read as the reverse complement.
GAAAGTATGTGCCGGTCTTGGTATTAAGCAGAAATTCCATGTGGCAAACCATCCTCACTCGGCGGGTTTGGTAGAATGCTATAATGGCACTAAATTGCGTGTTCTCCATCAGCAGGTACAAGACACTTGCTGCAGGCTTCCTCGGATCCTGGGCACACCCTCCAACCTGGCGACTGGGTGTGTCTGAAAAACTTCCAAAGGAAGAGGAATTTGGAGCCTCGCTGGCGGGAGCCAAGACAGGTCCTGCTGACGACACGTACAGCCGTGAAAGTTGTTGGGAAAAAGAACTGGATCCATGGTGTGCACTGCAAAAAGGTGCCCTTGCCTTTGCTTTTCAATCAGTGGGTCCGCGAAGGTATAGGTGATTGTGAAAGAGAGAGGGTCCCCCGGTTGGTACCTTTTGGTGATGCACACCTAGAATGGACTCAGTCTGAGAAAGAGGACGATGACGTTTTGCAAAAAGCTGTACCATCGCATCTCAGAATAGATACAACTGATCCAGAGACACGTTATCGAGACCAAACTGTGCCAAATAAGGACAGATATAATTTGAGGCCTAGGGTGGCAAAAGACATTTGAAACCTTTTTCCTTTTTAAATTGCATGTGAAAATTCTGAATTATATATGTGATACTGGATTCATCTTACGTTAGGTTGCAGGGTCGTGGTAGGATACTTGGTTTGTGACCTGAGTAGTGGCAATAGGTCTGCAGGACTTGCAGTGTCATAGGACGGCTAATAACCACAACTGAGTGAGATAGGAAGATTGCCACAAGCAACACTTTAGGGGATGACTTCTGGTGAATCATAATTTGATAAAGGAACCAAAATGAAGAAGAAATATTGTAAATTAATATTTAAATAGATGTGGCGTAGTGCTATGTGTTTTAACTTTGCTATGTGTTTTATTGGCTTGTGTGGGTTGGGTTGGGTTGGGTTACTCACACTTTGCAGCCAACGTCTGTACCTATATCTACCTCCCATCCCATACCTTTTCGCACTACTGCTTCCCCACACCAATTTCATACGCTACCAGTGCATGAGCAAATTAGGAGAATGGAGTATTTTAACAATTTCTTCATTCAATTGTTACACCAGCATCAATTGGTGATCAATACCACCAATTGCTGGGTATGTGGACTTTTACCCCATAATACAGATAAAGGAATGCCATATTTAGTTCTACCCTTCTCCCTAAAAGGATCTGCTTGGGCTTACACCTCTAAGTTTGCCGATGCCTATGAGAACCAACATCGACTTTCTGTTAGTCCGTATAGGGATGGAATTGACGTTAGTCATGACGCACGAATGAAAGGAATAGTGGCTATGTCAAAACATTATAAGAAATGTAATGAATTCCCCACTGACGAACGACAAGCATACATTGATTGGAATGTGACACATTATGTCACTAGTCTTACAGACAGAGCCAAAAGGAAAAGATCCCCAGCTATATATACTGTACCCCACCAAGGTCACTTATGTCTCCAAGGAAATGGTCAAAGTCCTAAGGCCCAATTGGGAAAGAGCACTTGTAACATCACATATACCTATGCATCCCAAACGTCTCCACTACTGGGAGCGTCTCAAGGGATATATTTTGTTTGCCATGACAGAGCCTATACATGGCTACCAGACGATTTCTTAGGAACTTGTTATATAGCTTTTCTCCTCCCTCCAACATATACAGCTCCTTCGGGACATCACAAGACAAGGTACGGCAGAGTGGTTATTGCTTTGGAAGACACAGCAGGACAAGAAGGAGGCAATTTCCTTAAGGGATTCCTCCCATTTTGGGGCCTTATGGCCAATAGTAGAAATATCAGGCATCTCATTCGAGTAGTTGAAGCAACAATAAATGAAACTGTTGGAGCACTGGGTAATATAACTGCCGAGCTTCAGGCAGATCTCCTTATGACATTACAAAACAGAATGGTATTAGACATCATTCTTGCAGATCGTGGTGGAGTCTGTAAATTGATCGGATCCAGTTGTTAACATACCTGACAACGCCCCTACAGTATACCAGGCCATCTCTAAATTCCACCACATTGCTGAGTCCATCCACCAGGACGAAGGAAATTGGTCTCTGATGGGATGGTTTTGGGGACTACTGTCCACATGGGGATGGGAGGTATTGACTTTTGTTGGAGTAGTTTTGGCCATCATCTTTTCGTGTTGCCTTTGTTTACAATGTGGCCCCGTAATCTGTGGTCTTTGTGCTACTATGTGTGTCCCAAGACCCATGTCACAGAAAACAGAGAATATGAAGATGAAGTTGCAGCAACAGCTTGATGACCTCATGACCATCGACATTGATTCAGATTAGCGTGAGTCTTTGTGAATTGCCTGCGTAATGGCAAAAGGAGGGTCTGAGGTTGTTTAATTCCAACTCCATCTTACATTCTCCGCCATTTTGTGTTGCCTTTACACAGGCTGCTCGATGAACGAAGCACCTCTGCCCTTTTGGACTGCAACGTGTCGAAACCCCCCCCCGTCCTTGTTTTGAAACCAATCTCAGACACTAGCCGGCCTAACTAATCCTTGTCTGGACTACCTAATCCCTGTATCACCTATCTGTTAGCCTTTAGTATTCTTCTCTTGCCTATCTTATCTTTTTGGCCTTCGCTATTCTCTCCCTGTGTTTTCCTATTTCACAACCTTTCTTTTGAAGCAAACAGACATGTCCTGCCATTGCAACACTGAACCATGGGTACCAGTATTGATTAACTCTGGGGGCTGGATAAACACACAACATGTAAACAGAGAGCATTCTGGTTGCACAACACCTTGTTTTCAAACTCTTCTGATTGGCTAAAACTTTGTGCATTGGGTGTATGTTTGTACAGATGTATTTTGGCTATAAAAGTTTGTGAGCCACGGAGTAAAGTGGCAGTCTCCGGAGAACCTACTTGGTGTACTTCTTGGACAACTGTGCTTAGCTGAAGCTAATAAACTTGGTCTTCCTACGCCAACAAAGTATTCTGTGTCTCTGTGCAACAAGGCAGGTGAACTCGAAGATTTCAGGCGTACCCTGCGCCGTTAGGCCCAAAGGCCCGGTTCTTCAATACACCTACATCAACATTACATACCAGCACACATTCTACTCACTTATGCAGACATCCTACTCACTTATGCAAACAATTGATCATACTTATATTTACTAAGCTACACAATTACACAAACACCACTTTATTTATTCATATAGATAGTAATACATACTTACTATGGTATAAAATCACTATTACAAGTATACAGACATCCATAAGTCACTCATACAATCACTGAGTCTTATATATACTTATTTATGACAACTGTCACATACACTGCCTTTTATATTTCTAGCTTGTTGGACATATATCATTCAGAAATATACTTACTCATCACCACACCCATAAAGATATTCACTTACCCAAACAAGTGTTTCCACATACAGTCTTAACCTCATATACCTACTAAATGAACTATTTACACATCTTTCGACAGTCAGACACGTCCCACCCAACCACGCACACATTCATTCACTATCCCATACAAAAACTCACTTAAGTAATTAATAACTAATGTAGACTTTCACATAGCTAGTAACCAACTTATGTAGTAGTTTACACAACAAAACAGAGAAGATACAGGTATTCACACAGTTTAATCACTATCCCATATATTTAGTGAGACACTTTAAATTCATAACATAGACAGTCAATTACAGTGCTACTAAATTCTCCATCCAGACACTTATACATCCACTCAGGCTTCAATGCAGATTGCTATATATATAATACTTATTTAAATATCGAACTAAACCACATTCACTGAATAATGTCATCAGTGATGTCATCAGTGATGTCATTTGAGATGTCATCAGTGATGTCACTGACCATGTCATGAATGATGTAATATGTGACATCATCAGCAGTGGATTGCGGGCTCGCAAGTTATAGTTAGTACAACTAACTATAACGGGGGAATTTTAATAGTTTTGTACGACTGAAATGCCCAACTAACACTATAACACCCCTAAAACCTGTGGTTTTTTCAGTATGTGTGCTCAAATTCCTTTGATTTATCCTTTGACAGCCATTACGCGTTTCGGCTCCAACGAGCCTTGTTCACATGAGTCGCCACGTCAATATATATACATTTGTATGTCAGGTGTGGGTCAATCATATTTACTGTGTCTCGGATGTTCTTCCTTGTGGATGCAAGGATTTTTTTATATTTTTATAAATATAGAGTAGAACAGAGCTAGGACAGCTCCTAGTGGTTTCATACTCACAAACAAACCAGAAAGTTTCTTGGAAGATCCGCTACTTAGGAAAGACTGGTCCCTCATTGCATTGCGTGGAAACGAACAAGTGACTGGTTAATCCTAATCATAAACACTGCAAAGGGCATATCAGACTCATTATCAGACAAATTATTAGTAAAACAAAGTGGTGAGGGAAACCACCTAAAGACACAAATTCAAATCAGCATTTAAAAGATACTGACAAAGAAAAACAGGAAGAATTAGAGAAGGCTATGAGAAAACGCCTCAAGACATATGAGCAGAAAATTAAACAGCGCAAGCAGGATAAATTTGAGAGGGACTATTTGCAGGGCCGCATCCTCACGTTTGCAAAGAGGTACGATCAATCAAGAAAACAACTGCTAAGCAATAATAGCAAAACACAAGTTGAACGCAAAGATACTTCTGAGTCTGAAGTCACTAATATTGAATATAGTGAAGAGGAAAGAGACGGCGGAGCATCCGGATCTGCACAAACTGCTGCACCTGTGACGGCCCCTTTTTTAGAGGAATTCCAAGTCATCAGGGAAACGTGGGGCACAGGGGGAGAGGAAAGCCACTGGATAAACCACAACAAAGGAAAAAGAAAGCAAACGCGGGACGAGGAGAGGCGGGTGGAGCAAGCGCCAGCAGCGCCTCACCAAGAGTGACTCAGAGCAAGAAGCAATGGAACAGGAGATAAACACAGAAGTCTCAACAGTTGTAAACCGAACATCAAATAAACTGACAAAAGTAGAAGAAAAGGTATTACAACTGGGTCTGTGCTTCTGTCCAACCAAACCGTCCGAATGCACACAAACTAGAATTGACTTATTTAAGTTTTGCAGAAAAATGAAATTGTTAAGGTTTTTCAAGGGCAAAAAACGACCCGTTGCACACCGAACCTCCCATGATACAGACAGACAAGATAACCTCACAGCTGGGGATGTAGAGACATTGGCAGTTTTGGAAGACTTGGCGGCCGAAGGGAATCCGATGGCATTGATCCCATCATCGATTTTTTATGCAAACCGGACAGGAGGAATACAGGTGAGTCCGGGAAGTCCATTCAAACCCAAGTCAAGATTCTGCCCTATGATGCCAGCTGATTCAATAGAGGTGTTCACTGGTGATCAAGGACCTCTTGAAACTCTGCAACCTAAGGAAGAGAAGGCAAGGTGGATGCAATATTACAGAGCAACAAAGGAAAGCTATTGCGGATTTGAAGAATGATAAGATGATCATTTGTAAACCATCGGGCACGGGCGGGAATGTGGTCCTGATGACTATTGACTACTATATAAAGAAAGCCCTGGCACAGTTAAACGATACGACAAGTTACATGAGAGTAGCAAGAAAGACAACTCATATTGTTCACTTTTGAACAAGTAGTACCATAGGGGGATGTTGAGCAAGGAAGAGTTTGCCTTTTTTGTGGAATGTAAACATCCCCGGATACCCATATTCTATCACTGACGAAACTGCATATACATGCGACCTGCCCACCAGGTCGCCCGATCGTCTGGGAAGCCTGACGGAACATATGTCTAGGCTCGTGAACTTCTTTCTTTTTGACTTTGTTAAACTACTGGTGTACATAGGGGACACGAAAGACTTCCTGTTCAGAATTGATGACTTGGTCTGGAATGAGGACATGATAATGATGACACTTGATATTTCAAGCCTCTACACTAGCATAGACCATCTCCAGGGAGTAGAAGCAGTGAGATGGTTTTTAGGGACCAAACCCATGAATCTAGCTGAGCACAATGAGATGATACTGGAATTTGTTAAATTCTGCCTAGGAAATAATATTTTTCTGTTCCAGGAACAACTATTTAAACATATATGTGGTACTCCGATGGGCACCTGCTTCACCCCAGTTACGCAAACCTTTTCGATGGCTGGTGGGAAGAGCAGGTGGCCAGGGCAGAGGGAAATGCAGAATGGACCAGTAGGGTGGTAAGCTGGAACAGGTATATAGACAAGTTATTTATCGTCTATAAGGGCACAGAAGAGTCAGCCAGGGCATATATTGAGGTCCTCAGTAATAACAACCTCACTCTCAAGTTCACAGGTGAGGTAAGCACGTAAATGGTTAATTTTTTGGAAGGCATTCCCTGCGGATGGAAGAATGTGCACGGCACTGCACAGGAAACCAACCGCAGGGAATTCCGTGCTACACGCAAGCAGTTGCCATCCGGGGAAAACAATATCTAGCATCCCATATGGCGAATTTCTTAGAATTAAAGGAAACTGCATGTGTACATGTGACTATCAGATAGCTGTTAATGACAGTATGAGGAGGTTTGAAGCAAGAGACTATAGTAAGGAAGTGCTCATTGAGGCAAAATTAAAAGCTGAGAAAAAGGCCACAAAAGATCTGATATCTCAGGGGGGGGGGGTGGGGGGGGGGGGGGACCTAATATAGAAAAAACAAAAGCGAAAGACATGGAAACCAATAGCCTAAGGATGATCACGGATTACTCAGGTGATGCCTTGAAAATTAGGCAGATCTTTGCTAGAAACTGCCATATTCTCAGGTCCGACCCGGTAATAGGTAAGGATCTTCCGATGGCACCCCTTATTACCTTTAGGAGAGCAAGATCCTTACAGAATAGCCTAGTACAGACTCACTGTGGGAAGGAGAGTAGAATTTCGTCGTTTGGGAAATTGGCGGGATTTTACCCATGTCTCAAGTGCTGGGCATGTAAGAACAGTAAAAACGTGTTGGAATATGAAGTACAAGGCATGAAGGAACCGAAGAAAATCAAATGTTTGATGAATTGTAACACAAGCCACACGGTGTACTGTTTGGTATATCTGTGTGGCTTGCGATACATTGTAAGTACCATCCACCCCACAAAGATCTGAATTTTGGAACAACTCAAGGCCATACAGAACAGGGATCCCACTTATCTGGTGGCGAGGCATTTCGAGATGTTCCATCAAAGTAACAGGGATCTTTTGAGTGTCTTTTCTATGGACCAGGTGCCCGTGAATGTGAGAGGGGGCAACAGGCAATTGCAGCTGCGCAGATTAGAGTCACGGTACATAACTGATAACCAAACAAAGAGACCAGGGGGTCTCAACAGTAGTGAAGAAATGGCCGTGCACCTGTAATGTTTTTTCAGATGAAATGTGATTCTTGATCATGTTCTAAAAAATGTCTAAGTTAATAATTGCAAAAAACATAATAATTGAGCTGCTATCATGAGGCTTAGACACTGGGGTCGGATATGTAATTGACCATGTGGGTTAAATGAGTGATACACAGCAAATCCAGGGCAAAATTATTTTGTATTATCACTTCAATTTTTATTGTGTTTATGATTTGCAGATGGGAGCACTGCTCTATAAGCCCATCCAGTGCCATATGTTTGATGTGGCGTGCTCTCAATCTTGGTTCATAGCATTAATTTTGGTTTTATATTATGAAATGACCCACTCAGCAATGGTGGACACTCTAGCGGAGAGCAGTTCGGGTGTCCTTTCTTTGTGTTAATAGAACATGAATATTTAAACCTGCCTCATGGTGGTACCGGACACTATTGACAAAGGCGGCAGCCGAAACGCGTTCAGTCGTGTATTTGTTATCCAGTATTCGGTTATCTTTCATAGATTCACATGCCTGAATCATTCCCCGTCGCCGAGGCGGGAGTCCCATGGTAGATAAAATAGCAGTGCTAAAGGTAAATAACAGTAGTAGGCACTAAGGAAAAGGCATGAGGCCCAAATCCTAGTAGCCTATCTACATCATTATGCTAAAAAGACCAAAGTCTTTGTCCCAACCAATCAGCTAGCAGCACCTTCTAGTACCCTCTCTGCAGAGCCAGTTCTCCTCAGATTTTCACCGCATGTCGTGTGGAAGGGAGTCTCCCTTAGTGCTACTCAGTTTTTTCCTTCATGATGTCTGACAAGAAGGCCTTATTCAAACCTTGCAGACCATGCGACAAAAAGAGAGTCCATGTTGATGATCAACATAAGGACTGTATCCATTGCCTCTACCCCAGGCATGAGGCTAAAGATTGTAAGATATGCTGAACCTTCCCTTCAAAAACTCTTAACCACATCAATGATACAGCAGTTCTCCCTCTGTGCTGAGAGTCATTGACTCCCATGGTTCATGACGAGCTCAGCTCGACATGAGCACACAAGCAGTGTACTGCATGACGAGCTGAGCTCGTCATGAGCATGGAAGGGGTTAAGGGATAGGGAGGCTAGAGTCCTGCTGTGGCTCAAGTCTTCTTCAACTGAAGAGGATGATAGAGCTTCTACCTCCAGCAAGAGAGCAAGATCTCAGGAGAGTTTGTCAAGTGAGGGGAGGAAACATCTTAAATCCTCACACTTCACTTATGGTCCTTCTCAGGAAGCTTCAGCTCTCAAGGACTCTAAGAAACAATGTATCAAAACTGTGAGTAAAAGCTATTCTGTCTCTTCAGCATTACCTTTGTCGACTATTTCTGTCACATCTTCAGCTCCATCGTCGATGGCGACAATTTCTACGACTTCTATTACATCTCCTATCCTGTCGACGAGGATTTCAATAGTGTCTAGGAAAACCGTCGTCGATGATCCGTCGCCGAAAGCCTCATCGACTAGGCTGTTTAAGCACTTGTCGACGGTAACCGTTACCGTCGACGAAGCTTCCGTCGTCCACGAAAACATCCACTGTGCAGTCTACGAGTGTCCTGTTGACGAAGAAGTCAAGTCCGTCGACGAGTAGCGCGCCGACGTCGAGGCCATCGACGATGGTCCCGCCGACGTTGAGCCCGTCGCCGATGGTCCCGTCGACAATGGTCCCGTCGACGTTGACTCCGTTGACGATAGCCGCGACTAAGATGAAAAGTCCATCAATGGTGAATGTATCTTCCTTACCCTCATCATCGACCATACCGTCTACAGGAGTAGAACCGGTTTCTGCTAAGTCTTAGTGCCGGTGCACACTTTTTCAACACCTATCTCTTCGAAAGGTTTCCAACTTACATCTTTCCAGAGACAAGATTGTTCGTATGTCTCACCACTTACTCCAGCTCACCTCCTCGACACGTATGTCCAAGAGGAGGATGATGACTATGAGGACGATGACGATGAAGGACCTTTTGGAATAGCTCGTCATCCATCGGAGCTGAACATTAAATGTCAAGAAGATGAGGAAGATGACAACTACACGGAATACTACTACCAGGAGGATATTGTTGTTCCTCACCACACAGGATACCAGAGGCATTCTCGGTCTTCAGAGACCAGCCATCTGCCTCCTACCCTCATTTAGGACTTACAGGCCATGCGAGCTGACTATAGGCAGCGCTTCCCACCACAGCAAGTCATTCCACCACCCCAGCCTGTGATAGTGCCAGATCCTATACCTCAACTTGAGGCCCCGGCACCAATTTCTCGAGGTGCAGAACCTCCTCAACGGCCAGCCTGCTCGAACTCCGGACACTTCTTCGGATGAAGTTGAAGAGGGTGAGCTGCCGGAGAATCCTCACTTGGATCAGTGGGATTCTTATGTTATTCTCAAGCCGTCTCCAACAACTCCACAATCATCAGAGTCACCTCCAAAAGATATAGGTGGATTTCATAACCTCATGCAGCGAGCTGCTACTAGGTTTCAGCTTCTAGTGGCTGTGGAACAAACTGAATGTTTCCTCCACGATTTCAAAGAGGAAGCTAGGAAAGTTACCAGGGCAATTCCAATAATAGATTACATCTGGACTGTGGGCATCAAGATTATGAAGAATCCAGCATCCGTCCCTGCAGTGCTGCCACAAATTGATAAAAACTATTGTGCTCCGATTGACAGCCCATCCTGCCTCATTGGACACCCCAGGCCAGATTCGGTTATCTCACAGGCCGCACAACAAAGGTCTAAAAATCCGGCCACACCTATCACTACACCAACGGACAAGAGGGACGTCGTCTTGACCTAATTGGTAAAAAGTTCTCAACCATGGCTGCCGCCTCCATCAGGGCAGCGAATTCGTTGGCGATCATAGGACGTTATGATCGCCAAATGTGGTCGGACATGGCTGGTCTGATTGACCTAATCCCAGAGGAAAAGCGGCAGGAGGCTAGAAAGATCTTGTTGGAAGGAGAGCGTGCAGCCTCAGAAACCATCGACTGCTCTGGATATACTCAATACCAATTTCAGGCAATTGGCTGGTGCTGCAGTTCTCAGGCACCAAGGTTGGTTAAAGGCTACCACCTTCACACCAGAAGTCAAAACCAAAATATTAGACATGGCCTACAACGGCGAATCTTTGTTTGGCAAACATATTGATGAAGTCCTCCAAGCAATCAAGACAGATATTGATACTGCAATATCTTTGGGTTCCTTACAGTATAAACGGGGAACATTCAGAGGTGCTAGAGGACGTGGATATTCCTCTAGAGGAGCTTACCATCAGCAAAGCAGACAATATCAGCCCCAATATCGTCAAAATTATCAGTCATCGTACCGCCAATCTAATACGGCTGGTTTCTCTCGCCAAGGAGGCCGAAAACGCTCCAAAAATCAAGGGCGAGACTCTCATAGAAACAAGTGAATTCAGCTGGGCGCCAATCACATTTCCTTCCCTCCCTGTGGGTGCGAAAATTTCTTTCTACCTAGATCAGTGGCAAAAAATTACCGCTGGGGGTTAGACCTCGTCAAGCATGGGCACACCCTAGAATTTGTCACCAAGCCACCAACAACTCCGCCCAAGGGACCCCCTCCCCCTCGTCTTCACTTATTGTTCAAGGAAGCTTATTCAATGTTTCTCAAGAACGCTATCGAAAAGGTTCTGATTCTTCAGAAACGAACAGGTTTCTACTCCCGTTTTTTCCTCATCAAAAAGGAATCAGGTGAATGGCGACCAATTCTGGACCTCCGCAACCTCAACAGGTTCCTCAAAAAACAGGGTTTTCGTATGGTCACCCTGTCAGAGATTCTGAGCTGCCTGAACGAGGGAGATTAAATGGCTTCTCCTAGACATGGAAGACGCATACTTACGGATATATGTCATCACAACGCATGCTTTTACTCCGCATTCCATTACAGCGCAGTTTTTACAACGCAAGTCGTTACAACGACTTGCGTTGGGGGGCGCTGGATAGTGGAATAGTTTAATTTTCTATTCCAACTCCAGTCCCCGTGGATAGTAGGGAAGGTGTTGGATAGAAAATTAAACTATTCCCTATCCAACAACGCCCTCCAGCGCAAGTCGTTGTAACGACTTGCGTTGTAATAGCTGCGTCGTAATGGTAGTGCGGAGTAAAAGTTGTGTTGTAAAGGATGTTTCCCCATACTTCCAAATCCCAATTCATCTGAAACATCGAAAGTATCTCCGATTCACTGTGGCTGGCGCCCATTATCAGTTTAAAGTGCTCCCGTTTGGACTCAAATCGGCTCCAAGCATATTCACAAAGTGCCTGGCTCCAGTACCGGCAACGTTCCGTTCTTGGGGAATCCAGGTCTTCCCATACTTGGACGATTGGTTAATCAAACGGTCCTTCGAAGCCCAATGTGAAGAATGCAATTTCAACTTGTCGCAGTCTCTTTGCATCCCTGGGACTAACTGTGAACATAAACAAATCTCAGTTACATCCAAAGCAGATACTGCCATTCCTGGGAGCATGTCTAGACACAATACAATGCAAGGCATTCCTGTCTCAAAAAAGACGCTTTGCCTCCAAAAATTGACACGTCAGGTTTCAAGAAGAAAGTCACTTTCTGTTCGCCTGTTCGCTTATCTCCTGGGAATGTGTTCTTCGGTCATAAATTTCATCCCCTTGGCAAGCTTGAAAATGAGACCTTTACAGGAGGAACTGCATCTTCAGTGGAAATAAGCGACAGGTTGATTCGACAACATCATCAAAGTCACTCCACGAATGGTGGATGCTCTTCAATGGTGGTCTCTGTTACCCAATCTCACACAAAGACTCACGTTCATACAGGAACCTCCAGACTTCGTTCTGACAACAGATGCGTCAATGGAGGGATGGGGAGGTCATCTCCAAGATTTACAAGTCCAAGGCAAATGGTCTCAGAAGTACAAACAACAACACATCAACAGCCTGGAACTGCCGGCAATCCTCCTATTGTTACAAGTATTCCTTCCAAGGACTGCAGGGTCTTCGGTATTAGTTCGAACCGACAATACCACCAGCATGTTCTACGTGAACAAACAAGGAGGGACAAGGTCAGTCACATTGTCAAAGGAAGCTCAGGAGTTATGGGAATGGCTAACACTTCACAACATAACTCTCAAAGCAGAACATGTCAGAGGCCTCCACAACACAATAGCGGACAAACTCAGCAGGTCCCTATCAGACTACCACGAGTGGGAGTAAGAGCATGTTCAGGTGAACAGATTTTTCCGGGCTTGGGGCAAGTCGGCTTTGATTTGCTCGCAACAAAGCAAAACAAGAAATAATAATAATAATAATAATACTGGATTTTATAGAGCGCGAACAGCTACCTCACGAGGAGGTGTCCCGGCGCTAGAAGACCACAGAAGTCCTGGGGCAGAGATAGGAGAGCTAGCGTGGCTGGGTGAAGAGCCAGGTCTTTAGCATCTTCTTAAAGCAGGGTTCAGATGGAGCCTGCTGGATTGCTTGAGGTAGGGAGTTCCACAGAGCGGAGACGTTTGCTGAAAAGGTACGGCCGCCGAGGCGGGCCTTTTTTGCTCGCGGGACGACCAGTTGGACACGGTCATTTGACCGTAGTGCACGGCTTTGGGAATATCTTGGAAGGCGTTTTTTTAGGTAAAGTGGGCAGGAGCCATGCAAAGATCTGAACGCAAGCGTCAGAGCTTTGAATTTTATCCGGTTGGCCACAGGGAGCCAGTGCAGGGTTCGAAGATGCGGAGAGACTGACTGCTTGAAAGGGATTCGCAGTAACAGTCTCCCAGCCGCATTTTGAACTACCTGCAGTTTATGGGTTAGGAATTTTGGGAGGCCCAGGTATAGACCATTGGCATAGTCCAGCCGTGAGGTGACAGTTGCATGGACTACCATTTTTCTACAGCTCTCTGGTAGAAGTTCAAGAATTTTTCGGAGGTTTCTTAGTTTACTCAAACAGCAACCAGCCACTTGTTGGATATGGGAAGTAAAGGACATTTTATCATCCCATCTCACTCCAAGGTTTTTAGCCGAGTGACTGGGCGAGGGGGGGGGGGCCCATCTCCAAAGGCCACCAGAGCTCTGGGGCGGGGGTGGGACCCTTACCGAAAAAGATAACTTCGGTTTTATTGGCATTTAGTTTTAATTTATTAGTATTCATCCAGTGAGCAATGTCCTGGAGACAGCCTTTAAAGTTTGCGAAAGATTCCTGCGTCATCTCAGAGTATGGAAATACCAACTGGGTGTCGTCGGCATATGAAATTGCCTTAACACCCCAGTTGGCAATTAGCGTAAAGAGGGGGGCCAGATAGATGTTGAACAAGAGAGGGCTAAGGGCCGAGCCCTGCGGGACTCCACAGCTGAGGGTTTTAGGTGTGGAAGAAATCGTCCCAAGTGCCACCTTCTGCGTTCTCTGAGATAGATAGGAGTTTATCCACCTCAACGCTTTGTCTTGAATACCTATCTCTGCCAGCCGGCTGAGTAATCTAGCGTGGTCCACCGTATCGAAGGCGGCCGATAGATCCAGGAGTACCAGCATAGCTGAACTTCCTGCATCCATCGACCACCTCACTGACTCGGCTACCTCTAGGAGCGCTGTTTCTGTGCTAAAACCGGGCCGAAAGCCAGATTGAGTTTCATGAAGAATGTTGCTGGTTTCCACAAATTTACTCAGTTGGCGTTGTATCACTTTTTCCAGCATTTTTCCCGGGGCGGCTAGGAGGGATATTGGGCGGAGATTCGTGAGGTCATCTGGGTCCCCGTTTGGTTTTTTCTTTAGGGGAAGGAGAGTGGCATGCTTCCAAACGTCTGGGAAGATTCCTGACGTGATGGAAGAATTCCAAATACTTTGAAGTGTGGGCGCTACCGAGTCCGCTATGGCGCTCCATAGTTTAGCTGGACAGGGGTCATCAGGGGAGCCGGATTTACAGCGGCTGAGTTCCTGCCTCACCTCATTCAGAGGGATATGCACGAACTGGGTGAGGGTTTCTCCTGGCTCGCCATTGTTCGCTGTGTCCTGCTTCACAGTATTTATTACTGGGCCAAAGGAGTCATACACTTTCTTAATTTTATGATCGAAGTATTCTGAAATTTGCTCGCATAGTAATGGTGTGGGAACAACCTCTCTTTCAATGCATTGAGGTTTGAGGAAGGACTGTACTACTTTAAAAACTTGTTTACTGGACTGTTCTGCCTGTAGAATCGAGTCCGCGTAGAAGCGCTTTTTATTATTTCTAATGGCTTTCCGGAATTTTTTAGACGCTTCCTTATATCTAGTTTTTTCTTCTAAACCGTAGTTTTCTCTCCAGAGTCTCTCCAGTTTTTTACAAGCCGCTTTCTCCTCCCTAAGTTCCTGCGTAAACCAGGGAGCTGAGGGGGATTCTCTTTTTGATAAAGCCCGAGAGGCTGGGGCAATGGAAGAAACCATCCTTCCTATCCATTCATTGAGTAGTATAGCGTCCATATTGGAATTATTTGTCAAGGAGGGGGTGGTTTGCGCCAGGACCGGGACCATAGACTCAGGGGTCAGTTTTTTCCATTGTCTTTTCATAAAGTAGCATTTACTTGACGCCGTGATATCACTTCGTATGTTCAGAGTAAATGGAACGAGTGAATGATCTGACCATATCAAAGGGAGAGGTTTTTCAGGCCGCACATCCTTGATATTAGCAAAGATAAGATCAATAGTATGGCCCCCAGTGTGTGTGGGGCCTTCATTGATCAGTCTGAGGCCGGCAGCATCTAACGTTGTTCGGAGCATCTCTGCCATGGCGCAGTCTGCTTTATCCATGTGGATATTAAAATCACCTACCACTAAAAAAAGGGGGTGGAGGAGCGAGCTCTGTACAATCGTGTCTAATAGGGTAGTTAGAATGGGGTCCGCGCTGGCCGGGGGGCGATATATCACTAGTCCTGCTAGTGAGAGCTGAGGGCTCACTTGGAAGCAGAAGTGAAGACCCTCAATTCCTTGGATAGCCGTGGCAGCCGAGGATGTCAGTACTAGATGCTCTTTGAAAATAATAGCTACACCACCGCCTCTTTTTGTCCCAGGCCGGTTGGCGAGGCATATTTTAAATCCCGAAGGGATAGCAAGAGCGATAGAGGTCAGGTTATCCTCCTTGATCCACGTTTCAGTTAAGAACAGGATATCCCAATCCTGCTCTTCTAGTAGAAGCCAGACCTCATCTGTGTGTTTGACGAGGGATCTACAGTTTAGTAAGCCCGCCCTGAGGCTAGTTTGAGGAGGGGATTTAGGGTTGGGGGGTATTGCGGGGGCAGCGCTGTCAAACGTTATCCCGCAATTGCTACAAGTTTGGGCGGGGTCAAAGGTTGCTGGGTCTATAGAGTGAGGGCAGCATTTGGATGGTGGGTTGAATGCCTTTAGGTCCTCACCTGACCATGTTATCTGTCCACCTTGTGTTCCGCCATCGGCAGCATGTCTGGCCCCGGCCGCAGTCTGGTCGCGGACGGGCGCAGACGGGCTTGCCTTAGGCGTGCCTTCGGCGCGCAAACGGCGCTCCCGCTGCGCTCGTCCGCTGCGCTTCCTGTGCATGCACATTTGTAGGCGGGAGGGGGGGCGTGGCTTCTAGTGGGCGTGTCCGTCGAGCGCGCCTGCTCTAATGGCGGCCGCTTTGTCAATAGGGAGAGCACAACAGCGTATGCACCGCTGTGTGCACCAAGAGGTCGTTGGCAATAATTAAAAGCAGTTTTCAAAGCAGGTAATAAAGTGACACCACACAATGTCGGTATTACGCCAGCAGATACCCTCAACAGGGGTCACAAGGGAATAGCCTGTCCATGCGATGGTCAGGGATTTGTGCTTACGCTTTTCACCCGATCCCGTTGATTCCAAGTGTGCTGCGCAAGATGAAATTGGAGGACTGCCGTCTCATTCTGATTGCTCCCCGGTGGCCGTGCCAGTACTGGTTCCAAGAACTTCTGTTGCTATCCCAGGACCGTCCAATCAGTCTTATTCCAACTCCAAAAATGCTGTCACGGAACGAGGGGCAGAACTTTCACCCAGACCCTCAATCTCTAAAATTGAAGGCATGGCTCCTGACTTCTTAGAATTTCAAGACCTTCATATTCCTCAGGATTGTCGTGACATTTTGCAAAATTCAAGAGCACAAAGCACATTGAAGACTTATTGTCTTAAATGGAAGAGGTTTTGCTTTTGGTGTGACTCTAACGGTATACTGTTGTAGAGCATTTTAGGACCCTAGTGTAATTTTCCAGATTCATGCCCTTATGTAGGTATAAATCACCATATCCTTATATAGGCAAAGAAATCATAACTATATTAAGACATAGCTCAGGCAGTCCAAATACGGCATGGCTACTTCCACTAGTTTCGAAAATCCACAACGATTTCTTGGAAAAACCCGCCTTCAGCAGTCAGGGACCTCCCCTTGCTTGAATATTGATTTATCCAAGAACTCATGGAGTTTTCAAAGAACTGAGTCTTTGATGATGTTATTATGTCCAACCTTACGTCAAACTCGGAACCTTCAAGGTATAAATATGCCCACTCTTGCCCAGGCAAAGATTCGGTGGTTTGGAGCAGTTCGACTATCTACCTACCCAACACAGCTCCCCGCAGCAAGTGCCGAAGAAAGCCGACCCTCCAGCAGACGCGCTGAGAAAGACGCTGTCTTTTCGACCTGCCGAGAAATCCAGCTCCAGTGTTTCCAAGCTACCCCTGCGAGTTGTTGGGAAATCGAGTCCTGAGAGAGAGAGAGAGAGATACCAGACCTCCTACATTCTAAACCAAGGTACGGAGCTGATTAGACCTGTAGAGAATTCTTGGATAGATTCTTGGCAAAGAATACTGAAACTAAGCTACACCTCACTTACTTCTTCCCTCGTACTAGACTTAGGTTAGGTACACCGGGGTAGGCGTATTTTAGAAGCACCAGTTGAGTACTTTTAGTCTTTATTTATTAATGTATGTATTCAATGTATTTTATGGCTTAGAAACCATATCATGCTTTTACAGTATTATTTTAAAATACTCTTCGTACTGTACGCATTGTACTTTGCAACCAGTATTACGATTGTAGCAGTTCATTTCTTCTGCATGCGAAAGAAGACTGTCCAATAAATACTTTTATTGAAAACGCCCGTCTCTCTATTTCTCTGCACCTCTGGTGAAACGAAGCACGCACGATTGACTGAGTGAAATAACTATCTATTGTTTCCGCGACTCTAGAGATATATTTCTTATTCTTGGGAAACAAAGTTGTCATGTTTATGCGGTTGTAAGTAACTAATCCCTTCTTGTTTATTCGAGAAAGTTTCTAGTGACCTCTGAGCTATCTGGCACTCGACCTAAGTCCTACGTCAAATCTATAGTATATATTATTCAAATGCGTAGAGCCTATTGGGAATATACGAACTACACTACAATACACCCGATAGAAGCTCCTGCAGAGAAAATTCTTCCTTATCTACTGCATCTGGCTAGCTGTGGTCTCTCTTTTTCATCCATAAAAGTCCATTTAGCGGCTCTATCCAGGTTCAGGAAAGTGACCAGCATTCCCTCACTATGTTCGTCCTCTCTGATCAAACAGTTCATGAGAGGTCTTTTCCGAGCTTATCCTCCGGTTAGGCCTCCTCCACCTGTATGGGAACACAATACGGTTCTCTCACAACTGATGAAGCGTCCATCGAACCCATTCATAAAGCTGACATCAAGTATCTCACATGGAAGGTCGCCCTACTTCTAGCCTCAAGGTCTGCCAGACGAGTTAGTGAAATTCAGGCATCCACTATTAAAGAACCTTTCCTACATTTCTCTAAAGACTATGTCACTCTTCGAACTAATCCAACATTCACACCTAAAGTACCATCACAGTTCCATTTAAATGAACCTGTGAAGTTGAGAGCTTTCTTTCCAAATCCCACTACTCCGGCGGAAAGAACACTGCATTCTTTAGACATCAAACGATGTTTGAAATTCTACCTGCAAACGACAAAAACCTTCAGGAAATCTGATCAATTATTTGTGGCCTACGGTCAAACCACGCTTGGTACAGCAGTCACAAAAGCCACCATTTCCAGGTGGATAGCTTTCGCAATCCATTTCTGCCATATCAAATCGAACAGACCACTACTGAGAAAGGTCAAGGCTCACTCCGCAAGAGCTGTGGCAGCGTCTACAGCATTGTTTGCAGGAGTGACACTAGAAAATATCTGCCATGCTGCGAAATGGAAAAATGTCCACACGTTCACGAGACATTACTGCCTGCAATCAACAAGCCAAGAGGATACAGCAGTTGGTCAGGCTGTCTTACGACACCTATTTATTTAAGAACGACTCCAGGTAACCTGTGTTCTTTAATTTGATATTTATAAAGAAGTTTCTATTTACATATTGATATATAGATATAATGTATTTTAAGGTGTATATATATATATATATACTAGCAGCCCGTCCCGACGTTGTCCGGGTATGAATTGCTGCCGGCCAGTAGTATATTGTTTTGTAGGATTTCGTTTTGATAGCATTTCTTATCTGTGAAAGGCCTGTGAAATGCTCCGACTCACAGTGCACTGCTGATGCACTTAAGAGTGCGCGTTCAGTAGTGTGTGAACTCGAGTTTCCCGAATGTATTTTTCCTTGCAATATTATATAGCGCGAACTCGACAACATGGCATGAGCACAATTTACATTACAGAAGAACACTTTCATTTGTGGTAGGCATGGGGAGACAAAGCGATTTGCCTGGAATCACAGGATGTTGAGCTGATGCCGAGATTCGAACGTAGCTCCCCAGCTCTAAAGTTCGCAATTCTAGAACTTGTGGTGGGAGGTGTGTCTAAAAGTGTATGTCGGTGCTGGCCATCAATGAGAGAGACCTGTGCATTTTTCAAATGGGTGGTGAATAAAATATGAGAATGTTGCTGGAGATGTGGGCCACCGTGCCACCAATGTACTTACCGGGGGAGGGTAAACACCAATTATTCCGCAACTTTCTTTCCACATACCATCAATCCGCATATTTTCATTTCGAAAGTACCATGACTCCGCAATGCCATTATAACGCATGGGATTACATTTTATATGCTTTTACCACGCATACATTTACAACGAAATTCGTTGTAAATGCATGAATGGTAAAAGCATGTTTTTTTTATGTTTGGATAAGGTAAGTATGGGTATAGGGGTATATGTTTTGGGGGTACTGAGGTATATGTTTTGGGGTGTTTGGGTATTTTAAGGGTTCAGATATAGTTTTGGGTTATGGGGTACAGGGGTAGTTTTAGGGTTTAGAGATAGGTATGGGTTTTGGGGTACAGGGGTATTTTTAGGGTTCAGGGCTAGGTTTGGGTTTTGGGGTATAGGGGTATTTTTAGGGTTCAGGGGTAGGTTTGGGTTTTGGGGTACAGGGGTATTTTAAGGGTTCAGGGCTAGGTTTGGGTTTTGAGGTACCAGGGTATTTTTAGGGTTCAGGGCTAGGTTTGGGTTTTGGAGTACAGGGTTATTTTAGGGTTCACAGGTAGGTTTGGGTTTTGGGGTACATGGTTATTTTTAGGGTTCAGGGCTAGGTTTGGGTTTTGGGGTACAGGGGTATTTTTAGGGTTCAGGGGTAGGTTTGGGTTTTGAGGTACAGAGGTATTTATAGGGTTCAGGGCTAGGTTTGGGTTTTGGGGTACAGGGTATATTTATAGGGTTAAGATAGGTTAGTGTTTAAGGGTGTTGGTGTATTTTAAGGAGTACGGGTGGGTTAAGATTATGGGGTGCAGGGGTATTTAAAGGGAGCAGGGTGGGATTAGCACACGATATGAGACATGGCATGAAGGGCGGAACATACCACACGCCCCAGCGTTTGTCACGCCCCCAGCACACGCCCAGAGCACAACGCAGACAGGCCCACAAGGGACTACTTTTCTGGCATGGTTCTTTTACCTTTTAAATGTATATGGTGGGCGTCTGCATAGCCTATGTCCTTCTGCTGCAACTGCCCTTTCTAACGCTGTATTGGGTGTTGTGGTTGGTGCTGTGGTTCCTGAGATTACCCGCCTCAAAGGTTTGGGCTCTCTCTGTATTATATTAGTATAGATATATACATATGCAAGTTTCGATGTTAACAAATGGATGTATGCGATGTTAGATATCCATGTTTTTTGCTACTCTATGAATGTTCTTTTGAATTTCCGATCATGTTTTAATTCTAAAAAGTTCAGTTGCCTTACTCTAGCTGGTTGTTAATAATACTGTATCTGGGAGTTTACCAGTACAAGTCTCCCACCATCCTCAACCGACTCCTACCTGGCATACTGCTTACTATTCTGATTCAGGCATGTGAATCTATGAAAGATACCCCAATACTGGATAAGAAAACAAGTTACTTACCTGTAACTTCAGTTATCCATGTATTGGTATCTTTCATAGATTCACTTGCACCCATCCTCCTCCCCGGAGAGTCAGTTGTCTGTTTGGGATACTCATTTCCCACTTGTGCTAACGAAAATCTGAGGAGAACTGGCTCTGCAGCGAGGGTTCTAGAAGGTGCTGCTAGCTTATTGGTTGGGACAAAGATTTTGATCTTGTTAGCATAATGATGTAGATAGGCTACTTGGATTTGGGCCTCAGGCCTTTTCCTTAGGGCCTACTACTGTTATTTACCTTTAGCACTGCTATTTTATTTACTGTGGGACTCCCGCCTCGGCGACAGGGAATGATTCTGGCATGTGAATCTATGAAAGATACCAATACTGGATAACTGAAGTTACAGATAAGTAACTTGTTTTCTTATCCCAATAAAATCTGGGCAAATTACGTTCCTGAGGGTGCTGTTGCAATTTGTGTGTACTGAGAGCTGGGATCTTGGAGATCAGCGTAGTGTCCGTCACCCCGCAACAAAGCACCCAATCACGAGTGAAAGGGAGCTTGAGACGGAAAGTGAGCACGATATATACATATATATATATATATACATACATATATATATATATATATATATATATATATATATATATATATATATATATATATATATATATATATATATATATATATATATATATATCCGTTACTGCTGCAGTATCCTGTTCGCAAATCAACGGGCACAGACCATAGTATGTGTGCTCAAATTCCTTTGGTTTATCCTTTGATAGCCATTACGCGTTTTGGCTCCAACGAGCCTTGTTCACATGACAGCCGCTAAGTCAATATATATATGTATGTCAGGTGTGGGTCAATCATATTTACTGTGTCTCGGATGTTCTTCCTTGTGGATGCATGGATTTTTTTATAATTTTATAAATATAGAGTAGATCAGAGCTAGCACAGCTCCTAGTGGTCTCATACTCTCAAACAAACCAGAAAGTGTATTGGAAGATCCGCTATTTAGGAAAGACTGGTCCCTCATTGTATTGCATGGAAACGAACAAGTGACTGGTTAATCCTAATCATAAACACTGCAAAGGGCATATCAGACACATTATCAGACACATTATTAGTAAAACAAAGTGGTGAGGGAAACCACCTAAAGAAACAAATTCAAATCAGCATTTAAAAGAGAAGACATTAGAAGAAATTAACAAGGACATTCAGAAATCCACGTTCTTAACACAGTCTAAGACTAATAAACTACACAAGGACAATTAGAGGTTTACACATGAACCAAACCATCCATATGCAGCTGCTGATTAATTTATTCAAAATGATTCAGTAGCATCCATGTCAAAACAAATGAGACCACAGAGAGAGATAGCGGAGCATCTAGTTCTGACGGCTGGAGCAGTGGAGATAAGGCGCAATGTAGAGGGAGGGATGGATGTCAAGTGTATTGCCTCCATCTGGTATTACCATCACCATCGCACCTAAGCCCTTACTTCACGTGGCCTGCCTCATATGTACCATTACCTCCCAATCCATTATTATGTTAGAACCAGACTTTTTTTTACGGCAGACAAGAGGACATGGCAGGGGAAGAAGAAAAGATCAAAAGGTCAAAGAGCCAAATACGAGAATCATGTTCCAGTAGTCATTACCACTGAACGGCATAGCCCACACTAAGTAGTCAATTTAACAGGAAGCCCATTTATTGACCTACAAACGAGGGCACCGGATAAGGGTCTGGGATTTGTACCCATCAAACAGGTGGCCAAATTTCAGCTACAGAGTGAATTAGCATAATGTTTCGGAAAATCAGACTCAAAATCTTTTTCCAAGCAGAGGCTGATGAACCAGAAACCAGTAACACTGGCCACCGTAATGAATCTTAGTTCAATCCACCAGTGACTGGCCTACCTCCTAAAGTTCTAGCCTTTGAAAAAGTGATTGCCGGGGAAATTAATAACAATGTCGAAGTGTTGCATAATTTGATCAAGCTAGAGTAATAAGCACTAGATGATTCATACTTTCTACCCAATGTGATAATCAAATTAGCTGACAGAGGTGAGCTACAGTCTTACAAGTTAAAGAGGCTCCTATGCAGGAATACCTCAGACTACAGAACCACACTTAACTACAAAGTATTACAGATGGATCATTTCCGTAAACAGTTTCTGCAAACAGTTTTTTTCTGAAATTAAGTCCCTGATAGAAGCTGTAAATTCAAATTAAATCACCAAACATCATTCAGATTATACTACGTTCACCAAAGAGGTGGAGGTTAAGATATGATTGGACTTCGAATCACTTTACACTAGCATCTCAGCAACTAATGAAAATGTAATTATCCTACATAGATCATAGAAAAGGAAAGGAACGGGCAAGAAATAATAAAAGCAAAACTCTCATATATCCTTATACCTGACAGATAGAGAATCGATTCATTTGTGTAACCACCTTCAGTAGAGGCCCTAATACCATGACGAAAATTGTTATTACGCAGTGGTGAATTCTGAACTACAACAAATCAAGCTCACAAAAACCAACGTTTATATTTAAGCGGAGTGCCAATTTAGGTGAGCTATTAGTTCACACTTGAACAAAACACAGTAAAAGAAGCGATTTTTGTGGGGCTTGCCACAAGTGACAGGTCATTTCCCTATTAATAATTGCTGTGTCTGTCAATTCAAAATAATTAACAAAACAGTGGAATTAGACTTAAGGTCTCCTTGGATTCTGAATATATTTAAGGTTGAGCTTAGGCAGAGCATGCACTGTATCTTTGAGACATATTGTATTCACTCTGTGCAAAAGACACACTGCCCATTGCCTTTTTATTCGTCACTTCGATTGTCATTCAAAAAAGGCTTGCTTGCTAGTGGCTAATCCTTCCTCTTTGTCCTGCTTTTTGTGTTTGGATTCCTCCCTTATAGCGCCACCCAATTACTGTTAACATTAAGCTTCGGCGTTAATGTGTTCATTTTGGGGACTATTTTTTCTTATGATTCCTACCTGTGTCACTTTTTGCCCGTCTTCGGTGGTTCAGCTTCAACGCCAGACTCTATAAATCCCTCCTGCTTCACTGCTTGTTGTCTTAGCGAGCCATGGTCACCGGAACTTCAGCAGCCAACCTTGCAGCACAGTTAAGGGCAAAGCTTGGGTAACTCCTATTGCATTTTCTTTGACGAATGTTTATATAATGTGAACTCAAGCGTCCCGAAGTTGAGTATGTTACATGAGCACTAGTTCCATTGCACAATGTCAGATTCATTTTTAGGGCATGTTTATAGAGCGCGAACTCGACTGACCCAAAGGTATTGAAGCACTTTATAAAAGCGCCAGCTACATTACACAAGGTCAGGTTATTTTTTTTTTTTTTCAGGTGCACAGAGATTAATGATGCCAATGCTGCCCCTATACATTATTTCCCCTCTACCTGACAAATGGGGCAGCATTCGATCCTCCAACCTCTTCCCATGTCAATGCATGCCCACCCTGCGTCCTCATCCTGTCATTCTCTTCCTCTCGGAGCTCTAATATCAAAGAACATTCATGGCAGCTCCCCAGGGACTGAGACATTTTTTATTATATATTGTGAACTTAAGTGACCCAAAGATGTTACAGTGCATGACAAGAGCACTAGTTACATTTCACAAGGACAGATTTCTTTTTAAGGGCATTTTTATAGACCATGAACTGGACTGCCCTAAAGATATTGGAGCGCTTTAAAAAAGCTCCGGTTACATTACACAAGGTCAGGTTACTTTTTAGGTCTCGCCTAAGCAATCCCGTTAGGGATACTGGCGAGATTATAGTAAGGCTTACAAAAGTGTACCCAAACTGCGGATCGGGTACAGTGCATGTGAGCACAACCACCCGCATTGTGAACAGCTGCCATTTGCTACCAGATACTTCGTGCGCACGCGCCTCGCTCTGCCTCTGCTGCCACTTCAGCTCACCAGGCTGCACACCCCTTACCCGCCAATGTGCCTCCCACCCTTCCTTTGAACTCCGCCGCGAGGTCTCACAGGCTCCTCTCCGCCCCCTTCCTTTAATGGCCCTCCACCTCCCCCAGCACAGAGCACGCATCGCTTGTTCTCTGATGTATTCTCATTGTTGGCCTCTGACTCTTATTTATCTTCACTCATACTCTTCCATCTCTCACCTTTCTCCTGTTTTCTTTACTATCTCTCCTCAGTTTATCTTCCTCATTCTCCATACCTCCACGTTTTATTTTCTTATAGTTTCTTTGCCGCTTACTTCATTTCTCTCTCCTGCGTTTCTCTCCCATTCTTTTACACTTTTTTCGCTGTTTATTCATTTTCTCCTCAGTTTCATTCTATTCGACTATCCTCTTTTTCCTATTCAATCTTTTTCATACTTGCGCCCTTTTCTGTCTTGTCTCTTCCTCTCATTCGCTGTCACCCTCCTGTTCCTTCTCTCTCCAGTGATCCGTTTTTTTTTTCAGTCGTCCTTCCCTCAACACCCTTCCTCTTTCCAGTTCCACGTTTACTCAATCTGTATTTTTCATTTCCATGCCACCCACGCCCTGCGCCCTCTCGCCTTAGTCTTCCTAGAACACGTCTCTCCTTGGGGGTGAATGCCTCTCATTTCTAAAAGGGAAGTCAAGTTTTCTATGAATAGCGAGCTGTGCCAACAATACAAATGGGTCGCCGATGCGAGCCCAGGAGTTCCGTATGCGCACACCACCCACGTCAGTATCACCGCACCCATCACCACTACAATTCACCTCACACACTTCCCATTAATGGACCCAGCAATGTCTGCATCTGCACGAGGGGGCAGGATCACATTCTGGGTTGGAGAAGCGTCAGGGTGGCTATGCTCTCGTTGTCCTCTTACCAGATCCGTTGCATCTTCCCAGCTATCGCCAGATTCCTCACTCACTCCCTGTCTCTTCACCATGATTCACTCTCTCCACCCGTTCATAAAAAAAAACACTCAACTACGCTTTCCTCTCACTGGGAGACTCAACGGGGTTGCAATAACAAGAGGAAAAGGGAGAGGGCAAGCTAAGGGTCTGGCCATCCCTGTCAAGCCCTAAACCCACGTAAGGCAGCATCTGCTTGGGCTCCAAAAAGATGAATTCTATCAAATGACATGCCAAGCAAGGATGACTGGACAGCTTCTGAAAATACGGATGCCCGAGGCCAGGTGCTCTGGCGACATGCCACAGCAGACGCCATGGCTCGACCAATGGTATTGGTGGATTCCATTTCACACCTGATGAGCAGTTTTACCGCTTGGCGACCATCTAATATCAACTGGTTATTTATTTTATTTTTATTTATTTTAATTTCTTTTATAGCGCTGGAATCAATCCCGTAAGGGTATCTCCGCGCTGAGCCAGCTATAGAGTTCTCAGTCAGTGCATCTAGGGGAATTAAGTGGACAGGAATGCTTCTTGATAAAGAAGGGTTTTCAATGTTTTCCTGAAAGATAGGTAGTTAGTTATTGATCTAACATCAGGTGGCAAATTGTTCCATAAGGCAGGTCCAACCGATGAAAAGGCACGGTCTCCTTGTCTGGATTTCTTTGTGACCGGAGGTTTTAAAAGCGTTTGGTTGCTTGAGCGAAGAGACCTGCTCGGCTGATATAACACCAGAGATTGAGACAGGTATTTAGGACCTACACCATAAATGCACCTATGGACCGTGCAGCAGATCTTAAAATCAATGCGCTGTCGTATGGGAAGCCAATGTAATTCCTTCAGCAGGGGTTTGGAGGGGGTTCTAGCTGGTGCGCCCATGACCAGTCTTGCTGCCGTGTTCTGGACCACCTGCAGGCGACCTATTGCATCAGCATTTGCTAGTGTCAGCAGGCCGTTGCAGTAGTCCAGACGTCTGGTCACTAGAGCCTGCACAAGTGTCTTTCTGTAGGTGGCAGGGAGATACGGGAAGACACGTCTAAGTAGACCAATAGTATAAAAGCACAATCCTGCAATGTAGTTGGTGTGCTCCTTCAGGGTTAACTTTTGATCCAACTTCACCCCGAGATTCTTTACATGATGTTTAGATGTGGGTGCAGGGCCAAGATCTACCGGCCACCAGTCAGGGGACCAGAGAATGCTTGCTTTACCAAAGAGCATGACCTCAGTTTTTGTGACATTGCATTGGAGGCAGTTCGTCGCCATCCAATGTGACACTGCCCTCATACCCTCAGCAAAATTCTCTTTGACTCTAGAGTCAAGGGAATTAAAAGGGTAGAGGAGCTGGGTGTCGTCAGCGTAGGAGATCGGTGTGAACCCATACTTCCGCACAATCTCAGCAAGGGGGGCCACGTATACATTAAACAATGTTGGGCTAAGACACGAGCCTTGTGGCACCCCCTTTGTGAGCCCCCTAGAGGTGGAGCGGAAGGGGCCCAGGCTGACAGATTGTTCAACTCGCTATTGTTAGCCTTTGGGAACAAAGGGAAAAGTTCTGCCAAGGAGTCCCACAAGGCATGGAGAAAGCGTGCGAGGACGCAAATCAAGTTGGTGGAGCATAACGCCGCACTAGAGGAGGAAAAAACACATTTCCCGCACGAATCCAGCTTCCTGGACTCTTTGTCAAGGGGCGAATGGGGAAGGTTCTCCATCAGTGGACACCGTAATGGCCTGGACCGCAAAGCTGCAGTGTGACCGCTGTCGAATAAGGCAAGCAGAGTCCCGGGGGGCAGGACGGTATTTGTGGGCAATAGCATGGTCCACTTGACTCAGTTTTTGCCCATGCCCCCAATAAAATATCTGAAAGAGCCGCACAAAAGGGGAGTACTGTTTCAGCCCCGACTGGCCAGGATGAAGGACCACTATGACAAGGTCCGTAGCCTTCTCCATTGTAGGTAGTTAGATGTAAGACATCAGCCACTCTTTTCAATCCTTCTGCTAAAGAAGAACTGCCTTCCGAGGCAATTCGGGAGGCACTAAAAGAGAGGAAGAAGGCGCTGAATATAGCCTGCTCGCTACACTCAGCTCAGCAATCCAGATGTCCAACATAGTAGGAGCCACATGCATTGGCTGCTCCAATGGGGCTATACCCTCACGTTCTTCCCCCAACTGGTGTTGTGAAGCACAAGTTACTTACCTTTGCTAACGATATATCTGTAAGAAACAGTAGTTAGTGTTAGATTCCTTACCTTAGAATATTCCCAGGCGTCAGACTGGATCCGGAAAGTTTTGCGTAGCAGTACCCTTGCGCATCGTTAGGTGTCATCCGCGGCTCCGCGTCCGTCATCGGCGTCGCGGATGACGCCTACCTACGCACAAGGGTACTGCTACGCAAAACTTTCCGGATCCAGTCTGACGCCTGGGGATATTCTAAGGTAAGGAATCTAACACTAACCTGTTTCTTTCAGATACATCCACAGAAACCATCAACGCCCCAAAAAAACTACATAAACGAACTAGCACCATACCAAATTCCATACGGGAATGAGGAAAGGCGTTGGTCAACGTCGGCGCAGATGCAAGGAGCTGAGGCGAAACCAACCCTACGAAGCACACAGTCCTGTTGTGCACTGACTCCAGCTTGGAGTCTTCCAGCACCATAGAAATAGGCACTGGCAGGGCGGCCAACATTGCGTTGGAGCCAACCAACGTCACTATTGGAAGCCTTGAAGGACCGTGCACCAACGCCTCTGTGTCCGAGGCTAAAACTGCCACTAGGGGCGAACTCGCAGGCAAAGACGTAGTTACTGCACCTATGACCTCCTTGGGCCTGCAGGCGCTCCAGAGGGAGATGTTGGCCCAAAGACAAGATGGAGAGCCATGTAGTAATCCTGCATCTGGTTCCAGGTCGTCCCGGCTCCAGGAAAAGCTTGGAGGCACAGGAGCGACGCTGGAGCAGAAATGTTTCTGCAATCCGCATCGTGATTCGAAGGAGCAAGAGAGGGCCGGGACTTCGATCTCTTATGACGCCGCTTCCCATTAGATGTAGCCAGAGACTGGAACCACTTCTATTGACCACGGGATGAAGAGCGGCACTCATTGGAATGACCCCTGGACCAGGAGGATGACCAACGCCGCGAGGAGCTGGAGATGCGCGACAACCACAGCGTCAGAAGTTCCATGCACCACTCCTGCTGCACCTTCGGCTTCAACCGCTGGCAGGTGTCACACTCGCCGGCATCGTTGATGCTCCCCCAAACACCACATACAGATAGAAAGTGGGTCTGTACCCGACACCTGACGAGCAAAGGACTCACAGTACTTAAACTCAAAACAGTACTTAAACTCAAAGGGCATAGGAATTTAGCACACTCTTTCAGATGAGAAAAGTTTGCCACAGCATGCTCCCGTGGACGGAATGTCGATGGTTGGTTCATAACTACACATTGATTTTGAGTTCTCGAATAACTGTGTCCATCACCACCCAGTTAACATTATTTTAATGATCGATCCTAAATGAGGTGGAATTAATACAGATACATATCTACACTATCAATCAATCAATCAATCAATCAGCATTTGTATAGTGCAGCACAGTCACCTTTATAGGTATTTTTGCGCTGTGGGTGCGGCATCTCAGACGAAAAGTCTGTTCTTGAGTTTCTTCCTAAAGTTCGCCAGTCCGCTTTAAGCACCTCATGTTGAACGTGTGATTATGTCATCAGCAGTATACCTGTGACGTACGTGCTCTGGAGCTGCCGTGGTGCTAATTGAGTGCACTTCAAGCAGTATGTAAGAACACTCAGGCCTGCTCTCATTACAAGATGGGTGACCGGAGGAAGTTGGCAGTCCAAAGACAGGTCCTTTTTCCCTGACGAAGTAACCATTTCTATAACTTGTATGTATGTTTTGAACCCGTAGTTATAGTGTGTTATTCCAAGGAGAGGCTTCTTACCACCCACCTTAATGTTTCTTTCCCTTAAAGGCAGGGTGAGTTAGAAGTTACTTTTCATTTTGTGTTTGTGTCCATGCTGCATTATGTTGGATATTTTTCACCACTAGTGAGAAGTGACATCACCTCATGCCTCCTGGCACAAGCATTATGTGTTTTATTATCCTTCCTGAATTGTTAGACTAACATCGGTAGTGTTCAGTTGTGTTCCCTCTTCTCTTTAATAGGGACGGACAAGCACATAATCAGATGTGCAGTGTGTTTCACGTCTCCCTATCATGGCCTAGTGCTACCTAGGTATTTTCTAAGCTAGGAAATTAAATTATTCTTGTCCTGATGAGTCATTGACCCATAACACCTCCAATACATGACTGAATCTTGCTGACACTGATTTTTGAGAGTAGGGTTGACGACTACGTAGCAAATGCTATTTGATTTTTTTACTTTGTCAGAGACACTCCGAATAAAGTAGAATTTGGATTTGCCTCTAGACAATTTTAAAAGTAATTTTGCATTTAATATGATGTGATCCCATCATATGATTTCGAGAGCTCCCAATTTTGGTATAGCCCAATATAGCAAGATTATCATCCTTTAATGAAGCATGCCAATGTGACTAGCTGCCCCATTTTTATAGATCGGTGATGTTAGGGTGGTTAGAGCAGCGGTTTTCTTGCCTGTCCGTCCCTTATTTAATTTTTATGCTGCCTTCCTTACCTCCTCTTTTGGAAGCACTTCTTTTTAGCTTTGGCAGATACGTTTTTTTCTACGAGGATCACAACTACTCAATGGAAGCACCTAATTGTGGGATATTTCGATTCACAAGACCACACATGCTAGTACTTACGTAGGGGCCGGCTAGCGAGCGCAATTGGTGCTCCAGATATTTAGTGAGGTCATAGGTTTTCTGGATGGACTGCCGAGGCGAGCAGTCTGTCACGTTGAGGGCAGGGACTGTTGCCAGGTTCAGGAGGGTGGCCAATAGGAAGGCTAAGATCCCTGGAGAGTCCCCTGGAAAGAAAGAACGCATTATTCAGTCATAAAATTAACAGACATTTGCAAAGCCCAATAGCTCTTGCTTTACTAATGCTTTATGGCTATCGTGACTGGCTTTCCCAGTGCTACATGCTATTAAAACGAGCTGGCATTTGCAAAGTCAATTGGCTGGTCATACTAAAAGTAAAGAAAACCTGTTTTTCTGTACTCTGAAGATGCCTACTACATTGCATCACGCAACATGGTGATGGTAAAATTGTTCTTCATACTTCCTGTACAGTCAAGATGGCTGCCTTATTTTCTATACTTTCAGTATGGCAGGTTGCTACTACTGGCAGTGCCAAAGACTGCACAGTGAATTGTGGCAGCCAGTGTGGAGCTTGAGAGTGGAGGTAGGAGGAGTGGAGATACGCGGGGTGCAGGGAGGGGACAAGATAGCAGAAGAAGAGCAGAAAAGCATGAGGTAGATAATATTGAATAAATTAAGCAAATGACACTGAGACAGAAAAAGTCGAAGGCTACTTTTCATTCGAACCAAATTGGCTCACACAGGTGGTAATACCCCATTCTTTCCTGCATTCAAAGCGGGACACAGGTTCATAAAGATTGCGGCTTTGCTTTCCGCTTCAACTGCAGTCTGATATTTTTGTGATTGCACCAATGATCTATTCCTCATATCTTCTCTTCTGAGAGATACACCTATAAGCCACGCCAGGTATTTGTCCAGATGAAGCCCTGCCTAGATCTTATTCTTCGGGTTGAAACGTGGAGTTGTTACCAACCACATGTTCATTCAAACTAGGGACTACCAGTTTTGTGTAATTATGTGATTTTAGATTTCCGTGTACACAATCATTTATCCTGTTGGTTGATTAATTTCCTTTCCAGCTTATTTCATTGCGTGTTATGTACTGTATGTATTTATTTTGTTTAACTTTATCATTTATGCACTGCACCATCACTTGTAGAACCGCATTACGTATTGCAATTGCCATAGGAGGAATTTGTGAAAATGATTAATCTAATCACTAAATTTGGACTATTCCTTTTTATCACATTTAATTTGAGTTGGAAAATGTCTTTGATAACAGACTAATAAGGAAGCCAACCAATTATATGAATTGGCCTGACCCCAAACTCACAGTAAGTATTGGTATTGTCCACAATAGGTCTTTCCACAATAGACAACCCCCAAAATGTAAGCGTTTTGAGAATTGTTAAAGATATTTTAATAATCTTTAATTATTTTTTTTATTATTCTAAGAATCTGGCACGACACTCTGAGAAGGGTCTTGGCACAGTTCAGAACAAATGCGATATGAACAAATTAGCATGCAACCTCAGTCTCCCTGGAGCACCTAGCCGCAAGTGAGCCAGCTATGGCCCAAATTAAGATATTTTTATAATGTTCATACACTTACAGTATCTCCCAAAAACATTCCTAAAGTGTTCACCTATTCTGGTACACTTTCATTTGACTGTGAATTGGGACGAATGCTGCTGCTCAAAGAACAAGTTACTTACCTCCTGTGACGTTCTTTCTGGTGGATACTCTACCTAACCACAGATTCATCACCTAAGAATATCCTCCAGGCCCCAGAGTGGATCCAGAGAATTTTGTAGCAGTGCTCCCAAGTGCTGCCAGGTGGTGCTGTGCAGCTCTGTGCTGACTCCATACTGCCAGGCACGACAGAGCGGAGTCGCATGTAAGCACAACCCCTGCTCACTGAATAGGGAGGTGGGAGGGCAATGAAGAACCTGTGATTAGATAAGAGTATCCACCATAAAGATGGTCTTCTGATGAATACTTCTAATCACAGATTCCTCCCCTTAGAATATATACTAAGATGTATATTCTATACCACCACGGTGGAGGTTCTGTAGAATAGGCATAACCCTTAAAGTCTTACAGAAATAAGTGGGTGAATTGTCCTTCCCACTTGGCCTTGCTGTCAAGGCAGAAATGCTTCATAAACGCATGCAGCAATGCCCATGTTGCAGCCTAGCAGATATCAAGAATGGGTACCCCTGATAATGATAATGATGATAATGATATTGATATTTATAAAGTGTACAAATACAAAAACGGTGACTTGGCGCTGAGGACAACAAGTAGCCTATCACTGAAACTGGTGGCAGTACAGTGGCAGTGGCCTCAGCTGTGGTGGAAAGGCTCTGAGCTCTTCTGGTGCCTGATTCAAGGACAGGCCATAGCAGATCTTGATGCAGAAGACTATCTCCCTCAACAGGGTCTTATTTTGCACAGTCTGCTCCTTATTTGCTCCAGAAAACCTCACAAAGAGTTAACCATCCACTCAAAATTCCTTGGTAAGGTTAATGTAAAAACATACAGCCTTTTTAGGGTCACTCAATGAAGCCTATTCTCTTTCAAAGGGCAGGGAGGAGCAACGAAGGTTGATAGAGTGATCTATTGCTCAACATGGAAGGAAGTCACAACTTATGGAAAGAAGACCGACTAAATTCTCTGCACCAATTTGACTGGAAAGAAGGTGGTATATGGTGATTGTACTGAAAGTGCCTTCAGTTTATAGTTGCTGACATGTCACTGAGCTGATGTGATCTCAAGGAGGAAGGTCATTTTTGGAGTCAGGAGATGCAGGGAACAGCTACACATAGGCATGAAGGGCATACACATGAGGAAAGTCAAGAAGACCAAGTTAAGGTCCCACTGAGGCTTTACAAACAGTTTGATAAGGAACAATTGTATCAAACCACTAGCAGCCCGTCCCGACCTTGTCTGGGAGCAATCAGGCTTCAGGGCCTCCGCCCGCCCCAACATTGTCCGTGGGTCCCCCGGAGAAGCAGCCCGTCCCGACCTTGGCTTCAGGGCCCCCGCCTGCCCCGACATTGTCCGTGGGTCCCCCGGAGCCTTACCTCATCAGCCGCACCTCCCCGCGCTCCTGAGTTCACCGGTCCGCCGCTCCTCGCCGTTCCTCCCCTCTCCTCCCCGCCTGTCCGCCGCTCCTCTCCGCTCCTCCCAGCCTGTCTGCCGCTCCTCCCTGCCTGTCCGCCGCTCCTCCCCGCGCTCATGTCCGCCGCTCCTCCTCGCGCTCATGGACGTCGCTCCTCCCCGCGCTCCTGATGTCAGTACGCACGTCGCTACTTCCATGGGACTACTTTTTTTTTTCTCGGAAATTTTTTAAATTACGTATATTTTTTTTATTTATATAGCTTATGTCCATCTGCACACCCTGATAATTTCAACAATGTATCGGGTGTGTGGATTGGCACTGTGATTCCCGAGTTTACCCGCCTCAAAGATTCAAAGTTCTTCCTTTATAATAGTAGTATAGATTTCCACGCCAGTATTCTTTGAAATCTTGCTTCCCCTTCCTCTGTTTTCTACCTTATTTTTGTAGGAAATTTGTCTCTATTAGTTAAATAATCACTGCTAATGCCTGTTCCAGACTACAGGCCATAAGTTTGAATCCTACCAAGGCCAACACAACCTTCCATCCTTCCGAGGACAGTCAACTGAGAACCATCAAATCTGTGAAAAGAAGAACTCATTGATAACAGCACTTTAAAATGACATAATGGTGGTATGGATAGCTAAGTAAAAATAAGTTGGCATTATTTTCTCTCCCACAATCTCCTGTAAGGGTTTGAGCAGATTCTCCAAGGGCCCTCAACTCAGTGCCATATATAATAATGCTTTGGAATGAGCGACTGTCACTACCAGTGTGCCCAAAATTCTTTAATGGGTTGCCCCATGCAGCCCAAAGACTAATGACGATCTCGATATCGATATGAGAGACTCGGGTGTACCATATCACATTCTGTGGGGGGGGCAATCATTTTTCACTACGCCACTGGCTTCCCTCTCAGTGCAATTGTGTTGTGGGCTAATCTCCCATCACTGCTCAGTGGTCTGAGAAGATTAGTCCTTCCTGCTCAGTTGCAGCAGGGGGGCGAGCCACAGCTATGACTGCATGTTAGAGTCTGTGGTTTGCAGTATAACCCCCACACACAGAAAAGTGACAGGAAAGAGCGGTAACGCCACTGCTGCTACAGATGGGCATTATGAAGATCACACAGTGCTATAGTATACACCTGGACAGTGAATTTCGACCATGAAAATGTTTTCTTCGCCCCGATTGCTGCTGGAAATCAAAATGTCCGGGGAGCAACTGGGACATAAATGTTCATACATTTAAACATGCGCACAGCTGCCTGAGGGGTACTAATTCATTAGGCCCAGGGCAGAACCAGTTAATTATAATCTGGGTTAACTGAACTATGTGGCAGGGACGATCATGCCTCAGAGTTGACTTCATTTGATGGCAAGAAAAGGCAAACTATGCAGCATAATGCATCGCATTTTGTGATAGTATTAATTTGTTATTACAATTCTTAACACTGTCTGCGCGTCGATTTTACTTCATTAATAAAAGTTTAACACCCTGATATAGCAATATTCAAGAGAAAGGTGACCAGTCAAACTTTGTGAGGGGCCTTCCATTGCACTGCAACTTGTAACCACACTTTTAGTCACTGTTGATCGGTGTGAGCTACAAACAAAACATTCTTTTTGTTAAAATCTTCAGATTATGCAGCAGTTCATGGATAATGTGGCAAATGTGGCAAACGACTCGAAAATAGCATGAGTGCAGTGACCATGATTATAAGCACTTGCACAGGAAGACTCTCTTCAAACCCCCCAAAACGCGAAAAGAGCTGTGCAGAGGGAGGCGTAGCTACGAACCTTACCCGAGTTTTGGAAAAAGAACAGCGAAGCACGCCTTTTCGTAGAAGCAAAACTCATGTGCTCTACTCCCATTCTTGTAGTGATGGGTCAGGTAAGAGCAATGAGTGGTTAGATGACTAGATCTACAAATCTTTAACGTGTCCTACACATTTCTTCATGCGCCAGGAGTACTGCATACATTCAAACGGAGCTCCCGGTCTCTGCAGGAACCAACAACACGTCATTAATAATTACGGCGCAGAGGCACAGCAGAGGCACGGCACAGCACTGATGTCAGCACGTACGTCGCGGCCGGCGCTACTTCCATGGGACTACTTTTTTTTCTGGTAAATTTTTTAAATAACCGATATTTTTTGAATTTATATAGCCTATGTCCATCTGCACACCCTGACAATTTCAACGATGTATCGGGTGTGTGGATTGGTGCTGTGGTTCCCGAGTTTACCCGCCTCAAAGGTTCAAAGTTCTTTCTTAATAATAGTAGTATAGATTAAAAACCAAAATACAACAGCTGATTCAAACAAAGACAGTTGGTCCGGCAAATGTAGGAAGACCGATAGTGTCGGCAAATAACTGACGCTGCCTACTTCAAGGTCTTGCTGGGCTAAATGTATGTATGACAACCTAGCCAACAGGCAGAAGAGCATGTACAGGGTCAAAGACAAACATAAGGTAAATCAGTAATAGGAAAGGTAGCTGGGTTATGAACGGTTAATGCATCGCTGACTCCTTTCCTGCACCTGAACCATCGCTATCACACCTTTCTGTAGCAAAGTTAGAAGCTCCTGCTGCAGAAGCAACAGATGGTCCTCCGAACACCAACCCTGACGAGATGGGAAAGGAGGGGGAAACTCCGGGAAAGGAAGGGCTTATACATTTTCTACGAGATCCAAAACCCAGAGATCTGATGTAACAGATTTCCTAGAAAATTGGACACCCGACCTCCCACGGGTCCAACATGCTCTAAGATGGGGAATCTAGAGCTGCTTCCATGCGGAACCAGTTGGGGGAACAGTAGAGGAGGAGGAGGAGACTTGTTGGGGAGCTGAGTCTCGCAGGCTGTGGCAGCTCCCCCGCTAAGGCGAAGAAGCATCGCCCCACTGCTTTCTCGCAGTGCAAGAAGCAAAAACCTAAAATGGTAATAACTTTTAGTTATTACCATTTAATGTTTCTTTTGCGGGCGGGCGAGTGGGCAGGTTTGCTCTGCTTACGGCACAGGTCAGGGGAGGAGTGGTTTTCCCACTCCTGAGTGCACAATGACTGTTTGGTCGGCCCTCTCCGGCTGCCCACACCAGTCATGCACACTTTCCCCTTCTCCATGCAGGTTGCATTGCAGCCAGTGTGGAGAACATGCCCACCCCTCCAGCCCCTGGTGTGGGAGGTATGATTCCAAGCACTGGAAGAGCCCTTCATTAGGCTCTCAGTGTTCTTGGTGCCAGCCTTCTTAACCCGGACAGCATAAAATGGTTGCTGACGACCAGAGACAAATTTCTGCCCTCCGGCTGCTAAGCCAAGCTCGAGCAGGGGAAGGCAGAACAATAGGCATCCTGTCACAGGGAGGTTTGACCACCTCCCAGACAGGATTTAGTATATTGAGACAGGGTCAGTGCGCTTGCCAGCACCAGAAAGTCTGCATGAGGAGCACATTTGGTGTCCCTGTGCATAGTCCAGTGCAAACCAGTCCTGGGAGCAGTTGGCTCCCTCTTTGGCGAGAAACTGGACAAAAGACATGGGAGTAACCTTCCCCCTTGTCCAGATCCCCTGGGAGGGTCCCCTGAATCTTCCCAACACTTTCCCTAGGGTAATTAAGGGCTTACCTGGGTGTAGATCCCTAGATTCATCGTGGGATAAGATTCAGATCAGACACCACTGCACTTCTACCGTCTGCCCGCTCTGGACTTCGCTGGACTTTGTTTGGGCCTGACTTTGTCTCCCTTGCAGTCTGTGCCCATGCATCCTACAGCAACCTTCCAAGGTCTGTGAAGCATCAAAGACACATGAAGAAAATATCCCTTGGAGTGAAGGAATCACTCCCCTGCATTTGCAGGCATCGCAACTAAGTCGACCTGTCTGCAGCTCCTGGGCTCCTCCGGACTCCGTGGGCTCTGCAACACAGGTGGTGGTTTTCCACAGTTCTTGATGCCTGCCCTGCCCTCTCACCAAGCTTGAGGCCAGTATCCCTCACTGGAGTTGCAATAACCGAACCCCTGTGCACCGTGTCCAACTAGCAGTTGCAAAGGCTTATTGAAGATCTTCGAGCTACAAGTAGCCCCAACCTCGAGCCTCTCCAGTGACCAGAATCTTCATCCAAACCGCATCGGGTGCATCTCGGCCTGCATCTTTTGGTGAGCAGCTTAATGTCCTATTGCAACTCCAGTGCCTCCGGCCTGTGGGTCACTTGAGGGCACACTTGTTTCTTTTGGGCTCCCCTGAATTGCTTTGTGCCTGCCCTGACTCCCCTGCCTTTGGTGAGTCCCCAGGACCTTGCTGGTCCAGATGTGGCTCCTTCTTCCTGCGTGGCTTGCCTTTGCCAAGGCTTGTTGGTGCTCCCGCCGGACACCGACCCCTCAGCACTCGACATCCTTCGTGGGACAGTCCAAGCATGGCTCTTGGTCCTCTTAAGCGTCGCCTGGTCGTCACAGCTGCAGAGCAAGGTCATCATCATCCATCCTGCAACATCCGACAAGGGTCATTCGTCTTCCAAGTCTCCTGGTCACCCCTGAATGACATAGACTGTGTCCCCTCTGCTTGCAGGTACCTCTCATCTAGAATCCATCCTTCCTTCTTCACCAGTGGCACTTTCCTGAAGTCCTCCATTGGGTTTGACAGTAGTTTCCGACACCACTGCACACATATGCACCAGCTTCCCTTTTGTAGGTAATGTGTGTACTAGGGTATTCATGGGTGGGGTGGCTGTCCAACCTTTTGTCTTCCACAGGGTTTCTCCAGGGTCCACTGGGAAGGGTCCTTAATCTTTAAAAATCCAACTGCGACTTGCACATGGAGTTGCACGTGGTCATGTTTCCACACTACATATGCTCTCCGTGGGGTCCCTATCTATTCATTTTGGGTGGTTCCTTGGGGTCCCAACACTTCTATATCTTCTAGATACTGTCTTGACTCGAGTCATGGTTCTTATACCACTTTCTTAGTATATGGTTTGGTACCCCCCTGGGGCCACTGTGTTTTTCGTGCTATTTACTGTGTTTATTTGCTAACATATTGTGTGCATTGTGTTTATCTCAGTGTTGGAGATATTTGAACGTACCAGAGAGTATTATATAATAAATACATATTTTTTATAAATACTTGGTGTGGGTCTTTTCCCTGAATCTATACTATAAGATAAGGGTGGGCGGAGCTGCCGTAGTGCCTTTATGCGTAGCTCCACAGAGTTTGAAAAAAGCTCAGTGGAGCTGCGCTTCGCTCACGCTGGCGGACCAGAGTTACTATAGGATTGCATTCTGATAAAACAAGCTGCTATACACTCCTTCTGGACTAAGCCTGAAGGCAGCTCTCCACAGATACCACTTCGGGAGCTTAAATCGCCATAAGGGTTGTCTAGACTGGTGCAAGGTGTCCACTTAGATAAGTGTACATCATATACCAGGCCAGCTTCTCACAATAAGCTAGGACCCAATCAATCAATCAATCAATACATTTATAAAGCGCGCTACTCACCCGCGAGGGTCTCAAGGCGCTGAAGGGAGGGAGGGTCGCTACTGCTCAAATAGCCAGGTCTTGAGGTGTTTCCTGAAGGTGAGGTGGTCCTGGGTCTGTCGTAGGTGTGCGGGGAGGGAGTTCCATTTCTTGGCAGCCAGGTAGGAGAATGATCTTCCTCCCGTGGTGGTTCTGCGAATCCGTGGGACGGTGGCGAGGGCGAGGCTGGCGGAGCGGAGCTGGCAGGTAGGAATGTAGAACGAGAGGCGGTTGTTGAGGTATTCAGGGCCTATGTCGTGGAGTGCTTTGTGTGCTTGGGTGAGGAACCTGAACGTGATCCTCTTGCTGACAGGGAGCCAGTGCAGGTTTCACAGGTGGGCAGATATGTGGCTGTGGCGAGGGATGTCGAGGATGAGTCGTGTGGAGGCGTTCTGTATGCGCTGAAGATGTTTCTGAAGTTTGGCTGTGGTTCCTGCGTAAAGGGCGTTCCCGTAGTCAAGTCAGCTGGTGACGAGGGCCTGGGTGACCGTCTTTCTGGTTTCGGTGGGGATCCACCGGAAGATCTTTCGGAGAAGGCGCAGGGGGTTGAAGCATGAGGATGAGATGGCGTTGACTTGTTTGGTCATCGTGAGGGAGGAGTCCAAGATGAAACCCAGGTTGCGTGCGTGGTCCGTGGGTGACGGTGCGGTGCCCAGCGCTGTGGGCCACCAGGAGTCGTCCCAGGCGGATGGGGTTTGCCCGAGGATGAGGACCTCCGTCTTGTCTGAGTTCAGTTTCAGCCAACTGAGGTTCATCCATTCTGCAACGTCTTCCATTCCTTCCTGGAGGTTGGTTTTGGCGGTGGCTGGGTCTTTGGTGAGGGAGAGTATCAGCTGGGTGGAGTCGGCGTAGGAGATGATGTTGAGGTTGTGTTTGCGTGCGATGGCGGCGAGGCGGCTCATGTAGATATTGAAGAGAGTTGGGCTGAGCGAGGAGTCTTGGGGTACGCCGCAGATGATCTTGGATGCCGTGGAGCGGAACGGCAGGAGGCGGACTCTCTGGGTTCTGTTAGAGAGGAACGAGGTGATCCAGTCCAGGGCTTTTCTTTGGATCCCAGTGTTGTAGAGGTGGGTTATTAGGGTGCGGTGGCAGACGGTATCAAAGGCAGCTGAGAGGTCTAGGAGAATGAGGGCGATTGTCTCCCCGTTGTCCATCATGGTCCTGATGTCGTCTGTGGCTGCGATGAGGGCGGTCTCGGTGCTATGGTTGGCTCGAAATCCGGACTGGGACGGGTCGAGCGAGTTGTTTGCCCCGAGGAATGCAGTCAGCTGTTTATTGAAGAAGAGAGATGGGGCGGAAGTTCTTGAGGTCTTTAGGGTCTGCTGTGGGTTTTTTCAGAAGGCCGTTAATCTCTGTCTGCTTCCAGCTCTCTGGGAAGGTGGCTGCCGCAAAGGAGTTGTTTATGACGTTCCGAAGGTGGGGTGCGATGATGGTGTCGGCTTTGTTGTAGATGTGATGGGGGCATGGGTCAGAGGGAGAGCCAGAGTGGATGGTGTTTATGACGTGGCTGGTGTCTTCTGTGCTGGTGGGGGTTCAGGCGCTGAGGGTGGTGGTGGGGGTCATTGGTTTTGTGACTGGAGGCGGAGTCTAGGCGTCAAAGCTGTCGTGTATATCTGCGATCTTGCGGTAGAAGAACGTGGCGAGGTAGTTGCAAAGGTCTTGCGACGGTGTGATGCTGTTGTTGCTGGCGCTGGTGTTGGAGAGCTCTTTTACGATGTTGAAGAGTTCCTTGCTAATGTGGGTGTTGTTGTCCAGCCGCTCTTTAAACGATGCCCTTTTGGTGGTGCGGATCAGCTGGTGGTGTTTGCGAGTGGCGTTCTTGAGGGCAGTCATGTTTTCTGTCATCCGTTCGTGGCGCCAGGTTTTTTCGAGAGTACGGCATGATTTATTTGAGTCTTTGAGGGCGTTGGTGAACG
The DNA here is from genome assembly GCF_964263255.1 of Lissotriton vulgaris. Lineage (NCBI taxonomy): Eukaryota > Metazoa > Chordata > Amphibia > Caudata > Salamandridae > Lissotriton > Lissotriton vulgaris. The sequence goes on along the minus strand of NC_141686.1, from coordinate 291,979,752 downwards.
ATGTGGTTTTCCTGTTGCTGGTCTTGCCTGGGGGGTTCTTCAGTGGAGCAAGGTTGTCGGCGCAGTTGGTGATCCACTGTGCGAGATTGTGGGCTGCGTCTTTGGTGTCAGAGGTGTCGGCTGGTGGGTTCTAGCTCAGTGATGTGGTTAGCTGGTCTCTGGTGACTTTGCTCCAGCATCTGCGGGAGATCTGTGGCGTGCAGTGGTGGGATGTAGTCTTCGTGAAGGTGAAGTGGATGCAGCTGTGGTCGGTCCAGTGTAGTCCTGTGGATTGGCTGAAGGAGACGTGGTTGCTGGCGGAGAAGATGGGGTCCAGCGTGTGGCCGGCATAGTGGGTGGGGTGTTCACCAGTTGCTTGAGTCCGAGGTTGGCGAGGTTGGCGAGCAGGGTGGTGATGTTGTTGTCGTTGTTGTTCTCCAGGTGGAAGTTCAGGTCCCCTAGGAGGAGGTATTCTGGTGAGGTTAGTGCGTGCGGGCTGACGTAGTCTGCGATGGTTTCGCTGAATTGTGTGCGCACGCCCCGGGGTCTGTAGATGAGGGTTCCTCTGAGTGTGGTTTTGGGGTCGGTGTGGATCTGGAAGTGTAGGTGTTCGGCGGCGGAGAGTGTGTCTTCGGCGTTGGTCGTGACGCTGATGGTGTTCCTGTAGAATCCGTAAAGAGCTTCCTCCCTGCCTGACTAAATTAATACCGGTATAAAAGGGGGTGGTGATGGACGGAGCATCTGAATCAATCAAATACTCACACCCAGTCAAAAGATCTGGAATTAATCCATCACCGTTCTTTAGCCCACTCTGCCACCCCAGTTCAGACATGGCTATATGCAAATCAGTCTGACCCTGTGCCTCATGGGAACAGTCCAGCCCGAACTGCCAAGCCATGTCTTCTCTGGACCGGAAACAAGCTTGCGAGGACCAGTTTCTGGCATTCCAGCCGTCTGCAGCCCGGCTTGCTTGAATCCAGTGGCAAAGTGAGCAAGGGACTCACGTCTGAGCATACCCTGCCACACTTATGGTGGCCAAAAGCGGTACAAAAGGGGGTGGTGATGGACGGAGCATCTGAATCAATCAAACACTCACTCCCAGTCAAAAGATCTGGGTTTAATCCATCACTGTTCTATAGCCCACTCTGCCACCCCAGTTCAGACATGGCTATATGCAAATCAGTCTGACCTTGTGACTCATGGGAACAGTCCAGCCCGAACTGCCAAGCCATGTCTTCCCTGGACCGGAAACAAACTTCCGAGGACCGGTTTCTGGCATTCCAGCCGTCTTCAGCCCGGCTTACTTAAATCCAGTGGCAAAGTGAGCAAGGGACTCACGTCTGAGCATACCCTGCCACACTTGTGGCGGCCAAAAGCGATACAAAAGGGGGTGGTGATGGATGGAGCATCTGAATCAATCAAACACTCACACCCAGTCAAGAGATCTGGGTTTAATCCATCACCGTTCTTTAGCCCACTCTGCCACCCCAGTTCAGACATGGCTAATGCAAATCAGTCTGACCCTGTGCCTCATGGGAACAGTCCAGCCGGAACTGCCAAGCCATGTCTTCCCTGGACCGGAAACAAGCTACCGAGGACCGGTTTCTGGCATTCCAGCCGTCTTCAGCCCGGCTTGCTTGAATCCAGTGGCAAAGTGAGCAAGGGACTCACGTCTGAGCATACCCTGCCACACTTATGGCGGCCAAAAGCGGTATAAAAGGGGGTGGTGATGGACGGAGCATCTGAATCAATCAAAAACCTGGTTTGCCAGTTCCAAAGCCAGCAGCCCTCGAGGCAACACCACATCCTCTGCCCAATGTTGCTTTCACGTTCATCCCCACATCCTCCCTCATGCTGCTTACCCGTTACTCCCCTTCACCATTATCCCCTCCACCCCTTTTACCTGCTTCCTCCCCGCTTTGCTTCAGGAACACTGCATTGCTGTCGGAAACTAATGTGGTAAATAACAGACGAAAATGTTGGTCCGACATTAACTTTGTTGCAAAGCATTGCGTTAATCCTTTAATGTAAATTGCAGCTAAATTATTATATTAGTTCCTGGAACATTTGTGGTGGTGGATGCGGTGGTGAATGTGGTGGTGTTGGATGCAATGGAAGTGGTGGATGTGGTGGTGGATGTGGTGGTGGATGGTGGTGGATGTCATGGTGGATGTGGATGTGATGGTGGATGTGGATGTGGTGGTGGATGTTGTGGTGGATGTGATGGTGGATGTGGTGGTGATGGTGGATGTGGTGGTGGATGTGGTGGCCGCACCATCTAAACTCAAAAGAGTTTGTCATGCACAACTAATGTAATAGATTTGCAGGCATTTAGTAAAATGTACAAATTGTATTTAACAAGTTACAATGTTAGGCTTTAGCTGGGCACGTAATATTCAGCGAAATGTGTTTCTTGGTTCAAGCATAATGCAGCTCAAGGAAAGAAAGTCGACCCTCGACGAAGATTGCCATGGTACGCCTAGTAAAAGTAATGAGTCTCTGCCTGGGAAAACAGAAGTCAAGGAGGAATAGGGTATTATGTGCAACACATAGCGTAGGGGGTCTGGAGAATTGCAGCTAGGGGGAAGCACACAAGCAGACAGAAAGGAGCTCAGGAGCGAGGTGGGTAAAGTGGGAAAACAGGCGAGAGAGCACACAACGTGGGGGGTGGAAGTAAAGGACAGCAACACCATGCGTATGGCAGGGGGTTATGTTGGGGGAAGCACACTAGGGAGAGAACTGTAAAAACATTCACGAGCAGACAGAAAGGAGCTCAGGAGCGAGGTGGGTAAAGTGGGAAAACAGGCGAGAGAGCACACAACGTGGGGGGTGCAAGTAAAGGACAGCAACACCAAGCGTATGGCAGGGGGTTATGTTGGGGGAAGCACACTAGGGAGAGAACTGTAAAAACATTCACTCGTGGAGTGCTACAAAAAAATTAAATAAACAATGGCATATGGGAGGGAGGATGCAACTACTAAGAATTTTTAAACAAGAGGCTGTTTAACAGAAACTGCATCCTTTTATAGGTGAGTGGGAAGAGAGAGGGAGTCCGAAGGTTTCCTATTCGTGAGGAATTTGTTTTTTCACCCCGCTTTTCTCAGTCACCACAGGTGAAATCCCTCTCAGCAGAAGGTCATGGGTCGCGACCCATGACCTTCAAATCCCTCTCAGCAGCCGGCTTCTGAAACAGTGCAAGGGGAGGCCTTTAATGAGCTGAATGCACCCCCAGCTAGAGATAAATGTATGTAATTGAGATGCACATACGAATCCGCCGGACAGTGACATTTTCAATTCCAGCAAAATGCTGACTGTAGCAAAGAGATGAGTAGCTTTGATAAAATGATAATAAAAGGAACCTTTTACCTGCCGGTTTGTTTTGCATTGACTCACTAATGAGTACACCTAACTCCAATTAATTGACAACAAAGAATCTAAAGCAAATGCATGGACAGCTTTCATTTAGAGCACACAATTAATACCAATAACGACATAATCCACTAACTTTGGGGTCGGAGCTGAAGTAGCATGCTAATCGATGTAAGGAGCGTCAATGCCTTATCAGAAGGTAGTAAGCGCATTATAAACACAGTTACAACACAGGGACATGAAATTAATTACAAGTCTCTCAAACTATGAACACCTGTTTGAAAAATGTGCAACTGACTGCTCCTCCACACCTAACATACCCAGAGACAAGCTTACATTTATCAAATGCAATCCTTGGCCTCGGTCTTAAAGTCACTCTACTAGCAACTGCTTTGATAGTATTGTCTTACGCCCCCCGTAAGGTATGTGGCTAGACGGGCAAGAACGAACAGGAAGCAAGACCGGCAGCACCACCAAGCATCGAAACGAAGGAAGGACAAGACAATCAACACAGACAGGCAAACTTAGCAGCTGTCTTTGAACAGCAGTGAAGCAAGTCTAGACTTACAGGCTGTTTTTTTAAATGATTTTAGAAACGAGCAAAAAAGATGGCTAGCCAATTTAATTGGCAAAATAATACATGAGCTGCATAAATATTTGAAGACTGCCTATATGGTAATGAGTGTATAACAGCACTCCCCTTCCGAGACCAAAGGCGAAAACAAAGTGGTGTCAAACAGACTAAATAGGGGTGCAGACCGAGATGAAAGTCAGGAGTGGCGCGACCGGAGGTAAACAAGCAAGACAGAGGGAAGACAGAGAAGGGGAGGAGGGAGGAGAAATGCGACACGGCGGGCAGGGGAGGGGGCGGAGCGGGGAGAGGGTGTGAAAGCAGCAGGGGCCTGGAGTGCGGCTGAGGGAACTGAAGAAATGCGACACGGCAGGCAGGGGAGGGGGCGGAGCGGGGGTGTGGGAGGAGTGCGCCTGAGGGAAAATACATGCAAGGCAGGCGGCTGGGGGCATGTGCACGCGCTTTTAAGCTCAATGCGCATGCGCATTGAGCTTGAATTTCACGGGCACTGCAAGGAATCGCCACGATTCCTTGCAAGTTGGTTAAAGTTTGTTTAAGCCTCCATAGTCTCGCAAGCTCGATGCGCATGCGCATCGACAGGCGAGACCTAAAAAGGCATTCATACCAGTGAGTAGGCAAGCACATGCGTAGTGATGCACTGTCTACTGAATGACCTGAAGTCAGCATTTTTATTTTTTTGGGGCTGATGTTGGACAATATCACCAAAACGCATTTTACTTTTTACCAAGGCAGTATAACATCACCAAACAGCATTGTCTATTGACTTTGCCAATGCTTGCTTATGCAGCAGGTCTTTCTGTGTTACTTAATGAGTCCTCACTGTTATTTTGTCACAGAGTTCACTGGTATTGTGGTGCAATCGTGTAGCAGGATTCACGGGGTTACTTTTGCAGCAGTTTTTACCGAATTATTCTGTACAGTCCTCAATGTGCTACTTTGTAACAGTGCTCACTGTCCTGGTGGCAGAATTATGTGGCAGTCCTTGTTGCTCCACTGAGCACTTACTAGGCCTAGCCGTTTATAATGTAGCAGTCCCTGCTGCCCTGCTGTGCACTTACTAGGCCTCACTATTTTATATTGTAGCAGTCCTCAATGTGCTACTTGGTAACAGTACTCACTGTTCTGATGTGGAAATATGTAGCAGTCCTCGCTGCTCCACTGAGTACTTACTAGGCCTGGCTATGTTATATATTATAGCAGTCCTCACTGCCCCAAAGTGTACTTACTAGGCCTCGCTGTGTTATATTGTAGCAGTCCTCAATGTGCTTCTTTGTAACAGTGCTCACTGTTCTAATGATGGAATTATGTTGCAGTCCTCGCTGCTCATTGAGTACAGACTAGGCCTTGCTGTGTTATATTGTACCAGAACTCAATGTACTACTTTGTAACAGTGCTCACTGTTCTGATGATGGAATATGTAGCAGTCCTCGCTGCCCCACTCTGGACTTACTAGGCATGGTTGTGTTATATTGTAGCAGTCCTCGCTGCCCTGCTGTGTACTTACTAGGCCTGGCTGTGTTATCCTGCAGCAGTCCAACCTGCCTGCCATGTCCTTACTAGGCCTTGATGTGCTATATTGTAGCAGTCCTCGCGACCTTGCAGTGTACTTACTATGCCTGGCTGTGTTATATTGTAGCAGTCCTCGCTGCCCTGCTGTGTACTTACTAGGCCTGGCTGTGTTATCCTGCAGCAGTCCAACCTGCCTGCCATGTCCTTACTATGCCTGGCTGTGTTATATTGTAGCAGTCCTCGCGACCTTGCAGTGTACTTACTATGCCTGGCTGTGTTATATTGTAGCAGTCCTCGCTGCCCCGCTGTGTACTTACTAGGCCTGGCTGTGTTATATTGTAGCAGTCCTCGCGACCTTGCAGTGTACTTACTATGCCTGGCTGTGTTATATTGTAGCAGTCCTCGCGGCCTTGCTGTGTACTTACTAGGCCTGGCTGTGTTATATTGTAGCAGTCCTCGCTGCCCTGCTGTGTACTTACTAGGTGTGCCTGTGTTTTATTGTAGCAGTCCTCGCTGCCCTGATGTGTACTGGCTAGGCCTGACTGTGTTATACTGTAGCAGTCCCCGCTGCCCTGCTGTGTACTTACTAGGCGTGGCTGTGTTTTATTGTAGCAGTCCTTGCTGCCCCGCTGTGTACTTACTAGGCCTGGCTATCTTGTATTGTAGCAGTCGTCACTGTGTTGTTTTGGGGCAGACTGCCAGAGTTGTCAGCCACCTCATTGAAAGTGAAATATCGCTCCCACTCAAGAGGATCTCCCGGTGCTGTGCAACTGCAAGAAGCACATGAGAAAATGATAATAAACAGCACAGACAGAATGAAAACAAACCCTCGGGGGAAGCTGAAAACGTCTTGAAGAACTTCCGGACCTGAAACTAGGGATGTCTGACCTCAGGCTGGAGGAGGCTTCAAACTCCTGCACACTCCCTTTTCATTCTTCACTCTCCGTTCTCTTCAACCCTTTCACTTCCTATAGCATATTTCCTCCTCGTTCCTCTTGCTTGCTCTCCAGTTACCTTCAGTCCTAGCCTCACTCGACTTTCACTTCCATATTCTAATCAGTACTATGTTTTCTTTCTTCTACTCTAATACCTCACTCGCTTCCATCTGCCTTATCTTTACTTTCCTACCCTTCCTCTCATTTTTCCTTCCTCTCCCACTCTAATTGTATTTCTTTCTTTTCCTGTGTCTCTACTGCCTCTAATGCCCTCCCCACTCTCCTTTCTCTTCTTCTCATACATAATATCTCCGCCAACACGACCTGAACATCATCTCCTACGCCGACGACACCCAGCTCATCCTCTCCCTTACCAAGGACCCACAGACCGCCAAAACCAACCTCCACGAGGGTATGAAGGCCGTCGCCGAGTGGATGAGGAGCAGCCATCTGCAGCTGAACTCGGACAAGACGGAAGTCCTCATCCTCGGCCCCACCCCGTCTGCCTTGGACGACTCTTGGTGGCCGACAACACTAGGAACAGCACCGACGCCCGCGGACCATGCACGCAACTTGGGATTTATGCCCCACTCCTACCTCTCCATGTCCAAGCAGGTCAGCGCAGTCTCCTACTCCTGCTACAACACCCTCCGCATGCTTCGCAGGATCTACAAGTGAATCCCGATCGAAACCAGAAGAATGGTGACCCAAGCCCTCGTCAGCAGCTGGCTGGACTACGGCAACACACTCTACACAGGAATCCCGACCAAACATCTACAGCGACTACAACACATCCAGAACGCCTCAGCCCGACTGATCCTCAACCTCTACCGCGCAGCCACATCACCCCCACCTCAGAAACCTTCACTGGCTCCCCATCAACAAGAGGATCACCTTCAAGCTCCTCACCCACGCTCACAAAGCACTCCACAACTCCGGACCAACCTACCTGAACAACAGATTCAACTTCTACACCCCCGCCAGCCAGCTCTGCTCCGCCAGCTTCGCCCTCGCCCCACAAATCCAGCGTACCACCTCCGGAGGTAGATCCTTCTCCTTCCTCGCTGCCAAGACCTGGAACACCCTCCCCACCCACCTTTGGCAGACCCAGGAACTGCTCACCTTCAGGAAGTTCCTCAAGACCTGGCTCTTCGAGCAGTAGCAGCAGCCACTTCCGCCCCCCTCACCCCTCAGCGCATTGAGACCCTCACGGGTAAGTAGTGCGCTTTACAAGTTCAGTGATTGATTGATTGACTTCACTCACTGCCCCTCTCCTCGTAATTGTCTCTTTTATCTGGTCATGCTTCCTTTCCTAATCCTTACTTACGCCCCACTTACCTTCTATCACTCCCACTTCACCTCTTCTGTTCCCCACCTTTTCTTCCTCATGCCCTCTCCTTTTCTCTCTTGCCTCATTTTCTCCTCTTTCTCTTGTCATTTTCTCTATCCCATCCTTCTGTACCTCTCCCTTTGATCTCCTTATGCCATTTTTCCTTATTTCACCTTTTCCTCCTCTCTGCTGTCCATATCTCCCTCTCTCACAGACTCGCCTGCTTGATCCTCACACACACGTTCTCCTACAACAGACGCGCCGAGAAAGAGCAAACAAGTGACTTATTTGGTCTAAAAGTGTGACATTCTCAGCTGCCCCTTGACACGCAGTTGGCATCATGCATGCAATACATAGGAGCTGCGGGGAATTTAACTCATCAGAGGCGGGCCGATTGGTGCGACCTTTGGAGCAGTGAGTACATATGGGGGACACATGCTGCTTGTTGTCCATGGAGGAAGCGGCCCTTCTGTTGGGATATGAGCCACGGTGAGCTTACTCTTCCGGGAAGGCCTGCCTGGAATAGCGGTGCCTGACTTCAAAATGGCACCCACACCTCGGTGAGCTCCCGAAAACGGCCCTGATTATGCTTTGCTGGCAGTGGAGTAGGAGGTGAGCAAGGTTCCTATGAACTGACTTGCCCACCCAGCCAGGGGCAGAATTCACCAAGCCTTCTCCTTTGCTGCAGCTGCTCCTCTACAAGTGCTGCCTGACCCCAAGATGTCCACTGGACTCTGAGCATACACACTCCAGAAACCGGAGCCTGCAGTGACTGATGGCGGCCCAGCGATTTAACCCTGGACATGTCTACCCTCCAGTCCCGACCTATATTGCTTGGCACACCGCAGCCCCTTCCAGAACACACCCAGGCAGCAGCCCTGCAGCCACATTCGAAGGAAAGAAACTATGCCATGGACTATCCTGGACTTCTTTACTTTTTCTTTTGTCCTGGCCGCCATTTTGCAGCTGCTCTCGGACGCTTTTCTCTGGACCCTGACCCGCCATTTTGCCCATTCCCTCGTCCTTTAACCCTTTTCCATCGTTTCCCCCTTGATGATCCTCACATGTTTCTCCCTTTTTCTGATTTGCCTTTACTCCATACCCGTATATCACTCCCACTCTCCCTTGGTGCTGTGACTGCATCCCCCCTCCGACCCCACTTAATGGAACTCTGCTTTTCTGTATATAGAGATAACTCTAATCATTAGTATATGTAGTAGACCTTTGTACTCTCTACCACTCCTATGTGACTCTTAGAGTTTATACATTCATATCCCTTCCCTATGTATATAGAGATAACTCTAATCACTAGTAAAGGCAGAAGACCTTTGTACTCTCTACCATTCCTATGTGACTCTTAGAGTATATCCATTCATATCTCTTTGAGTGACTTTACTATTTGTACATTTGCAATTTTTCTTTTGGTGTGTATCTCATCCTTGTGTGACTTTACATCTTGTACATTTTCAATTTGTTCTGTTTGTATCTTTTATGTAACACATGCAATCCTTAGTCCTTATGTTTTGCAACCAGTTTGCAACTGGTTCTTATGTAAAGCGCATTGACACCTTCGGGTAAAGTTTGCGCTATATAAAATCGCATAAAATAAAAAAAAATAAAAAAAAATATTTGCACGTTCCCCCCACGTTCTTTTTTTTTTAAAAAAACCTTTATTTGACATTTTCAACCAGATACAAACACGGGCCTACAACCCCCAGGGCTGGCCGCTAAGCAGTTGCAACACAATACTACGATGAAAACTTCAGACCCAGCCTCCCGGGAGCATAGTCGCTACATCCACAATACGTACTGGTTGGAAGACATATCAAATTGGAAACAGGATACAAAAGGTTTCATTTTATAATATAAGATAGAAGGATCAGGTGCCATACAATTTCTCAAGCTATGAAGTGGGGGCGAGCGAAATAGCAATGTGTCCACAGTTAATCCGTTTTCATGGAGGTCAGTGGCGTTTAAGCTGACGACACCCAGGATAAACAAGCATACTATTACGGTTCACGCCAACATTTATGCCCGCCCCTTGGCCCCGAAACATCGCGAGAGTTGAGGCACAGATATGAAAGCAAAGATGGACCTAACAAGGAACCCACTACACCGACCCGGAAAAGGAGAAAAGTAAAGGCCTAAGAAAGATAAGAAGAGAAAAAGGGCCATAGAAACAAAGAAAAACAAAACTCCCATCCCCCACCGCCCCACCCTGCACCCCTGCAGATGACTACGGCCTACCCCCCTAGCAGCGTGCCTGTCGCCCAAAAACCGAAACCCGAAATATAGAAGGAACAGGGAAAAAAGGAAAAGAAATTAAACCCCACCCAAAGAGGGGAAATGAAGGAGGGCTTTATTCAACGCACTCCCAGTCTCTCGCCCCCGTCCTAACCAACCCCGCCCCGGACTCCGTTAATTCAATAAAACAATCCCGTTAACATAATACCACAATGAACAACCCAGAAAACAGTCTCAGCCTTGGCCCCGTCGATGAAATTTGCTAAGTCCGTAAGGGGAAGAAAGCCCTGTCCTCAAAATGTCGAATGTTACACAGAAATTGGCAGAACAGGGGTCCACAGATGAAAAAAGAACGGCAGGTCCCAAAGTAGTTGGCTGGTACCAACGATGCCCCTTCCCGTCTCCGAAGCCAGGCTTTATCCCATCCGACATCTTGATAGACCGACAGGGGAGGGGGGTCGACACAGTCCAAAACAGTTCACAATACCAATTAGAAGGAACCGAAGTGGGGACAGCATACAAATGTTCCGACAGTTGCAAAGCCGGGGATCCCAACAGATTAATTGAATCACCAAGCACAGTAGTTTCGGGTAGCTCCACTGCGATAGGGGCAAATACAGCTTCCAGCGCCGGGCCTAAGTACGCCACCATGGCGTCAATCGAAAGGTGAGCTGACCGCCGGGTCTCGGGCGTCAAATCAGGATCCGGTCTCAATCCTTTGATTCCATCCGCCGCCAACAACAGGCTGCAGGTTTGAGCTTTAACAGTCTCCTGGAGTGCCACAAGGGCCTCCAGCAACGTCTGCAATGACGGGCCACTTTGAGCCTTCTCCGTCAGCCTCCATTTTTCTTCGGGCATGGTGGTCCCCACGGAGAGGCGCCATCTCCGAGGGAAGATTAGGCGGAGCAGGTATTAGCCATGAGGGACAGACTGTTAGCGTGCAGTAGCGCGCAGCGAGACTCCAGCCCAAGGGGCGCCAGCGGTATGAATGCCGGACCCCCGGTTCGGGACCCCCGCAACACAGCACCGCGCGTCACTCGTCACCTCACCTCCTATAGAGCACCAGGCAGCAGATGGTAGCAGAGCAAACCCAAAATTCCGAATGTTCCAGAGACCGGACCCAACCGCATTCAGCAGTCCGTTGTTGTTCAACTCGGACCCGGCTAGGCCAGCACTCGAGACCCCGGCTTCTCGGCTGGGTTAGGCCTCAAATCGGTCTACGACGTTACTCCGCTCCACGATGTCGGAGAAACTCCGGGAGTACATCATTGGAGTGCAAATCGGGTCACACACACGGATCCGGGGCAGGAAAGCAGGATAGGTGGCAGGATGTTAGAGCATAGGACGGAGGTCAGCGGAGCTGGGAGACTATGCGGCCATCTTGGTTGGTGTCGTAGCTCCTCCGTCCCCCCACGTTCTTAACTCTTTTTTTTTCTCCATACTCTCTTGCTCACTTTGTCCCACCCTCACTCTTGCATTTGCCAGCTCTAATGAGAAGCGTGTGCCAGTTATGAAGTTTTCCTGTGTTTCTTACTTTGAATAAGCAGGTTCGCAAACATACCCAGGATGCACATTTCACTCAATGAGAAGGGGAATTAAATGGAGGAAAGGTACGAATGGGGAGAGGAGTACCTTAAAGAAAAGAGTGAGGGGAGAGAGAGAGATGGCAAAGAATAAAGGGAGAAATAGTCGGGAAAAGTTATAGTCAGATAGGAGGAAGATCAAGTGGGTGAGAAAGGGAAAGAGAGTGAAGATAAAGCATAGGGAAGGGACTAGAAGAGTAGAAGAAGGAAAACAGTTAGACGTCCCTAGTTTCTACACACTGCCAAAAAGCGATACAACGGTTTTGCCTTAGAACGTCATATAGCGGATCTGTCAAATTGTGAAAACAGGCCCGAAAATAGCCTTTCTTAGGCCTCTGCTATAGGAAGTTTTAGATGACTTTTGGCAAGGCCAATTATTTCCAATTTACATAGAGTGGACTTTTGGTCAGCCCTTGACCATGATTGGATGGCTCTATTGTCTATCTCAGTTGTCTGTTCTTGCTTATTTGGCTTTCTTTCCTAATCCTGTGTGACCCACACAGAAGAATTTTGGTCTCACAATATTCTGATTGCTTGAGTAGCATGCTTCTACTGCTGCAAGTGGCCCAAAAAAATCAAAAGAAAACGATAATAAGCAGTTGTTTATCATTGTTTTATTTTTGCTCTGGAGCCGAGGATTGGGGCTAGGGCCTGGATGATGACAGGCTCGCGGAGTAGTCTTTTGCACTGCTATTCAGTGCGCATGACAGTCTAGTTGGCCATCTCAGGTCGGCCAAACCGTCATGCGCACTGAAGAGCTCTCCAACCTGAGCTGCGTTGCTGGGTTGGAGAGATCAGGCACAGGCTCTGAGTCTAACTGGGAGCACAAATCATCAGCGCTCAGATAAATCTTGACGCTGCTTTCAGCAGCATGAAAGCAGCATCAGTATTGGCCACAGTGCATCTGGGAGCCTGTGCCTGCAGAAGAGAGGGGCACAATGTAGAGATGCTGTGATGCGGAAAGTAAGTGTTTTTTTATATGCGTTGTTTTGATATCTGTTTCTGTCACCTGTCCGTCCGTCCCCCCCGCCCATACACTCTATTCACAAACCGGCCACTACTGGCCGTTGCTTAAATTTAGTGATTCATTTTTTAGTTTTCCTTTAAGCACTCCATAACAGTGCATCTGTTTTCTTGCTCTTTCGCCTGTGCACTGCTTTCCCCTTTCCCCTTCACTTTGCACTCAACTCACCCCGTTGCTTTCTGCGTTGCTTCCCCCATCTCAAAAAGTGAGGCTTGGAAGACAGATATTGTGGCTCACGCGGTACACAGACAAAATATCGATTTTTTAATATCGATAAGCAAAAATATCGAAGTTTAAATATCGATATACAAAAATATCGAAGGTAAGTAATATCGACAGTCTAAATATCGATATTGGTATGATATCAGTAATATCGAAGTTGTAAATATCGATGTTAATAATATCGAAATTAATAACTTTGATGTTACTAATATCTATTTTTAAATAAATTTAGTGTATATTATATTGTATTAATTATGTTTTATTATTTTTTTTTAATGTTATTTTATTAAATATTGTGTTTTACTACTGTAGCGGGTTGTGGGTTTATAGGGGAATAGGGTGGGAAGTAATTTAATTATGTTTAATTAATTATTAATTATTAGGAATTATTAATTAATTGATTGAGAATTAATTTTAAATTATTTTTAATTAATTTATTAATTGATAAATATGTTCTGTAGCGGGTTATGGGTTTATAGGGGAATAGGGTGGGAAGTAATTTAATAATAATTAATTAATTGATATATGTTTGTATATATTTTAATTAATAATTAATTGGTAATTAATTTCTATTAATTACTTAATTAATGATTATAATTTTTTTCATATTGATAATGATTCATTAGTTGGTAATTAATTATTATTAATTATTTAAAAAATTAATTATAGTAATTTTTATATATAATTTATTGTTATTCTTAATTAATTAATTGTGCTAAATAATATTAATATTTAAATTAGATTAATTACAGCAAATGTGCTAATATATTTACTTTATTGTTATTGTTAATTAATAATTAATTGGTAATTAAATAATATTAATTAATTTTGGGTACAGGGGTATTTTTAGGGTTCAGGGTCAGTTTTCAGTTCATGGGTACAGGGGTATTTTTAGGGTTCAGGGTCAGTTTTCAGTTCATGGGTACAGGGGTATTTTTAGGGTTCAGGGTCAGTTTTCAGTTCATGGGTACAGGGGTATTTTTAGGGTTCAGGGTCAGTTTTCAGTTCATGGGTACAGGGGTATTTTTAGGGTTCAGGGTCAGTTTTCAGTTCATGGGTAAAGGGGTATTTTTAGGGTTCAGGGTCAGTTTTCAGTTCATGGGTACAGGGGTATTTTTAGGGTTCAGGGTCAGTTTTCAGTTCATGGGTAAAGGGGTATTTTTAGGGTTCAGGGTCAGTTTTCAGTTCATGGGTACAGGGGTATTTTTAGGGTTCAGGGTCAGTTTTCAGTTCATGGGTAAAGGGGTATTTTTAGGGTTCAGGGTCAGTTTTCAGTTTTTGGGTAAAGGGGTATTTTTAGGGTTCAGGGTCAGTTTTCAGTTTTTGGGTAAAGGGGTATTTTTAGGGTTCAGGGTCAGTTTTCAGTTTTTGGGTAAAGGGGTATTTTTAGGGTTCAGGGTCAGTTTTCAGTTCATGGGTAAAGGGGTATTTTTAGGGTTCTGGGTCAGTTTTGGGTTTTTGGGGTACAGTCGTACAGGGTAAAAATTAAATAAATTTAAATTAAATCAATTAAATGAAATTACAAAATATAAAATTACATTAAATTAAGTTTTTAATTTATTTTAAATGTATATGTATTAGTTTTAATTTTTAAATTATGTTTTAATATTTTTAATTAATATTTGTAACATTATATGTAT